>NC_073722.1:119162022-120412022 GCF_023634155.1 Falco peregrinus | reverse complement strand
GTAGGTCCCGCTCCCTGCCAAACAATACAAACACATATCATATATATACATATATATATATGTATATATGTATGCATGCACAAATGTATGTCTTCTTATATTCCAGAGACACTTCAGGAATAACCCCCTCCTACTGCTTCTCCTTAGCGAGAACCTACTAACAGAGTAGACTCCTCAACACAGCTTATTCCACTCTTGCTGAGTGAAGCAAGTTTTAGTCACACAAATTCCTCCTAAATCAACAAAAACATTCAAGGCCTGGCCCATAAAAGGTAAGACATTTGAATTCAAAGTCCTAAATTTAAACTCTGAAGCTACCATGCAGCCATTACGTATCTTTGCAGACACTCAAATATGACTTAAAAGTTCTGTGGGCTCTGAAATTTAACTTCTGAGCCTAAACGCAAGAAAACGTCTCACTTCATCCAGAATGTACTGGTTACTAGTGTCCTCTCTGCCGGAATAGACTTTTATCTACCTCACTCTAACCTCTGCTCTACTCCACAGCCAGTAAGCTCTCTTGACTGGGTACTGCTCCTTCTGAAGCAACTGGACTTTGCACAGAACAATTAATTGCAGCAGCAAGAAGGAGCAAGGCTCCTAGCAGTCAGGAAACTCTCAGAGCACAGGTCACAGTCACTGCTCCAAATCCATCAAAGGACAAGAAAATGAGCGGAGTAAACATGCAAAATTTTTCTCCCGGTCAGTTTAAGCTTTTCCTTAACAGCTGTCTAGTATGCAGCCTGAAACTGAGAGAAGTCGCACAGAAGAATTTATTTCTCAAACTTCCATAATTCCATCATCACCTGCCAATGGCGGTGCTGGAGTACAAAGAGGTTACTGCCCCACTGTGGCTGCTGACGGGGGATTTAGCTCCATCAGCTGCTGAAAGACCCAGTGCCTGCTTACTTCAGTAGTATCACTGTGATACAGCTTACTAGTAGAAGGAAGGAAAAATATGCAACTAAACGAGAGAAGGTAAACTGAGGTTACCAGGGTAAAGACAACACTTGACAGGATCAGTTTTCCAGGGTGAACAACAGATACTGATTCTGAGGGAACAGAGAGGGATTCTTGCTGACTGTGGAGCCGCCTGCCTTTTCCATTAGGGCTAGATGCAAACTACTGGCTAACAGATGAAGAGACTTACCTAACAGAAACCTTCTGGAAAACAATGTATTTTACCTGAAGAGGCTATCTAGAGGAAAAAAGATTCTTCCAGACTCACCCCAGAAGACTGTTGATTCTGTGACAGTGCCAAACGAGCATGGCCTCTTCGAATCCTGCGTTCTACCTCTGCAAGTAAGCTTTGTAAATAGCGTAAGAAGTCTCTTTCGTAGCCCACTTTCATAAAACGAGAGCTCTTTTCGTACCTGGTGAAGTATTTTAAAAATGAAAGCTCACATCAATCCATAATATATGAACTATAAATAACAAAACCTGCCATGTTATAAATTCTTACTCAAGGTAAGTGACTAGTATACATTTAAATAAATGTTTACATAAATCAAAAAGCAATTAAGTTTCTCATGGTTGGCTTGCTTTTAAAATTTTTAAGTGTACTAGAAGCACTATTCGCATTAACTTATCAGCCAACATACTTACTGTTTACGTAGATTTTCATCGTGAATTTTTTCACAAGGACCTAAAAGACCACACAAAAAGTTTTAAGCTTACGTTCTTGAATGGTGTTTCACATTCCAAAAGCATTTGTTCGTGCACCGTAACAGAACAGAGCTACAAACACTTCCCAAGGATTTTTATGCTTGCCTTTCTGCTTCCTTTTGCTTGGAGTTTGAAAGACACGTTAAAGAAAAAGAATGCCAATATGGTTTAGTAATTATAAAACTAAAGGAGATTCTGAATGACATATAAAGTCTTCATATAAAACAGAATTTCCAGATCAAGTTCTACATTGCTAAAACTACACAAAGTAATACCCTGAACAACTATGGTCTTAAAAAAAAAAACACCCACGCACAAAAAATAAACCCACACAAAAAGGAAAAATTACATATGAAAGGTAATTTCACCAAGCATTTTCTAAGCTCCAGACAGTATTCTCTGTAATAAACTGGCTACTTAAAACATTGATCTTCAGAGTAAAATTAGGAGGTATGTGGCCTGAGTTCACAAAGCAGTCATGTTAAAATTCCCCACCTTCCCCAGTCTATCAAATTCTTCAACGGACTTGGAAATTAACAGAGGCAAAAAGCCTGGTTTTCCTAGTCACCACCTCCAAACTACATGTTGTCTGCATACCATCACTTGAAAGCTACTAGTAATTTAGAGATGGCCTTCAGTAATAACTATTAGAGTAAATAAGTCTCTAAAGAAGCTCAATAATGTATACTCAAAAAGAAGTTAGAACCCTGCCCAGGTAGAATAAGCCAGACTAGAAGCCAACACCTCAAGAGGAAAAAACCACCTCATACCCTATAATTTAGCTTACAGAAAAAAAAAAAAATAATAATTTTTCACTTAGAGGAAATAGGATTTGGAACAAATATTGCTGTTAACATATGTCACCAGCAACCCTTTAAAAATAAAAACGCCTATTTTCAAAGTGTTTTGACAGAGCACTGTACAATAAAAATGTAGTTTGCAAACAAAAGTTCAATTGTAATTACATTTAAGTGACTAAGAATCACAAGACTTATAGACTTACCTAAATCAGAACGGGTATTCGTAAATAATTCAGCTGGGCAAAAGCCACAAAGGTAGTATTTACAAACCTGACAGAAGAGAAGAAAGAAATAGGCATCACTTTTTTCCTCATGAACTTGTCATTTTAGGCAATTGCTTCTATTTTCTAAAATACAGTGTAAAAATGCCCTTTACACACTGCAAGACTTCTGAAAGTTTTACACACATACACCCTATCTTTGTGTTACTTGGTAGCAGTAAATGCTACAAGGTGCACCTAAATGACGAAACATCAAAAATCTTACTTCCCATTGCAATAATAGCATTTCTTAATTTCACAACTAAGTATGTAAGGAAAGCATAATCTATTTGTAAATTCAATACAGTATTTGATATTTCTAAAGGAATTAAGTCAGATCAGACTATTAAAAATCACAGTGAAATTCCTTAACCGTGAAAACCTACAAGGGGGGAAAATATCTGCTATGGAAGCAGGAAAGCAAATTCCTCTGAGCTTGTCTGTAACAACTCTTGTGTTCAGCCTTCATTTTTTCAGTGCCACTGGCTTGGAGAACAGGAGCCATCAGCATTCAAACATACAGTACTGCCTCAAGGATTCTGATGTCAATTAAAAGACTTAAGAACACATACAATAACTACACATTCCAATGCTTTTAAAAAATTCCTACTTGAAGAACAACTGGCAAAGAGACGTTCACTGTAACCTGGTTTCCTGCCAACTAAAAAATGGTTTGTTTTGTTTCTACATAGCCTATTTTTACATTAGCAAGTCAGGTTCTTTTTGATAACAGAAAAATACCACCAGGAAGTTAGAAGAAAGCCAACCTGTTAGTCTAGCTAGTAAATACTTAACATACGCTGGGATAAAACTAGCTTTTGTGAAAAAGATTATTCACCCTCAACCATGAGCATGGACTCAGCTAGTCAAGTTGGTCAGGTCTTTAAATTGATTACACAGAAAAATCTCCTGTCTATCTATCAGAACAGCCAAAAAGATAAAATCAGAAATACTTTCACTCCTATCTTTATAAGCCAACTTAAATACCTAGTTCTTCAATAGAACCTTCCCCTAGATGTGACTGCCATTAACTAACTTAACTGTCAATCCAAAACTAGCCTCGACCTTCTTCTAACATCTTTTATGTTACACCAGTTTCTAGTATTTGGCAAATCTAGTAATAACTACTGCATATTAAAACCTAGTTCTAACACTCTCACACATACTGTGGACAAAGATTTGTGACATATTTCCTAAGATACATTCTGAAGTATTTTAACAAATAGGGGTGTCACGACAGACCCAAAACCTACCAACACCACCCTGAAGTGCCTGCGACACGAGCTGACCAAATTAGACAGTCTAATTTATTTTTCCATGATAACTGCCAGACTGCAAATGTGACTACAGAAGTTTAAACTGTACTGACTGCTGTACAGATTACACAGAAAAACTATCAAGCTTACTAATAACAAGCCACGGACATGAAAAACAAACAAAAAAATCTTTTATTACATAATTTGGATACTTCTCCCATGATCCAAGTTAGGACACTGTGGCACCTATGTGAAGCAACTTACCAAGAATAGTTAAGAAAACACCACACAAAATCACAACATTTTTTTCTTCTCAGGAAGCAAGGTGAAAGTTAATAGACAAAATACGGTTTCAGAATCTGCTCTTCTCTGAAACCTGCGGTATCCCTCATTTTAATACCAAGCTGTTTCAAGGAAGCAGTTTCTGGGATGAACTCCTGTACTAGCCAATAGAAATCTAATTTCTCACTATTTTCCCTTACTCCTCCATTTTTCATCCTCATCACCCATGTATCAGGGTCAGTGAAAGGCAGTTCCCCAAAAAAATTTCAGGGGTGGATTAGATAATTCCCTAAAACATAGAGAGCACACTAATAACAGTCTGATCGTCTTATGCTGTAAGGAGTCGTAGAACATCTTGTATCAGCTCAGAAATTATGCAAACGGGCCTGTACCAGTTTTGAAATAAGTAGCAACACAAGTTATTAGAGGCAAAAGTATGCTGAAGACAAAAAAACCCAAACAAACCAACACCAGAAATAATTAAAATAATTTTATGAAACAGTACTGCTAGGAAAAGCATCCTCTTACGAGCTGATGGTTACAGCCAAAACCAGTAGTAACTGATACTAAAATACATAGCTTAAACATGTGTCATACATTAATTTTTTATATTAAAAAAACACACAAACAAACCAAAACCCTAAGCCACAACAACAAAACCCACACACACTGAAAAGCTACATAATTTTCTCCTAGCTAACTCTGGATGCTATGCTACCTAGTGAATTACTTTATATTCTCTCCTGAGAAGCAGCCTGCAGAGAAATACCTTACAGTGGTTCAGCTAGTGTGTCTGCAGCAATTTCCTCCCGCTCTCATACCTATTTCATTATGTTCTTCAACTGATCTTGCTTCAGCAGAAAAACACTACTTTAGACAATCTTTCAGAATCTCAAAAGGTATCATTCCAGCTCAGCTTCACCATGTGGTACATCGGTCAGTGGCATAAGTAATCAATGATGAGCAAGGACAGAAAAGACCAAGAAATGGCTCAAGCATCACAGAGTCATTAAAGGACTCAAACAGAGGCGATATACTTCAAATGGCGTTACTCATCCATGGCTTATCAGACAGCTGCACTTAGCACAAGTCAGAAGTAATATGGAAATACATTCCGTATTTGCAGAAACAGAGCAATAGGCAGTTTAGCATGGGTATTTACCTATGCAGGTAACAAGCACTTACTCCTTTTTGCCAAATTATTCTGATGACTCCGCTACCAAGAGTCTATAACAGAGAGGAACGTTACTGTCCAACTACTGCAGCAGGATTAGCCATAGCTTGTGTCTCAAAGCCTTCAGGGTCTCACGTTTCAGGAAGACACTAGACCAAATACAGATAGGATAGACACTTGGAACTTTCCACTTCTTCATCTCAAGTTCACTAATTCTTTAAGTCTCTTGGAGCTGGAAAAGTAGTATCCTTCATCTCAGACTTGACTAAGCTAACAGCAAGAATGGCTAGCTCTTCCAGGTTTGTGAAGCAATTCAAAGCTTTCCTTTATAAAGAAACTATTGACAGCTGTATATCATTAATACTTCTACATTAATAAGGTCATCTTCTGCAAAAAATTATGTATGGAGGAGAAGTATCAGTGTAACTGTAAAAAAAATTATGTAAGCAAATTCCTTTAAGCAGACAATTCCTAGTAAAAAGGCTGAGAATAAAGTCCAGCAGGTTGTGGTTCACACACTAAAAACTAAAAAAAAAAAAAAATCCTTCATATAGATGAGTTTTTTGAAACCACTGAAGTTCACAGGCATCAGACATTTTATGAGCAACGCTCAACCACCCAAGACCAAACATAAGCCCTTCCCCCAAACCCCAGGTTTAGAGATAACCTTCTATTACTAATATTCTTCCAAAACAAGTCCTCCCCTCCTCATCCCCTGGAGAATTAAGTCCCGAGATTCTGAGACCAATTTAGGTCTTTGGCATTAAAAAAAGTATAACACATCATAAATAGCTAATACCATCAGATCATATTTAAAATACGGAACCTACATTTTGCGAAACTGCGTTCTTATCAGAGATGGCTTCTCACAGTCATTTGTCCATAACAGCTTGGCAACCCTTCCCACTTTCTGGGGAACTTTTTACCTTGAAGGACCCATCACAATCTCAAAGCCTTATACAAAGCATGAGTAGTCAATGCTGGGCTTTCTTCTGCTACAGAACAGCCTCAGAACTCTTACACAATCACTGTTTCCACACAAAACTTGTTTTGTATAGGTGGCATATTAAAGCAAGAATGTGTGAATCAAGAAAAGTTACTGTTCCAGAAATATACTTTGTCTACATATATGCCAGTAAGCAGAAAGACTAAAATAATTGATACTAGTAACTTCCGCCTGCACAGAAAACAGAAAGCCTTTATGCCAAAACTAGAACTGATCATCTAAGGACATTCTGCAATACCAAAACATACAGCAACCAGGATTTCAGTTTTTAAGATTACAGGCTTCAATCATGTCAGTTTTAAGTAAGAACGTAAGCTCTGCAAAAAGCTTTACAATACATGATCAACATGTTTCATTAGAACTGCAAATAAATGCTCAGCTATCATACACTCTGCTTCCACATCTTCAGCTTCCACTCCTATGTTGTATTTCATTGCACCTTCCCTTTAGTTTTCGACATCCACCTAGATGCACTCTACAGATGATAAATAGAGATAAGCTTGTTTTGATAACCTTCCATATCCAAAATGGATGAAATGTGACACAAAACCCTAAACTTTGGTATAAACTTTGGTATGAGTACAACATGCTTATCTTGAAAAGACTACATGTTAACATATCACTAATTTTACAAGAAATAACATTAGCATATGTACTCCATCTGAAAAGCAAAACAGCAGTCAGGCAGATGAATTCATGCTACTATTTGAACCTTATCTGTATCTCCTGTCTTTTAAAACATGTCATCTTTAGGTGATGCAAGAAGTCAAACTGAAATAAATGTTTTAACAGCAGGGTTTTGGTTGGCTTTTTTGTTTGGGGTTTGTTTGGTTTTTTTTAATGAACTAGTCAGTTGACTACAGGATTCAATGACAACCTTCCTTTCAGAGGCTGCAATTAATAATGGCCCTATAAACTTTATAATAAAAGCAGGAGCAGAGTAAACAGCAGCAATTCTTGCGAGACCGAAGGCTCGACCCCAATACTGTAAATTTGCCATTGCCCTTAGACACAGCACAGCTCTCCTTGTTCTAAATTGTCTAAGGAGGGCTGGGAAGAAGAGACAAGGCCCCATTTCTGAAGCAACAAAACCAAACAGCTTAGAGAAAAAATCCTATAGTCAATCTCTCCAGCCTAACACTGAAAAATTTGCTCATTTGAACACGAAGAAAATCATCTGAACTTGATTAAAGAAAACAAGGAAAAAAACAACCACACAAATAAAACAAAATCAAGAAAAAAAACCCCAAGTCTCTCCCACCTTAAATAAACCAAAATAATCTCCTTATCTATTCTACCTGGACCACCATGGCTCAAACCATATTTCCAAACATGAATAGCTCCTTGAGTTCAGAATAAAAACAAAATATGTAATGGAACACCTACTTGAATAATGGAATTTGGTTAATAAGAGAAGTCTAGAAATACAGTAAGAAGGTTATGAAAACTTCCTGAACCCACAGTATCCTCCTGACATGCACAGCTTACCTATTAGAACTGCATTTTTCAAGGGGGTGTGGGGTGTGGGGGGAGTTCCTTGCACTTGCAAAATCTAAGGCAAGAGAGATATCTGTCCTTATTTCATGCATTCCAAGACAAATTAAAATATGAATCTGTCATCTTTAAAATGATATAACTCCCATTTGAAAACGTGAAATTCACACCTCTGTGATTTAAGATGCAATTTAGAACAGCCAAAAGTAAGCATCCCTCCCTTCTCCCAATTTAACATCATCCCAAGAAAACGTTAAGGGCAGGAGTAGCCGAGTGCTTTTTGCAGCTTAAACCACAGAAGTTCCCATCACACAGGTAATAAACTATCGTAACTGGGATATTGTGTATGTTAAAATAAAGTAACTCAAAAATGTATCATGAATGGGGGGTGGGGGGGTGGAAGCAAGAGTGCTCATCTCTCCCAAAGAAGCAGCTACAGGAACTTTATAACTACCACTGATTTCTTCTGAAATAACTTACAGTACAACTATGATGGATATCACTAAAAGTCATCATTCGTTAAGGCTCAACCATACCTGGGGAGAAGCCCCACTCCAAAATAACTATTATTTAAAAGCCTTGTTCGAGCTATTTACTGCAGAAGATTAACTAACCATCACATTAAAAAAATATACGTAAGTACTTCTAAACAATAGTACTGTTTACATTAGTCCCCCTCAAGAGCTGTGGCATTTCTCTGAGTAAACATGGAAGGGATCAAGCTTTCCTTAATAAAATCCTCAGTTTCAAATATCTTATGGTTCCTCCTTGTGCTACAACCTCCAGTTAAACATGAGGATGCCTGTACCCTCCTGTTTCCTTCCCCAACACCACGCTCAGGAAGAGATCCAGAGACATTTATCTTCCAAACTACTAACATCTGCCCCATCTCCCTTCCTGCAAGCCAACAGGCTTCTACTCAGGCGAGCAGAATTCCACTATTCCACCCACACAGCTACCGACACCTTGTTTTTCTTTTTCCCCATGGGAGATCTCAGCCACCAACCGACCCTCTAAGGCCCCCCCCGCCCGTTTACCGACGCTCCGCCAAGAGCACGCCACGGCCAACCCCACCTCTCCCCCTTGCTCCGAAACACAAACACAAGGCCTCTCTCCTCCCAGCTGCCCAAACAACGCCGCAAGCCCCTTCACACTGCCTGACTATGGCGGGATCCTCATCCCTCCCGGTTCCTCCTCCTCCTCTCAAGGCCCAGCGAGGTTCCCGCGCAACGGCCCGGCCCGCCCCGCGGCCGCCATGTAGGAGCCCCGCAGCCCCGCGCCGACGGCCCCCACCTGCCGCCCAGGCCTGGGGAGCCCCCTCGCCCCGCACCCCTACCCTGCCCCCGGGCCGGGAGAAGCCGCAGGCCCGCGGCCCGTGTCGCTACGACAAAACCCCGGCCCTACGAGGGGGATGCGGAGGCGGGAGGGAGGGGAGAGGCGGCTCCGCTTCACTCACGCTCTCATGGTCCCACCGCACGTTGCTGCGCTTCTCATCCGGGGCCAGGTTTCTGTCCCGGCCCATAAGCTCATCTAGGAGCTGGGCGGCCGATATCATCGTGTCGTCCTGACCGAATCCCCCCTTGCCAAACACCGGCGCCGCCGCCGCCTCGCCTCCCCAACCGACCGCGCCGCCGCTGAGAGTGACAGAGACAAAATGGCGGCGCGGCTCCTCGCCCTGCCCACAATGCACCGCGCGCCGCCTAACCGCCTCTGGGGCCTGCGGAGCGCGGGCCGGGCCTGCCCGCGGTCTCGCGTGGGGGCGGCCCCGCGGCCCTGCCCACCCGGGGCCCGCCGCCTCCCCGCCGGGCCGGCTCCCGGGCCGCGGCGGCGGCGGGGAAGGCCGGGTAGGACGGGGCCGGTCCCCTTCCCGTGGCCCGTCCTGGGGGTGTCGTCGGCCGCTGATGGCCCCGGCAGGCGAGAGGTGCCAAGGCGGCGTTACCACCGGGGAGGGAGGCGCGGGGAGGCCCCGCAGCGCGGCCTGGCTGGGTGTGGGGGCCACCAGGCACCAGCCTCCTGCCCTGCGGGGTGTCCTGGCACTGGGCTGTGGCCTGGCTGTGTGCGGGGGCTGCCAGGCGCCAGCCTCGTGGTGCTGGGCTGCGGCCTGGGCACAGGGTGCTGAGGTGGGAGCCTTGGCAGCGCTGCTTGTGACTGGAGGGGGGGACGGACCCAGGGGCAGCAGGAGGGGTAGTGCGGCCCCTCGATGCCGTGGCGGGCTCAAAGGCACCAAAACCCCCTCTGGTGCGCAGTCACGGACCACCTGAGGCCCTTCGGCAGTGTGCATCCCCTTGGGAATTCTACTGACACGTTAGGAGGGGAACCGAAAGGCCCTCAGATTTAACCTAACGCATCCTGTTTGGTCTTGGAACCAGTTTCTGCTCATTTTGTGTTTTTTTCCCCTTTCTAGATGTAATGTTGTACCTCATCTTTACTGACTTTCGCATACCAATTTCCAGCTATTTCCCGGGTTCTCAAAATAATTTTGAACGTCCTATTTGCGTGAAATTGTAAGAGCTTTAAGTCTCTATGCTGCCAGTCCTGTAAAACCCACAGGACTCACTGCAGCCTCACTCAGAATGACCGACAGCTCCGTGCCATGCCAGTGCGGGCATTGCCCACGGAGTCTCCGCTCTGCCGTCTGTCAGTGCCGCCTCCATTTCCCGGCGCTGTAAGGCACCACCACGTTCTTTCCAGCTTTGCAATCTTGTAATGATTTAATGACCCACTGGACGTGTTGCAAGAGTGTAATTGCAATCAACGCAATGCAGCTTGGAAGGCTGAGAGCATGGCGGGCAGGACGGGGCCCCGTCTCAGCTGCTTTACGTGGATTGCTCCAGTTGCCCCAAGTCGGCAAACGGGTACGCTGCGGCCGAACTGTGGCAGGTTTCCGTGGCAGGATCGTGCAGAGCAGGCTGGAAGGGAGATGGCTGAGTGGTCTGGCTGGACTCTGAAATTATTATTTTGACTTTTGATAGTTGCGACATTTTGAGCAGCTGCACTGTGCCCCCGTAACTTGGTTTAGGACAAACCCACAATGACCAAAACCAGCTTTTCAAACCAAACAATTCAAATCACAGGAATTACCTATAATCTTTCCTGTTGATTTGCAGGCATACGTTGATTTTTTTAAATTATTATTTTATTTTTAGGGATTCATGGATTACTCTGAGGATGCAGGAGGATGATGAGCATTTCCTAGGCAGAACAGCCGGGTGGAGCTGGAGCCCGCAGCAGCGGGCCAGGCGGTACGGGGGTACCGGTGAGCCCCTGCGCGCCGTGCCGGGGCCGGGCCGGGCCGGCTGCTCCCCGGAACTCGATGCCGGGGCCGGGGTTGTTACCGGTAACAGGGTCCCCCGGCGCGGCGCGGCGCGGCCCGGAGCGCTGCGGGGGTAGCACCGGCCGGAGCCGCCGGCCCTCCTCCGAGGCTGGCCCCGGTGTGCGGGCCATGAGGGCCGGGCCCGGGCCGGGGGCGGCCGGGGGCTGCGGCGAGATGGCGGCGGCGGGCGCCGAGCGGGAGCGGCAGGAGCGGCTGCGGGAGGCGGCGGCGCTGGGGGACGCGGAGGAGGTGCGGCGGCTGGTGGAGCTGGGGGTCAGCCCCAACTCCCAGAACGAAGTCAACGGCTGGTAAGGACCCCCCTCCCCGGTCCTCTCCTGGTCCCCCTCCCGGGTCTCCTCCCTCTGGTCCCCCTCCCCGGGCTCCTCCCCGGGCCGGAACGGGACTTCGCCTGGGGTTTCCAGTGCTAACGCTGCCGTGGGTTGTTCACTTTTCCACGTAAAACGCAAATCGGTTTGAATTTAGAATTAAGTTACAAGGTGGATCTGCTGCCAGACCCTCCGCGATGCAGATCTCCCTGTCCCAAAGAGGAAAAAACAGTGATGCAGCTGGTAACCGCCGCTACAAACACGCATCCCCTTCCCACCCGTGCCTTCTGCTCTTCTGCTTCTCCAGATCGCTAGGCTGTTGCTTTATAGTGCCTTTTTTTTTGGCAGTGCATGCTGGCAGCCTGAGACAGTGCGGGCAGTCAAAACCAAACCTCGGCATGGCAGCAGGTCTTCGCCTCAGCAGAAATATTTTTTATTAACTCCTAAATCAGGTTTGAAAATGAGTCCGTTTCAAGCAGGGAACTTGCAGGCTGTTTCAGTGATACACGCAAACACTGATACATAAAAATATTTTTGACATCTCATGTGGATACCACCTGATGACACCAAACCCAAGACTTTTCTGTAATAGGCACTTGTACAAGTGGGTCTCTATACATGAATGCACAGGCACACAAAATGTTATTTGAAGCCGGATTTACAGGAAATCCTCGGCCATTTTTGAAAACTGTTTTCCATAAGTTCAATTCAGCCCGTATTTACTGTTCTGTACTGTGCTTGAAGTTGTAATTAAAAATAGGAAGACTAAAACGAGGGAAGGAGCTAGACTTTTAGAGATGAAAGTTAGATCAGCAATTTTGAGAAGTGTGTAACACTTGCAACTTGAGGTTTAAATTGTGATTAAAATTAGAACTTGTGAAAGTTTAAGGTAGCTGATTCATTGGACATTGAATTCTCGTTGTGTGTAAGATAAACAGCTGCCTGTCATCAAAATGAGTTTGTATCTGAAACTGGAATTGATGAAAGAAATCTGCCCTAATTATTTTTAAGAATCACAATCTGGTCATTTTTAACTATGGCAATAAATGGATCCTCACTGTTACTTAAGTTTGCTTGTAAAATTAAAATTTCTCCAGTGAACTTGTTAGTACGTCTGATGCTAAGAGGTGCTGAGTACTCACATTTTGATGCATGTCACATCCATGGGTAGATGGTACCTCTGCATGAGACCACGTGAAATGGGCAGGATGGATCCCAATACGAGGGCAATGCTATTGAGGTTTACACACCGTCTCTACAAAATAAACCAGCAGCTTACACACTCAGAGCAAACACGGCCATGCTGTCTGCATTTTCTCCCTCCACTTTGGTCCAAAGCAGTTTATGACTTGGCAGTGCACTACTTATGAATTCATGTGGGCTGTTCACACTTATTTCACAAGGAGATATTAGTGAAAAGTCCAGAAAACACTGAACAGAAAACCTAAACAAACCTGTTCTGAGTTTTTTGGATTCGGATTCTGTGGGATCTTTGGTGTTAAAAATTCAGGAATACTTTTTGCTGACAAAAATGATTTATCCCATTTAAAAATGGCACTTCCTAGCTGAAATGCGCCACCCAGCCTTGGAGAGAGAAGCCAGGACTTCACAATATTGCTGGCAGTATCACCTCTGAAACACAGATTTTGTAGCACCCTTCCTAGGATAGTCTATGAAGAAAAATAATACATATACGTACACTGACGTTCATGTCTCTCCAGTTGGATCTAATTCTACGTAACCTCCTGCTGCTGTGACTAGTCCCATTACCTTTAATTCAGAGGTACTTTCTGCCATCAAGCGTTAATTTTAGTAAGAAGAAATTGTAGAACCAAGCCTTTTGTTTCTGGTAAGATGGGTTTAATTAAGTTAGAATACATAACAGTGAACAAAGTTTTGCAAGTTACCTTGTCTTCCCTTGGTTTTACCTGATCTGTGTCCCTTGAAAGATCAGATTTTCTCTTTTTCCCTTACATACACACAAGAAAACTTAAAAGAGCAGAATTTTGTATACAAAGTTGGGAGTTGCTGGTCAAGATAAAACTTCGCAGTGTTCCTTGAAAAAAACCACAACAACCAAAAAACCAAAGTGGAAAATGTTTCTTGGAGCTGGACTTTCAACAGAAACTTGTTTTCCTTACAAGCTTATTATTTATCCTGGCTTTATTTAATTCCTAAAAAATAAACAAACAAACTTGGAGAAGGGTTAAGTGTGTTCATTTTTCTGAAGAGTTCCCTTCATCTAGAGTTAGAGAATTAAAAGAAAACATGAAAACTTAGAGAAAGATCAAACATCACTAGAACCTGGGACAGGGAGGAATAGTAAGACTGTATAGCAACTTATAGTGTGTGCATTTAAGTCCCCAGTACTAAACACTAAATAAACCCAGTAGCTTTTAGAATGTTTCTTTACTATGTCTCTCTAGGTCAGCGACTGCAATTAATATTTTTTTTTTTAAAAAAAAAGGTTATTAGTTCTGTGCATCAGTTACAGATTGCAGAAAACCTGTTGTTTGCAGATCAAAGCTTTGGAATTGCTGGGGCATGGACTAGCTAGCAAGTGGGCAAAGAACTGTGCTTAGAAACTATGCTTACAATATTTTAAACACTTACTTTCCAAAAAGTGCAAGTCATTGTGCTGACAGCATTAATTAAGGAGTAATAATAGCATCCTAGGGAAGTGTTCCCTATAAGCTCACATACACACACAAACAGAGGTATTTTAAGTACAACTTATTCTTTCAAAGATTAAAATAGCATACTCAAGCCGCCTTCTTACATTTATGTTTCCAGAAAAGTTAGTAGCCTAATAAATGCCAAATTGGAAGGATCTTGAACTTTAAAAATAGAACTGTGGTAACTCGGTATCAAGAGCTTTAGAGCAAGGGACAACTACATCAGCAGGTGTCACTGCAGGCTCCACAAACAGCGTGAATTTCCAAGAAAGGTGCCGTTAAAACCTTTTTCATGTTAGACATGTATTAGGTCATTCTTCTTACAGGCAGCAAGATGATTAACAAAATCATTAGCAAAAAAATTGAGCAAAAGTTAATCTGCTATGATTTTAAGATTTCAAACAGTGTTAACGCTTTCCACGTGCAGGACTTGTTTGCACTGGGCATGTAAACGGAACCACGCTCCGGTGGTGGCTTACCTGCTGCACGCTGGAGCCGACAAGGAGATCCTCACCAAGAAAGGAGAAAGGCCAGCCCAATTAACGTCAAAGAAAGAGATAAGGAAGATGTTGGGAGGTAAACCTGTTCGCTGTGCAATGTCATCATCAAAGACATCGTGAAAGGCTGTGTAAAGCATAGATGTTCCATCTGTATTTTGCATGTTGAGGATACTGTGTTCAGATTTGAGTGATAACTATGACTTAATTTCTAGAGTGTTTACTTGGTAAGAAATCCGAGTTTAAGGAAAGAGGATTACCAACAAATTCCATATCCAGCTAGCCAAACTTTTTTCTAAATACCGTAAAATTAGAAAAACGGTATTTTGAAAAATGCTGTGATTAAACCAGTGAAGGATAGATGCAGCTTCCTATTTTCAGAAGGGCAACAGGAGAAAAACCTCTCAAATTTGTATGAAGCTCTTCTATGAGCAACATCTAATTTTCCTGGTGTTTTAGCTTAGACACTGTGTTGAATAAATAAAAAATTAGCAGCCTTGGATAAACAGCTCGTTAAAGAACATGGGTAGAGCATTTTTATCATGTTTTGTAACTGTTGGAGTGGAATAGGCTTTCACTGCTAGAGGTGATATGTAATTTGAAATGTGGTTGATTAACAACCTCTTTCCTCCCCTTTGTATTCCCTTGTCTGTTTTTGTTTTCGTTATTGTCTCCCAGCTGTTGAATTGGTAATGTTTCAGCTCTCCCAGTACTGCATGTTCTTTTCCCTTTATCCCCTGCCTTAATATCGAAGGACATACTACCCTTTGTTCATTGCCTTATACATTATGAAGACAATAGCGTTATACCGCCAGAGACCATGTTACGACATGCTGGCTAAGGATTAAACCAACACAAAACAAAAGTATTGCAGCGTTTAGAAGGAAATAGCACCCCCAGAATTACTAGAAGCAGACTGCTTTTGTGTTTACTGTATTGCAACACCTGAGCACTGTTCTGTTTACTGTAGAAAAAAAGGCATAATGCTGCTGGATTCATCTTTTAACCTGTGATGCTTTTTAACACTCTACTCCCTCACCATAAAAAAAGAGGGACAAAAAGAAACCTCACAGTGCAACAGCAATAATTCTGTTTTTTCCCCCTCAAGTCAGTCTTGGAGAATGTTGTTTTGTTTGTTTTACAGTGGAGGATGACAAACTCCCAGACTTAAACACAGATGCAGATCTGCCAATCATCCCTAATTATCTGGCTAACCCACCTTTCCCGTATGTGTATAACACTACGAGTAACAGTGTTCCAGATCCCTCGGCGAATGGGAGTATCTCACACTCAGAGCTGCAAGACACCGACTCTTCCTCCTTACCCGACGTGGAGACTTATGCACGTGTGCCACCGCGGCACGGGCACGCTGCTCCCGAGGCGGCCGATGCCGGAGGCGCGCCGTCACTGCCCCGCGGGTGTACCGCACCACCGCGCTCCAAACCCATCCTTCAGAGAGGGCCAGTGTTCCAGGGATCTGTCTCCTGGAGCAGAAGTCCCCCTTCGCCAGCTGGATTGAATCAGTCTGTACCGCAGCCAGAGAACGGCTCCTGTTCGGGACCTGTGCCGGCGTTCCAGCCCGTTTTCTTCACAGGAGCTTTTCCACTGAATATGCAAGGTAACAGTAACAGTCTCTTCTCTCTTGGTCTTGGAACTTCTGCCAATCTCGGACAGCGAAACCCATCAGGGTTACACGTATTCACAGCACTTGTAGAGATTTTCAGGTTCAGGCATTCAGAAAACATTTGAAGGGAATTAAAGAGGCAGATACCCTGTTTCTGCTGGAGCCGCTACTAAAATATTGATGAAAACGTTTGCTATTTGTCTCAAATGCTGTAACAGCATACAAACACCTGGGTAGGCTAATTCTCCAAACAGCACACTCCAAGCTTCAAATAAAGAACATGAGTAAGCAGCCAGCGAGCCCAAGAGAGAGCCTCACGCAGCTCAGTCTGCAGACCTGAGTCCCGGGGTGAGCAATTCCATGAGCTGCCATTTGTGCAGGTAAATTTTGCCTGCCTAAAGAAGGGAATCTGGAATTTCACTTCCCGTTCAGTATTTCATTCTTGAAATAAAGTGTTCCGATGCCCTGAATTAGCAGTGAGGAGTTAACCGATGACCAAAAGAGTCAAAAACCAATAAAAACAATCTTGGATTGCTCAGGAAATTGATAACCTGTATAATCTGCTTTTAAATTAGCTTAAATCCAGTAAGATGAGTATTCACGCAAGGGGTCGTGCATGCATATACGCACACACTGTATTAGATTTGTAATGATTTTTTCATATGGGTTGATGAAAGTCAGTCTAATGAAAATTGTGGTCATCCATGTCCAGTACTTTGCTTTCTGAGGGTTCCTGTATCATTACAAATGATACAAATGAGGTTAATAGAACAAAGAAATGCTTGGAAGTCAATATAGAGGTATCTTTTCCAATTCCTCTCTGCATCTGCCTATTAATGTACCTTCTTATTTCTAATAGAACTGGTGCTTAAAGTTAGAATACAAAACCCTAATCTTAGAGAAAATGACTTCATTGAAATTGAACTGGACAGACAAGACCTGACCTATAAGGAACTGCTCCGAGTGAGTTGCTGTGAGCTGGGTGTTAATCCTGAGCACGTACAGAAGATCAGAAAATTACCAAATACAATGTTAAGAAAGGTAAGAACTCTTAAATTTTGATGTGCGGCAACTTCTAAAAAAGATTTTTAGGTTACCATTAAAAAGAAATAATTTGTTGGCCACTTGTGTAGGCTCCTGTTGAAAAAAACCAAACCAAACCCAAAATGAAAAAACTTCCCTTCAGCTTCCAGCAGTCAGCAGTTGTTTGGGTTTCTTTTAGTAAAAATGTTCCCAAGTTTCCTGATCATTTCCTTTCATAAACATCTGGTGTTGAGCCCAATTAATATCCAGTTTCTCTACTGCAGCCTTAAATTCAGTGCAATACCACACTGCTGTGACCCGGCAGCATTGAAAAGGCTGGCAGTGCTCAGCTGAGTTTTGCTAGTCCAGTAAGGACTCCGTGCAGTCCTTTCGGAACACACAGAGGTGTTACAGAATTATTCTGAGTGCAGGTCTCGGAACGTAGCTGTCTTTTCACTTCAGTGCCATTTACCTGGGCAGCAATCAGAAAACGGACCTGCTGACCTGTTCTATTGATTCACCGTTCACCTTTCTTTCACTCTTCAATCCCGCTAGAGCGTTGTTGGCGTCAGGCGTGGGCTAATCTGATTGCTCCTAGATTAATAGACTTCCCTGCACTGCATCTTCACCGACTATAAGATGACTTACTCTTTTGTTAGGAAGGATGGGGGGGAGAAGACACAAGCAATTCTGTCACTTGCCTACTTAGGCTGTTGACAGGACCGTTGTTATTTCCAGCTCTAATTACTTCAGGCTCTCTGGGTAGGACTGCAGGACTCTCATTATTCGTCAAGATAATACAAAACTAATTCTATTTAATGCTGTTTAGCAGCAGAGTACTGCTGCAGCGGGGATCACAGCTGGAGCCTGTGCTGTGGGAGGGTGTCTTCCGTGGCTCTCGAACGACCTTGCCCAAGCCAGCTCTGTGATGCTAGAGGATGCTGTGTGCAGCACCTTCTTGGGTAGATGCAAGAATTAATTCATGAGCTTCTAAGAGCTGCCAAGGCGGGAGGAAAAGAGGAGCTGGGGGTGGCACGCAGTAGGTATTTACAAGTGTAATTCTGTTAATCACTTGCACTCATCGTCCATGTTGCATTCCTTCTAAAAATAGACTTCGCTGAGTAGCTGAATAGATCCCAGAATAAATGTAAGATGCAACAGGATGTCTGCTTTCCAGTTTACTGTAAAGAATTGTCATATTTACGGATAAATACATACCTTGTGCTAGCCTATTATTTTAACTTACCGCTGCAAAATTGAATGGATGGTTTATCACCTAACAACTTACTGTATTTATTTAAAGGACAAAGATGTTGCAAGGCTACAGGATTTCCAAGAACTGGAGCTTGTTCTAACAGTAAGCGACAAAAACTTACTTTTCAGAGTCCCATCACTTTCTGAAAGGAGTGGTTATAACAAGAAGGCATCAGAACTTACATACTAATTGTTTAATGAATAAACCAAAAGATTTGTATCTCATTTTAAAATTACACTTGAAGTACAGTATCTATAAGGGCTAATAATGTGAAAAAAATATATATCTATTTTGTTAACCTTGAAATAAACTAGTTGTTATGCACAGTTACAGCCTCTAGTTAATCTAAGAGTAATGAGTCTTGATATCAAAGTAGCTTAATTCAAAGGAAGTATTGGTAGAACTGTCTGTTAATGCAACACTTTAACTTACAAAAAGATAATCTTCAAATACTGCAGAGTTAGCAGCTCTCAGGGAAAGGCTTACCTTAAGCTGTTTTAATAATTTGTTTGCTATAAAATAGCAGAGGTACTCAAACTAAGAACCTGCCATGAAACCCATTTAATATTTGTACTGAGTCCATTACCATTAATGTTCACTTTGTAGATGGTGTCTTTTAAGTCATATCTTTCTTAGAAGGAAAAAAACAGAAGGGTTTAAGTCTGTGGAAGAAGCACAAAACTATGTCTCAAGTGACTTACTACCTGTGATTTCTTAATCCCTGTTTATGCTTTTCCCTATTTCTCAGGTTGAAAATAAAAAGCGGTAGTAATTATCCAAATCATAAATATGCTCTCAACCAAAATCCCTTTTACCATTGTCTGTCAATATATAGTATTGACACGTGCAATATAAAATACTATTTTTGTTACTGTATTGACAACACATTTCTCCAATGCTGCTTTAATTTCCCCTTTTAAAAGCACAAAAATTGTAGTTTTATTTTCCTCTTACCTCTAAATTCCTCAGAAAGACAGCATCTTGGACCTTTAAAGTTACCTGTGTAAAAAGAAACTAGTGAAATGCCCAGGGTTTTCTGGGCTGACGTTAAATCTTGATGTTCCTATGCAATGTATTTCCTTTCTTCCCAATTACTTCTGTTTACCCATGTTGTTTACTGGAAAAAACTATTTTTCCTGTTACTTAAAATTCAGAATTAGACTATGCTATGAAATTCTAGAATAAATAAATGGAAAAGTATTTAAGAGCTGGATTTTACCTAATTTTTGAGGATTTTCATATTTACTCAGTCATTTGCATTTGAGGAAGAGGTTCTATTCTGGTGGCCTACCGGCAGATGTACTATGAATTAGATGAGTGAACTAAAGTACGAGAGGTAACAGGCAAAGAGAACATGCCAAACTGGAGCAAAATTGCCTCTTATTTCTTCATCTTCCCCCTCCCTTCCCCCAGTTTCTTTCAAAACTACAGCAACCAAAGGATTTTATCGTTCTCTTAGCTAAGCATTTACAGCCCGAGTTAGCTGTACGTTGTCTGCGGACCTGTAAACGGGATTTATAAAGCAGCACGCTGAGCAGGGAGCCCCCAAACCAGCTGGAGGGAATGCTGAGGCGAGAGCTGCGTCTGAAGTGACCCCCCACGCGGAGCTGGGTGTCCAGCACAGCCCGGTCTCCCTTCTCGTTCTTCTCCCCGCAGCCGGGGCAGTCACCTGCGTGCCAGCTAATGCAGCAAGTGGTACCCAATTCACCTGCTCTCTCTCTCTCATCCAGTGACTAGTCCTTTGTGCACAGGGAGCAGCTTCAGCAGCCGAGACTGAGCACACAAGAGGGAGCCCTCTCCCAGTCCGCCCTGTAGTCGGATGGCCAGTGTTCACCTGGAAGCACAGATCCATGCAGAGATCCCAAATTGCCTGTGTGCCAGTTAGGAGACTGCGCTTCAGTCTCGTTCAGGCTAACAGTAGAACATTCTGTCGCAACAGAATACCCTCTTCTGAAAAGTGCTGGAGGTCACACATGGTCCGAGTCATTGGCAGTATCTGTTTTCTATACCAAACTGCTGGTGGTATATCAAATTCTGTATCATGGAATAATACAATTTGTTGTTCCACGTGTCGCACTGCCTGTTGCATTCTCCCTGGCACACAGAACCGATACAAGGGAGGCATCGGCTGTTTAAACACCGGCTAAATCCACGAAGGTGCAGGATTAGCCAGTCAGACCTACTAGAGAAAAGCTCAGCAGCGGGGTTGATGATTTTGTTGTTCCACATTATCTCGCACATGCTGGTTGCTATCTATGCATTCCGAGGAGTATTTTTATACCTTGTGCAGTTTATACACAGAAGATACTATTAACACTCCTAACAATCTGATCAGTGTATAATCATTACATTACTGTGTATGATAAATAATTCATTACTTTGTGCTCTGCTATATGCAATGTTAATGTCAAATGAATGCTCGGCTGCAGATTCTTGTTTTGGTTTAAGAAGTATCATTTGTAAGAATTAATAAAGGATTATTTTTGTCTTCTCAAAGTTTTTCTGAACTTTACTTGTGGAAAAACATGGGGACTTTCCTTGCGAGGTAGGTTTCTAGAATCGTTGGTGTAGGAAGTGAACAACAAAAGCAAAAGACATTCTCTCAGATACTAGCAGCAAGTACTGCTTAAACGCAGTACTCCTTTTATCTGAGGAGTCCTGGTTATCAATAATACAGTAGATCTTTATTTCTGCAAAACAAATCACACATTATTTCAGGTGATTAAGTCTTGAACGAGATAAATTATATACACATTGGCTCGGCATGCATGTTTGGCTCAAGGGGAGACTTACTCATAGTGACTTCGCACGTAAGAGAGGTACAGCAAAATTGTAACATTTCTGTGCCAATCATATCCCTGCAGGCTTAGGTGGAGTCTAATAAATTGGTTGAAATTGTGTAGTTAATGATGTATATTAAGCCATCTGTAGGTTTAGCTTTAAATACACGTTACTTGTAATTCTTAGGCCGAGGAGAAATTTTATGATGCTAAAATTGCCCTGGGCAGGGACACCAGAGGTTCTGGGATAGCGGACGGCTTTGAAGCTGAAGCATTCAACTCCCTTGTCCCAGGGGAAATACGGAAAGGAACGGGTTGGAACCACATTACGCATTATATCACTATTTTTCAGCTGAGTCACTGCTTCCTGTCTTCCCAATTCAAAACCAATGAAATCTTACACAGACAACACACAAAACAGGTATCTTTTGTACCATTAGTATAATTTACTAATTATAAACCTGCATACAGTACATATTGCCCTGCGATACGTTTTCTTGGCAGGTTGTTTGGCATTCTTTGGGAAAAAAAAGGCATTTAATAAAATACTTCATGTATGTAGAAAATATTAAAAAATATAAAATTTACTTTCTGGTTCTTGTAATTGTAAAATACTTCGTTCACATATCACAAGTTTAGTCTACTACAAAAAGTGTTTTGTAAGTTACAGTACATTCACAAGTCACTTTGCGGCAGATCAGTAATATTAAAAAAAAACAAACCCAAACCCAACCCAAACACCCAAGGGGTCGTCTTTTCATGCTAGTCCAGCATCTTTGGCCATACTGTAGAAAATACCCTTTGATGCTATAAGGCTTGCAGGTGTATCAAATTCAGCTACGGTTCCGTTGTCTAGAACAAGAACCCTGTGCAAAACAAAAGGTGGTGGGGAGGGAGGGAGGGAGGGGAAGATATGTCAGAGAATTCCTTGCAAGAAATGTGGTATCCCTTTTTATCACAAACTGCTCTAATCTTTGCCTTGCCTTTGTTTTGCTCAATTATTTTCACACCCTGAAACACAACAGACGATAAATGTTCTCCCTGAGCCGCTGTTTGATTCAAAAAGGTACAGCACAGTCACTGTCTCCCAGGGGTAATAAAGGGGGGGAGTAGATGTGGAAAAAAAAAAGAAAAACAGGAAAAAAAGTGTCATACTGGTACTTCTGGAATTGTAAATATTGTGCCAGAAAGCCAAAGAGATAAAAAATACCATGTAGTAACGTATTTTAAAGTTGTTAACATGATGTTAGTGAGTTTAGTTACAGCAGCTGCTAGTTTAAAACGGATCCACAGGCTTGCTGACAGCGCCATTTATGCAACTGGGTAGTATCTCTTGTGCAACTCTGGTTAGTGAGTACAGAACCTGGTTCTTATGCCAACAGGGGCAAAGTCGGGTCTGGATATTCTAGGATTATACAGCTTAATCATCATGGCTTACATTCTACCCAAGGAGCATCTGTGTGGCTATCTACAGACAAACCAGACCCTATTAAATGCTGCTCCACGTACCCAGTAAAGCGGTGAGCCTGCCCACCACACGCTATTAAAAGGTTTTTACCTTGTGTAATCCATAATTGTGTTCAGCCTGTGTGCTATTGTCAGCACTGTGCAGTCTTCAAACTGGATCCTAATTGTCATCTGGATAAGATCATCCGTCTCGAGATCGATAGCTGCTGTTGCTTCGTCTAGGATCAAGATTCTCGTCTTGCGAAGAAGCGCTCGTGCCAGACAGACGAGTTGTCTTTGGCCAACGCTGCAAGCAGAGACAGAGCTTTCAGAAACGAGGCCCCGCTGCCCATAGCTCTCCACCGCTCAGAATCACTTGTGCTAGAGCAGATTGCTCATCAGGTGGAGCTACCGAACAAAAAACCCCGGTATTTGGTCCGTCAGCCCTAGAGCCCACAGATACACACAGGCAGCATTACGCAGCTGGTTTTAGCGTAGCTGTTCACTTACTGCCTGACCCAGTGCTGCCAGAGCCAACAAATGCCCCGTTTCTATCACTGTGACAAAAGCCAAGGAGACTAACGATTACAATGCTTCTGCCTGAGTTTTCAGAAACACAGTTATAACAACACTGTGTATACACAAACTTTTTTAAAAAAAAAAAAAGGTAAAAAAATGAAAAAAATGTTCTGAGGCTGTAAGTCCTTTCTACCTTCAAATAATATAAAATATATATATACACACACCTGGGCAGCCCACACTTCCTCCCCTGCTATAAACACACCCCAGACACAGCCCCCGAGTGTCTCTGCAGGATGAAGAAGATGCTGAACGTTCATCACACATAGTCTGGTCACACCACAGTCTCACAAGCCAACGCAGCACATCAAAGCACGGCATTTTGTCATCCCTTTTCAGGTCTTCGTGGGTTTCCCAAATAATAATGGAACACAAAGATTGCTAAAGGGTCAGTTTAAACAGAGGACTCTTACTGAGCACTGCAGTTTTATAGATGTTACCATGGCATCTCCCTTCCTACCAAACCATGTTTAAGGGACTGCCTGTGCCCAACAGCCTGTCACCCTGAGACTTCTTTCTTTACTGGTAAGACAAGATTTTGGTTTGGGAGAAATTCTTCCCAGCAGCAAAGAAGAATCAGCTCATTCGTGGCAGAGGCAGAACAGCAAACAAGTGTTTGAGCCTTCATGGTTTTCTTGAAACACGAATGGGCGGCTAAATCATTTTGGACACAACAGACCAGCGTAAACCTGTGCTCAGGTGTTTCTCACTGTTACAGCTGAATGAAAGCTCGGTGTATGTTTCTAGTCCAAGCGTTCCATACCTAAGATTTTCTCCACCTTCTGAGCATTCATAGTCCAACATGGATGGCTGACTGCTGACAAACCTCTTCAAATGAGACAGTTCAAGAGCTTTCCATATTTCTTCATCTGAATACTTATTAAATGGATCCAGGTTCATCCTCAGTGTTCCAGAAAAGAGAACAGGATCCTGGATATAAAACCAACTCTCATTAGACAAGTGCTTTAGCTGTTTTAAGTACAGATATGAGTTACTGCTTTGAAGTCACGGTTGCATTGCAGGTAGGCCGCCTCCCAACCCCATCCACTCTGAAAATACATGACGTTATACACACTTAAAACTCACATTCCAACTTATAAAGATGGTTTATCCTAAACCCTGTTTCATCACCCAGCATCAGCTTATAAGGTGGCACAGGACCACTTAATGTAGAAGTATTTTGTTTTTCTGAAACAATTTTCTGAGTGTAACAAAGCATTTTCATCTGTGGCTAAGCCCTTATTTATGGTTTGCCAAGCTGTTAAGAGATCCTTCCTTTACTGTGACACACAGAAAAAGTACCTGAGGAATAATTGTTAGCCTCGATCGAAGGTCATGCAGACCAATCTCTGAAATTTTCACACCATCAATTTTAATTTCCCCTTTTACAGCTTCCAGGATCCTAAAGAGACAGAGTGTCATGGAGGACTTCCCTGCTCCGGTTCTGCCAACAATTCCGATCTACAACAAATTGCAGGTTTAACAACAAAGCGTACAGTTAAAACAAAACCAAAACCCAACAAAGAAGCCCCCAAACAAACCCCCAAGATTCCTCTAAGAGGTTTGATGCAAGATCAGAATCTAAGAAAGAATTTAAACATCGCTCCCTAGAAACCTGGTGTCATACGTTGTAACATATATATTGCCATTCCCGTCATCTGAATGATACCGCATATAAATATGTACAGAGGTCTAGAGCCATTCTACATCACTTTGGGCGATTAGCTCAAGTACCCATGCTAGGAGTCCAATCACTCAAAGACAAAAAAATAAAGGCTTTTCAGAAGGCAATTCAGACTTCATCGTGAGCATGTGTTATCTCCATTCCAGGAGGTGGTTTGATTGTCATCCTGTTTGCTTAGTATAAGGATAACTCTCCTCTCTTAATAACATGCCACGGAGGACTTTTCCCCTGCTAATTGTTCTGTCACCAGCATGAAAACCCCAGAACTTTCAACTGAAGCATGAAGAAACGAATGCCCCAGAACAAAGACAATTTCCTGATTCAGGAAGCAAAGAATGCCATTTCCTTTCATGCCAAAAATTTCACAGGGAAAGCCAGGGAGTGGAAAAAGTTGGAATTCCTTCTCCCATCTGCACTGCTTTAGAAAAGCATTGTCGTCACTGAATTTTTGTCACTTGTGCTGGTGCCTCCTACGTACAGTAGCCTGTTGCCAAACTAACTTGGAAAGTCCAGAAAATCCTACGGATTGGTCCTACTGCTTCCAGCCTGGAGGATGCTGGTACACCGACAGCATGGTTGTCACTGCTGGCTTCTGCAATGCCAGCTTGAGTAGGTCTCCACCACTGCGGCAAGTGTGCTTGCAGATCCTGTCCTCTGCTCTGTGGTTGCCACTGGAAGCCCGGAGCAAAGTGCTAGTAAGGACATACAGCTGGTAACTCACCTTTTCTCCACCATGCACTTGGAGGTTCAGACCCTTCAGCACTAGATCCAAGCCCTTCCTGTACCGCACTGAATAATTCACAAACTCCAGCTCTCCCTTGGATGGCCAGTCTTCTGGGGGACGCTTGCCCTCAATAATCCAGGGAGCCTAAGGAAAACAGAAGTCAGAAATGCCTTATATAGGTTTAAGAAAAAATAATTCAAACTCAGATACAAACATCAACATTTGTTACTAGAAATATATCTGATAAATCAAATCTCAGTATCAAATACACTTGTAAGAATAGGGAAAAAACATGGATTCCTAAATACCCACACATTTTAGTCTTTGTTGTGAAGTTTACAGGAAAAAAGGTCTGAGCATATAGGGCCAAATCCTCAATGGATATAAATTTATTTTTTTTTCCATTAACTCTAATAGAACACTGCCTGTTTCATGCCAGCTCAAACTCTGGCATGTATCATGCATCTTGTCTAGCTTCCTTTTAGTTTTGAGATTAAATACTTGATCTCCTGAACTGTTCACTGCAGCTCTTCTCAGATCCTCCGTTTCCTAATTCTTAGCCTCCCATCATGTGCACGCAACTAACAAAACCCAGTGTGTCCACAGAGCACCAGACTTCCCAGCATAGCTCTATCTTCCACTTTTAAAAGGTAGAGGATTGGATGATTTTCCTGGATTAGGCAGTACAAAGTTCCTAGAGATGTTCTTCTTATGGGAGATGAGGACTGATTAAGTTGATTAAATAGAAATAGTATTGAAAGCACGTGCATAGCCTGATAATAGTACTGCAGCTGTGCTCCCCAGCAGGATCACAGCACCATCCATGCAGGTAGGACCATGCACCAAACACTTCAAACCCAACAGGAGCAATATTCTGATGGTGAAACTCATCTCTGTTGTGCTATAGCCACTCACAGCAGCAGAAAATGAGATGCTAAGCACAAGCTGCACGATGGCAGTAATAATTTGGAGCTGTGATAGCATAAATTACAGTTCAGAGTGTGACATTTGTTCAGGTTAAATGATAACACTCTCAGAGCAGGAACTGTCTCTCAGGAGTCTAAAGAAAGACCATGTAAATATGTGCATTAAAATTTCTCCACGGTTGTTGGTGGGCATGCTTGATGCTTGGTAGCTGACCTCTGTTTCAGTTTCTGAATACTCTTTTATTCTTTCAACAGCCACAATGTTAGTTTCAAGTTCAGAAGTCATTCGGACCATCCAATTCAGAGACAAGGTCACCTTGGCGCAGAAAAGGAACAAAATGTCACCCACAGATGAACAACAGGTTTAATAATAACAACAACAAAACCAGACGCTGCTATTAAGACACGGACTCACATTAACATTACAAATGGAATAATTACCTTAGCATTGACATTAATACAGTTACTAGGACAAGAAGTCTACAGATAATCAGGTGCTCACATGGAGAAGCATATGCCTCCCACGGTGATTTAACAAATGGCAACAGAAGTTGATTGCAAGTCATTCCCCTAGTCATGGGTCTCACTGAAAACTGCTGACAGCAATCCTGCACACTGTACCTAAAAAGCTTCTGGCAATAGTGAGGTCATTAAATCTGATAAACTGTACACAGCTTGGGTGAGTATAGTTTATCTTGCCTATTTATGAATCCTACTGATCTGCCTAGGATTGCCTGGACACACTGATGTGTTCCGTAGCAGGTATGATGCAGGACATCTTAAGCCCATGCTGTTCAAATGACCTGTTTGTGGTGGGTGCACCTGACACTTCCTGAGCACCCTGCGTGCTGCTGCTGCTGCTGCTGATACCGGGCTGCAGCACAGCCTCGATCCTCCCAAAGTGCCCTGAAGTCCTACTGCACATGAGCTTGCTGATGTCTGTCAGCATTCAGTGTAATTCTCTACTGTTTCCAGACATGCCACAACTCATTTTTATTATTTCCTTATGAACTTCAGCTTCAACAAGCACTTAAATTATTGCTAATATATCCAATACCATCTACAAAAACGCAAACCCATCAATGAACAGAAAGCTGTAGTACATACCTGTAATGCATAAGATACTGAAAGTCCTACCAAACCGGCGTTTAGGCTGTTTTTACCAATCACAGCAAAAAGGGCAGCAAAAAGAACAATGCAGTTCCCCACAAATTCAACTCGAATGCCCAGCCACCTGGTAAAAAAGGCAGACGTAAGCAGAGCAGTAAATGGTGGCTTGGATCACTTATGCAAACACAGGATTATCTAAGTGGAAACAAGAGTTACATCCCTTTTTTTTACCTGTTGGATACTATGCCAGGATAGTAACTCTTCTGATTTTCATCCATCTTCACATCACTGATGTCCACAAAGGACTTCACTCTTCTATAGGCTCTGATGACACTGGCCCCTGATACTGTTTCTGAGAAGTGTGAGTAGACGGGAGATCTGCTCACAGACTCCAGACGCTTCAGCTGGCGGGAGGTAGCTACGTAGAATCGCTGCCATTTTTTGGAGAAAATTGAAGGATACATGAAATACTTTCTCTTTTAATTAACAGCGAAGCATTTTTTAAGTGAAGGATTTAAAGAGGACGGCTACTGATATACTTCAGCTCTCCAAATTATTCTCTATAATTAAGAGGTATTTCAAGAAAGTTATCTTTGCTTCATTCCACAAGGACTGGGTAACTGCAATTGCTATAAGTTAAATTTATCTGTCTCCCTTTAAATTTAGTTAATACACCCTAAAAAAATTAATCCATTTTTAGGACCCTCATTTTCTTAGAATATGAAACATGAATTTGCACCTCCATTGTCAGGTCTCTATTTACCATCTATAAAATAAGCTTCATTTTTGCTTAGAAGTCAATAAAATTGACGTTTTCTATTTTCACCATTTTAACTTCTCACCACCTTAAGAACTTGTCTATATGCCAAATATATACAAATATATACATGCTTCAAGTATACTGAGGGCCACTGCAGCTCTACCTCTAGCAGTAAGCTTATTTGTTATTACTTAAAAGCAAAAAAGGTTTACGCCTATTTATTTCATGACTACATCTCACAGGACATTTCTTTTTCTGCGAGAAGTAAATAATTTATGTAAACATGTGGTTTACTTTAGATATTTCAATTTTCCCCAAAATTCCTGTTACTTTTCCTAAAAAGAAACATGAGCAATGGAATAAGAGTCATTGCAATGGTAGTCGGACATTTTTCCAGTTACCTGAACAAAGAAGTACAGAATTGCCAGTGGAACTATAACGACAGCGAAGAGCGGAGTACTTGCTATAATTACAATCATCGTTGATAAAGAGGTGAAGAACGTTCCAAGGAACATCAAGATGGTCGGTGGGATTACTTCATCAATCACGTAGATGTCCTTTGAAAAGCGGTTGATGATTCGGCCGATTGGAGTGGTGTCGTAGAAGGACTGTGGGGTGTGAAATTTGTTCTCCAGCAGAGCGGCGTGGAGCGTCCGGGCCGCGTTAATGCCTCCCATGGCCAGGGTGAAGGAGCAGATGAGTACTATGAGGCCTAACAGGTAAAGAGGAGATGTGTTAACCACTGAACGTGATGCTCTTTGCATTTGTTTTTTTGCACTGAACATCGCATTTGTTTTGCATTTGCATTTGCACTGACCATTTGCAGCTCTTTGACTCTTGGCAGTTTCTGTCATGCTACAAGGGTTTTTTGCTTTACTGTATTCCCTGTCCACCCTTCTCTTACCATGCACATTAGCACTACGGTATTGTGGTCACTGCTGTCTAAGGCCCAGGAACATGTCCTGTAGGGTTTCACCATACTGTCCACCTGAGACAGAAGCACAACCATTTTCCCTCTGCTTTCCACAAACCTCCACAAAGACCTAATGCTACAACTTCACCCCAACCCTTCAGTCTCTTTTGCACCTGTTTAAATGTTTTCTCTCCCATTTACCCTTCTCAAGCTTTCATGTCACCTGTTCAACCCCAAAAGCGTGGAGCTGAGCTCAAATTCTGTAGCTTCAGATTGCACTACCTCTCTTGCTTAGGATAGGATTTGGGGGGCAATTTTGGCCCACCAGAAATTGGTGCCATGGCTTTCCCACCTAATTCCTCTTTGCTAAACATTGAGACATCGTGACTTTGTCTGGTCTCACCCTGCAAGAGGCCCAAGGCAGCATAGACTCCGATGCGCATGGCTGTGTTGTGCTGAGTCCCATTTACCACCGGCTCGTTGGTCCAGTCACTGAGCCACACGTTGGCCCCGATGGCGGCAGCGTTTTGACAGCAATATAGGAAACAGATCACTGAAGAAATGACAGGGCTGACAGCCTTCACATACTGCCAGAACACTGTTAGCTTCACCTGCAAAATGACACACCAAAGCTGGTTTGTACCACTCAGGCAATCAGGAGTTCAGACAGAATAAGAGAAGAAAGTTCTTAGTCACTGCTAAGTTCAAAACTGCCCAAACTCTAACACAGCACCGAGAACAGTTCCTCTCCCTGAGCCCCAGGACAGGGCAATGACTTTCAAAACAAGTCAGAAATTTCTCCAAAATACTCCTTTCCTCCATTTTGAGGAACTGTAATTTTGTTTTAGTTGTTAATACTATGCCAGAGAAAAAAGAAAAAAAAAAAAAAAAAAGAGGCTGATCAAATAGCAGCAAAGGACGGGTAACAAGAAAAGGAGCCAAGTTTTCCAGGCAAAAGAAGCAACTTGGCAGGCATATCAAGCTCAGGGCTACTTTAGATGGTCTAATTTAAGGAAAAGTGCTGAATATGCTTCCATTCCAGTGTCTTTACAGCAGCTTAAATGAGGTACCAAATGCTAGTGCACCCCAACAGGAACATAAACACATGATGCTTGGGGCAAAGAGAAAAGATGCTATTGTTAAAGTAGTGCAAAAAGGCAGAGACTCAGGACAAAACTCAGTCTCTAAAAAAGCATTAGAAGGAATAATTAAATGAACAAGTGTTGTTGATTAGGGACTTTGAAAGCTAAAATAATCCACAGAAACAGTTAATTACTTGTCTGTGCCATGGACCACATACATCAGACTAAACAGTACACACTGAGCCTTCCGAAGTGGAGGGAAGGGGCTTTAAACCTTCCTGCTTCTATTCCACCTGCTGCTCCTTTCTGGCCCTTTCTTTTACTTTTGTATTCCCACCTTCCCTTTTTTCCCCCCTTGTCTTCTCCTTTCCCCTGTTCCCATTTCACCCCCTGGCCCTGCTCAGGAAGAGTACAGCCCCTCCTGTGCCTATAAGCATAAAACGCTCTCGAAGATGGGCCGGCAGGTATCGCCTAGGCAGACCAGGCCTGCTGGCACACCGCAGGCAGCTGGCTCGTGTGACCTGCTGCTGTGGATCATCACATCGCCAGTGCTGCAGCTGGACTCAACAGCAGCCAAACAGTTTAAAAACTTCACAGTGCTGAAAGCTCTGCAGTGCAAGGGCAGGGCTGACAGAGAGCAGTGCTATGCGGTATCAGGTGACTGTGGCAGGAGCTGCAAGAGATATTTTTTTTTTTTTGCTTTTTTCCCTAAGTAGACAGCCCTTGCCAGGTGCAGAAACCTCTGCCAAAATCCCAAATCTGAACGATCAGTGGCCACCAGATTAATGCTTCAGGCCTGCAGTCGTGATTAATACAACACATTTAACAGAACTGGATCAAATGTAAAAATAAAAATGATTTTTTAAAAAACAGAAAAGAAAAAGGTAGAAAAAGGGAGGAGGAAATCAAACCATACCGTTCCCGTTTCAGTGGTTTCAGCCTGAATAAGTTTCTCGTTAAGATTTTTTCTTGGCAGAGGAGGCTCTGCTGGCTTCTTTTCACAGACTCTTCGTTTGGTTGACATTTTGTTGGGACATTCTCCTCCCTCAGAAGATATTACACTAAGCTGCCTAGTTAAAACAAAAGAGTTATTAGGAGAAAAAGGGCATATTGTGGCAGTGCTAAAGGAAAAGTGGGATGCAGCAGACTGGACTTATTCCCAGCTCTTCTGCCGAGTTTCCATGCCAGCCTGACCCACAGCTACGGGTGCTTGTCCCACCCCTCTGGGTGCTCAGTGATGCCAGCAATACAGAGCCTAACAAAGGCTGTGGCAGGGCTTGGGCTCTTCGATGAAGGCTTGTAGAGTCTTCACCCCACGACAGACATTTCAAAGCTAACGCCTGAGCTGCTTTGTTTTCCTATCAACAGTAGCTGGACAGCATCTATGGGTATGGTTTTGAAAACCGTTAAAGATTTGCAAGGTTCCCAACAGAAAGGGGCAATGCAAAGGGTTTATTTGTCACGCAGCTGGTAGCAGTTTAGTGTTGTGTGGGTGAACACATTCAGTGGTGTTACCTGAGAATCACAGCATTGCTCTAAGAAATTGGTTCCATTCAGATTATACAGAGGATTGCAGGAGTAGATGTTTGGTCTTCTTCGCATATTGCTCCACATTTATTTTCAAAAGGACACTAAAGCGATTTATTTATAAGAGAAAACTACGGAAACTAAAGCCCAGACTGAAAGGCATGTGGCTAACATCTTTTAGATGCGTTTCACCCCAGACGTGGACTATAAACACGTGAACCTCATGTTTACCTAAGAAACTGTTTGCGGACCTCGTTCGTCACTGGTTCATTATCTGCCAGATCAGTGTGGATGCTGAGGGTGTCTTCAGCTAGCAGGACTTCTTCCTCCTCCAGCACTGCAAGACAAGACCACACCTCAGATTTTCTGCTGAATAAAGCAGAAAGCACAGAAAAAGGCGCCTATACAAAGCAAGAAAATCAATACTGCAGCAGGAAAATGATAGTGTATAAACTCGCCCGTAGTTTTGCTTACAGCCCTTCTGTGCATCACTCCTAACTAAATTGCAAAGATTTTGAGGCAGGCGGGTGGCCAAATGCAAACATCACATTCCTTTAATGCACCAGAAACATTAAGCAACAGTGTCATAGTTGGTTCTCGCTAAATTCACTTATAGGGCATGCTCTAGGCATGGTCTTGGGATGGGGGAGTCACGTCAGGAACTACTGCAAGCCTCTGCTGTTGCTAGAAGATGTCATGCACATTCCTCTCTGCCTGTCTGGAGAGAAGCAATGCTGCAATCAAAGGGCGTGGGAACGCTGTCACACAGAGGAAGCATTTACCAAAATGCTTTAATCTTGTACCATTTTATCAGAATCAAACCCAGCTGAAAAGTAACCCAAGATTAAAATGCCATTTGAACTTTGCTACATGAAAAAAACAACAACATATAAACAGAGAAAAAATACCAGACTGTGGGTAGCCCCTTTGATAGCAAGCCCAGTTTGTTCTTGGCTACTCCATTTTCCTGCGGAGCTTGACCTTGATAATTGTAAAATAAATTCCCAACTTTAAAATAATTTCTAAGACAAGAATTGCTTTTTTCTGGGGCAAACCACATGAAGTTTGAAAGAAATTCATGAAAACATTTAGCAATAATACAGACCTGGCCATAGACAATAATCTTCACAGTAGTGCAGAAAGGCAAATGCCAGATTATCACGAAGAAGCAGGGGATGCTTCATACAGAGAAAATATCTGTAATCTGGCAGACAGTAGAAGACATGTTTTAAGAAAAAGCAAAAAAGCAATACTGTACTTGTTGGTTCATCCTCTTCAATGTCTTCATCAAGTGCATAATTTCGCAGGAATTCTGCAAAAGCCTTGTTTTGTTTCAGAAGGTCTTGGTAAGATCCCATTTCCGAGATTTTGCCATCTACCAGGACAACTATATGGTCTACCTGAGGCAGGAAGCTGATGCCATGGGTCACCAGAATTCGGGTCTGGATAGGGAAAAAAAAAAAAAAAAAAAAAAAAGAGATACACCCCCCCCCCCCCTATCTTTCAGTTGTCACTGTGGGGACTAACACTACTCAGCAAGCCAAACACTACCACATTTTCAGGACAAGGAGTGAGTTATCGTGTCAAGGTGAAATGCCAGGGGAAATGTGCCATCCTTGTTAGCCCAGTTAGCTTGGAAATATGTACATGAACTCACTGTGCTTCTTCCTGCATGCTGATATAACCATACAGGGAAGTAAACCAACTGAATTATCATTCGCCGTTTCCCTTATGCTAATTTTCTTTGCAGCCCTTCCCTTTGGAGCTCTGATATGGTCCGAGATCACAACAAGAGTAGAAGCGGAAGCAAAGAGATTGCGATTTTTTGGCTGCGTACTGCCAAAGACCTCTGTAAAACCAGTAAGCTGTTACAACTTCCTCACTGCACTGCCTCCAAGTAACAACAAGCAATACCAAGCTGAAAACCTTTACAAGTTTCTGCAAATGCCTTCTTTCTGGAGATCTCACAGCAGGGATTTTAAAAGACAGACCAGGTTTCTGCCTCTACGTGTTCTGACTAGATCACACCACTTCTGGGGATGCCAGAATAGCAGCTCACCACAGTCTACGCTCTGGGGAAAAGGTGTCCACATTGCCAATTAAACACAGAAATTCAGGAATGATTTGGCACTCAAGCCTTGGCAGTGAAATAGTTTTCTTGTCACCCATCAGTGTTTCTCAGTTTGTGTGCATTTTTAAGAGGATCTAAATGCCAGCTTACTTTCCCTTTAAGTACCCCATCTGGACCAATAACTTTGTCAAAGATGTGCTTTGCAACATGCGAGTCCACGGCAGAAAGAGGATCATCTAATAAGTAAATGTCAGAGTTGCTGTACACTGCACGAGCGAGGCTCACTCGCTGCCTCTGGCCACCTGAGAGGTTGATGCCCTGAAGAGAGAGAGAGGAGAGAACAAAACATATCACACAACAGCAGCTATGACTTTTCATGGCTCTCACCCAAACACTGGGATGCTAAATTGAAACATGAGACGCTGAAGAGAATAACCCGCTCAGAGCCAGAGCCAGGAACAGAACGCCTCTAAATCTGTTCACTGCCAAACTTCCACTCACCCAGCAATCTGGAGACAGAATAAGCCTCTTGCTTAATAAGCTCCTGAAGGGAGCTGTTAAAATGCAGAACTATAAAAAGGAAGACCATCAACCAGGATGTAAAATGCAAACATTCAAAGCAGGGCTGTGGCACCTGGAACATCTTCCACATCTCTCATCTTACATACACATCCACATATCCACCCCATTTCATGAAATCTATCTCAAATTTAGTGGCCTAGGAAAAAAATTTTCTTTGTTGGTAATCACAGATGTAAAAGTTTCTCATTAAAATGAGGTGTTAAAGGATGATCATATCACTTTTTTACTTGAAGTACGCCATATGTTCCCTCCCTTTTCATCACTACAGGAAAAGGAAGGACTTTATGTATTCTGGACAGATGCACTTTTACAATTGGACAACAAATGGAGGATGCTATGATCTTCCAGGGCTAGAAGTCCAATTACGCATCACAGTACAAACACACACAAAGTTAGGAGCAAGTTTTAAGTCCAACTGCCTTCCACAAAACTGCCCCACATATTTCACTATTGACTGTAGCAGGGATGCCATTGTAATGATCAAACCAAATCAAGTGCTGGCTTTACAGCATTCTCTCTTTAGCCAGAACAGGAATTGCCAACACATTCTGACCTGGAAAAAGAAAAAATTACCTTCTCTCCTATCTCAGTCCGATCTCCTCCTGGCAGCACTTCCAGGTCAGTTTTTAAAGCACAGGCCTCCAGGACATTTTGGTATTTTTGTTCATTAGGAGCTTGGCCAAACAAAATGTTATCTTTCAGCGTGGCATTCTGGATCCAGGCTTGTTGAGGCACATAAGCAACAGAACCCTAGAACAAGGAAGGAGAAAGGAAACCTCTGCCTTGTAACAAGCAGCGATTCATGCTTACAACTCTAAAATCTGCAGCACGTATATATAGCTCCTATTTGATATACATTCCCATTATAATAGATGTGTGCTAATTGCTAATGCACAGTTGATAGAATCAGGAAAGTTGTTTCATGCCACTGAAGTCATGTTCACGCAACTGAACAGGTGTGGGCAAACCCCAAATAAACATGCAAACAAGCTGCCATAGGAGCAAACAGCACTCCCTCTCCAGCCTGATGTGCATTATAAGCAATGGCAGAGTAAGCAGCACATTTCCATACCATCATTAAACAGCATCCTAAACAATACCAACCTTCACAGCCACTTCTCCTTCCAGCTTTTCCAATTCACCCAGAAGAGCAGACACCAGAGAAGACTTCCCACAGCCAACATGGCCCACAATGGCAACCAAAGCACCGCTGGGGACCAACAGATTTATACTGTGGAGGAAACAGGCTGGAAATTAATTAAACATTAGTTTACTAAAGACATTATGGGTCTTTAAACAAGGGCTGAAATACACAGTGACAAATAAGCCTGACCTCTCCCTGACTGTATATAGTAAGCCTAGCTTGGTCAATGGTCTTCTCCCTTTCTTATGTACAATCAACTGAAACCAGAACTGTAGAAGTAAATGGAAACCCAGCATTAATCTATCTTGTTGGCTGTTAAAGCAGTAGGGTTGGTAGGAAGACTTCCAAGAGCCTTCGCTCTGTCATATCAGTCCATCAGCACATCAAATGGTTAACAACCATTTTGAAAGCAGACAATCTTCCAGAAGTCTTTTGGGTTTTGATTTTAAAACCAAGAGCAATTGTACAAAAGTGGTGAGTGAATACATTCCATCTAAACATCTAAAAATGTTCAAACATCAAGCATCTAAAAAATTTCACTTTAGTACTGTATTTCCAGTGCTAGTAAATAGGGTTCATAACAACACCAGAAAACCCAAACTTCCAATTAAAATCCTACACTGTTTTCCCCACTATTTTCTTAAAGGTACTGCTTTAGGTCCTGGATTTGAAGGTAAACTGATATGGAAATGACTGATGGACACAGTCTCTTTGTCATCACAGTGCCTTTCACTAATGAAATCAAGCCAAATTTCTGTTTGCACAAATCCTAATGTAGAACTAGGGCTCTAATTCTTATGCAGATTTTTACCAAGCAGGTAATTGATGTTTTGAACACCACCAGAGGTTTTTTGTTTGTTTGGTTTGGTGGTTGTTTTTTGTTTTGTTTTTTTTTTTTTTAAATCAACATTCACAACAGGAAAACTCAAAAGCACTACAATTATTTCTTTCATTATTCTTTCCCCCTAGCTGACTTTTGCCTTACTGCTACTTTAGGAAGTTACCAGGTCATTTTTAGGCCCAGGTGGCTAGCAATTTGAGCTGGAGATGCATGGCTCTTTCTGAAATAAACCCCAGAACACTAAAGTCAACCTGGCTGCAGATTTGGTTGCCTGAAACCAAACTGGCTCCTTTGAATTGCTTGCAGGTTATCAATGTAAAACGTGCTAATATAATACACTCAGCACAGCAGCATGAGCTCCTCGGACTGAGAGCTCTAAGAATACTCACCAGGTTTCTGTGATTTTGATCTGACAGCAAAGCATAACATTAAGGAAGTATATGCTTCCAGGCAAATTTTATTTCTAGTCATTCAAATAGGCAAATGAGCAAAACATGCACCTCTGTAGTCTGGAAATGGCCCATCTACAACCACAGGGCTAAGTCTGCCATGAGACTTAAAAGAACAGACCACTGTCAGCACACCCAAGTCCAAACCCACATATCTTGACTGTCCTCATAATCCATCAGATCAATTTGATTTGTCCAATGCTTCAGTTAAAAAAAAGAAAAGTCTATTTAAGAAATGAATGTAGCCTTTCTGTCCTTGAATAGGTAACTGCCTAATGCTAGTCGCTGTGGAGTTAAAGCCTTACAGCACTGTTCTGTAAAGCCTAAACACCATAAGGTATGATGATTAGCTCCATGTTTTAAAAGCAGAAGAGATACACGTGATGTATGGAAATAACCTTGTCCAGAAGTGAGCCTGCAGATACGGCTAGACATCTTTCAAACAGACCTCTCAGGAGCCAGAAACCAGGAAGATGCTGTATTGCAATTGCAAGAAAGAAACCTTACTCTTTCAAAGATGGCTTAAGCTCCTTCCCCCAGCTGAACGTCCCATTTGTTACGCTGATGGCATGGCCTGTATGACAAAAACACAACAATAGAGAAGGCAGGAAATGTATTATACAGAACAGCACAGCTAAGAGACTGGCAGACAGAGCAATTGTTATTTACGGGTGTTTCACGTATACCGCAGTTCCCTTTTCTACTGGCATGGGAAGCACTGTCTCATGACTGTGGGTCACAAGACAGGCTTGTTTAGCGTGAAAATCACTGTTCACAGCTTAAACTATAGACTGTGAGCTTACAGACCTATGGAGCTGAAACCCTGTCCTGCTTCACCCTGCCCCGGTGAGGCTGGTCCCAACATCTGTTGCTCAGATTCCTCATGCAACTGTGTGCGCAACTATGCTTAAGAAGCCACTTTCAAGTCATCAGGAGACCACTGCATGGTGTTGACTTCAATGTATAAGATTAAATTTGCCTCTGCGCAGCTTTTTGCTTGCCACACTCAAAAGTTAACAGATCTGCAGGCTTTCTTTACCTCCTGGTGGGGTGGTGTATAACAGTAATCGCATGACAGCCACACAGCCATCCCTCCTCCTCCTCTGTCTACAGCATCACACACAAAAGTTTTGAATCACCAAAGTGCATTACATGAGAAAACACTTTTTTTTTTTTTGAGACCACTTGATTTGCTTATTTGTTTTGGGATGCTGTTTCCACCAGAAGAAATCAAAACTATTTACAATGTTCCTGAGCATTTGTGCAGTGCAAAAGGTTTGAGTCGGTCTTGCTGTCCCTAGTCAGTGGATACACTTCATTATTCAGCACTGTTAGCATCCAATCCATTGCAGATGCAAACTCAGGCCTAATAACTCAGCTCAAAGCTCAAAAATATAGTTAGAAATTTTTTTAATTTCTACATAGCCTGAACAACAAACACACAGTTTTCAAAGCAGCAGCCTCTTTCTTTTTTCAAACCAAGACTGTTATTTTCTTTTTGCTTTTTTTTTCATAACACAACCAGTGCAAAACAAATGAAAGATGTTTGTTGTATTACAATAGTTTAGAAATACGCTGATGTCTTTACCTGGTGCAATCACTTTTGTTTCCACACAGTTTGGATCAAGTTCATCATGACTCAGGAACTGCTGAATTCTCTTTAAGGAAACACTTGTCTAAGAAAAGAGCGTGGCGTTATTTCATCGTTCTTTTAACGGGGTCTTAATGCTTTTACTACTGAAAAAGAAAGCACGCAGAATGGCTTAAGCTTTGACCCTACAGGCTTCCTGAACAGTGACTCATTCTGTCCCTGCAATCAGTCTCATGATGAAATACAAGCTGCTATCTGTGAAATTTCTCAGACCAAGCTGAGCTCATCTGAGTGAAGCAAAATTCACACAGACAAGCTGACTCAGAAGACGTCAGGCTTTCCAATACAGGGCAGCAGCAGAGAAAGGATATTAGAAAAGCAGCTAACAGGCAGATGCAAGGGATCTCTATTTCAGAAACCAGGGACATCTGGGGTTCTTGTTGTTCAAGTTGTTCAAAACAAGTTACACACCAGCCCGTCCTTACCTGCGCAATGTTGCTAATGACTTGTGGAAGCATATTGAGGGGAAACTTTAAGATATTAAACAAGGAGAGGGAGACAAAAGCCTTTTCTGCATCCAGGATGTTCTTCTCATCCACCGACACGTACACAGCAAATGTTGTCAATGCTACCTGAAAGCCAGAAAGCGAGTTTACTGTGAGACATATGTAATATTTTGACATTTTAAAAAGCAGTCAGGTCTGATAGGCATCTTTGAAATAAACGTATCAACAACAAAAGTGGACAAATTCTTCATTTCTGACCTTTTCAACATGCTTCAGGAACGACAAGTCATGCGAACAAGTTGATACAAAAAAAAGGCACATGGAATACAGTAACTTTCAGGTTACTATGGCTACATTTAGTTGAACTAGGTGATTCAGGAGGTGAACTACAGAACCTGGGTAAATAAAAATGAGAACCGGTTATCTGGCTGTGGTTTGGCTGCATTTCCAGCTCCACCTAACCAAATTTTCCCATCATAAACTGCAGGCTAAGCAAGCAAGACTTACTGATCAATAGGAAAGGGAGTAAAATCCAAGTTACTTGGTTTGGTGTGTGACAGGGACCATCCACTGCGGAGGAACCATCCTAAGCAGTAAACTAACGGTGAGCAGGAACGGGAATGTGTACTTAAGGAAGTGCATTATTGTTAAGGAAACATGAAAGAGGCAGGATCTTGAGGCCGTTAAAAATATTTCTGCAGGGTTGGGGCTTTGATCTCAAGAACAGTTGGCTAGGAATACTTTTGACAAAGCACTTATCTCAATGTTTTTATACACCAGAACCAAAACCCTTTCTGCAAAATGGATCACAGTGCAATGAAGTGGAAAATAGAGGGAAAGAGAAAACTCAGGAAAAAGCGTTTCAGAATTGGCAATGTTTCATTTGGGCTTTATTTTTTACATTAAATCAGTCTTTTTTTAGGTTGCAGGGTAATTTAACGACTCCCTCTCACACTAAAACAAGCGGAGCACTGTAACATGAAAGGTAGAATTGAGAGCTTAAGACAGACATTGTCCTGACTGACTCAATTAATTTTATTTTGGCTATTTTTGCTATTCACAAATATCTCTGAGGTTTCAAATTCTAGTTTCAATTTGTTATGGGAAGTACTTTGAAGTGGTTGGAAATTCTCCCGAGACAGCTATTCCCAGCTTCCACTGGCAGGCTTTATCAAGAAATACTTTAATACCGATTAACAAAAAGGCTCTAGAGAACAAGGAACTTTGCTTCAAAGCATGTGAATAATTTTTTTTTAAAAGTATTTACATTTTATTCCTATGTACATTTAGCAAGCAGAAAGCCTCACACTTATCATTCAAGGATGTGCTTGTACAGCTTAGAAAATCATGCAAATTCAATTTACCAGGAATGGCGCACTGATCCATGCAAAGGTGGACAAAGAATTGAGATAGGCAGATTTTTTCAAAACTCGCAGCTCATTCTTTCGTATCTCCAACACTTTTTCTGAAAATGATGGTTCCCAGGCATACAGCTTCAGCACCTTTATACCACCCAGAATCTCATTCATTAATTTAATGCGGGAGTCTTTATATCGCATTTGTTCCACCTAGGTTATTAGTAAACACAGGAGACAGACTGTCACAGGAATGACTAGAAGAGAGTTTTCAACATGTTTTCTCACAGCTGTGATGGTCCTTGGGCTATTTCTAAAGCAGATGCAAAAGGTAATTAAAGAAAGCCAGACTGTTATCAGGAAGATTACTGTGCAAGTCTGTACCTCCAAAGAAACCAGAAATCAAAGAAAATGGCTGAAAAGCAGATTACAAAAGCTTTCTGCTCATCTCCACTGTTAAGGACTACATTTTCAAAACCACCTTAAAGAAAAACTCAGGCACTTTACAAAAATACTGCCCTACTTCTTCCTTTGATCTCTTTAGATTATTTTTTTTCCCTGATACGCATAGTTGTATTTCTTAGGGCATCCTTTGAAAATTGTGGTTGTTCCTAGGGTCTGGTTGTTTGGGGTTTTTTCTTCTACACATCAGAATACAGTGCTTCATTCAGCTACTTTAGAATTTTTTTTTTTTTTTCCAAAAAAATCCCTGCTCAGCTGTATAGACAAAATGGAAAATTGTGTTCATACACACATGCACACCAAGTTATGCAGCTCTGAACACCTTTTAATGAGGCAAGGGAGAAAAGAATTGTTAATACTAAAACGTCAGCATCCAAAAGATTTAATGGGAAGTCTGAATGTCTCTTTAAGGCATGTAATAATACCACTCTGTTACTAATGCTGTGCTTAAATGTCATAATTCATATTTGTTTTCCAACTCTTACCTTTTCTACATCAACAGCTTGATATTTTTTTTAATCTTCCTAACAGTCACTGATAGGTTGCACAGCACAAGCCACTTACTAGATTTTTCCAGCACAAAGCCAGAGGGCACTATTATATAGTTTTTTTCAGCCTTCCTTGACTAGAGACGACTTAGACTACAAAAAAAGGAATAAAGGATCCTTTTACCTTAAGATAATAATTCAAATTTAGCCCAGCTCAGTGGGAGTGAAAGTCAACACTGGCTATTAGCATAAAAAACAAGCTGCCAGGTTTCCGCTCCCATCTCTGAAGTCATTCACAGCTTAAAGAACAGCATTTAGTTGCCCTTTCTCTAGACGCTCCTAGAAGAAGGTACCAGGTGAAGGGATATGGAGACTATGAAACTTCTTGCTAATCCTACAAGCTGCTCCAGCAGCATGAAGAGCCACTGACTCAGCGCCACACCTTTCCCTTAAATAGCATTCAATTCACTATGGAAAAACTATCTGAGAGGATATAGTTATTAAATAATCAGTACAATCTTACTCATAAGTAAATTAGTGCAAATGGCAACTCATTAATGGTCAAGACAAGCACTGATGCCTTCATTTCTTATAGCACAACTGCCAATTCAGGTAACGTCACCTTCTTTGCCAGTACCTTACCTGGTACGCTCTGGTTTTTATTGCTATTGCAGAGTTAAATGGGATAAGTAAAACCATCACGGCAACTCCTGCCAGCACAGAAGGCCCTAAAGTCTTGATTGGGGGAAGAAAAAAAAAAAAAAAAAGAAAAAAGGTAAGGTAAGTTGTTGTATCCAAGTGCTGCTGTTCCCTATGCCGAGCATTAAAACAACAGTAGGTTACAGAAATGAAAATTCATGTTTCACATAGATAAGTTAAACTCCCAGTGAAGTGTTCTGATTCCACAGAACAACTGTGAGGAGGAGACAGAAAAATATGACAGCATCCACTTTGAATTATTATTATGCTAGTATCGGTGATAGCAGAGTGCTCGCTGGTTTACCTGTTAAGTGGTTCCCAGTGGGAGGGGAAAGTAAGTTTGAACTAATGCAAATACAGAGCTATTGAGCAAATGTAAAACTGGAACAGATAAGCTACATGGAAGGAATTTTTCCATAAACTTCTTTCTGATCTATGCAACACTGAGTTTACCCAGTACCCTCGGTGTGGGTAAAAGCATATAAACTGCTAGCTACTAGAGCTCAGCTTACCAATGAAGCAGTAACTCATAAAGCTGCTGCAGCTTAATGGCTTTCAAGTCTAAATCCATGTGGTCAAGTTGGTGCTACTGTTTTATGCAGTAAAATAGATTCATTGCATAGAAACATTTTAAGCATGAAAGGCAGTGTTCAAGCTGGAATAAACCAGAAACAACTTCACTGTAGCAAAGGAAAAATTATTGTGAGATTTGTTTCATGTTGACTTACACAAAACTTTTTTATATGGCATGATATAATTTTTATACATGGCTTAAGTTTCCTATGTCCAGTGGGTTTTCTTTGGTTTGGTTTTTAAACCATTTCCTTCAAACTCCCATTTGTATCAACTACTGGGAACACTGTGATGAGTCCAAGACCGATCCTAACAAAGCATGGTAGGGACAGAAGAGATATAAAGGCTAACTTTTGCTTCAAATGCCTTATCTTGCTTACCAGCTGAACAAAATAATTAAAAGACTAATTGATCGTGTACACCAGTACAAGCTATTTTAATACAAGGCAGAACAGTTAAGTTTCTAAAAAATGCAGTGGGTCAAAGTAACAAAAAAATAATAAGCTTGCACATCATTTAGATTAATTCTGAAAAAAATGTCACAACGTACCTGCCAGAGGAAATACAAAGCTAGAAATATCTGGAGTGGTGCAGACCACAACATGTTCAGGAAAGTCATAAGGTCCACGAAACGTTGGGCATCCACTGACATCAAGTTGACAATTTCTCCAACAGTAGATGAGCGCTTTGCTGAGTTTGTGATGACTAAGGACTGAGAAATAAGAGAGATTCAGTGGATCCACAATCTTGATACATATGGAGAAACACAGAGAAGAAATCCTCAGTTATTAGCAAAACAAGACACTCCCTGAGAATGTGCTTCTCCAACAAGAATAAAGTAATTCACACCTACATCAACTCCTAATCTCCAAAGAACAAGACTTCATGAAATGGTTTGCTTGTGAGCCCCTCCATCTCAAGCAGTATGTAGCATTCTGAAGAAAAACCTAGTTGCACCTAATCAACTTATAGTACAAACACGCTATTCTCCTGTGTTTATTTTTCTGAATATTTGAAGTGAACCAGTATTTGTCTGTGCTATGTTTGGTGACCTACCTGTACACATTAAGCTGCTGACTGCTAGAAAATTCTGTGAAGTATAACAGAATTACACCTAAAAACTCTCCAAAATCCCAACCTTTAATATTCCAGGAGGCTATTGTTCTCCAATACGCCTGCTCTTCCCTGACTATTTGAGAACTGAGGCCACTTGCTCAGCTATACACCAGTGTTCTAGCCCATTAAATGCTTCCAGTCTTACCTTTCGGTATATCACTCCAGTGATCCCAGTTCTCAGCCTCATCCCAGTAACAAAGCAGTACTGGAAATGCTGATGAAGTATGAGTGTCTGCAGCACAGCACAGATAAACATCAAAGCCGCAATTAAAAATCCCCACCAGGCTGGGGCATCTTTGTTCTTAATGAAGCTGATTAATACACTGTTTTTCAGAAGATTAGGGAAGGAAAAGGAAAAAGAAACAAAAATAAAAAACATGCAGCAAGTTTAATGGGACATAACACAGCTTCTTTCAACTATGGCATCCTGCCACATCCCCTCTCTAACCACAAAAAGCAAACAGCTCTCCAGGATGCAAGCTGAGTTACGATTTGAGTCAAACAACATTGCAAAGATCCAACAGCAAAACTTTGGCTTTGCCAGCGAGAAAGTCCACTTGCAAATGAGCCTGTAGAAAATGAAATATGACGAGAAACTCTAGGTTTCCCTTGGGATCCAGTGTTTAAACACACAGCTCCCTGTCTGAGCTCTGTTAGGCAGCCCCCCAGGGCAGAAGGTGAATGATAGGACAAAGTAGGACAGTGTAGTAAAGCAAGCGAAACCAGCTTCTTACCCAAATCCTTTTCAAGCTGCCTGAGTCCTTCTGCCTGCGGTGTTTTCCCACAAAAAAGCTAAATTAAAAGACATCCTCCTGGACGGATGCATAAAGAGTTCTTCACTCCTACTTTTTTGGTAAAATGGTAGTACCATTAAACTGGCTGTATCATCTTTTATTAATGAGCCATTTCACACACACCGCTGCGCTCCCTGTGAGACATGCACGCTGCCACATCACAAACTAGCAGAAAAACATATGGCAATGTCCAGTGTTCTCAAAAATCACAACTGTGGTTTCAGCCTACTGACCAGAGTATTGAATTGTCAAAATATGGGAGGAACAGAGATTTGACTCCAGGGTTCAAATCATCAGCAGGGGGAAAATATACCTGGAAACTACAAATCAGGCCCCAAAAGCCTTGAGTTAGAAGCATAAAGTTGCTACATCTTTTTTTTCCTTCTAGTCCAGAGAGATCTTCCTTCTGCACCGCACCAGTTGTTCATGCTATAAGTGGACAGCTTCAGGAAAACCTCTTCCTCATAGTCCCAGGATGGGATTCAGCAATCTTTTTAGAAAAATAAAACTAACTTATGTGCAACCTGCCAGACAGCCATGGCTTTTCATTTTCTCTTAACACTAGCAGTGCATTTCCCAGGACTGCAAAAATTTAGACTTGAGAAGAAATTCCCCATCATATGCCTTGAGATATCACTGACATCATATCCAGGAATTTATGCAAATTTGAGAAATTCCCAGAATAGATTATATTTAATCAGTGTTCTCAGAAGGAAGCCAGCTGCCTCCTCTTCAGTAGGAACTCAGGAAGAAGACAGACTGTAAGCTATTAAATGTCACCATACTGGGTCAGACCCTCTTTTTAGCAAATTTCTGGGTATGTCACAAACCACCCACAGAACAACATGAGCTCAGAACACAGCTCAGCTCCACACTGGTGTTATTTTAAGACACATTCATATAGGAGCAGGGCCCTCTCCTCTCCCCTTTCCCACATACACCTGTGGCCTCCATCCAAACTCCATCCCTCTCTCATGCATTATCAGCACTATGTGCTCTTCAATTGATTCGGAAATAAAAAATAATAATTTTATATAAATGTTGCTATTTCCACTGCTGATTTTTTCTTAGTTAATGATTATCTGGTGAAATTCTTACTTTAACAATAATACTAAGAGAAAAAAATGTGGGGATCATGCAAATTCCTTTGTGGATCAGGCTGAACAACTGGTCTCCCTGGAGATGGGAGGTACAGGTGTTCCTCATACAAGGAGAGTCTGAGGACATACTGTTTTTGTCAAGATCTGATGCTCTTTTTTTTGCTTTTTTTTTTTTTTAACAGAACTGTAATTTTCTTTCACGTGGAAACTTACTGTAAGTGCCTCACACTTTCGCATTGCTGTGCACAACTAAGAACACATGAACTCATCTAAATGGTCCAAAATCTTTTCCAGATGACAGCGGCATGGCCAAAGTACCACTTAATTGAACATCACGCTTCATTTGTACATCAAGTCACACTACAGCTGCGGCCACCACCAGCACAGGTGGGTATCAGATGTACAGAGACTTCTGGATCCAGCAAGCAGTGCTTCACTTTGATTTCACAAATAATCCTTTAGAAACGGGGAGAAATTGCTTTGGACTGCTGCACGGAGCAACAGGTAATTTGTAATTCAAAGCTGTCGATTGGTGACGGGCGATTTACGACTCTTGCATTTCAGTGAAGCCTGCCCAATTTACAGCTTAGTCCACAATAAAGAACTCCTGTCTTATGGCATTTCAGTGGGAAGGTGAGGGAGCACACACATACAGCACTGTGAGGGAAACTAGCTATGCATTTCAAAAATAAATACTCCGTGCCAAAGCCAAGCCTCCACAGGGATTGCGCATAGAAACTACTCACACAGTAAACCAACCTTAACAGCTGAGGGTTGACAAAAGAAAGCAGGTCTTGTATTAGCTTGAAGAAGGAACCGATTAAGAAGTACGGCCCAAAGGTCCTCAGCAAAGCTTTGAGAAAGGAAGGCTTTCTGTTGTGCTTTTTGTCTCTGATCAGAACTTCTGCTTCCTCTGGACTGTCACCAACGTGATTCAGCACATGGTTAGATTTCTTCATATATGTCACATCTTCTTGCCTAGGGGAATGAAACAAGCAATTAGAAACAACTGGCAAAAAGAGTATCCTTGCCCTATGTGTACAGCACTGCAGGAACAGCTAAGTCTGCTCCTTTCTTTGCTCTGCTACTGATTAACAGCAGGATGTTCAACAAGATCTAGATGTGTTCAGGGATAGCCACTCATGTGTTACTAAGTCTTGTTTTCTTTTCTTTTTCTGCAGTACTCCATAAGCCAGAAAACTCAATCACCGTGGGATGAGAACATGGCCCAAGGAGCAGGAGATGAAGGCTTGACTTCCTTTGGCAAAAGGACAGAGTTGACCTTGAACCTCCAATTTCTCATACACTGAATCCTCTAACAGTTGCTATTTACATACCACAAAAGGCACCCTCGCCTAGTCCTTCAGAGCCTGTATTTGTTATTCAATTACTAGTTGCACTAAACTTTAGCCTTATCTGATCACACAGCAGCTTTCAGAGAAGTAGTCTGAATCCCTCCAGGGAGACAAGCACTGAATCCCACGCCAAACTAAGAGAGGAAGCAGGCACAGCCCTCTCAAAATACAGTTTTACGTTCCTGGAAACTTGAAAGAGTACAAACCATAGCACCTCCAAAGCTCAGCCATCGCCAGGATCTGGGCCACAGCTATCCCACGTTCTTCCAGGAGAAAAAAATTTTGGTTTAGGTGCCTAAATTTTACCCAGATGACAATTTAAGCATTTAAACCCCGTTTGGCTGTATTCCTTGCTTACCTTGTGCCTCTCTTTCTCCACCTGGAAAATAAGCCAACAAAAGTGACCTCTTCTGCAAACCTCTTTGAGACTGACTGATGAAGAATGGACCAAATAGATCCCTGCTGCTCTCCAGGGCTTGAGGTGGGTTTTCTAGAAGCACCTTTGGGGTTTAGGTGCCTGACTTCTGTTGCCCATCAATAAAGAGGGAGCGCTCTGGGAAACTATTTCCTCCATGAATTGCTCTCAAAGAGCAGCCTGGCAGCTCTTCTACCCGCAAATACCAAATTGCTGTTGTTTCTTGGGGGCTATAGGACCTAGAGAACAATTTCCTGAATGTCAGCTAGGAAGGGTTAAGTCCAGGTGGAGCATGGAGAAGGAAATGAGCCTGGGGCACATAAGCCTTAAAAGAAGGGACAGATGGAAGAGACACCCTAGAAACAGTGAAGACTTACAAGAAAGCATTTGAAAAATAACTTGCAAGTACTACCAAGTGAGGCTGGATTTATGATTCTTCATAAAGAGGTGCAGAATTTTTGGAGCTGGCTGGCTGCAGAGTCAAATAATTCCAACAGCCTGTGAGCACTCAAAACGATCGCTCTGGCTAACAGTCCACAGGTAGAAACTTGTTCACATCCTTTCAAACAGAAGCGTTGTGCAAATCCCAATTTCTTTACAATAAAGTTTGAGGGCAGGGGGAGAACCTAAACCAGACAATTCTATTTTTTTCCCCCCTGACAAGAACAAACAGTGTTGTCTTTGTCCTTCCAGATCAAACCTGGAGAGTTTATAAGCAAAGCCTTATTTTTCTGGCAACCAGGCTGTTAAACTCATTGAATGATTTGGAGAAACAAGAACACTTGCCCCTGGCTTTATGCTATTAAAAATGTTTATTACAGTGAGCTAACAGCAATGCAATAGTTCTCTCTCAGCAAAAAAATCCCAAAGGGAGAAAATGCACATCTAGTGTTTACTACGGGTAGCTAGGTGAGGTCAGGTTTTCAGCAGTGTGTGGGACTGCTCACACCCAGTTTTTTAATCAAAACAAAAAGCCTGTGTTTGGTTTCCAGTATTTATAGCAGGACAGATAATAGATGCTGACTATCTTATGGGAAAACACATAGCTTTCTCCATGGTGATGACAAGGCCCTACATCTTCAATTTGTCTTCATAAGCATAGTCTCTAAAAATCAGAAGCTAACTAAAAATGAGGCAAAATGCCATCTCTCTCTTCTCCACCAAGCACAGCTCTAACTTTCGCAGAAGAAATGGCACTTTTCAGTAAAGTGAGCAAGTAGACTTCAGCCATAGATGCAAAGAGAGCAAAAGCAAAGGAAAAATACTCTTTGTATGCTTTATCTATAATAACAACTTAAATCCACACTGATCTCTCCTGTAACTCAGTCGTAGCAAATGAATTATTAGCAATTATTTGATTCAGAAGACAGCTGTGAAGCAAAACGTAATAAAGGTTTTGTAGGTTTAGGAACAATACAAATGTGATAACCATTACCATAAAATAAGTTTAAAGCTTTAGCTATGCCAGAGTTGCAATGACTTAAGTTTTTAAAAATAAAACTACTGGGTACACTGCAAATATTTTCCATGGCGCTTTCAACACATGCACAACTTGACACAGCATTTTTAATGTCCTAAAAGCTTGGTCAGAGCAAATTTAATGAGAAGAGTTAAAAAAAGAAAAAAAGAAAAAACTACTTACAACAGCTCCTAAGCAACTACCACTAACGTTATTCGACATGAAGTAATTGAGAATACCTACCTATATTTGAAGAATAAGCACAGCCACAACATTTTTAGAGTTATGTGAAACCCAGCAATCTGGAGTACAGTGATTTGCTTTGTTTTTGCTCCTTCCCCCATCTTAGAATCATTAATATAGTTGCCAAAAAATTTTACCTGAGCTAAACACAAGCCAGAATTTATGGTTAAATTCATTGCCAGCTGGCCCCAGTTTGTGTGAATAATTTCCAAAATGCAATGAACCCCATGACAAAACTCCACGCACAGTTTCTGGTTTCCTAGCAAAACTTTTCCTGGACCCTAGGCACTTCTGCACAATGGCTGTGCTCTTACTATATAAAAGCCTGGGGAGTAAGATTTATGTCTGTTCAAAAAGACCAGAACCCAGACAATGCATGTTATTCCATACCACAGACTTTAAGGAAAAAAACAGTAAAAATCCCAAAGTAAAACCACAATGCACATACACACAGAGCACTCGTGGACAAGCTGCTGGTGTTAGTGCTGGAAACCTTTCAGATTTTAGCTGCGAAGTGGAACTCTCCACATCATATTTAGCCTTGCCAAGAACCTTACAACTCTCTCCTAATATTATCACATAATAGGGTCTTTCCAATTTGGCAAGGATATGCACAGAAGAGAACAGAGGAAAGCCTCCACACAGAGAAGAAATTTCTACAATGAAAGGAAATGGAAGCGCAGGCCTCCTCCTTATTGACATTTTTCGTTTGAAACACATTATTATCACATCTATTTGTTTGGAAACATTCTGGAGACTAACCAGTGGGAGAAGGAAATACAGTTGCACAACAGATTCCTTAAGATTAGATTAGAACAGAACATGCAATATAAAGGATATCCTCTTCGGCATGGATGTAACTATATGCAAGTTCTGACCCCCATCCCATTTTCATACGAGTGTATGAGAATATTGCTGCTAACTTTCTAGGCCACAGGAGTAGGGTCTCAGAGGTCTTAAAGTGGGATATCTCCTCCCCTCCTGCCTTTCACATGTTTTGAGTTTCTTATCTTTCCTGTACAAAGTGAAGAGTTGCTCACTGCTAAGAGCCTTAAAGCTAAGAATAGTGTCAGGTCAAAAAACTCGCTATGGGGATGATGTGGAAATCCTTTTGGCTTATGGTGCTTAGAAGTTGTGCTCTAGCATGCCTAGGAGGGATGCAACTGTGGGGTTAGACATCTACCAGTTCATTTTCTACAATCCTACCAACTCAATCCCTTCTGCTTATGCATCTCCAGCCCTTCTCCACATGGTAAATGGCACTACCTGCCCGTGTAGATATTAAGCACCTAGTTAAAAAGTGTGTCAGTGGTACACAAGCCCCAGAGGGCTTCTGCTTGCCTCTGCCTACACGTATTAAAATAAGCAAAGTTGACTGTCAATACGAAGAACAGATAGGTTAAAGAGGTAGGTGCCATTTTTGGTTGGCTTATTTTCAGGGATGAGCAGCTTATTAATGTTGAAATTACTCGGATTGATCTCTGCAGGACTTGTTCATATACTTACTGTTTGCATTCTGCTTTTTCTTTGTTCCACTCTTTACTTAGCTGTGCCACAATAATTTTTGAAGTATCATCTTCATTCAGTGACCACAAGTCTTTATCTTCAAGGGGCCTTTTGTACCCAAGAATTGCCATGCTGCACACATATGGAGAAAAACAGTCCAATTCAGTTTGGCTAACAGTACTTAAAATATTACTAGTAACTCTGGCACTATTAAGTTAACAAAGGTAAGAAAACACACCTCCGAAGAAAAGGTGAAAATTATACCTCCATCTCCCCTTTTTCCTTGTATTGATATTTGCAATTAAGAAAAAAGACATTTTGTAGTTTAGATTACATGTATTTTAATGAGAACATCACTTCAGAACAAAAGGACAATAAAAGCCACCTACTAGAAGCATTTGAATAAAACTGATGTTAAATGAAAACAGTGAAGCTTTAGAAGTGAAAATAACTAAGTCTATCTGGAATAGCTGTCAGAGGTGAACAAAATGCAGAAGTGAATCTCAAGTTAAAGAAAACTCAGATTTCTCTGAAAACTACAGTTCCTCAACTGTAAGAGGAATTTTGTCGAGGGATGCAAACATCTAGTTGCCAAGAACCTCGACAGGGAAGCTGAATGTTCAAAACTCTGGAAGTTTAGAAAGATCACACTCTCCCACTAAAAAGAATGAAGATCACAACCCCGTCCAACCACTAGGGAAAAACTGGGTCTTAGTACGACCTTTGACAGCTGTTCTACTTCCTTATTGTAGAGTAGTAGTAAACCCAATCTCAAATGTGCATCTTTAATATGCATGCCTTTTAACAGCAGTATCAGTTGGTGGTAATCATTTGTATAAATAATCCAGTTTACTTTCCCCCTTGGAAGGAAAATGTCCTTATAAAAAAGCATCCACCCATGAACCTCAACAGGAAACGAAATGCATCCTCAGATGGGTGAAAGGTTGCCACAATTAATCTTGTGGAACAGTCTTGCATCCTGGTTTAGGTAATGATCCAGCATGCAGTAAGCACACCAGGCTGTATACCCTATCAGTTATGCCACAGTTGTTCAGAGAACAAGTTTGGGCAGTATAAGCACTCTGAAAGCTGTTCCTAAAAAGGAAAATCCAACATCAACGCCTTACAGAGGAAAAATCTCTGTATTACTAACTCTGTGCAATACATAGCACAAGTAGAACATGGGGTTGTCAGCTGTCCAAGGGCTTGAAGAGAGAAGCTCACCTTGTAAACCACCAAAATGTCAATCTTGACAGGAAGCCTGAAGTTAGCTCTGGGCATGGATTCTATAATAAAGTTATGGGGGAAAAAGCCCACAATAAATAAAGCAAGACATTTAGAAGACAGTTTATTTTGATCAGTTTTGATATATTATATGGTATATTACATGCATGTACCTATGTCCTAATAAGACTTCAAATTAGTTTCTTTCATTTCCCATGTCATATAGAACTCTTTTTAAAAATTGCTTCATATACTGCCTTTAAATCACACTTATATAAAGCGAAATATCATTCTATAGTTTTTGAAATATTCATTTGAAGAAATGAACTCAACTTCTCTCTCAGCTTGGTTCAAACATAAATCCAATTATAGAGACCATTTTATGAACTGGAGAAGAAATTTAACCTGTGACACCACTAATATCTTCTGTTATTAATGTTTTTCCATCTCTATTCTCAACACATATAGAACTCATTCGTTAAGACAACCCTTATAGACTTTAGCTAACTCTAAATGAATGTTAAGCAAGTAGACCACCATCTTCACAAAACCTACTCTTGAAATAATTAATATTACACTTCAATGTTCATAAATGTATTTTAAACTGCTGTGAAGCAGCAAGCAGGTGAGCTACTTGCACTACATAATTTGCAGTCATTACTGATGGCACATATAATGGAAAAAGGCTTCAAACCCCAATATTGCTCTCCATACCCAGTGTTCGTAAGGGGACTACTAACTACTGCAATCTCAACGACAATCCAAAGCTGTTTTCAATGACAAGTATTCTTAGTGGAACTCTCAAAACATGACATAGTCTGTAAAATGCAAATAAAGCAAAGTAAAAATACTTACAGGATCTGTATTAACAGGGGAAAAAAATGGAGGCTTTTCTTTAAAACACGAAAGAATCAACTCAATGATTATCAAAGCAAAGTAGATGTAAAAAGTGGTAAACCTGAACCTTTCATTTACATGGCCCTAAAGGGAAAAAGAAACAAAGTAAATGATTGTTTTATTGTGCTTCCCAGCCCACCCCCCCCAGCACACACACTCACACACTCTCTCTCTCTCTTTCTGACTTTTTCACAGCTTCTTTTGGCAATTCCTTTCTTCCTCTACAGTTGAACACTGTAAAGTAGTTGCTAGCAGGATTTATCTTACAAAAGTATGCACGTACTCTGTAAAGTGCCTAAGAACATGCTTATCTCCAAGCTTTTCATTAAATTTATGTCAAGTTCAAAGTGCTTATACATCTTCACTGCATGCAGACACCCTCTGGAATGAGGGCTACATGACATCCTTTTAAATTACCTCCAGGGATTCTTGCAAGATCATGTCTTAAGCATAGGAATTGTCAACCGAGATCACAGAACATCCATTTACTTTAGTATCTTGTCACTGACAAGTAGTCAGTGTTAAAGACTTTCAGAAGAAACTGCAAAAAAACCACTGTATTGCATAAGTTCCATCTGCTCTAGAGATATTTCCATTCCTACTCATGAGTCCGCAGTTGACTTAGAACTTCTTTTTGTGAGGATATGCCCCTCATACAGCTCTTTTGAATCATCTTATTGTTCACTTAAAATGTTTAAACCTTAAGTGCACGAGAAAGAATATTTGGTCCTTGGCAGTTGCAAGAACAGGAGAAACATTACCGTCACCCGTTCTAAGGCTCTGCACCCACAGTTTTAAGTTGGCTAAGGATTCAAACATTGATAGTCCAATATTCATACTTATTCACCACTACTACAGTTTTTAAATTGACTTCAAGTGGCATTTGAAAGGGTCTCAACAGGACTGCAGCTATTTTCTGAAGAAGTTCCGCACATACTGTCATTCAAGGTTTAATTCAATCTCTGCTGGAATATTTATGACTGCCTGATACAGCAAAATCCTTGCTAAAAGCATAATGCTGCTAATAGTTACAGAAAAGTAAGTATAAAAAAAAGAAACCGCCAAATGGAATCAACGCTGATTTCACTCAGGAGAAGCAATCACCTTAATGTTTTTTCAAATATTCTTTTTCACTCCCAGCCTTTGATGATCTAATCACTGAAGCAATCTGTTTTGCCCTACTTTGTGGAATTTGTTTCCGTGAAAAACATGACAACTTTCTTGCTGTGGGAGAACCTGCTATGTTTTCAAACAGGAATCATAACAGCCCAGCTTTCTATCCTCTCCCTCCAACTTTCTGTTCTCTATTTACAGCCACAGTTGGAGTCAAAATGCTATCCTCAGCACATCAGGCACTGACAGATGAAAGCCTATGGAGCTATATAATGTGGCCAAGCTGCCTAAGCAAAAAAGGAACATTACATATTAAAATGTGTCATCTCCGATTACTACCCAACCCTATCTAAGCATGGCAGGGGAAGGGGGCTGCAAAAGAGAAAAGGAAGGAAAAAAGAAAGCGTGTGGGGGGAAGACCCTGTTCTAATGTATATGCAGCATTGGTACAGCCCTCACATGTCTGTCAGGTTTCCAGTATAGCCTTGGGCTAAGCAAAATCTGCTTTTTGACACTGCATGAGAAATCCCAGTTCCCTTCAAGTTACACAAGTCTCAGTCAAGGCAACAGAACCAAACTTCTCTTTCTTTCTGGCAGAAGCTGGGCTCAGATCTGACTCCAAACTCGGTGATTCATTCCCTTGGAAGAGACATTAAGGCTACAGTTCCTGTTCTCCAAGTGCTAACAAGGATGGCATGTTACCTGTGCTGTTGTAGTCATGATCTTAGACCGGAAAGGCCCCACGGCACAGAGCACAGACAAAAACCAGAAGATAATGAGCACTCCAGAGGACTGAACTCCTCTCAGCCTTTCGTACTGAATAAGCAATGTAGCTAACAGCTGTAAAAGTAAATACAGGAACAGTGAACCAAAATCCCATCCCACTGCTCCCCCTATTCACACTCTCAGTTGGCAGCTATTACAGTCATCGACAACAGGACCTCTCTGAAATAAGGCCCCATCACAACTTCACAGAAGTTGATGGCTAAACCTCCTCTACCTACAGAAAGCAGCAAATAACTTTATGAAATAATATGGTTTTACTGTTCTCAGAACCTTAACTTCAGAATTCAGTTTTTAAACCAGACTTTGCACCTAGGGCTAGGCGCAATTAAATATTAGCTACAAACATTTTAAACACATGTAAAAGCTGTCATTTCTCCAGTCCAGATGGACAATCAGGACTTGTCTGGTAAACAAGTTTTTTTTTAAAAAAACACCATCCATCCATGGGAATTAAAAACTTAATGGGCAAATTTCACTGCTTCATTTTTCATACAACAGCCACAAGCCTGTTTGTCACCCTAGGCAAAGCAAATTTGGGTTTTGTTTAATGGAGGAACAGCCACCAGATAAGAGACACGGTTTTACACAGCCCAATACAATACTGAACAATGCACAAGCCACGCTCTATCATATCTCCCTGTTTAGGCAAAGTCATATCCAAATTGCCTCCACACCTGGATCACAAGCCTGAAGAAACAGATGAGGGCAAGGTGGGAGGCAGAACAATCTCTCCATTATGAAGATTTTGATTTACATAGCTGAGTCTACATGAGAGAGCTATCTGTAACCGCAGCCTTTTCAGTAAGCAAAATTTGCCTCAGTGATACTAATAATTTAGTTAAAAGAGTACAGGATAAAGCAGTGAATGCAAAGGAACCTTTTTTCTCCTTCATCTGTCTAAGAAAGAGTTATTCTTATTGGTCACAATAAACAAAAGCAGCTACAAACCACAGTGATGCCAACGATCAACGGAGTTACGAAATAGACTGGTGGAGGTGTTCTGTTTTGCAGGAGCTCGTGGAAAGAGTAGAAGAGATCTGCCCAGCTCACACACCACAGCAGGACACCAAACAGCTGAAAGTAGTCAAACAGCAACAGCATTTGGTATATTCATCTCCAGGAGCAGTCAGACAGCTAGCAAAACCGTCACGATTCACAGATTTCCAGCAAGACAAAGCTGTGCAAACAGAACACGGCCGCGTTGACCCGCTGCAGGCAGGCTAATGGCACTGTCCCACTGCACTCAAACCAAGGATCTCGTCTCAACTGCTTTTTGCAAAGGATTTGCAAACACAGCAGTAGAAAGACTAAGTATTTACCTGTTTTTTCCCCCTCACACTATCCAGTTTTGGTTAGAAACACAGGGAGCATCCAGATTGAAGGGAGACCTGGCCTGAAGCAGAAGCCTGGAATTTTTCTCCAGGAATAACCCCAGTTCTCTCATGGCCTATGGAAAGTGACTTGCTTCCGTTCCTTAGACCTAGCCATTTACAAACCAGAGGTGCTGTTGACACCAGCCACCTCTTAAGCACAAGATGCAGATGAAATCACATAGCTATTGGGTAGGTAGAGTGGCTTGAAAAAAGACCTTCTTGTGCTTACTTTCACAATCAAATTAAATTCCCACTAGACCTACCTTAAGGTCTTGGTTTTGCAGCTTTCAATGGTTTAAAGGTTAAGTAAGGGTGAAACAGCACAGTTCTGGCTCACAAAAGGGATGCTTTCTCTTCTGCAGAGCAATCAACATCTCGTCTCTACCCAGAAAGGTGGCCTCATAGGACAGATTTCCTTACAGATGAGCTATCCTTTGCTATCCTTCCTCAGAAATCTGTACATACACTGTTGCCTCCTCTAAGCAAGTTCTTCAGTTCCCCCATTAATCAGAAGGAGTTCTGCTTCAACCCTACTGCAGCACTTGCTTGCATACTGAACTAACACTAACAAACTCAAAATTGCACATTATTCATGGAGCACTGCAAAGAGATCTTACCGTCTTGAATCTGTTCAACACAGAAAGCACAATGTACCCTCTTTTGTTGTGCTTTAGGTAGAGAAGATAGAAGGGTAATGCACTCCATAGATAAATGCTGGGGATCCATGCTAGGACGGTATTCTGGAAACACGGTGTCAGGTCTGGATTATCAGTGTGTATTGAAAGATTTGAATCCTGGAAAAAAGACGAGACACGTTTATTAACAAAGAGACAGAAGCACTGCCAATTGGAACATCTGCTTGAAGAAGTTGTATCCAGATTCTACTGGAGTTAGCACATGACCTTAGTAAAAGCTTTCCCAAAATACCTATCCCAACCACTTGCAGTTAATCTGCTATAGTAAAAGGGCTAAGTACAGTTACAAATACTGGGCAACATAAAAATTAAAAAGATTCTGCCCTCGTGTATCTCAGAGTTGGATGTGTATTTTGTAGCAGACAAGCCTGTGTGGTTTTGTCTTTGCTAAGGCTTAGTTACCAATGCTGACACCACCACATTTCTTGGGCATTCCCAGCCTGGAGTGAAACTGCTAAACAAAGCTCTTGCGGCAAAATCCTCAACTGGAGAACTCATCCAGCAGGAATGTCCAGCACTGAAGAAAATTATCACGTTTAGATCAGCTGTAGGCTGACCTGGGAAAATCCCCTCCATTTACGACTAAAATTCTCTCCTTCTTACTCACATACCTCTAACTGTAGCTGCTTCGCTATTCTAAACAAAGGTAAAAGGAAGGTATTGTATTTGCAGATAGGAATACAGGTTTTCTTGCAAACATGGCAAGCAATGCTTTCCATCTGTGACCTCAGACACCACATATGCAACTTGTGCCTGAGGATTTGAATGCACCACATACAAATGCACAGTTATGCAAGTTCAAACTAAGACATTTCAGTACAGTTAAGGGGAATTTGTTTTTAATCAAACCTACTGGAAATTCACACCATGCATTTTGCCATCTGATGTGTCATCTTAAAAGTGGTAGATAAATACTTACTGCAGGAAATGTAAAATTACTTTGTTGTACTACCATTAGCAAGCAGATGATAAAACTAAGATACCTGTGGTTCAAATATGCCTTACCTCTACGCTAGAATCACTTACTTGTAACTAATTATTTTGGGGTATGAGCTCTCGGTAGAAGTATGTTTCAGTTAGGCTGAGACACTTCGCCCTACCCCTTATAAATGAATGACTGACTAGTCTGAATATGAATTCTTCAAAAGTATTTCCAGTCCTGCTTTTGTTTACCAATGCAAAAGAGACTGCTGAAAGCAATGGTTGATTGTAGGAGAACTGAAGAGCCCCAATCTGCTGACAATCTTTCAGCTTTGGTGATGATCTGTCAGAAAGGACATACATCACTGCATCAGTCACCATACACACAAGAGAGCTCTTAAGTGTAATGACACTACAAAGCTGTGGCAGGTTGCAGGAAGGTTTCGCTGAACTGTGACAACTTTGTCACTCAGAACTTCAGCTTTGGCACAACTGAAACCTCTGGCAGTGGCGAAGGTTGGCACAAATCCATAACTATGCATCTGAACTGCACCCTTTAACGCCACAGTTAGTGCCTCTCCAGCCGAGAAATCGCTCTTTTGGAGGCACACAAGCACCCAGCATGGGCCAGGGGAATAAAAACGCTCCCATTTACCTTAAACAGGTTTGTCCAGACCTAGGGGGAACTTCAGCCACAAATCGACAACACAGGGGCAATTACACAGCAATTCAAACACAAGATCAAAACCAAACAAAACTCCAGCCTCACATTCAAACTATTTCTGCGTTATCCTCCAGCGAGCAGGTCTCTGGCACCAAAAAAGGAAGATAACATTTCAAGCACCCATTTTTGGCTCATCATGAAAACATTTCAGCATCTCTAACATGATAAGCTCCCCTAGCAGCTACCCTGCCTGGGGCAAGAGATGCCCTCTAGAAGTCTGGAGCTGAAGAGCTCTTTAGTTCCAAAGCAGGAGCTTATCTACTATCATTTATTCAACAAAATACTAATTTCCTCTTTAAATTACACGTGGTTTAGCAATGTCTTGAGCATGTTTGTAATTGTGCTCCTTTTTCTTGCTGGAAAAGGAAAGCTGAGGAAGACTAGCAATAACTGGGCATAGAATAAAACAAAGATTCCATTGGGGGGGGCACACTCTTAATTTAAACCTTTCCTATAAAACCAAAATGACCAGAAATGGTTTTCTGCCTGTCAGCAACCTAGAAACTGCCCCAGATGTCCATTAACTTTGGACTGAACACAAGCTGACTATTGTAACCAAGACACAGACTGTATGGCTGCCAAGCCATTTGAAGGTTTGAAGGTTTTCATTAACTCTTATTTAAACGAGGCAAAGGACTTGCATTTCTGAACATATAAATACAGCTGGCCAGAAAACAAAAATTCTGTCCTAAGAAAACACGTAAGATTTTGAGATTCAGTTGAATTATTCCTGAGAATATAAGTGGAACTCTTCCAAAATTACGTGAAAGTGTAAGAAGCAGCACCCACCCGATGGACCAACAAGAGCCTACTACTGCCACGGCACATGGGAAACAGGGATGTGGGCTGAAGGAGAAACCTATGTTCAAGGTGACAGACCTGACTACTGGCTATCTTGGTAATGTTTTCCCAAGTCCAGTACCACCCTGGACTAGATAAACAAGTTTCCTGAACAGATGTGTTTCTGTAAAAAGCTTCCCTTTCAACAAACGGGTGTTTTCTGGGAGCAGACTGTTTTTTCCATCTTTGAATACAGTGAGAGGGGTTCCTGTTAGAAGACACAGTACCTAAAACATTTAAGTAGTGTAATTCCATGCAAATTACTTACTCTGAGACCAGACTAACACTGCTATGCCATGTAGTAGGACTCTGCAGTGAATTATTATTATTACTTTTAAATCAGGGAATATGAAAGTTGTATTTCTTACCACATTTCTTACCAAGGTGGATCTGTTTTCATGGAGCTGGCCAGTTCCACTTTATGGCTCAAATCACCACACTGACACATATATTCCAACATTCCCTCCAATGCTAAACAACTCATTTGTGTTAGAATACGACACGAAGTCTCAGTACAATCTATCCTGACCAAGCCAACATTGTTAAATATTGCCAAATACCCTCCAGTTCAGCAGTAATGGAACTCCACCCCTGAGAACAAACACAAGAAGCAAAATGGCTGGAGAGAAACACCAGCTCTTTGACTTCTATCTTTTAAGCCTCCTGCTTTAATCTGGCTTTGCCTTTCCATATTCTGGACTCTGTCCTGCTAAGTTTAAATGCTTCTTGTGTCCAGTTCTGATTGAGGATGAAAAAACCCACCTTCGGCTGTCTGGGTTTGAGGGTTTTCTTTGGACTGACTACTGAAAGAAGTCTAACACACTGATGTTGGGTAGCACACGTGTTCCTCGGCTCATGGCTCTGTGCTGTCCTGAGAGCCGCTCACCTTCCTCTGTGCATCACAGTGATGTCTCAGGGTCCCCTTCAACGAAACCCCAGGAAAACACTCTGCAGGCAGCTCTGTGACCCAGAGCCGGGGTGGCCCAGAGCCAGCGTGTCCCATCAACAAGCATCTCCTAGGAGGAAATAGCAGCACGTGTTGGGAAACACCACTTTCTCCAAGAAACTTATCTCAGGAAAACTGTAACAGCCAGCACGCCCAACACAGCTAACATCGCTGTCAGCTCGCTTCCTCAGAAATGAGTCTTAAGGGCCGTAACCTGCGACCTCCTCCTAATCCAGACTCCCACTGTGCTCCCTGGCTCCTCCAGATTGCCAAGAGCTCTGTGGCAACTGTCAGTGATCAGCAGCACTTCCCTGGATGCAGTATCATGTATCAGGTAGGAGGCTCTGCAGGCAAGATACAGCATTGCACAAATACCAGTCCACCGTACCGAACTCCCTGGGCACAGAATTTACTTAATTCTGTAATACTGCTTAAACGCAATGCCAACATCCATGGCAAAAGAGATTAGAGATGCTTGTTACAGCTTCACACCAGACATGGGATCCCCTGGAGTTTAAAACTTATACATTAGTGGGGCTTTCTGTTGATCAGTTAAGAATATCATTGACATTGTCCCTTGCAGCAGTTTTCAGTCACACCCATCACTCCAGTCACAGCCTTTGTAAACACAAGCCTCATATTAAAGGCCATCTGTGCAGCAGGACTTACATTTAGATGAGCAGTATTAAATACATGATCTTCATTTAAGGGAAGGTATTCAGCAGGGGAAGCTCTGAGCAACATTAAAGCTGCTCTAATACTTAGCACTTTCTATTACACTTTCCCCTCTGGAAAAGAAAACTGCTATTGAAAATGCCACCCTTAAAACTAATAATGCCTTTAAAGGAAAAAAAATTCAGAGCATCACATCTTGGGCTTCTTGCATGTCATGCCTTAGTTTTCAAAGAAAAAGGGGAACAAACAGAAAGCCTAAAGCTAGGCTGAAAAACAGGAACAGGGAAATTCCTATCCCTTTCCCAAACCTCAAGGATTATGTTAATAGAGCCTGCTGAGAAAGACCAGCTGGGGTTCTGGTGTTTGGGTTAAGTCTAAACCAACTCCTACTCCACTACAGAAGTTTAAAATGAAAGTGCCTCACACTGGCTTTTCCTGGCATACAGCTGATGCTGCAACAATGCTCCTCAAACAGCTGGCAATGGAAAGCTCCCAAACCCTAGGGAAGGCTAACAATATCCTTTGTCGTCTCAAGCAGCTAACTCCATTGAATGGATAAATTAATACATGCTTCTCTCTAAGTTCCTACAGCACAAAAATAATTGGGAAAAGCACAGGAAACACAAATTTATTCTTTATCTGCTAAATTCATTCTTTATCTGCTTGGGAAAGTGAAGGCCACTGTGCTGATGTCATTCACACCCTACCCAAGGTTAGTACATGACATATTGCTGATTCTGTGTCAGTTATCACCAGTTGGCACATTATTTAAGATTAAAAATCAAACTGAAAAGCTGACTGGGAAGGTACACACCCTTCCCAGAGAGAGATAAGTGAAAAACTAAAAGTGGCAACACTTCCCCACAGTAAACAAACATGGAAATGGTATCTCTTGTAAAAGAAACTGTTAGTGAGAATCTAAATACGGAGGACAATCTTTCTGCCCTTCTATTGCCCCTAGATCTAGTAAATACCCTGCCTGGGAGTTTCATTCACACAGCTTGGCAAAAAAAAGAAGAGGAAGAAAAAAAGGATGGTTTTCTTTTGGCTCTACCACACTGCCTCCACCCCACAACAAGCATGGCTCTCTGCAGCAGCTCTGAACCACACCACCAAAACCAGTCAGGGCTCAGTTTTAGCTACATCACAGGCTTCATCTCAGCCCCTCCCTGTCTCACCTCCCATTTCCAGCTGTTGTCCACCTCTTCTGCTTGGTCCCTGCCGGTAAACTCTTTGGGGTAAACTCTGATAAGCATTTTAGAGCACAAATGCAAACAAACAAGCCCTCTGCTCCAAGACTCCAGAAGGCTGCCCATTTCAAACGGCATTCTCACAGCAAGACCATCCGTTTACATTTCCAAAGGAACAATTTCACCCTTATGTACAGAAGGAGTAACATGCTTCATTAATCCACAGTGGCTGCTGCACAACTCAATTCCTTCACACAATTACAGGAACAACCATCTCCCCAGCCCTTAAGGGCAAGAGATGGGACATTCTCCGCTACAGCACCACTGCTTGGAAAAAAAGTTGAGAGGACATAAGCTTTTATAATAGTGCATGAACCACACAGTTATTAACCAGACATAAAATTTTTCAGTTTACAAAGCACACTGCAACAGTTATCTACATTAGTGAAGGACACCATGCAGGATGCTGAACTTTCTTTTCCAGCAGTAAAAGGATCGTTAGTGGCTTATTTTAATGGATCAAATAGATCTGGCACATGTTCATAGCCTATACAAGCTAGTTTATGATGATGGAGTAACTAGTCACAGGTTTGTGGTACCAACCACACAACGCACTTGAGAACTGTGGACCAGACATTCAAAAATCAAGGTACTGGCTTAATGACAGTCGTTAACATGAAACAGTAAGTTTCCTTTTCTTCTCTTCTTAGTTTTTACAACTAGAAGTTCAGAGCTGCTCTGCTGTTGTGAACAAAACTGAGGCTGGATTAAAAAAAAATAGGCTCATATTCTGCCACAGTCCTGTGAGCCCAGGAAATGGGGCTTTCAGAAAAGCATCTGTAGCTTAAGAGAAATAATAAAGTATAAGTTGACCACAGTAAATATATGCATCTACAACAACATACACCTAAAGTAAAAGTAAAATCCATCTACTTCAACTGTTTTAGTAGCAGTCAGCCTTCTTGCTTGGACAAAGGGACCAAGAAAGGAAGGCATAGTGCAACCATAGAGGTACAAACGCTCCTGAATCAAAAGCAGGACTGAGAAGAAAAGGACACAGGATCATTCCTTCAGAATAAAGTCCCCAACTGCCTTGTAAGATTGATCAAAGCTGTATAGTTCTGTAGAGAAAACTTCCTGTCAATTGCATCATCAAAGGCCTTTCCTATAACCTGGTGCAAGTACAAATAAAGGAGTGGGTTGCCCCGTTTCAGCCCAGTGTAACAATGGGTGCTGGGGAATATCCTTAATTTGAGCCATCCCAGCTCTTTTCAGCTGAAAGGCGTTGGGTTAATTCAAGGATCATAATGAATGTAGCTCAATTAAGAAGAAGTACGAGGCAGCCCCTGCTTTATTTTCTCCCCTTCCCACCCTGACTCCTCCATTTTAAGCTGGCCCATCCAGTTGGGCTGCTGTACAATAACAGTAAAAGGGATTGTCACAAAAAAAATTGTCATCAGTGCTGCTCTGACATTCCACCTGCCTAGTGGGAGTTGCAACCGACAAATTGACTGCAGAGATAATGAGGTTTTAATGTCTGGTCAAGGCTCTCTTTAACACGACAGCAGCGTGAGAGTTCGGGGTGGTGGGGGGGGCAGGACACAGAGGTCACGCACCATCTCAAGCACCCAAGGTGGGTCACACTCTTCAGCTGCAGGGACTCTCATTAGGGGAGCTCCAAGAAGTCAAATGCAGCAGCAGACCAGAGGGCAAGGACAGACTCTGGGTGCTAATGAGCTTTAATGCCAAGATTAAGCCCGTTTATCACTTACAGACCTGACCTAAGCTCACCTAACACAGAGGAGCGCTGCACTTGCAGAATTAATATGCACAAATTGTACTCATCTCTCAGTCCACAAAATTTCTGCTTATTTCAGTCATTTTTATTCAGAAGAAGAGTGAAATCTGCAGTCTGGCCCTAAACCATGGCAGTAGTTTCAGAGAGAAAAAGAGCTCACAAAGCACCACCGCAGGTAGCACCTTTCGGAAATGTCTGCTCATACACCTCCCCCATCCTCTCAGCTATTCTCTCTTCTCTTCCCTTCTTCTCAAAGTGAAGGCTGGACTTCCATGTTGTTAAGCCAGAAAAAATCAGAGATAAAGAAAATATGGTGACTATGGAAAAGGACTCTGTTAACCACAGAAACTGAAGCAAAGGCAGAACTGCCCCAGTACATTGCTCTACCCCAAACCAAACGCATGCACAGCTTCCATCCAACCCTAAGTGATGTGAACTTAAAGCTTAGAACTTGTTTTTTTTCAACACCCAGGAAATCCCTGTTTCTAAAAGAATCATGTTTAACTACCATCTGTACAAACACTCCGCAACTGAATCCACCCAGCCAGTGCTAGTTTGAAGAGAGGAGCACCATCCGTAAAGAACTGCTGCAAGATCAGTGACCGAACTGCAACACGCTTACGGTAACAACGCTTCAAATAGCCAAACGAACTAGAACTTTAACACTTTGCCACAAAGAGGCTGAGACCCGGAAAGTGAATTTTTGCAGGTCATGAACATGTGAGCATGATGTGCCAACTCTGTATCGGGGCAGGACAAAAAAGGGGAAAAAAGCAGCAGACAGAATAGCATTGCTGCATATGAAGATCAGCACTGGCCACGATTTTCCATCAGATCGATCTTCCAGTAGTAAACTGTTTCCCCCAGAAGACATAACTTGCTTTTTCAAAGGGGACAAAACATAAAAGCATTAAGTTTTTTACTGTTTTTTTTCCACTTTGCCTGCTCTCACCTACCCTTGCTATAACAAAACGATGATACTCAGAACATGGAGGTTTTTTCCCCTGCGTTTTTTGGGGTTTTTTTCTGTGTTTCCAAATGTACATAATAACAAAGAGAAATGAAAGGGAAACAATTTGCAGATGTGAAAGGTAGGGGAGATTCTAGAATACAAGTCATTCAGCTGAGGGGGAAAGGAGAGAGAGCAAAGGAAGAAACGAGAATTTATTTAGTTCTTTTAATTGCACAAGTGTCAAATGCATTCCCAGAAAGTTTCAGAAAGAAATTATTACTTCTGAAACTAAATTACTTTGACGTTTGAAACAACTCCCATGAAATAGTTTTTCTTCTCCCCCTCCTTCATTTCTTACTCTGTTCTAATTCAAAGCTTTATGACACCGGCACATGACATTACTGTAAATGATTTAAGTTTTATTACATTGACTTTGCCTCTCACGCTGCTGGGCGATTAGCACAGGGACAAGGTGCCAGCTCACACAGGCCCAGCATGGAATCAAGGCTCCTGGCCCTACAAAAGCCTGAACGCATTCCTGGGAAGATCTTTGGCTGCGTTCTGCGATGCTCTCCTCCAGCTCAGCCAAATAACGTGCGACTGGATAATGGCCCATCACATTCACGGCAGTATCAGGAGACAAATGGAGCATTAGCTTACTGGAAAAATCAAAGATCCCATTTAATAGGTTTTTCAAAGGAAATTTTTTTAAATTAAATTTTAAACAGTAATAGTCTCTTCATTTTAATACATTACAAATTCACACGTGTAGAAAGGAAAGGATTATATCTCCAGTGGCATAGTAATTTGCCTACCAGGTAAGCTAAGCCCATCCTCATCTCAAAATGCTTTAAATTCTTAACTGTAGCGATTAAATGAGCTCCATTTTAAGGAGGTCCTCATGTGACTCAGACTTTATTTCAGATATTATTTCTTTTCAGGAGGCAAACTCTATAGTATTCTTAAGTCCCAGACACTACATCTACCAGCTATGTCACTTCAGCTACAATGGTCAGAGCTGCGTCCAGGGAGGAAGAGTTGTGCTGAAAGCTGAAGAACATACATGACCTTGAGTTTTGCTGCAGAGAAGAAATCTCCCTGTGGAGCTTTAATCCCCTGTTAAAGCAAGGTGGGTCCTTGCCTCCTCACCATCTGCCCCATCTCACAGCACCCTCAAGTTTTACTGTCTCACGCCCAGGAAACACATGGAAGGGAGGGACAAACAGGCTTTTGTGTCCAGATCTTTGTGAAGCACTTCCCACAAGGCCACTGCGCACCTGGGCAAAAAGAGATTCTTCTCACCTTGGGCTTTTTTTTTCCCCCCCCTCCTTAAAAATCCTTTTTCCTGCAATTCCAGAATTGCAACTGGGAATTCCAGAAAGGACTCAGCCATCCTGCTCAGATGTTGGTGGTGACAACTTTATCAGCTGCTACCATTCTCTGGCACAGAGGACTACTGTTCATTTGACCCATCAGTTGTCTGGTTTGAAGGAAATGGTAATAGCTGCTTTCCGAACAATCACATTCAGATATTCTACTGAAATGAATGTCATTTTCATGAGCTTCATTAATTAACACTGTCATTGAAGGACTCCATAAATCCTTGATATTGGCAGCTTTCACTAGTATTAAGTTCTGCTCATAACTCTCAAATCCAGACCTCGTCTTTCCCAAACACATTCAAATACAATCTATTATGCCATTTACACACAGATGAATGATAATAGGCCCTGTATAAGACTGCAAATCTAATGACAAATATTTATACTGCTCCTGACATACAGAATCTGAAGCCCGAATCCTTTAGCAATAGCTCCATTCAACTCAATTCAAGAATCTTAAAATCCTGGAGGATTTGGGCTTGAGTACTTCACTGCTTTTAAGTTCAGGATGCTACCAACACAGCTACCCTTTGAGAGAGTGTAACTTCATAGATCTGATGTCTGAAGAGACCATTACCGTCACCTAGTTTGCTCTCCTACCTAACATGAGAAAGAAGACAGACACCTGACGCAATCATTTGTGAAGAGATTTATAGAAGTGGGACTCCATTATCTGAAGTTGGATGCAGTTAAAAAAGATTATGTGGGGGTCTGTATCACATTTAAATATCTATAAACACTGAGCATTCTGTGTTTATCACAGCGTGGCAGAAGGGGAAGATTATATATAAAGAACAGTCAGTCTGGACTACACCATCCTACTGCAGAATCCCTCCTTTGCAATGACCTGCTATTACCTTTCACTTCACTCTTCCTCTGCTGAAACTCATTTAGTTGAGAATATAATGGAATAATTGAAATTCAATGTTTTATTATTAATTTAGGGCCAAACCACTTAAGTTGTGTACAAGTTTCTTTTAAAGAAAAACACATTGCAAGAAGTACATTGTCATCTTTCTTCAAAGAAATATTTCTTCCTTACTACAGCTATCATTATTATTATTATTAGCTATTATTATTACAAAAATTTAAGCACGATATATGATGAAGCAAAAGGGGAAATTATGAAGAGGGGAGACTGGTGGCACTTTGAGCCAACAGAGCAGGAAGTTGCTTTTCCAGAAAGCGGCATGACTTTCAGCCCAAGCCTACCAAAATTTCACAGAATGACTCAAGGTGAAGGAATATCCGCAAAGCTGAAGGTTAAAGGCATGCCTGCATGAGACTATCTCAAAGACAAGACCGAGGTACTGTTTACTTTTGAGAGTTACTGCAACTTCCTGTTGAATTACTCAAGAGGCTCTGGATGAAAAAGCAGCCAGCAATTTCACATGGGATGGGAAGAAAAAAAAAAAAAAAAACCAACAACAAAAAAATGTGTGTCAGGTTACCAAGACACAGGGTAGGCAAGGAAAGTGAGCTCTGTCAGCTAAGCAAGATCAAAAGGAACAAGCCTGGATCTCATCCGTAACTGACTAGAAGTTGCGGTCTCCCCTTTGAAGCACTCTATCACTTGTCCTCACATTTCCTATTTATGCTGTTAAGAAAACCCCAGCCCCGAAACCACAAGCTACTGCCCAAGCCCAGGCACTCTGTCTGTAGGCTAAGGTGTTTGTATCACCCATCATACAAACAGGAGCCAAGTGCTGCCGACTACTTCATGTTTTATTCTCTCAGCAGCCATCACTCACCCAGAGGGCCTGAGCTGCAGAAAGACGACATGTCTTTACACTGGCACAGAATTTGGTTTTCTAAGCTCGTGCCGTTTAGTCATTAGGCCAAAACACTTCTGCAGCAAACACTCCCTTGGAGATCACTTTGTTCTCCTCTCGGAGGAACTGCTCACATTTTACTAGCGGAGGACATAAGCAACAAATATGTGGTAATTCCCCTGTATCTACTTTTAAAGTACAGGGATTGTGGGTCACGTTAATTGGCACACCTATCTAGCACACTTACTATCACATACTAAATATGTGACACAATAAAGTAATGGTAATTATGGGTAATTAATAGCAATTACGGGGAATAGTAAATAACACTCCTAAGGACTGCCTTGTGCCAATGTGCACTATTACATTCATCTTCTCGCAAAAGGCATTTAACATGGGAACGCTGCTAGGTGATATTAACAATTAGCTTCAAATTCTCAATTGAAAGAGACAATGTGTTTCCAAGTGTTCAGATGAAGAGATTGTTCATGCTGCATTTTGAATAAATAATGTTCTAGTTGTTCCTCTTTTATCTATAAATACCCTATATTTGTATTAGTGATTTCTGATTTTATGTTCAGCAGGTAAAGTGGTAGCTGGAAGGCAAAAACATTCATAGATTTCTAATGTGACCTACAGCATTTTCTTTCATTTCTGATTTCTAAAATGGGTTGAACAGGAGATCATTTTGCCTCTGCACAAAATCAAAAAATCCCCCAATCCATTGACACTTCCAGCAAAATTTCCCCACCCTGCACCAGGGTGAAGAGTTGAAACCTTAACACTTTTGATAATCCAAAAAAATCCAAGACAAATCAATCATCTGTTCAAGTAGATATATTTCAACGTAAACACTTTCATGAGCTAGTTCTGAATCGTTCTGTTTTGATTCTGACCTCATTTTAACAGAAAAGTATTGTAGCTGGTTTAAACTCCAAAACAAAGACTGTTTAAATTGGAACAGCATGTTTCATTTCACTCTATACAGTTTTAAAACCGACACCAATATGTCATTCAGCTTCCAAAAATATCTAGATTTTCTTTGACAAAAAATGGGGAAAGTGTTGAAGTTCATCAGCTATGAAAAAGCAACCATTAATAATGGTTCACATTTTATGAAGTTCTTGATCTGAACTGCAAAGCTGAACACCGTTGGTTTGGTGTGCACAGGCCAGTGACTGCCTTTCACCTTGTTCTCCGTTCTTCAAGTGTACGGCAGCATGTGAAACCTCAACTTTCGTTGACTTATTTCAAAAAGAAGCTTCTACCTACATTTTTTTACGGAACAACATATTTGCACAGCAAATCATTTCAAGGTGACTGTCACCCACATGGTCATCACTTACAACCTCTCATAAAATCAGTTCTCTATATACATTCCTGTTATCAGAAAATACCACTGGCTACTGAAGTGAGGTATAAGACTCTTGGTCACTGAGTTCAATCTGCTGGTCACTGGGTCACATATTCCATTTCACACAGTTATTGAGTAACATTTTTTAAAACAAGCAGATGGAAGGTTGTTTCGAGTCTAAACAACTCTGGAACATTCTGAAGGAACAAAACAGGTCTACATTTATTAAGTAGTTTGCCCATTTGTTTAAGTAACACTGTTCATCTCTTTTCAATCAGTCTCCTTTTATTCTTTACTAATACTTTATGTTGAAGTGTGTGATAGTTACACAAAAAAAGAAGTTTATGGAGTCTTGTAACACACGCCTGACATCTTCCTTCACAGACTCAGGCAGAAAATGCATTCTTCCGCCAAACTACCATGTTACAGATAACTGGCATTAATCACATTTGAACTATTACTTTGAGCAAGGCTGAAGGTATATTTTTTAATTATTATTTATGCTTTGTTAAACACATTTAGATCTCTTCATCATTTATGCTGTAAATAAACGTTTAGTAATTAAAATGTCTTCCCTGGATTACCCCTATACTCCTTCCTGCAAATTCAGTTCTGAAAAGCCTTGGCAATATTAAAACTAAGATACACTACCTCAGTGTAGCGTACACCAGGCACAGCACCACAAAGGGTCCTGTGCTTGAGTAACAGTACTGCATAAAGCACCGAATGATACATTTACCTCATACCTAAAACCAGCAGAACGGCATGAACATTTATATTATGTATCAATAACCTGTTACCAAAAGCTTTGGCCACATAGTTGCACTAAGCCTTCCTTGAGAAGCCAGGACATGATTCTCCAGGCAGCCTATAAAGTAGCGAGCAGTGTTGATCTGTTTGTGCTTGTTCCTGTTCTGTAAGTGTTTATAGTAGAAATAAGAGGTGAAAATACTTGTTTGAGCAAGCTTATCTGCCATGTGTTGTAGCAGAGAGTGTGAGGGTGCTTGGAAATGATATGTGAAAGTGAACGAAGAAATGTAACTAAGGGGCTTAGGAGCCTAAGTCCTCTTTGAAAAAGTAATGTTGGGACAGTTTTTGAAAGATAATTAGTTATCTGATGATGGAGCTCAGCATCAAGTCCTCACAGCCAACTGCTCATGTTCTTTAATAGCCTTCTTAGCAGCGATTCATCTTCAGACACTTGGTTTCATTCCTGTTCATCTTTCTTTGAAAAAAATCTCCCTTGAGCTAAATCAGTATAAGAGAAAGGCACGTGCATGAATTGTGATTTCTTGGAGGGCAATTCCAGACTCACCATATGTGCTGAAATCCCCACGGCTTCGCTTGCTCCGAAGTGCCTGCCACACAGCGCTGAGGAGAGCAGCTGTACCTTGGGGAAACGCTGCTCCAAGGACTTGCAACAGCACTTACACGCTTCAGCACAAGACTACGGGCACCAGTTTCCCAACTTTTCTGCTCACAAACTCAGCGCCTGCTGCAATCAGCCTTCCCAAAGGGCTGACGGCTCTGAACACAAGTCACCCAGTGCTCCCAGCCTGGTGACCACCCCTGGCTGCCACAGCCCACGGCTCTTCAGCGCTGACAGGCGCTGCCATCCCGCGGAGCGGCAGCAAGGCTGAGCAGAAGCGCCCCGGCAGGACCCCCCCCCGGTAGGGGCACCCAGCAGGCCCACGGCTGTGAGGCCCAGGGGTGGGCTACAGCCCCCAGGAGCTGCGGGGGGCACCGCGCCTCCCGCGGGAAGGAGGGGGCTGCGGCACGGCCCGGGGCCTGGCGGGGTCCCCCGGGGCCTGGCGGGGTCCCGGCTCTGGTAGAGAGGCTGGCTGGCGACAGTAAGGCCGGCCGCTGTGCCGAGGCAGGCGAGGGGATGATGCAGCTCAGCCCCCTCCGAAGCCGCGGGACCGACCTGTCCCCCCTGCCCGCTCCGGCCCCTCAGACCCGGCGCGGCGAGCACACGGTCCCGTTCGCGGGGAAACTCCCGCCGGCGGCGGCAGCGCGGGGCACGGCGCTTCTCCTCCGCCCCTGGGGCAGCCCCGCAACCGGCGCCGAGGGTGCTGCTCCCCGCCTTCCCCCGGCCCCTCCGCGCAAACCTCCCGTCCAACTTTCTCCTCAGCGAGGGGCACCCGCGGGGCGGGAAGGGGAGAGGGAGGCGGCACCGCCGGCCGCGCTGCTTACCCAGAAGCGGGACCCGCAGAAAGCCTCCATGGCCGCGGCAGGGGCGCCAGCTCCTCAGGCCCACGCCGGGCACCGGACGGGGGAGATGCCGGCTCCTTCCCCTGCTGGGCGGGCCGGGGGCGGGGAGGAGCGGGCCCGACGCGCCCCGGCCCACCCTCCCCGCCGGCGGCGGGAGTCGCCAGCGCCACCGCCCCGCTGCCCTCGCCCCTCGGGCCGGGAGGCGCCGGCCGGGGCCGCCTCAGCGGGGGCCCCTCGGGCCGGGAGCCGCCCGGCACAGGCCCAGCGCCTCCCTCCGCCGGGGGGCAGCGCGGGGGCGGCCCCGGCCCCGCTGTGGCAGGCCCCCGGAGGCCGGGCTCCCCGGCTGTGCCACGGAGCGGGGAGAGGGGCTGCCGCAGCCCTCCTGCCGCTGCCGGGACGCGGCTTCCCGAGGGCGGCCGGCCCGTGGAAGGGGCTGGCCCGCAGGAAAGCATTTGCCCTGTTCAGCGTAACCCGCTGGGACAGCCAGACCCTGCCCTTGGAGGGGACACGGGCGGTCCCCATGCGGCGGGGGAAGCGCTGGCTGAGGGACGAGGGACAGTCACCGCGGCCGTAGGGAGCAGCCTCTGCCCGGAGCACTGGGATAACGCTAACACCGGGAGACAGGGCCCGGCATCTCCCCCGCGGAGCGGTGTGGAGCACGGTCACCTCAACAGGACTTAGATGACCATCACATCCCTTACCCACCCATCTCCAGCCTTTTCCTTCACACCGATTGCTCCTGCCATAGATGTGCAGCTAAACCAGCGGCGCAGATCCATTTCCCAAAGCTCTCAGTCAATAAACTCCATGTGTAACTAATGGATTCGGTAGTGTAGCACCTTGGACACAACCTGGATTTCCCCTTCCCGGGACGCAGAAGCACCGTTTGCTCTCCTCTCGGGCTGCGCCTGCAGCCTTACTGACCTCCCAGCACCTGCTGTCTGCCCACCCGCTTGCCACAGCATCTGGTTCAATAACATTATCTCACAAAGAGCACCCTGCTGCCACAAATTTACTTAAATATTTTAAAAAAGAGTTTGAGCTGCCTTCCTCACTAGAAGGTGAGGAACAGTCACACAGAGGGGTCGTGTCAAAAATGCTCACCAGAACGGAAGAAAAGAGATGAGAAGCATAGTATTCCTGTGTCCCAAAAATACGCCATCCCTAAAGAAAAAATATTCTGCTAATCTTGTACAAAGAACACTGAAGCCACTAAGGGTAATACCCAGAGTACTGTAAGAGGAAGCCATGTGCTTCCCATGAACAACACTGAGAATTTGTTTTAGACATTTACTGTAATCTGACTAAAGGGACGCCGTTCTTATTAGTGTGGGAAGATTAGATCTTGCCCAAGATAAGATTCTAGGGTGATTGCTTGCAACATTTGAAATCTCGGGCTGATCCAGGTTAATCAGCACAATCACGTTACAGCCCTCCCAGGGAAATACTAGAGAAGCCCTAGCCAACTGGGTGAACACCTTCTAAGGGCATCGTGGGTTGTCTTTGCAAGTCTTAGATTGAAACTTCTGTTCGGCAGAATTGCACCACAATAAAAGTTTAAAGAAAAGTCAGTAATAGCTGGGAGTTACTCCTTCATGGCTCTTTAAATCTCCTCTCCTGCAACAACCTGTAAGAGCAGTTGCTCCAAGAGAAGTGCTGAGTGTCTCTTGACACATGAACGTACCGCTCTGTCCTTCTTGCGCCAAGGAGCAGAACTTGGTGCAGTTTGAAAGCACGCCCAAAACTAACACCGGCTTTGACATTATAAGATGTCACACGTACAGAGGCACCTCACAAACAGCTATTGTAGGCTGTGCATATGGGAGGGGAGAGGTTAATTTTGCCAGCATACCGCAGAGTTCCACTGACACGTGCAATATGAATTAATCCCCGATTAAATTATTGACTTCAGTAGGCTTGTTCCACTGTATCTGTAGGGGAAGGTTCTGTATTAGGGTATTTCCCTGCATCTCACAGGACCCTGAAGCAGGGGGCCTTAAATGATTCTGCCTCTTGCTTCATGTTCCTAATTCATGGTGGGCAGCTTCTGCCTTCAGTAGCAGTTCATGCCATTATACTCATCATACTGATGCAGCGGGTACCAACTGGGGTGCCAGCTCCCCCCATGTGCCCTCCCCCATGAGCTCAAGGAAAGCCACAGCCAGCCAGCCTGGACCTCAGCAGACCCTGCCGGCTTGCACTGACTTTGCAGTGTAATTACTGGCTAGCTGAGAGGGAAAAATCAAAGGCAGGAATTAAGGAAATATTAAAGTCTCAGACAGATGAGATGGGGAGAGAAGCTTAAAAGCTCCTGGGAAGGGCCATGGTAAAGGATTCTGCTGAACTTGGTGCAAAGCGGAGCCTGAAGCACTATGTCAGGCAGCTCACTTGTTTCCTTTTGATGATGGGAGGGAAGACGGAGGTACCTAGGACGTGTCATTACTCCTGTGATGTTCCCCCAAATGCAGGCTGGCTACGCAGGAAAACAAAACGGCACCTCTGGTGTGAACGCCAGCGAGTTCAGGAACTCACCTTTTCTCAATGAACGTTTATTTCAGGGAGTGGCAACACCTGATCTGGGTTCATTCAGCAATGTATTTAAATGCTCTTTTCCACGCCAGCTGCACAGTAAAGGACTTTTCACCTGCTAACACATAGATGCAGGTCAAGTCAGCGCAGTCATGAAGCACCTCCAAGGCACACCCAGGGCCAGCAGCGGAAGGCAAGCTATCAGCCAGAGCAATTGGCTGGGGCAGGACGGGAGGCAACGCCAGAGAGAAGCTGTTTGTGTAAGCACCGTGCCAGGTGTGAGGCAGGCTGCTCTTCCTATCACACCTCACGCTGATTTGCAAAGCACTAAAAGCAAAATGAAGTGTGGCCGACTCCTGCAGCAATCCATATAAAGAAGGACATTTAGAGCTGAGGGTTGGGGAGCGTTTGAGCATGTGCAGCTCTGGAAGTCACAGTTTTATGGTTAGTTGACTATAAATATCACCTTCTTTCTCTGCTTGGAACAGCAGAGGCTCAGCTTTCTTTCCAAGACCCACAGAGGCGTCACATTTTACAGATGGTAAGAAAAAGAGACTGCCAAAGAAGCATTTACAGCAAGGCCCTATACATTTACTCTATAAGAAAGGGGACAACGCCTTGTTTTAACACATACAAGATGTGGACTTGTAACAAACTCTGCTTAAAGTCAACACCGCATGAGTAGCAGCAGACTTCAGGTTTCTTCTTCCCAAACGGTCAATGGTGTTGAATTTAGTGTGCATCCCTCCTCTTGCAGGAAAGGATTTGACTTTAATTTCCTCATTTCTGGAAAATGCAATAAGGAGTTTAGAACTCCCATGATAAAACAGATGAAGGAGTGGGCTGGGAATTTGCAGCCCTGGTTTTTACTCACAGGTCTGCTTTTGGGCATATATCGGCTACGTGACTTTGTAAGCAAGGAATGGAAGGCAAGATTCCCTTGGTTGGAAGAACAGAGGCAGCAGCTCCCTGGAAAGCTGACACAGGGAGGTTGAGAGCACACTGCATCTGGCCTGAAGCTGCACAGTAAAGTCATTCTGTTTGCTGTGGGGCGAGGTGGGTTATACCTGCTGCATCAGGGCTCCCTAAAAGGAGAAAATGGTGTGTGTATGACTCCTCCAGGATGCTGTGTGTAATACCATCTTCCCCTGTTACATGAGTGCTCCTACATTTCAACGTGCTGAGAACTGCCTAGATCACCCCAAAGTGATCCTGGAGCTGCTCCAGCAGTGAGCAGCCAAACTCCAAATGCACTGGGCGTCTCTCTCACTTGCTAGATAATTCCACAAACATGCTCTCGTGTGCCTGCAGAGGTTGATGGAAGTCACGGCAGGTGTAACACACCCAGCTCATGGGTGGTTTAGCTGCAGAAGGAGCTTAGAGCGATGGACAAACAGCCACAGACAAGCAGCACATGGCACTTGGGCCTTCTGGAGCCAAGACCCAAACTATCCTACTTCAGCTCCTGACAATTGCCATAGTTTATCCTCTCCCTGTGCCAACTCAGCCACCCCACAAACCTTTCCTAGTTTTAATGGGCTGAAGCCGTTCAGGATTTCACTGCAGAATTCACGGTGTTTGCAGGAATCCAAACACCGGATCCTGCTTTGTTTGAATGAACATGGAGTTGTCACCAGCCCTTGGCCACGCTGAGCTGGTGACACCCATCAGAGCAGTTCTGCACTGCCTTCACAAGTGTCAGCACAGCACATGCTGTCCACCACAGTACGTTTTTTGTTGAATTACATCAATATTAACTTCTTGATTTCCCCTGGAACAGCTGGATTTTGCTTTCTGTTTCTGTAAAATAATTGTTAGCACAGTAAGTAATTAAGTGGTTTAACCATCCTCTTCATTTCCCAGCTGGAGCTGCAGGGGTCTTTTGTTGCATTATTTAGAGTATTAAATAGATATGGAAAGATAATCTACCCAGGACCTTTGAAATCTTGCCAATTATAGCATTCAGTGACTCAGGCATAGTAGAAAATGCCAGAGGATGTTGCAGGATTATATAGCATGTTGTAAACATATCCAAAGCATTGAATACAACATGTGAAAACCACCTTAAGTCCAATCACCCTCAAAAGCAAAAATGCCAGCAAGGCAATGCCTTTCACTGGTGATGCTGAAGACCACGCCAAACCAAACAGAAACAGATTACTGGGGACCTCAGGTGCACCAGTGTACCAGCTAAACCACTTCATGGCATTGCCATCTAGTGACAAGTGCTCAGCCTTCACCCAAGCAAACAGACCTGGAGCACCTCACCTCAAGCCAGGTGAGATGGCACAAGGCCTGCTGGCTTCTCCTCCTCCCACGCTGGGCCAAGCAGAGCTCCAACACCCCGTCTGGGCTCACAGGTTGTGGCTGTATGGTGGGTCTGCGTGCCAGCGCAGCCGGGACAAGGCTGGCACGCACAGGGCATGCTGGGCGCTGTGCTCTACATGTGCTTCAAACAAGGGATAAGCATGTGCAGGGACAAAGCTGGGCTGCTGCCACAGCCTGCAAGATGCTGGGCACCCAAGGGCTGTCCCTGGACCAGCCATTGTATCCCAGGGCTTTGCACAAGCCAGAGCCACTTGTATGTGCAGCAGCCTGGCTTTGAGCATCTCCCCTCGCCCCAAGCAGTGCGGGGTTTCACCGGCTGCCACGGGGCTCCTCAACCTGGGAGCAACCCTTCCGGCTCCCACCCGCTTCCCACGAAGGGATTGTCATACATTCAGTGGTTGAACACCCCCTCCCCCGCCGCAGAAGCAGACACACCCCACCCCCCCCCCCCCCCCCCGACCCCGCGCGGTACCACGCCGTTTCTGCAACGCGGAGCTGGCCCGGAACCTGCCTCCCGGGCGGCGGAGCGGCCCCGCGGCCCGCCCCCCGGCCCCTTTTCCCGGTAGCTGGAGCTTCCCGGCGCCGGGAAGGCGGAGAGCCCCGCTGCCCATCCCGCTCCCCGGCCCGCTAGATGGTAGCAAAACGCTGCGCGCCGGCCCCGCCGCTCCGCACGCCCCTCGCCCGCTCGGCTCGGCCTCTGCCCCCCGCAGCGTCCCTGGCCTGATCCCTCCCGTCTGCGGGATCCTCCCCCCCCCGGCAGCGGGTCACCGCTCGGCCTTCAGGAGGTGCTGGTGGCAATAAAGGCAGCCAGGCACGTTCCCTTACATGGCTTTTTCCTGCCTTATGTGGGGAGATTCCCGTGCAGGTCACCCCCGAGACGTGCCGGCACGTCTCAATTTGTAGCTCTGGAGCACCTGAAGCACAGAAGGCACAAATGGCCTTTCCCGTTTCTCACGAAGCATCTCGCAGGGTTTTGCAGAGCTCCAGCTGAGGGATGAGCCGTGCGCGCAGCTCTTCTGACCAGACACTGCTCTCCAGCAGCAGGACAGTTAACCAAGTTCACCTAACTGTCTCGACTAAGCCAGAAACAAATTAAATTTGAAGTGCTGCTTCCCTAGACGCAGCTACCACTACATAGAAAACGACCTAGTTTCACATGGCATCCAAATTACTCACCAAAGGGAATAACAAAGTGCCGGACCCAGGCTCTGGCAAGTTGGGAGCACATATCCACGAGCAGCCAGTCTGGGTGGGAGCCTTCTAAAAACCACAAGCAAAACTTGGCAAAAGAGCCTCGTATGGGAATACACGCAAAACAGAGCAGAAAACCAAACCCCTTCCCAAGCTCCTCTGAAAGCCGACGCTGGAAATGGAGGGATCTGACATCCCCTGCAAGGAACCACCCTGGGGCTCAATTCAGCTGTGTGCAGAGAGGTGCAAAGTGCTTGAACCCGTGAGCCCTGCTTACCTTGGTGCCATGTGGATCCTGCAGCCTTGGAGGGGTGGGAAGGCACTTCAATGGTTCCAGCCTGGTGGAGCTGGCCCCATGGCCCGGATAACGCAGACGCGTTACAGAACTCGCCTCTGGAGTCCTGCTCTGTGTGGATTTGCATGGGATTTTACACAGATCCACACTTTCCCTCTGTTTAAGGGCTAACCTCCTTCCTGCTGTTTTCTGCTCAGAGGTGACTGTGAGGGGGCCTTTATCAAAACGCTCTCTAGATAACATAAGCATTGTGGGTGTCAGTTTGGGGTCCCTCCTGCTGCAGAGCCATCGTAAGGCATGCAAGCCAAAGCGAAACAGCTCAGTGCTCAGGCCAGGTTCCCCTCTCTAGTGGCTGCTCCCCAGAGCAGAGGAGACTTCACATTAGAAGCTACATCACTCATCCACTAAAGACCCCTGAAGAGTTTCAGTTCGGATGTTTCTAGTGGTACCTGAGCAGCATCTGGGGTGCGAGCCCCCGCTGCTCCACGGCAGGCAGGCTGCAGCTCCAGCAGTGGTACCACCCCCGCCAGCTCCTGCTTTGCGAGGAGCTAAATGACTGCAGAAGTGATGGGCAAGAGGCTGCTGCGCTTCAGGCTGGAAATCCTGAACGCATGAAAAAGCCCGGTACCTTCCCTCTTCACAGCGACATGTTCCCACGGTCAGATCAAATCCTGACTCTGTTCCCTCTTTGGCTGCAGCTCTCCCTTGCAGTCCTGGCCGCCTGCGCATCGCTCAGCAGCTGGCCAAGCTGTCCTCTGCCACCGCAGCGCGATGTGCAGAAACAGCTGATGGTCTCGCTGGTGAAACAGCACACCCTGGGCGATGCGCTGGGCCACGTTCACTTGCGGTGTCAAACCAAATTGCTTCACGAAGGGCTGATATTTCACAACATTTCTTCCCCATCCGCTCCTGCTATACAGTACCTATTCCAACTGTTCGCAATTAAAACGTGACCAAAGATTTGACCTCTCTGAATGATACCAATTATCATCAGCAACAACAAAAAAGGGAAGTGCACAGTTGTTTTCTTTTCAAAAGGCTTTAATAGGACACATTTGTTTTTGTCATTTGTAAAGATTTACACTCATTTTTTGTCTTTTTTCTTTTTTTTAAAAAGGAACATTTTAACCCAATTTTGCCCATGAATACCACCTTTTGTTGCCCTGACCAAAAGACCTTGTTTTGGCCTATATACCTGATACAGTATAACAATATATTAGCTATTAAATACAAAGTTCTATAATATATACTAGGTTGTTACGGACATTGCAATGGTACTGTGCCTACTCTAGTCACCTTGTGTAATAGTGTACAGGGGTTATTATAGTCAAAGGGGCAGAAAAGGGGAGACTGGGGCATAGCCTAATTTACAATGGTAATGCTTTTGTTTTCTTTTTTTTCTTCTTTTTTTCTCCTTGAATACACCTTGTGCTGAGCGAAATCCACAGAAGTCAAAAACAGCATTTTCTTTGCCCTTCTCCAAAATATCTACAGTATAAACGGCCTGTAACCAAGCTATGAAGAATCAGTTCTATGTGCGAGGGGCTGCAAGAATGGAATTTACATCTTTCCAGACATATCTGCAATCTCTTTTACCCCATGTGTCAGCCTGGCAATAGCAGAATATCCTCCTCCCACCTGTATACAGTAAATCCACAGTAGTAAAGTGCTGGTGTGCTTGAATGAACCGGATAGTCACGCGACTACTTTACCTTCGCTAGGGGCTGAGTTTTGGGAGTAGATGTTTTCTACGGGTACGGTTCTTGAACAGTAATAGCACTGCAATATCGTAGAACTTGAGCTTAGCTGCTTACTTCTAAATGCGACCTGGATGCAGGCTCTGAAACTAGGCTATACATGTTGTAATACAGTAGGTCTGGCTCCAGGTTTATGAAAAAAACCTTGTAGGTAAGAGCTGCTTCTGTTCCCAAGATGCTACGCAGACTTTAACAATTTCTCTATAGATTTCTACAAAAATATAAAAAATTCTATCAACATAACCATTCTACAGAATTCCTGTGGATTTTGTACATTTGGTTTAAAAAAAGTCAAATTCTATAAAACCCCCCCAAAGGTATTTAAAATTATGTTAAGATTATTGCACACGCTGCAGTACATTTTTATTTGTCTTTCAAAAGGGCATCTAGAAAAAACTTATCCGGTTTAGAAAACAAACTATTTTACATGGATTTCTTTTCCTGAATGCATCATCATATGGTATTTTTTATTGACTAGTCTTTACTGAATATTCACGTATGATGTAAACTTTTTCTTACTTCCACAAATCTTGTCAGTGGGCAAAACCCCAAGCCATGAAAATAGAGGAGCCTTTAGGCTTTCTGTTACAGCTGGAGTCGAGTGTTTGGATTAACATCACATCACCGTTTTGTGCCACGATTTCAAGCTAAAATGTTCCATGGTTCTTTTGTAAGGAAGGAACTGTACCAGTAATATCATTCCAGCTATGCAAACACAATCCTAATCATTAAGGAACAAGGGTCGGCAATTGCAGTGGCCTAGCTATTTTCCCAAATTATTTAGTACATGTGAAAGGAAAAGCTAAGGCTCATTATAAGTGTAAAACCAAAAAGGGATTAAGAATATTTCTCAGGCTTAATACAATGTAATTTTATTATTTCCTTAACTGCGATCTGGGGGAAGAACTGATGAAAGGTTTGTTTGAAATCATTGCTTTAAACGGGCTTAACTCTGGATTTGGACTGGCATATCAAAGGGAGCGGTCTCCGTATGGGCCCGTGTGGAAGAGGGGGAAAAAGTCCCAGCCAAGAATTAATCTAACGGCAGTAAATAGTACAGAATGTTAATCCTCCTACTTCAAATACACTGATTGCCTGACTTCCTGCTGAAAGCCCTTACATTTCTCCAGGACGTGTAAATCAATAGGGATTGTTTATGGAGTGAACGTCCCCCAGTGAAAATAAAGGAGCTTAAGACCTCACGTAGGCTGTTAGGTACGAACAGCATCTTCTTCTTTGCATGTATACTTGAAGCTAATGCAGATACACGTAGTCGGAACAGCCTAATCTCTGAATGGATAAAAGGCTGTACATCAACATGTTGTAGTGATTTGAAAAGATCAGTAGTTCTCAAAAAGTTACAAACTCCTGACTGACAGAAATAGCACAAATCCTCCTCTTGCCTGTGCTGGTTTACAGACACGATCCAGCAAAGCCTTATCCATGTACGCCATTTGAAACCTGTGACTATTCCCACACTTCAAAGCATGCCTGCAGTCTTATTTAGCCTACATCTTAATGTGATTTCATGGAAGTTGAGTGAAGTTGACATCTGGTTTCCATCAGCCTTGTGAGGAGCGGGAGGTGTCGAACCGGACCAGTCTTGCATGGTTTTCAGGCTGTGCTGCCCAGTTTTACAGATTGCTTTTTGCAGAGGGCATTAGCACAGAAGTAAACAGTGAATTTCGGAGATGACTGACATTAAGGATGTGTTCTAAAGTAAGGACATGAATTCTGGTTTTATCTACTTTGTACCACGATGTTGCTGCTTAAGGCTTTAGATAGGTTGGAAATAAAATTGCAGTCAGGGTCATGTAAATTAATTCTAGCAGTGCCAGCAAAAACCCTGACTTTTTTACTGAAAATCAACAGTCATTTCAGTACCTACAGACTTTCTTACACGTAATCTGTAAAATAACTTGCAGTAGACCTCGATTCCGTTGAACACATAAGCATATGATTTTCATTTTCAAGAACTTCTTCAATACAATCAACCTCAAGGCGGCTTAAGCAAGAGCTTAACTTTAAACATGCGCTTAAGCCCGCTGCAGTGACGTGTCTGCACCGAATTCACCCACTGCAAATCTGCACCACGGTCTTATTCTCCCTTCCACGGGGGTGTGGAAAAGAGGGGCTCCCCCACGAACAGGGGGCTCACAGAGGTGTAAAACTCCGCAGAAGAAACAGTCTGCCTTGGAGATACTGGAAAAACATCTCAGGAGCAACCACAGGCTTTTGCTGCCTCAGTTTCCTGGGCACGTATGAAAATAGCCATTGCCATGGTTTTGTGGGTCACCACGGATGATCTATACTGTCCTTTCGTAACTCAGCATTTGTACAGCTAAATGGCTCTGCATTCACCATCTCCAGACATCTATCAGCACATTGCACTTTCCTGCGTTCGTGCACTTGCTTTCACTCTGGATGTTGATTTTATGCAATATGGGGATATTATTTTGCGAAAAAATTGCCACTGCGTTTCTACACTACCCAAACAATCCTTTTCCCAGAATATCATTGAAGTCCAAAGGGAAAAATAAATTACATTAAATAATCCTTATTTACTGCTGAGTGTGGGGTACATTTCCTCTGTAATGCACTAATTGGCTACATTTTGTGCTTTGCAAAACAAAATGAAACCCGAACAAAACAAAACAAAAAAAGAGAAGGGATTAAATATATATTTTTTAGGTTAAAATATTCATAAAAACCAACTTTATCTCAGAAATATTCTGAGATACATAAAATAGAAGAAAATTAAATGAGTCTTTAGTCACAAAATGTACTACATCCCGCAATACTAGATTCAATTAATTTAATAAAATATAATATACATATAGATTCTGCACATTGTATTGCTTTTACCTAAGCAGAACATATGCTTAAGTAAGCGTGATATAGGTTAACCACTCTTTTAACCAGCTGGTTCTTTAATCTTTCTTTGGAAATTTTTTACCCAGTGCCGTTTTGGAATACAGTCTTTTAATTTTTTTTTTTTTTTTCTATTACATGAAAGGAAGAAAACATTTGGCACCAACAGAAAAGTAACTCAGGGGTCCATTTCCGTTTGATCAAAGGAAAAGCTAGGAAGTGTCAACAAGTCTTTCTTTGGGGTAGGAGATGTTGACATACTGTCTGGAAGCAACGCATCCCCTATATCCATGGAATCCTTGGACTCACAAGATGGAGCACGCCGCCTCAAGCAAATGTCTCCACCAGCAGGTGAGATGCTGTGAGGTCCTCTAGGTAGCAAACTCTGTCCGTCGGGTGGATCTATAGATATACATGGAGGGCTTAGTTTTTTCTTCTGCCGTGTTCCTTGCAAGCCTTCCATTTCACTTACCACCTGACTTATGAAGCCAGAAGAGCTAGATGTGGAATGATGCTGAGGGCTGTTTTCCATTGAACAAATTTCTATTGAATGTCTCCTTTGATCATCTAACCAAGAGGGCGGTTTTTTTAGAAGACCCTGGGTGTCTACACTGTGGTATTTCTTCAGGTCCTTCAGGGTAACGTTGCCGGTATTGCCTATGTTCCTCTTAGGAGTGAGAGGCTGAACCTCTGAACAGGCACTCGAGGCTGTACAAGTTTCTGAAGTGAAAGGCTCTGAGGAGCTGTTTATTTCAGATACTTCTCGGTCCATTGAATCTCCAGGTGTCTCCTGATACGAGTCTGCACAAGCACACGATGCTGGTGCCTGCTTTGAAATATTATATTGATTGTGGGAATGCTGCTGCGTATGGACGCTGGCCCGGCTCCACGCAGCCAACTCATTTGCTTCTGAGGGTGTCAGAGCCACTGATGACTCCTCCTTGGGCACAGCGGGGACATTTGGGTCAGAGAGTTCACTCACCTCGGTGTGGAGATTCTCCTTGCTATCCGAAGAGTCGTTCCTTATGGCCATCTGTATCGGAGCGCAAAGGGATCGGGGAGGAGGGGAGTTGCCAGATGAGAGAGACAGACCAAACACAGGTTAGTATGAGAAAGGCACCGCGTTTACAGGGGGCTCAGCTCTGCTGAGGTACCTCAGCACAGACCCACAGACTCCTCCTGCGGGTTCTAGCAGTTCCCACACTTCAGAGATCTATGGGTTTGTCCCTGTGTAAGTGACACCAGAATCGGGCCCTTCATTTTTTATAAATGGTTGACCTTTAGCTTTCTCTTCTAAGGATGGAGGGCTGCAAAACCAGAATGCCTTTGCCCAAACTTAGACATATTCTTGTTATGCAAAGGATGAGGATCTACAGCAAAGCCCTTCATAATTTTAGCAGCCCTGTCACGAGTGGGAGAGAGAGGATGTGCAAGTGTATTCCCTCCTCCAGCTCAGGTGATGCTGAGAGCATGGGGTGGGAACCCCAGAGCCAGTGACACCGGAGCAGCCACGCTCTGTGCCAGCATCAGGGCAACAGCCTGTCCCTGGCTTTGGTCCCATGCTGGAGCCATGACTCTGCACCACCTCATGGCAAGGGAGCTGGAAAAGCTGGAGTCCAAAGCCGGACTAATAATAATAAACTGTAATTATTTCAGCTTGCTCAGATGCTTAAATTCAGGCTTCCTAAGGCACATTTTGCCTTGGCTGTCTTGAGCCATATGCAGCATCAGTGCCTGCTGGCAGAGAGAACCTATGGCGTGTTTTGAAGGCTTTGTCTTTTCACTGCACCACATCCCTTGTCAAAAGGGTTTATAAATCAGCCACATTAACTGGCCCTTAAAGGCAGAGTCTCAGTTTGAGAAGACTCCTAAATGATCCGAAAGATTAAAAACTTCACAGAGAAATTTGGAGGAAATGTGTACAGCTTGTCTCAGTCCTTTAGAAAAGTGCAAGGAGATGAAATTCCTCATACTAAGGAATGCTTTTGTGACAAATCGCCCCAAAATGATCTTAGAATTTATATAAAAATTGTCCCACAAGGACCGTTTGAGCCAAATGATCTCTATTCAGGCAAAGTTCTCATCAGCTGCAGTACGCACATGTGCACGCACAGAAACACAAGAGTCTATTGCTCCATCTGCACACTGGGCTCCCTTTGTCATCTGTGAGAGTTGAGAGAATATTTAATACAGAACAGAAAATGATCTTCTCCAATGCTGGTGAATTCTTTCTACTTAAAATTTTACAGCATAATACTGGCAACTAACCACAGCCAAGAGCGGAGCTAATTCTGGTCTCCTCAGTGCCAATAGTTTTAGTGAGTGAGTGGGAGAAGAAATCATGTTCATATCCTGAGAAGAGATACAGACTACAAAAAAGTAGAATACAGAAGCAAAAAGTAATTATTGTCATTACTTTTGCTTGTACACCAACCTGTGTTGCATACAACGACAGTATTAGTCACCACCAGCTCTTTCTCTCCCTATGATACAGGCATCTTTGGTAGTTGTTAGTAGTAACTGTTTGTACAATGTTTTACTGCTTTGTTTCAAAATGAAAGGACCCTCTGCCATCCCATTGGGGTGTACACCTGTAGTAGCCACAGCTTGGTGTGGGCTACACCTTGGATACACAGTCCTGGAACCAGAAAATCAATAGAGTTTTAATTTCAGGTACAATTGCCCTGGACAAAAGCTTTTGTGCAATGCGCTGCCAAGGAGCGTATTCCTCAGCAGGGAACGTTCTCCCAAAGCATCCGATCCACTCATCTTCATCTGCGAGTGCATCGCTAATTGTCAAACTTTCCCGAGTCTAAACGGCACGTTACTGTGGGGGCTGTGTTCGCTCTCCAGCAGTCTGGAGGGAAAGGAAGGTTAAACACACAGGTTTTAATGATGGAGGAGAGTGCATGGACCAGGTATGTGGTGGACAAGATTTATCTATACATAAATTCAGGAAAGGAGCAGGGATGAGGGCAAAGGGAAAGGAAAGAAAGAAAAGAAAGAAAAGGAGAAATCAAATCAGAATTACATGCAATATACGTAACAATAAGGAAAAAATGGGTACTGCAACCCAAAATGCTTTGTTAGTTCGGGCTATTGTGGTGTGCTAGTACCAGATTAGTGGTGGCAATAAAAGGAGCCAAGCAGAGAGCACTTGAGCGAGCAGAAGTGCCTGGGGTGTAAAGGGAATTTTGCCTCTTTAAGGACCAAGTTTCCCAGCGGCTGGCCATCCAGATTGCAATTAACAGTAACAGCAATGATGCCCCGCTGCCAGGAACAGCCTCTCCGCTCCCCTCCCGCAGGCTCGGGAGCAGCACATCTCTCCAACCTTCCAAAGGATTTGGCCAGCCGTGGACCATATTTTCTCACTGTCCCAAAGCTTTTTTCTCCCTGAAATGTCACTCCAAAAGCATGATCATGTCACTGCATGAGCAGAGAGAAGAGGGAGGGGAATAAATTAAACTTAAATGTATGAAAAGGTTTAGAAAAAGAAGCCTTCAAAGATAGGAACAAAATTAGGTTGAGGAAGATGGCTAACGTGGTAATTTATTCTAGATAGATCAGTTCAAAAGGATGCGTCTGTTATTCATTAGAAAGCAAGAGAGAGTGGTTATGAACTGGAATCATGACATCAATTAGTTTCCCCATTAGCAGTGATTGAGGTAGCTGGCCAGCCCTGTGCAAACGAATACAGGCTAGGAATTTCTTATGTCAATTTAGTATTACAGACTAATGTAATTGTTAACCTTGGTACTTCACATTAATTTTTAGAGCTTAATGAATCAACTGTCTAATTTGTCAATGTTGATTAAAAGATGAAAGAAATGGGAATATTTTCATGCAGGAAAGAAATTGCTTTGGAAAAAATAGAACTGATCTATTTTATGTATATAAAATCAGGCATGAAACTACTGAAGAAAGCAGAATTTGGGAATCAGACATGCCTCTGGTCCTGGTCCAACTGCACAATGAAATACGCTTAAAAATGTGAGAGTGAAGAAAAAGTTTAAGTATTTTACCAAAAAAAGGTACATTTAAACTTATCCTTCCAATTATCCAGACTGATTAGATCTCTTAGATCTTGGGTTGAATCAGGATTTTAATCAATGCCAGGCAAAAACCAGACATAAAACCAGTTGCAAAATAAAACGTGTTCTGCTTTGCGTGTACTCAAACCTTTCAAAAGCACACAGGAGATTGAAAAGGATCTTAATTTTCAATTCTCACTGTAAAAACAGTACGCTCCCCATGATGGTTTTGCATACGAGACATCCAGCTTCCTTTAAACAGTTTTCCCTTTTCGAGAAACCAGAGGAACCAGAGGAAGGGTGGCCTGGGATGGAGTCTGCAGCCCCTGTGTCCTTTCAAGCACTGAGAAAATCACAGCAGTTAAGAATTAGTTCCTTACCCCAACAAGCCCCTGGGGAGCATTTGGCTGCATTTATGAAGAGGTCTGAAAAAAATAAAGTGCTAACAATGTGGAGAAACATTTAGGCACATTGCCAAAGGAGATGATACTCGTCACGCACATTCTTTGGAGACTCCTGAATGGCCTTCAGATCAAAATCCATCAACCTTTTTGTTATTTCTGTAGGAGAATTACAGTTCTCCGGAGGCTTCTCTGTGAATCCCTCCTTGAACTTAAAGCACGGTTAACCTGGAAACACAACGATATAAAACTTCAGCAGGTTCATGATCACGCACAGGTCTGCCTACCTGTCTGCGGAGCAGCCTTTCAGCAGAAGGAGAGTGCACTTGCTGGGGAACCGGGGGTTTGCTCCTCCTCACCAAATGGTCGTGAGCTCTTACGTGGTGAAAATGGTCTTTTGGAATTTGCAGGAGAGAACTGGTGTCCGCTGGCTGTGACTGCACTGATGCCTTTGAACCTTGCAAGAGGGAGAAGAGACAGAGATGTGACATGTCCATCTGGGGGCCACATCCCAACCTCAACAGCCTTTCAAAGAAAACGGCTCTGTCACACCTTGGAGCAGACAGGCATGGCAAAACTACTGAATTCAGCAACTGCCTCTCCATGATGGGGAAAAATCTGCCACCTACTAATAAATTATTCCAAAAATCTCTGTTATTTCATTTTTCTTGGCATTTCCCCCCAGTACAACTGGGACTAGCTCCTGTTAAGAACAGAAGATTATGAACTAGAAGTTCATCTGGGCTGGCAATTTCTAGATCCCTGCTTTAGGGACGATAACTTTGCAGGCAATGACACACCTCAGCACCGCAAGGATCTGACTTTGAAAGCCTAGGAAAGGATGTCTCCATACCTGAGGGTACGTGGAGACCAACTGCTGAAATCTCAAAACCAGCACGCACACTGGAAGCGAAGCGAAAGGGAATGGCACCAGGTGGCTTTCAAGGCTAGTCTTACAAAGCATCCCAGGAGAAGCAAACACATACTCCCCAGCCTTTTTCTGACCCTTTGTGGTTTCTGGCTACTTCTTGTAAAAGGTTTGAAACTCTGCATGCTCCACCCCCCCCCCCACCCCCCCCCCCCCACCCCCCCCCCCCGCACAGGCTCGACATTTTTCAAAACAATTCATTTAACCTGGACCGCATCCCAGAGAATCTCATTTGTCCTGGAATCTTTCCCAGAACAACAGCCCCATTACGAAGGAGTATTCAAACAAATCCCTCCTGCAAGTGCCAGTGTTTCTGACAACAAAACCTTTCTCAGCTTGAAATATTATGGCTTAGTTGTGGTGATTTATTAGATGCGCCTGGCACCTTTTGCTGTCTTCAGAGCACTTTATAATATTACAAACTGTAAACAGGTAGGGGTGACTTCCCCCACCCTGAAAAGCACTGACATTGTGGGTGGAACAGGACAACGAAGCACACGCCAAGGTTTGGGCACCTTACCCACCTCCGAGCACTTTGGCCCGCTTAATACGATTGGAATTTCACCAGCCGGAGAAAAACACAAAAGGTTTAATTGCTTAGTGTGGTTATGCAGAAGACATCAGTTCTACCTTTCCAAAACACTTCTCCTATATCTCAGTGGAACAGTTTTTCCTGTGGATTTACAAGGATGCAATGTGCGCCCCCGCCAAGCCAGGGCTGTCAGATGGGGCTGTTCAGTTCTCCAAGCTGGGAACTGGGAAATGATATCTCGAAGAAAGAAGGGACTCAGAAATTACCCACATTTTAGTCAAGCTGACGTAGTTTTTGTTTAAGACAGGACAAATGCATACAGATTAAGGATCAAAAACGAAGCTCTGGAAACTCCCTCCGTAGCAAGTGGGATTCTTTTCTATGGTCAGGTATTATAACTCCAAGGAATTTCTTGGCTATTACAGAAAATGATAAATTCTGACCCCACTGGAGGTAACAGGAGTTTTGCTGTTGACTTCAGTGGGATTTGACCAGGATTTTAGCTGTACATTTTGCATTATGTGCAAACAGGTTCTTCAAAGGACAGCTCTTGACCTTGAAATTTTTGCATTATGGCAGTGATTTCTCCCAACTCTAGATTCATCTTTCTCCGTTGTGTCTGCATTTTTTTCTGCTGTTCAACAGTTGCTATTCATCCAAATTCTTATTACTATGCAAATTTCGACATCTTATTTCTAATCTGTTCAAATCTCCTACCATTCTGAACAGTGCTGAAATTATGTTCTGCTTAGAGGCTTTCAAATGACAGTGCTTGTAAAAATTTCTCTGTCTTATCTGTGACAAATGTCTAAAATGATGGCATGTACAGCAGAATTAGAGACAGCTACATTCTCTTACCAGCAGAAGGTAACCCCTAGCAGACAGAGTAAATGAAAGCACTTTTTTTTTTTTTTTTTTTGATAAGCACCGGGAGGCAGCTGCGAGTACAGGTGCAGAGGTGCAGGTAGAGAGAGAGTCCTTGGTATCTGCAATACGCTGTATCTAAGAATATCTGAATTTAATTCCAAGGCGTATATCCCGACCACGCACACTGGGAAAGACAATTCTACACTCTCTCGTTTTTCCATTCATCTCACGCTGAGATCTCTCTCAATTCAGCACATTTATGTTCGTTTTACAGGCGTTTAGGGACACCATTTTCCCATCTTTCACAGATGTTCCCACACAGAGCTTCCCAAACCTGCCAGAATAGGTACTGCTGCAAAAAAAACCCAACCCAGACGTGAGGAAATATCCTTCTGCTGGGATTTTTGCTTTGGGGCTGTAGCTAGCTCAGGTGAGATGTATGGAGCCCAGGCTGTATGGACTGTAACCTTCAGGGAGCCAGGCAGAGGGACAGTCAGTGGTGAGCCAGGCCAGCTGCTTGCTGTCACATTGCCAAAAAGCTCAGGGAAAGGAGTTATCCTTGACAACCTGGTCTTCTTAAGTTGTGGAGGGTCTTTGCAAGTCGTGGAGCATCTTTGCAAAGCCACGCCACAGGTCTGGACACCACCACCTCGCTGGAAACCAATGACAATTTGCTGCCTCCTACTGAACAGCTTGGAAAATCCCAGGTATTGCTACACTGGAAAATCCTGCTCTTGTCCCAGCTGACAGGTGTGTACCTGACTGGGACTTGTGATGTGCCGGATTCCTCTCACCCAGGGAGGCAGGGCAGGGGCTGGAGTACGGCGGCTGGAACATGTAGCTGTCATTCGGCAACGAGTGTGTGCGCCCCACCGAAGGCTTCCTCACGCTCAGCAAGTCTTTGCTGGGAGACAAGGTCAGTGTGTCGTCTTTGGAGCGGAGATCAGCCTATGGGGAAAAAAACAGTGAGGAAGGAAGACAGGATGGGGTGGGAAGAGGAGAAGTGCCCAGAAACGCTAGCGACAGCCATTGCAATCAGTATGGCACGATGGGCATGCACATCGTCAGTATGTACAAGTTGCACGAATGGATCTACCAGGAAGCTATACCCCTCCTTTTGTATTGTCAATAAATTGTCACACGGAATGAACCACAGAAACAGAGGAAGCAACACTGTAGTAATAAACCATGACTATTTCAGGGATATGCAAAGAAGGCATCATGCCTCAAGGCCAGCAAATGTCACATGCTTTGCATAACTTTGATCCTCTGCAATAACAGGAAAGCTCTCTCTATGTGCCCTCACCAGCAAGTCAGACTTTTGCAAAGGTGAGTAAAAGAAAAGAAAAAAAACCCAAACCCAAACCCCAAAACAAATACAAAAGCTAGTTTATGGAAAATATTCTCTATTCTGGCTCCCAGCACAATTTTACTGGTTTTTCTTCTCATATAATGAATAACTAAACTCATTTTATTGAAAGGAATATCTAAACCTACTGCTTCAGGGTTAAAGCCATTCTCTAATTAGAGGGGATGTGATGCAAGTGAGGGAGTTTTTACAGCCAAAGAGTCTCTTGGAATGGGCAGCACCAGAGGCAACATCCAATGAAGTGGATTCACATATGATTTCGTAAGGAAATATCTCCATCCCAGAAATGTTCTCGGGTGTTATTGTGCTGGACAATATTAACAAAAATGGAAGCAAAGTCAACTTTCCTGGATATTTCTAATGAAACAACTCTTTCATCTTTAAAAGGTCTCCACTGAAACCCACAGAAATAAGATGTGACACTGCAGTCTGGTACAGTATATCGCTGATCATTTTTGGAAAACTTTACATCTTATTTTCTGACAAATCTTCCCTTCACTCAGTGCATTACAGGTTTTCTGAAATCAACACTGAATTGGTTTTTTTTCCCAATTTTATCCTTCAGTCATAAACCCAAAATTTCACTATGGCATTTCGTTTGCATAAGAAACATGATGAGATTAAAAGGAATTTACAAAAAGAAAAAAAAATGAGGAAAAAAGAAGAAAATGAAAAAAAAAAGAAGGAAGACCACTGTTGTAAATTTAATGAGGGAAACGGATCTGCACTGTCATGCAGCATTAGTTTCAGTCCTTGGGAACCTGCCGATTTGGATACAGCCTGGATACAGCCAAGATAAGAGACTGCAGGCTCCCGATATAGCTCAGGGAAGGAGAGAGAGACCTGTGCTGGTAAAGCTCAGACCTGGGTTTTGGGAACCTCTCTGTTCCTCCCTGCCTTCCCCTTCCGAGCAGTATGTTGATGCTACTTAGCTTTCACATTATTTCACTTAAATCAGTAAAGATGGCCTGAAATCTGAGATTTCAAATTCAAAACCAGTTGGATCCAAACATTTGGATTCGAGACTCTCTCCAAACCCAACCTTGAATGAACCTTTGGGTTCATTGACAGGATCCAACACCACAGCGGGCTCATTTCCACTCTCGGATTATCCCGGGGGAAATCTCGTGAGTGAACTTCATGAAACCCATGTGAAATGGCTGCAAAACCATCTTCCCAGTCCAGCTCACAAACAGAGCAGTGGGAGCACATGACGTTTCGGTTCACTGGTAGTTTTGAAAAACATGTTGTTTTGGCTTGACTGAAAATCAAATCTGCGTTTTCCATGAACCAATAATAATAATAATAATGATAATAATAATAATAATAATAAAATAATCCCAACCCAAATCTATTTTGAGTCAAACAAAACATTTCAAAGCTGTGCCTAAACAAAGTGTAAAAATATTGCATTTAGAAAAGATTTCAATGAATGCTTGCAGTTTTTCAAAAGTTTTGAAAACCTTTTTGACCAAAACACTCTGTTGGTGTTGACACAAATTCACAAACCACTTTGTTCAACCTGGCTTGTTTTTTGGGTTTGTTTTTTTTTGGTTTTTTTTGTTTGTTTGGAGAAAAAAACATCTCTCTTGGCTATACCCTTGAGACTTTGCTGCACTGTCAAATGGGTTTGTCTAATCTGATTCAAAACTGTAAGGGGCTCTCTCCTCAGCCCAGCTCTTCAGACTAACTAATTTTGAAAAAAAAAGTCCCACAGAAAATGTTAAATGTAGTTTACAAAATCTTTTGCACGTGATGCCATGAAGCATGATGGGAAATATTGTCACGGTTTAAGAGATGTTTCCCAAATAAGTGCTAATTAGGATGGCAGTCGACTAGAATGGCAGAAAATTTATCAACAACACAAACATCCAAAGGCAGGTACATGAACAACAACAAAGAAAACAAGAATGATCCAAAAATGTTGGAAAAGGAGTTATGTCTGTTGTACAGCAGAAAAAAAGCACTTGACCGCTACACAGCTAAAAATGTCTAATGTTTCAAAGAGTAGATGGTTAAGGCAGGGTTCAAAATACTGGTTATTTAATTCAAAAAGACACAAAATAGTCCTTTTTTTTTTTTTTTTTTTTTCCCCAGCAGCATGACTGCTAGTAAGAATTCACAAAACAAGCAGCATCTCGGAGTCATCCCCATCTGATATTTGTAAAATAAACAGTCTGGCACCAATCATGCAAAAAGCCTTGTGGTGCCTGTGTTCATCAAGACAAAAATCCATTACAAACCAAAGGGTTGTAGATGACCCCTCAGCAGAGGACACGAGTCATTAGCTCATGGGTGTCTCTTCCACGCAGCATCACTGATTTGTTTCAGATGGGGAGGAAATTTTGACCTTGACACTTTCCAAAGCATTTTTTTTTACTCTTTATTTCACTTGCAGCAAACACGATGTTTTTACATAAGGCACCAAAGGAAAAATAGAAATAACTACTTGTTCCTCGCAAGGAGCCAAGTTTGTGGACAACAGCGATAACAACCCAGGACCTAATGGCATTAAGGACAACGTCCTGTTCAGGGGAAAGGTTGGTGCTATTTGGAAATGGGCTTGAACTGAAAATGCCATTAGGCAGGTGTAGAGAGGTGGAAGCAGTATTTCGAACCCTGTAAACATCAGACTATACAGCGACCAGTGTATGTACATTGCTTTCCAGAGCATTAAGTAAGTGTGTGTTAGTATCATCAGGAAAAGAGTCATCCGTCAGAGCTAAGGACCAGGACTTTTCAGAGAGAATATCTGACGTCAGAGACAGAGCCTCCATCTCAGCTAGAGGGATCTAAAGGGAGAGATGATTAAACATAAGAAACCAGGACACAAATCTTTTGGAAAAGAGAAAAAAAAAAAAAAAGTATCATCATCTAAATACTTCTAGACACTAAAGCAATATCCCTGCAGTGGGAGACGCTACATCATGCACATTGTTACCAGGGACAGAACGTTACAAGAAATGAAATATAACAAAGAAATGAAAAAAAAGAGTGGGACATCCATACTTAAATGTTTACCAGTGACCTGGGAGGGAGTTTAAAACTATGCCCTAATGCTAGCCTTGCATTTTGCTGTTCTCCTGTCTAGATGAAGACGCAAAAGTAACATTACTTTCATACCAGAGATATTTATCCTCTTGGCTATGATCAAATACAAGAGGCTTCAAGACCTTCTGACTTGTCTGGAGTTGCTCCTACCCAACAGCCATGCTGGTCTCTTGGTCTATAAGCTAATCTGGTTGAGTCTGCAAAGATTCCCCAACACCAAAACCATTTTGCAGGTGGGGTATGGTGCGTGCCTTTCCCTGTGCTCTGGGGAGGGCACAGGGACGTGTGTGTCATCATCGTCGTCGTCGTCCCCCTCTGAGAGCCAGCTGGGGCTATAGTTAGCTTCCTAATGGCTAACCGGGGACAGGGAGAAACTTAAGGCTTGATTTCCATCAGGAAATGCCTTCTTGGTGCCTTCAGTGCGTTTTGGACTGCTAAAGAGCCTCCAGTGCCTGGGTAAACACCAAAAATCGTCCTACTTAAAAGAACTGCCTATGTCCTTCAGCCCCCAAATGCCCCCCCAGCCCCAACAGCCGCCTCTGGCTCTGAGCAAAGTCAGCTGGGAGTAGGTGCTGCACTGCTGCACCGATGCCGTACCCACGCGTCTTACACAAACACATCCCTGCTGAAGGCATTCAAGTAATTGATAAAAATCTTTATCAAAATATTGATGAAGCTCTCTCCCTAGACACAGAGGACTTTTTATCAGAAATGTGAAATGTTGCTTCAGGTTTTGGAGAAAAAGGCGGGAAAAGGGGACTGTAGCATCTCCCCCAGAGCAGCATCCCTGCTGCCAGCCGCTGGAGGGAGGGATGTTTGCCCTGAAGTACAGGCTCAGACGTCCCCAAATCCCCACCCTGGGTCTAAGGCTGCTGCCCACGGCACTGGGGACAGCATTTCAGCAGGTAACCTACAGACTGGGCTCAGGCTTGCAGGGGCTGCCTGGTCTGCACGAGTCCCAGGTGCTTCCTTTTTATTTCTCACCATGCAGTTTTTTTCCTATCCTCTATGCCTGAAAAGTCTTTCAACAGCAATATATCATCCAAGAGAAACCACAGAGGCCCAGATCTGCTGCATTTAAGATGTCAAAGGGCTGGATTTTCTCACTCTTAGAAATGGCATCAGTAGGTTGAAATAAACCCAGTGATGAGTGAACCATGAGAGGCTGAAAACTTCAGCTGAGATAAGTAAGAGGGTTGGGCTCTTCTCACCTAACCTTGGGTTTGATATCTCCTCTAACACAGCCATCTGTTGGCAATGGATGAAAGAGACGCTTTGGAGCCGCTCCTGATTTCATAGGAGGCTCCCTGAAAAGGATAGCTGCAAAGGCTGCCAGCACCGGACAGTGATCCCTAACCGGGATCCACGGACGGGAGCCCAAGGGAAAGGCTGTGCGGGAGCTGCTGGTGTCCAGCAGCCTGATGGAGCTGCTCCGCCGGGAGCTGCTGCTCATCAGGTTGCTTTCAGCAAGTCCCAGCGCTGCTCGAAATTCCTGACTCGCCTAAGAACATGACAAATAGTGTGAACAGAAAAGCCAAAATGTAAACAAAACAACACCCCCTGCCCCCTCCTTCGGCCTCCCCTCTCCCAAAATGGAGTTTGAAGCTGTCAAAATGTTTTGTTGGAAAGATTCAATGGATTTATATGGGTTTCAATTAGGGGGAGGAGAGGAACTTAAAAGAAAAAGCCATTGCAACTGGAATGCTATATTTTTTCATTACAAAAATGTCAAAACAACGGGGTTTTTTTCTGCCGCAGCAGCACTTTCTGGTGAAAAATGTAGTGACAAAAAATTTCCAACCAGCTCTCGCTGAGTTTCGCACTGACCCTCTGCCTTCCCCGCCAAAGCTACCGTCTCTATTCCACCGGCAATTCTTAGAGGCAACCGCTTCCTATAGCTTAATAGACCTCAATCTGGAAAGCGATACGCAGCAATCAGAGGGAGACATGTTATCCTGCTATATAAAGATCTGCAGTAGGATTTCATTTTACCTAAGCTTTTTCCTTTCCTCTAATGAACCACTGAGTTGGATAATTTAGAGTGTCAGTGAGCTCATAAATAAGCACACTGATTTAACAAGAAAACTTCTGCTATTTTTAGCCAGAAAAGGAAAAAGAGTAGATCAAGAAATATGGAATTTGCTCAATTCCAACTGCAGGAAAAAAGTAGGTAGGCTTGAGTTATTATTATGGTCACTGCTATGTTTTAGGGAAAATATTTGCTCTAAAGAATTGCACGCTTGAGAAAGTAGGTATTTCATTCTAAGAAGTAAATGAACTAATTTCAAACAAGTATTACAGCCCCTGTTCGAGAAAGCACTGGAGCACACGATTACTTAAGTACATCATTAAGAGCTGTCTTGCCTTCCAAATTCAGTTTGGATCAGAGATGAGGATCTAGTTTACAATGACCCACTTGCAAGAAGCCTCTTTACGAAAATAATTTGAAACTGGATTTTCATGCAGTGTAAGTAGGCACAAATATAGAGATCATTTTATGATCCCCACCGGCTCAGGCTCTGCTCTGGGAAAACCTCCAGGCTCTGCAGATGCATCCTGACATTGCCATGGAGCCCTGGTTAGGAGCAAGAAGCCAAACACTAGAACCCCACTGAAGGATGGAGACAGGATTTTGTACATTTTCCCTACAAGACTCACGAACAGTAAATCCCAATGAAAAAATTCTGTGTTGAAGAGGGAAACTCAGAGCCTGTGCTCTTCCTCTTGCATTGATATACAACATCATAAACCAAGATATTATCTCAGCGCCCACAGAAAAAGCCCAAATGACTTATGCTTCAAAATCCCTGTGATACATTACATAAAGAACTTTAACTCTCAATTAAAGGTCTCAGTCAAACTGAGTTTGGATGGAGACTGTGCAGGAAATTAGGAATATTAACCTGGTTCTCAGAGTTGTAATATTCGGGAGCTGGGAGGGCATAATGATGGCACACAGAGCCTGAAAGGTTGTCCATCAGCTTCAGCTCTCCTTCCAGAGATTCCTGGATCAGCAGTGATATGGTATCAAACAAGTGCCTTTCCTAGGAGGGGTGGTGTGTAGCATGCAGAAGGAGAGAGCAAGCCAAAAAGAGAGAGAAAAAGGCGAGGGACAGAGACAGAGAGAGAAGAAGGGACAAAAAAAAAAAAAAAAAAGAAAAAAAAAAAAAGAGGATGGTGCATAAAACCCAATGAACAAAAGGGGGAAAGAACAGATGGGGGCGGGGGGGGGGGGGTCAGGGGGAGACAGAAACGTTAAGGGAGAATAGCAGTAACAGAAACAACGGGACAGGAGAGGTGAGGCAGGAGAGGAGAGAGAACAGTGCAGTAATATCACGGTGAGCAGTGACAGCTTTCTCAGACATTAATAATGTATGGGGCTGTCCCCGGCTGTTCCAGCACCGCGGCTGCCCCCACTCCGGGGACAATTCACCCTCAGCAAACATGGCCAGTCGCTCCTGGCACCTGAGGTGTATCACGGGGCCGCTATAGCAGCATCTTGGTACTTGGTGCTGTGAACTTCTGTAGGATGCTACTGCTGTCAGGTTTCTATACCCATTGTTCACATTTTTGAGCAAGTGGACCTAATACTTGACACCTAAATCCACATCCAGAGGGCACATCAATTACAAGAACCTGACTTGAAGAGAAGCTGAGCATCCTGTGCATGAAAGCTGCAGGTGACCAGGACGGACACACATCAGGTCACTAATTCATGTGCCAGACATGGGTTGAGGTGCCCCAGTTGTCCTGGCCAACTTCAAACCAGCTGGCCAGAGCACAGACAACTGGAAGTTATACAGAGCAGGGTCTGGCTTTTGCAGGCAGCGTGGGAGCAATTTAAGGCTTGCACCTTTCATGTAGGGAATGCCTGCTACGTACGATGAAATGAGGACCATCATTACAGTCAAACAGCACACAGTGCAAAAATCCTGGGGAACAGGCAAGCAGAAGAGCATGCTGACCACATGTCCTGGCGGGGTCATGTCCTGGGAATTGTATTCCTCTGCTATCATGCTCAAATATCAGATTGGTCCTGAAGATTTTGGCTGGGAGAAAAAATAGAAGAAAATCTCCTGGAGGTTTTTGAGGCTTCTGTTTGAGTGAAAGAGCAAGAAACACGCTCTGGAGGTTGTGACTAGAATAAGCCCTTTCAAGGCCACCTTCGGAGAGGGCAGGTTTGACAGACTGAAGAGCTGAGGGTTTCCCTCCCTGATGTGCCTGGCAGTTTTGCAGTTTCTCTTTTTGCCAGTGTGAGTATTGATGCAGGGCGATAGCGCTGAGGACGGTTTGCCAGTGCTCTGTGTAACATGTACAACAGTTGGGACGTGGTGTTTCTTCTTAGAGGACGTAGTAGATCTGGATTTCCCCATATTGCCCTGAACTCCTTTTTCCTGTGCCAAGGAGCAGCTTTGGACTCCATCTGAGACATCAGTGATTCCTAATGGCACCAGAAATTTCCAGTAGCTTAGGAACTGAAACAAAGCTTGAGCAGGGATTTACTCTTTTTCACCCTTGGACTAAAGATCATAAATGAGTTTTTCATGCATTAGAATACTCATTAGTCCACCTCAGGCAGAGGCCAAGATATGCTGTTGTGAAATCATGATGTAATAAAAGCTAATGAGGTCTGTGTAGAGTTTAACCCAATTTGCAATCAGCTAAGACTAAAAAAAGACTGGACCATTTTTCTTGTATAATTCCAGTTCAGTTCCCTCCCAAAGGACCTGTCTGGATCTTGACCTTACCTCTCATTCCTCAAACTGAGTCTTCATCCAGAAACTGTGCTTTAGAGAGACTTACTGCAACCCATAGCAGCTACCACGTTGCAGCCCTGCTCCTGCTGGTGGGAGTTCTGCCACCAGTGCTGGTGGGCTCAGGTTTGAGCCCCCTCTGGATTATTCCATTGTTAAATTAATCTTTTCTCACAAGCTTGGCTGTGGGGATGGAGTTTAAATTGAGGTTACATAAACCGAATTTAATACTTAAGCAAAGATTAGCCAAGTTTTATTTCTCTTTTAATGTTGTGGTTCATGGTCTGCTTGCTATGCTGGTTTTGGCTGGGATAGAGTTAATTTTCTTCACACTAGCTGGTATGGGGCTACGTTTCGGATTTGTGCTGAAAACAGTTTTGATAACACAGGGATGTTTTCATCGCTGCTGAGCAGCGCTTACACAGAGCCAAGGCCCCTTCTGCTCCCCACACCACCCACCAGTGAGCAGGCTGGGGGGCACCAGGAGCTGGGAGGGGACATGGCCGGGACAGCTGACCCCAGCTGAGCCAAGGGATATCCCAGCCAACACGGCATCATGCTCAGCATATAAAGCTGGGGGAAGGAGAAGGAAAGGGGGGGACATTTGTCTTCCCAAGTCCCCGCTGGGCGTGATGGAGCCCTGCTGTCCTGGGGGTGGCTGAGCCCCTGCCTGCCCGTGGGATGTGGTGAAGGAATTCCTTGCTTTGCTTTGCTTTCCATGTGTGGCTTTTTCTTTACCTATTAAACTATCTTTATCTCAACCCATGAGTTTTCTCACTTTTACCCTTCTGATTCTCTACCCCGTCCCACTGGGGGGGGAGTGAGTGAGTGGCTGCGTGGGGCTGAGCTGCCAGCTGGGGTTAGACCACCACAGTCCCTTTTGGTGCCCAGCGTGGGGCTCGAAGGGTTCGAGATAACAGATTCAATTGGAATGTGCCAGATTGAATTTATAGCTGTTATTGCTGTTTAGCTTTTAATTGACAGGCTCCTGTGCTTGCCATGGGGCTCGCTTGCCTCACTGTATATTAGAGTCTAGTGCTCATTAGTGGCTGCTTTTTTGCTTTCGCTGCTTGCTGTACTGCTGCACTGCTTATCATCTCACTGCGCTCTGCCTGGGAACATTTTGATAACAGCAGCAGCGATGTGCCGGGGCTGGCAGCTGGCCAGGGCATGGCTGCTGCTTCTGTGCTGCTGTACAGGACAGGTTGGAACTCCAACATGAACTCCAGTCAAAGGGACCATGACCTGTGGCTGTGTCCACGTTGGGAGCAGGACACCCCAAAGCATCTCTGGCCATGGATAAGCCCACGGCAGAGCAGGTATCTATTGAAGCCTCTGTGGCCGTGGCTATGCTTGTGCCGCAGCAGGTATACCTCTGAAGGGATTGTGGCCCAAGGATAAGCCCCACGCTGGAGAAGGTACACCTCAAAGTATCTAAGGCTGTGGATAAGTCCACGCTGCAGCAGGTAGACCTTGAAGCATCAGTGGCTGTGCATGAGGCCATGCTGGAGCACTCAAAGCATGTGGCCATGGATGGGCCCAGGACAGCAAGTACAACCCTGGAGGTCCCTCGACTGCAGCCAGGGGTAAGGCCATGCTGGGACAGGTGCACCTCAAAGCAGCAGTGGCTGTGGATGAGTCTATGCCGCAGCAGGCATACCCCTGGAGAGACTGTAGCGCAGAGCTGAGGCTCCACTTGGAGCAGGTACAACCCTGAGGGACTGCAGCCTGGATAAATCCAAGCTGGAGCAGGGGCAAGGAGAGGAGTTCAGTGCAATGTTGCAATAAATTGCAAGGGGAGGAGTTCATTGCCAAAAAAACCCACAAAAAACGGGCTGGTCCAAAGGGACCAGGCGTGGAAATTGTAATGGAAATTCCTTTAAATTGTTGTAACCCATGATTTGGGATATATATGCTCAGCATATGAAGCTGGGGGAAGAAGAAGGAAGGGGAGGACACCCAGAGCGATGGCATTTGTCTTCCCAAGTCCCCGTTGGGCGTGATGGAGCCCTGCTGTGCTGGGGGGGGCTGAGCCCCTGCCTGCCCGTGGGATGTGGTGAAGAAATTCCTTGCTTTGCTTTGCTTGCCTGTGTGGCTCTTGCTTTACCTATTAAACTGTCTGTATCTCAACCCACAAGTTTTCTCACTTTTACCCTTCCCATTCTCTACACCATCCCACTGGGGAAGAGCCAGCGAGCGGCTGTGTGGGGCTGAGCTGCCAGCTGGGGTTAGACCACAACAATTAGAAAATCAAACACATTACGCTCATGATTTTTCTATCACGAAGGACCTAGTGCAAACTCTGGATTAGAGCAAATTTAGAGCTAGGTCTGAACTTGGTGGCTTGGGCACATCTCCAGAACAAACTGCAAAGCTCTCTACGTCCAAACAGATGCATCAAGGTGGTCTGGAGACCTGCCCAGGGTCTCTTCCCTGGAGCACCGGCTCCCACACCATGCAACAGTCAGTCAGCAGACAGAGAGGAATACAAGCCCAGGACGTACGGGACACCCACTCCTTCATTACCGACTCGTGCATGTCTTCCCCCAGCTAATATGCAGGTCATGCCCTCTTCACCCTCCAACCCAGATTCTCACCATAGGGTAAACTAATGAGAGCTGAGAGTCCACCTTGATTTGCATGGGATTGGTACATCCTCGGGGGCTCTCAGGTCTCTCTCCACCGGTGCTGCCTGTCCACGCAAAGATGTCCGAGGGGCTGTGTTGGCCGGGCGTGATTGTCTTCATTTCCATCTCCAGTTCTGCCTCAAGCTCTGCCTCCTCCTTAGCCTCCTTGTTGCTCTCTTCCAAGTGCTTCATGAGCACGGCAATCACCACGTTCACCAGGACAAACTGGGCCGTCAGCACGAAGGAGACAAAGTAGATGGGTGAAATGACGGTGTTATAACAGGTGGACTCCTGGTCACAGTCTCGCAGCGTGTCCTAGAAACAGGAGGGAAATGATGGAGGAATGTGAAGAGGTTCCAGCATGGACCTTGGTCTGCCATCTGGGCATCTGGCTGCAATGGCTTCTCCTTTTGTGAAGAAAACTGAGAGGATTAGGCAAATTTATTGTCTAGAATAGCAAAATATTTGCCAGTGAAACCTCACGTTTCTGTGTTAGTCACCACAAGCAGGCTCAGAGGAAATTGTCCTTGGGGGTGTGCAACACCAGACATCGACACCCTGCTGCTCCTCAAGGAAAGGCTGTTTCACTAGGTTAGAGACCAAACATGCAGGAGTGTGGCAGACACATCCAGGGCAAAGCAGGATGCAGCTATAACCCATCAGCCATCCCAGAGCAGCTGAGCTTGCAAATGTTCTTTCCTCAAGTTCACACCCCGTCATTAAGAGTTTGGCCCCCTAACACTCACCAGGCTACAAATGGATGGAGAAGTGATTCCTTCAGACTAGCGAGCACACTGTGTATTCATAGACCAGATTTCTTCACAATAGCATGCCTTTATGGCTGTCCCCTGAGAGACACTCTTATCTCAGAAACTTGGGTTTTCCCAGAAAAAAAACCCCAACAAAGTAATGCCAAAAGACTTTTAAAGAAAAAAGTAAAACCAATGCACGTTACTGAGCTGAGCTTGTGCTATCTGAGAGATGAGTCCCTTTATTTTTCCCCTTCTTTTTAAGTTGCTCACTCAGAGTAAAAAAATGGAATATATGGAGTACGCCAGGAAGCTGCAGCCATAGACATCGCAACGCCAGGAGGAGGCAACAAAAACGTTAGAGGCTTTGCCCCGTGCACAAATGAAGAGACCAGCTCACTGCAGGATGCGAGTGTCCTGGCTGGGCATCGTTACCAGCCTGGAGCAGAGCGAACAGCTTCTAATTAGGCAATTACAGGCAATACTCATTTTCCATGGCTCTCTTACCTTCATGATCCCATTCCAGTTGTCTCCAGTGGATACCCGGAAAAGAGTCAGAAAGGCCATCCCAAAGTTCCTGAACGTGGCGTGCCGTCCCAGCCCCTCGCAGGGGTGTGTGTCGTCGCACTCTGTGGGACCAAGCGCAGCCGTGAGACTCCGGCTCCCATCCCGCTCCCATCCCACTCCCACCGGCACGGGAAGACTCACCAAGGTCTCCAAACAGCTCCACTCCAAGAGCTGCAAATATGAAAAACAACAACATGAAGAGAAGACCCAGATTCCCCACCTGGAAAGAGAAAAAGAAATGGGGGGAAAAAAACACAGAAAAAGAACATTCATTGATTTTTTTGTTCCAGACCTGTTTCTTGCTGTATTCTTTAATCCAAAACTTAAATTGCTTCAGGGGAAAAATGACCTCAATGTGAGGACTGTATCTCAGACTGCGCTTCGGAAGGGAAATTGTGATTCTCTAATGACAGTAAAGATAAAATGATTAGCATTCCTCTGCAATAGGAAATTAGCTTTGGGCCAGAGGAGATCTGGTTCGATATGGCAGTGGGTTACCTGTGGCAGCGCTTGCATCACAGTGTCCAACAGGGCTCTCATCCCTACAGCCATCTTCAGCAACTTCAACACTGCGGAAAACACGTTCATAATATGGTAACGGCAGCGCTAGCACACAGGCACAAACTCAGTCCCTCTCCCAGGAGCCACAGATTATGGGAAGAGAAATGTGAAATCATGTCAAGTGTTCTCCATTAGCTGCTATAGTCCCTGGCCTTTTTACATCGTGCCTGGTTGCTTGGATACTATCAAAATCCTGTGAATAGCAGCATCACCTACCCTGAGACTTGTAGAAAGCGTTATCGCTCTGCCTGGCTTTTCCTTTCCCCACTTTTATCTGTGTTGGACCCATCTCCTTCTTCCTCCGGTTATCTCGAGCAGTTACTTTCCCAACCCTGGGGCTACTCTCCCACTTCCATAGGCTACCCACTTTCATACATGATTCACCGAGGAACTGATTTACACATCTCTTCCAGAAGGTTGCATTTCCAATTGGAAACTGCATGTATTTTTAATTCTGAAAGGGATCCAATGCACAGGAAAAACACTTTTTTTTTCTCCCCCTGGAGACACAGCAGCATTTCATTTCTCCTCTGGCTCCTTGTTTGCTTAGATGAGGGCTGCAATCAGAGCAATTATGCCTCCGAGCACAACACTGCCCTTCAGGAGGGCCTGGGAGTACTTTCTTAAGCGCTCCCATTTTACGTCTTCATCACTTGGCCCTGAGACCTCCCTGTTCTGAAAAATCGGGCCCTGAAGAAGCTGGCTTCCCAGCTTGGGTATGTGTCGTTACAAGTCTGAGGGGACAGATGGATGCAGAGTGACGAGGCATGCTTTGTCACCGAGTGGTGAAATGTAAAGTCCCACGGGAAATTAAATTTATTAGATGCTTGTCTTTTTAAAGCAAACATACTCCAGCTTGTATTCTCTAATCCCCATCAGGGATGACTTTTGATTTGACTGGCATATTTTTTTCCAGGTATATCTCTGGAAGATACAGCCACAGCTCTTTCTCTTTCATTTCTAACCTCTCAGCCTTCAAGCCCTCTTAAGATAGAAACACATGGTCAGTTGGCTCAGCTTTTTGGCTCCTCGCAAGTATTTTCCCTCATTGTTATTTTATTTGTTTACAGCCTGTTGATGCCAGAGCTCTGCACATCGTGATGGGGATGTGCCCCGGAACCGTTCCCCGACACTTAACTCCCTCCTGGAGGAGACCCTGCACCTCAAACCCAAGTCAATTCTGCTTTCTTCATCTCACCTCGAGCAATCCTGAGAACCCTCATGATTCGGATAATAGTGGGGTTAATCGGTAGCGAAGCATTCACCTCGATCTCTTCCAAAGTGATGCCCATGATAGACAGCAGCACAATTGCCAGATCTAATTGGTTCCATCTGGAGACAACACAAAGTGAAGTTTAACATCTACTAAGAAGCTGGCAAGGGGCGGTAGCTTGTTTTACACGAATTCCAGTCATTTCAATAGTTCTAGCACTGAAATGAATCTACAGCATTTTTCTGAGGGTATTATACAAAAGCAGTTATGTTATAAAATCATTGTAACTAATGCATCTCATTAGAAAATCAGCCAATTCCAAAGATAATTCTTGACTGAAGGGAAACAGAAACAAAAGCTGGGCACTTTTCTACCCGGAGGCTGCAGACCTCAGGGGAGATGCTGTGGTATCTGTCCGGCTGCTTTGAGACATGGCACTCGTGGACCTCAGTGTGAGATCTACCCTAGGAAGAACCAGATCCTGTGTCCAGTCCTTGCAACAAAAATCAGGGTGGGTGAAGGAAAGACCCCAAGGATCCATGCCAGGTTGGAGAGAGGCGTGATCCTAGCACAGACACCTGGAACGTTGGGGGTGGAACCATCCTCCCGGCTGCTGAAGGGCTTGTGTTCAAGTCTTGCCCAGTGCCAGCGCTTTTGGTATTAACACTGAAGGAGGCAAAAATGGGAGGAGAAAGATTCACCGAGGACATAAAATCTGTATTTGTGAGGTAAGAGAGTGAAAAGCTACAAAAAAAGCAGCAATTTCATCTGCTGCTCCACATCTGCATAAAAAGAAGCCCCTTTCCTCTTTCATTTCCACTCACAACCAGGTTCTCTTGGCATAAATTTTGTCCCCTCACCAGATCATCTGGATGACATGGAGATGCAACTGGTGTGAGACAAGAACCAGCTGCTCAGTGTGAGACTCACTCCTATTTTGTCCTCTCCCAAGGGCCAAAGCGGTGCAATCACATCCCGGGGCACACACAAGCCTTACCCCAGCTCACATCCCCAAACCTCCACCTACCCAGGTTTCAATCAGTCACACCAGAAAGTGCTCCCACGTGTCCGACTGCCATCACTGGAAAGAGCATCGGGGTCCAGGACACCGCGTTTGGGCACTGTCTCCAGAAACCTGCTGCTGGCCCTGCCGTCACAGCGGGGCTTTTGTTACCTGTCTTGGAAGAAGCGACGAAACCCAAAGGCGATAAGCTTGAAAACAGACTCCAGGACAAAGATAACGGTGAAGATGTAATTGCAGATCTTCAGGGCTTCATCAAGAACCTGGGGTGTGGACACAGGACCATGGTTAGATGCCAGCTCTGCAGCCTGCAGATCTGCCCTCCTCTCCTTTCACCAGTCACTCACTTCCAAACTACAACAAAAGGCTCCAGTCGTGGGCTCTCTCTGATGACAAATGTCCCAGGGAAAAGTCCCAGTGCTTCAGGGAGAGCGCAAGCTGCATTTCCCTGGCCCCAACCCAGCAGACACAATTCAGCGGAGGGGCTGACACAAACCCAAGGCACAACTCAAACCCTGGGGCAGCCACACAGCCCAGCGCAATCCCTTGGGTGAGCGGTAAGAGCTGCTGCCTTCGCAGGTGTCGGCAGCGCGCAGACCCTCGTGCTTTCAGCCGAAAGCTGAATTTCCCCCCACTCGCTCATTTGTGCACTGCTGCAAGAGCCATGGGCTGGCCAGGTCTGTGCAAGCACCGGCCAAATGGCTTCTTTGTGATAGCCTGTCTTTTACTCCTCACCTTGAGCTTTTGGCAAGGAGCAGGAGAGAGGGATCGCATGCCAGCAGCAGCGAGTGCCTCGGGTTATCGTCTGCCCACCCTTCCCTCTGCAGAAGTCACAGCCTGGCCATTAACTTACAGGTGCCTCCTGGCTGGGACAACTCTTGCACAGTCACGTCAGAGGCAATTTCATCCCAAAAGTCCTGCTCGTGAAGGAGCACTGCGGTAGCAGCACCCTGCGTGGCCACTTCAGTAACGCGCATTGAATTTGTCACTGCTGGCAAATGGGATGACAATAACCATGTCCGGGGCACTCTTAGGGAATGGGGGAGATGGCAACATTGTGCTCTCAGACCAAAACCAAGACTCACTGGAGCAGCAGAAGTCATTACAGAAGGGGTTTCAGACACACACTCTGCCTTCATGCTGCAGTTTAGCTTCAAGCATCCATGGATGAAAACACCTCAATTGCCCAAGAGGTACCAGCCCAGCTGCTAAAGGAAGCTGTGGCTCTGAATGAGGTTCCCTGTCATCCTGCAGGGGACCAGGGCCCTGCCACCAAATGACCACATTTATCCGGCGAAAGCCAGATTTTGCCCTGTAGCTCCTTCTCTGCACGCTGCAGTCCCTCCTCTCTACGTGCAGCCACAGCATCTCCAGCTGGGATCTTGTCCACAGGGCATCCTGGGGTATCCCACCAGCAGCCCCTTTCAGCACCAACACACCAAGGAGCTGGGTTTGGATATAAAGCTTTCTGGTACTTTCAGCCTTTTAAGCATCCGCGGGATCCCAGCCGTCAGTCACCCCGACCAGAGTGATATCGGGGTCCCGATTCAGCAAGACCCTCCAGCATGTGCACGGCTCTAACCATGCTGTCATCTCAGCACAGCCCAAGCTTGGAGTTATTACCCAGATGCTGCATACCAGAGGCTTAGAGACAAAACGTTATTTTCCTAAAGAAAATTAAAAACAAAAGCCTGCCCAACATTTTTATAATACAAGAGAAAATGTAGCTGCAAAACGACTGCAGTAAGACTGCACGCCCTAGAGCGATTCATTCCAGTACCGGTTCCTTAGCCAACAACCTTTTTCATCACCAAATGACTGAATCATGCAATGAGCCTTCCAGGGTATTTAAAGGTGACCTGAACAGAAAAAATAAATTGGGCTTCTGCCCTTTCACTTTTTGGCTTCTTTATGATAGGCTGGAGGATATTTTTCCCCTCGTTTGCATGTCTTAGTTGTTTGGGGGTTTTATATTAAGTATTCAAGTCCTGTCTAGTCTTAAAGAATATTTCCTCCTATTGTGTGCTATATTTATTCATTCTGAAAGTGTCTAATAAAAATAAGTACAAGTTATATGGCAGAGGCAGCTATTTCCATTTCATTCTTATGCACAAGAGACTTGACATCCCAGGACAGGCTGTTTTTATTTTCAGAGTATCACAAAGACCCAGGAACGTAGCATACTAATATATTAAAATGTATTTTAAAGACCAGCACGGAATCCAGTGCCTGTGAAAATTGGGCCCTATGGGACTCCAGGGATTTAGCAGAAACTTTGCAAAAAGAAACATCTCACAAATTCTTCTATTATTTTTCCTTTTTCTCCTTTTTTTGGTGGAAAACCTAAGTCAAATGGAAGATGATCTTACCTAGCAAACCAAACCAACCTGCTCCCACCCTCATTTCCAAAGCAGCTCGTTCACACGTGACTAGGAGGGAGAGGTGCAATGGGACCCAGGTGCCCAAAGCCATGGTTTGATGGGTACAGTCCATGGGGCAAAGGGACAAGTCAGGCATGGTGGACAAGGGCCTCAAACAAGGTCCCAGAAAGGGTCTAACAGCAAAACCAGCCTTAACTCTGCCCATAAGCCCATACCCCCACGGCTGAGCACCCTCCCCCCTGCTTTCCCCCCCTCTCTTCCCTGGTACCTTTGGCTGCTGGTAGTGCTCCATGGCCATGGTGATCACGTTGAGGCCAATCACTCCAGTGATGAACAAATCCAGGTAGTGGCTGGTGCACATCTGGTGGATCAGGAGGCGGAAACGGGAGTAATCCGAATAGTAGGGCTTACACTGTGCTTCTGCAGCGGGGAGGAGGAGAGCGAAGAGGCACATCAAGTCATTTCTCTGCGTCTTTCTGAAGTCAATGCACCCTCATTTTCCAACTCCAAAGATGAAAAATTCTAGACCGATTACAGCAACATGCTGTCTTTTTTATTTCCTTTTTTCTTGCTGGCATGTCATCATTTTTAATACACAGCAGGGCTCCCCTCATCTTACAACCATTAAACATCTTCAGTGGGACATGCACCATACTCAGCCTTATGGCATCAGGGATGAGGTGAGCTGGGACTATTGTGCTGCTAAAGAATGTTTTCCCTGTAGGAATATTTGAATTAAATTTAAATTAAATCAACAATTTTTGTTTCTGCTGATCTTAAAAAGTCCCCAAAGTATCTGCAAACCCAATTAATGGTCAGATGTTTGGGACAGATTTTCATAACGATGTCTTAAAAATACAGGCCATTGAGTTAGCGGTGGTCTTTGAAAGAGAATTAATTCAGACGTATTATGTTCTTTGCAATAAACTGTAGAGAGAACAAAATTCAACACTTTGGCTGCCAGAGCCCTGAGAAATGGTCCATAAAAATACCAAGGAAAACTGATCAGTCAGCCTTAGCGATTAGAAAATAATGATCCTCCATTTAGACAAGATTATCAAAGTACAGATTTTACTGTTCAACTCATTCCCGTGTTCAGCTGCCTCAGGGATGACACATGCTCTTTAGACCCCAAATGTTCCTAGAGATAAACTCATTTACTCACCTAATCTCTAATGAGGAAATGCCAAGGCTGAGTATATAATTCAGTACAATTTTCAAGGAGGCATTATAATGCAGATTGAAGTGGAAAGGACTGTCTTGAATATGTCAGAGTATAATATTACTCTCATAATTAGATGATCATCTGGTTATGAAAATTATTGAGCTGTAAGAATTACATGGCTTGATATTTAGTGCTGCTGAGAAAATGTACAGTTTGATACATTATTCTGAGCAAAAAGTTGGGCAGAACGAAGCCACAAAGCACAGGTTTGGGTTGCCCTCAGGGAAAACTAATTTTAGAAGATCAAATTTTGCCTGGAAATAGAATTCACTTTGTCAATAGCCAATGACATCGCAATCAAACCCAGAGATTCGACCGTTTTATGTGCTCGCCGCTGCATTACAGGATCCTGAAAAAACCAGAGTTTTGTTTTTTCCATAGGGACAGACCTTTCCCTTAGAGCCCAGGGACCAGACAAATCACTCAGCAGTTTTATTCCGTAGGAGTTTGGAATGCCCAAAATTCTGCTTCGGTGTCATCACATGAAAGGCAGTATTAATATTCACTTTCTGATCTGCAGTGTGCTTTAGGTGCTCTGTACCTGAGTGCTAAAGCACGATATTGATGAAAAGGTCTATAAAATTAATTTTCATGCGAATCTATTGAGTGCTTACAAAAAAGCAGACTGGTAGCTGCTGATTCACTCGTAAGACTTTGTCAGATATCTCAGAATCTGCATAAATCTCCATAAAGTCAAGATATCTCGATCACATTATGCTAAATTATGAGTAGCAAATTAACTAAAATGTTTGAATACAATTAGGTTAGGAATAGGACCTATTTTTATGAACCAACTTATCATCTCCGAAAGAAACACCATCATAATTGGATCACTTCTTCTACATTTATGTATAATTCACATTCAAAAAGAAAAATGTCAATGTTTCTGCCTTTTTTCTTGCGATGGATTTACTTATGAATAATTACACTGGAATTCACATTTTTTCTTAGCTTTGATTGACGGGTAATTCCAAATCCTACAGAATAGCACCGATGCCGTTAGAACAGAAAGGATTTAGAGAGAGGTTGTAAAATGTCTCCTGTGCAGGGCTCCTGCACCTGGATTAGCCTGTGCATGACCTTATAAGCAGGGCTGCTAATTGTTCATATATCTGCAAAGGCTTCTCCCCTTTCGCACCCCCCCTTCTCCCAAACCCCAAAGCTCCTTTGCATCTTTCCCAGCAAACAGCTCCATGCTTCCACGTCTCTGGACGCTGCTCTCGCAGCTGCCCTTGCAGCCGTAGAAAATCGCCATTCATGAACATTTCATCCTTCCCCATTAACTTTGTTAAGAGGGGATTTGTCAGCCCTGCTTATGACTCATGCCACCGCTCGCTTCACCGGTCTCCGCATGCCGGCCGTGCATATTAGTGCCGTACGGATATTACAGCGAGGTGAACCAGGCACAAGCCAGCATGCTGTCCGAGGACGGCAGATAAATACCTACTGTGCCTAGGTGGGCAGGGAACTCACTGAACAGACAAACCATTTCCTTGCTATCGGATAAATACTATTTCTTTCAGCAGACCTGCGCAGTTCCGCAGCAAATTTGGGGATCGCTCACGCATCATTATCCAGCTGCAAAGCCCATGCCCCCTATCACACAGTATCATTTCTAATTATTGCAGTAAAGAGCTAAACAATACCAACATCTTGGGAAATACAGACATCTGTTAAACTCCAGGTGGTGAACTTCACAACTAACACAACACCACATTACTGTACTGTTACAATACACTGTGTCAAGAACAACAAGAGCTCTGGGTTAGTCTCGGTTATTACTGGAAAGGTTAACTTGGCTTCCCGGCACACATGGTGTTAAAGAAAAGAGGAGGAGAGCAAACAAAGAAAGAAGAATTGGCAGGATGAGAATGCAAGAAGATGACGAAATACAGCAAAAGCCCCACTACGAGACATATCAGGCTGGTAAACAGGGTGTAAATCAAGCTGCTTCACCATGGCTGGAGGCCAGGAGAGAGGGAGAAAAGGCTCAGATTTAGATATTGTTACATTGGAGACAATCAGCTCGGACAGTGGATCCCCAGCGATCTCCTAACCCTGTTGGGAAGGAGACTGTGCAGCTGGCTGGGAGCTGGCTTGGGACCATCCCACCTGCCCCTTGGTCCTGGGCAATGGTGGCCTGAGGGGATGGTGCCCGCTGGGGGAGCGGGTGCCGGGCAGGGGGGCACGTGGCTTTAGCTTATCGCCCTGATGGGCTCTGAGCTCACTTGTTTCCCAAGCAGACACTGCGTACTCCTCTTGGGACCATAACCAATCCCCTCGACCGGGTGGGAGGCAGAGCACAGCAGCCCCAGCCCATGCCCTGGGGTACCCAAACTCATCACCGTCCCCTCCTGCCCGTTTGAAAAGGCTGTGGCCACCGCTGTGGCAGGATAAACATCTCCCATTCCTAATCCCACTCTCAGTTCTCCCAGGCCAGGCACCCTTCGTGCTCAGCGGTCATAGTCTAGGATCGGGGCATTACGCTGCCGTGTGCCCGGCAGCCCTGGGACGTGACCCCCACATGGCACCAGCGACCAGGAGTCAGTGGCGGGGCAGCCCTGTCCCCTGCAGGCAGTGCCACTGCCAGCTCCCCGAGGGTCCCGGTGGGACCTGGGGCCAGGGCCGCTCTCCCCTCTTTAACCACATGTCCTCGGGGGGGATGGGGCTGGGAGAGATCCCCGAATAACGGCTGCCTCCGCATATCGCCCTGTCAAGAGAGAAATTGCCACTTTCCCCGAGGCAGCTTTCAAGCTGGAGGCGTGTGGGCACGGGAAATTGGAATTCACGAGAGTGGGACAATTCCATTACTGTCTCCTCTGGCTTCTTCCTTCTCCTATAATAAGGGAATTAACTACTTTGCAGGTCTAAGTATATCTGGAGGACAGCGGCAAACCAGTGAGCAATGAGCCCGTGACGCAGCTGGATTTACAAACTGTATCAAGGATATTATTAGGTTAAAAAGTAGTTTGCACTGAAGGAACATTTTTTTGTTTAAACACAGCATTTTACTTGGCTTTTATTGTACTGAATGGATTTTTTTTAAAAAAAAAAAAAGGCAAAATGGAAAATGATAAATTATTTCCACTGAGAAGATTCCAGTTGTGATAGAATGTAGACTCAAAAAAAAAAAAAAAAAAAAGGGGGAAAAATAAAATTATAATATCTCACCAGGCAGCCATGCACACACACACACACACACATACACACTCTATTCCATCTTATCTTCACAGAAAGAGAAGCGACGCCCTCTAAGTGCAGAGATGTGTGGAAGCTTTGGGGTCACAGCTCCAGATTTCTCATTGAACCACAGAAGGTTCATCTGCAGCACCAGGGAGCGATTCCCTAATATCCCCACCAGGCAGGTTCACAAATCAAACCTTTCTATTCCCTCGTGCCGGTGCCTGAAGAGCAGCGTGACACAATCACTGCCACTGGATCCAAAGAAAAGGCAACAAAAGGAAACACAAAGCACAGACCTGACAATTGCACACGTGTTAAAGACAAATTCTGAGAGCCCTTCTGAGCCTGCGCAGGGTAACAGAGGGGTTTGGAATGAGTTCAGTGCCTTTATAAAATAAAACAAGACGGCCTTGATGTAGCTCTGGAGGACCAGGAGAGGAGTTGCAATCAAATAAAAAGAAGAAAAAGTAAACAGCCCCCCCAAACCCAGTGACAACCCACCCCCCTCCATGCTGCCCCCATTTTGTAGGAGAAGACAGGAGGCTACCAAGAAGAGCAAGAATGAAGGCAAAGAAGTAAAAATATTGGGATGGCAACGGGAAGGAGATTCAGGGGTTATTAAAGCATGTTGTGATAACTTCCAACAAGGCCTGAGAAATGTAAGGTAGGAACCTCTGTCTCCCTGAGTTATCCTCTGCAGTGAAAGCTGATAGTCCCCACCTTGAAATTTTTATTTAATCAAAACTCCCCACAATACGTGAGAGACGGATGAAGCCCTGCTCCCATCTCAAGCAGTGGGAGCTCGTTCACAGGTGAGAATTTTAATGGCACAATTTTCCTAGCATATTATTTTTGTCGAAAATTACAGCTATATTTGTTTCTATGTTGGCACCTCTTTAATTATTCAGGTTAATATTCTTAAGTTATGAATTAAACAAAACGCTTGCCAGATCAAAGCTTCTCCTAAAAATAAAAAGAGCAAGGGACAGATCTGCAGCTCTGAGCATCATCCCAGTGAGATGGGGGGGTGCATGAGCAGTCGGGGGTGGGGTGGGGTGGCCAAGTCAAACCCCCAGCAGCGTTCAGCCCTGCTGGTCCATCCCCACCAGGACCTGCAAAGGCTTAGAGGTGGCATCTTTTTTTCATTTCATTCACAAGGTGCAACTCTCAATCAATACGAAGAATTTACAAGCTGGGCAGTACAACAGCCAACCTCCCCGTCCACGCCGGGGGTTGCTGTGGGGCTGATCTCTCCACTGAAGCTCCGAAGCTCTGCACCACGCTGAATTTTACCCTGCTGAAAAACTACTGTGCCTCCCCGAAGCACAGCTTTTGCAGAGCCATGAGCAAGGGCTGGAGAAATAATGAAATAACTTCCCTAAGCGAAACTGCCTGCCTTCCAGAGACACTCCTGCAAATTATTCAGATACTTCTAAGTTGGTGATTGGAAAGCTAGAGTAAGCAATAAAGGACCCATTTCACAGTCCAGACATTATTCTCGAATAATAATAAAAAAAAAAACCAAAAAAAAAAAATTTAAAAAAAAGGAGAGGGAAAAAAAAAAAGCCATGAAAAGTCTGACAGTGTCTTAATGAAAACCAGAAAAAAAATAATACTGAAGAACATAACATGATCAAGGGGTAAATTAAGGGCTTGCAAGTGTCAGTCCTGAGCCAGGTCTGCAGACCTGCAGCTCAGAATGATATGCGTGTGCCATGAAGTAAGCAAACGAGCTTTGCACCACACACACGGTTTAGTGGGATGCCTCACAGCAGCGGTGGCCAGCCGTTAGTGACACAGCACTGCCATTCAAGTGGGACGAGACGTGCCGACTTCCCAGTACCTTGCACTGCACTGGCTGAGCTCTCCATTAATACATCATCCAGCATTAGATCTAAAAGAACGAAATGGCATTAATCACCCGGCAGCACATGCGGCAAGACTTCCCTTCCCCTTCAGAGGTCCCTAAGACTCTCAGGCTCTCCATTGCCTCTACAAGGAAGGTTTCCTTGTGGGATCCTCTCCTTGTGCCTCAGGGAGGGTGGGCTCAGGTACATGGGCTCATCGTGAAAAAGGAAGGGCTCTTGTGCTTCTCCCACATACACAGGTGGAAGCCCAAGAGATCCCTGAGGACCCCCTTGCTAGATGATGATGATGGAGAAGACACTTCTGAAGGACGGACTTTGTACGTACCCTGCTGGGCCAGCGCACCCTACAGCGGCCACTCCTGCACCTGCCTCCATCTCACCGTGCTTTTCTGGGTTTCAGATGCCTGATTAGGTAAATGCATTTGAAGATCAAAAAGGACCGTGCAATCAGCCTACGGCTGCCTGGGTCTGACATCCCTAGGTTGGTGTGGGCACCTGGGGACCCTCCGGAAGGCCAGCTGAAAGGAACCCCCATGCAGTTGCTGGTATAATCAAATCCTTAACTCTTGGTATCATCTGCAAGTTCCCACCATGCAGAATGAAGCTAAGCACTGACATCTGTTGCCTCCGAGGGCAAAGCTGGACACGGTCAATTAAAACCAATGTTTCACTGTACGCAAATGGGGAAACTGTTCTAAAGTGATTTGGAGGGCTTCGTACTTTGCTCTTGAAAGGTTTTTATGGCAATTGAATACTCAGCAATATTTGATCCTCAGTAAAATAGCTGTTTATTGCCTCTTTAATTAGGCATTTCATAGGACCGAATGAATAACTACATCTCCGAGGATGGTTTGTGATTCCTTCCCGCTGGGAAATTGCCCAGACTTATGTCTTTTCCTTATCTAGTTCCTCTAGCATTCTAAATATGGTCATTAATAATAACTAAACATCTATTTTTCTTCTACAGGAACGTCTGCTTTCCAAAACTGCAACTTTAAATAGGGATCTTTCTATCCAGCCTTTAAAAGCATTATCTAACTCACCAGCCTGAAACTGTTTGGGAACTTGGACTGACCGAAAGAGCTTTCTAGGCATTTCCTTCATGTGAAAAACATAAACAAATTCTTTCCATCTGTATCCCACTTAACTGAGAACAGTCTAACGTGTCCTCCACCGCTCTTGAGGGCAGCCTCCATCTTTCCACTGACCATCGAGGAAGCCAGGCTCTCGGCATAAACCAAAGTTTGATGTCCAGAGGCTGGTGTGATACAACCTATTGGTTACAAAACCTGTGAAGCTCATGGGACTTAAAGATGTGACCAAAGGAAAGCGCTGGGTAAGTGCTAAACTGAGAGAGGCTGAGACACCATTGTGGTACGTGGTTGCATGATTAAGCCTGTCACAGCTATTAAACACCTCTTAGACTATTAAAAAAAAATAAAACGGACTTAATATTACCAGCTTTCGAAACAAGCGCCTGATCAGACAGCCTCTTAAACAGTACTGAAGTCTGTCAAAGATAGAGAAGAGACGTGAAAGGGGACACGGAGAGAGCAGCAGGCAGACTGAGACCAGGGAGGGAAAGCGTGAGGCCATGGACACGAAGGGCAATGGAGAAAGTTCAGTCAGAAGAGAGAGCATGCAAGAAGAAGAGCACCTCTGACCTGTGGCCTCTGGCTGACGTGTCTTACTCAACCAAATCAAAAGAAAAAAAGACTAAGAGACAGGACGGGAGACTTTGGGCAGAGCTGAGGTCCAGCCTCCCTTCACCCGTCAAGGCTTCTCTAGGCAGGGCTGCAAGCTTGCACATCCAGTTTGGAGTTTGGTTCGATTTCTATCAGCGCTATTTTGTCTAGTTAGTTACTCCCCTCAACTGCTTTTTTTTTTTTTTTTTTCTCTCTAATCTGTATTTCTCAAGCAAATGCATTGATATGTTTCTCTAAGGAGTTTTTAAGCATTACTAGAATGAGATGGCTCCATTATTTTATTACACTCTTGAATAGCAGTGGTGCTACTGTGCCAATAAATAAACCCGCTTGATAAATGGGACAGGTAACATCACTGTGGCATTACAAGGCTGTAATAAACCAAATAGTGAATCCAGTTATCAGTAACAGTGCTCATGACTCAGAATATTTATGGTGCCATCCGGCACTGATGATCTTTGCAGTTGTCACTATTTGTGTAACACTGAGCTCTGCTATCCAAGAAGCTCCAGGTCTGACTATTATTATATTTTACTTTAAATAACCTCCAATGGAAAGGTCATTGCAAATCATGCAGCCATTAAAAAGGCTTCCATGGCTCCTTGCTCAGCCTAAAATGACACTATTTCCTTCATGCAAATTTTATAGCTGGACATGCTTTTGGGAGAAGAATGATCACCAGACAAGAGGCAGGGAGGGGAGGGAGGAGGGGGATTTGTGTGGAAGGTCAAGCAGGACTCAGAAAGATGTGGAAAGACTACCGACCAGCCATCTGTTTCTCCTTACTCCTTCTCTTTTTCTCCAGCCGGCGAAGCCTCTTCTCCTCCCGCCTCTTGGCTTCTTCCTCCTCCTGGTGCTGTCGACATTTGTGGAAATTCTCCACCACCACCCCCACGAACATGTTGAGGACAAAGAAGGCCACGATCAGAAGGAAGGAGATGAAGTAGAGGAGCATCCATGGGTTGTAATTCATGACTGGCTGCAAAGTGGAGGAAGGCAAATGTCAACTGAGCCTCAAAAAAAAAAAAAAAAAAAAAAAAAAAAAAAAGAAAAAGCCCGGGGGGAGCAAATTGATATGGCTGCCCCATACACAAAACCCATGGGTGCCCCTTTCAGGCAGCTCAGCATGCTCTGCTCTTCCTGAAAATCGGGGCCCTCTGAAACACCTTACCTGAATGCTCCCCAAACACAAAATACGTTAAGGACAGAACAACCACCTCTGTTCTGCCAACGGCAGGGTAGCAGAATCCTCTGCAGCTCTTGCAAGTCCCTCACAGAAAACCTGTACCTACACAAAGCACTCCTTTCCTCCTGAAATGTCTAAACTGCTTAAAAAGTCAAACCATTCTTCAATAGTTGCAGTTCTCCCTAGTGGTAGTTAGACGAGTTGTGTTGCCAGATCTGTAGGGAAAAGGCTAGGTCCAAATCCAGACTTTTCACCGGACTCCTTGTCACACCCCAGGACTTGGGTTACACGCCTCCCTTGACCCTCCCCAGAACCCCACTTGGCTGTGGAAGCCAACAGTACTTTGGAAAATGTGCAAATGTGCTCTGACAACTCATCTCTTACAGCTCCGCTGGAGCACGTACCTGCTGGTCAACTCCCACAGCATCTAAGCCATCGTACATGATATCCACCCACCCGTCCTTGGAGGCCAGGACAAAGAGAGACATCAGGGCCTAGAAATACATGGAATAAAAGTTAGATGTGGTTGCACTAAAGCTCTTTTGCTTGTAACATCTCACTCCTCTCTGCCCTTTCCTGGCTAAGGATTATCATTACCTGTCTGCTAATGGGACACTGATGCCCAAGGTTTCTCCAGGCAGAAAAAAACTATCAACGCCAGTGCCTGGTCTTGCAATGAGCACTAATTCGAAATCCACAAAGCTGAAGACAAAAGCAACTTCATTTCCACCCTCCAGGTCTCTACTGCTCCCAACTAATTAGTCCTTACCATGCAGCTAAAATAAGGTTGTGTTGCAGAGACGGTTGAAAGTGTCCGGCTCTATTAGACAAGCCCTTCTGCAAGATATATTTGGTTTGTTATGTAGCAGCGAAGCAATTAAGTACTCCACGAAGCCACATGTGCTTGTTCTGTTCCAAAAAGAAGTGTATGCCTGCTTGGAAACACTACCTTTGGGATTTACAGAGACAGAATGCTGTGTATGTGAACTGAATATTTACTGCGACTGGTAGTGCCCTGTAAGAAAATCCCACGGGATAATAATGCACAGGTTTTAAGTCAAGGAGGTAAAGGAGCAAAGAAGCAGATTACCATTCTAGTAATACCTGGCCGAGATTATCAAAATTATACTTGTGCCGGACCCATTTGTAGCTTGCTTCGGTACAATCCGATTTATTTGTGATGTTTCTGGTGTCCTCTCCCTGGCAGACAAAAAACTTGCCTTTGAAAAGCTGCAAAACACGCAAAGAAGAGAGGAACTGTGAGGGTTCAGCCCGCAGGATATCTCTGCAGACAATGGGCATTCCTCCTGGGGCACTCTGCCCACACCGACCACAGAAGGGAAGGGAAATGACCTATTTGTGCAGGTTATTAAGTGCGAGCAGCCGGTATAATATGCACCTAATGAGAAAACGCATGATTTCCCATCGTTTAGGACACCCACCTCATGCATTAAGTTGTCTGGTTCAGTGAGCTGAGACTGGCCAAAAGGCCTTTGCTTCTGGGTCGCCGGCTCAAGCGTAGCCCCAGCTAATAACCCAGACGAGCTAATGGCTTCTTACCACCCGTGGAATGACTCTGGCGACTCTCAGCCCCGTTAACGATGCTGCTTTCAAGAGTCGCTGACAAATTAAGTGTAACGGGGCCCCTCTGTCAGCCGAGGAAAGGTGGCACTGAAGAGGACTAAGCTCTGCTCTTACGGGTCGCAAGGGGACATGTCAGAGAGGAGCCGAGCTGCTGCGTTGGGCTCTTGGTGAACCAAGCCTCCTGCCCGTTCTGCTCGCGTCTCTGAGCCTGAGTGCTCTCCGGCCACCGCTAGGCTCTGCGGTCCGGGCAGGGGGGTCTGAAAATGTTCCTTGTGCTTAAGAAGCCAAGCCCAGCTGGTGCTGGGTACCTGATCCCCAGCTTATTTTCTCCATAAGCCAGGAGAGGCACAGCTCCTGGTTTCTGCCCACACGAGGAACATGAGCCTCCGCACCTTTAGCTCTGGACCTGATGCTTCCCACGCACAGAACAGAGAAGGGCAGGGGATAATTACTGCTTCAGACAGGGTGAGGGATGCTAGCAGGATGGATGGTATCAAAGCCCAGGAGGCAGCCAACAAATCAGGTTTTATTTGCTGATAGAAGCTATTGACATTACCGTTTTGGGGGGGAAATGGCAGCCTGCTCTCCAGGCTCCTTAAAACACCACCTGGGTATATAAAGAAAAGATGCTGAAGGGTTTTGATCTGTTGTTCTAGACAAGTATCAGTAGAAATTACAGCGAACAAGATAAACCCACGCATTACTCCATGGGTTTCCTTCGGAAATCAACAGCAGAAGGATGTTCTCTAGGCGTGCAAAATTAACCACCACTCAACGCAGTCATAATACTTCTGGATACAAGAAGAGAAGCATTCCCTGATCTTTCCGTGGAGAAACACTATCCATGGGTAAGGCAGACTGGGGAGATATAGCCTTCTCAGAGAAAAGTTTTAATTAAGCAGGAAGGTAAACAACTGGTTTTAATATATAGTCTATAAATATAACTTCTCCAGGAGCTGGACTGTAATGCCACTCAGATGGGAGCAGTAACACAGCTACTAACGGGGCTTGGAAACACAAAGCCCAATTTGCAAAATTGCTGATCCCTCTCAGCACTTCAGATTTTAGCATTTCTGAAAATGAAAGGCCCAGTGGTTCCTACTGTATTTGTTTTATCCAGCTATTTCTTGTGTCTTATTAATGGCTATTCACATGTGGGTGAGCTTTACAACAAAACCGGTCTGGCAAAGAGGAGGCACGCTTAGAAACATGGACATCCAGAATTTAATAGCATTAAAAACCTCTAGTTTGAACCCCAGTTTATATTTACATGGGAAAGCAAACTGTAACTTTGAGAGATCATCTTTTTATAGAAAATAGCTATGGCCCTCATCTTACACCTAATTAGACATAAATATTAACTGACAATTTTGCATCCTGAATACAGGATCAGTCTTGCTTGTATCTACCCCTTAAGCATCTCAATAGTCATTGACAATTTAACGTAAGACTGCAAGTTGCTAGGGAAAGCCATCACAATTAGAAGCGGGGAAATTTAAAGAGCATACTGCAAGTTTTGTTGTTTGGCATAAATTTTCCTGTGTCTAAGTTTTATATTGTTTTACGGGATATGCTTAGTTTTAGGAATCTGTTAAGGATAATGGATGGATGTTGTACTGTAATGCTAAGCCAATCTAGCTGCCAAGGTGGTTATGGAAGGGATGATTTTCTTCTCTGTTTATTTTCAATGCTGTATTTATTACTCACAGAGTACATTACTATAAAATATTATATAAGACACCTTTTCAAAACAAAGCCAAACAGAGCTACTTTCCAAAGCAGGCTGTGACAGATCAGATAAACTTCAGAAGTAAAGAAATGTTATGTCAAAATATTTACATGAAACAATCTCTTCCTTCCCAGGTAATAAGAATCCAATTGCATTGAAAATTCTGCCACTTTTCCCGCAGGTTCCTGAACTCCTGGGACTGAAGACATTGCCAGCAGAGCTGGCAGGGAGCAGATGCAAAAATCTCTATTTCTGCAAGCTTTCAGTTACATAAACTGTCAGAATCAGAATGAATCTCCAGGTCAAGGTCTCTCTGGAGTTTACAAACCAACAATTTCAGCTTTGAGAGTTTCTGTCTCCCTGCTGGTTCATACCTAGAGGAAAGGTGGAGGGGAGATGTCCCCACGTTATCTCCCAGAGAGAACAGGAATGGGATTTAACAGCTTCCCTGAGCAGTTTTTCTGGTGGCACATGTCATGCCTCAGGCCTGACCCTTCTGTGGTGTGGCCAGGTGAAGAAAGCACAGAAATATTATGATTCATGTCCTGCCGCAGGCAGAGCAGAAGTCCTCGTGGTGGGGAAAGGATGAAGAAAGCCCACTCTGTGTCTTTGAGGGGATCATCATGTTGGCTCTTGTATCACTGTATGCAACAGGGGAGCTTCAAGAAAGTTCAACACATCAAGTGACAGAGCCAAGACTTGGAAATCAGGAAAAATCATGTCTTGAGAGGGCTAGAAAGGCCACACTGTGCTTCTGGGGTGGGGACCAAGAACCATGTAAGCTCTTGGGTCTGAGGCATTCCAGGCTGTTAACTATGGCAAAGTTACGGATTCAAAACCAACACACGTTTCTAGAGCTGGGCAGAGGACCTCCAAGGAACCAGAGGGAGGCAGAACCAGCCCCACTAACTGGTTTTAACCATTGCTTATTTGGCTACAGCTAGGGATGCGTGTTGCTGGGCCACTGTTGTTAGACTATAATGATTAATGAGGCTTTAATGGCTGACCAATAATGGGAAATGTGATTCCTCCTCCCTAGAAGCAAGGCGCGTTCCCCAAAAAGGCCAAACAGTCCATTGATTCAGTTTCAGAAAGACTTACAGTATGCCCACGGGTACAGGTACCCAGATGTGAGGCCATCTGGGGCTCGTGACGGTTTTGCGTGAGGTGCTGAGGCTTACAGGGGACTCACCTGAACTCCCAGGATCCCAAAGATTATGAAAAAGGCACAGCAGATGACCACGATGTTCCCAATGGGCTTCAGGGATGACATGAGAGTCTCCACCACCAGCTTCAGCCCCTGGGCTCGACTAATGACTCTGTGGGGCAAGTAAGCACAAAAGCTACGTTAGTCCTGTTCTTGCCCAGTTCTGCCTCCTATTAAGATAGAAGAAGTAGAGAACACAATATTAGGGAATTTTTTAGAATGGCAAATAACTCAAAAATCATGATGGAAGAAGTAGTTCTAGAAGATTGACCTGTGAGATTATAGAGGTGTTTGAGGGAAAAGGGTCTTTCCCTCAAAGTAGAGGAGAAGGAGACCACATATGAGGAAGCCAGGCCAGAAAAGTCACTGGAGAAGGACGTAGAAGAATATACAGGCTAGCCCCAATGCCTTCAAATTTGGAACGATGGTTTTAATCTAACCCACTGCCTAGGCTTGATCTGTTTGTTGATCAGCATCTTCTAGTTACCGTTCACTATAATATATTCAAACCTCTGTGTTTCCCTTTTCCTTTTCCTATCATTTGGCCCAAAGAGCTGTCTAATTTCCCAGCCTTGATCACACCTTCCCTGGGATCCAGTCTCTTAGTATGGGCCATCCACAAACACACACCTTTATGCCTGCAGCCTGTCCAGGGCTGCAAAAAGAGGGTTTCCCTGTGTCCATTCCTGCGCAGATTTTGGCAAAGTTCTTGACTCCCCTGTCTCAGTCCATGAAATGGAGCAGGCGCTCTTACACAGCTGCCTGCACATCTGCAGCGATTACAGTGTCATAGAATGGTTTGGGTTGGAAGGGACCTTTACAGGCCATCTAGTCCAACCCCCCTGCAATGAGCAAGGACATCTCCAACTAGATCAGGTTTCTCAGAGCCCCGGCCAGCCTTACCTTGAATATTTCCAGAGATGACGCATCTACCACGTCTTCGGGCAGCCTGCTCCAGTGTTTCACCACCCTCATCGTAAAAAAATATCTCTACGTGTCCTTACAGTGCTGCCGTGTACAGAGACCTGAGCTACCCCTCAGTACCATCACAGCCTCTGCTTTACACCCACTGTACAACCTCAGCTCCTGAGCCAGTGGCATCCTCCAGGTGAAACTTCACCAGCAGGACCACGGGCATCTAAACTTGCTTCTGTAGTTCCTCTCTGTCTGGTACTGCACAGAATTTCATAATAGACGATAAGATCATATGGGCAGGTTGAGGAAGAATAATGTGGACATCACGAGTGAAGCAGGTTAAAAAAAAAAAAAAGGAGAAGCTGTACTGTACTCTCAAGGACAACACTACAACGGGAGGATAAGGCTTGTGTGATTTAGAGAAGCATCTCACCATGCTGGGCGAGACGAACAAGGCATTCAGGCTCAGAGACCTGAAGGTGGAGAGCTGAGGGACCAAAAAAGGCACCTGAAGAGGTTGCATGCCTCCCTCCTCTTGATGCCAAACGGCATTAAGCATTTCACTGGCGCTGTAAATCATTTTGTACTGATGCCATAGAAACTGTGCTTTCCCAAGGCAGAAATAGCTGCCTGCCGTGCAAGCCAGAGGGAGGGAAGTGCCTGTGTGCTTCTGGGTACTGGCTGGTGAGTCCTTTGAACACTTGGCACTCAAAAGCACCACAAACTTCCCCACCTCCTTGTTTCTGCCTGGTTCTCTCCTCTGCTATGGGAGTCTTCTCCCTGCCTCTCCTGTTTCGCCTCAAGTCTGGGCACACCACCTGGAGCACAGTTGGAGTTTCGCTGCCTGGAGAGGATCCAAGCTCTCCTCCTCTCTCCCCTCCCAGTGTGGTGCTCCCAGAAGAGGTCCCCATGGACACATCCACATGCCCGACAGGCATGGCCTTAGCTGGGACCACAGCCAAGCCTGTGCCAACCCTCTCCTGCCCCAGAGCCGGCGGGTTTAACCAACTGCAGTGCTCAGCGCACAGGCACCAGGTGTTACAAAACCTGTTGGCTTTAAACAGTACCCTGAAAAGCTAAAAATGATTTCCCTTTTTTCTGGTTAAATATTTATTCAAAGTGCCAAGGGTAACTCATCAATTATCATTTTTAAAAAGAAACAGATGGTGGTATTTTTATCCACTCCCTTACAGTGAAACACAAAATGCAGATGCTGCTACTCCTCGTGCTGGGTGTCTCCTCCCGGTAGCTGCTGTGGCTCCCTATTTCGGACACCTCGGCTTTCCTGATGCTCAAATCGGGGCTACTTTAGAGAACGAGCTGGGGGGTGGGATGTCAGGGAGCAGAAGGCTGCAATGCCCAGGGGACGGCATGGTCCCCGTGCAGCCTCGGCATCGCGGAGCCTGGTCAGTGTGAGCCAGCCCAGGCTGTGGTCCTCGTTGGGGCAGCTCCGCTCCTGCTGCCACATTGTACCTGCACAGAGGCCGAGAGCTGAGCCGAGGGCAGCTAGCAGAGGAGGCTGGGCAGCAGGTTAGCATGCCTGACTCAATAAACCCGTTAATCCAGCCTAACGGGCAGTGTCCGTAGAGCAAGGGCTCTTCCCACTCCAACTGAGCGCACAAAGCAGCGTTGGGCTGGACAACCTGAGGCTGAATCTCTCTTATGGATCCTCGGATAGTCTAAAGACCTCACCATCCCTCACACATCACCCTCACACAGCCCTGGGTGAAACACTACAGCTGCCAAAATACAGATGGGAAACTGAGGCAAGGGAGGACCGCAAGCCTTGTCCTCAGGGGTATGCAGGCAACTCATTTCCAATGATTTCAATGGAAATCAGGTACTTTGGTGCCTTTATGTGTCCTGAGTTAGGTATTCTGTCCACTGTCACACAGGATGGAACCAAAGTCAGGTCTCCTCAATTGAAGGCCTGTGGTCTGAACTACTGGAGCATCCTTAAATTTTGGGGAACAAGGAAGAAATTTAGCCCCCAGAGTCTAAAGTTGATAATTTTCTCCAACACTTATTAAGAAAGCCTCTTCTAGAAATAATAAAGTGATTTCCCTTGTGAGATACTATTTGGTATCCAGCGGAGAGAGAAAATAGGAGGTTACTTGACTGACTTTGCAAAGTCATGTGCGTGGAGAAAAAAAGGGCTGAGAAACTGCAGCATTTGGCTGCTTTCTGTGTTTTGATCAACCAGGGAATTCCTCAAATGAGAATGCATGAGGGTAAAAGCTGCCACCAGTTTAGCTCCACGCCAGTGCTGTTTCCAGCTCTACAGGGAGAGAAGACTTTGAAAAGATTTTGAAAAATAATAGTTTGACTAATGAAAACCTGCAGACCTTGGAGCTGCCTCAGACTAAGGGCCTGATCCAATGTCGAGGCAAGTCTGTGCAGACTCCTGCTGCTCTCCTGAGAGTCTGAGACCTCTCTAAGAAGTGCCAATGAAATCCTCAGCATTTCCAGATTATTAGTACCACCTCCAATATGTCATCCATGTCCAATACATCCCCGCACCTCATCACTATTGTCCAGGGTCCTGCTGATATCAGGCTTGTAAACGCCTATTATCCAACCCACCACTCCTGCAATTTATCACTGAAGGATGCAGCTGATTTGGAGCCCACCAGGCACGCCAGAGCCATAGACCTGCCGAGGTTGCGTTCAGGACAATTCCAGTTTGTATTAGGCATGTGACAAATGGGGCAATGGAAATGAGACCATTTGGCTTTTTTTTTTTTTTTTTCTTAGTGGGGAGAAATGTTAATCCCTCGAGTTCCTCCTGGTTCTGCTGGTCTCAGCATTCCCAATGCTGTTAAACCCCTGGTGTGAGACACTCCAAACCCACTGCCAGCCTCAATCCAGCTGGATCACATTTACCAACATTAAGCCTGCTAGCCTGATCAGAGCTCTCAGAAGAAGTAGCACTTAGATGAAGTAGCAGATCAACGTTAATAAAGACCTTTCTCCACAGATTAAAAAAAAATAGCAAAGGTGATAATATGATAGATAGAAAAGAGTCTATCAAATTACTTTTTTATACTGCAATGGTATGAAAAGTGAGTAATTTATCCATCTGCTTTGGAAGTCAAAGCCCAGGCTCTGCAGAGAGTAAAAGAGCACTGAAGTCCATCCACATTAAATCTGAATACATTTTCAATTTTGATTTCTCTTGTATCTTAAGCTACAACACTTGATCCCAACAACAGCAGGTTGAACGCATTAGGTAGGAATGTTATTGTATAAACAATCCCTCTACTGGCTGAAACATCAGAGGGTCATGGAAACATCTTTAAATGTCGCTCCTTTGTGAATATATTTTTGGAATTCGGGTCATAAAGCTGGGCTCATATCCTCATGGATTCAATTTGGAGGCTGATAATCAATCATGCAATCAAACCCCCATGATTGGTACACAGATCAGTTTTTTTTTAATGCCTGGGCAAAAGGCACAAGCATGTGTGGTTTTGTGTGCTGTGTAAAGCAACGGGGTTGTTTTCACAGGAGAAAATGAAAGACAGAACGAGGGAGGTCTTTTGCAAGAACCCCTTCAGACAATCCACCAGGAACACCAATGCAGAGGCGACAAGGGCTGTCCCTGCTTTCGAGCTGAGTGTGACGTGCACAGCCTTGGCTTGGCTTCTCACTGAGGGCATCCTCCCTGCATCCCTGTCCCTGAGTGCCCATGGAAAGGGAGGACAGAAGGAGCCAGGTTAGCTCCTTTTTTGGGGGGATGGAGATTTTCCTTTGGTCTCTGCCCTACACCTCCCTGAAAAGGAAGGACTTTGACTCGGTCTCCACAGGGAACGTTACCGAGACAAGGGGACTGGAGCCACGGTGTGCGGAGACCTCAGGTCACCTGTCCCAGCTGTCATCCCATGTTGATCCAGCTGAACATCCCAGGCAGTGACGCTGTGATCCCCGAGCCAGGTGGTGCAGCCCACGGCAAAGGCAGCGCGGGCAGCTGCGGGCAGAGGCGTGCTCAGGGCAGCCCAGATGTGCATCGCGGAGGCAGATGGGTTTCCACATGCGGAGATTTATGACTTACTGAAAAGCCCCCAGTTTGATGGCTGCTTTTTCATTTCCTACAAATCTAATTACAGGGGAATAGAACTGATTGTGAACATATTTAGGGAATGGGCTTGTTGCTGCCTTTTTACATTTCCTTTGTAGTAGAAAGCAGCATGTTGGCTGAAAACATTCACACACTCTCCTGAGAAAACATCAAATGCCAACAGGAACGGAATAGCAATGGAAGAGCCTAATCCTGCACATGCTCCAGATTGCAGGTCTTCCTCCAGCCCGTAGTTACTCAGTGGATTATTCCCCATAACTGCAGATGATTCATGCACATAGGTGACTACAGAGAAAGTCTCTGGTAAAAAAAGACTCAGGTCCTAGCCAGGAAGACCTATAGCTCTACAAAGAAGCACACGTGACTTTTACTAGGTCAGACAGGTGACTAGCAGGGCTCGGCACAACCCAAGCCTCTTCCTTTAGGTCCAATTTAACCACACGACCTCAAAGGAGAAACTTGCATTAAACAGTTTAGAGATGAGAAATCGATCCTTCTTTTACTCAGAGCTATCCAGATTATTTTGTAGGTTTTCTTAACATGAGTCAAAAATTAGCTAAAACAGAAGAGCAGAGCAGATCTACCAAACCAGCAGTTTTGAAAAAACTACCCCCAGAAACTACAGCTGACATGGAGATGCCAGGGGACACATGAAGAAAGTCTGAATTGGAGTCACCCAGGAAGGCAGTCTAGTCACATGGCCAGGGAGCTGAACCACACCAATGGCACTATCTATCCAGATGAAAATTATTAAAATCAGCTTACACCCTAAAACTCACCAGGTACCACATACACATCCCCCAACGTAACAGAATGTCTTTCATAGCTGTTGAGAATATTTGAAAGATAGATTTATAGGCACAGCCATTGTTATTTAGACTTATTATTCACACAGGGGTAGTAAAACAACATTTTCTGTCAGAGGCAGGGTCCTATTTTTCTGTCCTGAAAGAGAAAATCCTGACTCAAAGCAAACCTTTCATGAAGGAAGCAGCAGTAAGATATGACAGGCACACAAAGATGCTTTGAGCAGGAAGGTTTATTAGCTGCCGCATAACAAGAGCGGCAACAATAGTATTAAAGAGGGACTGCATTTAGCATGGAGAGAAACCTTCATGCCTTGGGGTACAGGACAAAACAGATGCCTGTTTGGAAAAGGCTGATGCTTGGGCAGGTTCTTGTCAGAGGGGTGCCTGCCCCTGGAGCATGGGATACTGCCTGCTGTCAGACATGGGGGACTGAGTTAGCAGGACAATGGCTTTCATCTTGTCTGGGCAATTTTCAAAATAAACGTATCTGTAAAATTAATGGGTAACTGAGGGAAAAAAAGCTTCTTTGCATTTTAGGTTAAGCAACAGTTGAGCCTCTGCTTCCTTAAAAATGATCTGCCACCTGCTACTAATTTCCTTCTTTGTTACGAAAGCCATTGACTGCCTGAAGGAAAGGGGGAGAAGAAGCTGTTAAGCTGCACTTTACACAGAGCAAATGAGAACACAAATAGCAGGGGAAGTGTGTTTTAACGAGCAAAAGAGGCATTGATCAGTTTACTACTGCACTTGGGGCTGGTCCCAAAAACACAGCGAGTGCCTAGGGCTCCTTGTGGCTCTGCAGGACCCTTGGGCACTCACTGTCTGCAGAGCAGCAGGAGGCTGGGCACAACACTGGTGATGGGTGCCATGCCCTTGCCTCACCTGCCCCTTGCCTTGGACAAATGCTGCTGCTGCTTGCAGGATGGGCTCAGCTCCCCCTTTGGCACACGCACCCTACACACTTTTAGGTCTTGCCCATCCTCTCCTTACCTTAAAGGCCGCAGCGTCCTCAGCAGTCTCAAAACCCGCAGCATCCCCAGGATTTTCGTGCCGCTGTCTGACACCATCGAGACCAGGATGTCAATGACGGAGATGAGAACCAGCACCCCATCTAGCACGTTCCAGCTGCTTTTCAAGTAGGCCTTCTCCCCAAAACACAAGCCTAGTGCCACCACCTGCCCGGACACCAAGTTGCAACAAATCATGACTATTGCATCCAATACATTTCTTCCAGTTAGCAACCTGCTGAGAATGCATCATTTACAGATACAAGTCTGAGAGTCCATTTTCTTTGCAGTACAGAAGCCTAATTAGACAAATCAGCAAAGTGTTATATTGCAAGAATTGTAAAAATACCTCTGCAGAAGCATCCCAGATTGTCCCTTACAGCTGATGTATTTTTAATGCAGCTAAACCTAGCCGCACAAAACTGTTACTAACATGTTTAGCATAAAACATTAGATCGTATTTTATTCCTATAGACTGCTAGCATAAAGGTTCAGAGTAGCTGACCCTAAGCAGTCATTTACAAGCTTTGCAAATAAAGAAACTAGAGAAACTTCCCGAAGAGAGAGCAATTGTTCTGTGAGATGATTATGAATTACACAAGAGAGATTTACAGCAATGGGTTCCTGAGTCTCCTGCCTCAAATCCAGCAAAGTGTTTTGACGTGCTTAAGTCTCTCCCTCCCCAGGAAAGCACATAGCTGCTTAGGTTGTTGAGGACAACTGGTTGTTGAAGACAATGAGGCTTGCATGCATGGCTGAAGTTAAGCTTGTGCTCAAGAGCTTTGGTGAATGAGGGAGGATTGCTGAATTGAAGCATCCCTTGCTCATATAATGGTGTAAATCAACAGCAACTTCAGTGAAACTGTTCTGCTGTAAAACGTGCTCAGAATAAGCATGTGGTGGGTATTTAAATATGATTCAGAAGAGGACAACATACACCTTGCTGGTAGCTGGTAGAACTAGGGGGTTTTGAAGTCCATCATAATAAAATATCTCTGATATAATACAGGCACACTCATCCTCCAGCTTCATTTACCTTAACTGTCATCTCAGTCAAGAAGATAACTGTAAAGATGTAGTTGGAGAGCGTTAGGAAAATCCGTTCCTATGAAAAAGAAAACGAGAGACAAGGTTTTATAGCCTGCTCTCCGCAGCTATACATCTCACTGCGCGCATTTGGGCGGTCGCTAACTGTTCTCCAGCTTCTGTGCTGAACCAAGTCTCGGCCCGTTTGTTTGCAAAGAGGGAAAATCCAAATATTCGGGCAATAACGCCCCGCCCGGCTCAGCACCGCCAGCGCCGGCGTCAGCACCATGGACAGGGGCAGAGGCCGGTCCCCAAACCCACCCCCTACCCCCCCCCACCCCGCCCCAAACCCACCCACCCCCCAGGAGAATGCCTGGCAAATCTCCCCCTGCCCCTCACCTGCAGACATCTCTGCACAGTGCAAATATCACTGAGCTCCCAATTCTCCTAGAAATTAAGTCAATATTAGAGTGGCTGCGCCGTGGCGCGAGCAGGACCCGCGGGATGCGGAAGCACAGCTGGCAGGAGTTGTCACAGCTCCACCAAAGCCCAGAGAAGCTCGGGGGGCTTATGGCAGCTGAGACTTACCCCCAAAAGGTTGATTCGCTTGCCCAAAGCCACAGGCTAGACCTGGCATGAAGCCAAATAGTCTCATCTCCCAGTCCCCTGCGCTACCCACCAGACCATGCAGTCCTCACTGCCCCCACTCTGCAACAGCGGCTAGTGATTACAGATGAGACTATGGACTGGTTCCCTATCTGTAGTTAGCAGAAACCTTTCGGTTTAATGATGATCATTAAATAAATTACACTTTCCCCCCTAATCCCCGAGCAATCTCTGATTGCCTGTACTGAGAAATGGACAGCAGAAGGTGAAGGCTGGAGGAAAGATGATGTGTGTGCATGTATACATGTGCGCATACAGTTGAACTGGCCCCAGTTCTGTTAATAACAATTTTGGATTTATTTCTGCTGCTCCCTACAGAGCAGTCCTGTAAGAGATGCAGATCTCTCGCTCAAAATGAGATGCAATTTAAACAAGACAAAACACCTTGGCAACTCTCTCACTTGCCAGATCATGATTTACTGAAAGTGACTCAGGAACCACAGAGTAGCTTGTTTCCATACTGGGTCCATAATTAATTAGGTCCTAGACCTGCACTGTGATTGCCTGAGCTGTGATAGGAAACATCTCTGGCCGTTAGCTGACGGCCACACAAAAGACTGCTGCAGAGGTGTAGGCAGCATGCAGGAGAAAGAGGGTAGGGACCTGCTTGTGGAGCTGGAGATAAAAAAGCAATAGTATGGAGGAAAGACTGAGGATATTACATTCCTCTCTGGCAAGCACATGGCTATTTTGAAGGATAATCTCTCTGGCCCATGTCGCACACTGCAACGGGGAGTGCATGTTGGCTAGCAACAACATCCCCTGTTCTGATAAGCCAGCCGAAACTGGGACAGGGAAAGACAACTCGCTTGAAGCAGCTAGAAAATCCACAGCTTGGGGAAGCAAAGTACAATTATTTTAAACAACTCAAGCTAAACTAACTCTCTCGGTTTCCAGATGAGAGCTCCATCAGTGCAGGCAGGGCCCACGCATGCCTCCTGGCTCCCCTCCTCCCCGTCCCACCACTCAGCATCCCCCTTCTCTGCTCTCTGCTGCTCCCAGATCACGGTCCAGCTCAGCACCAGCCCTGGATGACCCATTTCAGTTCCTTTGGTTATAGCCTGATGCTGATGAGCCTCACACCAGACCCTGACTCCTTCCTTCTCTGCACTCTTCTAACACCCAAACCACCACAGCTCAAGCTCCTCCGGTCCCGTATGAAGTACTGGTTCTACAGCTCTTTGCTGTGGACTCCTCTGACTTCTGCATGTAACCCCATTCCTTCCATCTCTGTAACTACAGTTCCTTTTGGAGCCAGCCTTGGTGAACGCTGATTCTCAGAGGACACAGCAAGGGGCTCCAAGGAAGCATTTGGGATTTCAAGGGACATGCTCAGGGTGCCCCATTTAAGGGAACAGCAGGGTGATTTCATCCAGTTAGACTGGCTGGCGGGGAGTCCTGCTCTCCTCTTGCAGCTGTGAGTTGGTACACCACAACGGCATGATAACCAAAAGAAAAAATAAAAGGATTTTGGGGAGGGACTGCTGGGCAAACTATTACGGTAAGGAGGACTACTAGAGAATGCTTAAAATAGGCACAGAGCAGCCAAGATTCCAGTTTTAAGGTCTTACATTGAAGATCCACAAAAATGAACAGCCTGACACGCCTACATCAACAAACCAGGATTCTATAGGATTGCGATATGAGCAGTCGTTTGCAACACATCAGCGAGAGCCCAGCGTATCTCTCAACCACAATCTATGCTAAAATGAAAGAGCTATAGGATGATTCTGCCCCTCTGATTGATGGCTGTTGGTGCCATGAGGGTCTGGTTTGAGAAATCCTTATGTAGTCTTTTAAAACAAAAAGGTTTTGGGAAATGGCACTACAGTGCATGTATCGATTCAGTTTTTTCTTGTGTCACAACAAATCTGATACACAAAGGGGAGAGAAAAGTATGAAATGAACAGTTTCCCCCATTGCCTTCGCACCACACATAAGTGCCCGTGGAGAACAGATGGAGGAAACGAACATTGTGTTGAGAGAGGAAAAGTGTTTGAAGGTTTCTCAGAGAAGGAAACCGAGACAGATGTCACGCTTATGTCATGTGTTAAAACCTTCATCGTACTTGCAGAAATGGGATATTCGATATATTGCAGGACATAAGCTCTGCTCTTGTACTTTAATAGGACTCTGGGTAAGGACCGGGAGAGTTGCTGTACCTAATTCAAAGGATACGCAGGGGGTGTTGTTGGCAGCTTCCAATTTCAAAAATAGAGAAAAAAAGTGAGACCAAACGCACAGCGGTGGGGTCCAAGCCATGGGTGTTGGGCTCCACAAAGAGCAGAAGAAAACGTTAACCTCAGAAACTCACAGCGCTGTGAGGCTCAATTTTGGGTCGTTCCATGGCAATGGTAATGCAGTTCAGGAAAATGATCACCAAGACGATATGATCAAACATCTTGTGTGTGATGATTTTATTGCACATCAGACGGAATCTGCCGAGAAAGAAGAAAAAAAAAAAAAAAAAAAAAAGAGGACACACAGACTAGCTATTAATGCTCGACTGACTGGGGAGAAATGCAGCAGCTCGAGGCATGGCAGGGGAATCGAGCCCTCTGCTCACAAAGCAGATGAGCTACAATCTCCCAATCCCCTCCCTGTCGGAGCTGCAGGCAGAGCAGGGTACGAATAGAAAAGGAGCTGAGCTACAGAATTGGTCCACAAATTTCAAGCCCATAGGGGCTTTGGGTCACTTGAAACAGCATCTGCTTCAACAACTCGGACATGCGGCCAGGTTTGGATCCGACCACCTACCTGGTCTGCAGTGCTCAGGTTTAGCTTAAATAAAGGAAGAAATACTCCCAGCAAGCCCATAAGGGTTGAGCGCACATGGAACAAAGGAACAGAAGCTATTTATTGTGACAGATGGCTGTATACTGACCCAGGATTTATAATACCGTATTACATTTCCCAAAGTCTGTTTCTGAAAATCTCTCTAATCTTTGTATGAATGAACTCGAATGCTGTCCAGGGCCCACCCCCTCAACCATGGAAAACCCTCGTCGCATGTGGGTGCATGGCCAGAGGAACGTGTAGGAAAGCGTGGAGCCCGGACGGCTCCAGTGTGGCTGGGCTGCGGGAAGGGCAGAGCCAGGGATCTGCAGGCAAGGAGAGGTGTTCCCTGGGGGCTGTTGGGAGAGGGAAGAAGGGAAGGGGGAGGGCAAATAAGTCCAGGCTGAGGGTTAGGATGAGGAGGTCAATGAGTGTCCTTTGCTGTAAGTGTGCAGCAGGGGTAAACTCAGATCACTCTGCTTAATGCAGCACCTCTCCCCCTTGCTTCAAACTTCCCACGCTCCATCAAGTGAAAGCCTTGCAGAGCGCTGGCATCACTGACAAAGCAAGTGATGAACTTGATAAAGCTGCAGCCATGCCCGGGACTACAGGTCTCTACTGGATGCTCCTACTCCAGGGCCATGCCCACCCCGCTCCCTGCCGCTGGTGGCCATTTGCTGTGTAACCCTGATGTAGCGCCAGAGCAGGGGAAGGGCTGGGAGTTTTGAGAACTGACGTACAGAGACCCAGCTGGGATAGATGGGCAGAGTGAGCCATTGTAACGAGGACATCCATGCCTAGCACGCCGCTGCTGCTCCAGCACGATGCCTTACCTTGAGTGAGGGGCGAAGATGTAGATGGACCAGGAGTCCCTCTCTTTGCAGCAGGCGGGGAGACGTGCCCGTATCCACGCCTTCATGCGGTCCCTTTTGCTCTAGGAGGAAAACGTACAGCAGATTGGGAAGAAAACAGAACTCTTAAAACAATAAACCCCCAAAACTTCCAAGCAAAGGACTCAGGGCAATTTTTCACTGAACATATATCTCCAAGCGCTCAGCAATGCTGAAATAAAATTATCTCCCCCAAAAAAGACCCTGCGGGGCAGGGGAAGGAGCTCTGGCAGCCAGGCAAGGGCTATGCCATCCCTGTAAGCTCATAGGGTTTGGTCTTGCTTCTTTCTACACAAATAACTGCATCTGGCACACAGTTAGCCAAGAGAATAAACATGATAAAGAAAATGCTTGCCCAGAGGACTGATGACCATCTCTGACCAGCCTCAGGCCCTCCAGATACTCATCAGATGCTTGCCTGAATCTTCTAAGGGTTTGGGGGGCATTTTGTTGTTTTGCTTTTTTTTAAAGAATATAAAATGCTCATGTCAGAGGTTATAAGGGGAGTGGAGGGAGGGATCCCTGCTGCTGGCTGGGCCAAGCCCTATGCCCATGCACCACTGGAAAGCTGAAGAAATCATTTGGAACCTGAGTTTTGGTCCCAGCAGAACGCAATGGCAAGCATCTGCCTCTCATTCAGCATGAACAGATTAGATGGGAGATTACAAAGCCAGAAGGGAACATCATGGCCAGTCTGACCTTCTGCATGAACATGGGCCATCCAGCTCTGCAAATTAATTCCTACTTGAAACCACAGCGCATCCTCAGCCACACATACTTATGTTTCAGACTGTCTGCAAGGTCCTTTAAGGCCAGGAGGGCAGATTCTAAAAGCCTTAGCCAACAGGTCAACAGATGATATGAAAAACTGGATGCTGAGGGGAAGCCTCATCCCAGCTGCAGCAGCCTCGGGATTAGGTTTGTCGCATTCTCATCCACAGGTCTCCAAGGGGAGGCCATGATCTTTAATCCAATTGACACTGCAGCGCCAGGGCCTTGCGCACGGACAACCAGTGTGTGCCATGGCACCGTGGTGCTTTGCATTTACAGATACATAAAACAGAATCCTTGTTCTTACATGACCCTTATTTCTCTGCTTAGAGAATTTCTCTGCTTATTTCTCACCTGGGCTTAGGCAGGAGGGGAAGGTGGCAGCACGGGCTCTTTGAAACTTTCTCCTGCAGATGCTCAGAGCCGCGAGCACACCGAGAGGTGTGAAGCGCAGTGCCAGAATCGCTGCTTGCACCCCAGGAGTACCCAGACCCCAGGGCTGAGGCACTTTTAAATTATTTTGTCCTGGAAACAGGGAGGGGGGGGATTTGTTCGGAGCCAAACTGCTAGCAGCTGGAGGTACTCCGGACTGTAAAAATGGGATTTGTTAGGGTAATTGAGTGGAATGGAGGAAGTGCTTTCTTTTCCTATACGCACTCAGCCAGGGGTCTCATTAGCGATGGGTAATAGCTAGTGTAGTGTCCATTTTAATGAAAGCATGCGGTGACAACCTCAGCTCTTCAGAAAATGAAAACCACCTTGTAAAACTAACAAGAAAAGTTTGAAGAACCAAAAAAAAAAAAAAAGGTCGATCTTACCACCCCTCTCCTTCAGCCGGCCGTCCTTTCCTCCCTTTTCTACACAAACACAGACCACGCCATGGCACACCAGTAGGTTTTCCCCATGTCCTGGCTGTTCTGGCTGTTTTTACATCCCTTTTCCAACTCCAGGCAAGGAGTCAGAACTGCTCCCTTTTCTCTAAAATGTATTTAATAGAGCATGCATCCTTGGGGTTGTGTTATCCCTTCAAGCAGCCTAGTTAGTTTAATGACCCCTAGATCTAACAAAGGTAAATAAATGGATAAAAATCAGGTGTCTGCTCAAAGCTGCGGTGAGAACGACGATTGCTGCCCCAGTCGCTGGACACGGAGTAACAGCTGTGACTCGGTCCAGTTCATTTTGCGAGCTGAAGGTTTCCAGAAGTATCTATTATTCAAAGCAGTTCTGGTATTTATCATGGGGATTTGTAGTGAATGGTAATGCGTCAGCAGCACAGAATGCTTCTTTATATTCCTTTTGTCCAATTTTAATGCCAAAGATATTTTGGGGTTTGGCTAATTGTTGCAGCTTGCAGTTCATGGGCTAAATCAGATAACAAAGGCGAACAGTGAACCTCCATCATGCCTCTCTATTCAGCGTTAGAGTCTGGACGAGGACCAGGGCTCAGCAGGGCTGCTCAGCCAGGGCTGCAGCCCGGCTGCTCTGTCCGGGGTCAAGTACATCCACAGAAATCTAAAGTTTAAGGAATTACTTCAGCTTTCCACCAGTGGAACAGTGCAGTTCAGTTAATTTGAGCCAAATGGAAGATATTTGTGAAATAAAACCCGAGCATTTCCAGCCTAAAGTCCCATCATATGCTTTCTCCGCGAGGTCCAGACACGCATCAAGTGCTTACAATCAGGCTGATTGCTTGATTGCTGCTTAGGGCTGCATTATCTTCAAAGCTATATGTCAATTATGTGGTTTAAATCATATCTATTTGTTTATAAACCACACCTGGACAGGATGAATAAAGATGGGGTGGGGAGAAGAAAACTCCTCTTTAATTCAGTTGCCAGTGACTTCAACAAAATGTCCCTGGCTGAGACCCCCGCAGCCTGCCCACTGGTGTGCAGGCAGGGGCCAGGACAGGGGGTGATGCTGAGCGCCAACAGGCAGTGGTGCTGCCTTCACCTGGCAGCGTGCTAACAGGGCCCTCCCAGCCCACTGCAAGGAAAGCTACTGATAAATAGCTAGGGGTTTTTTTTGGACTTTCAGATATTAATGTACTTCTGAGGGCAGGATGAAAGGCAGTTGGCATTAAAAGATGACTGACGCACTCCTTGGAGTAAGGGAGAGGCTTAGATTTATAAAAGATTTATTATAAGGATGGGGGAACTGCTGAAAAATGCTCTACGAGCAGCCACGGACCTCCAGGCAAGCTGGAAGCTGCACAGAGGCACTTGGGACCTGATTATTTAATTCTAACCGTGCAGCAGGGGCAGGCTGAGAGGGTTGGGGAGCAGCTGGCCTGCCCGTTGCAGAAAAAAAGTGCAACAGGCAAAGGGGAAAGGAGCTGCAATTGCCCGTTGCAGAAAAAAAGTGCAATAAGCAAAGGGGAAAGGAGCTGCAATTGCCCATTGCAGAAAAAAAAGTGCAATAAGCAAAGGGGAAAGGAGCTGCAATTGCAACATGCAACGAGGTTTTTGGGAGGAGGGGACACGTTTGGTTGCAGATTCAATATTTCCCTCACTTTCTGCTCTAAGCACTCAGCAGTTTCGGTAGGGAAGCACCCAAGAGCAGCCAAAAGCCAGCAGATGTGAACAACAAAGACCTCGCAGCAGATCCCCCATCCCGGTCACAGCCACCCGAACCCAACCAGGCAGCAGATCGCTCTCTCCGCAAAGCTCCTCCTCGTCTGCATTCACGCAATGAAGAACAGACTTCTGTCCCCTGGTTTTATACTGCTGGGGAGAACAGCTATCAGGGGCCTGATTCTGGCCCCTCGGAGGGATATAAATTAAGAATAAACTCATTGAAGGCAGCAGAGCGGCACCAATATAATGGGAGCCTGGGAGATCCAAACGAAGCCTTTGCGCTTCCTTTTATTTCTGCGCAGAGGCAATCAAAACCAGCCAGCAAGGAGAGATGTGAAGCTTTGCTGCAGAAGGGCATATTTAGGATTACTTTGATCTGACTAGCAGTTGAGTTCTGTTCTTCTTTTGTTGGTGGGGGAGTTCTGAATTTATTTTTTTTTTCATTTTAAAAATAATTAATTTTTTTCCTGACTTTGTCAAGGCTAATTTAGGGGCAAAACATCCCCCCAGATGTCGGGGCGGGGGTGGGGGGGAGGGAATCACAAGCTCTGCAACCTGGGGGCTCATTTCGCTAATCTAAGCAATATTTTCCCATCCATCTGGTTTACTGATTTGAAGTGAAGACATATTTTGGAGCATGAGGAAAGGCACCAGCCAGCTGTGGCTATAATGGGCTGGGGCACAATTTATTTATCCTATTTTGCTTATTGTTTCCCTAGGCATTTGCTTTTGACCACTCCACGGGAAAGGATTGAAGGACCTTTGGTCTAACCCTATGTGGCCAGACCTCAGTACACAGAAGACTACATTTGGTTTACACTCAAAGCAGCTGCCATAATAAAAATTAAAAACATGCATTTTATTCAGCAACCTATCACCAGCACTGTCTGGGGCTGTGGGCCTGGATGGGACAGGAGAGGAGGGACATGTCCCATTACACAATGCCCAGTACAAGGGGTGCTACTGGCTTCTAATCTTGCAGAGGGAAAGGAAGGGATCTGCGGGATGTTTGGACCAGGTGAGCTGGAAAAAGCAGCAGATATTGGAGCATGAAAAAAAATCCCTAGCTAGCGATAAAGAGCATGGTCGCTTGATCACTTTTAATAGTGCTTTTCCCCAAAATAATTACTGCTTCTTTTCTTAAAAATTCAATTTATTTTATGGAGGTTAAAAAACAGGTTAAAACAATCAGTAAAAATCCCAGGCTGAGGATCCATGCTGGAGATGTAATGGGATAATGGCTTTTTTTAAAGGCAATTCACGGCTGAGTGACTCCATTCTTCCAGCACTAACTCCTTCTCCTCCTGTTCCTTCTCTGGAGTCACCACTGCCTTTCGCATCCCTTCACATGCTCCAAATTCCATTTTCATTCAACAAACTCAGTGAAATACAGTAAAATCATGTCCTGATCATCTCCTGTTCTCAGCACCACCCTGGTTAATGGCACATGGTTCTACCCAAAACCCATCCGCTTCACCAACAGAAACAGAGTCACCCCCTGGGGATGACATATCAGACCGTCACATTTTTAAGCCCGAGAACAAGTTAAAGTGAAAAAAAAGAGGTAACCTGGGAAGAGCAGGAGACACCCCAGAACTGTCCTGGAGACATCCCAACGCACACATGACAGCCAGGGCTGCACGCATCCTGCTGCCCAGCTCAAGCCCCTCTCTGCCAGCCAAGCAAAAAACCATGGAAAAGCAGCCAGATTCCTTTTATTCCCTTAGGATACAAACATCCAAGTCGAAACCTTGTGCTTGCAGCCCTTTTAGCTAATATTTCCTAAATGGCACTTTTAAGGCCCATGAAAGAGAGATGCTTATTGGTCTAATGCCTCTTCATATGGAAATTAATGCAAAGCCTTTGAATTGCCACCGTCCCTAGGGACTAAGGCTGCCGTGGGAATGAGGGGCCAGACCCTGCCCTTGTGATGCCTGTTGATGTCAACAGAAATTGTCTGTTGCTGTGCAAGGGGGCAGAAAGCTGAATAATGGTTGGACAGCGGGGAAAGTTACTTACGGTGTTTCTTTTTTTAAAGAAAAAAAAAGAGAAAAAGAAAACAACTTATTTCCAAGAGATAGCCTTCGCTCTGCACCTTCTAGTGAAACCTGGGGAGTTTTGCCTTGCTGCCTCCATCACAAGCCATCTGCTGCTGCACTGAAATACTGAATATGACGCCAACCCCATTTCTGGTGGCATCCACAGCCCAGAGACCTCCTGGGGCCCTTCTGGATGACTCTCATTTGGGTCTGGTGGTGACGGCAAGACCCAGTTCCTGCAACAGGCCGTTGCTTTGCACCTGCTTGTGTGCTCCTGAGACAGTATAAGCATCACCTTGACAAGGAAAAAAGCCCAAAATGAGTGCTTGGCATTTCCTTACCATGTTGCCTTCATCATCGCAGTCATCACAGTCCTGTCGGGGTTCATCCAGGTGGAGCTGGTGCAGCAGCAGACCCGGAGAGGTCTTCCCGTTGCAGTCCTGGTGCTCGGAGGTGGAGGTTCGGCTGCTGTGTATGCTGCTGGTCCGGTACAGGGAAGGCACCTGCAGAGTATCCTGGAGGTCAAAGGAACCTTTTGTTTCCAGCGACTCCATGCGATGAGGCAAAGAGCCATTGAAGCTGCCGGCCCGACTGGAGCGCTCCTCATCTGAGCTCTCCCCTTCCTCTGAGCTCTCCTTCCCCTCCCCGGAGAGAAGGGACCTGCGCTCGCCGCTCTGCCCCCGCCGCTTGAGGCTGGGGGCCCGGCCAATGCTGTTCCAGCTGGAGCGGCGGCTGTTCCAGCTGCTGCTGGCACGCCAGGGGCTGTGCGGGGAGCTGCGGGCGCTGGGCTGCAGGAAGGACAAGGAGAGCATCAGCCCCGTGCCACCCACCCCGCGCTGGGCTGCTGCTGCACCAGCGGGGGCGGCTGGCTGGCTGTACAGCCCCGCAAGCCCAAGGGACGTGCTGAGCATCCGCAGGAGGAGGTGACGTGAGTACCGGGGACTTGAGCTCGTAGGCGGTGGGGTCCATGGAGATGCCGCTGGCCCGGCGGGACTCATAGCCCTGTGCCACGTCTCCAAACATGGCACTCTTGGGCATGGGCATCGGCGTGGCTGCGGTGTGTATGATGAGCGGCGGAGTCAGGCTCTTCTTCAGCTCCGGGTGGTCACTCAGGGCCATCACTGGAAGACACAAGTAGGTTTTAGGTGTCATACCTCTCGGGGCACATCTACAACCTGCTCTCGGGCAGGCAAAGCAGCTGTGCAGGGACAGCTCTCCTCCAAGCATCAGGAGGATGGGGGAAAATAGCCCTTCTGGAGAGCTGAGCGCCTGTCCTTCAGCCTGGCAGTGGAGCATGGGGATGTAAATCTGGAACGGGATCGGGTGCCAATGGGAGAGGAGAGAAGATGCAGACTGTCACCCACTTGCCCTCAACCAACACCTGCCAGCTCCAGCCCTGGCACCCTCTCTGCCCATGCCTGCTCCCCCCATCCTCCTTCCCCATGGCTCCTCTACTTGTGCCCCTGCAGAGATACCCTGAAAGCACAGCCTGGGCTTTCAGCCAGGTCTGCATCCCAGATCCCACCCCACAAGCCTGCTGCAATGTCAAGCATTCCACTGTTTGGACTACACCATTCTCCCAGGGAGGACTCTGCCCTTTGGGACACACTGTTGTCACAGCAAGGTGAGGTTTCTGCGGAAGGACCCCTACTCCTGGCTTTGTTACTCACAGGCTGGATTCGACAAGGTTTTCTTAAGTCCTCCTTCCTCTTCCAGGCAGCGGGGGAAGAGATCCCCCTCAGAATCAGACTTGGAAGCATCACCCTGGAGCAAAACAGAGGGCTTCAGCAAGGAGGGCGATGGGCCACGGTGCACGGATACCCCTCTGAAAAAATGGATTCCCGTCTCCAACACCACACCTATGGATCCACCGAATTTTGTACCACAATGCAACATCACCTTTCACAAAATGACGCATGCACATATTTATACCACAGACTAATTAACCTCCTACCAGGAAGACAGACTGCCTCTGGCTCCAAACATGGTCCCAGAAAGGGATCGGAAAAAAACCCCAAACCATTGCTTAATTTTTGCTGCTGGAATTGCATACTGGGCAGATATTAAGGAAGGACAGATGTCTGATGAGCAATTTTGGGACTACTCATCTCTCAATTTATACACCATGGCTTAAAACTCCCTGTGTGGCTCTCTCTAGTGATGCTTCAATGAAGCAATCCAGGGTTCAGAAGGGGCACAAGGGACCCTGAATTTCCAATGCAACTAATGGGCACGTGTCGATGGACACCCCACCAGCGCAGAGAGGATCCAGGTGGCAGAACCTGGCGACATCTGCCCTGGGTGGCCGTTCCCCTCCCAGCTGCAATGCAACAGAAGCAGAACCTTTGCAGATTTATGCTGTATCGTTTGGGGGGTTAAATTCCACCGTATCATTTCGAAGGGCAGGGGTTAAGCAAGAGCTGCCCACTCTGACACGTGCCCATCCTTGGGAGGGGAGAGAAGAGGTTTACCATTGCTCGCAGCGTGGTGCCCAGGCTCTGGCTCGGTCTTGCGGCACGGACCCAGTTAGGGACATCCCTGGGCGCCCCACTGATTCTGTCCATTGGCACTGCAGAAAGGCGCTTAGGGTGTGGTATAGTCAGGGTACACCCGACAGGCAGTGGTGCTCGCCAGAACAATACCCATCCAAAAGAGGAGGATTCACGGCTGAAACCACTGCTCTGGCAAAGGGCACCAAGCCCAGTCACGATGAAGGAGAGAGGTGGGAAGGGAGGGAGGGTGCTGGGATGAGAGAAGCCAAGCAGACACTCACTTCAGCTGGGAGACACCAGGAGCCCCAGAAAACCCCACCGAGGCTAAGCTGCACCCCCAGGAGCCCTGGCCAGCCGTGCGGAGGTTTGGTGCTTGGGTGCCTGTTGGTTGTAAAAGCCCAGAGGTGCCCCAGTGTGGGACAGGAAGAAAAGATGGCATCCAACACGAAGTCCTGTGCCCTGTGCCTCTCTGTTAAGCAAAACCCCAGAGGGACAAGCCCCAATACTCCCCTGTGCGGTCACTAAATAGTTAAGGGGACTTTTTTCTAGGCAGACAGGACACTCTCAGACAAATGTTTTTAAGGCAAAAGAGAGTGTGATGTGAAGTGTTGGCTCAAAACTTCCCCTCCTGAGGATCCAGGACTTCTGTGCTATTCAGGGAAGCTCATCCTGCAAGACGCAGACTGGGAAGGTCAGGAATGCACCTTGCAAGGGGGAGCAGTAAAATCAGGCTGGCCTGAACTTTGCTGGAGTCAAAACTGTGTCTCTGTACAAAGAGGGGCTCCAGCTGGCTCCAGGTATGCTCCCCACAGAGGCTCCCGGCTCAGCCCATCCTGCCAGGAATTACTCATTCTCCCTAATGCGTTATTAAAAAGGAATAAGTAACAGGAAGAATTTTATGTGATTTGTATTCCTGGAGTGCTCTTTAACAGACCAAAGGAAAGTTTTAGGGTGCACGGTGAGATGTGTGCCAAGATGGACAAGCAGAGCTACACGGGGACTTCCCACCCCCTTCCCCAGCACCAAACCCCACGTCTGGAGGGCAGAAAGCATCCCCTCCGAAACACCACGTGCCAGACTCAGTATGATGCAGACAAGCATCTCGCAGCCAGGGCTGCTGCCCATTACCTGTTCTTGCACTCCCAGTTTGCCTTTCTGGATGGAAAAGGGGTTATGAGAGAAGAGGGAGTTAAAATCCTTTTGGGAAATGAGGGTATGTCAAGGTGGACCAGGTGGTACGACAGCTAAACCAGCCTGTACCAAAGGGGACTGACACACTGGGATACAATGGGAAAGGGCTTTTGTGCTGAGGGAAAAAACAGACTTCTTGGAAAGGAGAGAAAGGGAAGGGAGTGGTAAAGAGAAAGATGAGGTTGGCAGAAGAGTAAGGTTTGGGGTGTGCTGCACTTCGGAGATCCACGGCTTCCTCAGACCCGAACGGGACCATTTCACATCCTGTCCCACGCTGTAATGCAGCATCTCGCCAGCAATCCCAGCATCCCAGCCAGCCTTTCTGGGACACGCCACAGCGCAGCTGCCACTGTCCTACCCTGTCCTGCTGAGCACAGGTCTCCCACACACACGTGTCCACAAACAGGCTTGATTCCAGGTCCCTTCACTCGCGGGCACCCTCCTCTGCCTGCATGATGGAGGGAGTGCTTGACAGGCACATTCAGCACTCAGCATCACCGTCCACATCCCTAGGGATGTGTCTGGGATGTGACTGTGCTGTGGAGGAGCTGTGACAGCCCCACAGGGAGCCTTCCCTGGGGCAGGCGTCCAGAAAGAGGTCAACAAGAGCTGGGGCTGAAGCCACATCAGCTGCACTGAAGCACCCACCTTAATTTACCTGGCTCCCCCAGAGAAGGAAGGGACTTAAAATCAGGGCTGACTTGACAACGAGGACAACAAAAAGGAAAAAAAAAAAACAACCATAAACTAAAACCACCCCCAGAACACCCAAACAACCCCCAAAAGAATGACAGTTACTACAATGAGAACAGCACCATGGCGTGTGACCAGGCACCACGAGAGAGACAACCACGGCGGGCGGTGGGATGTGCTGTGTACGTACCCCCGACGAGTCGACAGGCAGCTGAATACAGCTTAACTGCCCACTCGCATCTTCTCGCTTGGAGATCTCCTGAAGGAGAAACGGGGGGAGGGAAGGGGGAGGAAGGGGAAGGGGGGGTTCAATTGTCACAGTTTCAACAGCAGGTTGGAACGGGGAATCAAAAAACAACACGAGAAAAAGGCAGGGAAGGAAGGGGAAGGGGGAGAAGGGCAGCACACGGCCGCGATGGAGAGCTGGGCTGGGGCACCGTCCCCGCTCAGCACAGGGAAGGGCTGGAAGAGCTCAGATGGAGCAAAGCCCTGCGAAGGGACCAGCCTTACCTTTAAGTGTTTTGAACAGAGCTTGCTTCAGCTCCTAAGTGGTAATTGTGCTAATGAAACACCAGCTAATTATCGAAAACATGACTTTTTTTTTTTTTTTTTTGCAGCTGCATAATAGGATCTTTATTTATTATGCCTTCATTAAGCAGCAATGGAGGCTTTTAATGAATGTTTGATTAACACAATATCAGTCCTCTTACAGCCAGGTAAAATACCTAATTTAAGAAAAGCCACCAGAATGTGCCGTGAGTTCAGATCCCTCCTCACCCCTGTTAGCAGAGACACCCGTTTAAGTCAACGGGATGCCCAAACACAGCAGGGCTCTGGGCAAGGGGCACAGCACATGCCCCAGCATCTCTGCACAGCACGAGAAGCCAGTCTCCCCCTACCCACTTGGAAAGCACACATCATTTTTCACCTCCTTGTGCTTCCCCTTCCTCAAGGGTGGCTCTCCCAACACTCCTTTGCATGTTTTCGCAGCGCGGCTGAGCCGGGTCCCATCCCGTGGGGCTGTGGGAAGTTACGTGCTGCGGCAGGAGGGCACACGTTATCCCACCAGCTCAATTTCTTGCCTACAGGGCAATGGCTCTTTCCACCAGTTGCCATGTGGGATGCAAAACTCATCCCACTCCAGGCTCAGATGAAGAGTTTAAGGAAGACCCACCAGCTTTAGGATGTCTGGACAACAGTACCTTGCTAGTGATGTGATGGACACAAAGTCTTCAGTTGTAACAAAGACTGACATGGAAAAGCTCTCAAAAGAGAAAACATGGAAACCCTTTTCCTTCACAAGGAAAATCCCATTGAAACCAGGAATGCAAAAGCTAAGGGAGGCAAGAAAAACACCATCCAAGATCCCTGCTGTAGGAGAAGGGAGGGTTCCCTCTGGCTGAAGCCTTGAAGAAATCAAAGCTGTATTTCTCCAGAGATGCTACATCCAGAGAGCAGGTAATGTCCCACAGAGGAAAGGATGGAGGGGCTGAAGGGCCTGGCGTGCCAGGGAGGGAGGGACAGGGACACAAAGGAGGGGAAGGAACAAATCCATGAGCAAGGACAGCCAGGGACAAGGGGACATGAAACCAGGAGGATTACCAATGGAAGAATACACTTTGGAGATAATATTATTAGGAAGTGCCTCGGGAGAGGAGCTTTATGCCTGACAAAGAGGAGTCATTGCTTGCTTCAGAGAGAAGTCCCCAGGGCAGGGACCTCAGAGGTCAGGCAGCAATTTTAAATTAGCAGCTTGATCAAACGGAGTCCCCCGCTCACCTTCCCCGCACCAGCTCCAGGCTCGAGTTAAACCAGAGAACACGCGGTCAAAAATAACCATGTTGCATAAAGTCATGCATGCACCTCTTGCAAGAGAAGCGGGTTACCAAATAAAAAGAAAGAAGAGAAAAGAAAAAAAAAAAAAAAGCTCAACCCTGCAAAATATATTGCTCCATATTTAAAGTTTGGAACAGGTCCTTTTTGTTTCTCAACTGCTTATATACATCTGCTGCCTAGCAACTGGGGCTGCAAAGCCATGCACTAAAATTAACGAGGTGCTTGCAGATTGAGGAAAGGCACTCAAGGACCAGGGAGATAAAGGCTGCAGCCCCAGGATTGTGTTTCAGCCCAGAAATCTGAAGGAGAATGGAAAAAATAATAATAAGAATAAAAAAAAAAAAAACAAACTCAGAAGAGGGGTCAAGTGCAATCACAGGAGGGAGACTCTGGGGTTTGTTTACAGCGAGAGATGATCTCTCTATTAATTCTGCTTAGGAGAGGATCCTTCGCGTGCTGGCTAGCAAAAACCAGATCTGTTTGCAGAGCTATACACCAGCAAAGCTGAATAAACATTAACCAGCAACGCTAGACCTGGCTCCCAACCTCCAGCAGACATTTGCTCCCTGTCTGCTGCAAGAAACTTGGGTTGAGCTGCGGGATCTCTCGATCCTGTTGTCATCTACTGGAAGACCATGGACAACTCAGAGTAACAAGGACGTGGAAGGAAGATGCCATCATCAGAGCCTGAGATATAAAACAGCACTGTAATCAGAGTCACAAATTACAGAAATGTGATGCAAATTCAGTGGGATTGCCGTGGCTGGGCAGAACTGGCCCAGGAGGGTCGGATCTTTGGAGGCGGCGCTGGATCCTGGTCCCTGGCCTCACCTCTCAAAGCATCACTGGCTTCAGGCTATCTCAGTGCTTTCCTGAATCAGAAGTTACTCCCTGATTTACACCGCACTTAAAGCACGTTTGCAGCTTACATCGAAGTCCTGGAGCTGGCTTGGACCAGCCCGGCGCTGCCCCAGCAGAAGAGAAGCAAGGACAGGCAATGGGACAGCCCTGCTACAAAACCAACCAAAAGCAAACCTGGGGGGTGCTGCAGGGGCTTCCCCTGACTCCAGGGAAGATGCACCCTCAAGGACGTGATGATGGAATAAGATCGCAGCGCATTAAGCCAGGGCAGGAATTTACAGGGAGTTACACCAAGGTACCAGCTGGCCGCAAAGCGAGCGCAGATAAATCGCTGCCCAGGGAAAGAGGCGTGCAGCAGCTGGGTGTGCGGGAGCATGCCAGCGGGCATGCACGGGGATGCTCTAGCATGAAAATCCAGGCTGAGCCAAGGACCAGAGGTGTCAGCCTCCCTCAAGGACCAGGAGTTGGAGAAGGGGCTGCACGGAAAGGCTGCATCCTTTTCTCTAGGTAGTGGGTACAGCAGGTGAGCGCTCACTTCCATCAGCTTTCAGAGAACCGACTTGCTAAACTGGACAGAAAAAGGGTTGGGTTTGGAGCTGTCATCACAAGGAGCTTTTTGCCTCTTCTCGCTCAGGCAAAGGAACATTGTACTATTTGGGACAACCTGGCAGTGACCTTCCCTTCGGCTGAATGGGGCAGGAGGGGGGTAGGATTTACAGACAGAAACAGCTACAATAGCAATTAAAAAAGAAAAGCACCAACATGGAGAGAGACGATACATAAAAATAGAAAAAAAAAAAATTCTTCTTGCTATCTCTTGGTACAACTCCACTAATTTAACTCTAAACTGTGCTTCAAAAAGAATAATAAAACCAGTTTTGTGCACAGCTGTTCATAGGGTGGTAGGATATTATGATACCCAAGCAACAAATTGTAACTAATACTTAGTCACCCCAGACTGCTTATAAAAATCAGAGACAGTGTGTAAAAGCACAGCCTATACAAGCAGATCCCAGCGAGCAGTTTCAGGTTATATTTACCTCTCCAAGCCCCTGGGCAGGGTGTAAAGGTCCCCTCCCCTTACTGATGTTCTTGGACAGTCAGACAATTTTTGCAGAGAGCGGGTGAGCATCGCGGGTCCCCCACTCTGGGGGCTGGGTGACACGTTCACTTGCTCCAAGTTGGACAGTTGGGAAGGCAGTAGGATGAAAATAAAGATTGAGTTCAAACCCAAGTGCCCCCCTGCCCTTCCATGAAAGCCTCCAGCAATCCAGGATGTCTCATGGAAGTTCCCAGGCCAAGGAAACAGATGGCAGACACCAGAAATCATGTACGTTAAAGAGTGCAGAACATTGCAGGGCTGGAACGGGAAGAGCTCCGTGAACACATACTATCAAAAAAGATAATCGTGTCACTAATCTTTTACCAGCCTGCCTAAGTTTCCTGGCTGACAAACGCAGTGAGAATTGTTTCAAAGACACTGTCATAACAGCGATCCCATCCGCAGTGCCTGACTCACTGCTGAATTCCCACTCCTGCATTAACGCTAACAATGCTTTTCATTTAAGCCCTTCGTTTAGAGGGCTTACTGTGTTAAACCGCACTGTGGCTAAGGAGAAAAAAAAAAAAAAAAAAAAAAAGACGACCTACTATTTTCCCCCACTTTTTTCATGTGCCACTCTTGTGAATGTATTGCTGTCTGTCTCAGAAATCACATTCCAGGATCTGGAAGCCCTGAAACTTTAGAAGAAAGCAAAGGCACGATGAGCGTGAGGACATTACCTCTGTCTGGAAACCCTCCACCAGGATGGCCACCAGCAGGTTGAAGAGAACGTAATTCCCAAACGTCATGAGAGCGATGAAGTACAGAGCAGCCCAGGAGGAGGTTGATGCCATGCCATTGTAAAGGACCTTATTCCAGTCTTCCTGGGTTAAAATCTGCAGAGAAAAGATATCAGGAAAATGGAGATACTGGAGGATAGTGTGCTGTTTTCCCTGAGCCTGGCTGGGTATCTGTGCTCCAGACGGGCCAGACAAGCACCCCACTTTTGCAGTATCCACCGTAGCCATAACCACAGGAATATAAATCTGGCCCAAGCCATCTTCTGAGCCAGAGAAGAGACAGGACCAAAGTGACAGTGACCCTCACGCGACCTATAAGGGCCCTGCCCAAACTGCCCTGACCCCCATCTGCACAAAGGGACACGTTCAGCTGCCAGTGTCAGCCAGACCTTGCCTCAGCCAGAACGGCTGAAAGTCCTCCTTAAATCCCACAGCTACAGAGCTCAGAGCTGCTAGAAGAAACAACTGCACACATCAATTATGGGCTTAAACCAAATTCTGTTCTTTGCCAAAATACCACTGCGAATGGTCCTGATGTCGTCCTCCTCTCCATCTCCACCCTCTGCATTTACTGTCACCCACCCAGGCCATACCCTGCAAACACAAGAGCCCCCTGCCTCGGCAGCCCCTCCTCATTAGCTTTCTGATTTATTCTGGAAAACAGTCTGAAACCCCCTGTGTTCCTGCACTTGTGGGTTTGGGTCCTCTCCCTTCCATGGCAAGGAGCTTTGCTACGCTTGGTCAGAAAACAACACTGAAACAATCCCAGCATGCACATGAGTTGTGGCATTTTCCATTTGGTACCTGGAAAACAGTGACGATGGCCCAGAGCAAGGAGTCGAAGTTCTTCCTGTCGGGCAGCGTGTCTCCATCGCGCTCTGAAGCAAACTTACAGCCAAAGAGGTGCATCCCCAGGATGCTGCACGGGAAGGAAAGCAGGGGCTCACAGGAGGACCACAGTACCAACCAGCAATCATACAGCAGGGCTGACTGCCTCCTCATTTCACCTGGGCAGGCTTTTTTTAATTTATTTTTTTAAATCTTTAATTTTTTTAATTTTAAATTTTTTATTTTTAAAAAGAGGAATCATTTGTTCACTGAAAACACACCTTGAGATCGTGCAGGCCAGTTGTGAATTTGGGTCAAACCTGTCAAAGAGTTTCAACCAAAAAGTATGCCCGCTCCTTCTTTTTCTTCTGCTTTGGTTTTTTAAGTCAAAGCATTGTCTTTCAACATTTTCTAAACAAAATGTTTTGACTTTCTGTTTTGCAATGACACATTTTCAGCAAAATATGCTGAAATCAAATTAGGAAGACAAAAAGGGTTTCTGTGACATGCCTGAATGAGACATATCAGGGGACCTGAAACAGCTTTTTCAATTTTGGCAAGGAAACAGAATACCTTTCATTTCAGATTGATACTAAAAGAATAATCTGTTTACCCCTGCTCTCTGCCAGTAACCTGAATAATTGAATTATTTGCAGCTCTATTGAGCACCGCAGCTACAAATGGTGGTCTTGGAGTGAAACATCTCACTGGGAGAAGGGACATTATTCCATGGAGGAAACTAGCTTTCTTCAGCTTTCCCAGTGCCTGCATTGCTGGAACACCAGAGTTGGCTGTTACAAGGAGACACCTCAAAAATTAGAATGAAATCCAACAATCTGGGGCTACATGAAGCCAATTTCTAACATTTCCACTTCTTGAAAGAAAAGGCCATGCAAGAGCACGAGCACCACCACAGATTACTTTATTTTAGGAACATCACCCTCTCCTTGGCAACATTTTTAGCACCAGGCTTTCTGCTAGTCAGTAATGGGACCGCTGTCTTGGGGTGATGTCAAGGAATCATCCAGCTGAAAGATTTTCCTTGCAAATCATCTTGCAAAGACAGATGTTTCATTTGGCCAGAGCTAAGAGAATTTAGTCAGGGCAGCAAGCCACCGCCAGCACTGGCCAGTGATGCCATTCCTGGGACCATGTCCTGGTAAGAGTCATACCCCACCATGGGATCCCACCTAAAAACCCAGAGCAATGTCTGGATGGGGAATCTGAAGCACTCACCTAAAGATGAAGATGAAGAGCATCAGCAACATGCAGAAGGTGGCCACGTTGTCCATGGTCTTCATGAGGACTACGAGCTGGCGCTGGAGGGCTGGCATGAAGCGGACCAGCTTCAAAACTCGCATGAGCCGAAAGGTTCGCAAGACCGAGAGCCCCCCACCTTGCTGGCCCACTATCTCCCACACGCTGAGGAAGAAAAAAAGGTCATTGCAGGATGAGACAACCAAGTCTAACACAAAAGCACAGAGAGGATACAAAGAGAGGCTGAAATTCAGAGAGAAGAGGGATGGAAAGCGGGCAGAGACACACCGCCAATGCCCCCAGCGAGCTGGACTCCATCCAGGCTTGCAAAGAGCAGAGCCAGAGCCCCTAGACTAGACACCAGAGTGTCAAAAACATGCCTGCAAATCAGTGCCTGCAGCTGCAGGGGCAATTATAGCCTTTGCACATGCCAAAAAAACCCAGAGCTACTTAATCAGGCACTGGTCGTACCATTTGGATCCTAGACTTTCCCAGGACATTGGGACTGATCGCTTTCTGCTTGGGCCTCTCTCTGAAATGATTGTAAAATAACCCCCAGATATGTATTAGCAATCATGCCTAAGTGCATTAATTTACAGCAGAGAAGTATAAAGTGTCACAGGAAGGTATTTATGCCCAATCTCCATTACTTTCTGTTTAATTAAACAGCCCAATGAGGAGAAACACACATAAAGAAAGCTCTAGGTTTGTACCTAATCACCACGATGATCCCATCAAAGATGTTGTATGGATTCTTAATGTAGCCAAAAGGACCATAAACGAGGACTTTCAACAGCATCTCCAGGGCAAAGAGGCTTGTGAAGACTATGTTGCTGATCTCCAGGGCGTTGGTAAGCTCCTCCGGCTGGGGAAAGAGGAGGAAAGGGAGGCAGTAAGCAGCACAGCTCCGTATCCGAGATCACACCTGGAAATACAAGCCCCAGTACTCCAAGCATAGGAATTCCAATGCTGATGGTGTAGCAAGAAAATGGCAATAGCTCATTCAAAGCCCAGGAGAGAGAAGAAAAATACTATCAGAGTATTTAAGGTTTATACACCCGTTGTAAATTGAGCAGGTAAATCCAGACATGGACTTCACGTTAATCGCAGCTTTAGTACCACCTCAGGAGGTTTATGGAGAAGTGGCATGTACTGAGCCTTAACGCTTTCACATCCTCCAAACCAATTTGCCTTGAGCAGAAAGGAAAGCTGGACCGTTTTGTCACATAAATATTCTTTTAGGGCCTGTCTTTTTATTTAGCATCTCATCAAAAGGTTTAAGCTAAGGTTTTTCAAAAGCAGAGACTTGAGGTGATATAAGTGGAATGGCTCAAAAACCTCATTATCAGGAGGCCCCAAATACAGCTAATGGGGAAGGGACCAATCCTGGCACTCCAGACCGGCAATCTAAAAATAGAGGTATGAAAAAACCGTAACAAACAGACTTCCACTAATCTTAGACATAAATTAATACCTTTCATGTTTTTTTAGCATATTTCACAGAGGGTTCCCAACAATGCCTGCAGACACCCAGTGCTGTGCTTTCCCCGACGGGTGGGCGGGCATTATTGGAAAACATATGGCAGAAGACAAAAACCGGTGGTGTAGTCTGTTTAGGATCAGTCAGTGGCAAAGGCAGGAGCAGAATCTGCAGTACCAGATCCCCTCTCCCCATTTAACCCCAACACAGAGCCACAACTGCGTGTTTCTACTTAAAGGCTTTGTTAAAATCAGAAGCTGATGTCCTGCTGGCAGACGGCCACGGGGTCGTGTCGGCAACGCTGAGGTGCCCCGCAGGGCAGTGGGCTGGCACAGTTGGTAAAACACCTTACACACAGCGGGTGCTGGTCTCCTCTTAGGGGTAGTTTGGCACTTAACTCGCTCAGATACTTGTCTAAATCCCCTTAGCTTCAGATGCCTCAACACCGTGGTGGGTCATGGCCAGATGTACAAGCCCACAGCAGCTATGCCATGAGCAGAAGCCAACGCACAACGTGTGCTCTTGACTGCTCCCACAGCTGACATGAAACACCTTCATGGCTGGCCAAAAACTTCCTACAACCGACCAGGAGCTGCAACACCATGGCACACACTGCTTCACAAGCTGTAGGGTTTGACATGAGATGACCCAGCCCCAACGCAACACCATGGGAGCCAGGACAGGGGGTGGCTCAGGGTCAACACTTGCTCAACTGTGTTTCAAAGTCCCAAGAAACTACAGTGACCAAAAGCTCACAGATAAACTTGGCAAAAAAAAACAGATAAATCCATGTGGGTGTTCACAGAATCATCCAACTCTTTCTCAGGGTTGAAGGCTCCAGGCACAGCTGGGCAAGCCCCTGGAGAACAGGTTCCTCCAACCCAGTGCAAGGGTAGATGGTGACCTAAATTGGCCTGATGCTGTCTCAGCATGGTTGTATAATCCCTGGGGACTTACACTGATGCTGGTGGGAGCTTGTGATGACACAGCAATGGTCATTGGATAGCAAAGGGGGACACAGCAGCATTAAAAAGTAATAAAAAAATTAAATAAGGGGGTGTTGAACGCTTCCTATACATCAAACATCCTCACCCAGGAATGGATGCTTTGGCTAGAGTTTGCCAAACACACTGGACCTACAGCCTAAATCGCCTCCTCACTGATCTGGAGCTGAAATACAAATGCTCCAGCTCCTGATATTAAATGCAGCCCTGGTTTAAAATCATATACCTATGGGAACACTCAGACACAAAGTAATAAATAGGCCAAGAACTTATATGTCAAGCTGCACCTCAGGACAATTTCAAATAGCTGAAAGTCTACATTAGTCACAAAAAAAATGCCAACTCATTCACGAGCGCCCCAGCACCGAAGCAGGCTGTGCCGTTATCATTACCGCAGCGATAGGGCTGGAAAGGAAACATGTTCCTGGAAGCTTTCCTTCTCATCCATCAGCACCACTAACCCGGGCCCCGAAGGCTGACTTCCACCCTCTGCTCCCCCTCTGCAGCCGCGCTGCCACATCCAACCGTCCCTGCAGGCGCGACCTGGTTAAGTCCCTCAGTGAGTGAGCAGCGCCCAGCAGCAACCACAGCGGCCGCATCCCTTCCCCGCGGGGGCTGACACGGAAAACCCAATCAGCCCTGGCAGGGATGTTGTGTTAATAGCATGGATTAATGAAACTTTGCACCTTGTGAGCACCTTCTGGCTGGAGATGTTGTTGGGATTGTAAATCTGGCTGGGAGGACACAGCTTCATGATGTGGGGAGCAGAGCTTAGACTGCAACTCTCCCAGGACCCCCAGCACCCACTGGGTGGGCCATGAGACCCCAGCCCACGGAGCACCCCTCCCAGCTCACCTGGCTCACAAGAGCCCCAAATATCCCTGGCAATGGCCCAGAAAGGCTATGGGTCAGCCCGTGCAGCGTGGTGATGCTCAGCACCCGCAGCAGCGCTGGATCCATCCATCTCCCATTGCTTCCCTCCGAAAAAGCCACCTGGCCCTGGGCTGCTCCTCCTCCCTACACTCTTCCACTTCCTTCACAGGGAACAGTTTTAATATCTGAGACTTTGGGCGTCTATAATACAAAATGAAGAGCGGGACCTCCTGAACCAGAGGTGAGAAGTAATATCAAAAAAATCCCAGATTAATGGCCAAAATGGGTCAAAAGAGGAAGGGAAAGCTTCCCTTTCACTCTGCTGGGAGAAGAGGAGGGTCTCCAGGGCAGCCTGGGGCTCTGCCAGGGGAGGGGGAGAGAAGCATCTGCTGGAAGCACAGGACAACCAGACCCAGCTGAAATCAAGGAGTTATTTTGCTTCAGGAAACAACACATCCCTAAACAGATGAGAAGGGGCAATGCAAAGTACTCGGAGGATTTTTGAAGGACTCTCTCCCCAAGCCCCTCACTTCCACTCAGGGGGTCCCCAGGGGGGCTCAGGAGTGCCCTGAAAGGCATACGTTGCTGCAGCCAGCCCATAGGGCACCTGCCCAGACCCCTGCCACAAGCACCACCGGGAATTATTTGTAAATATTTATAAAACAGACATTGGCTAAGATCATGACCCTGCCCAAGGGGAACATAGCCAGGCAGCGGGGAGTCAAACACTTCTGAGAATGCCAGGATTTCCATGCAGCCAGAGATGCGCACGGATAACGGGACTGTTTATGAAATGCTTCTGCTCTAGAGAAATCATAACTATGTCTGAGACATCTCTCTTAGACATCATTACAACACAGCAGAAAAGGGGCTTTTCTCTCCTGTGGGAACTGAAATTGTCATCCCATCCCAAACAGGGATACAGAGGTTCAGAACAGGCAAACTGAAACACTTTGTACCCAAAATTTTGAAAGCTTTCCCCTCCATTTCAGTCCCTATTCCCTTAACCATTTACTCTGTACTGTAAATCAAGTGAAATTAAAACACATAAATAAAAGTCAGCTTGAAGAAGAACACGGAACTTTTTGTTCCCCAACTGTTCAAATGAACATTTCAGATCTCTCAGACAATGTGTTTCAATAAATTATTTTTGTAAAACTAGTTCACTGAAACCACTCCCCTCCCATGAGCAGCTTCAAGTTTGATAAACTGCTATTTTCTGACAACAGCCATCTAATCAAAACGATATTGATCAGCTCTAGACTTAATGTACCTCGAAGAGTCACCAACTCATGACATACAACCAGCTCCACAGGTCCTCACCAGGCGCGGAGGAAAAGACCCAGTAAAATCAAGCAGCTTTACCCTCCAAGGGCCACAACACGGCAGGCAGGGGAGGTAGCATCCTGCAACTAAATGATATATCTGGAAAACAAACCCCTCCAGGAAAGGGCATTTTGCAGGGAAGTAGAGCCTGAAGTGCACATCCTGGGGGTTCTTTACAGCAGAAAGCCTCCTGCCCACCACCCCAATTACAGCACACCTGCCACAGCATCAGCTTCTCCATTAAAAGTGGAGTCTGCTAATTCTCTCATCAGTAGCAGCAGTGACTAATTAAAAGGAAAGCATCCTATGATTAAATGAGCAACACCCAGAAAGAGTGAGATACAAGCATGATTTAGCTGTGGCACGAAACACCGGCTCTTTTGATGAGTCTCTGGCAAATACTGAATTTTGTTTCCAGGACACCTCGCCTTGCTGGACACACAGACGTGGTGTCCTGGATAAATCATTCCCTGTTAGCTCTCTGTTTGTGTAGTGTCGATTTGTTGATGTACCAAACAGCACATTGACGAGCTCTGGCAGCACATAAAATAGGAGCAGACAGCACAGCATCTCTCATAAACACCACACAGCAAACGAAGGCGGCGGGGAGGAGGCGAGCCACGGGCGCCTGCCCAGCTGTAACCCTGCCTGGCAGGGTGCAGAGCCTGGCGGCGGGCAGGGGATGCTCCCTGCACCCTGCCTGGCACTCAGCAGGAGGAGGCAAGAGAAGATGTCCCCAGGTACTAAAAGTCACCTGGAGGGGTGTCTCAGAGCTGGACCAGCACCTTGCCCTTTTTCAGCATTCAGGAATAGGCTGTAATGCATTTCTTATTTTTTCATTTATTTATATTTTTTTAAACTGAATAGAAGCTCACAAGCCGGGTTTCCGATGACAGAAAGGTACGTGCTCCATTTCCATCTGGGCACGAGACAGTGGCACACACTCCTCCTTCCCGTGCACGGGGCTCCAAGGGGTCTGCTGAGCCAGCAAGGCTAAAGGCAACGTGGGGAAAAAGGTGAGGACAGGGCCTGGGGTCATTAAAAGCACAAGCCCCGGGGGGGCTGCGTTCTCCGATTCCTGAAAGACAAGCCCTGCTGTGTGATGAAGTGCAACCAAGTGCCCTGGCAGATGGTGCACGGAGCTTACAAGGCTTCTACTCCCGTCTTCCTCCAGCCGTGACCCATATAAGGCACAGGCATGGCACAGGTCTTCATCATCGTCAGACCTGCACCCGGCGCCATGGGCAGGTCCGGCACGGATCCGTCCATCCCCGTTTCCCCTCTGCCCGGGCTGCGGCCAAGCCTGGTCTTGCCCAGCCCCTGCCCCTGGGGATGTCAGCTCAAAAGAGCAGAAGCATCCCAGGGTCTTTCCTCTCTATCTTGCTAATAATACAATAAAATAGGAAAAATACTCTGTCTTGCCACAGCACAGATGGGGTGACTGGCCAGGAAGCAGATCCCTCCTGATCCCGAGGGCTCTGCTTCTGCGAGCGGATCCAGAAAACCATGAAAACTTCTAACCCATTCAAACGGCTGCAGAATAAAACCCTTCTGAAATCATTACCATGGCAACTAAGGAAAAATAACACAGAAAGAAAATACCGACCTCAGCTATTTCACAGGAAACACCAACAACATTTTACTGACTCATCACTTGCAGATTTTTAATATATATACATAAGAAAAAAATCAACTGGGTCACACAAAGACGTGATGTTCAACCTGACACCACTCCATTACGATCCTTTCCACCCTCCGCCTGGGAGCAGACACGCACTGGGTTTGCCTCAAAACAGGAGCCAGACCACAAGTCCTGGGGCAAAACGCAAGAAATCCTGATGAACAGAAGCAGTTATTAATTAACAAAACGAGGTGCCCTTTTTGTGCCCTCTCCCACACCCAATTCCCCATCATTTATAGCTCATGGCTGTGTCCTCAGTCAACCGATGACCCTTTTCTGTGCCCTGCTCTCATCGCACCCACGTTATTCCCCCTCCATCGATGCACCTGCTAAGCCATGGCCATCCGAAAAAACACTTTGGTTCCCTTTGGGAAATACAGCTCCTCTTAACTCCAGAGCCACTTGCTAGTTTATAAATAGAAACTCAATCCACGCATATTTTCAGTGATGACATCAATTGTCTTTGGGGCTCCATAAAAGGCATCAGGCTTTAGCTATTGTCCTGAGTCCAGCAGCGGGAACCTGAGCCGCGCTTAAATCAGAGCCCGATAGACCAAGAGGCTTTCTCTGATCATCCTTTGCCAAACTGGTTAAAGAAAACAATTCCGAAGGGAGCAGATTTGGTTTTGCTCTGCTCCTCCTGGGGCTGCAGACACAGAGAAGGCAGCGTGCTTGGTGGGCTGGAGGAGGACTGCTGGGAAGTTCGGATTTATAGGCATTTATTAAAAGGAAAATACTTTGACAGACAGGAGAACAAGTCCAGTTTCATCCCATCACCACATGGGAAAGGAGGATTTTGTTATGGGCTGAATATTTCATGCCACGGCAAGTAACGCTCCTAAGAAAGGGAAGAAAGCAGCTTTCATTTTGCAGGAATCAGAGCTGTCTGCACTGGAGGGACTCCTTGTCCACCACTGCTGCTAATCTCCTCACCCCCACCCGTTCTTCCCCGTGCCAGGTAACAATGTCCCTTCTCATCCCACACCTGCAGAAGGAAGGAGCTGAGGCCCATGGACACAGCACCTTCTGGTGCAAAACCTTCCTCTCCACCACATCCTTGTTGACCATCCATGGCCAACAACAGAATTCCCTGGCCCCGACTGCCCATACAGGGCTGTGTCCCCATGCACCTCTGCCTCCCAAACACCCTGAACCTGGGGCACAAATGAGGGGATGAGCCCCGAGCACGATGGAGAACCTCATCAATCAGCCATGAAGGGACCTGCCATGAACTATCCCTGCCCAGGACCACAAACAGGACATACAGACCATGCTCTCCTACCCCAAGCCCTGGGAGTGGGATCTTTCAATTGCTCTCAGGAGGCAACAGCAGATATACTTGCCTGAACTCCTTATCTATTTTAGCTTGAGATTTCTGGATGAATATTATCCCAGAAAATGCAAGAAAAACATGCACTGGCTCATCCCTCTGCCCAGGTTTCCAAGGAGCTTAAGCTGAACAAAAGCTGCATTTCCACTTGGTCACACCTTGTAAGTACTTGAGATTTAAAGCCCTCTATTTCTAGTTAATCTAAACCAATTTTGAAATTTATCTCCCCATTAGTACTTGAGAAGGTACCAGGGGGAGGGAGGAAATAAAAAAAAAAAAAAGGAGAAAGAAAAAGGCTAACTCAGTACGGCTCCTGCACAGTTCTGCTGAACCTGGGTTTCTGATGCTGGTAACACTATCTCTAATGCTGACAGACATCCATGGGGGAAAAGCTGGTCGTTTCCTAACATCAGCAAAAAAACAATTATAACAAACAGCTTAAATCCAGCAGAGATGAGGGAAAAAGTGCACAGCTCTTGTCACTGTTCCTGCTGGGGGCTGAGCGCGGTGGGAAGGGGCTCCGCGAGGACACGGATAGCAGCAGGGCAGAATTGTGGGCACCAACAGCATTGGGACCAACCCCAACCAGGAGAATCAGGGAAAAAATGGACTGATCCCTGGGAAATCACCAATAATCAGCAATCAGGAGTGTTTAAAGACAATAGGATTTGCCAGTGCAAGCTGAGGATGCTCCAGAAGCTCTAGCTGAGTTTGTTGGCTCTTACCCAAGGGGAACAACCACAATAATCAAAGAAGGAGCAGAGAGAAATGCCCAGCTATCTGCAGAGAGCAGCGATTTTTCATCTGCACAGGGATGAAGAGAGTTTCAAAAGCACACATCATTTTCCCATTTCACTGAGCCGGAGTCTCTTCTCAACACTGCCTGAGCAGAGATAACACGAGGGTAGGGATGGCAGCTGAAACAACAGCTGTAACGATAGGATCTAAGGCAGCCCAAGTATTTCCAGCCTCTGAACTAAATTAACAGGAAAGGATTGACACTTACAGCTCCCCATCCAGGGAGCTGAAGAAAACTTTTAGTACATGTCAAAGAATCCACACAGACTCATCTCTAAAGTAGAGAACTGAATTATCTGATAAAAACCCCATACACTTTGCAGCTGCATGAAATATCATTTAATTTTCAAATCGTTCAGTCTCCGGAACCAGGATAAAGTCTGCTTTATAGGCACAGCCCATTTTTTTAATGACTGTGAGGTCCATGGTACCCCTGTATTGTGCATGGCAGCCTGGAAGAGCTACGTGAGCAAGTCAATTAAAACATGTGAGTTCCTACAAGACCTCAAAAACCCTTCAAATCACTGAGGAGTGGAAGAACCCCGGAGGTCCATAAAAAGAATTACCCCCAACAGCAAACAGAGAGCTGGTTTTGAAGTCAGTGATCCTAGCGATTAACAGCTCTGATGACTTCCATTAGCGTTGACTTGACTCCTCCAGTCTCCAACAACAAATCATTAATAAGAGTAATTTCTGCTTAAGCAGGAGCTAATTGAATACGGCACAGGTAAATCTATAAGGCAACTCATTTTCCTACCATGGGAGCGTCCTGTGCAGCTGTAGTACTGAGAAATGAAGTTGATGCTAGCAACAAGCCCCGTGTTGGGCAGAGCCAGCAGACGCCGAGGGAGGGAAAGCCTTGCCACGCTGCCAAAGGTTTGATCGCTTGGCTAAGAGTAGCTGGCACAGGGCTGGAGAGATGTGTAATGGAGTTAAATAGAGACATGGGATATGCACTGAAGTGGAAGTGGAGATACCTCTAGGAAGAGAAGATGGTGTGTGAATGCGGGACCTTGTGAGCTCCCAGGAAAGCTCCTGGGGCAATGGGAGGTTGGTCAGGGAAAGGCTATTGCATTGACTTAAGGGATGCACACACATGTGTAAGTGGCTTCCCGAATCGAAGCCTAATCAGAAACATACAGGGAAGCACCACATTAGAAATTTCACCACAGAGAAAAGTTGGGCTATGCTTTTAAAGGCCACAGTTGGAGTAAAGCAGCCAAGAAATAGCGTTAAGGGGGTACGATACCGGTTTGCATCAGTGTGGGATGCAGAGAGCCCCTGGTGCAGCACCAGCTGCTGCCTGGATGTAGGATGGATCTTTGAGTCCCTGCACTTGCAGGAAACAATTCAGATGAGATGCAAGTGACACCAAAAATATTTTACAGAAATAGGATTCCCTTCCTTCCTGACCTGGAGGCTTGACAACAAATCCACATGCATGAAAGAAGCCAAAATTCAGATGTCCTGGATCGACCTGACATGGAGCTGTAGAGATTGGAGGGGACACAGTGTTGCCCCTGACTGTCCTAAGATGCCAGACAAGGGCAAGCTGGGCAGCACACACCCTGCGAGCTGCAGCTCATCCCTGGATCCTACACAGCCGCCTCAGGAGGTGAATGAGCACTTGCCAAGATCTCGTTTTGGCACGTAGGGATGTCAAAGAAGCAGCCTCCATATGCCTGACAAATCCACAGCTGCCCTCCACCACTCCTGCGGCCAGCAGCAACATGTTCAACTTGGCTTAAACTGATGGAGATTAGGATGCTCTTGACTACTGAGTCCTGGGAGCAAAGCGCTTTTGATCACGCAGATGCCCTTATTGCTTGAGGCAGTGCTCACAAATGGATTCAGACCTGCTGCCCTCCAGCCTGCCCAGGACTTTAGACACTAGCACAGACTTCCCAAGACCTGGGGCACCAGCCTGCCAAATCCCACTGCCCAGCTCCATTACACCACTTCTCCATGGAGCAATGAAAATTTCCTCCCACATGGAGAAATCAATCAGTGGGCATCACGACAGCTAATAATTTTCAGTTACCTTCTTCCCTGCACATTGAATTCAGGCAGTACATAAATACTGTTTGGGTGACTATCATTAATGCTTGAACCTGGAGCCTAATGGTTCCTCCATGCTGGCAGGTTTTCTAACCCTTCACCTCTCCTCTCGATCATCCTGGATACCTGAAAATTTCACGTCCTCTGACACTGATTAAGATGACTCCCACGTTCTCCAGCCTCAACTGTTTACATAAATAGACATTTTAATGCATTTTGCCAGCAAGCTTTCCTTTGACACTTTGGCACAGATGGTTGATATTTCCATGCCGCAGCAGCTATTAGATCTTAATGTTACCAGTGACAACTTTACATCATCTGTGCCGCGTACACTCCAGGCTCCTGCAGTGAGATGCACTAGGAAATCAGCTTGAGATACTACCACAGGCTTTGGCTGCTCCTTCCATCTGCAGATGGAGGTTGCACACCTTGGTTCAGGGCACTGCTGCTTTGTGGATTCCTACAGCACCTTGCTGTAGCTGGAGGGGGGCTCCACCGGTTATCCTCCTGACAGGGTGATGTCAGGCATCGCCTCTTCCCACTTCCTTGAAGAACTGTCTCCCACAGGTGATGAGCTTTTCTCCTTGGGTGCTGTCCTAGAGAGTCATTCACCCCTGTCATCTCTCCAATTTGCTTTTAAAAATTAACAAAAAGTTCTCTACAGGTCTGCACCAATTTCCTCTTCCTTCCTTCAGAGACACCAGAGGTTTGGATCTATCTAGATCCAAGTCCCCACAAGCTCCAGCCATGGATTTGAACCAACTGCAGCTTTGGGGAGGCCAGTGCAGGACCCTCCAGTCTCTTTCTTGTTATGTTAACAATGGCAAAACACCGCAGAGACGGCGGCTGAAATTCAAGCACTATTTAAACAAATGAATATGTAGGGTATAGTTCATACAATGCGAGTTCAGACAAGGAAAATCGGAACAGCCAGGCAGCTCAATGCAAACCAGATTTTAAAAACAAAAACAAAACCCCAAAGCCCTTCCTCAAGGAAGCCCTTGCCGAATTCTTTCCCCTGCTGAGTCCAACATCACGCCTTGTACTAAAGCCTTTGCATTTCACTCCAAAGAAGGACTTGGAGGGGGGGGGGTGGTAAAGAAGAAGAAAAAAAAAGGCAGCACATTATGGAACACAGTCTGGCTTAAAGCCAGGGCTGGGGGGAAAAGCAGCACAGAAACCCTCTGGTTTAGCAGCACATTTTACTCCTGCTCTATGGCAGAACAAGCTTTTGCAAAGCCCTAGCCGTTTGAACCCGCAGCGCTGCAGACTCTCAGCTTCCCTAAGGCGAATCAGTCAATTGGTTCAACAGTGTATTTAAAATCCCCCAGAGTCTACCTCTAAATCACCTTTATACTCCTCTACCCAAAGCTAATAGTTTCTACCTGCATTTTGCTTCATCTCCATAGAAAAACAAGCTATTTAGCAGTCACATTAATAATCTGCGGCAATCTGGTTGTCATTTCCCTGATGGAAAATTTCACACTGCTGCCCAGCAGCCGCGACGTGGTGAGTGCTATGTGCACCTCAAACCACTCTGCTTTCCTCCCACGGAACCCAGCAGTCATGAGAAAGGCAAGAGTCAGAGCTGGGAGGGTGGAGAGGATGGGCAGAAACAGAGTTAAGCCCGGTCAGGTGCAGCTACGGCTCCCGCACGTGGAAGGACCACGTGGAAGCAACCTGATGCTGAGTGAGAAAGTCAGCAAGTTCGTGTCTGAAGGAGCTTAAAGGAAACCCAGCTCCTGAACCCCCAGTCATACGATGGTAAAACATTTGTTGACAATGACTTTACCAGGGAAGGTGGTCTGTGGAGAGGAGCTTTGGGCAGGAAATGAGCTGCTGGGGACCCAAACTGCTGTTGGTATGTGCATCCAGCACCCCTGGCCATGGCTGCCCAGTCTGGCCAGCTTGATCGATGGGTGAGTGCAAATAGCGAGAGGTGAGGGCCACTGTTCTCAACACACTCCCAATTTCTACTCATTGTGACACGCCTCCAAAGAACCACTTTTATCCTAAATATCCCAACCTGGCCTTCTCTGGCTGATGACTCTACTAAACAAGTGACTGAAAGACTGTTTCAGTCTTCCAGGCATCCTCCATGGAGAAAAGCAGGTCCCTACAGGATGCCTGTCCCGAGGTGAAATGCAGAGCCTCCAGAGGAGCACACTTTTCTTCCCTGGCTATAATGAGGACCTCAGCAGACCAGCTCCTGCCTTGAAGTGCCTGATGCTCTGGTGGTCCCGGCGCTGCTGAATCCCACCCAACATTGCTGGGGACAGGTGGGAAGGCAGAAGCCTTCTCCCTCATTGAGGAACCACCAGCCTATCCTTCCTCTCACAGAGTAGCTGCTAGTGCATCCTCTCCCCTCTGGTAAGATGCTAGTAAACAACACAAGGCTTTTCGCATGGCACCTTAAAGCATGTCCTGAAAGTATTTATCCTAATATAGCCCAGGGTGCCCAGGGTGGCCTTGAAAAACCCAAGAGGTAAATATTCATTAAATAAGCAGAAAGCTTAATATAGAAAGTCATGGAGTCAAGTACTCTTCAAGCCCCCTCATGTCTTTGCAAACATCAGCCAACAAAGATAAATTTGGCGTGGTTGGTCACTTGCACTTTTAGGAGAGGCTCTTTGAAACAAAAAAATCATATTTCAATGTTTATAATATCTGCAGAAAGGCCCAGTCCAGCATTTCTCCCCTCTAACTCCTGCTTTTATAACTGCCAGATTATGAAACTGCAGACTAAAAGCTTCCCGGGTTTACAGAAAAACACCTCTCTGCTCTCTGCCGCCGCTTCGAGCAGATGAACTAATAAAACCAAACTCCACTATTCACTCCAAATGCCTGGGAGAAAGGAATCTGGAACAGTAGTAGCTGCAAAACACCATCAAAGAAAGCAACCACCCACAGCGTCTGGAGTCCCCCTACGCTTATCAGCTCCCTTCACCCTGTTACCCAAAAACCACAAAAATCTGCTTCTTCCCATCCAGCTGCCTGCTGGGACTCACCGCTGGCCAGGGCAGAGGCCAGCACCCCGCTGCCCTATTTCCCCTGAGCCCAAGAATGAAGGAGCTGTGTTGCCTTTACGGTGTTTGAGGATGGGAGTTTGCTCAGCCACCACCCCCCCCACCTCCCCATGGGATGGTCCCCCTGGTACACACACGGTGGCAGCCTACGCCAGCCTCTCCCAAAGGTGCTCCTGAAAAAGGGCAACAACCTTGGACAACCTGCCCCTTGGGCAGTCGCAGCACAGACAGATCTGCTTTCACCTTGCAGCCAAAGGAGGACTATAACTGTTGTTTGGTTTCTGTGAGCCACCTCCTCCCAGGTTCTTAGGAGATGATCTTCCCGCTATTATTCAATAAAGGTGGAATTGCTCGAGCTTCCCCGCAGAGCTCCCACCAAGGGCAGCACAGGAAGGTGAAACCTGCAGGACTTCAGAGCGCATCGCTGGTTAATGTGTACTGAAAACAACGGTCAGCCAGCCAGCCTGTATTAGGACATCAGGGAGAAGGTGCTGGCTGGAAGGGACACATTTAGCACAGCCACGTCTCCCCGGCGTTTGGTCGTTGAGGCATTAATGCCAGGGGAGGACACAGGACTGGGGAGCTGATCTGCAGCCACCACCACTGCCACTGGGAGCTGTGGGAGAAACGCCTCTGCGTGCAACTGGAGCGACTCTGCAAACGTGAAACGTGCCAGGAAGGGGAAAAAGTGAACAGCCACGACTCGAGATGCAATGGAGCTCCCAGCAAAGGCTGGCACTGGGACAGGGGTGCCTGTGTCTGTTGGGGAGGGGAGAGGTCTGGCAGCCCAGGAGAAGCTGGCCATTGGGGGTCCTCAAGCATTGGCGGCGCATTTAACAAGGTTTTGCAGCATCTCAGCATCCCTGCTACTAAACTCTTCACCCCAAACCCAAACGAAGCATGCACCTGCAGCACCAAGCCATCCCATGCCTGCGGCAGGACCAAGGGCACTGTGCCAGGTGTGCCACCAGCAGCAGCCACAAAACCTACGTGAGACCAGCCCATGCAAACACTTCTCCAAAACAGAGCTCTCGCCATCCTGATGGAGACATTTCAAGAGAAACGTGGCAACTCCTTGTCTTAATGACTGTATCTAGGGAAAAGCTCCTGGGGAACAAGCGTGTGAGAGGCTGGAGCAGAGGCAGCCTCTTGCCTGCAAGGACTCAGATAATCAAGTGGAGGAATAGCCAGCGATGAGTCTATTTTGGACTCAGCATACTGTTGCTGGAGCGTTCACCGGGGAGGCAAAGCCATTTGTTACCTCCTCTCCAGGGATTGCAAATTCAGTAGACTTCCCTGCCTGCAGCTGCACCGCGTGCGGAGCCCGCAGCCACCGGCAGCACCGCCAGCACTGCCAGGCTGGCACTAATCCAGCGGCAAACGGCTGCTTCCTCCCCTTGACCCCACACCGCAGAATCCAGCAACCCGTGGTGCTGCCCACATGACGGTGGCCTCGGCACGGTGCTGAGCATCCCCAGCCGGGCCGGGATGTGTGAGCTCACGCAGCTGGGTACCAGCCAGAGTGACTGTTGCCTGCAAGCTCCAAGCAGACTAGAGACAAAGGCAGCCCTGCTTTGTCCTGGGACCCTTCCCACAGCACCCCAATGCCTCTTGCCCCAAACCATCCTGCCAGCAGTCCGATTTGGACCCATAACGCCGCCTGCCTCCCCGCTGCACTGGGAGCCACCGAGACAGCACTCACCTGCTCGTGGTACTCGATCCCCATGCTGAGCGTGTTGATGAGAATGGCCACCATGATCCCGCGGCCAAAATATTTGCTGTCCACAATCTTCCGGAAGGTCTCGCACACCACATGCCAGAAGGCCAGCACCCGGCTTGCTCTCCGAGCACGGGCTCTGCCCCGCTGCGGGTCCCGCTGGTCGCTGTAGTGGGCATCCTGCGTGAACTCGTAGACCCCCTCGCTGTCCGAGTCGGCCGTCTCATTGTCCGTCAGCTCAGCCTCGCTCGCCAGCGCCTTGAGGCAGTAAGGGCAGCTCTCGGGGTGGCAGGAGCCGCTGTCCAGCTTGGTGCAGGGGCTGGAGATCGTGCAGGAGCTTTGGCAGGGCCCTGAAATGCCAGCGGGGCAGGGGCAGGGCAGCCCGTCAGCCAGGATGGAGGGGGCTGTGGGCAGCCATGGGAGCAACCCCCAGCCCCCGTTAGCACCAAGCTGTCGCCCTTGACACGATATTTCCTAAGGGGAGAAGGGCTCCTGCTGGGTTGAAGAGCTCTAGGTGAAACCTAGGCTCCCTGAGCACCCTCTCCCCAGTCACAACGCCCCCTTAGCTGCCCGCAGGCAGAGCTCCTGCCAGCCCAGGACCCCTAGCCCACCTCATTATACCTCTGGCCATGGCAGCTAGGAGAAAGCAATGAGCTCCTGGCCCTGGCAGGCTCTGGGCTGTAATTATAAGGAGTGCCACCACCAGCAGCCACCTTTCCTGCTCCCGCTGGTTGATGATGCTCCAAAATCACCAGCTTCCACCTCCACACACTGCCCTCAACGGCAGCTGCCAGGTGGCTCCCGGGTGAAAATACCAGCAGGATATTCCCCCAAAATCCCGCCAGCTGGCTGCAAGGGGAGAGGCTATCTGCAACACACACTCCTGACTCATGCACAGCAGCATGTATAAAAACCCAGTGCTAAACCAGCTCGGAGCCCAGCTCTGTGTATTTAGTCTCTGGGCAGCTCCGGGCTGGGGGCAGGATTTGGTCTCTTCCCTGCACAGCTCCTGGCTGGAAAGGTCAATGCCACTGCAGTGGGGTGGAAAAGGCATTGACCACCTGGGAAAGCCTGGCCAGAACCCTTCTTGGAGGTTGAGAGGGTTTGGACTAGACTGGCCCGAGCTCCCAAACCTCAGGAGCATCTTGCAGTGAAGGTATGAAACCCCTGATCCAAGAAAGCTGCCCTGGGTGCCCGGCTCTGTTACGGGCTTCCTGAGCAAATTACAGATTTTTAATATTTGGCATCTGCGATTGCCATTGAGCACTCGTGCACAGCAGACACTCAATCTCCCTGAGCCTCGTTTCCCACAGGGAGCAGAGCTACACAGCACTCAGGGATGTGCTGGGACTCAGATCTGGAAGATGTCCATCCCCAAGTTCTGCAGCACGTGGTGGGCAACACAGCCACCTCCCATGCCACACAGCCACCTCCAACATCTGGGTTTCAGCAAGGAAGGGATGTGGCCATTTGGAAGTGGCCAGGCTGGGCTCCAGCTCTGCTCAGTGCCACTGAGCCCCGTTCTAGCTGATTTGGGGAGCACAGGGACTTGGGGAGAGTCCCTGTAATTGCAGAATAAGCTGGTTTCACAGGAAGATGGGGATGGGCAAGAAAATGGGTTCATTGACAGCATTAATTTCCCTTGGATTCTTGCAAGTATGAAGTGTGGGAGGTTGAAACCTCTCCCCTGCTTTTGGCTATAAAACGCATCAGGTCGATCAGAAGATTCATGTTGGCCTCACCTGGAAAACCATCGCCTTTCTCTGTAACGTGGACTGAAAAGAATCCTGAAAAGATTCAGAAAAAGAAAGAAATTAGGTCATAGCTTTTATTTCTGCAAAGCAACCTCAGACTGACGTCCAACCCCGGGCTCACCCGTGCTCTGCGTCTCCAGCAGCTTGTGCATGGTGCTGTACGGCCCGGGCGGGATGTTGAGGCTTGTCAAGGTGCTGCTCCCAGCACCGACCGCCGCCTCCCCCAGGTTCTTCTCTTTCGGCATCTCGTGGGAGGTACTGGGGTGCACTGTGGGGTACACCTTGCTGCCCACGATGTTCTTGGGGATCCCCTCTGGGCTCGGCAAGCCGAGGCCTGGCTGCGGGAAGGATGACCGGCAGCGCACCGGCTCGAAGTGGCAGTCAGCATGGTAGATGCTGTGGACGGACTCGGTGTTGCTGGGAGCGGCGCTGGGGGTCCCGTGGGGGTTTGGTGCTGAGGGGGGGAGCATCAGCCGGTTGGTCCCGTTGTGGAGTGAGCTGGTCTCCACATCGCTGATCTCCGGGCTGGCGCGGGGTGCCCGCAGGTTCCCATTGCCTAAGTGATAGTGGTGGTGATGGTGGTGATGGTGGTGGATGAGGTGGTGCACGGAGGACCTCTTCCTGCTCCGGCGCTTCCTGGCATGCTGGTCGGTCCCTGCCTTGCTTGTGGGGCTGGTGAGGAAGCCCATCCTCACACCCGCCACCCGGTAGACCTCCACAAGCTGCTTGCTGCCTTTACGGGCAATATAAACCAGGTACTTGAGGAGTTCATCATAGCAGCTGCCCGGCTCCGAAAAGCTGGCGAGGGTGCTGGCGTTGGACAGGTAGCGTACCCGCTGCTCCTTCATCAGCTGGCTCTCACGCTGCTTTGTCTCAGAGAACTGTGTTGCTATCACCACCAGGCAGAGGTTGATCATGAAGAAGGAGCCCACCTAAGGGGACAGGAGCCATCAGCCACCTTGGCGTGGCCATGCCCACCCCATAGCCCTGCTTTACCCCACCGCCTGGCACAAGGACCGAGGGGCAAACCCCAAGCCAGCCCCTGCATCACCCAGCGGGGACCACCAGCCAGAAGCACAGAGGGGCTGACTCACCCCCCCAGCCCCCACCCCAGGGGCTCCCACGCCAGCACTCTGTGGAGGACGTCAGAGATCAAAGACAAGAGAAGATTATTTTGACAAAAAGCTTTTGCTCTTTTAAGATGGTGTTTTTCTCTCTCCACAGACAGCGGTTGTAATTATCACAATTAGTGGCATTACGATGAATGCACTGAGCCTTCCTGATAGCAGCATTTTTTCTGGCAGTGTGTGGGCAGCTTGTGAGCAGATCCCTTTCCCCTGCTAACGGGATTTACGGGTGATTGTTACGCAAGGGCATCAGCAGTCTGTACCCACAGCTTGGAGATTTTATTTCCAACGAGGGTTTCATGAGGTTCTGCCTTCTGTGGAGTCCAGCCTGGATCACAGAGAATTACTGACGTGCTAACGGGCTATCACACACTGCTAACGTTACTCGCACGGCATCTGGAAAAATACTGCCTGCCCTTCCTCTTCGTCATTTTGGGGATGATGAGAGCAAGGGATTGCTTCTTTTGGGGGGAAGCTAATAGATGAATTAGAAAGAGCATCATGGATTAAACAACCTCCTACCTTCTCATCAGGGTTTGAGTCCTGGTTTGATGAGGAGCAGAAATCCCCACAATGGCCTAACAGACAACGTGCAGCTAATTTGCTGGATATAGTCCAATTAGACAGCAAGAAAGAGACTCATCTCACTTATCTCAGCTACATCTGAGTGAGGCACCTAATGATCCTTTAGAGTCAAGAGAGAAATAGGCACATCAAGTCTGCAAAGCATCTAATTTATTTTGGATGTCTACCTTTGCAGGAGATGAATCACCCCCTTAAAGCACCTATTTTTCACCCTTGACGATAAAGGGAGTCTAGACAACGAGCTCAGCCAGTCATGGTAGACAATTCTGCTTACATAGATGGAGCCCACCTCACAGAAACTCTGTTGGCTCCTTTGTGGGTGGTCTCAGATGATGCTGTGAAGCATGGGTGGGCTGTGGACAGTAATCTCTTCCCTCGTTAATATGCTCTCTGAAGTTCGGGCTGTTTTCCTTGAAATGTCCCCACTGCACCAAGGATCCAGCCACCTGGGTTCTTCGGTACGGGGGAATTTCTGGGCAGCCTCTTCCCCTCCAGAGCTCAAAACCTGAGTGGGGGAAATTTGCCTACTTTTAAACTTAATTTCAAGGTGGCAACTAGGAGAGACAACCTTGGAGCACAAGAAGTAGTAGAAGCAGCAACAACAGCAGTGTATCTACTATAGCTTAAGTGCATCTTTCCTTCCTTCCTTCATGTTTGCAGCTAAATGCAGCTGCGGTACAACACCGTATTGAAGCTGCATGTCTTCCAGCAGGCTGGTTGCTACCTCAACTTTTATATTGACTGTTTTATCTGCCCTGTTCCTCTGGGTCATTCCGCTCTGCTCTCTCCAAATGTCAGGATCACCCCATGATCCCCTAAGGCCACTCACAATGATCAGGAGGATGAAGTAGATGAAGTTGTAGAAGGAGTGTGCATCCATGACAAAGTACATGATGTCCACCCAGCCTTCCAGTGTAATGACCTGGTGGAGACAGGAAGGGAAAATGAACCCATCGAGGCTCAGTTAGAACTCTAAGTCCACAAGCAACGTTTCTCCCGGCTGGGTCATTTCTGACACCCCATAGCTGGTCTTGGTGCAGCTGAGCAGCCAAATCCTGCTCCTACCAATGCCAATAGCCAGCCCAGGCTGAATCCAGCCCTTCTTTTCCAGCTGGAGCCAAGGCCCACTACTGCATTTTGCAGAGGGAAAAGCCGTCCCTAGGCTTTGCTCCACATCAGGATGGTCTCACTGTGCACATACATGATTTGGAAACTGGGATTTTGTCCACACATGTGAGATGGAGGCAGCCTCAAAGCAGGCATCAAATTGTATCCCAAACAACCTGAGCACCCATGCACTACTATCTAAGTGCTTCCTAGTGCAAAATAGCCCTCAGGAGTGCGATTACACAGCCCCTGGGAACATACTCGGGGGGCACAACCAGTTCCCCCACCTTGTGACAGTTTGCAGACAGGACTCACCTGAAATATTGCGATCCAGGCGTAGCCAATGTTATCAAAGTTGATGGCTCCCTTGAAGGGGTTGTGTTCCCCAGCAGAGCAGTTGGTGTAATACTGGTTCCAATTGACGCAGGATGTGTTGGTGGTGTCATTGTAGGAATAATAATCCAGCGTGCACTCGAGACCCTCTTCTCTCCGTGTTGGGATACTCCGGCAGTAGCGCATCCCGTTCTCCCGGGGCTGGGAGCAAATGAAAGGGTTCTCATCTTCGTTCTCTGTCTGGTAGTATCGCTCCAAGTCCACCGTGTAGGGGCTGAAAGAGTCCAGACAGGGCTGAGGTTTGCACACCGATTGCAGGCAATCTGGCAAGGTAACAACTGTAACAGCAAAGTCTGATGTCTGTTATTCTGGACCTCAAAGCTTTTTTTTTTTTTTTTTTTTTTTTTTTTTTTTTAAGGGATCCCCTTGGACCTTCTGCAGCCCCACGGGGTGAGATGATGTCCCTAACTGGGTTTTGGGAAACTGAGGGAGTGCACTCGGCCACTCAGCAACCCCTCTGATGACATTATTAAGAGTCACTCCATCTGGAAGTGCTCTGGCTCTGACCTCAGGGGACTAAGAGGAGGATTCAGCCCAGCGGGGCTTCTCTGCAATGTCTTTGCTGCAGTAAGATGGAAATCAGTCCGTTTAAGCTCCTGTACCTCCTGTCCTCGTGGAGATGCTGCGTGGGGAGACTATGTACAAGGACCTCCCAAGCTTCCTAAAAACCAGAGACAGGGCCTTCATCTGCATTTCACAGTGCCTGTTCACCCCCTAGATAAGCTCTAAATTCCCTCTGAGGGTGGTCTTACCACAGAAAACCAGGCAAAAACACTCTTCAGGGAGATGAAACAACCCATGGCCAGCCAGCAACTGGCTTCTTGCTCTGCACACAGCTATCTCCTTAATGCTGCCAGCACTCCCACTAAAGCTTGCAAAGATATTTTTAAGCCTAGTTCAGCCCGGTTAATTCCTGCAGAATTGCCTTTAATACCCTTCAAAGCTTATCTAAACCCCTGGAACTCCAGCTCAATTAAACAGCACCCAAACCTGGGGCTCTATTGGATTTACTCAGTGGCAAAGCAGCTCCCCTGCTCTGCTGCCATTTACTTAACAACAACGTGCCCTGGTAATGACTCTTCCAAGCGTCCTTTGAGGGCACAACCTACAAGAGGGGTGGTACTTGATCGGAAGATGCATGGGAGAGGATAAAGATGCGTTGTGCCAGCTCCAGACCCGACAGCCAGCCTAGCCACAGCAGCATTGTCGTGGTCCTGCTGTGCGCAAGCAAGAGGCTTTGGGCTTGCAGGGCTTTGCTGTCCAGGTGTGGATCTAGTTAGAACAACTCTGGAGGTCATCATCTGAAAGCGATCCAGTGAAAGGTGACGGGGTGCAAGAGCTCGACAGAGCAGCCATCAAGGGCTTGCAGTCACCTGCCCTTCTCCCAGCATTTGAAGGGAGGGAGGTGGTGGAAAAGCAGGTAGGTAGGACAACAGGTATAGAAATGCTGGTCTGGAAAAGGCTGACAGCTACCCCATCTTTCAACCGCTGTTCAAACATTCCTACATCTGGCAAACTGGCTGGCCAGGAAAACTGGGAGCTACAAAACCCTATTTGATCACAATAATCCTCTTGGCCTTCAAATCCAGGGATCTCTGAAAATTAACACTTTGGGACAGAGACTATGTCTTGCTCTGAGGCTGAAAAGGATCTAGCATCACCAAATGTGAGGTAGCTCCATCGGCTTTCCCTGGGGTTTAAGTGGGAATACAAACCCACACCAATAAACGCTACCAGCTGCCGAACGGGATTCAGACCTCAGTGTCTTGACAAATGCAGAAAAGGTCACACATTAATGATATGCTAAATTCAAACAGCCTGAACGCTTCTTCTCAGGGTTTTTTTGGAGGCTCTTATCAATCAGAGAGGTTCCCAAGTGCTGGCTGAGGGTTAAGGACAGCTCTGCAGGACCCGAATGGCAAATTGTCACAGCTCACTCTGTTCCCTGTGTGCCTGAGCTTGAGCTGGGGTGGCACTTAGGAGCAGGGAGCATTTACAGAACTCCAGGGCTTTTTAATGGAGGATATCCTTGTCTCCTGCAGGGATAGACTTGTCCAAGCTGGACAGACACTTCTGCTGCCCGGGCAGACTCACATGCTGAAGTTCTCAGGGAGGAAGCAGCGGTTCCTGAGCAAACCTGCCCACAGCTGGACTCCCACGATGCCAAAGATGAAGAAGACGAAGAAGCAGAGAAGGAGGACGTTCCCCAGCATGGGCAGCGTGTCCAAAAGCAGTGTCACCAGGATGCGCATACCTGAGGCAGAGAGGAAAAGTCCATGCTGAATTTCTTTATTCCAGCTATGTCCTCCTGACCTTTTCCTTTCTATCCATACTTTTCCTTCCACTGACAGCCACTGCCTTCCCAGCCACCATCCTTCCCAGCCACACATGGCTTGCAAGGACCCACAGCTCCTCATTCCCCTCTGGTTTCCCCCCAAAGCCTCAGGCAGATACCCCCCCTCAGCCATGCCCTGCTCCTGGGGCACACGGCCTGCCTTCCCTGCGATGCTCCCTTCACTCCCCATCTCAAGTCCTCTTCTCCACCTGAAGTTTTCTAACAGTGGTATGTCCCCTTTCTTCCCTGAGACCAAACTCGGATGTTCTCCCTTGCTCAGCTGTATTTCTTTCCACCCTCAGTATATATTAAAATTCCCTTCCCTGTCTAATTCCCCTCATCTACCCTAAATCCCCTCTCTTCCTTAAAATACAGGACTCTCTCTGGCAGTTAATTCTCACAAGTTCAGGAACAGACAGTTCTGTAACAAAGACAAATTGATGGTGACTTCAACTTGACATTTACACACACAAAAAATTGATTTCATCTGACGTCTCTGTAATATTCCGCTCGTCTTTCGCTCTCCTTCTTTCCCTATCTTTTGCATTCTCTCTCTTGCTGATACTGATTTTCATTTGAAGAAAGCTTTACTGTTGCACCCTTTACTTTGATACTTCAAGAAGACTTTTTCCTCTCTTCCTGATGCTGTCACTTCGATCAAGGTTTTTCTTCTACTCCTCTGCTGGGGAACAACCACCTTGTGTCAACTCCTAATTGACTGAAATGCCTTTCTGTAGTTACTGCATTCATCATCACACAAAACTCTTTTTTTCTTTTCCCACCTCACATTTCTATCCCATTGTAACTACATTGCAGAGACGCCAAGATAAATTACCCGGGATTTCAAAATACATTAAGTGAATTACATCCCCAGTTAGACAGTGGTGGATAAATTCAGCCATCCATCAGTTCAGCAGTCGGGAAAAAAAAAGATTGCAAACAGGATTCTGAAGCTACCGTAATGACTGAAACAGCAGCAGCAGCAAAGCCAGATTAAGTTCAGGAATCAGGACCAGAACGATAAATAAAGCCGAGGCACCTCCAGCACGGGCAGACAGAACTGAAGCTGATTAGCTCTCATCAAGGCATTGGGCTAGTTCAGACAGGGGAGTTCAGGCTTGGATTTAATTCGGCTAAAACAATGCTGGATCCAATACTCGGGATTGTAGAACCAGGAAAGTGATGTTTCGGATGCAGTTGTACTTACACTTACCACACCCGATCTGTACAGCATCCAAGAAGGATGGAGCTCAGCGCCTCTCGCAGCGCCCCAGGCACAGACCCCTGGGCGGTTTGGTTGGATTTGTGATGGGCAGAGCCTCTCCAAGCACAGGGCTGGGTTGCCACCACCTGCTGCCATGCAGGAGCTGGTGATGCTGTTCAAGGAGGGGCTGAAATCCTCATGCATGACCTGATAAACCAGGACTGAAGAGCCACCCCCCATCCCACCCAGGCTTGCTTTGTTGGTTTTGGCTGTACAGACCAGCTCCGGGCAGCAGAGCAAGAGATGCTCCAAGAGGAGGGTCCTCAGCACCCCCCGAGGGGCTGTCTCCAGGCACAACAAGATTTCCTCACCCCAGTTTCTCCAGGGTGAGGAAGCACAGGTCGGGTGGGAACAGCATGGTTCAGACCCTTTGCCCATGCTGCCTGGCAAAGGCTGTTGGCTCCATCAGCCCTACCACCTGCATTCCATCACCTTAGCAGCCTCCTAAGACCCTCTTCCGATGAGAAAGAAAGGTGTCTGAAGAAATCCTGGATATCTTATTGACTACAGGCTCACCTCTGACGCCACAGGGGTCAAAAGGAATATTATTTAAAGTCAAAGGGTGACAGGCAGTAGTAACCAGAGAGTGGTGGTAGGACCTAGCACCACCAGGCTTGGGTGAACGTTTAAGATAGGCAGCATCTGTGTTTAGTTTTCCATCTTTGGGGCACAGATCCAGAGAACTTGCATCAACTGGGAGGAATAAGGATCTGACTTACTGGGGACCCTGTTAATGGCCCTGAGTGGCCGCAGGACACGGACAGTGCGGACCGCTGAGAAGCTGACGTTCTGCAGGTCCAGGGAATACTCCAGCATCCTGTGAAAGACACAAATGTGGAGAAGCGTCAAGGATCTTCTGGAGAAATGTTAGATTATCAAACATTATATGCCAACCGCTCACAGAGGGACTTGTTACTGCATCTCTCCCATCAGGAAAGTTTGCCAGAGGAATTAATTAAGGGCTGTTTGCATGTCAGAATAAAGTCAATGAGTGATAAATGTGATACACCAGCTCACACAGCCACGGATCTTCTCTCTCTCTCTGTCTCATCTGCTTTGGTTACTGGTTTTGCATAGATGCAGGGCAGAAGCCCCTGAAAGTCCATGCACATTCCAAGGGAGCAATTCCCAGGCACAGCTCTGTTTTTAGGAATTGTACAGATACTCTAACAAATCTGGGTTTGCTGTGCTGAGCACCACCACAACCCTCAGAAGAAGAGAGAAGCATCCCCTGGTGCAGACCCTGGGGCACCAGAGATGTGCAGCACGGGACACTGAGCTATGCTAGCTCTACCCAGAAGGGATCATTGGCAGGTGGGACTCGGGTGGATGGGCAAGCACACAAATCAAACCTGCTGTTGGTTTTGGGGTGGGGTTTTTTTTGTATTTGTAGATAACAAATGGGGCAAATGTGGACCAAGGAACCTCCTGGTGCCCATACGCTGTGCCTGATGGGGTTATTTTGCAGCTCAGGACACTGAGATGCAACATCCACATGACTTGGTGTGAGGATGCACCTGGACTGCTGCAGGTCCCCGAGGTCTCACTCTGCTCATGGCACCTTTGCTCAAGCACAGTGGGGCTGTCAGGCACATCACCACCACGACTTTGCTCCCCAGCCATAGGAGAACACCAGAGATCTGCCCAAAAGCTTTCTTGAAGAGGCAGAGCTGGGCAAAGGCAAGGAAGAGGACCAAGAGGCTCCCCACACCGCTGTGTCCCACTGCCACAGGCAACCACAGGATATTAACATCTTCCAAAAATTAGCAAGTTCCATCTCAGAGCTAGTTGCGTTTGATGGTTAGAAGGCTAACTTCCAGCCTGAATTTATTCAGGACAAGCTTATATTCATTTGTTCTTATGACAGCACTGCCTTTTAAGTAGCTTCTATAGCTGTTCTTTGTCCCTGGTGTTTACCTGCCCGATTTATTTACAGAGGACAAATCACATCTCCTCTCAGCCTTGATTTTGCAAAGCCAAACAAAGCAGGTTCTTCCAGCCCCATCTCGCAGGCAGGCTCTCTGCTTCAGTCACAACCTTTCTCTACACCTGCCCTGGCCTGAATTAATCTTACCTGATTAGACATCAAGCTTCTGGAGGAGGCTTTGCTGGCACCTTGCACAAAGGCATCAGTACTGTCCCCGCCCTCCCTGCTGGAAATCCCGCAGGATTCATCAGTGCCATGCTAGCTTGGCCACGGCTGCACTTGCTGCGATCAGCCAAACCCACCCTCCTCCCTCCCGGCCATTGGTAGGTAAGGAGCACCTGGGGTGGAGAAGGCTTTCTCTTTCTAGCCCTCAAATACATGACTCCACATTTGATGCAGTGACACTTCATCTGATTTCTCTTGATAGGCTTTAATGAGGATGATGATGATCAAACCATATCTAAGATGAAAATAATCTCAACATACTCCTCTGTATTTAGCTGGCACCCACAGCTGTCGGACAGCCCCAGAAGATGAACGTTGGGCAGACACACGTGGATACCAGGGGTTTGTTCTCATCCTCTGACCAGAAAGGAAGGCAGCGTGTCCATGAAAGCCCACCTGGCCCCAGTGACAAAACCAGCCCCTCCTTGGTGTGCGGGACTCACCACATTGTGTGAGCTTTGGCTGCCGTAAGGAGAGGGGCAATAATTTCCCTGGGCTTTAACAGTTCTCTAATTTTGCTCGCTGTTTGAAAAGATTTTTGTATGGTTTGCAGGATTCAGTTAAAAAGCCCATGTCAAACATAGAGCTTTTCTTTCATCCATTATTAAAACAGAAGCTACCAGCAAAATTCAGAGCAGCATATGGTTATGTGCACCAAGACAAATCATTTTCTGATTAATGACAGCTCTAGACTCACGTCCAGAGATGTACGTTTGGAAGCTGCAAAGGGCATGTTTGTAAAATTCATTTTGATTTAACGTATTAAACAACAATGACAACGCCAAATTAAAAAAAAAAAACAAACCAAAACAACAACCAAAACAAACACAACCAAACATTCACCCAGTAGCTTGAGCAAACACATGAACATCAAGCCTGAGTAGGTGCTCTCCTACCTCTGCTGCCGGACACTGCTGGTGTTACAGCACCACAGCCTCAGCCCCAGCCCCGACTACACATGCTGATAACTAACAGCTCAAAAGCCTTGAGAGAGCCCAGTATTGGAGAAAAAAATGTGGGTAAGAGTCAGTCAATAACAAGCCAGTCCAACGAGAATCCCACCACTTCCCAGCTCTAAGGTCACTTCCCAGGACAAGAGGATGCACAGGAGGAAGCGGTTCATATCCCTGACAAGGAAAGAGACCCAGGGAGAGCGAATGTCAGGATGTCACCAACGGGCGAGGTGACAGGTGCATATACCAGCGTATATAACATTTACGCATTGAAAATCTGCAGTGTAAAAAGCCCTTGATGAAGCTTCAACTCAAATGTCATTTCTGTTCAAACAGGAAAGCATGACGCCTGTCAGCGCCTCTGCCGCAGACCCAGGTGCCCAGCCAAGTTAAAAGGCTGAGAAAAATACTCAGCATTAAATCAGGTGGATTCCTAGCAAACGCTGAGGCTCATCAGAGTGATCAGCAACCTCTGATAGCTGGAGTTATTCAGAAGGAAAGCGGAAATATTTAGGACTTTCTAAGAATAAAAGCGGAGCATCTGCAAAGCCAGACGTACAATGGGCTGGCGGTGGGATGCAGCGGGAGAGCTGATGTAAACCTTTGGCAAACACTCCTCTGAGAAGGAAAACTCCCGGGACTCAGCAGACAGACACAAGGGATGGCTCAGGATGGAATGGGCAGCTGAAATTCATTCCTTCTGCCTGGAGACAGCGAGGCATGGAGCTCGCTGGGGTTTCTTTTATATAAAACCCAAAGCATCGGGAAGAATCTCCTACGTGCAGTGCCAGGCAGCACCCCTGCCTGTGGTGAAGGGCTCGCAGAAGCGACGCTCAAGAGCATCACAGGAGGGGCTGAAGGAGCTCTTCTCACCCAGCGAGTCTCTAACAGAGCACAGAAATGCCAGCAAAGCCCTTCCCACACCTACCCAGCACCACCTCTCCAACCCACCTTGCTCTCAGTCCTGGCTCCTCTCCCATTCTGCCCAGGAAGCAGAAGATGTTGTGAAGACCCATCAGAGTCACAGCGTTGTCTGAGGGTGCTTTCCCAGGCAAACCTGAACTCTCCCCTTTCACAGCTGGGTGCCGGGGAAGCTGTACAGCCAGGGGACGTGACCAAGGCCACACAGGGAACCCGTAGCAAAGCAGCAATGCCTGCAGGCAGAGCAGCCTGCAGAGACACCGAGCCGCTGCTCACTGCCGGCAAGAGATAGGCTCAAATCTATTCAGCATTAAAAGGTTTCCCAAACTGGGCATATAGGCACCCTTTATCTACAAAGCACAGTAATCAGTAGGTGATATTAAGCCGTCAGTGTTGGAAAAGGCAGGGGGAAATTATTTAGGCACTGTTGTATCTTCAGAAAGCTGGAATGAAATTCCCTCCCAGCCCTCGCCGCCTTTGCTGCGCTTTTGCTCAGGAGCTGCCTGCTAAGCCTCGCAAGACTTACCACATTCGTGGGTGTTGCTTAATTTTAAAAATACTAATTTCCATCAAGCTGAAGAGAATACAAAGAGTAGCACTGGAGGGAGCATGAACCCTGCAGCCTGCTGGAGCTGGCTCGTCATGTGTCCCAGCCAGGACAGCTGGCTAAGGAGGCTTCTGAGGCGGCAGCAAGTTCAGCTGAAGAACTGAAACAAGAAATCTCTGTAAAAAAGTCCTAAAATTTAAAAACCTCAATGCTTTCCACAGGTGGGTTTGAGTCAGCTTGGCTGTGAGGGAGGCTGCTGAGGGTTTTCTTTTAGCCAGCAGGTTTCTGTGAGTCAGGGATGTGGCTTGCTCGGGATGCTCTGCTTCGAAGGCTGCAGCAAGATGGCACAGGGCAGAGAACATCACACTGGGCAGGCTTCACCAGTCCCTGGGACCTGGTTGCTCTTCATCTTCCCAAAAGGCACTTAAACATCAGATTGCAAAGCTCAACCCCAGAGTTTGCACCCCCAGAGGTTTGTGATCATGAGTACCAGCTTGATGCTCTGAGCCACTTCTGCTCTGAGCAAAGAGCACCTAATTCAGGATTAGCCAGGATGCAGCAGGACCTGGGGAGGAGGCTCCTGGACACTCGCATCCATCCCAGGAAGCCCAGGAGAGGCGCAGGCTCCTGGGAGAGGGTTTGGTGCAGCTTTCACTGCAGCTCAAAGGGGCTGCAGCTGTGATTGCACATTGGGTAATTGCGTGTGCAAATCGGCCACTTACACGGGCAATTACCCCCCCGGCGCTCACAGTGCCCAGGCAGCGCGGAGGGCACTGAGCATCCACGTCCCTAAGGTGCTGCTCCTCAGCGCAAGGGGGATCGATACGGGCAGACAGAGGGGATGAAAAAGCAACATTCATCCCTGCCTCTCTGTTATTTGATTTTGGTATTTTTAAGAGATAAAAGGATTAATACATGGGGAAAGAAGAGCTTTTGCCCACAGTCACAGCAGGGACCACATAGGCAGCCCCATGTCAGTGCTTTCTTCCCCATGTCTGAACCGGGGAGTTGAAACAGCCCCTTGATCAGCCTCGTACAGCTGGAGCACCCTTTAGAAGAGCCCTGCCTGCTCATGAAGCAAACGGGTGCTGTGAGGTGAAAGCCACGTGCTGGAAGCTTCACCCCGAGCACACAGCAGGATCCTCGCTCTGGCTGCTGCAGCCACAGCATCCCCGCTCCCCGCGGGGACCAGTCTGGCAGCATCGCACTTATCCCTGCTCCTGAGCTACAGAGCTTTTCAGAAACCATCCAGGTTTAGATGGAGCAGGGATGGAGTGGGGGACTGCGGCATCCCTTTCTCTCCTGTTACCTATGAACACAGCAAGGCTTCCTGCAGCGTATTTCATCCCTGAAATTCAGCACTCAGAACCAGGAGGGAGCAAGACATCTTTAAGGGTTGTTTATGAAGACTTCAGTGGAGCTAACTCTTTCATAAAGCCTTCAACAGAGGGAGAAAAAGTGATAACAAACATTAGAAGAAGTGTTCAGGAAGCAAAGAGGAAAAGAAACGGTGTCTCTGTTTCTGAAGAAAGCAGCCTGCCAACCACCTCCAGCCCAGCTCATCTCAAATTGTAAGCAAAATATTCCAGAAGTGTTTAACTTTCCTACAAAGTCTTTTAAGAGGCCCATTACCGTTCCAGTGAGCAAAGAACAAACAGGACACCGCAGAGTCGGCCAGATAACTGACTGAGCCCAGAGTAACAACAGAGCCACGCAACTCAGGCACGGGGTGATGCACAGCCCTGCTCGGGGAGAGCAGAAACACGGCCACAGATCCAGAGCCCTGCTCCACCCCGTGTCTAGAGAAGGAACCCTGCAAGCTCTTACAGCACCAACCTACCCCGTGATTTAAAGCCCCTCTCCTGGGAAAACAACCAACCATTAAGGTTTGCTGTTGTTTTGGGGATTTTTTTGGATGAGGATGTTTTAAAGCACGGTTCAGTCCACAGGGATGCAGAGGTTCAGGGAAGCCCTTATCTGACCATAGTCAAAACAAGCTGATATCCTGCAAGCTGGTGGGACTGCAGCAAAGTGTCAGGGGATGGCTCCAGCTGAAGAGCAGGCAGATCTCAGTTTATTTTTTGAGGCTACTCTCTTCCTACAAACTGGTCAGAGATGAGGTCCCTGCACCCTGCCTGGAGGAGGGGGAGGCAGAGCAGGTGCTGGGTCCTGGAGTGGCCAGGGAAACAGTAAGCCAGGGCACGTCTCCATCCCACAGCTCCGGTTACCAGCCCAAGCCTCGGTCAGCACAAAACTGTAAACACTTCTGCATATTTTTGGATATAAACAAGCATTCATCCTCAATACATCTGCGTCTTACACTGGGAGAGGTCGAAATTGTATTGAATTGTCATTAGAGGGCAAGAGCTGGCACGCAATGCCTGTTAACCTTCAAGTGTTCTCTTAAAAGCGAACTCCCCAAATCCTCTCCTTTAAAACAATGCCACATAATTATGCCATTCATCACTTTTTCTCTTCTCTTTTCCCCATGCAACTCCGTAACCTACAGCCAAAGCCATGTCTCACCAAGCTGAGTTTTGATAATACAGCGCTACTCTCATCTCCAGCAAGTTTTACTGTAATTACAGAGATGTGTTGCAGACATTACACACTCTACAATTAGCGCTAATTGCATTACATTGTCACAAAGAAGTCATTTACTCTCCATGAGCTCATGAGATTGGTCTGGACAGTTTAACAGAGCTGAGAAGTACTTAATGGCATGCCACAGCAGTGGCCAGCAGCGCGGCTGGAGCGAGCACAGCACCCAAGCGGCTCTCCCAGCCCTCTGCAAGTGGCAGATTTTGGGGCAAACACCCACAAAATGTTAACATGCTCTGCAACGTTACCCTCTGTTGTGTTCAGAAACTTCTCAGGGAATGGGGAGGATGAAATACTACAAGTTCAGGGTGTTTTTTTGGAAGCCTTTCCTAGACTGGTGGTGGTTGGGAAGGGTTTCTATGGATGGTGTGCCCATGGGAGCATGCAGCACATCCCACGTGCCCCCCGGCATGACATGCCTTCCCCACCCGATGCCCCACAGATGCTGTTTGCTGCTTCTCCTCTCTCCCTGCCATCACTTTCTGCAGTCCATGGGAAGGGGAGCAGCAGGGAAAGCAGCAGAGCAGAAGCCCAGGGACCTGTCGGGCACCGAGGCGCCCATGCTGCACTACTGCTTCCCTCCTCCCACATTTTGCACAAAAAGGGGAGGAAAAAAATGGGAAGGCAGAAGCAGAGCTGCTTCTTCCAGTGCTGACAGTGGGAAAATGTCAGTTTGGGAGTCTCTGCCCCTGTCATTTCACTGGGGAACCTGACTGAAGCCCTTACATGAGACCTACATAAAAATGCGACACACACTGTCGGGTATCTAGCAAGTACAGCAGGGATTTACAGATCGCCCTGGCACACGCTCTCCTCCAGGACCACAGAGCAGCTCTGGCCCCATTCCCAACATCACGCACCTGCTCAGATGTAAGATACCTTCATGTTGAGCTCAGCTCACCCCTTGCTCCCACGCTCTGCTGCCAGCACCATGGTCTGGATGTTCATCGAGGTAATTTGCCCCATGTGGGAACACAGAGCTGCACTCAGGGAATACCGGAGGAGTTGCCCTCTGCTGAGACTGGACACTGCAGTGCTTTTTTCGCTAATCATTACAGTGCTTTATATTACACCTTGAGTCTAGTAAAAGGCTTGGATACCTGATTTTTTTCCTCTGCTACAGCAGTGGCTGGCTCCTGCAGCCCCTTCAGCTTTCCCTGGCACTCGGTGCTGCTGGGGATGGCTGAGGGACCCTCTAGGATGGCAGCGATGCTGTCAGCAGGATGCAGCGCTCCGGGATGGGTGGGTGAGGGCTGGAGGAGAGTGCAAGGGCATGAAAGGCAGCAGGAAAAGTGGGCGCTGGGGGAGGAGAGGCTCCGCTTTGTATTTAAATTCAGTTCGATCCTTTGTCAGCTGAATTGGTTTTGATGGGGCCCAGATGGGAACACTTGATGCAGATGAAGGAAAGACTCATCATTTAACGAGAGGCAAAGGCGACCTGGCAGGAGTCATGGGAGCAGTCAGGCTGCAAGGCTGCGGAACCCCTGCCACAAACTAATGCCTCGGTGCATCGGGGGTGTGGGAAGGCAGCTGATCCCGAGGGGAGGTCGGTGCTGCTGCCTGCGCTCTGCTGGATCCAAGGAGGCAGCTCTCACACACCCAAACGCCCACCCAGGTGCAGTAGGGGGCAGGAGATTGGACACTTGCTTAAGCAAAGTGCCGCTATACTTTGGCATAGGAATTAGGACAGCCTCTGCTGATGTCCCTCTACACGGGGGTCCCATCATGGTGGGGTCTCCATAGAGGCACATCAAGGATAACTCCAGCTCCAAAGACCTTGCAAGCTCAACAGGGAAGGTCAGGACTGGGCTGGGAGGAGAATGCAGCAGCACCCCGGGGTGGCAGAGCTGGAAGCAGCCCAGCACCCAACACAACATCCCCCCAAGCCTCCCCAGGTGGCATGTCTTGCCTCGCTTGGGTCTGGTTCTTCACCACACTTAATTCCAGCATAAGAAATAAAGAAGAAGCAGAAATAAAGAATACACAGGGTGGCTTTAGCAGGCTCCAGTCCTTGGCTGTACTGCTGATGTTTGCAACCCTACCAGAGCCGATCGTGCCCACAGTCCCACCTTGTCCAACATCCCATCACTGCAGCCCCTAATGTTGCTCAGACACTTCAGAAGGAAACTCTGAGCCCTCTCCTAACCCAAGGAGCCAGAGCCTGGTGCAGCTGGGAAGCAAGAGCTTGTAACCTCCTGAAAAAGATGGATTTATGGGGACAGTTACAGCTCTTGGCCTTTCTGCCCTCCATCTCTGCCTCCAGTCTGGGTCTTGAGCCTCACTACATCTTTTGGCCTCTGCAGCACGCTGTGGCAATGAGTTTCCTAGACCAAATATGCACTAGGAGACCTGGAATCTCGTTACTGGTTTTACTGGCCACTGTTTTGGCTCTCCCAGCTGCCTGGCAGAGGTGTGTGCCATGAATGACCCCATGGGGCCAGTGACAGACCATAAGCAAAGCCCACCAAGGTGTTGCCCCTTCTTGGGGCACACCAAACCCATGCCAGGTACAGCCCAGCCAAGCTGGGAGGGTCCCCTGCTCCTTTCCAGGAAAAACCAGAAAATTTGATCTCTAGCTCTGTCAAAAGAAGAAAAAAACAGTTTTCTCAAACGTCTTTGGGCTCTTGGAGCGGGGAGGGGAGGCGAGGGCCGGTGAGCGATTTGTGTGTCAAAGAAATTCAGCTCACTGGCCAGGGGCCAGGGACTTTTCATGTGGATTTCCAGCCTCCGCCAGGAGACTCTCGGGTGCTGGAAGAGCCTTTAATTCAAACCAGGTGCCTCTGAAACGAAAACACTCAAAAAAGCGAACTTGGTCGCTTTCCCTCAAAAGAAAAAAAAAAGTAAAATAATGAGGGCAATCATGCACATTTCAGTGAACTATCGTGCCTGGCACGCCACTCCATGCTCTCAGCCGCCCGCTCCACCGCCACCTTGCCCGATGGAAACCGAAACCGCCAGCAGGGCTGGAGGGAGAAGAGCCGAGCCCAGCGCTCAGTGAGGTTCCCCCAGAGCACAGGCTGGCCAAAATCCACTGCAAACAGCTTTTGTCGCCCTGCCCTGCTCTCTCCATGAGTTGACCGTCAGCTTTCCCACAAGCTTTAGGGAGGACTGGAAGGACTGCTGCAGTCCGGGTGGTGATCGCCACTGCGGAGCCACGATGGATAATGCCAACCGCAGCGATGCCCAGCAAGCCCCCAGCTGCTCCCCTGAATCCACTGCTTGCCAGGTGGTGCCACAAATAACAACAGACAGACACGGGAAGAGGGGGACCCGCCATGCCAGGCTTACCCTGCGATGACGATGAAGAAGTCCAGGCGGTTCCACGTGTCTCCCAGATAGCATTTCTTCCCAAAAATCCCCAGTGCAATCATCTTGATGATCATTTCCACAGCAAAGAAGGCAAAGATGAAATCGTCAAAGCTCTGCAAAAGAAAGGAAGGGAGGAGGGATGCTCCTGCATCTCTGCACGCTCACACCGGCGGAGGGAATTAGAGACCGGGGTCCAGCAAGGTCTCCTCTTGTGCCAGTTATAACACCTGGGCAGAAGCAGTGTTGTGTCTTCCCCCAACCCAGACTGGCCAGGAGCACCCACTGTGCTAGGATAAAGGGACCAGGACATTCTGGGCTCTGCCTTCGCTATAGACTAGATGGCTAGCTCTCCCTGAGCGCCCAAAGCCAGCCTTGGCTATGCTGGGGTGGCACAGCCTGGCAGCGGCTTTGCCTGATGACACTGTGTGTTCACATCCGAGCACCAAACCCAGCACCCGTTACGTGCCGGTGGGACAGCAGGACCTAGCCATCCCTGGGCATGAAGCCACCCCTGCCACAGCTGGAGCCAGCTGTGCCACAGCTTGGTCCTTCCCACCCCACCTCATCCCGGGGCCACCATAAGGCTAAAAGCAGTGGCCAGGCCATACCTGGAGGATCCTGCAGCGCGGCGAGTCACAGGCGATGTCCTCACAGGGGTGGAACATGCCCAGCGTCACGCAGTTGAGCAGGATGACCAGCATGCTCACCCTCTCGAACCACCTGCGCAGCACCCTGTCAAGGAAGCAATGGACCCCAGCAAGCATCCGCGAGCAGCCACCACTGAATCAGAGAGGTTGTGCGGGTCTTTGAGGAAAGACGCGCGCATGCCAGCTTCTCTAGGTTAGGCTTTATCTGGTTTTGCACAGAAAGCCTGCCCGCTGTTTAGATACCTGCACGGCACACCGACAGCGTGTTCTCCCCACGCTGACATCAGTGGCTATAGCTAATGGGAAAACCGCTATAAAATGGAAGTTGCATGGCAAGAGTGCTGAGTGCTGGTGTGATGGATTAAAAAATTAGATTAAGAGAACGATATCAGGTTTTAGGATGGGGGGGGGGGCGGAATCACACCGTTAATTTCCTCTCCTGGCATTTTACGGAAAAGCACTTTAACAACATTACAATTTTCTATTAACCATGTCACAGCTTATCCCAGGGGCGTTTCCCTTAAGTCATTGCTTGAATTTTTCATTCCCAGTCCAAATTAAGACTGTCAAAGCCATTAACCAACTGCCTAAAAACCTTTAAGAGTGTGAAGGCCAGCAGAGCCCATACCCTACCCTGACTGCTGCCTCTTGGAGTGATTTTAAAGACCTGAGTTGCCGGGACAGATAGGATGTTGTTACTTTTGGGGCAGAATAAAGCGTGCTACTGCAGCAAATCCTCGTAGGGATGGTTCAAACCTGGTACCCAATTCCTGCATCCTTCTAGGAGGCATTTCTAGCCAGCTCCTGACTGCCTGGGGCACAGAGATGTGAAACAGAGAAGCCAGTGCAATGTGGCACCGGGGTTATCCTCCAGCCTAGCACAGAAAACACCCCATCGACTGCCACAACCGGCAGGCAGCCGGGGCCACGCTCCTGCCTGGGCGCAGGCAGCAGCTTCCAGGCTCTAGGAAAATAAGCGTGGCCCTTGCCAGACAAGAGCTTTCGCTGCAACGCGGTAGCGGGTGGTGTTTGGGAGCCCGTGCTGTAGCGTTATCTGGCTGGGGAAGAAGAAGGTGAGGATGAATCAGCAGGTGCCTCCCCGCCGGGCACGCGGGGCTGGAGCTGGCAGCTCCTGCCACCCATCCTGGGTGAATTCCTGGGAAATCACATGGGGCTGAGTCACGGTTTGGTCGTCAGCAATCTGGATCTTTTAATCGGAAGAAATGTTTACAAGGTATCGGGATAGACATTCCAACTGTCAGGTTGGGGCTGTGGACTAGAATATTTATCCCAAATATAGTCCTGTGGGGGCAGGCGTGGAGGGCAGCTGGAGGAGGGGGCAGCCACTGCGGGGGATCTGCCAGCATTCCCTGCCTTGGGGGGCTGGGAAGCATCCCTCTGCAGAGTCAGCCATGCCCACAGCTCTGCCAGCAAGGAACTGCAAAGCCCTCGAGAACATAAAGAATTACAAAAAAAAAAAAAACCTGTAAGATCCCAAACGAGTAACAGAAGAAGCGTGTGCTTGCGAGGGCTGTGTGAGATACCCAGCAGTGAAGCAAGTAGGCTCGGCAATAGCCTGCTTGGTTGGGTCAAAAACTGCAGAGACAGATGGATGCTTCCCCAGATAGGCAAAGCCTTATGCAGATACTTTTGTGGTGGTGGAGAAAACCCTGCACTGGGCCTGGCTCTCCTCCCTGGGCTCCGTCTCAGCCGGGCAAGGGACCTGGGTGATGCTGTTGCCACAGCAGGCAGCTGCTTGGTGCTGGCTGGAGACCGCAAGCTCCTGAGCAAGCTGAGACGGGCATGCAACAATGATGTTCATCTGCTTGGAACCACCCTGATCTCTGCTCCTCCCTCTCCAAGACCCCAAGCAGCCCTAACGCCCACCCAGGGCAGCTGAGCAAGATCCAAGCTCACGACAACCCCGTGTCCAGCGCATGTGGCTGAGGGGTGGCTGAAAGGGGAGGAACAGCACAGGATGGCACCAAGGGCCCCCTCCCCATCCTCCTCCAGCATGCCACAGACAGCAAAGCCGTGAGTGCCCCTCCATGCTCATTAGCGTGCGGACACTGGCATCAGTGACTAATTGCAAGCAGAGGGCAGCCAGGTGAGCGCAGCCCCCTGAGACGCCACGTGCTGCACATGGGGTGCGAGGTGCAGCGGGAGGGAGATGTGGGGACCAGTGCCAGATCCGCATCCACCGGTGGGTCCCCCCACTGCAGGCGGGCAGCAGCCCCAGCTTGCCCAAACCCCCTGCTGCAAAAAGCCCCAGTACCCCCCAGCCTGGCACAGGTGCTGGCACAGGCACGGCCCCCCCGCTGCCCTCCCCAGCGAGGTGATGCCAAACACCCCCCACCCCATCCCCCTCAGCTCTGTCCATGCTCCCGGCCCAGGTCTGGTCCCTGCCGTCCCCACACCCCAACTCCCCTTGCAGGAGCAAACATCTTGCAGGCAGGAGAACAGCCTGGCAAAGAGGGGAACCTGGAGAGCTGGAGGGGATTTTATTTGCTGATGGCAGTTTCTTTTCCCCAGCTTTAACAGCAGACCCACTTATCAGCATATCACTCCCTCCAGCAAATACATTTCAGTCCAATATAACACATCACCCTGATTAAATATTCCCAGGACAGGGACCCCCACAGTGCTGAGGGCCATATGTTAATGTGCAGCTGATAGATCAGAAGGTTGGGGGGTGGCATTTTATTTTTTTGCCTACTTTTTTTTTCCAGCTGAATGAAACTTCAAGCTCTTTCTTCTGCTAATGGGATTTTCAGAGGCACACAAAGTGCTGATGGCTATGGCTTTGTACCAACCCTCCTTTGAGCTGAGAGGCTGACAAAGGGAAACTCTTCAATTAGCAAAAGCAGAAGGTGCTTTATTGAATGCCGCTCGCTACTGCTGCGTGGGCAGTGAAGGGGCAAAGGGGCTTTGGGAAGCACCAGAGACAACAGTGCTGGTCCTCAGCCAGCAGCTGAAGCAAGGGCGAGGAGCCAAACGCTCAGGGCTAGAGGCAGTGGCAGTGCCACCTCCCCACTCCACATTGCACGAGATAAATATTTGCTGCCAGCAGAGCCGGTCCTGGGGGTCCTGCCCTCTCCTCGTGCCAAGCAGGTGGGATGCATAGGGCTGATGTTTAAAAGAAATTATCAATGGGGCTCGTCCTCACACAGCAGGCAATCACCCCATCTGTTCCACCCACAGGTGTCAGAGTCCCCACTTTTCAGGGTCACCTGCTTGCCCCAGCTCATTCTTAAAAATCCACATTTTTACCATCATCTTGCTCAAGACAGCCAGCCAAAATGCTCACAGATTCTTTTCAATTAAAAAAAAATCTCTTTCTGACACACAGAAATAGCCAGCAACGCTTTTGTTGTAACCTGACCCTTAAAATTTGTAGGATGAAGAGCACAAAAAATAAAGGACGATATCCAGAAGCCTCTCACTTGTTATGAACAGGAGCCTTTGCATAGAGCGAGAGCCCTCAGCCCCTTCCCACGAGTGATCCCCGTGTTACCTGCCTGTGCCCAGCAGAGCCTGACCTTTCCTAATTAAGAGGCAAGAGCCCCAGATTCAATTAGCCAGCACTACCCCGCTTAATATAATTAAAAGAGAAAGATATTGCATTATGCTTGCTATGATTTGGTTGCAGAAGTTTGGATCAAACACACCAGCAAGTGAATTAAATGGGAAGCTGCTTCTCGAAGGCAGCAGCAACCAAGAGGGTGGCAGGTGTGATGCTCGGTCCATCAGCAGCCCGGGCTCTCTCTGCTGAGCCAGAGCACACACCCCGCTCCTAGTGCGCTCTGCAGCTTGGAACTGGGGAGGCTGGGCACCACTGTGCCGCAGCATTGCCTGTCCCCAGAGATGGTGGACCCGTCCCTGGGAGTTTGGGCACCCACGCTGACAGCCAAGCCAGGTGTGGAAGAGGGACACGCACTCTTCCATGGGATTACAATTTATTTCTTCCCTTGGTGCTCTGCTACTCCCACGCGGCTTCTGCTGTTCCCCCTCTCCTTCCCTGCATCCCCCCCTCTCCTCTGCTCCTTCCCTGACCCCCTCCAGCTCTCCCTAAGCAGCAGCGGTGCTCCAGCAAAGCAGCAGCTCCAAGGCATCATGCTGCCATCCTGCCATCGCTGGGAGATGGGGCAGGACCCCCTGAAAGCACAGCCAGCATGATGGGGAGTAGGGCTCTGCAAGCAATGTGGGGACCAGGGTGCAGCCCTGCAGCACTGGGGGCTGCAAGCTTGTATCCTGCAACAAAACCCAGCCACAGAAACGCATCAAGCTGCCTGGATCCAGCCCGGTGACACCTCAGCTCTGCTCTCCTGCCTGTTTTCTAGGGCAAGGAGAGGTCATTCGGACCCACAGGCCATGGCCACGGCCACGATCGGGTCCCCCATCACCACCCGCAGCCAGTTCTTTCGCACCGGGCAAAGCTTTTGCTCGCCGGGACAGCGGCTGGTATTTGACAAATGTGCCGAAAGCGCTGGCGAGGCCTGGAAATTTTTGTGCAAATGTGATGTGAAAATTGGGTTGAAATGACAGCCTTCCCCTGCAGTGTCACTGAGTCCCACCAGCTTAGGAGTGACACTGGGATAAGCTGCAGACGTTAATGAGAGCAGAGTTTTAGGCTTCATTCATATCATCAATTCCAGAAATAGCCCCTTTGACAGGAGCATAATGGGACTTCCAGGGTCTGGCCTTTGAGGGGGTGGGAGGAGGCAGGGACTAAAATCCTAAAACATTAATTCAGGCTGTTTGCAAGTGAAGTTAAAAGTCTTCAGAATTAATCTGCCTCATGGATGGAAATAATAACCCCTTCCCAGCTTTACCTCTGACTGCACCAGGCCAACAGGAAAAGGTTCTTCATGTCATGCCCAGTTGAAAGGTTATAGGATTCCCACCACAATCCTAGACACTCAACTGGACTTTTTCCTACCACATTCCTTTGAAAGCAAAGCCAGCACCCATGTTCTGCTTTTAGCATTTGCAGGAAACAGTTGCATCCCCTTGGATGCCGCATGCCAGAGGTGCTCTCAGAGCATCTTTACCCAGTGAATCCACTTCCCCAGCTTGCAGCCAAGTGCTGGCAGAGATCTGCCCCCAGTGTGATCCTGACACAGTCTCTACCCCACGGGTTTGCCCTCCCAGGTGATTTTCCAGGTGTGGTACCTCCCCTCCCTCTGGAGAACACAAGAGCGGGATGAAGCAGGGGAGACGCCGCAGGTTTACAGCCCTTCCCGCAGCACCGCAGCACCGCACCGGCAGCAAAACTGCTTTTTCCTGGCAGGGTGGATAACCCACTGCGGGCACGGCAGCCCCCGGCACGCTCACGTGTGATGGAGCGTGTGCCTCCTGCCCTGCCGTCCGCAGGGATTCATGCCAGGCGAGTCCAATCGCCAGGGCATTCCTGGAAAGCAAAACCAAGAGACGTTCCTCCAGTGGGGCTGCAGAAAAGGGGTTTAAAAATCCAAACACTGCTCCGAGAGCATTTCCATGGCATGCCCAGTGCCTGCCCCGTCCCAGGTCACCACACCTGGCAGCCCGAGGACACGCTGCTGGGAGCCAGTGTGACCCCACTGAGCCTGGTATATCCCTGGCTGCAGACTCTGAGCCGGGAAAAAGCCAGGCAGGGAGCATCCCTGCCTCGTCACTGCTCTGCAGCTCTTTGCAACTGCTTCTCACAGTGCAGACAGACCCAGGAGGTAATTTTAATTCATGCAGCTTCACAATTAAACCTGGGAAACCAAAACAGGGCAATTATTCATGCCAGTGTTTTTTGGAAGTTTCACCTCTAATTCATTCTCTCTCACAGATGTTCAGGGGGATGCACCAGCAGCTGCTTCCCTCTGCCATGAAACACCACACTCTGCTCCCATCCCCATGGGATCACGGGGCCACGGCCGCACAACAGTCCCCAAAGGACCCGTACCACACAACGGCGACTGTAAAGCCCCAAAGTAGAGGAAAATGGGGATTTGGGGGAGTAATCACTTTAATCATCGTTTTTCTCCCAAAGATGTAAAAACCGCACTGTTGGCTGCAGGCAATAGATGCTCTCCTCTGCCTCACAACACAGCCACCTCTTAAGGGGGATGGAGGATTTGCTCAGCAGTGCGGAGGAACCCTGCTCAGCCGCACAGGTGATGAAGCAAAGAACGATGCTGTATTTAGAGGAGATGAAGCTTCATGAAAAAAAATGTTTTGTGAAAAAAAAAAATCCTGATGAGGTTCTTATTTGTCTTACTGTTTTGGAATTGTTTCCCCATAACCTTTTAGATTTGTACTTTACGGGTTTTTTTCCACAACCAAAAGGGTTTAAAAACTTATTACTTAAAGAGAGGGAAAAAAAAGAAGCTAAAAAAAAAAAAAATCCTGCAAGCTGAGTGAGTGTCTTGCATAATCTCCAAACTTCAGGAGCTGGAGCTTTTAAGAAAAGCCCCGCATATCACTTGCAATTAACTCCTGAGCTGGGAGGGCTCAGCTGCTGGCAGCCTGGCCTTGGGACCAGCATCTGTGAGGATGGGTGCTTTAATAAAACAAAACACACACACAAAAAAACCCCCAAGCAAGAACACTTTAGGCTGATTTTAGTTTGGCTTCTCATCCCAGTCCTTCCTTCTTCCTCATGCCTGTCTTGACATCATAGAGCAGAGACCAAAAAAACCAGCCCAAAAATGGACCTGTGCGAAGGGCAGGGCCAGTGTGTGGCCCCCAGCCCCTGGGCGAGCAGGATGGGTCGGGATGAAAGCCCCACAGGGCTGGAGCTCGCCAGCTACTTCACCAGCTGATGCTAGAACAGAGGGACCCCCCCCAACTTCCCTCTCCTACTGGTTTAGCACCTTCTGCTGCCATTTGGGCAGCTCAGGGACAGGCTCTCCTCCCAGTCGCCCCATCGAGGTGGGCTGCAGAGGTGGGAGCGTGCCCTGGCACACACGTGCCTGTCCCATCCTCCTCCTGGACCCATCACTCGCAGCTTCCAGCTCAGCCTCCACACCAGCCATCGCCTCCCATGGCAGGACCTGCTCCCTCCCAGCAGCTCACACGTGGCATTAACAAAAATGTTGTTGTGAGCACTAAAATCCTTCCTAATGGACTCCTCCTCTGCAGGAGGGACCCGAGGTTACCAGTTAAAATGCACTGAATATACCAAAGCCATTGCTGGTGCTCAATAATGTATTTAAGACATTTTCTCCCATCACACCTTATGAAGCGCATAGTGGATAGACACTTAGCCCCCAAATATATATATATTTAAACTCATTCACTGTAAACTGTCCCTTAATAGGACCTGACCATAAAGCTCAGCGGAGCAAAAGAGTGGCGGTGCTGGCTGCTCACCAGGATGGCTCCACATCACCCAGTGGTGCAACCCCCTCATGATGCTCAGCCCCAGCCGTAGTCCAGGATGGAGGAAAACCCACAGAAACCCAGGTAAATGCTGCAGCATGGGCAGATACATCTTCCCTTCATGCTCACACAGAGCGGCACCTCGTGCAGAGCTGCCAGAGACTCCTCTCTCTCACTAAGGCACTCAAGGTATTTGGGATACTATTAAGTTTCTACCATCCCTGGCTCAGCTTCCTGCATTACTCAAGACCAAAACCGTTATGCAAGGCTTCCTAAACAAGTTGCAGTTAAATCTTTGTAACACCCTACACCGACACATTGTTGGGATATGTCATGTATTTGTCTTATTTTGTTCCTTCTTTGTCCTTTTTTTAGTCTCCTTCTACTTTTTCCCCCTTGGAAGTACGCTGGTTCCCATGGAAACAGTGATGTTACGGGTATGGACAGAGCTTCAGTGACGTCCACAAGTTCAGTATAAAAGCGGATTTATGTAACAGTTGGTGAAATGAAGGAATGGAAGAGATGGCTCTGCATGGCCACACGTGTGGCAGCGGTGCTGCTGTGCCAGGGATGCTGCGCTGCTCAGGCAGGTTCACACCAAACTGGGAAAGAATGACAGGGCAGGGCAGAGAGGAGGAGATCCCAGATACATGGGAAGGTGGACCAGGATAAAACTTGCCCTAAACTTATATATATACATATATAAATGAAAATTTTGCATCTATGTTTATTTATTTGTATTTTTATATTCAACTGTTTCCTTGGAGGGCATCTCTCATACTTTACTGCTGAAGCCGAGGGCAGGTGAGGGACCAGGCTACCCACGCCGGGCACAGAAACCTCCTCCCTGCGCTCACCTGGGAGCTGCAGGAGGGCAGCTGGGTCCTCACAGCCACCCAAGCCCCAGAAGCCACCCAGGACGGAGGCCACAGAGCAGCGAGCCCGCTCCACCGCTGGCAGACAGCACTTGCCCCCATGGCCAGGGCAGGAGATCTCCGAGCCATACCTCCCCGAACGGGGAAAGGGTGCATCTCCGGGAGGCTCCTGCAGGCTTCAAAGCCTGAGCAAAACAGGCACATTTCCTCTTTTTCACGAGCCTGTGATTTAAATCCCTTCCTAGGGCAGCGCACAGATGGAGGGGATGTCTCTCCTCCTCCTCCTCCATCGGTCCCCAAGGAAGAAGCCCAAACAGCTTCCAAAATGAGACATTGCCATGCCCAGAGACACACCACCTCGAACCCCCTCTCTCCCTGCAGAGGCTTGGCTGGCAGGCACCGTACCGCGCGGAGCCAAAACCCCCAAAAAATCAATGTATTAATAAAGCTGGGGAAGCGGCAGGCTGATTATAGCCTGCTGCAACCCAGGGACGGGCTGGTGAGAACAAGCCTGTGCTAATTGTCTTGGCAGCTCCTCCACTTTGCCTTACGATCCCTGACATGCTCCAGGAAGCCTCAACGGGCTCTCTGCTCCCACCACTGCTGAGTTAATCCCCCTTGGCCAGGAATATCCTGCTCCCATCCCTGCCGAGTCAAAATATTCACTGCAAACATCAGCACCCTGCCCGGCACAGGTGATCTGGGCTCCCTGCTTCCCTCCGCGCCCCTCTCTCCTGGGGATCACTCCCTCCCCCCCAGCCCCATCTCACTGGGGGATGCAGCCCCCTCATCCCCCCGAGCCCCCAGCACAAGCTCGAACCCAATCCCAGCCTACTAATTATACACAAGGTGAGTGCATGAAAGATTCATCTGGGGCAGGGGCTGTCAGCAGCTGCAGTGGGGAGCACGGGAGATGGGACAGCTCTGCAGGGTCAACAGCAGCCACTGATTAATTCAGTGCTTTCCTAATTGTCCGAACAAGCAGGTGGCAGGATGGCACTGAGACATGGTAACCAAGCGAGGACCACAAAACCCAGCGAGCCCCCGGACAGGCGGCAATTACAGCCCATCCTGGCATTTGCCGCAGCGATCCCAGCTGCAGCTGGAGCTTGGGCAGAGGAGAGGGAATTCCCTCTGCTGACAGAGGGCCAGGGGAAACCTCGGAGGGAAGAGCTGCTAGTGAGGAGCTGGGATGCGAGCGAGCTAAACAAATCAGCTCCATCTCCATCCGAGATGCACGACCGGTTTCTACCCCCGCGCCTCTCCCACAGCCCATTCCCGTCCATCTGCAGACACCCGGGCGAGGGATGCTCACGGGCGGGAGCTGAGAGACAGGGAAAGTGGGGCAGGAGGGATGTGCCGGAGTGAACCCTCCCGCAGCGGCGCAGCATCCCACCCTGCGGCACGGCACAGTCCTCGCCCAGCAGACCCCGCAGCTGCCAGACCCGCAAAGTCATTACCAAGGTCTCCAAGAAAGCGCACAGGCATGGGGACACCTCAAACCAGCCCCAGTCTGCCCTCTCCCACCAAGCAGGGGAGCATGTCCACTGTGCCGAGGCAAACACATTCCAAGGCTTTAGAGAAGCTCAGACTCAGTGTTTCGTCCGTTTGCACTCTACAAATGGGCAGCTTGGGGCTCAGCAGAGGAAAAGGGGAGAGAAGGGGAAGACACAGCGTGATTCCTGGCTGCACCAGCTCCAGGATGAGCCGAAAGCACCCAGTTCCCAGCCACATCTGCTGCAGCTGGGCCCTTCTTGTCCCCAGCCCCGGATTTGAATTGCAGAAGGGTACGAGCTCAAAGCCCCTGAGGAAACCTGGCCAAGCCTCACAAAAAGCTCAGAGGACAAATCCAAGGACAAACCCAGCATCACTTTAACCCTACAGACTAAGACAGGGCAGAAGGGCCAGTACCGCTGCTTCTGAAGGCTGCAAGCAGCTTAACACCAGTTAAAGCAGTTGGGGGGGCACAGACCCTATGCCCCCACACCTCCTCCCTTCCCCTCCACTGGCACCAGTCTCCTGCCCTGACCTGGGGACACCAGCCAGAGGTTTCCCAGGAGCTTCTCAGGGCAATGCCCGAGTTGCTGTGATAAAAAGGATGACCACCAAGACGACAGCCTCTTCTGGGCAAGCCCTTCCCCGGGTGCCAGCGGGAGCTGTGCCCTACCACCACAGAACCAGGCCCCTTCCACTTGATGGTTTGCATTCCCCAACGCTGGGTGTAACTTTCCATGCAAGGCTTTGTTAAAGACATACAGCTTTGGGGTGACTCAAACTACCCATAAATTTTTGTGTATGTTTACTTACCTGGCTTCAAGTTGAGGGGAAAAAATATTAAAGAAATCATGTTTACAAAATCTGAATATAATAATGATTTTCCAACTGGCCTGATTCAGTGTTTCACTCAGAAACAGAGCCAACATTTCCTTTCTAAAAAAAACCCACCAATGTAAAGCACAATATTTTGGTGCAGGTTAAGTACTTAATTAGACAGGCACCATCTTACATGCTTCAGATTTTGAGGTCTATGATTGAAAAAAAAAAAGTTTTTTTCTGTGTAAGTAACACAGAGCTTTCACAAGAGGGATGAGTGTTAAGAAAGTCATTTTGCAGGTGGGGAAGTGGAGGTCAAGGCCACTGTCACCCCCAACCCACTGCCTCTTCCCCTGCATGGAAGATGTTGCTCCTGCCCATGGCACGCAGGGAGAGAGCAGCCAGCTCACGACTGCGCCGGGAGATGCTCGACACGAGCTGCACCCGTGCTGGTGTGCCTGACTCAGCTCGCGAGGTGCCTACAAGTAACGTTCGTCCGCCTGAACTGAAACATCTTGACACCACATCCAAATCCCGCGGCGACTAAAAGCTGCCACGGGCGCAGGGTTTCTGTGGAACAACTGGGCGCAGCAAGCTGCTCTCTCCAGGGATGAGCCATTGTGGGGAGAGGGAGCTGGAGCAGGCGGGGGGCTCCGGCAAGGCTTGCTCCCTGGTGCCTGCCCATGCGCTTGGGCTAATTGCTCCCTGCGTGCAAACCCATGGCTAGGAACTCATGAATTAGCATTTTGCTGGCAGAGGAGGAAGAGGAGGGAGGCAGCGGAGGGAAGAAGAGGCAGGAAGACAGGGTCGGGACAGTGCTCAGCACACGCTGCTGCGGCGCTTGCATTGACACGGTAAGAGATACCACCCAAAAATGCCTCCCAGCCTCGCATGTCCACCCAGCTGCAGCCCAGCTCAAAACAGGGCAAGACCAGCTTATAAGCAGGACCCACTTCACACACACCAGCCCGAATCTTGGGCTGAGCTCAGATGTGATGTCCTGCACATGCTACATCCCACTGCCTGCTGCTACCACCCAAAAAAACACAGGTAGACATGGAGGGAAGATGTACAACCCCAAGAAGCAGGCAGGGGCTCCACAGTGGGGCTTGCATGATGGAAATTAGAAATAAGTCCTAGGAAAGACCACACAAAAAAACCCCAAAAATAGCTTTTTCATAAGAGTTAAATGCATCCTGTGGAATCTGCTCACAGGGACGGCACAGGGATGGTTGCTGCTGGAGGTAGCCCAGGTCTGTGCTCTTCACAATCCCAACATTCACGGGGGAAACAGGCCAGGTCAGCCTCCCCCCCAGGAGAGGAAAACCAAGGAGGAGAGGGAGGCATGCCTGGCAGCAAGGCGAGCTGCCCACCTTCCCAACAGGCAGAGCACAGGCAGCGCTCCTGAGCTTTCTGGGCATTTGGAGCATCGCACATCGCACCAGTTTGGTGCTTTCAGCTTCAGTGACAGCATGTTGACGTCTACTTGCAGAGAAGGAAGGGAGAGCAGAGCTGGGGGGGGGGGGGTGGGGGGGTGGGGGTGGTGGCAGGGAAGGGGACAGGAGAGGGCACAGCACTGCTGCACCCAGCAGACATTGGCTGAGGATACTCACCCTGCTCCCAGCATTTGCAGATCCCTCCAGGGATCCCAAAGCGCAGCTAACCCAGCGAGGGAGCTTTTCTTCCTGAGGATCTGGTAGACAAACTCACCAGGGTGCAGAGGTCTGCAAGCACACGGTTAGCACCCACGGGGCTGGGGGGTGCAGAAGACCCATGGGTGGAACCACCCCACAATACCACCAGCAGGGATCTGACCAGTGCCCTCCACCTGGCAGGACTCAAGTGGGAGCCTATTAAACACAAAACACCCCATTCAATTAGTGTCAGGCTTCATTAGCAGCTGACAAAAGCCAGAAAGCTCAGAGAGGGATGGCACGTCATCAGTGATGCTCAGGCACAGCAGCAAGGGCCTGACCGACCTGTGCAGCTTCCCCTGTGCTGGCAGCACTGACAGCCCGATGCCATCAGAGCCAAACCTCAACAAAGGGAGAGTGAGGACCAAGCCACTGCTGCCTTCCAGTACCAGTCACTGGTGTCATAACCTGGCATTTAAAATAGATTTATTCCATTCATTTATTCCTGCAGAATAAGCCCCGGAGGGCACTGGGCCCCTGCTGCCCTGGGAGCTGCTCAGTGTCGGAGAGAAACAGGGGAGAGGGACTCCAGCAGCTGCAGCAGCTCCATTGTCCCATCCCTTCCAAATCTCAGCTTTGCTGAGACAGCTGGGAACGAGCTTGGTTTGAACCCATTTGGGTAAAAATTGTCACTTTGAGGGTCTGTGTCCTGCTGCAAGCCCTGCCAAAGGACTGAGCACTTTTGGTGCTGGTGACCATCAGTGACTGTGGGACTGGGACAGAGGCAGGAGATGCTCTGGTGCTCAGACCCCAACAAGCAGTTCTCCATCCTTTCCTCTCCAAAACTTTTATTAGACCAAATCTGGACCTGGCAGCAAGGTGAGCCCTGCTCCTGCAGCCGGATCTGGCTGCACACACGGCTGTGTCCTGGCACAGCCCCAGGCTGCTCTGGAAAAGCCCCAGCCAGAGCATTTGGCCACTTCAAGAGCCTTAAACCAAATGATTTTTAACACTTCTTATCTCCCCAAAAGCTTCATGAAAAATGCACCAAAACCCCCAAGTTCCCCATCTCCTGCACATCACTCAAGCCTTGCTCACTTTGGAAAAGAAACAAGGACAACCTTTGGCAACACAAATGCCCTCGGAGTTGGTCGGTCCCGGCCCATTCGATCAGTCCTCACTGGGAACCCATGGCAAGCACCGCTTGCTGCAGAGCTTCCAGTGGGGACCAAGCCACAACCAGTTTAAAAGTCACAGAGTCTCCCGATATTCAGCCACCCCCCATCACAGCATGCAACCAGCATGGGTTCAAAGTGCAAAATTCAGCTCCAACCACTTGCAAGGCTTACCAGGCAGGAGAGAGGACACGGTACAAAGCTAGCCTTTTGGTTTGGCACACCAGAAACACGATGGTCATTCCTAAGACCCAGGTCTGGCCTCAAATCTCAGATTTTTTAAATATTTTTTTTTCCTCTTTCCCCCGTCTTTGGATGTGACTCATCCTTAGGCGGCATCTCCAGCCAGCGCGCTGCTCCTGATGAACTGCTATTGATTTACTCCATGTGCGGACAAGCTTATTGGGGAATAAGGGTGCCTTGTTCCTGTTCCAGGATCCGCATGTCTCCACACATGGAGTTAATTAAGAAAGTGCTCCATGTGTAGGCAAGCGCTCATCAAGCCCCAGCACCTAACGAAGGCACACAGCCCACTGCAGCCCAGCCCCAGCACCTTCCATGTCCCCCACTCCAGGGCCTGGGTGATGCTCAGCATGTGCAACAGGAGCGCTGGGGTTGGGATGCCAGCCCCGGGGAAGCACCTTGGAGCCCTGCACTGCTCCCCCAGCCCGGACACAAACATGCCCCCCCCCCAAAGCCTTTCAAAGGGCAGCTCCTCCCAGCCAGCACCGTGCTCCGGCAGGAGGCTGTAATGGGAGCAAAGCGCGCTTTAAAAATTAATGTGGAACAAAAGAATTTCCACAAAATAAAAATTGCAGTTTCTTTTCCATTAATAACATATTACAAGCCTCGCTAAAGAGGCTGCAGGCTCCAGCTCTTGCCCTTCGCTGTCCTGTCTCCCTCTCCATCACAGCCTCACCGTCCCCTGCTCCCCCTGCACTTTTCACTTCTGTTATCCGCGGCAAAAGCTCTCTGAAATGGTCGAGAAAGCTCCAACTTCCCCATCTCAACCCATCGCTGGTAACTCTCTCTGATCCCGTGTGATTTCATCATCTGCCCTCTAATGCAAAATGGATGTTGTAATTCTAACTAATAAAGTGAAAAGCAAGAAAGAAGCCGAAAATAAAGCCATCAGGCACAGGACTGATCTGTGTTTGTCTTCTTCTTAATTCCATTATTGCTTTAAAACGAGCTCTAGATATTACTGCTCCCTTATTAACAGCTGCTCCAGTTTCCCTCCGAACCCCGGAGACTGGACCCTAATAAATCTTGCAGCTAGAAGAAGGGGATTTTAACCACAATAGCAGCAACACAGACAGAAACTCAGATTAGAGCATCTCACGGTGCTAATATTTATCTTTTCTCTCAGCCTGCAAGGAGACAAGATATTTTGGTTGAGGAGAGGAGGTGCAGAAGCACGCGCGTGCACAGAGCTGAGCGGGACATGGATGCTTTCAGGCACTCACAATCCATTTACACCTCATAAAATTCTCATTGCTTTTGCCTAGAACAAGTGCAGTGACCGCACCAACCCTTATTAAAAATACCAGAATGTTCTGCAGCAGCCGGCGGGAGTGCCGCTGCCCCAGTGCAGCACGGGCAGCGCAGGTCCAGCACGCTATGGGAGTGTTTGATGCTCAGGAGGGAAGCGCTTGCTTGCAACCAGGGGTGTCAACTGCCTCGGTTTATGGCGTAGGAGATTTGGGGGTGATTTTGGTCTCCTCTGCAACACTGCAAAGTGCAACCAAATCGAGTTCCTCTCCTTCCTTGGGTCCCTGTACAGGACAGTGCTCTCAGATAGCCCCACTCTTCTGAGTGCTGAGCTAAAGAAAAAGAGCCCAGGGGCCTCTCTGTGAATATTTCTAAGCAGGACAGCCCAGGGGAACCCCAGGCACTGAGCCCCTTCCCTGAGCCCGGTCCTATGGGCAGAAACACCTGTGGGTGCTGCCCACAGCACAGAGCCCGGGGCATCGCTGCGGGCAGCGGCTGCGAGGTTTCCCCCCGCCGGCAGCTTTGCCAGCCAAGGAGGGGACAGGGAAGAGCTCAGCACTTCATTTCCCCATGTGCAGTTGGTGCTGAGGGTCTGGGGGCTCCCGTTGCCCCCCCAGCCATTCCCAGCCCTGTGCCTGCTCCAACACTCCTGCCTTTGGCTGTGAACAGTTGCTCCGACCGCGCTCAAATGCTCCGGGGACAGCGAGCACTGCCAGCAAATACATTAGCGAGAGCAAAGCAGCTGGGGGGAAGGAGATCGGCTTTGTGCATCTTGCCAGGCTGCTTTTCTCCTGCCTTCCCTCTCGGCAACTGTAAATAAGGAGAACTGAGCCGGATTAGAGGTTACTGTCCCGATCAAGGGTACTTCTGCATGTCCTAATTCATTTTCCCCTGATCTGGCCTTTCCCATCCCATCTGTGCCACAGCCATGATTCCCCCTGCCCTGAGTGCCAGCAGGCCAGAAGGTGCATGGTGGACACCCTGGGAAGGCAACATCCCTACGTGACAAGACAGCAAAAGCAGGTGGGTCTCCCACAAAAGCAGCCACCTGCGAGGGGAACTGCTCCCCACCCAGCACCGGGACAGCCAGGCAGCCCAGCCGCACACCTCCGCAGGGATGGCCCCTGCTTCCCAGCAACGCCCATGGTACCGTGGCACAGGGATCGCGCCACAGACCGACTCAAATGGGGAGGGAGCGAAAAAAAAAAAAGCACGAGGCCACCAGGCAGCAAGTGGAAAGCAAAATGCAAAAGCCTGGGGTGCCTTTCCCTGCCAGCACTGCCGGGTGCTCAGCACCCTGCTCCCACTGAGGGCAAATAGTGACCCAGCGCACTGCCTGCACCACGGGTCCCCAGGGCTCTGCTGGCACTGGGCGGTCAGGCAAGGCAAGGTGTGTTGCCCGCACCGGCAGCGATCACAGGAGCTGGATTTGTGCTTCACCCCATGAGCTCCATCCCAAAGCAACGTGGATTTGGGATGGAGGAGTCTTGGGGGGCATCTTCCAGCCCTGGACATGCTCAGCCCAGCTATCCCTTTTCAGAGGGAGGGGGGTTTGTAGGAGGACAAGCCAGGCACAAAACCGAAATTCTGCAAGCTCTGGTACGCAAAGGAGAAGGCGAAGGTGCTGGAGCTAGGACCAGCCCTTGGTCCCAGGAAACATTTATTGCAATTCTTGCTCATCTCAATTCACAGACAAACCCTGATCACAAAGGAGGGGTTGGTGTCACATCCACATAATTAAAATTATAATTTATTCTTGCCCAGAGAGAGGAGCATGGGTGAGTTCAGGCCTGTTCAAGGAGGCTAAAGATGAAAACAGGTATTTTGCTCAGTCCTCACGTCGCCACCCTGCCACAGGTCTGCTGGCACCTCCCTGGGGCCAGGCTGTCACAGCATCGCCCCAGGTGTCCCCGCTGCCCCTGCGCTGCTGGCTGCAGGGTTTGGGGAAGCAGCTTCCCAGCCTGGGCAGGCATTTGGGAAGCAGCTCCTGGGGTGACCCCCCAGCCCCTGTCTGTCCCCATGTCCAACTCGTCCAGCTTGAGGATCCCAGCTAAGCCCATCTAATTCAAAGCTTGACTTCAGCAAGGGTTTCACCACTTATTCCTAGCGAGCTCGACCCTGGAGACCTGGCAGACTGCTCAGCTGGGCGAGCGAGATAGCATTTTCCTTTCAAGGGATTTTGTGTTACGATTTGGGCAGCAGGAGCAGGCTGGGGCAGCAGCAGGACGGGGAGCAGAGAGCAGCACTTCAGCCTTGCCGCCTGCTGCGGAGGAAGATGGCCCATGCACTGCCGAAAGCCAACTCTCCATCTGAGGAGATGCATGCAGATATCTTTTCCTTCACCATCTGCACTATTTATTACTAAATAAATTTCAGAGGTCAGGCTGCGATAACGCGGCTGGAAAGTCTGGATCTGCTTTTGCTTTCCAGACCCGGAGGGATCCAGCCCCATCTCCCAGCGCTTCCGAGGGCGCTGAACTCACCTGGCTAACACAAGGCTGCCCCAAACAGAAACTCTTGATTTTTTTTTTTCTTAAGTTCAAAGAAATTCAGATAAATTCCCTCTCATTAGCTTCATCATCTGCTCCCAGACCTTAGCAAGGCTCACAGCAGCAGTGTCGAATTAAGGGAGGGAGGCTCCTTCCCCAGACCCAGGCCACCTTTGCAGATCTACAGAACCAGACTTGTTCCAGGTTTTACCCCGGAGACTTGACCAGCAGTCTATTAAAATCAGGTCATTTATTTAGGTGCTTAGATCTGGACTTCAAATGGCTAAAATTAGCCAGGAAAGTTGCACTTTTCTGGCTTTCTCATCCCATGCCTCAGTTTCTAAAACCAGGGAAGAGAAGAACAATTATTTCTCTCCAACCCTTTCGAAAGCACTTGGAGATCTTCAGATGACAGTGCGATTTGGTACAGACTTATTCATTATTCTTCCCCTCCATAGAGCAGTGTTAAATCTTTCTCCATATAAAGTAATTTTCTAAATTAGGTAAAGACGGTGAGTTTTGCACTGAGCACATGTGGATATTTTTATAAAATGTTTAAAACTTCTTGTCTGACTTTTCCTTCCCTTGAAGGACAACGTACTGAATTAAACCCTTCTGTGACCCTGTTTCATTTCACCCTCGAGGACTTCTCAGAAAGACTTTGCCAAAAAGTAACATTACTGAGTTTGCTTCATCACAGATAATAAATGGCAAAGTTTGGGTTTGCATGCTACTTGAGCTTAGTCAGAAAAGAGGGGCTGGGGATGCTCTGGGACAGCCCCCACAGGGTTTAACGCATCACTTTTGCTACCCAGAACCAGACAGGCGAGTCCACACAAATCCCGCCGGATCTGCTGCCACAGACGGAGCCTCCAGCTCATCTCCAGTTTCCATCCCTGCCTCGCTGCGCTCAGTTAGAAATGCTGCCAAAGCAGCCATGCAGCCACCAGCTTCACTCCCCAAAATGTGTACCAGGGTGGAACAACCAGCAGTGGGTCCCAGGCTGCCCCCAGGCAGGTGGGAGGATGCTTTACCCAGGGGGACAGCACCGGGTACCCCACACACCCCCAGGTCCAGTGCTGGGGCCAGGCACCCTCCGGCACAGGATGCAACCATGAGGTTAACCCTTGAAGATCCCTCCTAAGAAAGGGATTTTTTTCCTGGGAGAAGAGGGTTATATTGCCAGTAGCTATGTGGAGATGGGATAGATCAGCCCTTTCCCTCCAGCTCTCCCCCAGGAAAGGTACCCCCTGCGGGGAGCCTGGGCTGCGGCCACACTCCCCTCCTGCCCCAGAGCCCAGGGGCAGACAAAGGGAGAGCCCAGCCCCCAGCACAGCTCTGCACCAAGGAAACAAGGTGCAGTCAGGTCTGAGGAGAGGGGCCAAAAGCCAGGAGGGCAGAAATGAGAAGGGGGAGGTGGTACCAGACCCCCCGGCTGCCAGCTGTGAGCGGGGAAGTATTTCTGCCAGGTGCTCGCCATCGCCTGCCGGCTTCACTGGGGCTGCGGAGCCGCAGCCTGAGGCACAGATGGATCCTGAGGCCAGACAGCAAACACGGGAAAGGTCACCCCTGCTCAGGCCCGGCAAGCTCAAGCAAAGCCGCCGCTGTGTCAACAGGGAAAAGGTTTGAGCCAAACCAAAATAAGACATCGACGCCGAGAAACGTGCCTGCGCGGGGGTTTGTGAAGGTTTGGTGTCAGCTGTAGCAGGCTGGGAGGTCACTGGGGATGCTGTGTCACCGAACAGCTTTGCGCTTCTGGATAGCAAAGCAGCCCCCTTGGCTCTCCACGCACAAAGCTGCTGTGCCAGGAACACACTCAGCAGAGCCCAGCCCAGCTCCCAAGAGCTACTCCCTCCCTACTCCCACCCTACAACCCGCCTGCCCCAGGGAACGAGGGGAGCCGGCTGCACTGCAGAAGCTGCCTGGGAGGCTTTGAAGCGGCTCTGGGTGCCGGGAGCAGCGCAGCCATCAGCTCCAGATGTGCCCGCTGGTGGCAGAGATGCCGGGAGCAGGGGTGGGAACCCCTGTGACCCCTGGCAGGGGAACAAACAGCTGCAGCGACTATAAAAGCAACTGGGTGGGATGCACAGGAGCCATGACTGCACGCTCCTCCCTGCCTGCAGCTGCTGAGACCCCAGAGCAGAGCCCTGCTCTGCCTCCCTCTGCTCACCCACCCGGCACCACACAGTTTTTGGGGCTTCCCATGGTGCCCCCACTCCCTCCAGGAACAGGGACAATCCCCACGACCACAAAACGGGACCCAGCACACCGGGAGGAAGGGACCTGTGGGGCCCCAAGGGACACAGCACAGGGACATCAGGGATGGAGGATGGCCAGCACTAGCCCTGGCTTCTGAACGCCAAAGTAAAAGTTTCTTACCCTCCGAAACAACTTCCTGAGCTTAAATTTCTGTTATTTTTAACCTCGCTGCTGCATTATAAATATCCATCGGGTCTGGCACTCGCCTTCCAAGCCAGCCACTGCGAGTTCGTGCTCCAGCTAGGGCAAACTTTATGGCTTTACTTTTCCAAGAGCTGGTCTGAAACCTTGGAGGGGAGCCAGAGAAAGGCCTGACCCGCAGGGAGAGGCCAAGGGAACCAGAGCTGCCCCGTGGGGCTGTGGGCTCGGGAGGCACTGGGACCATTCCCAGCCAGAGGGAAAGGGGTCACTGGGAATGGGCCATGCGTGGGTGGGAGAGTGGGTCCAATGGGTGGATATTTCCCAGGAAAGCCAGGCTTCTCCCATGGAGAGCATCCTGAAAACATCCCAGTGTGCACATCTTGGTCTTCCTCACCCAAGTTTACCACCATTTCAGGCTGCCAGCACCCATCCAGCCACCCAGCACGCCGGGGATGGAGCCAACACACAGCAGCTTGGGTGCAGACGGGGCAGATGGGCTCCAAGTGTTTGTGGGGCTCTGTGCCACTGTCACAGCCCCCAGATTGCTCCTTGGGGTCAGCATGCCATGGGGAAAAACCCAGGGGCCAGGCACCAGACCGGTGAGCAGGGATGATGGGGTAAGCGCGAGAGATGCTCACACCTTAGACAGGCACACCCATGCTAGGGACACGCAAAGGGGTCAGCATCTTCCCCAGCACCTACAGCACATGCATGGCAGCTCCTGCCAGCCTGCAGGGAGGGATGGGCAAGGGCTGCTCAGCCCTTTGCCACAGCCTCTTCCCCCCTCCATCACCCATCACTGGGGGGTGAGCGGAGCCCCCGGGGCAGGATGCAGCAGGGTGCTGGCTCCCACTGCCATTTTCCTATCCCCTATCAGTGCAGCAAAGGTCGCTCCAGCATCCTGGGCAATTGTTCTTACAGTCTGCAAGAAAGAGATTAAAACCTCACTGTTTGGCGGACGTGAGCAGCAGAGGAATTAAAAAAAAACAAACAAAAAAAAACAAACAAAAAAAAAAAAAAAAACCACACACACACCACCACCAAAAAAAAAAAAAAACCAACCCCCAAAAAGAGGTTTTATTCCAGCTGCTCCAAGGCGTCAAGCCAGCCTGGCTCCGCAGGGCTCCCAGCACGGTCCCCCGGTCCCCACAGCACTGTGGCCACATCACTCCCAGTCCAGGGGGTCCCCACACAGGCAGGCTAGGGGAGAAGTAGACTTTTCATTACCAGCTTGGAAACTTTTCCTAGTGGAAGGTTCCCCAAAGTGCCGGGAATTTCGGCCCCGAGCTGTTTACTTTCCGTATTTCTGCAGATTTCACTTGTGGTTCAGAGGAATTCAGGCACAATTAGAGCCACTGCCACTCACCCGCCGTAGCCCAGCACGGCAGCACTGGGACCTGCTGCATGGCCAGCCGGAGAAACCACCTGCCCTAAAACCTGCACCCCCTCCTCACACAGGAGTGATGGCCAAGGCCAAGAGCTGCCTGAGAAATGCTTGAGGGAGACAGGCTGTCACCGCCAAGCCAGGAGAGACGTGTCTCCCACAACCATCCTGGCAGAGGGAACAATCTCCACTCCCTCTGGACCCTTCCTTGCAGTGGGAAGGTTTGGCTCAGGAAAGATGCTGCTGAACAACTGCCCCATGCCATCCCTCCACCAGCACAGGCCCCCACAGCTCCGAACACCTCTGTCCAATTAATTGGCTATAAAGGATAAGTGAGAACAAACTGGGAGGAGGATGTGGCCAAACCTTGACAGTTAATTAGCTGGTCCTGGGACGAGGCTGCATGCATGGTGAGAGTTTCCCACACCAGGGCTTGGCTGCTTTGCTCCCAGCTTGTGGGGGGGTTTCCCTTCCTCTAGCAGCTTCTACTTCTACACTCCCTGGCCCAGGGATCCCTCTGGAGGGGACAGGACAGCTCGTGCTTCCTGCAGGATGACGGAGGCCGCTCTTCTTAAGAGACACCTGAGTTTTCAGCGCATGGGTTTAAGGATGGACCCCAGCCTGAGGATTATGATGCAGCATCCTCCTGGGATATGGCTTCTGCTGGAGCCCTGTCAGTCTGCAGCACACCACACCTAGACCTGCAATGGAGACTCTGCCCTGCAATACAGCCCAAAATACCTTAGGGGATGGGTCAAGAGCCCCCGCACTGCCCAGACTTTGCACCCAAGCAGGGCTGAGCAGAATGGGGCTGCAGCTGGCCTTGGTCTTGCTCTGGGAAGGGTCAAATCAATCCCCCAGGCACTAGAAAGGATGGACCCGAACCCAAGTCCTGGAAAAGGCATCGAGCATGGGGCCCCAGGGTCAGTTTGCACCCCAATACAGCAGAGCTGGACCGAGCAGTGGGTTTACAGAGCACTCGCTCCAGAGGAGAGCAGCTCCGGTCATGCCACCACCTGCCCCATTCCACAGCTCTGGGAACAGGACAGCAGCAACGGCCACCAAAACCAGCCAGGGAGAGACAAACAGCCCAGCATGCACCACCCAGTTCATCCCATCCTCACCGCCTGCTCCCCCCTCGCTTCCCACGGGATCCTCTCGACTGCGGGAATGGCAGCGGTGAGAAAAATCAGGGATCGGTTGCAGAAAACAAATTCTAAATTAAAAAAAAAAAAAACAACAACAACAAAAAACCCACAACAACCTGCAGCTGCTCACAGCAAAGCCCTGGTTCTCAGAGCCACATCTCACCCCGTTGGGGGTCAGCAACCCCCAGAGCGAGCTACGTGCCCAAATCAAAGGCAGGCGCAATCAGAGTGATCCAAATAACGCACGCAAACGGGCTATTTGCAAATAAACAGAGCGAGCCAGAGCTCATCAGCGGAAACGGAGGGGGAAGGAATGCTCTCCGGTTTAGGAAGGTTGGGATCTGTTGGTGGGCAGTCCGAGAAAGGAATTCAGTGACGTTCATCCAGCTAATAAATTAGTGAGATGAATTATTCAGGATGAATTATTCGCCCGGCTCTCCATCCCCGTGAGGAGCTGAGTGTGCAGCCCGGCACGGCAGGGACCCCGGCGCGAGCCAGAAACCCCGGTGAAGCATTTGCTGCCGACGGGCTCAGCTCAGTGCAGCAGCGATGGGTTGGGACAGTCTCACCCCAGCGATGTGGCGAGTGGAGGAACAATGGAGGCTGGGGATGTCGTGCCGGGAGATGTGCTGAGTGCCGGGGGCCACACACGTGTTCCTATGAATGGTGACAGCTAAGGGCATGGCTCGTTTGGGTCACCAGTGATGCAGCATCAGAGTGGGGAATGGTCAGGGTGGGCAGGCCACCTTACCTCTGTGCTGCCACCTCGGTGTGTCCCCCAGGGCCATACCTGCTGTCCCACTGCCTGGCTCTGCTCCCCCAAAAGTGCAGTCATCCCTGCCAGGAACACCCAGGCACCTCCATAGGCAGTGTGCCCTCCAAGGCACCCTGTGGACCCTAAACCCCAGCCTCACTTGCCTGTTTTGGGGGAGAGGGGGAGTCAGGGTCTCACATACCCCATCACCCCACAGACTGTCCTCTCCCACCCACTCCTCCCCCTGGAATCCCCAGGATTTCGGCCTGTCCAGCCTTGCCTGCCCCGTACCAACCAGCCAGCAGCCCCCTCGTGGGGCTGCCATCGCCCCCCCACACACACACCTCAGCCTAATGACTCCTTTATTAGCAAGGGCACAAGCTGTGAAATTATGGACCAGCATGATGCGTCTGGGACACGATCAGGCACTGCTCAAACACAGTTAAATACAAATAGCAAATGAGTGGCTGCACCCGCTCACCCCCCAGCTCATCGCTTTTCAGGCTCCATCAAACGAGATTCCCCCACACACACGTGGGAGCAAACAACAAAGCCCAAGACTTTGTAGCCACACGAGTGGGATCGCTGTGCTCGACGTGCAACAGCATCCCCCCCCCCCCCGGCCCAAAACACCCCGGTCCCATGTCTGAATTGTGTAAGGGAAACCTCGAGCGTGTGCTGAGCGATGCCGGGAGCACGCGGGAGCGCGCCCGCTGCCAGCACGCCTTCTCACGCCCCCGCTCCCAGCCCAGCCCCGTCGGTTTCTTTCCCTTTTTAACTAGCTGTCGCTCCCAGGGTGCGGTTTCCTGGGCAGTGATGTGACCCTGCTCCCCCCGAGAGGCAGGGCTGGCGCTGGGATTCATTCTCAGGGTTATAAAACCCGGCAGCCGTCCCCAAGCTGGGTTTTCTCTCCATGGGACCACACTGGGAACCTGGTGGCAGGTGGCAAAGGGCAGGAGCTGCCCCTGCTGGGGTCCAGGGTCCCCATGAGCCTTTCACCCCAGAGGTGATGGAGAGGAAGAGGAGGGAGACGGCAATGCCCCATGCCTCCACCACAGCAGCAAAGGCGACCAGCACAGAGGCTGCCCCAGCATCGTGGGTGCTGGCAGGAGGAGAAGGAGGGTCCCAAAGCCACGACAGAAGGCAGAGCAGGGATGGTGTGGGGACAAGCTGCAAAGCCCCCAGCGAGTGTGCAAAGCCCACACAACATCTCTGCCCCACCATCACCTAAAAGTGACAGCAGGGGAGCCCGGCTGGCTGCGGCACGGCCGGCTGGGGAGGGGGGCGAGAGTGGGGGGCAGGCGGGCACGCTGCCACGCCGTGCCGTACACAACACCCGGGTTTACGAGGCCCCAGGGACTGGGAGGCTGTTACATTACCAAACCCCCCTGCACCAGGGGAAATAGCAGGTGCTGAGGAACAGCGGCTGCCAAGATACAGTATTTATATACGCATACACGTATTTTAAGAAGTAAAACACAAAAATCGTCTGCGCGAGCAAGAGAAAGGTCACGAGTGGTACGAAAGAAGCCAGAGAGCTGCAAGTTCCCAATATTCATTTCACATCATCGATCGGGGATGACGCTCTCCCCTGCAATTCCCACAGTCCTGATGGGGAAACTGAGGCAGGACAGACTTTGGGATTTCCTGAGCCCCCTGTGACCCCAAACCCCCAGGAGCTGTCAGTCATGGATCCCTTGAGATGCCCACCCCAAACATTGCTCACATGCAGGGAGGCATTCCAGTGGGACTGCCCGAGGGACACGAGACAGAGCAACACACCAGCAGAGCCAGCCCCCCCCCAGATCTCCTATCATGGGGCTCCCCCAGCTCAGCTGTGGGGTCTTCGGGGAGGCCACAGCAGCAGGGTGGGGGATACAGGAGTGTGATCACAGAGCTGATTCAGCCCCAGAAGAGCCACCCCAGGGATGACCCCCCCCCTCCCTGCCACCACCCCCAGGCAGGAGCGAGCACCCCATGGGGCCCAGCACTACCCCTTGGTGCCCCCCCGGAGACCCACACAGAGGCAAAGCAGCACCACCAGCCCCCCGGTCAGGGGTTTCCATTGCACATCTTCCCCTCCCCGGGTGGGAAAGGGACTCGTGGGGCACGTCCTCCCCAGGGCCAGCATGCAGGACCGGCTTCCAGTGCCGGCTGCTCCCCCAGGGAGGAAGAGGGGAGCTGGGGCCAGGGAAGAAGGGCGTGCATGGAGGGAACAGCATGAGAAAGCCAACCCGCCGCCAGTTGTGCAATGTTCAAAATGTCACCACGGGCTCCTCTTTTGTTCCCCCAGCCCCGAGCAGGGAAGTGGGGCTGGACCCCCTCTGCCAAGAGGGCCTCCCACCCTCTTCTCATTTCTTTTCTAGCAAAGCCAAAGCCTCTCGGGTTTCCCTGCAGCATGCCCAGCTCAGCCGGCCGGTGCCAACGATGCATGTTAGTGAGAGAGCTCAGGCCAAAGGGAACATGCCCTGCCTTCGGGGTCACCACAGAAAGGAGCCATCACCTCCAGCTGCCGCCGAGCGCTGGCACACTGCAGTCTCTCCCTGCCCTCCCTTCCTAGCTCCCCCCTCTCCAAGATAAATATTTCAGTTTTTTCATCCTTCCAGGCAGCAGCGCTCAGCGACTCCGTGTGTTTTCAGCAGGTGAGCAGCAGCCTGGGCACCCACAGCCAGCAACGCCAGAGCAGCACTAGCCTCATCCCGCACCCACCCCAGGCAGTGACGATGCTCCTGATGCCCCAGCGCATCCCCAACCGCACAGGCATTGCCCTGTCCCCATCCCAACCCTACCACTGACCCAGAATTTAAAAAACCCTCAAAACTGGGGCAGGCGAGGCAGTGCGCAGCAGCCTCAGCCCCACTACCTGCACAGCAGCCCTCCTTGGAAAGCAAACCCAGGGGAACTGCGCACCAGCTTAATTAGAGGGGAGAGAGGCAAGTGGCTGTAAACCAGAGAGGAGCCTCGTTACAGGTTACACAACAATTTCTTAATCAACTGATGCTGCTCCACAGAGCGCAGCCGCCGCAGCCACTTAGGGTTTGGCCAGCACCTGCTCTTGGCGGCAGGGGCTCAGGTTGCAGGCAGGATGGGTGCAGGCAGCAGTTGCCAGCGCCCGTCCGACGGCAAGTGGGGACATAACTGAAATGACAGCGTTTGCTCTCCACTCTCCGCAAACATGCACGCTTCGGGTCCCCCCAGCCCACCCAGTGCCAGCCGCCCCGACCCATCGCCAGTGCCCCTCCATCCGTGGAGGGTTCTGAGCCAAAAGCCATGGAGATGTCGGGGAAGCAGGGCGCACAGCACCCAGCTCGGCTGTGGCATTGCAGAAGCGATTCCCCAGGCAGTGAACCAGCCTCGGTAATTTTAGAAAATGCCAGTTTGCTAAACCACCCGCCACACCTCCAGCACCAGCCTGCAAGCTCCGTGTTCTCCCCAGCTTTTATTTGGGCAGGCGTGGGCCAACCAGGAGGAGCGAGGAGCGCCCGGCGCTGCCAGCTCACCCAGCCAGCTGCTCCCCCGGCTGTCCCGGCAGCTGGAGTCGTGGGAACACACCAGAAATCGCTAGAAAAGCATGAAAACATAAATCATGCTCCCCATCCACAGCTCGGGATGGGCTGGAGGCAAGGGGAAGCTGCCGTTTGGTGCTGTTTCTAAACTTGCTGGGTTGGTGCTGGGTTCGCAGAGTCTCTCTACCAGCTCAAAGGGAAACAACAGCCAAGGACAGGCTGAAACACCGAGACCATGGGCACCTCCAAGGGCTGTGCTTGGCTCCCAGGGAGGCAGCTGGAGCACAGCTAAACCAGCACTCAAGCCTTGACATCCCTCCAGCACCAGCTGCCTGCCTGTGCTGCTGCATCCGCAGTCATACAGGGGGACACATCCTGCACCCAGTCCACCACCCTGATACCCAACAGCCTCTCCACCTGCAGCATCCTCACCCTCGTGCTGGTCGCAGGGCACTGCTGGTGGTGAGGGAGGAGAAGGAAGCTCCTACTGACACTCCTGGCCAGCAAACAGGCTTCTTTTCTACTTTTTTTTTTTTATAAACAAAATAAAATCCACATATTTAACAGTGATGAGGTATTTCAAGCCACACTCGTTAGCACCTGCTGCGAGCATCTCCAGAAGCACCACTCATTCATCCTGTCTGCCCACGCACCCTCAGCAGCAACAGCGGGAGGGGCAGGGGGTCCCCAGGATCTGTGTCACCCCGCAGGGAGCTGGCACAGGGACACTGACACCAACCTCCTGTCCCCTGCACTGCTCCGGCCAGGCAAGGTGAGATGCAATGGGAAGGGCACCTGCCCTGCTGGGCAGCGTAGGTCTCTGCAGAGACCTGACACGCTCATCTCCCCCCACAGCCTGAGCAGGGCAGGATCAGGCCCCTCAAGAGCTGCCAACGGCTTTTTCCCCTTCCCCCTCCTCCAGCCCAGCTGCAGCACAGGGCCGTGGGAGGTGGGAACGAGGCAGCGAAAGGTATCAAACGTGTCACCAAACCCGGCCATAAATAACCTCCTGAGCACAGCCAGGTTTTATCAGCCTTTCCCCCACCTTCCTCCAGCAAACCTGGGAGCGTCCTGGATTCCTAACCTGGAAACGGAGCGAGATGGTGGAAATAGCAGCGACTTTCTCCCCTTTTCTAAAAGGATGGGGATGAAAAGCAGCAATAGTGGGGCAGGCTGCAGCCTCATCCAGCTCCACAAGCAGCACCAGCCACAGTGCAGGGACAGTGTGACCCACACAAACCACGGCCCCTCCATCCCTTTCCCACCCCAGGAAAATTTCATCTCACGATTAAGCATCTCACACAGCATTGCCAAAAAGATCCTGCCTCGCATCGCTTTTCCTGTATGCCTGCAGGCAAATCATCTCATCTGCCATATGCATCAGTTCAGCGTATAAAATTCGTGGAACAACAACGAGTTGTTGTTTTTTTCCTCCTGCCCACCGTGCTCTCTCATGCCTTTTGGGAGTGCAGACTCCCCAGGATGGCATCGGCTGCTGCACGCTGTGGTGCCCGGTGCAGCTGCACCCATGGGTGCCACATTACACAAGCACACGCCGCTGCTCGCACCGGCTGTCCAGGGAAGATAGATCAGGCAAAAATAACATAACTGGCCCTCCCCACCTTCCCCCGGGGTATTTAACACTAACGCGATAATCTCCTCTCCCCACACACGCACGCATTTTCTTGGAAAAGACATAAAGGAGAAGAAAAATGTGAGTCTGGGAACGCTGGACATTTGCTAAGCCACCGCCCCGGCAAGGCTTGGACAGCCAAAAGGCAAGCAGAGGGATGCCCACGGCTCCGGATCCTGGCAGGTGAAGCACAGCTGCTCAGCACCTCGGCTGCACCCCATGCCGGCACTGCCAGCACACTCCAGCTGGGAAGCCCACCGCAATTTAATCCACTTTGGCTTGAAAAATCGGATGGTGGAAACGTAGCGAGTAGGGACCACAGTCTGGGGGGATAAGTGGATTTTCAGAGGTTCCTGCAAGGCTGGAGACAGAAGGAGCTGCCCACCAGTCCCCAACTGACCCCCAGCTTCAGCCCACAGCATCCCCGAGGGCTGCAAGCACCAAAATCTCTGCCAACACTGAAACCTCCGCCGCGGCAGCGGCTCACCCCAGGCAGGCTCCCAGCGACAGCATCCTGGGTGCTGCGTGCACACAAATCCTCGGTGGGGATGTGTTAGTTCAGTCACACAGACCTATTGATTCAGGAGCATTAATTGGTCTTCACTGTTCAAATACTGACCTCAATTAGAGCCACTTTTCCTTTTTTCGCACACACACACACACCACCCTTTGCTGGATCCTTCCCTTTGACTCTCCTAGTTTAAATACCAAAATACCTACACTGGCCTTGGGGAGACTCAGTGTTAACTGTACATTTGTATCTCATTTATAGTCTATACATATATATATATATATATTTTAAGGCTTTTTGCAGCCTTAATCAGCAGGCCTCTAAAGAAAAGAGGGGGGGACTTGGGAGGGGGGGAAGACACCTACTGCAGGGGATGCTTGCTGTCAGGCTCGGAGCCGCTCAGTCATTAAGGGGGATTTGGAGATGGCACTGCCAGCTCCAAGCTCTGGGTTTGAACAAATCCCAGATTCAGATGATGCTCAGCTGTAGTGATGGCACAGCCTGTCCCCAGGAGTTATCCCGTCTATGCCGTGCACATCCCAAAGGAGGAGCGCAGCTCTTCCCCCACGTAGCCCGCCCGGTCCTCAGTCCCCCGCTAGCCCAGAACGCAACGGCCCTTGAAGTTGCTCTAATTCTCATTATTTCCTTGCAGTGATTTCCTACCCGTGGCATCCCAAGCCAAAGCCCAGGAGAAAACAGCCGGGATTTCAGATTTAATTAAACCTCGCTGAGCTGGCTGCAGCCCTCCGAGGCCGGCACTGATGCTGCTGTGCTGAACCTCCCGTGCCGACACCGGGGAGATGGAGGGGGCAACTCCTGCCCGATCCTGCCATGGGAGTCCCTGCCACAGTCCGTGGCCTGGGGCTAATTCCCACCACAGAAGCACCACACACTTGTCAGGGTAAGAAGCCAAATAGCTGGAGATTTTTCCCCAATTCCCTCTATTTTTTTACCACCCTGCTGCTAGCTGAATGAGCCCTGGGATCTTCAGCCAGTGCCAAAACCGTGTTGGAAACCAAAAGCTGACTTCATTAGGTCAGAGAAGGAGAGGCAGGCTGCACTCCCCAGTTCTGCCTGAGGATTAAAACTCAAAGAAAGCTTTTTGCAGGTCTCTGATGCTAAAGAAGGACAGCAGGGTGCTGCGGGCACCCATGGGGACCCCCAGCTCCGGCAGCGGCTTCATGCAGGGGAAACAAGCTCCCTGGCAGAGGCAGGAGCACCCAGTGAAGCCACCCAAAATCGCAGGTTAATTCTCTGCCTAGGGACAACTGGTGCTGGGGGTGGACAGGGGGGAGGTGGCTATGACAAGGACCTCCCCAGGTCAGGCTTTCCTCTTTGCCTGGGGTGCAGCAGGTTGTCTACAGAAGGTTTCCAGGGTGTAAAGCCAGTGGGGAAGCAGGGACACACAAACCTGGGTGTTTTGCCCTCCCTTGTGCCAGTCACCCTGACCAGCTCCAGCAAAATCTGAAAAAAAAGAGTACAAGACACCTCACAGATAAACTCACTCCCCCGATTTGCACCCAAAAACTGCCCGCCAGGTAGAGGAGGAGTGGGGAAAGCATCCCCCATCCCCAGGGAGAGGCAGAGCACTGGCATGCCCCAGGCTCGGTGCCCAGCCTCTCGGCACACTGGTGAACCAGCTGGCACAGCCTCCCTTTCTCCATGAAAGTCCTTCTTTAGTTTCCAGTCCTGCTTTAAAAGACGAGCTGGAAATTGCTGTCTTGAGAGCCACCACCAGCAGTCCTGCTGGCCACAGCACGTGTGTTACCAGGACACCAAATCGCTCCTTCTTTTTGCCATTTATTGTGGGGATCATTATTTTTTTCCCCCTGAACTCTAAACCAACACAAGCAGCAGAGGAGAGGCAGCACAGCACTCTGGACTGATGGCACTGCAAACCACCTTTCACAGGGCACAGGGCGAGATGTGCAGTGAGATTTTGGGGCAAAGGGAGGGATTTCCCATCAGGATGGAGTCGGGAAGGCAGCAGAGCTCCAGTACCTCAAAGGGCAGGCGAAAATAGGTCTATCGCAACCACCACAGAGATGGCTCTTTGCTGCCAGCCCCAACAGACAGAATAGCTTTGGCACGGATATTTTCCATGGTTTTAATGGCCATCCACCACTCTACTGACCTCTTGCCTGACCAGGACAGACCTACAACCCCAAGGTGTCCAGCAGGAACACCTCTCCCGCAGCACCAGCTCTGCTCATGGCCAGCATTTCCCTTCCCACAACAGATAAACCACGGGTAAAACTCCAGAAAGCCTTGACTGTTTCAAAGTCCCCCAGTCCCACCTGACAAAGCACTTGAGCAAAGTCAGAGCTCAAGTCCTCCAGAAAGCCAGCAGGACCTGGGCACTGCTGAACATGTTATCTAACCGCATCTCCCAGCTCCCTGCAGACCGAGTGCCAGCCAGGAGGAGAAAAAGAAATAAGAAAGAAAAGGTTGGCCTGACAGTTCACCAAAAAAAATATTAACAAGCTGCATTCACATCCTTTAAAAAAAACAAAACAAAACAAAAAAACCCAATCATGGACCTTCCCAAAGCAATCACATTTGCAGCAGTGTTTACAGAAACCAGAGATACTCCTCAGTGTCTGTGCAATGTGTTTTTAATGGTAGGTCTGCAACAATGGGGGAAGAAGGGCTGAAATACATTTGCAAGAAATGCTCCCCATAAACGATTTCCTAGATTTTTCAGCCTGTTAGTGGATAAATTTAGGAAATAGCTGCGTACACTGAAGCAACTCAGCGCAAATGCTGCACCCAGCCTGTGCGTGCAACTTGACATCCACAGTGTTTCACAAGAGCCCAGGCTGCTCTGAGCCCGCACAGCCCCACCACAGCTCAACCCTGGCAGATCCCTTGCACCCAACAGCTACAAATGCTAATTAACCTGTAACAGCTAGGGCTCTTTAATGAGGTGCTGAGCAAGCCTTGGCAGAGGGCTGCGTGGAGAGCCGGTGCACATCCTGCTGCCTCCCCCTTGCTGGACACTGCCCATCGAGAAGCGACATTCCCAGCCTCTACACCCCATCCTGGCAGCTTGAAAAACCCCAGCGTGTGAGACAGGATGACGTGACCCCAGGCGCAGCAAGGAAACCCAGCGCCAGCAGATACCCTACTGTGAAACCATCTTGCCTGCAGCGAGGTAGTTTCCAGCCCTCCAGCCCTAAGCACCTCTTATTTTCCTCCCCCTTCAGCATCCCAAAGCCCGTCAGATATTTGACTATTAATTCAAATATTTTTTCCTCCTTAGACTTGCTGTTCTCATAAGAAAAAAAAACCACAACCTGGGCAGCGTGTGCTTTCCCCACCTTCATCAGCCTGAGAACACCCCACCGGGCTGCACTCCACACGTTACAAACCTGATTCCCGCAAAGCCCCGGGGGTCCAGCAGCCCCCGAGCCCCCCCTCCCCACAGCAGTGGGTTCACCTCAGGACAAACCCCACCGCCACCCCCCAGAACAGAGATTTAACGCAAGGATGCTAAAAAACTACCCGGCCCGTTTCCATGGGTACGTGAGGCACATGTTGCTATGTGATGTTCGGTCCGTTACCATGGAGACGGCAGGGATGTCACCACACAGGGTTTATTAGTTGCCATGGCTATTAAAAGGCACTTGTCCTCTGGGGACCTCCAAGGACCAGGGCCACCAGCTTCCCCTGCACCTCTGGGATGGCACCAGCTCCCTGGGAGCCCAGTGGGGACCTGGCCATGCAGGTGTCCAGCACCACCCAGGTCCCTGAGGCCACAGTGATGGGCACCTCCAAGCTAAGACAAAGAGGGAGCCCAGCCCCACGTTTTCCCATGGAAAGCATCACCACCCCACAGGCTACCGTGTGCCCCAGCCCATGGGGTGCCTTATCCATACACCAGCAGAGCGTTCCAGCAATGGGGATTTCTTGGTGGGGTCACAGCTGACAGACCCTAACCCTGGCACGCAAGGCGAGCACACGGGAGGGCCCAGCTGCCATCTGCCCACTGAACGTTGTCATCCCTCCCATTAGTGCAGCACAGAGGGTGCATCTTTGCCCCACTTTGGAGATGACTGTGATCAAAAGCACGTTATTACCAAGCAAAAACACAACGGGACTCAGCCCTTACAGACAAGGTAGTACTGCAAAATAAATAGAAGAGCTTCATCCACTCCAGGGTCCTGCGGATAGCCCTAACTTGGACTTCCACGTGGGGAACTGAAGCTAAAGAAAGATAATATAAAAAATAATTTAAAAAAATCCTGATTTTTGCTGGGCTTTATCCAGGATTAGACACCCCACTTCGCTGCGGGCAACAGCTTTCTGGTTCACCCCTGTACATGCTTTGCATGGCTGCAGCCGTCAGGGCACCGCGAGAGAGTCTGACCCTGAACAAGGTGCAGAGCAAAGCTCCCGTGGGACCATCGGAGACCACAGAGCTGCTCTCTCAGCTCTCACAGACCAGCACAGCACCAGCCTGTAGATTCATTCAACACCTCCGTGGCCGGATTTTCAGCCCTTCCCTCCCTCCTCCTGCCTTCCTCAGCCTGCTGCGAACAGCCACACAGCGCGGCACACCCCCTGCCTGCTATTTCCGAAGCCCATTTCTCCAAGCATAAAGAGATCCTTACTCCCTTCCCCAGCCCCTGCAGACACCTGGGCTACCAGCCCCCAGAGCAGGATCTGGCCCCCAGCAGCTCCCAGGTATTTGTTTCACACCTCAGCTCAGATAACAGCCCCGTCTTCTCACCAACTGCATTCCAGGAAGGGAAAGACAGATGCAAGAAAGCCCTGGTGTGTGTTTATTTTTTCCCCGCTTTAGACAGGCCCAGGCCCCTGCTGCAGAGCCCCTGCACTGCCTGTCCAGGACCACATCTGAATCCATCCCTATCGGATCGCAAACTGCTTCCCCAACAAGCTCAAAGCGGGTCTTTATGTGGCCATATAAACCTCCATGGAAAATACAAGCTTTATTAAATAAATTAAAGGTATTATTTTCTCATCATTTTGTTGGATTTTCTAGGAAGGATATAATTTTTCATTTAACTCCATTGGACAAAAAAAACCCACAACTGAAAACCTATAGAAAGGTATATTACCCTGTAGCAGAAAGTTAGATTCCTCCTACATAATACTATAGGATGATTTAAATAGAGCATATAGGAATATAACATGTTATTAAATTGTATAGTATCTTTCTAGAAAGACCTACAGTATAGGATTCTAAAAATTACTCCCCAAACCTATTATGTTTCAATCTAGCCCAGCTGGTTTCCTTTCTATTACATGCTGCAAGACTTTTCCTGAAAGGTTAGGATTTTAATTGCGTCGTGAAATGCTGCCGTAATCATGCTCCAAGAACAGCTCCAAACTCCTCCGGACATGACAAGCATGACCAGGAAATGCCTGACCTCAGGGCGGGATGGATGCAGGGATGGATGCAGGGATGGATGCAGGGATGGATGCAGGGATGGATGCAGGGATGGATGCGACCCCACCCTCCCCCACAGTCAAAAAATACCCTTATTGACAAAGGGGAGAGGGGCCCAGCTGGGGCAGAGCTTGTCCCAGCCCCTTGTTTCATAGGTACAAAGCAATTCTGTATTTCAGTTTAACAGTTCCCAGCCCTCTCCCAGCACTCACTACCCCAAACATTCAGGGGGTTCAAACAGGTGCCCCAGTATCATGCATCCATCCTCTTCCCCCTCTGCAAGAAAAAGAGTTAGGGATAGAAGTTGCCTTTAGCTGTTGCCATAGAGACTCTCCAGCTCCACAAAGAAACCCCAAATCTTGTCAAAAACGGAAGAATTTAAGATTTTAATCAGTGAGAACGCACGGGAGGCCAGGAGCATCAATGCACATCCTTGCCTTAACAGTCTCTGGCTTCAGATGTGTTCGCCCCTCGTTTAGTAGCATCCTCAGAGTCAGCCAGCAGTGGAGATGGAATGAGAAGAACGAAAGCAATGAAAACCTCGTCCGCTTTCGAGTTTTTTCTCTCTCCACCAAAGCAGCCACTCGCTGGCCAAGCTGATTTCTGGACCAATAACCCACTGGCCAAGCTGTTTGTGTTCCCGTTTCCTTCATCCACTGCCAGAAAAAGAAAATAAAATTCAACAATACAAGCTAGGCAAAATACTTCCCGGAACTATGGCTATTTCTCCCATAAACTTCACCTCACAGTCGGCGTGGCCAGCAGCGGGGGGAGGAAGAATAAAAATAAAATCCCAACTTCTAGCACCACGAGATGTTTTTGTGACTGTCTTGAAATTGCTCTTTTCTGCCACATCCTCCACATTTACTCCTGACCCGACTTCCACCGTGACCACAAATCAAACACCGTGGGATAAACTCACTGCTCTGGCATTTTCGCTGCTTGGCAGAGCCCCGGCTCCGGCCGTGGCCCCTGGCTAAGACAAACACTGCTGGGAGCACGCTTCGGTGGCTGCCTTTCGCCTGCCAGCCCCGGTGGCATGCTGCGGCATGCCGAGGCGGCCGGAGGTTCCTATTTTACCACCGTTTAAGACTTGCGGTGAGTTTGGGAGAGTATGGCATCTGTCAGCGGCTTGGGGATGGGGCAGTGGTATCACCAGGCAGTGGGATGCTGGGGATAACCAAAGCCGCAGCATTGGGGAAAAGCCTCCAGTGCCAAGGGGTGTTGTGTTTCATGCCTGAGGATATGAAGTTTGAGGAATACCAAAACAAGGAACTTCAAAAAGGAGCAGTATTGGCCGGGGGAATATTGTTGTATGAGCTCAGCCTCTTCGGAGCGATGGAAAAAATCACGCGCTGGCCCCGAAGGGATGGCGGTAGGACTCTGTGTGCGGGGGCAGAGCCGAGAGACATGCCACCAGCATCCACCCAAGGGGCCCAGAGGGGAGCTGGGGGGGATGCAGGCACCCATGCCAGCAATCTGCAGGTGGAGGTGCTCCCACACACATCCCAGCATCCCGAGCTGCTCCACAGCCCCAAAGCTGGGGAAGGACCCAGACCTGGGGGCTCAGGCAGGTGGCCCCACAAGGCCCCTGGCATGCTGCCATAGAGGCAAGCTTGCTGTTGGCTTGTAGCCCGGGCAGGCTGAGGTGTCTCTCCAAAACCTTCCACCACCACTACCGAGTCCCCATCTGCTCAGCTTCTCAGCCAGCTCCTTGCATTTACCTGCGGCTGCACGCCCAGATGCCCACCAGGATGAAGGTTTGTTTGCTTTCTGCTAACCCCATCCCTCCCAGCGCTGGGGGATGCAGGATGCATCCACACCACCATCAGCTCCTCCAGAAACCAAGAGATGGGTCAGGACCTGGCTGGCAAGGAAGGTGCTGGAGGGATATGGTGCAGATGGGGAGTCACATGCTAAAAGAGCCACTCCAGCACCAGCTCATCTTTGGAAACAAGATTACTTTGGCTTGAAGGTCACTGGGAGAGGAATTCTGTGACTCCTTGCTGTGCCTTTCCTCTTCTTCCATCACAAAAGCAGGTTTCGCCACCACGCTGCCATACCCCAGGCTCTGCTCAGCCCACAGCAGCTATGTGTGTACATACACACCCACCGTGTGCCACCCTACCCTAAAACTGTCCCCAAGTCCCCCAGCTGCCCTCAAGGCTGCTGCCAAGCTCAGGGCAAGGGCTCAGGGACCCTTGCTCCTCCCAGCTGCTCCCATTTTGCTCTGGGCTACAGCAGCCAGGCACCCACAGGTGCAGCCAAGCACCTGCATGGCCTTGAGATCCAGGGTTGAGGCAGAGGGTACCATCTCCTGTCCTCAGATAAAGGCTACGGGTCACTCCGGCTCAGATTCACCAAACGTAGGGAAAGGCTCCCAAGCACCCGGCGCTGCCCGGCCCCCAGCCCTCTCCTGCGCCGCCCCATCCCCCTTGAGCAGCTCCCTCGCCTGCTTTCTCTCTTGCTGTGCCTGTGTGTGGGTGTATTTGGAAACGAGATCTTTCCAGCTGAACTGCAAAATGAAATGCAGAGATCACAACTCCTCGAATAGCTCCATCGCGCGCACGCGCACACACACACACACCCCAACCTCCATTCTGCCCCCAATCCAAAACCCTGGCAATAGTAAAAAAAAAAAAAAAAAAAAAAAAAAGTGGAAAATCAAGGTATTCAGCAGCTGAAAGGAGGGAATTTGGGGGAAAGGAGGAGGAGGCACAGCAAAGTGCTTTTGGTGCATCCCTTTTTCCCCCCAGTTCACCACCAGCTCTGCAGCTTGACCATCACTTGCCCACCCCTGCGCGCTCCTGGAGCCAAGACAACCCAGTTCCATGGGGCTATGAGAAGAGAGGAAACAAAACCCAGCAACAAGCCAAGCCCAAAACCCAGCTGCGATACTTGAACATCTGCTGCTGGAAAAGCCAGAGTCCATTTACCGAGATGAAGGCAAAAGCGTTTCCACGCTCGCTGTGGATACCCTGCGCTAGCCTTGGGCTCCTCCGCTGTTTTCCAGCCAGGTAAAAGGCAGGATTTCCTTGTGCTGCTGCCTCGGGTGGTTTCTGAAGAAGAAGGGGTTTCGATTTGCCCACATCGAGGGCAATTGCTGCCGCAGGAGTTGTGTGTCAGTGGCTGGAGGGGAGAGGAAGGGGCTGCAGGAGGGAACAGGATGTGCTTCATCCCAAGGGATGGACTGGCAGGGTGAAATAGCAGCATCCTAAGAAATACCCTCACCACAGCAATGCCTAATGCAGGCAAAGAGGTGCACCAGAACCTGGAGCAATAGGCAAGGGGGTGGGAGCACTGCTCACCTGCCCTAGGGACTTCTCTGCTAACACGGGCTGTGACAGCAAACAGGATCAACGTGCGCTGCCATAAGGAGAGTCACACAGGCAGCGAGTTATCCCCCGTGTGAAACAGAGCCCAAGAGGTGGGAAGGAAACACCCGCCTTAGCTGGAGGAAGGACAGACCGCCACAGCGCAGCTGCCCAGGGATGCTCCAGCACCAGCTCCAGCCTCACGAGGGAACCATGACAGGTCAGCCCGGCCCATGCCATCACCAAACCATGAGTTTCCCAGGCTGAGACCCCACGTGCACCCAGAACACATGTGGGTACAACAGGCCCAGGACACCAAGAAGCCCACCTGCCCGGGCATGGGGCATGCTGAGCTGCAAAATGCCCCATCCCAGCCCACAGCCAGCACTGCTGGGGTGCCTGGGGTCAGCATCACATCCAGACTGGAGCACCTGCATGGCATCAAGGGCTGAAAGAGAAGGTCTCAATCCCTGCCCCAGGCTCATGGATACCCAAACCCCTTGGCCATGGCTATTGAGGGGCACACTGAGACCCCCCAGCTCATCTCACCGAGCCATTCTCAACCCCCAAACAACTGCCTAGGGGAGAAAAAATCCCTGGCATAGAGAAAATGGGAGCAGATGAGAGTAAGAGGCTTCATCTGCGATCCATCTCAACTCCAGAGCTGAGGAGCATCACCTGCGCCTCTTCTCCAGGTCAAATCGGGCTCCGCACCCTCCAGCACCCAGCCAGCCGGGGGATTACAAACAATAAAACGATTTATGCAAGGCAGAGGCCCTCAAGATTTATGCCATATGCTCACAGTAAAGTGCAAACACATTCCCCTCTACACGTTGCCGAGTCCTTTGTCAGAGGAATTTGGATTTTTTGACCCCAGAAGTCAGGATGAGTCTCCAAAGGAGCATCAGAGACAGACGTGCACTGTGACCCCCAAGCAAATTATGGTCTCAGGGGTATATCCTGAGACGTATTTATAGTCCTCCAAAGCAAGATAAGTCAATAACCACATACAGTAGCCGTTACAAGTCAGATACTAATTTAATTCCTCTCCTCCCTGTCTGCCCAAATAAGCATTAATTCAATGGAGCATCAGGGCCCCGTTATTTATCACTCTTACTGGGGTTTCTCTTTTCTCCCAGTTCTACAATTGCTACAGCCAGGCTACCTAGACACAGTGCTTCCCAAATTAAAGATACTCTGCATCCAACACAGGCAGAGGACCACCAGCCTGGACCTGGGTCTCATGCTATTAGCAGCTAACGCAGATGCGGAGGAGGCTGGTTAAAGTGCAGCCCATCAAATGCACTTGAAAGCCTTATTCAATCCACAGCAGAAGGAACATTTTATTCCTACGGACCCGGGGGCTGAGCAGGAGCAAAGACATTTGCTCCCTCCTGCAGGATCCGGCCAACCCAGCCCCGGGGGGCTGCGCCCCCACCAAGACAGCGCTCCCCATCATCCCCCCTGCCCTGCACCCCCCCCGAAGCTGAGTTCCTCCCTAGTCTAGTCTCAACCCAGAGCTAAAAATGAACCTTATTCATGATTAACATCTATATTTGCATAGCGTGGCTGGCAGCTTAACACCAAATAAATGTTTTGGCAGAGGGAGTCACAGGCATGGGGGCGAGCTCTGCCCTCCAGAAGGGAGCTTCAGCCTTGCCATGGGCTAACAAGCACTTTCTAATTGAATTAACAAATCATTAACAAGTCCTGTTGGCCATGTGGGCAGGGGAGGGCCCTGCCTTGGGCTTCTCTGGCCACCAGCATCTCTGGAGTGCGGAGGCAGTCAATAACACCGTAGGAGGAGTGAGTGCTAAGCCTGGCCTGATTAAGTTATGAATCACAGGAAATCCTGAAGGCATAAACCCCCCAGGGCGGTCGGGCTGCCAAGGTGGGTGAATCCCTGTGAATCCCCTCAGCCAGATCCACCGCCACCAGCTGTGGGTTTGCCTTCAGCCCTGGGGTTAGAGAACATCTCGAGGCTGGTTCGGTGGATGCACTGGGGGAAATCTCTTGGAAAAGATCCAAATTAGAGATAAATATCAGGATGCTTTGCATCAGGAACCCTATAAATGTGGGGCTAGCATCTGGATTACAGTGAATAAATCCCCTTTTCTTTATAAGCTTGCCTGTGCCAAGCTCCCGGCTCTCACCCATCACCTGCCTTAGCATTTTGTTCCCATTTTCAGCCCTCTCCTGCTCTCACCCCTGGGGTTTTTATCCCAGCAGAGCGAGCGAGAAAGCCGGGAGGACATGAATGACTAAAAAAATAACCAAACACCCACCAAAACACAAAAAAAAAAAAATAAACAAAACAAACAAACAAAAAAACCCCACACCAAACAACAGCCAGTCCAGTCTGCCTAGGAAGCACATTAAATATCCCGACCAAAACCACGTTTCAGGCACAGGAGCCAAACCAATAGACAATTTCCATCCACTTGTGACTAACCGGTGAACTTCTGAGGGTTGAGTCACGGGCACGTCCCAATCCCACACACGTGTGTGTGGCCCCAGCCTGGGGCTCACACTGGGACCTGCCCGGCCGTGCTGCACCTCGGGCACGTGATGCTGTTCCTGGCACCCCGACAGCCCCCTTCCCGTAAGGCAGTAACCAGCGCCATGGCAGTCATCACTGAGATCAAGCCTGAAAATATCTCACAGCAAATATTGAGGCCGAAAAATGTGTTTTTTTTCCATCTGCTCGAAGCCTTTTTGCTGGGGCTTTGGTAGGAAGCAGATGTGAGAGCATCCCAAAGCACGATCGGTCGTTACTCACCATTATATAAAACCATGAGAATTTCCTCCTTTGTTTTCTTCCCCCCCACCCCCCCTCCCTCCATTTCTTAGCACCAGGCCAGATTCCTGGGTGAGAGGCCAAGGCTGGCAAAGGTCAAAGCCAAACGAACCCAGGTTGGGGGAAACCTCCACACGCATCACCAACCAAAGGGAATATTTCACATCTAGGTCGCTCAGCAGAGAGCCAAGGTGCCGGGGAAGGGAAAGCCATGATCTGGCCTCATAACAAACCCAGAAACACTCAGGCCTCCTAATTAACTAGGAAATTAAACTCCCTCCAAACCACAGCGAAGCTTCAAAGCCCTCCCAACCTGACTCCGGATGCTCCTTCCCCGGTTCCCTGTGGACGGCCCCGCTCCCCCTGACCCTCCTCCCCATCCACAGCAGCCAGCAAAGCCGCCAGGGGCAAAGGCTCCCCGGGGCTCCTCTTCCAAGGGAAAATGATTTCATGATCCAAATGAAAAAGCCATCAGGGAGGTTCATTTTGGCCAAAGGTTTTGCTCCCTCCCAGTGAAACGGTAGAATGAAGAGGAGAGCCCAGCGAGACCTGGGCAGGGAACTTGGGGCAATCAAAAACCTGGTCTTTTCTGTACGGAAAAAGAAGTGAAACAGAGTTTAAAGTAAAAATAGGAAAGAATCATTTTTCAGCACGACGCCAAAACATCTGCAGGGGGTGGGGGGGGAGAAGAAAGCAGAAAATTTTCTATGCATCATAAAATCTTGGGTATTTCCAGACTGGCTCCAACACCCAGTGCTACTGAATGGGGGAGAGAGCACAAAAGCCGATCAAGTTGAGAGCAGCGAGCCTGCATGGATCAGCCAGGAGACATGTCGGCCCCATGGATGAGCAGCAGCTGGGGTGGTCCAGCCCCATCCTGAATTGCCGCCCGCCTGCCTAAGCCCCCCAGCCCCAAGCACAAGGGGCTGGGAAGAGGCTGCGATCCCCTCCCAGCCATCCTGCCTCGGCTCCTGGCCCCAAATGAAAAGCAGGTCTCCGGAGATGGCCCCCCACCCCGCGTGGGAGCCCTTGTTCCGGATTTCCTACAAGGAGCCAAAGCAGAGCTGTCCCTGAGGAGAGCAGGGTCCCCAGGCAGGATGGGGCCACCCCTCCCGGCCGGGGCTCCCCGCACCGGGATGACATAACCATGAACTGCATGAGGCCGAGCCTTTTGTCTGCGCGCCGGGAGAGAGGGAGGGAAAGCAAGAAAGGAAGAAAGAAAGAAAACTTCTGGAAGTCATTACGATTCCTCTGCTCCAGTCTCCTTTTTGGCAGACAGCTTCCCTCTCCCCTTCCCTCCCCCCCAGCCCGCTTCAAAATGCCAGCCTATGATTTTTAAATGAGAAAAAGCTGTGCTATACTCCAGCACTTGGATAAACTCCTACACAAACTTCCAGATGTGACACAACAGCCTGGAAGAGGGAATTCACAGAAGAATCTCCTTAAAAAACACACACACACGCAGGGAGCAAAGGAAGTGCCTGGCTGCCGGCAGAGCCAGGGGATGGATGGGTCCAGAGATCCCGGGTGAGATGCGGTGCATTACACAGATGAGGACCAAGCAGCTCCTGGCTCTACTGGGGAGGCAGCAGTGAGAGGGATGCTGACCACTGCGCCCAGCTCTGGGAGGTGAATACTGCCCACCACTCCTGCCGAGCTCCCAAAGGGTTTGCGAACAGCAGGGAAGAGCTTCTGCAGATATTTGCCCCCCTGGGAGGAGGGAAATAACCACCACACGCTTGTGTAGCCCTTGGTAAAAGGTGATGGGTCCTGTTTCTCTCTGAGACCCTCACTCAGGAGCTGACAGCAGCCCAGGGACGCACCAGCACCTGCCCTGAGGAGCAGCAGGATGCTCCATCCCAGCCAGGGGTCCAAGGGGCTGCAGGAGCCCCCCAGATGGTATCAGCTGGGCAAGTTGTGTTTCTTATTTACCCCCTAGGAGCCAGCAGAGGCTCAGTCGCTGCAGGAGCATTTCCATCTGCCTAGGGAGGGGTGGGAGGCACCGGCCCGTGAACCAGGTCATGGGAGAGAAACAAGTTCAGGTGCCCTGGGATGGATCAGACACAGGTGAAGCAAACAGATTCCAGGGGCTTTAAATCAAAACAAGATCCATTTTAGGTGCAACCTCTCAAATCAAAGCTTTTTGCTTTGTTAAACTCAAAAAGTGAGGTTGGAACAAATGTACCAAAGTTGAAAGGACACGACGTGCACTCTCTCCTCAAAACACATTCTTTTGTTATCAAAAGAATTATATTTTTAACCCTGTGCTACAGTCAAACCCTTTAAGCAGCAGCATGTGCAGTGGCTGGCTCTCCCCATGTGCTGGCACAGCCGAGGAGGGGGTGAGGACCCCAAGCACCCACCGAGGTGATGAGGGCTCTGCTCGCCCACTGCCCGCACTGCAGCATCCCCATGGGATGCAGTGCTTTGGGAGGCACCGCCGGGCTGGGGAGCCCAAACGGCAGCACAGCTCGGTGGGTTCAGCCCTCGTCCCCACCATGCAGGAGGCTTCTTGCTCCGGTGCAGTCAGACACACGGACATGCCCCTGCAGGACAGCTGGATCCGGCTAAGCTGATGCGGAGTGGCACCAGCACACAGACCCCCAGGGCTCAGTGCGAGCTCAGCGGGTGAGGGCTGACCACCCCCCTTGCCATGGTCAGCGCTGCCCTCCAAAGTGCACGGAGCCCCAGCTCGGCAGCTCCAGCAATCCCGTGAGCCAGCCTGGCGCATGCCTCAGCTATGCCTTGGCACGAGGCCCCCAGGGCTCCAGGCCCGCTCCTGGAGGCTGCTGGCCATCTGCAGCTCTGCCGGCTTCCAGGGAGAGCTGGGGGCACTCAGCAGCTCCCCGGGACGGAGCCTTTGATCATCCACCTCTTGCTAATGGAAAGTGAGCGGAGCCATGCGAGGCGACTGCTGAAAAGCCCTCTGGGTTCTATTGCAGACCAAAGGCAGAAGGCAGGGCTGCTTGCTGTGACCGGATCGAGATGCGTTTCTTTCCTAAAGCCATTTTCAAAACCCAAATCCCAGCGACCCTGCAGTGGAGCAGGCAGCCGAGACAGGCGTGCTGCTCCCAGCATCGCCCAGACCTCTCCTCCCCAGCCAGGGTATTCGTGGAGTTGCCCTTTGCCCTTTGAACCAGGAGAAAAAGACGGGATTTCAACCAGCTTGGGGGCACCTTCCAGCAGCTTTTCGCAGCCCCCATGGCCAGCATGCTGCTCTCCAGGCAGCAGCGCTCTGCAGGCAGACACCACGTGGGGGAAGAGGCAGATTTCAGTACTACAATAGAGATCACAGGCCCTTTCAGTTACACTGTTATTTTCCTATTCAGAGCTCTTAATACCAAGCAGTAGCATCCTCCCCACTTTCTCCATCCCCGCTCTTCAATCACTCGGCAACCCGCAAGAAATAGCCTCGTTTCTTGCCTCTGATCAGAGGAGCAGCCTGGCACAGACCCTGCTACAGCCTTTCATCCTCCCAGCCTTCGCAGTGCTTTTATTTTACAAGTGAAAGTCAAGTAACCAGCTTGCCTCCTCTTTACTCCGCGTCCCCCCCCCCCCCCCCGCAGAGATGCCTGCTCCTCCTCGCACTGCCTTGCCAGCACGCACACCGGGACACCCTGCCTGTCACCGCAGCCCTTCCCAGCCCCGAGCCTGCAGGTCCAGTACTGTGACCATTATATACATCCCACCCGTGTCCCTGCTCCTTCCCTTTTGACCCAGGTTGTCCTCACCCAGGGCAGAGCCTTTCATTCCAGAGCCACTGGGAACATGTGGGTGGGAAACCAGGCTCGTCCACCCCAGGTCCCCGCAGCACTCAGAGAGGTTTTTGCTCAAAGACCATGATGGAGTGGAAGGGCAGGACACCTTGGCAGGGCTGATACAGTTTTAGAGTTCAAACCCCAAGATTTCAGGCTCTGGAGTATTTCTGGATCAGGACAAACTTTATGACCTCTTTCTTCTAGCCCTGAGGGAGATGAGGAGCAGGAGAGCAGCACAGGTCCTCCCATCTGTGTTCCAGACAGCAAGGGAGAAACCTCCCTGGCCCAGGCAGAGGATGCTCTGAACGGAAACACAGTACAAAAGCCTGACAAACCACCTCAACAGGACTTTGCACCCGTGCTGGACGCTCAGCGCATCAGCCATCACACTCCCTCTAACGCCGCATCCCAGCCTCAGCTACCAGTGTCACACAAGCTGCCTGCACAGGGATGGAGAGCAGCATCCCAGGAGCTCCAGCTGCACCCTGGGGGCACGAGCTGCCCTTCCCAGGGCAAGCGAGGCAGCTGCGGGTACAGGAGCAGCTCCAGCATCTCCCAACACCCCACTGACCGCAAAGTTTATCAGCCAGATCAGAGCACAGCAAAGACCCCTTGCCAAGCCAGCAAGCTGTACATCTCCAGAGGCACAGCTCAAACCGGGCAGCCAGCCTCACCCAGGGAAAGGTAAAAGCCACCTGAGATATTGGCAGAAGCCAGCAAGAGCCTCAAACCCCCCAGGGCCTGATTCACCAGCCACGTGAGCCCAAGCGCTGTCACTCCTCTCCAGGGCAGCTGGTGGCAACAAAGACTTTCCAGCAACATGATTATATGGTTTTAGCACCGGGACACAATTCCTAGAAGATTACAGCCTGAGAAGGGCCACTTTACTGGCCCAGCACACTAAAGGAAAAAAAAATAAAAATAATACATATAAATAAGCAATGGGCTTAGCTCCAGCACTCAGGCTGCAGAGAGCCGAAGGGACAAACGAGATGCTGCTGTGCTGAGCAGCCCAGCAAGTGATGGGACACAGTGTGGGTGCCAAGCTGGCTACTGCCTTCCTCTCATCTGTAGGCTGGATCACCCTTTTTTGTGTTGTTTTTAAACGACCTCCCCCCAATTCTGGGTCAGTGACCCTGAAAACAAACAGCTGCACACAGACACATGCCTCAGAGACCCGCAGCATCGTCCCCCGTGGCGCCGGCAAGCGCCTTTCTCTGTCAGTAAGGAGTGAAAAATTAGCAACAAGGAAAATCCCTGCTTGTGGAGCTGCACCTAATGCTCATCCCCTGCTCACAGTGGTGCTTGCAGGTGCCCACAATACATCTAATTTTCCAAGGACAAAAGTTAATCTGCTTGTATTTGCAGCCACAGAGAAGACGCTTTTCAAGCCATTATTGAGGTGGAGGATTTTACTGAAAACAGCTAAAAACATGCAGGTGTTAACACCTGCTTCAAAACAACATCATTACAATTGGGGGGGGGGGGGGGGAAAGGAGAGACTTGAGAACATTTAAATCAGCAATCATAACTAATATTAGTCATAGTAGGCAGTAAGAACACACTGACTTTCAGCCTGTCGTTAACAGTTCTTCCCAAAACAGAAGGCTTCACAAAGTTGCAAGATTTCCTAAGATGCTTAAATAAATGCAGCTTTGAACCACTTAACTAGTATGAAAAAGATTTGGGGGGAAACTGCTGGGAGTATTCATGACTGGGAAGAGAAATCTTGTTTTTCCCCTCCTGGGGGACATTTTAAAAAAGAAGGCAGCCTGTTTATCAGATAAATCATTACTGAAGCTCCAGTAAAACAATATTCAAAACTCCAGCAGACCCTCACCACTATTCCCGGGCACACCAGCCGCAGCCAAGATGTAATTCCTAACAATTCCCACACACCAGGAACAGAGGACTCGCAGAGGATATTCTGGCCCTCTATACCATGTAACATGTCCTCCCTGCTACCGCACAGCTCTCCCACTCCAGATGTGGGTTTGCTGCCCATATGCGCTCGCCTGCGTTTTGCACAGGCAGAGCAGCACAGACCCGTAACTTCCCATCCAGCCGGGCAGCAACTGCCTCTCCCGCACCAGCCCCTGCTGGAAGCCACATAGCTTCACTTTATTTCATTTTGGTTTTTTTTTTGTTTCTGCAAATAATAAATGGAACTGGAGTTTGGGGATGGTAAAACACTTGCGATGCTACAAACCATGTGCTGGTTGCAACTCAACTTCAAGGGAGGCTTTAAAGGCACCAAGACCGTGGCAAGAAGCATTTTTTCTATTGTCTTTGCAATTTCTCTCTTTTTTTTTTTTTTTTTTTTTTAATCCCCCTTCTTTTAAGAGCTCAAACTTGACTGAAGCGGCTCGGACGCACAGCCTGTGCCAAAGCAGACAGGGAGTTTGGATGGAGACCAGACACCTTTGCAGGGTCACAGCTCACCCCAGGACCCAGTGAGCAGCAGCCCTTGGCCGATGTGCACCCAGGGGACCATGGTCCCCACCTTGCCCAGACCCCTCCAAGCAAGGAGCATCCCCCAGGGGACCGCAGAGAGCAGGCCCTTCGGCTAGCCTTGCACACTGTGAATTATTTAGGGACCCGGCAGCAAAACAGCCCCCTCAGCGCCACCACCTCCCTCCAGCTTGCACCCCCCTTAAAACCCTCGGGGAAGGAACTGGGGAGCCTAAAACGGGCGAGAAACAGCGTCAGATAGGAAGAACGGTTCTGCAAACCGGGGAGGCTGGGTTTAGGGTCCCCCGGTGTGGCAGGGGGGCGCAGGGACACCGCAGGCCGGCCGATCCCGAGGGAGGAAGGGCCACCCAGGGCTCTAGCCCCGAGTCCCGGTGGAGCGGTGGTGGAGCCCGAGGGAGTCGGGGCATCAGCGCGGCGGGGCGGCCGGGGTAGGGGAGCCCCCGCAACCCACCCCCCCCTCAGCCCCTCACCCCGGCGGGGAGCGCTGAGCCCCTTGCAACGGCCCAGAAAACTTCCCGGCCGAACACGGGGGAGGGGGCGAGCCCTCCCCAGCCGCGGGGACGGACGGACGGGTCCCCCCAGACCCCGGCTTCTTCTTCGTCACCCGGCGGGCTCCAGCCGGGAGGTGCCCACCGCCCCGCCCGCCGCTGCGGGGGTCGGGGGGGGCCCCGCGGGGCTTACCTCGCCGCCGAGCACCTGCAAAGGATACGGGTTACAGACCAGCCGCAGGCACCAGCTCCGCGGCCGGCTCTCCTGGCTCAGGTAGAAGAAGACGACGGGGGCCAGCGCCGGGTAGGGCAGCGCCTCCGCCTCCGAGTCGCCGCTGCCCGTCTCCCTATCCCCCGGCCCCGGGCGGCCCCCGGCCCCGGACAGGTCATTAAGGCGGATGAAAGTCTTGGCTCTGCCCGGCTCCGGCTCTTCCTCGGCCGGTCGCGGTCCATCCTCGTCCATCCTCCGGCCGGCGGCCCCGGGGGAGCCGGGGCGACGCGGGGCGAGCCGGTGGGGCGCCTAGAGGGGCGCAGCCATGGCAGGGCCGGGGGGCTGGGGGCTGCGGCGGGGCGGCTTCAGCGCCGGGGTGGCATGGCCGGGCGAGCCGCTGCCTTGCCCCCCGCCGGGGCCGGGCCGCCCCCCTCGCCCTGCCCTGCCGTCTGCGGGCTCCGTAGCTCCTCCTCGCCGTGCCTCCGGGGGCCCGAGCCGGGCGAGCCGCGGGCAGGGAGGCGGCGGCGGGGCGGCCCCCGCTGCCGGTGCTGGCCCCCACCCGCGGGGCGGGCCGCCTTAGCGGCTCTGCCTGCCCCCTCCGCGCCCCAACATCTGCCCGGGGCGGGGGGTGCTGCCCGGCGCCCCGGGGACGGGCGGCGGAGGATGCTCCCGCGGGCGGCCGCGCCGAGCCGAGCGCTCCGCACAGCTGGATCCCTCACTCCAACTTCAAGTCCCGGCTCCTCCTCCCCCCGCCGCCAATGGGGACTCGCCCCCGGCCCCTGCGCGCCTCCCCATTGGCTGCCGCGGGTGTCCGTCCGGGCGGCACAGCTGGACGGGCAGGCACGCTCCCCCGGCGCGGCGGCGGGGCTGGACGGGGCGCACCCGCCCGGTGCGGGGTCGGGCCCGGTCACCGGGGCTGCGGGGCGGGGAGGGGCTGCAGCGCCGAGCTCTGGAGGCGGGGGGGGGGGGGCGAGGGGGGGGGAGGGAAAGCCTTGCGCTGCGTTAGACGGAGGCAGATCCCGGTGGGACACGCTGCAGCAGCGGGAGGGGGAAGCCGGTGAGAGGCAAGGGCGCAGGGGGATGAAGGGCGGGACCCCCAGGCGAGGGAAGCCCGCCGGGGCCAAGGTGTCGAGGGCAAGAGAAGCCGGTACCGGGAGCGAGGCGTATGGCCGGTAGCCCGGGGTCCAGCGCCCTCCCGAGTGCCGCGGTTCCTCTCCTCGCTGCTGCACCGGCGAGCCCTGCCCGCGATGGTCGCCCTGCTGCCGGGCGCCAGGAGGCTTCCACCCGCCACGGCCCCCACCGCTTCCGAGCGGGGGCAGCGCTGCCGGGCTCGGCGCATGTGGGTCACCGCCCGATACCGCCCCCGCCCCCCCCCCAGCCCCCCGCTCCTCACGAGGGGCCACCCCGTCCAGAGCAGGTCGCCCCTGGGCTAGGCGGGGCCAGGGTCGCGGCCAGCAGCTCCTAGAGGGGTCGGGCCTCGATTCTGGGGGGGGGACGACACCCGCAACCCCCCCATCGGCGAGAGCAACGGGTACCCCCGGTCCCCCCTGCGCGGAGGACGCGGCCGGAGCTCCCTCTGCCGGTGCGAGTCCCGGCCGCGACCAGCACCGGCCCCGACGGCGGGGACCGCGCTGCCAGCATCGCCCGTTGGGGGGGCGGTGGGCACGGCCCCGAGGGGCGCACCACGCCGGGCGCTCCTGGTCAGGGGCCACCATTCAGCAAGTCCAGGTAAAGGGTTTTCTGCAGGCACCGCTCATTGGGAGGGCAGACACCCCCTCAGGCCTAGCCATGGCCCCGTTTCAAAACGCTTATGATTTCTTGCCACTTTAGGAATAGCTTTATCACCTTTCCCCAGTAGCCTCCCACATCATATATACACATCTATAAGCACCTCCTTCCCAAGAGCTCCAGCTAGCCCAAACCACCTGCAAGAGTGATAAGATGCTCTTTTCCAACCCAAAACGCCTTCTCTGGGCTGCATTCTGCTGGCCTGGGAGCACACTTGATCTTGGATTCACAGCCTGTGCTGTCCAACCCGAGACAAATCACATGGCTGCTGGCAAAACTTCAAGGCAGCCGGGCTGTGCTGCAGAACCGCAAGAGACAGTGTCCGGGTGAAGGAGGAGACGCAAACCCCACAGCCCCACCATGCGTGGCCAGGAGACACCCCTGCAAGCCCAGGGCAACGCCAGCGCGACAGCACATGGCACGTGTGACACCGGGCGAGTGGAAAGCCCGTGACATGGGCGCTAAGGACAAGGACTCGCATTCCTTTCTCGGGTTTCTGAGCGATTCCCTTCTCTAGATGCAGCATGTGCACCCATGGAGAGGGCAAAGCTCAGCTGGCCTCCAGCCTCTCTCCACACCTGCTGAAGGAAGCGGAGATACCGACACACCAGGAGCTCCCTCACTGCCCCAGCACAGGCTCCCACAGCAGGGGGGGGTGGGGGGGTGGAACACCAGCCTTTGCCCCCCCTCTCCCCCCCAGCACAGCACAGTCCATCCAGTAGCCCGACAGCTCAGCTGTTGTACAAATGCAATTCACGGCAAGGTCCACAAACGCATTTGCATGTGCAAGGTGCAGTCTTAGATCAAGCAATTTCCTCGCTACATATGTACAGCCTGGCCACAGCTGCTTTTGATCCGATTCTCTTTGTATCCTGATAATGTACAGAGAGCCTTTGTGTGTCGGTCTGTTTATTTAAATGGATTTGGAGCAAACATTTTTTCAAAAGCTGAAGCTTTGAGCCTCTAAGTGGGTTACCAGATTATATGCTGTCTCCATTTTAATTACATTTGGCTCGTTTTGTTTATTGCATACATTTTCGAGAATTATGCTTGTCGTGAGAATTGAAAACATTTTGGTTTAGAAGATACCTGCCCTATAAAGGGATCCAACATCACACAGGAGAAATGATGCAAACCTTCCCATCTCAAAGAGCGCTCTCCCTCCAACAAGGACAGGAAAAGAAGAAAGGCTCCACAGGACCATATCTCCTCTAAATTTAAAATAAAGCATCCAAACGTCAGGAGGATCAAGCCAGCACCACCAATCTAGCAGTATTTTGGCATCAGCAAACATGGATAAGAGGATGCTCCTGCTAAGGAAAAGCACTTGGTTGTGGATCTCAGAGGGATGAGAGCATGGAGCACAGAGCCTGGCCGGGGTGTTTGTCACCCAGTCTCAGCCAGCAGCAGAGCAGAGGGAGCACCCAGGGCTTTGCTGTCTCACCTCAGGTGGGCAGCGGAGTTAAACCAGAAGCCCCCCAGGCACTGCCCAAGCCTAGCGCCTGTCCCTGGGGAGCCCTTCTCACCCACCCAGGGTAAACCAGGGATCTGTCTTACCCAAAGGCACAGGGGGGTTCAGCCTTGGGACAGAAGTGAAGTGATCAACTCAAGGAGAGGGAACAGCTCCAGCCCGAGCCTGGTGAGAGGGAGCGAAAGCAGCAGAAAGTGACCATGGAGACCAGAGCTACACATTTAGGGACTGGGGATGTAAATGAGAAGAAAATTCAAAACAGCATAAGAAACTAACGAGGTCACATTAACTTCACGCACCCAGTCCTGGACTCCTAATTATACCAAAGATAACACAGGAGAAAGGGATGGGGGTGAGGCAGGGACAGCTTAGGTGACGGCAGGAATACGAGGGCTGTGGTGGTTTAGGAGGGGCAGGAGGAAAGGGGCTCGCCCACTGCAGCATCAGTTCTGCCCCCAACAGCAGATGCGATGCACCCCAAATTACTCAGCAGACCACCAGCAGGGCCAGGAGCTGTGCCACCTGAGGAAGATGAGAAGGAAGAAGAGGCAGCAGCCCTGCTGTCACCCCAGCACAGCTCTCTTGCTTCCCCCCTCTCCCCTTCCAGCAGAGCTGCCCCCACCATTTCAGGGCTTTTCTGGGGGAGCGCAGCCCTTCGCTCTCTCTCTTAGCAGGACTTCTAGGAAAAGCATCATGAGTAACGTCTCACGTCAGTGGAGGAGCTTTAGCCGAGCCGATGCTCACCAAAGACGGCTCCGGCGTGGTAATGGGATTTGGAGTTGGCTGTACAGGAGCTGCAATGGGAAAAGCCTACATCTGTAACCATTTTAGCGGGAGGCGGATTGAAGACAGCCTCAACGGAGAGGCTCCAATCCGATGGGAACGAGTCACTATTTGTTTTGCTGTTGACATACAGCTGCAGTAGCTGTGGGTGATTTTAATAAGACGGGATAATATTTCTATCAGTTCTGGGAGCTATAGATTGAACCCATATAGGCATCTGGCTCGGGGCTGAGTGATAAATCGCAACAAGATCCAAAGCTCTTCTCATGCCTTGGAACCAGAGAAAAAACACACATTTCATTTCGGATGTCACAGTTTGGGGGTAGAGGCAGGCCTCCCACAACCAATTTACAGGCTCGAGTGTTGTTGAAGAGCACACTGACAGCAGCGAGCCCACTCTGTCCCTGCCCCCGCCCCACCAGTGACAGTGAGCGCTGTGGGATCGGAGCCCTTGCTGTGCGTGGGGGCTCCTGGCTGCCCCCATTAGCGAATCAACCCCCTGAGAAACGCCGTTCACCGTATTTCAGCTGACACAGCTAAAGCAGAGAGACACCCACCAAGCCCAGCCCCACACAGCCCTCGCTCCCTCCCCAGTGTCCCCCCCTGCTCCTCCCAGCCTTGCCCCAGTGCTCCCATCCCTCAGTGCCCACAGCTGGAAGAGCACATTCCCTTCACAGGACAGCAGCTAAGGACCTGGGAGGAGGAGGACACCAGCCCCACATGCAACACAGCACAAGGTAATGGCTTAACCCTGCCTAACCCCATCCAAACAGCTGCTTTTCCCCAAGAGCTCATTTTGCTAATTCCCTTTTTCATCACCCAGACAGTTTCTTGGCCTCCTTGGTTATCCCATTGGTGCCACGGCTTTCAACCCAAGCATCCTGGGGCTTCCCAGTCGGGTACTGCATACCCAGACCCTGGGGCTGGGTACCAGCACCGGGAGCCACCATGGAGGGTCTGGGAAAAGCAATTGCTTAATGAAGCCAATTGCTAGAGGCTACAAGCAGGGCTTCATATTTTTTTTTCCTCCTCTTTAATGAATGTTTTTATTGTCTCTCTCAATCTTTATTAAGTGAAGAGCCAGACAAGTAGTTGGAGGAAGAATATACTACGGCATGAAGCACAACCACTGTGCAGAGGGGACACACGCAACCAGTGCAATCCATTTGGTGCGCATAAAAGAATTAATAATTTAGTCTGGGGAATGCTTATTTTTGGCTGATGACCAGCACTTCCCCACATGATCAATGTTTGCACCTTGACTTTTTGGTGCACAATCAATCCGTGCCTGAATATGGCCCGAGTTTTGGGAACTGCTACGTCTGCAAGGGCTGAGTCGCTTGGGGGCTGTAGCACCAGCGCAGCCGATCCTCCTGACTTGGCAAGAGTTGAGCCCAGTTTCCAGCTCTGGGGCTCAGAATATAATTTATAGCAGAAGTCCAATTTATAACAAAAACCTGTCTGCCCTCACCCCCCTGAAAAAAATAGCATTTTCCCTAACAACTCCCATTACATCCAGAAAACATTGAGAAGGAGAGAAACATCCTTTCAAGACTACCCTGACTGGGCAGGTTGGGTGTTTCAGTGGCCAGATCCTGGCTCTGACCCTCAGAAGGCACAAAGGTCTGTCATCCCCACAAAGACAGCTCCCCTGGACAGGCCATAAGGACCCAGCACTGCACTGGATGTTGACCTTTATTCAATACCCTCTTGCATTTACCACGGCTCCAACCGGAGCCTGTCCTTGTGCCCAGACCCATGCCCAGCCCAGCAGCATTTCGACAAACAGCTCAGATGGTCTCTACATCTCTCTGAAGCATCAGTGCAAAACGAAGCACAGCTTTCACGGGAGAGGCAGCCTTCAGAAAGGGGAAAAGAAAATCCCAACTGAAATCTAGCTTTCTGCCACTTGGTCAAGGCAGCTCCCCATCCACCGTGCTCAAGAGGCTTTGCCTTGCTCTGCCCTTGGGTGCCGAGACCCAGCCCTGCTCCTGGCTTACTCTTGCTGCCGTTCTGGAGACCCAGCTCTGCAGGACAAGGGAGCCCTGCTCCAACACCCAGCCTCACCCCGCCAAGCACACACAGGGGGGTTCAGAGCAGGTCTCCCCCACCCCAGCCCAGTGCTGCCCTGGGATCCCTCTCCCAAGCAGGCACCACTCTGCAGCTCTGGGGACTGGAGCACATCCCTGAGCCTCCAACCATCCCTCAGCTCCCCCCATATCTGCATTTCTTGCCTTTTTCTCCCAGGCTCTTTGCCAGCAGAAGAGCTTCCCTTTCCAATACCCTCCTCTCCCCACCCCCCTTGCATCGCTTTCCGCTTTCATCTGGTTCCCATGCAGCACGAGCACAGGGCACAAGCAGCACGCCAGCACCGCTGCTATCAGCGGCTCCCACTCTAATTGAATCTTCAAATCTTGTCTGACAGGAAGAGACAAGAGGGAAATGAGACGCTTGTTGCTGGGCCCCAGATCCCCAAGCACTGCTGCTGTGAGCTCTGCCGAGGATCGGGATGCTGGTGAGCATTGCTAGGTGCTCCTGAGCATGCCCACCTTGGCCTCCAGCACTGCTAGAAGCACTTCCAGCATCCCAGGGAGAGAGCTCAGGATGACCCCATGAAGGAAGGGTACAAGGTGCCAAAAAGCCAACAGAGCTGAGGGATCAGGCCAAGGGAAGGGCAGAGCACATGGATGCCCAGCTCACACCGTGGCAGGGATCAGGACACCGAGGTGTTACTGAACTCATGCAGGTTTGCAAGGAAAGAGAAACCTTCCAAACAACAGCAATACACCCACAAGTCACCCCACCACCCTCCCAAGCATCTCCAGGCTCAAAAAAAGCAACCCCCTTGTCTCCATCCTGCAAGCAGTAGCACTCAAGGGCATCACCAGCTCCACCGCCCTGGCACAAGGCGCACAACACCGACAAGAGGTCTCACCACAACAATTCTGCCCAGACTCTTACCTGAGCACTCAGGAACTCCAGCCGGTGAACACCATCACCTCAGAGCTGCAACAGCAACCCCAGACAAGCTCCTGCCCCAGGTGCTGGCAGGGAGGGGAAGGCAGGACCTGGAGCAATGATTAGCACCTGCTGAGCAAGCACTGATTAAGAAAAGGTGGACATGGGAGGAGGAGAAGGCATGGAGACAATGGCAGCTCCAGGTGCTGCTGGTGGCCAAGAATGAGCAAACCAGGTCCTGGCCCATATAAAAACAGATTAACCAAAATTTGCCCTAATAAAGGTTTTTCCAGTTAATTGTCCCAGCACCCAGGCTGCGACAGCCCCAGCTGAGCCCCATGTCGTGGAGGTCAAACTCATTAAACCCCCTCACAAGGGCTGTGCTGCCATGGGGAAGGGGGTCACCAACCCACTCCAAAAGGGGCCAATACTGTCCCCCAGTGCCAGGGAGCAGGTCAGGGAGGGCACTGCACCCTCTGCACCCCTTCCCCTGTCCCTAAACAGCAGCTGCTCCTCCAGCTAGGGAGAAAATTACCCAAGTGTTTTTAAAATAAATGAGTATTAAACAAACACGCGACACTGATGGCAAGGACCAACTGATGTGGCGTAACTGTCTCCTGCTCTCTGAGGAGCAGTGAACAGCAACGAGGGCAGGGGGATGGAGAAATGCATCCCTCAGGGGAACTGGGAGGAGAGGGGTCAGGACAGGAGCGAGAGCAGGGCTTTAACCTGGGGTCTGCAGGGGGAGGGGAGATGCTGCCAAGCCAGTGGGGTGCTGGGTCGCAAGCCAGAGCTCGTGCCCCCCATCCCACTGAGTGCGGCAGGACTCGGGCAGGAGCTCAGTGGTGAGCACTGCCCTGAGCTGGTGGCTGGGACGGCTGGATGGCTGCCCTTCCTCCGCGGAGGGGGTTATGCACCCATAGGCAAGCTTGGCCATGAGCTGGGGGCATCCCTGGTTGCCACTGGGCCTTCTGCACCCCAAACTTTGATCCTTCACTGCTTAACCCCTCTCAATCATCATTCATCTTCCAGCTCACCCATAACAACCCTTGATGTGGAAACATTTTTTTCTACCCCTTTCCTTCCTCGGGTTTTTTTTTTTTTGGTAAGGTCTCTGCTGGGAAATCTTTGCAATTAATGGCCTTTTAAAGTAAAATATAATTAAAGTAACATGGAGGACGCTGAAGCCTGCTGGCAGCTTGCAATGTGGGTGGTTGATGGGGAGCAGGGCAGCTGGGCGGCTGCGGGTGCTGCAGATCTGCCACGGCACTGCCCGAGCTAGGGTGTGCGGGTACCCACTGTGAGATGCTAGGGTGGGCTCATCCTGGCCTCGTTTAGCCCTAAAGCAATTTCTAAACCACCAAGAGCACCCGGCTTCTCTGTCACACCAGTGGGGACGCTGGGATGTGATTCATCCTCTCAGTCCCGTGGGAGATGAGGTGCAGGTGGCTCTGCTGGAAGGAGATGCTGAGCACGAAGTACTGGGACAGGGGGAGACTCGGTCCCACCCGACTGTGGCTGGTCAGTTAGCACCCAGGAGAATCTTCTGGGATAGAAAAGTCTGATTTCCACATTTTTAGAAAGCCAGGGAGGGAGAAATGGCTTGCTGAGCCCTCGCCGAAGTCTGTGCTCCCCAGTCACCCTCTTGCAGGAGCCGGAGCACTGCAGAAGCGTGCAAATGAGGACTGGCTCATTTAAATTTAATGCTGATGAGGAGATCTTCCTCCTCTTTCCAGCAGAGAGCAGATGTTCTCGTCTCACATAGGCAAGGCATCTCTAAATCACTTCCCCAGCAGCGAGATGGACGGTGATGTCATTGTTTATAGGTTATTAGTTATTAGTTCATAGACAAACCTGTCATTTTTCCCTTCTAAAGATACAATGGGATGGAATCTGGGTTTCTGCCACTGAAAATATCCTGGCAGTCCCATCGTTAGCCTCCTTCCAAGATTCAGGCTGCTTTGCCTCATAGCACATAATTAAAACAGCACTTTGAATTTTCAGCAGCTTGCAACATCTTCATGATATACGGGAACGCAGGCAACTGCTCGCTGGCAAGCCCAGCCCCGTGCCAGTGAGCCCGCGTGCATGGGTGTGCAAGATACGAGCGAGGGACGTGGCTCGAGAGGTGGCAGAGCAGCGTGGCCACCCAGGCTGTGAGCCACGTGCCAGCCACCTGGCATGGTCCCCTCCTCTTCTCTGGCCACAGCCACCCCTCACTGTGCCGGCAGGGAGGTGCCGTTGGCACCCAAGGGTGCTCTTGGGCAATTCCACACCTTTTAGCTGAATCCCGCAGCCTGAGCATGGCCTTTCTCCAGCATGAACCATAATTACCCTAACGAATCCCTGAGCAACACACGAGCAGCTTGCCACTGGGGTTTTAACCTGGATGGTGGCACAGCAGGCTGTGAGGGGCACTGCTGGAACAGGGTGAAGAGCAGGTGTCTGGGGCTGCCCAACCCTCTTGAGCCACACAGGGCTGGAATGAAGTTCACAGGTGCCAGAGGTGCTGGATCCAGCAGGTCAGGCCTGCCGCTACGGGAGAAGGGCAGAGCCACAGGGATCTGGCTGCCCTGTGGGGTTCAGGGAGCCCAGGGGATGCGTGTGGGGCTGGAGAGGGGAGCACAATGCTGCGAAGCCCTGTGACACCAGGTGAGCCCGGTGCCAGCCCCATGCCACCGCTCATGCTCTGCACACTGGTACCACCCCGGTGTCCCCCCCATCCTCCTTTTTCTCAGGGTACTGAGTGCGCTTGCTGGTTGCACAGCAGCTTTTGAGCATCTCACAGCTCCTGCTGTTCCCATGGGAGCTCTCCAAGGAGCAACCCAAGTCCCCAGACCACATGAGGATGGGGGCAAGGGGCTGGCAGCTGCCCCACACCGACATCCTGGCAGCCCCACGGCAAAGTGCAGGGCACCGGCAGGTGCCAAGCCTGTTCCCTGCCTCTGCTTTGCCACTGCTCCCACCACACCAGAGCTGATGTGCTCAAGAAGCCTTGCTCTGCCTCAAAACATTCATAAAGGTACAAAAGGCAGTTTTGGGAGTTGTTCAGGTGGGAAACCCAGAACAAGCTGTGGCCCAAATGGCTTAGTCTCCGCTGGCACAGGCCTGGGCAAGCCCTAGCACACTAAACCTGGCCATGGCACTCAGTCACCCCCAGTGTGGCAAGTCCTGAGACCTGCCCCAAGAGTCACTCTCCCACAGCGTCCAGGTCCTGCTAGCTCAGGGCAGATCCAGCTCATCCTCATGCGTAGCAGCCACCACCCAGAAATCACCCAGGGCTTCCTCCCACCACAGCCCTGGCCTGTTTCAGCATTCAAGTGCCCGGCTGTGACAGCGCTGACCCAGCCCCAGCACGGACCAGGGATGCTTCAGTTCGTGTCCAAACTCACGTGCATCCCTACTGGAGCAGCAGCACAGCAGGGACACGATCCCAGCTTTATTTCAGCCCAAACTGGGCTCCTTGCCCTTCTCCTGCCCCACTTCTCACCTTCACTGGTGTAACTGGGGCAGCTCCTACCCACAGCACTGCCGAAGCAGGCGCACGGCACTTACATGCACAGAGGAGCCAGCAATGAAAGGGAACATATTAGTGCTCCCCTAACCAAAGGAGGGGAGTTAATGACATCAAACTGGTTTGTTGTAGTTGGTTTTGATTATTTTTTTAAGATCTGGCTTCTATCTGTCATTACCACTATATTGCATAACTGGGGAGAAATCTGAATGAAGTTAATACCCGCGGAGTGTGGTGCGGAATATTCATGTACTGGGAACCAGAACGAGGCAAATGTGAATCTTTATTACCAATGGAGGTTGTTAAATATTTATATTTTCTGTTTGAGACACGCTGTGACACGTGAAACTCAATTAGAATATAACTAAAAACCATGCTAAATTATAGATAAACAGCAACAACCGAAGGGGAGCAGCCTGAGCTCCCCTGTGCACAGCCTGGGGTGACAAGGGTGACAACTCCAGGAGAAGAGGGCAGCCCCACCAAAGGCACCGCTGTCCCACAGCCACCAGCCAGCGAGCACCAGCACAGTGCTGCGGTTCCTCTGCAGGGCTGATTTTTGCCCTGAGACATGCCAAAGGCGACCCAGGGGATCCGTCCTGCTTCCCTGCAAAATCACCCCACACCTGCATGTGAAGCAGCCCCAGACATCTCACCTCCTCACTGGTCCCGATGCCTCACGAGGACCCCCCCCAGAGCCCCCCGCTCCTGGGCTGTGTTTATTTAATACAGATCACCTAGTAATATAAACCACAGTGAAAAGGAAAGACAGATGTTAAAGAGAAATATACATTCAGGGCCAAACTCTGCGCTGGTGCCGTGCTGTGGAAACGGCTGGAGATTTCTATTCCTCGGCTTACAGAAGCCAAGCTAAGGACACAATCAGGGCTGGAAAATTAGGGGCTGAAAGGACTGTGGGGTTAATTGTGTAATTGTTTGCTCTGGGAGAAGCTCATCATTGCCAGGGAGGCTAGGAGCGGGGGAGGCCGCAGACATGGGCCTTAAGTGGCTGCTGCCGGAGCCGAGATCAGGCAGCGCCTCTGCACAATATCCCAATATCCGCAGGGATATTGCCGTGGGCGGACAGACAGACGGACAGGCAGACAGCTGTGCTTCCAGCCCAGACAGGCATTTTCTCCCTGACCCTGTGAGGTGCTGAAGCCCCCAGGCTGCTGGGATTCCCCTCGGGTGGCCTTGCAAGAGCATCCCACAGGAGCATCTTTCAGCGTTGCCATGGAGATGTGGCTTAGGAGAAGCCCAGATGCTGTACCCCTCCAGGGGGGCTACAGGATCCCCCACCCCACCACAGCCCTTCCCCTTGGCTGTCCTGTGAGATAAAAGTGATTTGGGGACTTCAATAGTGCCACAAGGACCTCGGCCAGAGGAGAGCGCAGGATCTGTCCTGGCAATCAGAGCTGGGGCCCTTGGTTAGCGGCAACAGCCAGGGCTATCATGAGTGTGTGATGGGGAGACCAGAGCAGAAGAGTGGACAGACAGACGGGGAGGTGGCATGGAGAGAGAACAGCACCTCCTCGGGGGGGGGGGGGGGGGGGGGGGGGGTTCTTTTCTCTTGCACCTCTCAGCCTTGCAAGCCTCAGAGAACCTCAAGCCGCCGCAGCCCCCTCCATCCTGCTCCTTTCTGGAGGAGCTGGGCTCTGCCACAGCAGGGTGGGGGTGGGGACACAGACCCTCTGCCCCACCAGCCTGGGCTACCCCCACCACGCCACATCCATGCACAGAGCTTTTCCCTCTCCAGAGCACGTTTCCAGCCCAATTACATCCTAATTTTGTCCCCTACCTCTTTTTGCTCTGCCCTTACCTGCCTGCCCCCGGTGCAGGGTAACCGCCCCCACACACACACCGTGTGTGTCCCCCAGCTGTCCCCTCACAGAGCACTCCACCAGTGCTGATCAGCCCAGACACTGCGTACAGAAAGATTCTCATTTTGCCAACAGATGAAAAACATGCCATTTAGTGAGGAAAACAGCAATACAGAAGGGAAAAAAATAGGAATTTAAATTAAATTTAAATGATGGCTTTGCCAAGGCTCACGAGCAGAATCCCTTCCTCCAGCTTTCGACTCCTCCTGCGGAGTGACCAGCCACATCCAGCCCCATGGGGCAGGCATCCTCAGTGCTGGCAGGGATCCCGGATCTCCAGGAATCCCACACATGCAGGGAGAAGATCCATGGGACCCTCAGACCTGCAGGGATGCCCACCTATGGGAAAATCACATTTTCCATGGATAGAGGACAGAAACATTCCCCCAGCCTGTCCCATCCCTACAAACCTGCCAACAGGAAGCCCCCAACCCAACAGAACCTCCCATGGGACTGAGCCCCTTCATGCTGGGGGTGTCTGGGGTGGGCAGCCAGCACCCCGCAGCCCACAGACCCTACTGGTGCAGGCTCTGACCCCCAGCATCTGACCATCCCTGCCAGGGTTCAACCTCAGCAACTGAGGTTTTAATTCCTTGGAGCAAGGATGGCTGCTGGCAGAGCGTGCTTGGAGCAGGACTGATCTCTCAGCCACACCACCAGCACCCCCACTATAAGCAGGTTTATTATTATTAATAATAATAATATCAGCATTTCCCAGCACGGTGTCTGCTACTGGAGGCTGATTACCTGGCTCTGGCAATCCGCTCCAGGCAAAAGAAGTCTCTGATGGGAGCACACGGATCCCTGGCCAGGGCTGGGATGGAGAGAGGTCAGAGAAACGGGGAAAGCAAAGCCAGAAACCTTCCCCTGCCAGAGCTTAGCCCCCCGGTCCAGCATCCGCATGAGCTGAAGGGTCCCCAAACACGGTGGGGAGACCCATTCTTGCCCCTGCCTTGGGACAAGCTGCCGGGACACATCCAACCGCAGTGGGCTTGCAGTGCGACCCTCCATCGATGCTCAGGCTGAGGCTTCATGCTGCAACCAGGACTTCCTCCAGCACTTCTGGGTTTGTGTACTCTTTCTAAATTAGATTTTGCTCTTTTCTCTGTTATTCCTGCCAGCCCCTTAGGAGCTGGGAAATAGCTTTGTCCCCTTTTTGTCCCCCTTGAATTTCCAGTTGTTCATCAGAACACTGATTCCCTTTCTTGCCTGCTTTTCTGGGATGTAATCTGTGCTGGTCACGCTTTGGACACCCCAGGAGCAGCCAGCATCCCTGGCACACGGTGGGGGTAGCAGCCCACACACCCCTCAGCAACTGATGGGGAAATTGGTCCCAGCCACAGAAGCCCAAGATTTAAAACACGAGATGGTGAAGAAGAGGTGCAGAAAGCCTGGTGCTGCCAGCATCCTGAGTAGGCGCAAGGGAGTCACAACTGGGAGCAGGGTCTGGCCCAAAGGCAGGACCTCGGAGTTGCGCATGCAGCCCCAAAGGGACAGGGACCCCCCCGCTCCATCACACCCTGGCTGCAGGGCCACACAACCACCATCTGTCCGCAGAACGGGGGGTGACATCAGTACCACCGTACCCAGCACCCTGGCTCTATCCAGGGCCCTATGACTAATTTGGGATGCAGTGGACGTTTTTAATATGCTGCTATAAATATTCATGGGCTGTCAGCTATGAAAAAGGGCCCTGCCTCCCGCCACACTGCCCTGCCAGAAGGCAGCACAAGGGAGACAGACTAAGCCCTTGCTGGTGGCCACAGGGGCTCAGAAACCCTGGGGGCCACTGGGACATCCCCAGTTTGCACCAGTGAGCATCCTGTTGTGAGGATGCCCGGCTGATGCACACCTTGCAGATGCCCAAACCAGCTTCTGCCCCAATACTGGTTGAACCTCAAACCAGTTTCCTCACGGCTGTGACATCCCCGGGAAGCGCTGGGGCGAGCACACTGGCACAGGTGGGGGCCGGCTGTCAAACCCGTGCCTCGAATCCCACAGAGGCAAAGCTCATGCCTGTCACGGCAGCCTCCAGTCTGCTGAGCTGCAAAAACCCAATGAAAGCCTTGTGCTGAGTTGCAGTTCTGCTGGCATGCATCGCCCGGGGGATCACCTGCCACTAGTTCCCCTGTCTGCACCTCTCCCTCCCAGCCCCACACCACTCAGGCATCACCACTGCCCCAGCCCCAAAAGCATCACCCCATAGTGCTATATGGCCCGTTTGCTGCATTTCTCAATACCTATCGATTCCCCTTGTATGTGCTTCACCCCAACGTATCGATCCAATTAGCCTCCCTAACTCAAACTAAATTAGCTGCCTTTAATCCGTGGATAATTGCAACGAGCCCAGCTCTGCCTGTCCCAGATTCATGAGTGTCGGGGATGAGGAGGAGAGTGCTGGGTCAGGCAGGGACATTCAGGTTCTTGTCTGTGGGTAAAGCCCCCAAACAAGCCAGCAGGCATCAGCCCCAAGGCACTGGGGGAAGCACCCTCAGGACACCCATGCTGTGGCCAGAAACTTGGCTCCTATGGCTGGGGACCCTTCCTGCTATTCCAGAAGGAGATTTGGCCCCAAAGCCTGGGAATCACCACCCAGCCCCTGCTTTCCCCAAGCCCCGGGGTCCCTGATGTGGGTTTCAGCCTTAGCTGATACCATGAAGCGTTGCTACATGCTCCTGCCAGGCTGCAGCACACAAGGGGTTAACCCCAAAATCCAGCCGGCCATGGGGAAGGAGCAGCCTCAGCCCTCCTGGAGCCTTAGATAAAGGCCCAGATGAAAAGTCAAGCCTGTTCCCCTCTGATTAGCAGCCCTGGCTCCCTGGGGGGGCCTCAGCATCTCTGCTTCTAATTTAGCAACTTAAAAAGCCCCAAAGGCACCGGAGATGCCACCAGCACCTCACTGGACTGCCAGCCTGGCACAGCACCTGGGGGACATCCCCACACTGGTGATGAGGCCATCTGGGACCCACTGCAGTCCCAGTCCCTCAGTGCACCCCCAAAACCTCCCTCCCACCCAGGCACCCGCAAATCTGCCCCCTCCTCCCCGGTCATCCTCCTCTGCCCTTCTGTAAAGCCTCCAAAATACACATTTAATTTTGATTTAATGCAATAGTTACCGTGGTCAGTAGATACAGAAACCACATTAAAGGAGGATTAATAGCCGTGTAATGGCCAAGCATCTATTGCATAACCTTTAGTAAGTGCGGATGGCCTCCCGCTGCACCGTGGGTGCCGCAGGACCTCCAGCCATCCCTTCCCATCCTTCCCGCTGCTGGCCGAGGCTGACATTCCCGTTCCCATGAGGAATGGATGAGATCGCTGCAGCACTGCCAGGCAGGAGGGGGAGATACCCAAATGTTAAAACTGGTTAAAAGCATCAACCTGCGGCTGCAGCGCCCGTTTGGAACAGCTGAGCATCACATGGGGATGATGGTCCCCAGAACACTTTAGCACATGCACCTGATGGCAGCCAGCCTGGGGACAGATCTGAATTCCCCTGCATGGCCCCTGGAGCGCATCTGCCCCTCTCTGCCCAGTAAAAACTGGGCATTAAGTGGCTTGGCTGCACCCTGTTTGTGTTTTCTCCCCCTGCAGGCGAGGCAGGCAGCACCCCCAGCCCATCTCCCTGTCGCACTGACTGCTCGCTGCACCCAGCAGCGGTCCCACACCAACCCACTTGCAAGGGCAAAGCCATTCGCCCATCTTTGGGGTTCCCCCACTTTGGGGAATTGCCTTGAAAAGCAGCATTTTGGGTCCCCAGTTTGTCGTGGCAAATGAGAGGCTGGAGTACATGGTGGCTCTGGGAGAGGCCAAGCAGGGTGCACGCAGGATGGTTTGGGGAGGAACAGCCAGGACACACTTTCGTGCAAGGGGAAACTGAGGCAGCACTGAGCCAAGCAGGGCCCCTCCACAGAGCCCCCACACCATGGTCTGGCACTGCTCCCTCAGCCCCTGGCACCAATCTGCATGGAAATTCAGTTTAAAGAGAAGGGGGGGGGGGAAGAAAAAAAAAAGCACATTTTGAGCAAGCGTTGGCTGGCTTCAGCTGCAAATTCACTTGTCAGGAATATTGGAATTACTGGAGCTGGATGGCGTGAACACCTGTGCAACACCAGTGCCAGGGCAGGCGGGGGGAGCCGAGCCACCTTGCCTGCCAGCCCCCGCCTGCAAACACCGGTGGGATGCTGGAGGAGGGGGGCTGTGACACAACGTGTGCCACCCACCCGCCTCCCAGCACAAGGGGACCCCAGCAATCCCCCCAAAACACCCCAGAGAGGAGGCTGTGACTCAGGGCACTCGCCACACCAGCTTGCCAGCTGCACGTTCCCTTTGGGGGAACATTGGGGTGACTGGGCTCATTGGCACAGGATGGGCATGGAGGGACCCCTTGCACCAGCCCCCCCCCTCCCCCACACACCCTGCCCTTCCCTGTACCTACCTGCCACAGGCTGCCCTAACATTTTGGGGTGCAATAGGGTTTTTCCATCACTTTCAGAGCAGCCACAACCAGCACCTCCTGACCTCCTCTCACATCAGCCCCCCTGCAGCCCCCAGCTACCAAAACCTGCCTGTTTACACCCAAAATAAGCCTCAGGCAGGAGCTAATCGGCCACTCAGGCATGAGCAGATTGGGTGCTCAGGTGTGGAGTAATTGGCCACCCAAGCATGGAGCAATGAGGTGCTCACACGTGAATTAGTTACATGCTCAGGTGTGAACCGTGCATCCATGCCCAGGCACCCATGCAGGAAGCAGCTGGGTGCAGAAACCTCATTATTTTGCCCAGCGCACCTTCTCGGAGGGGCTGGAAACAAGGATGCCCAAATTGCACCCCCAGTGTGTCTTGTGGGGGGAGAGGCAGCAGAGCAGGGTTGGACCAGAGCTTGGGGACGCCCCTTTCCATCCTCCCTCTCCCGCAGATGCGACATCACAAATAACAAACAGCTTTCAAAGCCCCGTCTCCCATTGATGTCACATCAATGCCAATGGAGATAAAAGCCGAGACACTCAGAACGAGCGTTGGCTTTGCCAGGGAATATTAATTAGAGGGAAAGCCTCATTAGAGCAGCAAGGGTGGCCGCCGGCACTGCCTCCCCCTCCCTGTGTGCCCTGGACCCCCTGAAGGGCACGATGAGCATCAACCCTGCCTTGGTGGGTTGAGCGATGGGGTGCACTGCAGATACCCCAATGTAAGCAATAAAAATTAAAACATTGAAAGGAGGGGGGTTTATTATTAAAAAGAAGAAAGGGGAAAACCTGCTTCTCCCTATCTGCGGCTGCTGGGGCTTCCAGGCAAGCCCAGAGCCTGGTGTCCAGGCTGGCCCAGAAACCAAAACCCAAGTGTTAGTGGGGAAAAAGCAGCACATCCGTTATTTGATGCATTTTTATTTTTTTTTCACAAATCTGCAGCTGGAGAGGAGCAGGGGAGCGCGGGCTGCTGCCTCCTGCCACCCTGAGCCTCCCCACCAGTGGGACATGGGGACTCGGTGCTGCCCCGGGGGGAGTCCCCGGCAGTCCCCACATCTGCCACCACAGGGAATGTGGGAAGGGGTCAGGGAAATGGATATTGTGAGGTGGCATGGGATCTCCAAGCACCAAGACCCTGCACCAGCACCCTCCTGAGAGCCGGGGCCAGCTGAGCAGCACCCTGCCAGCCCCATCTCCTGTTAATCACCCCAGAAAACATCACTTGCAGCAAATCAACAGCATTTGCAGTGAAATCCATGGGTGAGTGACAGGAAAATAATAAGGAAGGAAGCATTGCCAGGAGGCTTAAATCACCGTGGCTGTGCTGGCTCCTGCAGCCAGGCCCTCCTTTGGCACCACTGGCCAACAAGGAGCAGCACCCATGGGTGCCCCAGCACCCAGCCTGGCCGGGAGACACAGAGGGGACCAGCGAGGGGCAAGCTGCAGCTGAACTCAAGCAAAATGCCCCTTGTCAAGGCCATAAAGCTGAAGGGCTGAAGCAGCCGGGTGGCTCCGGGGATGGGGCAGAGAGCATGGGGCTTCACAGGATGGGGCCACCAGCTCCCGGGCAGCAGCGAGGCGGAGGCGCCCGGAGGACCAAGGTGCCACAGCATCCGTTAGTTATTACAGAAAACTTTTCTTCCTTTTTTGTTTTGGTTTAATTTTTTTTTTCTGAGAGGTGAGCTCAATTCATCCTGACAGAGGTTCACAGAGCATTTTTGCCTAGCAGCTGCTTACAGAGACATGCCGACAAGCAAGACAGCACGGGAGAAAGGCACCCTGTGCCTGTGCCACGGGCGGCTGGTGGGCACTGAAACAGGCTTGGCACGTCGTCCCCAGCCCCGTGGCGTCTCGGGGACAGCTGTTGCAATGGACCTGGCTGGCCACAGGTCCTGAGATGTCTGGGCTTCCCCACAGGTGCTCAGCACTGGCCCTGCTCTCTGAGGATGCTCTCCCAGCATGGACACAGCACCAACTAACTCACTCCGAGCAGTCATGAGGATGGGTGTCAAATCAATTCCCACAGTAGAGATGCCAAGTTAAAAAAACAACAAAAAAAAACCCCAAACAAACAACAACAACAACAAAAACCCAAACAGAAACCCCAAAACCACTAGGGGAAAGCAGCCAGTCATCTGCCAAAACAGCAATTTTCAGCTGAATTTCCAGAAACACTTCAGCTTTTAAAACCAAGAGAGGAGAGAAAATAAAAATCCCTCCTCTTCCACAAGCATAGAAAGCATTCATGAGATGAGGTGCAAAATTCCTCTTTGACTTCAAAGGCATTTCTCCTGGCTGGTTACCCCCAAATTCTGGCACAACCTACTGGAAAGCCGGTGGGCAGTGCGGCTCAGCATCGCTTTGCTGCCAGATGACGGCACGCTGCCAGCCGGGGTGTGGGCTGCTGTGGGGGGAGCCCCAGGGTGTCAGAGGGATGCTGAAAACGTGGTACTTGAGAAGGAGGAGGAGGAGGGATGATGGGAAAGAAAGGGAGAATAAAGTTCATGCAGCAGCAAAGGGAACTTGTGTGGTTGGCAAGTGTTCCACTTCTGCTGGGTGGGTTATGTCCCTCTGCTTGGCATTTAGAGATGCCAAGGCCTGGCAGCACCGTCCCCGTGGCTGGCATCAGCAGGATGCGGCCGAGCCCCCAGTGAGGCTGGGTGAGCCCCTCAGCCCAGCCTAGGCTTTGTTGGGAAAGTTCAGAGCAAACACCTCTCTCCTCAAACACTGGCCCCAAAAGATGATTTTAGGGGTTATTTCTTGTGTTGTTACTGGAACATTCTGCAAGCAAAGGCAGGGGCCAGGCTGGCACAGCCGCAGCCCTGAGCACCCCATCCGGCAGCCCCAGCCAAGCTGCCTTGCCAGCTGTGCCCCCAGCATGGAGCAGCTGCCAGCCACTCTCCTGCCAGCCCTGCTGCCTGCGGGCTCGGGGGTCCCCAGCCCCTCGGCTCCTGCCCAGCAGGGTGGGCTGATGGCCCCAGCCGAGGCGCAGGTTGAACACCTCTCGCTGCTTGCCATCCCTGCTGAGGACCCCCAGCCGGGTGGTGCTGGGCAGGGGCACAGTGATGGGACCCTGGGGCGGCTGTGGGGGAATGCTAGCCCCCCCATCTCCCCCATCTCCCGGTGTCCTCAGCCCTGCCATCCTCAGCCCCGGTGTCCCCAGCCACAGCAAGCCTGGCCCCTCCAGCAACCCCCTCCCCAGGGAAGCTCCCCACCTGGCTGCAGGTCCCAGGGGAACCAGCACAGCCCCATCCTAGCACGGACACAGATACCAGCCTTTTTACAAAGAAAACAAGACTTTGAAAAGTGTTTTCTGGAACTGTAACAGGTCTTTGCGCCCTTGGCAAAGCCAGAACTAGCTGTTTGGAAGTGCTTAGGCTGGGTCTTGCGGCATGTTTTCATCAGCTGTGGTAATCAGCAGCTTTTTTGCATGCACTATATATTAACTTAATGTATGTTACAACCTACCCTGTAATGGAAAAATAGTGTGCCCGCCGTAACCAGTCACACTTTCAAAAGCACTTGACTCCCAAGTCATCCAGGTGCTTTTGACGATGTTACCCTGGGTTGCTATAGGAACCCCAACAGTTTTGCCATCTGACTTCTCCATTAACACCGGGATTTATATTTAATTTGTTTTCCTTTTCCTCAGCGAGAAGAGGTGAGGAACAACGCGTGCGCAGGGGGAGGAGATGCTCTTTGGTGAGTGTTCCCTGGCCATGCTGAAAGCAGCACCAGTCTGAGATGCCGCCCGAGCAGCGGCAGGGCACGGCCCCGCCACGCTGCCAGGAGCCACCCAGGAGGCAGCTGATGCCCAGGGTGGCTTTATCACACGTCTCTCCCGTGTTCCCAGGCTGGCCTGACAGTCTGTCTCCCCCACACCTTCCTGCAGGCAGAGGGGCCGCGGGGCTCACGGGCCGAGCATCCCACGCAGCTCCTGGAGGGAGGTGACGGGCAGGGAGCAGGCGAAGTTGCTGCAGAGATAGGCGGTGGCTTTCCCGTCCTTCCTCTCCAGAGATGCAAGGAAAGGCAACTGGCGGTAGAGGAACCCAGTGCTGTCTCCATCTGCTAGCATCAGCACCTGCCGGAGAAGGAGCCATAAGAGCTGGAGAGCACAGCCAGATGCTCCTTGCCCCCCACCCCAGACACGCCAAGTGCTGGCAGCATCCCCCCACACGCTCGCCCAAAGCAGGGAGGGGACAGGGAGCTGAGGGGACCCATGCCAGCCCTCTGCCAGGGTCCCAGCCTGTGCCGGAGGGGGCACATGGTCCCCAGCAGCTTTGCCTCCCTTTTCCATTCCGGACCCCTGGCAGCCAGGGATGAAGCTCAGGGACTGGCACACAGCAGCCCAGAGGGGGGCTGCCCAAGCCAGCTGGCTCCCTGGGGACACCCCCCTCAGCCCAGGGGCAGCACCAGCACCAGCATCACCCCATCACAGGCCGCAGCCCAGCTCCTCCTGACCACCAGGCGCTTCCCAAAAAACTCAAGACCCGCTCTCACAGCTGATACGGCAGTACCAGCCAGGGGTGATGACAGGGCTGCTGTGATAATTAGCTTTTCTGAAAGGGAAAATGTTTGTTAAAGCCTCAGGGCTTCCGGGCTAATCAGGGGAAAGGCCAAGAGCTGGCAGGGAGCCTGGTGCTGACACAGATGCAAGGGGTGAGCAAAACGCAGGCCCTTCCCAAGGCATGGCACCAGCATCCTGCTGCTGGAGCAGGTGGCTTTCCCTTGCCCACCCTGGCCCCAGCCCTGCATGTGCACCCACCGAGGTGACCACTGAGCACTGACACACTCATCACATGTTCATGCCGCTCACCACACTGCTGCCAAGGGATACCACCACCAAATGCTGCTGCCTACAGCACACACATCTCCCACCGTGGTACCACTTGCCCAGTGTGCAGCACCCTCTGCCACCAGCCTGGGGGCCAGGAGCAAACTCAGCGTGACACCTGGCACGGATGCCCGTGCAGCCTGGCCCGCTCTGTCCCCAGGTGGTCACTGTGTCCCCATGCCCTTGCTCAGGATAACAGCTGCTGCAGTCCCCTCCTGTCCCCCATCAGCCCACATCTCCCGCTCAGCCCCTGCCTTGACCCAGCTCTGGCTCAGCCTGTTTCCCTGCCTGCCTCCTGCTCCCCCCCTTCAACCTCCTCCCCCCTTGCCTTTGTCTGGAATTAATTCCAGGAGTGATTAATTACCAATTCATGTCCAATCTGAAATTCATTATTCATTTTTCTCACAAGCTCCCCAAGGTCCTCTCGCAGGGCCAGGATGAAGGCAAGCAGCAGGCTAGCGCTCTGCAGCCAAGGAGATAATGGGATCCTTCATAATTACCCTAAAGACCATTAACAGGGCAGGGATCTATACCAGCAGCCAGGATCCAGCCCCAGAGCAGGGATCCAACCCTCTCCACTCCCCGCACCGGGACACCCAGGGGAGCAGCTGCCGGCACCACCCCCGGAGCACCTGCATCCCTGTGACAGTTGCCTGTGGCAGAGGCTCTTCCAGGCACAGGGTCCATTTAAACCTGCGGCCTTGATGCCATTTTATCATCGGCATCTTGTTACAGCAAGGAATTCAATGTGAGGTTTGTAAGGAATTAATTACTGGAACGACCTAATTAATTGTGTTCCTGCAGACGAGCCTAGCCCCCAGTGGCCTGCTGGCATTGAGGGACCAGGGGCGGCAGGGGACATGGCAGTGACATTGCCCCAACTCCTTGGCAAAGCTGATTCCCAAAGCTGCTGCATCCCTGGAGAGGGCAACCCAGCGCTGCTCTGCCTTGGGCAGCTTCTGGGGCTGGGGAAGGAGAGCTGGGGAGCAGCTGGAGGGGGTGAAGGCGGGTGGGAAAGGAGCATCCACATCTCCATGCGATGCAGCACAGAAAGAGGGATGGCTGTTGGGAGGTGGCAGGCTGCTCCCCAGGGCAGTGCTACCCTCTGAGCAGTGGGATTTCCTCCCTTCTCTCCATCACCTCTGCAAAGTGAGGAGCCATCACTACTGCCAGAGATCAGCCTGTCCATGAGGAATCAGCGATGCACCGGGGAAGCCTGGGCAGGACGGCTCAGGGGAAGCTCTGCCCCCTCTGTCACCCTCCCTTCCACCCAGATGATGCTGAAGAGACCCAACCGCCCACCCCTGGCCTTGGTGACAGCAAGGAGAAGCAGCTGTTGCCACGACGGGACACACTGTCTGCTGGAGCCAGGCTCAGCAGCGCAGGCAGGAACAAGCAGGAGGGAAATGGGCTGCTGAAGCTCAAGGAGGAGCTCAGCTCCTACCACTCCTGCTTGGGAAAGCGGAGACACATGCCTGGGGGGCTGTGCTCCTCTGGGGAGACAGCTTTCCCCTCCTGCCATGTTCCTTCTTCCAAGGAAACAAACCCAGGCTGCCAAACAGGACAGCCTCTGATCCATCCCACCACCACAACAGAGGGAACACACAACAGCCCCCCCTCACCTGCTGCCAGCATCCAGCTGCAGCCCCCCTACACCCAGCCTGGGCAGGCATCACTGTCCTTGGGCAGCTCCCGAGCACCTCACAGCTTCACTCTCCCATGGAAATATCCATCCAGAGCACCCAGCCCTCCTCTTCCTCCCTACCCTGAGGAAGGCAACAGCCTGGGGGTGATGGACCTGCCCCTGGCGAGTGAGCATCCCCACCAGCCAGGTTTGTTACCAGCTTAGCAGAAGGGAACCAAACCACGTGGGAGGAGAGGCAATGGCTGCACTATTTGCTGTGCTCAGGACCCCGAAGCTGCCGGCTGCATCCCCCACCACCCGTGCGGCCACAGGGCGCTGACAGTTGAGCCAGCGCAGGGAGAGGGAGCGGGTTCCTAGCAGCGGTGCTGGGCTCCCCTGCTGCTACCACGGCGCTTCCCATCCCTGCAAACTGGGTCACCCGCTGTAATCCTTCCAAGGGAGAGGGGGAAGTGTGGGAGCAGAGGCCTCACATGCAGCACAGGGACCGGCATGGCTGGGTGCTGCTGGAGACGAGATAGCGGAGGAAGGATGGAGAGCTGCATCCCCCACCCGTGCTGCTGGGCAGAAGTCGTGACCATCCTCCAACACTGGCATTAAAACACCGCTGGGCACGCAGGCAGAGGGTCAGGGATGAAAGCCTCTGGGCTGAGCTAACGTGAGGACAGAGCAGGGGATCCCATGCTGATGGCTCAGCCCTCCCCACTTCACCCCAGCTGGGGTTACGGAGGGAAACTGGTGCTTTGGCCTCAGTGCCAGCTCCCCACATGCTGCAGCTCAGCGTGCCAGTCCCTGGCACCAGGACCCCACCAGGCAGGGATGAATCCGGCCCAGAGGCTGAAATGCTGAGCCGCCACGCCACAGCCCAGCCCTGCTTCCCTCCGCTGGGCAGCCTTGCCAAGGTGCCAGCCATCCGTCCCCAGGGCAGAGACGCTGCCCACCAAATGTGACAGGCGCCAGCTGCCACACTGTCCTTCCCTGCCAGCTCCACGGGCAGCAAACAGCTCCGTCCCCAAGGCAGCACGGCCCCTCCGTGGGATGCACGGAGTGACGCATCTCTGAGCCGGGATGCAGACAAGCAGAGCAAGGCAGTAACCCCAGTGCACAGCGACAGCACAGCTAGGGGCAAAGCTTTCGGAAAAAGCCAGCCCCTCCCAGGTGGGGGTACCCCCAGCCGGAGACTTCCCAAGGATGCAAGGGTGGCTCCAGGCACAAGGTGACCCAGACACTGGCTGGATCTGCACTGGGCATGACATATCCACACCGGGCACGACACGTCCGCACCAGAATGAAAGGCTTCCCCTTGGGAAAGCAGCGCTGGGGATGCTGCGCTTAGGCTGAGAGCAGTGTAAACAGCCAGCAGCAACATCAGCCGTCACTGCAGCCGCTCTCTGGGCTGGGCTGCCAGTGCACTGTGCCAGGGGGAGGCGTGCAGGGGCTCAGCCGTGGCCCTGCTGGCTGCGCTTATGGATATGAAAAGGATAGGACGCTTCCCAGAAGGGAGGCAGGACAGAGGAGGAAGAGGATGGACGCTATAGCTGCACTGGTAGAAAGGATGAGGGCAGGTGGCAGCAGGGAGTGTGACAGCAGCGGTGCTGGCAGGGCTGGCACCTCACCTGGTTTGGGCTGAAGACAGAGCGGACACAGCACAGCATCTCTTTCGTGTCTTCTCCTTGGGGGTCCCCACAGATAATGACCTGCCCGGGGAGAGCGAGGGTAGCAGGAGGGAGGGAGGTAACAGAAAGCTGTGACTGTACCCACACCACCATCGGACACCCCTCCCACAACCAGCAGGTCCCGTAGGCCACACAAGCCCCAGCCCGTACCTGTTTGAGGGTGTGATGGAAGACAGCAGTGGCCCGGGCCATCTCCGGCAGGGTTATCGGGATCTTCTGCAGCCTCTCGGAGAAGGCAGCCAAGATCTGACCGGCTTTTTCCACCCAGTCTGTACGGCCAGAGTAAGAAGCTGCTCGCAGCAGGTTTGTGACAGTGACAGAGTTGGCGGTGGGCTCTGCTCCGTCCTGGTCTGCGGGGGACAATAGCCCCTCCATCAGCCCAATGCCTCACCACCCCAATGCCTCACCACCCCACCGCTTGGTCCTCCAGCTGGGCATCACCTCCCCTGCTCTAAGCCACCCCACGCCATAACCCATGCGTGGCCATCTCCCCAAGCTCACCATCCTTTAGGCGCAGGAGCAGAGAGGGATCGCCAGCCTCACTGGAGAAATACGCAAAGCCTTTGGGGTCCCAAAAGAGCTTGTCTTGCATGTGCTGGAGATGCAGGGCCCACTCCAGCCAGCCCTGCTCCAGCGAGGCTTCATACAGGTCAAAGAGAGCCTGGATGACGAAGACGTAATCCTCCAGGAAGCCCTGGATGGGCACGGTGCTGCAGTGGCAGACAGGGAAGGAGCATCAGGGTCTCTACACTGGCCCGGTGGGAAATGTTCTCCCAGCCAGCACAGCCCTACTGGTCTCTGCTACCCAAGGAGATGCCACCTCAGAGCTCAGCACAAGAGAAGCAGGGGCTGTGCCAAGCCACCACATGGCTCAGCCCTGGGTTTCTGTACGGCAGGGACGGGCAGGGGCAGGCTCCTGCCAGCTTGGAAGATTAGGAATGGGAAAGGATGTGACCTCAAGTCCTCCTCACTGGGTGGGGGGCACTAATCGATCCAAAACCGCACCAGAGGCAGTTCTGCGAAAGGCGAACAGCCTCCCTCACTCCAAGTTCAGTCCTGCCTGGAAGAGAGGAGGATGGGGACCATCGGGGGCCTGGGCAGCACTTGCAGCATGTCCAGTCGGTCTGTAGCCACTCTGGACCACTGCTCACCTCTGCTCCACCGTGCCGTCTTTGCCTCCGTAGCAGCTCCGCAGCAACCTCCCGCTGGCGGGGTCGAAGAGGTGTCTCTTCAGGAAGGCAGCTGCCTGCGCAGCCCGGCTCACATACTCCTGCTTGGCCAGGGCTGCCCCAGCCTGGGCAAAGCCCGAGATCATCAGCCCTGCATAGCACAGACACGGGGACAGGCTCGGGGGGGCACAAGGAATGGGCAGGGTACCAGCCTTTCGTTTGAAGAATGCTCAGCCCGAAGCTCATCCTCCCTGATGGTTAAGGCAGGTCAGGGCTCAGCCATCAGCTCTTCCACTCAGTTCAAACCACTGAGAACATCACTTGCTGTCACCCAAGGGAAGGGCAGAGCGCTGCAAGGCCAGCAGGAGCTAAGCCTTCACTTGCGGGCAGAAATAGGGCTTAAAAGAATCTTCTCGTCTGCAGGACATGGCATAGCTGCAGCGCACACCAGCTCCAGACCCAGACATACAGGCGTTTACTGCTGGGAACAGTGCCTGGGGTGCTGCATTTATCACGTGCCGCAGGACACCCAGACAGACGGCCACAGAGCTGGGGTCCCCTTGCTGCACTGGAGATGGGCTCTGCCTGGGTCCTGAACCCCCAGCTCAGCCCCCTTCCCCAGAGCCCAAGCAGGCTGAGCGAGGGGAAGGGTTTTGCTGCTCTCTGCTGGTAACCGGGGAGGAAAATAAAGCCAGAGCAACGTCCTGATGCTCAGCAGCCCCGCGGCTTGCAGGTGGGGGGGCTGTGCCCCGCATCCCAGCCCACCCACCGCCTCCATTGCAGGCTGCCCAGTCCCAGCAGGACTCATTGCCACAAGCCCCCCAAAACCATAAACCATGCTGGCCCCGGGCAGCGGCGGAGGGGTGCAGCCAAGGCACCCATCCCCGGAGCTGAACCCCTTCTCACCGTTCCATGCCGCCAGCATCTTGGTGTCCAAGTGTGGCCGCGGCCGCTGCGCCCGGGCTGCTGACAGCCTCCGCCGGCCCTCCTGCAGCAGGACAGCCAGCCGCCCCGGCTCCAGCCCAAACCGGGCCGCCGTCAGCTCCGGGGAGCACTGGACAATAAGAACATTCTTGCCCTTCAGCTCCTGATGGGGGTCCTGAAAGGAGAGCCCTGCTCTGTGAACACCACTGGGCTGAGGAGGGGTTAGATCCCAGGTGCTTTGGGACTGCTCGGCCACCCCCCCATGCCCAGGGGTGCAGGTCCCCCACCAGTGCTCCTGGTACCAGGCAGGTCTTTGCTCTCCCTCACCTTCAAGGGGTTCACATTGCCAGCCTCCTTCACTCCGTAGTGGTGCATGAAGATATCTCCCAGGGTCGTCCCCTCCATAGCCCCCTCGACAGGGTCAGGAAGGAGAGCCCGGATTTCCTCGGCCGCCCACACACAGAAAGCTCCTTCTCGCTTCTCTCCAGATGCTGTGGTGGGGTAGGAATCTGCATCTTCTGCGCTGTAGAAACCTCCTGCCTGGGAAAAGAGCAACAGAGAGACCCTCCAGCTGCTGGGACAGCACCTTCAGCCAGCTCACCATCACTGGGCTGAGCTCTGCTGGGAAGGGAGGGAGGGAAAAGCGTCCCAGTGCCACATCCCAGGGCAGGGTAAGCGGCTCCTTTTGGCCCAGCTCAGGGAACAACCTACCTGGTCTCTTAGGTCCCGTGAGACATAGAGTAGAATGTCCTGGGCAACATCAGCAAAGAATTCATCGCCAGAGATCTGCGGAAGGCAAGGGGTGGACGTCAGCATTACAAGGGTGAGGTAAGAAACACAGCAAGATATAATAACAGATCCAGATTTAAAGAGCTGGCAAAGGAGGGGAAACACGTTTGAAAGTCCAGGGATTTTAAATGCCGGATGGATTCAGAGTAAAATCTTTGATAGAAATCTGTGGGCACTGGAGGGTCACCCTGGAGTTACACCAACATCAGAGGCAGCAGCAGGTGTTCGCTGATGTGCACAGACCAGCCAGAAGGCTCTTTCCTCCCCTGTTATGCTCAAAACCCTGTGGCTACACTGTCACGCATTTGTGCAGTGTTTCTGGATGAACACCAGTAGATGAAGGGGAGTATGGGACCACTCGATGCCCACGGAATGGGCAACATCTTGGGGAACAGGCTCTGAAGCTGCTCCCCAAGCCCTGCCAGCCCTCCCCAGCTCCCTGTACCTGAAACGCTTTGCTATACGCAGCTGCCAGCTGCCCCTGGTCGTACAGCATCTTCTCAAAGTGCGGGACATGCCAGTGCTGGTCGGTGGAGTAGCGGTGAAACCCCTGCAAAGACCAAGCGGACACGTCTCCACCCCACACCTCATGGGCATGCCCGGGGTTTACCCCCGAGGCTTTCCTCCTACCTGCCCAATGTGGTCATGGATGCCCCCATGTGCCATCATCTTGAGGGTGTGCAGAGCCATCTGCAGTGCCTGGGCACCCTCTGGAGTTGTTCGGTGGAAGGCCCAGTACGTGAAGAGGAAATTCAAATTCACTGGAAACAAGGAGAAAGTGAGAGGCTGTGGGGCAGCCTCTGCCCCCCCGGTGCTGCCTGCCCCCCGGCAGGGCTCAGCAGCAGAGGCCAGACTGACCTGGGGTGGGGAACTTGGGGGATTTGGAAAAGCCGCCATAGTCCTCATCATAGGACCTGGAGAGCTGCTGGAAACAGGTGGCCATCACCTCTTTGGACGGTGGGGGTGATGCCTGGCCCTGCACATGGATCTCAGATCTGTATAGCAATGCTTCCAGGATCTTCTGGCTGCTCTCTAACAGGACATCTTTGTTCTCCTTCCACTGAGATGCAGAGTGAGAAAGTCAGTTCTTCTGGGTTTTGTCCCTCTTTCTGCTTCCAGCACTGCACCAGTGCAAACTGCACCTTCAGTTCTCGGTTGTCCTCCCCAGATCAGTTCAATTCTACCCCTAACCCAGTCAAGCTCTGACATGCTCCCTGGGCTATTGTTTCTCAGGGCTGTATCTCCCAACTCAGCCACCCCCAAGCCCAGACCAATTTCCTTATGGCCCCTTCGGCGGAGCACTGCCTGCTCCACCACTCCTGCTCCATACCTGCTCTGCGATTCGGAGCAGCACGGTCCGAAAGCCAATGCGATGAACTCCATCTTCAGGAGGGAAGTACGTTCCCCCCGCAAAGGGCTTGAGGTCTGGAGTCAGCCAGACGCTCATTGGCCAGCCACCTCCACCGCTGGTTGCCTGAAAGCCAAATCACGAGTGCAGCACGGTCACACCAGGGGCACCCTTGGCTCTGTACCCCCCCGGCACATCCAACTGAGGACAGACGCGTGCCTCCCTCCATCCTCATGATCATACATGGCCCCATGCAGACCACCCCACGCACTGGTTCTTCTTGCCTGAGGAACACAACCATGAAGCTCACCTTGAGAGAGCCAGCCAAAGCCCCCCAAGCCCTGCCTCCCTCACCTGCACGAAGGTCATGTACACTTTGTCCACATCTGGCCGCTCCTCACGATCCACTTTGATGCACACAAAGTTCTTGTTCAGAATCTCCCCGATCTCCTTGTTCTTGAAGGACTCCTCCTCCATCACATGGCACCAGTGGCAGGTGGAGTAGCCAACTGAAAACAAGCTCAGGCGAGTGAGGAACAGCCCTTTGCAGGGAGCAGGACACGCGTTATGGGGAGATGGCTCAGAGGTGGGGAGCCCCGCTACGGGCAGCAGCTAGAGAGGCAACGGAGGAGAAAGGCAGGGCCTTCTGGGCTCTCCAGCTCTTGCTCCTAACATCTAGCCAAGGACTCTGGTCCTTCATGCAGCCCATCTTCTGAGGCACCTGTGAAAGCACTGGTCCTCCCCTTGCAGCAGAGAACTAGAGCTTGGTGTGTGCCCTTACCTACGTGGCTGCCCACACACCAGCCCCACTTATCTGGTCATCTACCGACCACCAGGTGGGAAAATGAACTATGTCTTCTTTCTGGTTACCTGATAGGAATATCAGCTTGTTTTCTTTCTTTGCTTTATCAAAGGCTTCCTGCCCCCAGGGGTACCTGTGGAGGGAAGACAAGAAAGGAGCTTCAGGGGTCACCGCTGCCAGGACTGGGGCTCCTCTAAAGCTGCCCAAGAAGCTGCGGCCTGGTGGGGAGCACTCAGGACAGCCGGGGAGTCCAGCTAGCTCAGGAGTGTGGACCCCGAGCCTGTGGGGAGCTGCACAGGAGCCAGGCTGCTTCACCTGCAGTGAGTTCCTCAGCCCCACGGATGCCAGGAGAGCAGTGGGGAGGAAGATACCCATCACTCTTACCAGTCCACAGGGTTGTGGGCGTGCTGCAGGAGGTAGGGGGACTTCTCGTTGATCAGGCGGTTGGTGTGATGAGGGGTGCTGGGGGGCCTGGTTGTCCCCCCTGTGGCCATGGTCACACTTTTCGTCAGAAACACGCACCTGTGATGCCAAACAGGCTCGTCACTTCCTCACTTGCCACAGCAAAGCCCAGCAGTCCCAGACCAGCACCACCTTCACCCGGCTCCTGCAGGCACCCAGCATGGCCCCGGGATGGGGTGGTGCTCCCCGAGCCAGGGGAACTGCTCTCTGACCCAAGGCCAGTGGCTCTGCTGGGGCTCAGTCCACCTCGGTGCCCCCAGGACCCTACAAAGCCCTCCCCACTTGCTGGAGGCTCAGGAGAGGTTGTTCTCCTCCAGCTCGGCGCAGGCATGGCTGGGGGACTGCCATGGCCAGGGCTGCCTGGCCCCCAGCCCCCAGCCCCCCACCAGCACCCTTCGGGGGCACAGCCGGCAGCCATGAGGAAGGGGGCAGCATCTGAGGGGTTCAACCCGTGTGGTCTCTGAAAGGAAAATCCCTCTGGTGGGTGCAGGGGTAGGTGGGGGGTCAGGGTGTGGGGTCAGGGTGCGGGCAGGGCGGCCAGGGGAGCGAGGGACAGGAGGGGACAGGAGAGATCATCCTGCTGCCGGGCAGGGCAGAGGGGTGCAGGGCTGGGGGGCTGGGGCGCAGGGCTGGGGTGCAGGGCTGAGGTGCAGGGATGCCAGGGTGCAGAGATGGGGTACAGGGATGCAGGGGTGCAGGGGCGCAGGGACGCAGGGACGCAGGGATGCAGGGGTGCAGGGGTGCAGGGGCCTAGGGCACAGTGCTGGGGTGCAGGGATGCCAGGGTGCAGGGATGGGGCGCAGGGATGCAGGGGTGCAGGGGTGCAGGGGCCTAGGGCACAGTGCTGGGGTGCAGGGATGCCAGGGTGCAGGGATGGGGCGCAGGGATGCAGGGGTGCAGAGATGCAGGGCTGGAAGGCTGGGGCACAGGGCTAGGGTGCATGGGCGCAGGGATGCAGGGCTGTGGCACAAGGATGCAGAGGCGCAGGGATGCAGGGGCGCAGGACAGGGATACAGGGGCACAGGGATGCAGGGGAGCAGGGGCGCAGGGATGCAGGGATACAGGGGAGCAGGGATGCAGGGGCGCAGGGATGCAGGGGCGCAGGGATGCAGGGGCGCAGGGATGCAGGGGCGCAGGGATGCAGGGGCGCAGGGATGCAGGGATGCAGGGCTGGGGAGCAGAGATGCGGGGATGCAGGGCTGGGGCACAGTGCTGGGAGGCAGAGGTACAGCGCTGGGGCCCAGGGGTGCAGGAGGGGGGTGCAGGGGGCGTGTGAAGCCAGGCAGGGGGTGCAGGGACGCAGGGAGGATTTAGGGAAATGCGGGAGATGCAGGGAGGACTTCGGGAGGATCCGGGGGGATGCAGGGAGTGCTGGGGCACACAGGAGGGGTGTAAGGGTGCAGAAAGACTCCAGGAAGGAGTCAGGGGTGTCACGGGGAGGGGCAGGAGGGGCGCGGGGCGGTGAAGCACAACTGGGGGGCGTGCGGGAGGTGCAGGGCGGGCGCGGGGGGTTCGGGCAGGGTCTGGGGGGCAGGGGGGGAAGCAGCGAGGATACAGCGGGGCTGCGCGTGCCGCGGCGATCGCTGCCCCCCGCCCGCAGGGTCCCAGCCGGGACCCGCAGCCCGCCCCGCCCGCCCCGCCTGTACCTGCAGGCCCGGCGCAGCGGCGCCGTGAACATGGCGGCGGGGGGCGGGGCTGACACTGACCCCACCCCCGGGGCGGTGCTGCCAGCCCGGACCGCCCCCCCCGCCCGCACGCCCGGCCCCCCCGGAGCCGCACACCGGGTCCGTCAGAGCATTTTATTGTCTCACAGGCAGCCCGGAGCCGCCGCTCGCCAGCAGCCCCGAAGACATCCCCCCCGCCGCCCCCCCCGGCCCGGAGCGGGGCCCCGCAGCGGCTGCCCCGGGCCGCCCTGCCCGCAGCTCCTGCGGGGGGGCAGCGAGCGGGAAGGGGGCGAGGGGCGGTGGGAGCGGGGCGGGGGGGTAACAGCCAGGCGATCCCGGCGAGGGGGGGCGCGGGGGGAGCCCAGCTTGGCCGGCCCCAGCGCCCCGCAGGCGCCGGGGCAAAGCCCCCTACCCCGGGGGGGCGTCCGGCAGCGAGAGCCCATGCACCAACCAGTCCAGCCCGCTGCGCAGCCCCCAGCCCTTACGGTGGGTCCCGCCACGGCTCCCCCCCGCCGCCCCCCCCCCTCCGGGCAGGGCGTCCCCTCCCGCCTGCCAAGCACAGGGGCTCATGCTGGCTCCCCCCAGCCTGTGGGCACGGGGAGGGGTCTGGCCTGGGGGGCACCTTCCCTTGCAGCTAGTGAAACGCTGCCCCCCCCCCCCCCCATTCTTGGCAGGAGGAAAGGCTGACGGGGGGGATGTGTAACAGCCAGGGATGGGGTCAGAGTCTGTCTACACGTCCAGAGGGCTCAGAGGAAGGGGTTGAGCCCCCCCGGGGCGGCTGGGGGGGCCGGGGGGCCGCTCAGCGGCAGTAAAGGCTGCGGCAGGTTGCTGGGGAGTTCGGGGAAGGTGCCAGCCTGGGGGAAGGCACTGGCCGAGGCAGGCAGGGCGGCAGCGGCGGCGGGGACGCTGCTGAGGGGCAGCGGCAGGGATGCGCTGTAGGTCATGGAGTTGGCGGGGAGGCCGGCGGGCAGGCCGGGCACCGGCGAGCTGGTCCGCATCTGGTTCAGCGTCGGCTTGGGCTGCTCGGCGAGGCTGAAGGGGTTGGTGGGGGACGGCGTGCTCAGACCTAGCGAGGAAAGGATGGCAGATGTTAGGGCAGCCACACCATCCCCAGCCCTCTTCATCCTCCTCCTCTTCAACCCCCAAACCCCACCATGCCCAGCCCGGGGAAGCCCCCAGCAGCAGCCCACACCATGGCACCTACTCGAGAGAAAGGGGTTCCGTGTCTTGGAGGCTGGAGCAGGTGCAACCAGGGAGTCCAGGTTGACCAGGGAGGAGGCGGCAGGGCCGAGGAAGGCCTCGGGGGTTTTACAGTCCTTCCGCTCCTTGCCGGATTCGGGCAGGGAGTCGGCCAGGTTGGTGAGGTCGAAGCTCTTTGCTGCATCCTGCCTGCTGCTGGGGAACAGGTCACCAAAGGGGTCTAGCTCTGGAGCAGGGGGGGGAGAAAAGCCACATGAGCCAGCTGGAAGACACCAAGGGTGACGGCATCCCTGTCACCGCGCAGCGTGGCTGATGGCACATCTGGCCCCAGGTCACAGCTCGATGCGGTGGAGCTCAGGCTCCAGCTACCCCGAGCCACTGCAGGGTTGGGGACATGGGCATGCAGGGGGACTGGAGCCACCCCCTCAGCTACGGGGCATCCCAAGCCCACGGCACACACGGTTGCAGGTGGGAACAAGCTTTGGCCACACCAGCAAACAGCCACACACAGCCTGGCCAGCCCTGGAGCTGCCTCCCTGCGATGGGCAGGGACAGGTCACTGTCTCCACCTACCCAGTGGCCCCTGCCCGCTCCCCTGGCTCTTACCGACGGGGCTGGTGGACTTGGCAGAGGAAGGCAGCTGTGGGGGCTCCTGCTCCGGCGGCTCGGCTGACTCGGCTGGCTTTGCAAACAGGTCGAAAGCATCCCCCCCTGGAGCTGGGGGGAAGAGGTGAGACTCAAGGAGGGGAGCAAGCGGGGAGGTGAGAGGCGGGAGATGTACGGGCAGGAGAGAGGCAGGGGCGGCTGCCTGCAAGGAGACAGAGAAGAGGGCGTGCGGTGGGGGGGCGCGGGGCTGGGGGTTGAGAACATGCACTGGCCTGAGCAGGGGAGGGTAAGGTGGGCCAGACCACTGGGGCTCATTGCAGACCAAGACAGCCCCCACACTGCTCGCAGCCATCCCCCACAGCAGGCAGGTCCCTCTCCCAGCCCCAGAGGGAACAGGAACGCTGTAACACCCAGCCCTGGCCCCCAGACCGGGTTCTGCTCTCCTCCCCAGGGACCAAAAATGAGGGCAGCTCACGCGGGACGTCGGAAGCACCAAGGAGGAACCGAGAGCAGCTTTGAGCTCTGAAACACTGGCTGCTCCTACAACCGCTTCCTCATCTGCAAGGCGGCACCTGCGAGCAGCAACGTCCCATCCTGGCAGGGCACGTAGGGCTGGTTTGGGGTGAGCAAACACACAGGTGCCACCGGGGAGGACACCCTGTCACAGCGAGCGGTGTGGCAGCTGCTACCCGCTCCCATGGGAGGGTTCCGTTAATTATGCCGTGTTAATTAAAGCAGCCTATTCTGTGCAGAGAGAAACCCTAAAAGTTCTTTGAAGTCTTCAAGTGGGGGAAGCAGAGGTCCCGCTGTGGGGCAGGAGAGTGGGTGGGGGGTGTTTGCCGAGCTGGCTGTGGGAGGAAGGGGGAGCAGCACCCTGGGATGCCCACTCACAGGAGGGCAGCGACGGCCAGCGCTGCCCGCAGTCCTCAGCACAGCCAAAACGCCCATCAAGGAGCCTCTTACCAGGGTTAGGAGGTTGCTCGGCCACGGCAGCCCAAGGGTCAGCAGCTGGTGTGGAACCAGAGACCTGGGCCGGGGGGGACGCTGTCACCCAGGGGTCCGCCGGAGGGAAGCCAGAAGACATGGGCGCCTTCCCCCAGGGGTCGGAGGCTGCAGTGGTGCCGGGTGGGAAATCCCAGGGCCCGGCAGAGCTTTGCTGGGATGAGGTGCTTGCCTGGGAAAGGGGCTCCCCGCCAGCAGCCGGGACCGGCACCCAGGGGTCAGCCGCACCAGCCCAGGCGGAGGCTGCCGGCTCCGCTTTGGGTTTCACATCTGAAAGAAGAAGGGAAGCTGTAGAAGACGGGAACGGTGCAGGGCACGGAGGGATGCTGAGTGGCAGGGATGTGCCTGGGGACCATGGCTTCCAGCAGCACCGCCCGGGGCGTGCAGCAGAGGGAGGAGAAGCAAGAGGTCCCTCCTGTGGAGCTCCTGGGACCGGGGAGGGACAGAGGCAAGGGAGAGGTTTGTGCCACTGTCCCGAGCTTTGCCAGCCTGTGAGTTGCCCCCACCTGGCATATCCCACGGGTCGGCAGACGTGTGGCTGGAGGGGGCTGGCGCCGGCCCGAATATATCTGCCAGCTCCAGGATAGAGGACTGCAAACAGAAAGGGAATAAAGAGGTGAGGGAAGCCCAGGGCAGACCTGCAGGATCACCCTGGAGCTCAAGGCTGGTTTTGTGGCTGTCCAGGCCCCCAGTGCTGTACCTGGCTTTTCTTCATCTTATCTTCTTCCTCCTCTTCCTCCCTGCCCTGGGCAGTCTCCTCCGTGGCTCTCTGCAGCAGGGAGTTCTCCCCTTGCCAGGCTCTCACCTCCTGCAGGGACAAGGGATGGGGCCCATGAGCTCAGCGACCCTGCAGCCAGCACCTTCTCTGGGAGACTGACCCAGCACAGGAGCTGCCACCACATCCCCGAAAAGTCCCAGCATCCGAACAGACGGCTCCTCTGGGGCTGAGCCCAGGGGGAGAGCACTCAGCAGACAGCCCGGAGCAGCGAAAGCAAAGTGGGCACTGGAGCGAGGCAGCATTTCAGGCTCTGGCACCCCAGAGAGAAGCCCAAGTGCAAGGAGAGAGGAGCGCCCAGGGCTATGGGGCACAGGTACCTTCTCGTGCTCCTCTTTGCTCAGCGCGAGCGCTAGCTGCAATTGCCTTTCTTCGTCTGTACTGGAAATTGGAGGAAGTGGCTTCTGCCAACAGAGGAAATTGGGTGACATTTCAGCTTGCCCACAGCTCGCGGGACTGCTCGGAGGTCCCTGTCCTCACCACTGCTTCTCCTGCGGCCCCTCACCTGCCTGCACAGCACCTCTGTGCCTATCCAGTCAGCTTTGCCTGCAGACCCCCAGCCTGATGTCCCTTAAACCAGCTCCTGTTCAGGCTTCCCTGTGGCCACCGCCCTACCTCCTTCCCCTACCCCACCACCTGCCTCTGCATCTAGGCTGGGATGACCCTAAATCAGGCAGCCAGATCCCCCCTGGGAGGTTTTCAGGGACTCCAACGCAATCGGCAGAGGAGAGGGGACAGGTTAGGCACCCCATCACCCCCGCAGCCTGCTGGGGAGGAAGGTTTGCGAAGCTATCTGACATCGGTTTGGGGATCCTGCCCAGCCCTGCTCTGCTGGGGTAAAAGCACCCAGACCTGAGACAGATTTTGGGGAGTAGCTGTCCCTGTACCACCACGTCAACCCTGTCACCACCCCATGATGCTTGTCCAGCAGCGTGGGACCGGCTGAGAATGGGCACCCCAGTGGGGGTGTGCGTGTGTGCACGCCTGTACAAGCATGCACACATGTGCACAGCCCAGATGGATTCCAACAGGCGACGCTTGCAAGAGCATATTCCTACAGTGCTCATCGCAGCAGCATGTGGAAGCTATAAATACTCCAATTCCAGGACAAAAATAGGGATATATGCTCTGCTCTGTCTCCAAAAGAGTCTCCATTGGGCAGGGAAGATGGGCTGCAGCAAATGCCGTCTCTGAAGCGTGTCCCCTGCCCCAGCAGGACTGAGCTCGTGGGGCTTGGTGCCAGCCCTGGGGGGCCACCCACCAGCCCGGGCACACAGCCCCTTGGTCACCATGTCCCTCTGACTTTGTGTGCCCAGCCGTCCCCACAAACTCCACACGGGCCGTGCCAGCCGGCGGCAATCTCAGCTGTGCACAAATAAGCCGTCCCCAGTGGAAAAAGGGCTGTGGCCAGCAGATAGGAGAGGGGACAGCCCTAGGAGAGGTTTCACAGTTGGGGACAGCAGCTTGCTTGCTGCCTCCATCCCAGCTCAGCTCCTCCTGGTGCTGTTTTCCACTGCTCCTTCCAGCCTGGTTTGAAAGGACCAGCCAGTGGGAGGGAGCGCCCGGCCCCCAGCCTGGTGACAGCCCTGCGGATGCTGCTGGTCCCCCACCCACCACGCAAACCGCAGCGCTGGGCAAGGCGCTCCTCCTAAAACCTCCACAGGAAGGCAAGAGAAATGGGGGAGCTTAGATCAGAAGCCCTTGGCAGAAGAGGGCAGCCAGGTTTGGGGGGGTGCGTGGTGAAACCAGAAGACACCCCACCGAGTTCACCCTGGGGTCTGGAAGGCTGGACTGGTCTCAGACTGGTGCAGGCACTGCCAGTATGAGGATGGGGAGCAGGGACAGCCCATGCCTCCATCTGTCTGCTGGTGATTTTGGACGCTGGGCACAGTGCAAGCAGCCTGGGGCGGTTGTAGGTGCGTGCACTGGCCTCAGGCAGCCCCCAAAATCCTCCCTCCTCCCAGGGAAAGGCCCCCCGTGCCCACAGACAAGGCAAGGTGTAGGGAGATGCCCAGCCTCGCACAGCCCAGGGCAGGTAGAGCCACCCTACCTTCTCCGCCTCCTCCCGACTCATGGCCAGCGCAAGCTGCAGCTGCAGCTCCTCCTCACCCGTCGTCTGGGGCCTCGCTTGCTCCAGGTCGGAGGCGAACCGTGGGGATGAGGATGATGCTGGGACATAAAAGAGGAAAAGGGGAAGGAGTGGCATCAGGACTGGGGTGTTTTGGGGAGCACATCAGTAGCATTCTCCAGACCCCCATCCAACGCCTGCAGCTCCACCACATGGCTTCCCCAGGGGACGTAGCCCCACATCAGAACTCCCTACCACGAACAAGCCATGGCTTTAAGGCTCAGGTCACCGCCAGCTGCCACCACTGTTGGGGCTTCACCACAGGCCCAGCCAAACCTCTGCCCATGGCTCAGGATGGAGACAGGCTTCACCACCACTCCAAAACATGGAAGGGAGCAATGGGCACCAGGCAGGCACAAACCAAACGCAACGCCTGCCTGCACCCCGCAGCGAGCCCCAGGGAGCCCAAGCAAGCCGCTAGCAACACTCACAGTTGAAGGAGGAGGGTGAGCCCCGTGCCCGGCCGTAGTCATCACCGTAGGGTGACGCACGGCGGCCATAGGTGACCTGATGGCTGCCGCTGCCCATGCCCTCAAGGGCCATGCGCTCCTTGGTCTGCAGCGCGTGTGCACGCTCCTGCTTCAGCCGCTCCTCATCCTTCAGCAGCGCCATCACCTGCTTCACCTTCTCTCGGATGTTGATGCCCTGGTCCTTGCCATCACGGTCCACGTACTGGAAGTCCTTCAGTGTCTGGATGGTGTAGAGGTTCTCCCGGCACTGGTGGGTCACCTTCTCGGAGCCAGTTTTGATGAGGTAGTCCAGGAGGGTGAGGGCTTTGTAGACGTGACGCCAGTTCTTGCCGCTGTCATTCAGCCGCCGCCAGATCATGCCCATGACCTCAGCGAAGGCCACCGTGTTGAAGGTGAGGTCAGCAATCTCTGACATCAGAGAGCTGGGGGGTCCCCAGGGATCATTGGAGGTGGCCTCTCGCACCTTGATCTCTGCCTCTGAGTAGTTGTGCACGATGTTTTTCACCTGCCGGCGCAGCGCCGAGGTTGTCATGGCTGTGCGGTGCCGGAGACCTGCGGGCGGTGGGCAGGAACGGTGGAGAAGGGATGAGTGCTCACAGCCGCAGCTTCACCGGCGCCTGCAGCGGGGAATGGGGACACAGAGACCTCAGCATCGCCTCAGCCACCAAGACCCATCCCCAGAGCCCTCAGCTGGCACCTGGAACACTTCTCAAGGTGGAAGCACCCATCGTCAGGGCATCAGGTGCACCCTGCCAGGCTGTCACTGCTCGCTAACCCAAAGACACGCAGGATGCAGGATGCTCGAGGGGAAAAAAAAAAAATCTCTTAGCAAGCTGATACCCAGCACCGCAGAGCCGCCAAGAGATTTGGCTCCAGATTCAGGAACATTTGGACTTCTGCTTCTAAAAGTAACCACCTGAAAATGGCAGCTCCCTCCCCCAGATCCCGGCTGCCTCAGCACCACCATCCTGGCAAAGCTGGTTTCAGGCCCTCAGCCCTCGTGCCAGCCAGGGGGCTTCCCTGTATCCCCAGATGTGCTATGTGCAGCTGCACGTGGCCCTGCTCACCCCAGCCGTCACCCCAAGCCTCTCGGTGCCGCCAAGGATGGGGCATGCAAAACCAAAACCCTGCTGTGAACCAGAGCCTGCCACGACTTACCAGCGCCGGCAGCCACTCGGGTGGGCTTTCCCGGCAAACTTGATAATTTTGGTTCTGCAAAAGGCTGTGGGTACAGAAGTGCGCGCTGCTGTTGGGTGGCAAATTTGGGGTGCTGATCTCCAGCACCAGGTCAGCGAGCAGGATGGATAACTCGAGCCCCCTCTCCTAAAACCCTGCGCTGCCTGAGCCTTCTCTGCATCCAGGGCCAGGGGCAGGTGCAGCAGGAGCTGGCATGGGCGGGAGCTGCGCTGGTACCTCCCCAGCAGGCAATGCCCGTCCTTGGGATGCACTGATGTACCCGGCACGGAGGCAAAATGACGTGGGTCAGTCTGGACCCATCTTCACGTGAGCCCATCACAACTCTGCCCGCTGCTCTGTGCTAGTCCTAATCCTCACCTTCTCCCTCCACAGTCAGAAGACACCATTTACCCTCATTTCGTCAGAGGGCCAAGCAAAGCCGGGAGGCAGAGGCTGCCCGGAGCTGCCTTGCCCTCAGCAGAGCTGCATCGCAGGGCCGGGGAGCCAGGCTGCTCCCAGAGCTCCCGCTGCAGCTGCAACAAAACTCACCAGCAATTTTTTCCCTCTCGGAGATAACACTTGCGGGCAGAGGACTATCTCACCCGCGCAGCAGTGCCTGCAGACAGAGATTACCGGTGTCCATCCCACCCCCCACCTCGGGTGCCGGTACCTCCCTGGACCACCACTGCTGCACCATGTCGAGCTCCAGCCCTCTCCCGGCTCAGGACACTTTTCCCTCCCACTGGAGCTGGGCCGGGGATGTGCCGACTGTACCCATGAGCCACGCATGGCCCCCACCACGCTCCCCGCACAACCCGTGCGACCGGTCCAGCACCTTCTGCTCCCCTGGGCCCTCGGCCAGGCGCCCCACGGCTCCGCCAGCAACGTCCCCGTGAGTCAGAGGAGCCTGGCACCGCCACACTCACGGGCGGCCGAAGTTTCTCTTGAGTGGCTTCCCTGTATTGATTCCCTTTCGCAATGCAGCCTGTCGGCACGGCCTTTGGATCCCACCGGGTGAGCCCCTGGTGCGGATGGCCACGCCGTTGCCTGCCTGATGCAGAAACGCCTTCGGGACAAGGGCAGCGACTCAGCAAAGTCCGACAGGACTTGGCCCCACGCTCTGCTTTCCACCAACACCCAGGCGGGAGATAAAGTCGTGTTTTCCAAAGGTGCCACTGGCCCGGCAAACACCCGCAAATGCCGGGACTCTTCCTCCGGGGCAGGACAGTCCCTCCTGCCTCCAGCTGGTCTCCTGGCAGGACAACCCCCAGGTCCAGCCTGACAGGCTCCGGCACTGCTCATCCTGGCTGGAGACCCCATCCCAGCTGGACTTCGCCCGCCATGAGATGGCCCTGGAAGTCTGCATGGGAAGAAATGGGAAGCAGGGGCTGGGGCAGGGGTGAGAGGAGCGTGGCCCTGGCTGGAGCGCTGCCAGCAGGCAGTTAGGAGTAGTGGGGTTTATCAAACACGATACCCCCCCCCTCCTCTGGAATATAAAGAGAGTGAAACTGAAGCCGTGCGGGAGATAAGGCGGCAGCACCGGGCAGCTCATATGGAATTACCGCAGTGACCTTGAGCGGGAGGCGGCCAGGTGGAAGAAGGACACCCGGGTGCGGGGACAGGTCCCCATCGCCCCGCGGCCCGGCGCAGGGACTGCGGGGGCGGAGCGGGGGGCGGCGGGGGGGCGCGGGGGAGCGGCCCGGGGGGGGGGGCGCAGGAGGGGTCGGGGAAAGGAGGAGGGGGCGGAGGGGCCAGACGAACGGCGGGGGGGAGGCGGGGGGGCGCGGATTAGAGCCTCGCTCCATCCCTCCTCAGGCGCAGGGCAGCGAGAAGCGCCCGCCATGGAGGGAGCGGCGGCGAAAGGCTCCGGCAGAGCCCTCGGCCGCGCCGCCGCCTCCCGCAGCCCCCCGGGGGCCGTCCCCGCCGCGGGGGCCCGGGGCCCCCAGCCCGGCCCGGGGGGCAGCGACCTGCGCGCGCCTGGCATCCTCGGGCCCGGCATCCCCCGGCCCGCCGCAGCCCGCGATGCTCCGGCGTCCAGAACCTTCCTCCTCCCCCCTCCTTCCCCTCCCCGCCCCCCCCCTCCGCAGCCTGGCAGCCGAGGGGCGCGCAGCCCCCTTACCTGCGCGGAGCGGAGCGCGGCCCCGCCGTGCCGGTGCCGGTGCCGGTGGGAGCGGGCTGGAGGCGGCCGCAGCCCGTCCGCTGCGCGCCGCCGAGTTGCCGGGCTGGCTGGGCAGGTCCCGGCGGCAGGTCCCGCTTTAACCTCTTCGGGGCCGCCCGAGCCCCGGCCCGGCTCCCGCCCGGGTGCTGGCAGCGGTGCTCAGCACCCCCGAAGCGGTGCAGCGCGGTGCGGTACCGGCCGCGGGGGATGCGGCGCCGAGCCCCTGCCCCGCCGCATGCGGGAGGCGGGGATGCTGTAAATGCTCAGTCACTGCCCCTCGCTGGCAGCCAGCCAGGCGCTGCTTGCTGCTGCTTGCTTTGCTTTATATTTTTTTTTTCCCTCCCCCCCCCCCCCCCCCCCCCTATTATTTTTAGACAGAAATCATCGTCCCCGGGCTTGGAAGTGCCTCGGAGGGATGCCGACCCTCCCCATAACGCAGCTCCCTCTCTGGTACCCAAGGCCACGGCTGCAATTTGGATTAATCAAATTTTTTTTTTTTTTGGCTGGGATCTAAATTTGGAGCAGATTCTTCCCCTGCTCCGAAGAGCTCCGAGGGCATGGCTGGGGGGAGAGGGAGGCATCAGATGACATGACAAAATAAGTCATGTCTCTCGATCATTTCAATGCCACCCCCTCTCTCCCGGCCTCTGCCTTCCATTTTAATCGCTGACAGGCCTTTAAGTATTATGGATATATATAATCTTTTCAATATCACTGACATTTTCCATAATGGAAAGCATCTCCTGTACACTGAGACGTTCTGGAGGGGGATCACGCCTTCCTGCTGATGCTCTTGCACAGAGCTGAGATTCATCTTGCCCCAGGCCCGGGCACTGAAGGTTTAAGGTCCAGCCTTGCGTGGTGGGAGAAGGCAGCAAGGAGGCCACGTGCCTCCAGGGGCTTTGCAGATGTCATCAGCCTGGCTGTCCCTACAGGCCGGGCCGTGCAGGCTGAATGTGCATCTAATCCCACTCACAGCTGCAGCCTGTGAGATGAGCATCTCCAGCATCCAAACCCTCCTCCAGGTCAACCTGGAGAACAACCCAGCTGGGGCAGCAGGAGACATTCTTTGTGGTTGGCCAAGATCCACACCTTCCTCTTCCTCTGTTGCAAGTGCTCCCAGTTCACCTGTGTCAGGCGGCCGAGACAGCCAGCTCACCGCCCTTCAGACATTGGTATTTTATAAGCAAGGTGAACCTCCCCTGGGGACAACACCCTACGAGCCACTGCGGAGCTGTACAAATGTGGAGTTTGCTTTGCAAGGTGACCCACAACCCTGCGGTAGGACATGAGACCCGGCAAGGCTCTAAAGCTGATTTCCCTCAGCCCTAGCACAAGCTGGCTGCTCACCCACACCCCCTCTGCCATTGAGAAACCTCTGGAATTGTGTTGTCACCTTCCACTTGCAGCTTTTTCCTGGAATCCCCCTTCCCGACCTCTCTAATAGGGGTCTTCAGGCCCCGATGCACGTGATGGGTTTGGTATGTAAGTCCCAAGGCCAGGAAGATCGCTCACCTCAGTTATTTAGCAAACACAACACAAATTATTAACTCCAATATAAATAATCCCCATGTTTGGGAGAGGAGAAGGAATACTCTTCTTGTCTGGCTGCGAGGACTTGCTATTACAGGGATTGGAGCATCCTCACATCCTTCAGAGCACAGGGCTGACCAGCCCCGACGGTCTCTGCTCTAACCACAGCGCCCACATCTCACCCCAGGCCTGTAAAAATGAGGACTACATGTTTCTAAAGGTGTTCTGTGGAGCCAGCTCCAATTCCACTGCAGTTCCAGTCCCAGAACTTTCACAAATCAATGCAAAAGGAAAAGGAAAAAAAAAAAGGGGCGGGGGGAAGGCAGCTGGCTCAGAGAAAGCTGCAGCAGCCAGGCAGCAGAGTATTGCACTTGATGGCCCAGCACATCCCTTCCCGTGTGCTGCTTGTACCTTGTCTCTTGAGGACACTCTTGTCCAGGGCTGAAAGAGGCACTGGCAATATTTATGACAAAAATTAGACTGTTCACAGCATTCAGGTTTGTTCTCCTTTGCAGAAGTTCTTACACCACCCGCTTGCCCTGTGCCACCAGGCTCCTGCCTTGGAAGGGAAGGAGACGCCAGCATGGGACATTCTTCCGGGGTACGTGACTGACGTGAAACTCCCATCTACCTGGTTTTGTATCAACAAATCTTCCTGTGAGCAGAGATATACATGGAGCCTAGTTTCTATAGGCTGAACTGGAGGCACGGATCTTGTGAATGGGCTTTGTGATCTTTTAAGGTAAAGCTATGAAATACAAGTATTCCTGCCTTTGAGACAATCACGTTGCCTCTATAACATGCAGTCTCCCTCTTGTCTAGAAACAGATGGCTTGAGCTGTTTGAGTTGGGCATATTCACAAGCTGATAATCATCTCCAGGGAGGCAGGAGCTATTGTCAGAGCCTGTGAGACACACCCCAACTTCAGGCCTTTTTCCTCCTAATTCTCAAAATGTTGCTGAAATTCTCACTACAGGAATGCTGAGCAGAGACATTCCCTTTGTGGGTCTGTGCCCACTGAGCCAGAGGAGGCTCCTGGCTTCCACAAAAGCCAAAACGCTTCCCCACACCCTGCTAAGAGAAAGCATCTGGAAACATGAAGGGCCTCACCTGGCCAGCAAAGAAAAAAATAAGCTGCACTTTGCCATGGTACTGCTGGGAGCCAAGGGGAACATATCCTTTCCCCAGAGACAGCACATGAGTTAAAATGAGAAAACAAAATAAAACAATTCTGCAGGAGGAACAGTTATGTTACACTCCATGCAGCTCCAAGACGCGTGTCAGTGTGGCTGCCAAGGTAAAGGAGCACGTGCCTGAGGCACACACGCCTGGTGCAACTGCGCAGCCACGTACAGGATTTGTAACAGCGATGCTCAGCATGGATACACATCTGCTGCGTAAGAACCCCAAAGGTATCACAAACCTCAATTAATAATCTGCACTGATGTCATTTCTCCACAGGGCCAAAGCCTTTTTTGGGAATGCTGTCCAGCTACTTTAGCAGGAAGACAGCTCTTTAATGACACATGCCAGGTCTCCCTTGATGCCAGGTCTAAAAGAGCCCCTGCACCCAGCTCATTCTGCCTTGGAAAGCTGCTCCGACCCAAGCCCGGCTGCAGAGCACACGACACTCAGACCTGGGATGCCTCCACAGAAAGCTCCATTCCAGCTGCAATGCACAAAGAAACCCAGACAGAAAGCAGTGATAAGCCCAGACACACATGCTGGCAGAGACAGGAGGGGTGGCTCTAACAAGGCCTTACCATGCTCACAATATTTACGGCATGAATTTCACTCATTTGAATTCAAGAGCGGTTAGTCTTGGAAGGCAGCAAGAAACAGTTGGATCAGAATGGGGCAGAACTGGATGGAAAGAGATGGCAAGATGAGCACAAGAAATAAAGTCATGGGTGCAAAACCAAGCAGGGTGGCACACCCCTTGGGATAGTGTGTTTTCACTGGGATCCAGAATCCCCCAGAGAAGCCTGCTGTCGGCAAGTCCCAAGAGGAGACTGGACAAGCTGTCAAGAATAGGATCAAAAACAGGATGGATTTTTCAAAATTACTGTCCTGGTACTTGGGCTCACGAGTACAAGAGCACTCTGCTCACTCACCTGCTAGCCAAGTAAAAATTGAGAAATGAAGAACAAGACATATCTCATGCTGACTGGCACTTTTAAATTCTTCTTCCCTAGCAGAAATGCCAGTATTTTCTAGTCTTAACGGTTTCTGAGGCTGTGATACTTTGTGCCTTATCTCTTCCTGGCAAGCATTCCTCTGTAGAAGTAACAGATGATCTAGCAATAGTCTCGCATCACAGCATGTCAGGAAAGAGGCAGCTCAGTATTTATAATCACTGCATCACTACAGAAAGAATCACCTCCACTTGATCTATGTAATTATGGTTATTTATTTATTTATTTTTGAAAGTAAGTCTAATTCTAGTTACAAAGGGCTTCACTCTCCCACTTTAGAGCACCTTTTTTCTCTAGTTCCTCAAATAAAGAAACCATTTTGCTCACCATTGAATCCAGCAGCCCGTAAACCTGCAGCAGAAATTAACAGAAGATAGTTGCAGTGAAAATACATGAAGAAATAATAATGACAAGACTGACAGGCAGAGAGATGGTTTCTCACACTGGAGCACATTAATGTCTGGGCACACACACAACCACATAAAGTGCTTGCCTGCTAACACAGCTTAGCTCTAGTAATAACTTTTCTGGCTATGAAGTGTGTTTAACATTATCAGAGATACAATTAATTCTGCTGATCCCTCAAGAGTCTGCAAGCATGCCAAAGACATCCCAGATAGAAATCCCGCATGTGGCTATGTGATGGCTGGATTTATGTTAACAGATTCCAGGCCAGAATAAAGGACATCTTACTTTGTATTCCACACTTAACCTTGCTATAGAGTCATGGACCTATGTTTGTCAGGTTTGTGAGTATGACAAAATTCTTACCACTCCACCTAAGCTTCAATGTAAGCTTACAAGCAAAGACCAAGAAACAAAGATAGAAGCTTTGGTCAGACTCACTTCAATATAAAGTTTTTCCTGGTATGTCCCAAACGAAAGAGGATCCACCTGCTCCTGAGGAGTTTCTACTCTATCTGTAGTTACAGCTTCCACGGGCTGTGCTCCCTCTTTCACCTCCTGCCATGAAGTGGGAGATTTCAGCTTTTTCTCATCTTCTACTTTTAACTTTCTGCTGCTTGGATGTTCCTATTCAGGGACAGACACACACACACACAAAAAAAGCAACGTAGGTCAGAACACCCTTCAGACTGTTGCAAGATGTAACACCAGATCCCAGAAGCAGCACCTCTTTCACTGGATTGGCTCAAACTCAGGATACAGAGCCTCAGAATGGATCCCACTGTCCCCAGTACTTAGGTTTCAAAAGGCATCCCAACACATACCTCTTTCTCTTTCCCCGCTGTCTTTGTAGTTCTTTTTTTGCCTTCTTTTTCCTTAACACCAAATGATCTTCTCTCTTCTTTCCTAGTGGTTATTCTGTCTTCCTTTCCTCCTTTTATAGACTGTTTTACTTCCACTACAAAAGAAAGAATTTCAATTACTCAAAAGCAGCATTTTCACATCCAGAAAGACAAGCCCAGTGCACTCACGCAGTGGTAGTATATTACCTTTGCAAAGTATTTTCCTCTTTTTGTTAATCTGAGCTGTACTGCACTGAAAAACAATACCTTGAAGCGTACTTTGTTTAAATAAGGAATGAACACATCTCAGACACCTATCAGAACAAGCCTGTAAAACAGCTAATAGTGAGATAGGGTTTTCTGGGTTAGTCTGTGTGAAAATCATGGCTACATCTAGCTAAATTAAAAGGCTTATTTGTATGCTGGCTTTTTTAATGACACCAAACCACAGATCACAATCAGTGTCACACAATCAGCCATTTTTTCCTGATGCATTTTCTTATAAATGCTTTGAGAGGGAACTGCTGAAATTGCCATTTCAGTTGAAATTCAGCATGTTTTCTGGATTTCAAACAGTCCACAGAAACCAGCTGCTGCACTAAAACTACCATTTACCTGTTTCCCCTGGAACAACATCTACATAGGCATCCTTCTCAGGCAAGCCAAGCAGGGATCTCAGCCTCAGGGAATGACTCACCAGACCATCAACTGTTTCACGCCACAGCTGGAGACTGAGAAAAGTATCAGAGTCAGAAGGGAGAGAGTACAGCGATTGCCATCTTGTTTTACCCTGTGCCCAGGAGTGAAGGACCTCACAGCTGAGAGCTGCTCTGTCCAACTAAACCAGTAACAGCACCCACCGTCTAAATACCTGTGCAGAGGGATGCTACGTTACTTTCCTCGTGTTAGAACCCTCTGAGTCTCAATGGTTTGCAAATAAATGAGCTCACACGGACCCATAAATATTACTGTGAAGCTAGATCTACACTTCAACATGAGGTATGTTGGTAAATCAGCATCAGTCTGCTCTCTGTGTTTACCAACAGGAACCTGCATCCTTCTAATTTAGAAGCAACTAGAAACTGTTGATATGTTTACAGTCTGAAAGCCTGAGCAAAGAACAGAGAGACTGTATGAGGGAGGATACAGTTATGAGTAACAGGGTACAGAAAATCATCCAAAGGCTTCATAAATACAGACTAGAATAATCTTGCCAGAAATAATCTTGTATACTCCCCAAAATTACATGAATTTCACATTCTAAACTTATCTCGAGGAAAAAAAAAGGCCAAAAAAAAAAGGCATTTGGGTCCCAGACAGCTGCTACAATTAAGCTATAAAAAAAACCAGAGCGTAAACACAACTTCTAGACCTCATATAATTATCTGCACTCTGAATCACAACACTTGCAACAGAGCTTGCTAAGGCTGTTGATCACACGATGCATTTACAAGCTTCAGTTTGCAAAAGCAACACACCAGGTTTGATATAAAATGTTGGATTGAGTTGGCCTCTGTTCAACACACAGCTCCAGCGCTGCCTTATTGAGCTGGGTTAGTGCTTCTTCTCGCTGCTCCTCCTCAGGGATTGACTTTATAGCCTGATGTGAGAGAAAACACAGGGTCACTGGGCACATACAGACCCAGATGTGGCTTCCTATACTGCTGGGATTTGGCCAAGGTGCACACGCACGACCCAAGATCTGGGGAGTAATCCCAGACCTCCCCAACTAGACTGACAGTAAGTCCCTTTGCAACTTCACAGGTGTGCTGGAAGTAAGCTAGAAGGCCCCAAAGTATGGATTAGTTGTAAAAGCAGCACAGAGATTTCCAAGAGAGCACTACAGAAAAACTGCTGACAGAATCCAAACCACTCTTGCTTTAATCTAGGGAGGTCTGTACTTCATCCACAGCCTGTTACGAGTGCCCTCTTAGTGCTCTAATGAATAGGAAGGACTCTCCAAGCAGAGGAGCCCTTGGGGAAGCCACAGGAGGCTGCAGGATTAGCCTGCCCCCCGCATTCAGTGCTGGGATGACAGAAAGCTAATGGGGAAAGAGCTTAAAATATCTATTACGTTGTCTGGTTCTCTTTTCTTCTTCACACAACAGCCCTCAAAGTCTCTCTTGGGAATCTCTTTACAAGAGCACTGAGGGTGTGGGCAGCAGAGCTGAAGTGCTTTTCTGCAACACGCATCATAAATCATCACTAACTCACAGCATGTTGGAAGCAGACCTTTGGGTGGGCTCACACTGGGGTAGGCCAGGCTATTTGTAGGGAAACAAAACCGCCATCAACTCATCATAGCGCTAGCGGGAACAGGGGTGACCACCTGCTTGAAGTCCCCAAAGGAAAGGTTCCACTCCAAGGGGCCTGGTTCCTCCTCCTCCATGCTCGGCATTTGACTCTGAGCCTGCTCTCCCGTTTTCTTCCAACCTGGGACCTTTGCGGTGCTGCGGTGAGCAGGGAGAGCCTCGGAGGTACTCTCCTGGTACTGCACGTCCTCTGCAGTGCTCCTCCGGCCCAAGGGCACTTTCTCCTCAAAGGCTGAGGGAACAGTCACGTGCTGTCTCCATAGTTCGTGCAGCTGCTTTACCACTCGATGCTGATAATGCAACTGTGATAACAGGGAAAAGGTAAACAGTGAAATCAACTACGCCTTTCCTCTCTAAACCTAACTGCTGAAGCCACCATGGCAGAATGTGCCAGACCCCAGAAAAACCCTGGGATGCACCAGCCCCGTGCACCTTCCCTCCCTGCTCTTTCAGTTGTGTAGCCCATCAAATAGCAAAACTCACCTCAGGATTCTTCCAGTGGAACAACTCTTCCTCTGTGACACAGGCACCCACAGGAGATGGAGTGCGCTCTGGGGTCCGAACGTGGGCAAGAAGTTCCTTCAGACTCTCTTCTACTATAGCAGCACCTTCTCGAGCAGCCAGGTCGCTCTGGGGCACCACGACAAGAACAACACGAGTGAGTCCCCATTCCATATACAGACACACAAACACAGTCACAGCCACACTAGTAACCGCATGCATACGTTATATAGGGTTAAAAGGACAAGAATAACTGCAAACCCCAGTAAGTAGAGCAATACTTAAAACAGCTTTTCAAATAAACCCTACAAATCTTCTTCCAAATGACACTCTTCAAAGCACAGTGTAATTTTCAATTTATAATTGTATAGTGTACGCCACATAATCCCATCCCCACTAACTAACTAATGAAATTCATTACCAACTGCAAATTCATTCTTTAAAAGGACCAGCGTGAACAGTTTAGGAGACACAATCATGTCTTTATTAACAACATTACAATAGACTGCAGAGTTCTTACATTTTATTAAGCAAACCTGCTCAAGTATGTACAGATCTTCTGTAAATAAATAATCATCTCACTCTCAGCCCTAACTGTATAGCAATAAAACTACCACGTCATCCACTCCTACCCTTATCCTCTGTTTGCATATTAAGTTCAAAGCTCACAGTTACTCAGTTACATGCTTGGTTACCTCCAGTTTCTCTCGGAGGTCAGCCAATTTATCCTCATACACAGCAATTCCCCAAAGGGTCACCTGCAGCAGAGCTCCTCCTAATAATAGAGGATGTGTCCTAAATTCCCAGGACTCACTGAAAATGCCTGCTACCTCTGACTTGAAAAGAAAGAAAAACTTCCTAGTTTCTCCAGGCAAAATCACACCTGAAATAAGACAGAAAAATGCATTGGTCTGCAGGAAGCCACCTGGTTAACTTGACCCTTTTCCAACCCCACCCTGAATGTCCTTATCTCTGTACGAGACTCTCCCCACAGCTTAGCTGGCTGCCAGACTTCATCCATTTTTCTCCTTCCAGATTTACTCCCAGTCGCCATGTTACTGAATGGGTGCTAGTTCCACTGCACTCTCCTTTTATAGCGAGCTCAGTACCCTCTCTGGCAGATTATGCCTAGTTGGCCATCAGAAAGCGATTAACTTCTCAATATTCCACCCATTTAACAGAGTAGGAGCAACCTCCGTTCCTTTGAGTCCCATGAGAGGGATCTGCCTCACACATCTCTTTTAGTGTGAGTCAGCTCTGACACCCAGGGTGGCTTCCTAAGGAGAATCACCCAACAGGCTCGCTCTGCTATTAGTCAGACTCCACATCTCAGATAACTCCGGAATACGTGCTCTCTGCTGTCTGCACAAAGGCCCTGGAGATCAGCAGCGCTCATACCTGGTCTGGTATCAAAGTAAAAGCACTGCATCCTCTTCCCCTTGGTTTCTCTGGAAGGAATCTGCTGGGGAAGCCTCATCCAGTTATACCAGATGGCAGCTGTGCCATCATTGCTCACTGTCAGGGAGCTTTCAGCTTTCTCACCAGCCAGGGTCTCAAAGGTGAGCCGGGCAGCAATGCCAATTTCATCCTACAAGGAAGAGGAAAAAGACAAAAGGTAACAACTTCTACTCTGTCTGGCAGGGTTTATTTTGCCTGAAGTCATGCCACAGATAAGGGGCTGAGCCTTGGTAGGAGAACTTGTAAGGCAGGTCCAATAAAGTGGCCATTATACAGAGAGCGCCTGGGAATCCGAGCTTCACACCACAGACAGAGCAACCCCTTCTGTTTCTAGATCTCTCTGGAGCAAACACAGGGATGCTCTATTATGCTCCGAATAAATCCACCATTCTCTGGCCTGGGAGTGACAGTCATTGTACAGCTGCGACTTGGGAACTCGAGTACGCTTAGCTTGACTAAACAATAAAAAAAGCACAGCTACCCTGCAAGAAGCGGTGCAGTTGATCCAACGAGCAGGCTGGCCGCAGAACTCTAAAGATGGACCCCGTACTGCTTCTGGAACCACGTCGGGGTAGTCCCTCAAGGGATCACTGCTAAAGAAAACAAAAGCCAGCATTTTTGTGGAGTGATACCCACATTCAGAGAGGGGAGAACCAAGGGGGATTGACAAGACGTCATAATAAATAATCCCAGCTAATGCTTTTCCACATAGCCATCTCTCCAGGGACACAGCCCAGCAGATGTGGTAAATTCCAGCTAGCTACTTGTCACCATCATGGAGGACTGGACAGCCAGAATATTAAGGAACCATACATGCCTAAAGAAGGCTGAGGGTACCTGACTGAATAAGGAGGACAGGCCCTCAGGTCATGCCCATTACAGATGGACAGGACAAAAAGGCAAATTAATGATGGAAGTGGAAGGCTGGAAAGAGACGACCAGATGAAGGTAATTTAGAGCAGAACTCCCACCCTGCCTGATGTAAGCTCTGGAGCCACCCAGAGGGAAGACTGGAGGAAGGTCCCCAAAAAAAACCCCTTCTGATTCTTGCTCCTTAGGCACAAGGCCTTAAGGCACAAAGGAACTGCTTCATTCCTAGATCTGGGGAATATTAGAATATGCCTTTTATTGTGCCCCAGTGGAGACTCCTCTCCATTCTGGAGGAGAATGACTAAGGATACCCTTATAGACTGGTGGTGCACACCCAAAATTCTTTATTTCTGCCATGAAGTAAAACTTACAGGGTCTCAGACTCTTCAGAAGTGGTGGAACATGGGAAAGGCTCTGTTGAGACAGATGTGAAAGGCTGCCCTTTACCGATCACCTCCAGTCCATCCAAATCCTGGACACAAAGAAAAATGACCAACACAGTTTCTCTTTTTGTATAGAAAAGTAGTTAAAATACCAGGCAAATGTACTGAGTCAAGTACAGTGAAGCTGAAATATCTTGCTCCTACAAAGGTTTTTAGAGGTATCCCATGAATGTTCAAGAGACACAGGAAGGAATCAGTTCTGGGTTTCCCAAGAATCCTAGATGACTGCATTCCCCACTACAAATGATGCATAGATGGGAAAAGTCTCTTTCACACACATTTCTCACCCCCAGAGCCAGCCTTCAGAAAGAAAGGTTTGTTCAGTTTCTAGAGGAGGGGCTACCTGCACCTGCCTTCAGGAGATTATTTCAGATGCATGTCATCTACATGGGTAAAGGTGTCTTCTTTCTACCCTGAGGCACTAAAGCGAAGTCCTACACTAGTATTTGGCAGAGGTTTTTTATTGCCTAGGTTTGGCAACTGCATGCTGCTGGTTTGGGGTCCTGTTCTGAGGTTACTAGACCACTCCACGAACACTTACGGAGGCCAGACAACAATTTCATGGGTGTGATCCTTTGGAAATGTGGTAACTTGCAAGAAAAGTACTGTGGGGCAAAGTTTTAAATTCCTAATGCTTTTTCAGATCTGGTTCTTGGCAATTTTATGTTACTCTACATAAAGTTACTGACAAGAGATGAGAGATGCAAAGAATGTCCTTACTCCTCTGGTCTTACCGGCTTATAAACATCTAGCTCCTCTAGGACAGATTTTAGCTCCTGCTGTCGATGTTTCAGGAAAAGACTCTTATCCCAGGTTAAACGGAAAGGGATCGTCTTTGGAGGCTTCAGACCTGTGGAAATACCCACACAAGTGCTCACTGACTACACACCCACAGGCCTATTAATTTCATTCTCTGCCAGACTTTGGCCTGTTTTAAAGTGGAGACCCAACAGATTAACTGGGAAGTAGCTTGCACTGCACTGATCAGAAGGGACAACTATAATGTGAGATTCTGTACTCGCAGGAGTCACAGTTTCATTCTGCTGCTCCCTCCACACTCGTACCCCATTTCTGTGGGATCACCTCTGCACCGTTCCCTTACTCGTTTCCATCCGGACAGTGTGGGGTTTCCCCACACGAGTGACTGGCTCTGGGTGGCCACGTTCTGTCTGAGTCAGTGTCATTGTCACACCAGTAAATTCATCTCCAATACGCTCAGGCTGGCTCCAGAACTCGCTTCCTCTTCGATAGCCCTAGGGCAGAAAACAAGGCTTCCACTGACACTTTCTGAGGCACACGACTGCCTGCTATTTTCACAGGGACTAGAAGCTCAAAAGAAGAAGGAGTCTAACTCTGCTTATACAAACATTTTGAAAGTCTATAAATTATCACTTTCTGCAGAGCAAGCCAAGATTTCTATCAAGCTGCTGCCAGAGACAAAAAAACTTTCTTATGTCTAGCACTACTATGTTCAACTATGAAGGTTGAACAATATTAAAATAACACCTCACACAAATGAAAATTCTTTTATAGTGCTATAAATGTAAAAAAATAACTTTAACATAGGATATTCTCATATTCCTCCTAACTTACTCATACCCCTTTCTGCATGGTAATCACGAAAATTCAAGCCTGAAGCTATCGGATCTTTCTGTCCCTGGAACAGCAAGTGCAGCATGTCCCCATGCCACTCCCCAGTGCATGACAGCTTTTGATGAGAATCAAGAAATGGCACTTGCCCATGTACAGCAGTTCGTTAGCAATTAGCCAAAGCACACCACCACTTCCATCTGACTCGTACAGATAGCACAGTTCAAGTTTTTTAAGTCACTGAAAGCTCTGCTTGCACACTAGGCTGAAGGACGCAGAGTGGCTTTGATAAATAATTATAGGTCTTCAGAGACGTTACTCATAATACCAGTGTCTTAGCTCTTTCACAAGAACAGAGCAATCGGGATGCAAAGGAAGTTGGGCGCTCACCTTTCCAGGAAACAGGGCAGGGAGACTCCGGTCAATGAGGTCACGTTCTTCCTGGATTTGCCTGTAATCCTCTGAGACGCTCATCAGCAATTCATTCTCTGGCCTCTGAAGAATTTCTGTAGAGAAGCATCAAATCATTGGTGCTGCACTTCTTCTGGGCACACCCTTTACCACTACTATTGTTCACGAGTAACCCCCTTTCACTGTCCCTCACCAAATCCACTGTCCTTTCCCCAATCAGAACCTCCCCACAGCACCCATGGCCACTAGCACCAGAGCATGAGGAGCTCTGAGAACATGGAATTAGACTGCAATGGCAACAGGATTAACCCCTGTCAGCTAGGATCATTACAGTTTGTTGTGGTGCCATCAAACTCCCCCATCTGTACACAAAATTTCACAGGCCTCAGCTTCTCTCACCTCCTAGGTATCGCTCCTGCTTTTTCCTGATTGCCATATTATGGTGCCAGTTCTGGAGAGCTTTGTGCTTTGCTAGTGGGTTCTGATGAACCTTTTTCTTCTTCACTCCTCCATGTTCCTCTTTTAAAGCTGCCGCAGTAACAGCTGGACAAGAAACCTCAATAAAATCTGCTATCTGAAGAGAAAGGAAAAATGAATTTAACCTCTTCATGCACACATGGCTACTACAATGAGAACAGGAGAAGGGAGGAGAAAAGAATTCATCAGATTGACAGTACTTTATCACTCAAACAAAAAAAAACAGGTCACTAGGACCACACTCAGAAACAATGGAAGGATTTATCTGAATAGACTCCAGCAACCATGTTGCTGCAACACCAGCTCTTCCCTTGCAAGCCTGACGCAATCAGCAGAAGCACATCTGGAAGAGGAAGCCTCTGTAATTGTTCCCTCCATGACCTCGTCCTGCACACAGAACTTCAAAACCTGCTGGTGCAGTTTGTCTGGAGGCAAGCCCTCCCCACAGAGTATGACAGGCTGGGAAGACCACACCTCAGGCCTGACCTGTTCCTGATAGGTGCCAAAAAGCACTGAAAGGCACTGCACTCCATCTCTAGAAAAGTGCTGCACAGCAGCATTTTAGTAACTTTACAAACCAACCTGAGTGTTTCCCCTGGCCAAGGCTTCCATCCTGAACTCCTGGAGACTTCCCAAAATGTGATGGGGGAGAATCTCTTTGCAGCCATCACCGAACAGTCCTGGTCCTACAACACAAAAAAACAACCCAGAGCCACGTCACCGAAGCTAGCCTTTGCAAAACCAAAACCCCAAGACAGGATGTGAAGTTGAACCCTACCAGAAAAGGTCAGTGGTTCCCTGGGTGCCTTTGGGAAAGCAGGATATGCTACGAGAAAATGTGCCACCTTCTTTGTTTCCTTGGGTCGGTATTTTCGAATGAGGTATTTCTTCCTAACTGGCGTTCTTCCAGCATCATGGGGAAGGTGTGGAGCATGGAGCTTTAAAAGATAAACAGTCACAATGCAATTAGGTACATACTGATTCACCTTCATTCCTTCTCATCCTTCTAGGATACACAGAGAAGTCGTATCAGTACAGGCTGTTCCTCCCCTAAGAGTCATGTTACACGACCACAGAGATACCAGCTTAGTTACTGTCTGACTCTTCTGGACTCTGCTTTATAACTGGGGCAGGGAAAATAAGAGGTTTAAATCATTTTCCCAATAGTTTTCTGCTGTCACTTGGTGTCAAATGCCTCCGCTCACATAGTTCGACCTGAGTTTTGGAAGGGACACCGCTATAGTTACTAAACAACTTACGTGTCTTATTAGAACAGAAAGTTGGAAACATAATTTTGAAGAGGCAGACGACTTATTCTTCCATTTGAAAAGACTGTGTAAGGATCAATAATCCTTTACTTTTAGCAACTGAACCTGATGATCTGACAAGTCATAAAAAGCAGGACAGACAAAACAGAATGAGAGCTGAACTCCAAGAGCGGGTTTTGGTTTGAGTAAATGGACAGCAACCCTCCATTAAACACACAACATGAAAGGAGGGTGTCAGTTAAGGTAGCTGCTGCTGTCAGTAAAAATACATACTTTCTCCAGGTCCTCCATCTTAATTGCAAGCGCCTGGATGTCATCTCCTTGCAGAACACACGAAACAGGCTCAGGCTCTTCTGCAATTGTTGAGGAGGACAGCTCACATGCCTTTTCCTTCTTGTCTGAAAAAAGAGATGAAGAGACCTCCTCTTCAGTCTCCCAAGGAAATCCCATCTTCCTCTTTCAGCCTGGTTATTAATTTCCAGCTGAACTATGTTTTGGGTGGTTTTTTTAAGGTTGCACAGAGCAATTAAATTCAGCATCTCTTGTTATGGGAAAATGAAACTCTCAGAAGCTACGAGGACCAAAGTAGGTCACTAGGATTCAACTGTCTCACGCTTTATTCTCGATGAGAGAGAACGGATGAGATAAATACAGCCCCTGCTTCCCGCAGGTAGAGCAAATTCCTGGAAAGTTTCTACTCCGGCTGCAAGTGCAAGCACACAGCTCCCTGGCAGAGCTGCACGACGTTCACGAAGCACAACCCGGAAAGCAATCCATCGGGATTCCAGAGGCTCCTACAGCCATTTTCCCAAATAGCTGTTAAAACAGCAAACCCCTGCAGAGCGGGGGACAGACCGCAGTGGGGCAAGGCCGCAGCTGGGGCAGCCCCACCGCGGGGGTCTTTCTCCCCTTAACCTGCAAGCCCCTCCAGCTGAGACTGGCTCCTTGACACGCGTGGACCCCTTCCAGGTTAATAAAATAATAAAATAACAAAAGGGGGGGGCGCTGCGCCGGGAAAGGGCTGTCGGTGGCGGCGCCGATGGCCGGCTCGGGAGCGGCGGGATCCCCAGGCCGTGAGAGCGAGGCCCCGTCTAAGCTGAGGGGACAAGCCAGGCCCGGGGCCCCGCCGCCGCCGCGCCCGGCGAGGGGCCGTACCCGGGGGGGAGCCGGGCCGGGGGTCCCGCCGGGCCCCCAGCACCGCCGCTGCATCCCGCCGGCCGGCTCCGCGCCCGGGCGCCATGGCAACCCCGTCCGCGCACCACCGAGAAGCCGCCCGCGCCGCCTAGAGAGGCGCATCCCGCCGCCGCCCTGCGGCACCACTTCCGGAGAGAGGAGAGGCACCCCGGCCGCCCGCCCCGCTACGGCCGAGCCCCGCGCATGCGCAGGGCGGCAGCGGCCTGGACCGGGCGGCTGCGGCGGTGAGGGGCCGCCCCCCGGTGCCCACCCCACGCCCCCCGCCAGCACCCAGCTCTCGCACTTTATTCTCCACCGCCGCCGCTGACAACCTCCGCGACCCCGCTGGGCCCCGCGGCGCCGTCCCCCGTCGGGCTCCTCCTCGGGGCCCCGCTGCCGCCGCCGGGCGCGGCTCCCGGGGCCCAGCGGTGCTGCAGCTGGCAGAGCAGGTCGGGCAGCAGCGAGTCCAGCAGGGCCAGGCCCTCCCACGTGCACCGCAGGCCGCTGGGGACAAAGCGGCGGCTGAGCCCCGGTGCTGGACGGGACCCCCAGCCGCCACGGCACCCCGGGGCTCACCCGCCATCCAGGACCAGCCAGCCCTGCTCCTGCAGCGTCCTCGCCTCCCCCGGCGCCCCGAACGCGGCCTGCAGGCTGAGGTGGGGGGAGAACTGCCCCCAGCGCTGTGGGCGCAGGGTGAAGTGTGACCTCAGCGATGGCTGTTAGGGTGCCGGGTGTCCCCAGGCTGGCTCCTCACCTCGTGCGTGATGCCCTCGTCTGTGCGCAGTCCCAGGGCGAGCACCTCCTCCAGCCTGCGGGCACACGGAGAGCTGCAGGGCAGCACGCAGGGGAGGTGGCAGGGGGAGGGGGGCACCCCGATACTCACTGCTCCAGGGGGCTCAGCACCACCCGCCTCCTGGTGCCATGCCCCTGGCTCTGCACCTCCCGCATCCAGGCGCCAGGCTCCAGTGTCTGGACACGGGCCTCCCGGCTGCAGCCACCCTCACCCCACGGCACAAACCGCCCGTGTGCCCCTGCAACAGCAGCGGGGCACAACAGAGTTCAGGGGGCACACAGGGCCATGCATGCCCCCCCACCAGCCCCCTGTCACCCCAGCTTACCCGGTCCCACGCCGATGTACTGCTCAGCCCGCCAGTATGAGAGGTTGTGGGTGCTGAGGGCGCCCTGGGGGGGAGCATTGCATGGGGTGAGGGGGGGCTGAGCCTGCTGTGGGGGGTGGCATGGCACAGTGGGGCATGGTATGGGGGGACACCCACCTTCCTTGCAAAATTGGAGACCTCATAGTGCCGGAAGCCAGCGGCCACCAGCATGGCACGGGCTGTCAGGTACATGTCAGCCAGGAGGTCCTGGGGGGGCATGGGCAGGGTTCCCCCCCAGACTTGTGCTGCCAGTGCCGTGCCCTGCTCCAGCGTCAGCTGGTATAGGGAGATGTGGTCGTCGCAGAGCCCCAGCGCTGCCTCCAGCCCCTGGGCCCAGGCATCCCGGCTCTGCCCCGGCAGCCCAAAGAGGAGGTCAAGGGAGGTTCGGCCAGGGAAGAGTCCCCACGCTGCCTCCACGGCCCCCCGCGCCTCCGCCGCCGTGTGCTCCCGGCCCAGCAGCTGCAGCTCAGCATCATCCAGCGACTGTGGAGGGAGTACAGTGGCAGCAGGGGACATGGGGGGGTGTGGGGGACGGAATGAGGGAGAGCCCCTCTCACCTGGACGCCAACGGAGAGGCGGTTGACACCGGCTGCCCTGAAGCCAGCCAGGCGCTGTATGCTGGTGGAGCTGGGGTTGGCCTCCAGCGTGACCTCGGCACCAGCAGGGAGGTGGGCAGCCCCCGCCACAGCCTCCAGCACCGCCGCAATAGTGCTGGGGCTGGCCATGCTGGGGGTGCCCCCACCAAAGAAGACGGAGGTGACACTGTAGGGTGACAGCAGGGAAGATGTGGGTGGGCACCAAAGGGCCCCACACCCCCCGGAGCCCCCCATGCACCCACCTCTGCACCTGGCTGAGGCGGAGCAAGGTGCGCGCCTCCCGCACCAGGCAGGCACGCACGGCCGCCTCATCCACAGCCGGCACCACGTACTTGTTGAAGTTGCAGTAGGAGCAGCGCTTGCGGCAGTAGGGCCACTGCGGGCATGGGGTGCTGTGGCGGTGGCTGTGACCCCACCCCTGGGCACCCACCCGACTCGGGGGACAGCCCCAGCCCCCTGGGTGGGCCCCAGCACTCCCCACCTGTCCCACTCGCACAAGGGGCGCGACTCACGGGTGCTGCCCCTCATGTGCATGGCTTGGGAACCCCCTCAGCGCCCGACACGCGCGTGGCAGGGGAGCCCTATGTGTGCCCCATGCGCGTGCAAGGCTGGCACACCCCCCCCGAAGCACGCAAGCCCCAGGGTCCTGCATGCCCCCCTACGTGTGCAAGCCCCAAGGTCCCACATTCACCCCCCACAGCGTGTGCAAGCCCCCGAGCCCCATGTGCACCCACATGTGTGCAAACCCCGCCCCCCACACGTGTACAAGCCCCGCCATCCCACGTGCACCTTCCCACGTGTGCAAGCCCCAGACCGGGCACGTGTCCCCATGAGTGCAAGCGCCGGGGTCCCTCCTCCCATGTGTCCAAGGCCGGGGTCCCCGTGCACCCCCACGTGTGCAAGCCCGCGGTCCCCCGCTCACGTGCACGTAGAGCGCGGCCGCGGTGGGGGCGGCCGGTGCCGGTGCCGGTGCCGGTGCAGCCCCACGGCCGCCCCCGCCGGGACGTGCCGCAGCGATCGCCGCCGCCAACGGCCGCCACCCGCGCGCCGCCATGTCCCCACCACCCGCGCCCCGCCCCGGGGCGGGCCCGGGACTCCCCCCGCCCCCCGGGGTCGGGCCGTGCTGGGCGGGGGGGCGCACAGAGCGCTGCGCTCCCGCCGGGGCTGTGCGAGGGTCCCGGCCCAGTGTGCACCCGCCGTGCCCGCCTGGCACACGGGACCTGTCCCCGCAGCACTGGCCCTGCACCCGTGTCGTCACAGCTGTGGCCCCGCAGCCCCTGTCCCCGCAGCCCCTGTCCCCACAGCTGTGCCCCTGCAGCCCCTGTCCCCGCAGCCCCTGTCCCTGCAGTCCCTGTCCCCACAGCTGTGCCCCTGCAGCCCCTGTCCCCGCAGCCCCTGTCCCTGCAGTCCCTGTCCCCACAGCTGTGCCCCTGCAGCCCCTGTCCCCGCAGCCCCTGTCCCCGCAGCCCCTGTCCCCACAGCTGTGCCCCTGCAGCCCCTGTCCCCACACATGTGCCCCCACAGCCCCTGTCCCCAGAGTCCCTGTCCCCGCAGCCCCTGTCCCCACAGCTGTGCCCCTGCAGCCTCGCGGGGCCAAGGGGGTTTCCTTGTGGGAGCTGCTCAGTGTTTCCGCGGAGGAAGCTGTGGTGTAACTTCACGCAGGATTGTGCAAACCCAGTGCGGATGCTCCCAGGAGTTATTTTTTCCTTAATTTGCTCTATTAATAGCCACGGAGAAGTTGGAAATGCCTATGACAAAGGCCATGGCTGCAGATTCCTGTTTCCAGGCCAGGAGTGGGTAGTTCGGGGTAACCCACTCCTGACGTAACCCACCCCTGACGTAAGGCTCCCAGGAAGAGCCCCCGGCCGCCGGGAGTTCCCGAGCTGGCACCCAGCGCTGATAAGAGCAGGACCCAGGTCCAGCAAAGGACAGAAGCCCTGGCGCCTGCCGACAGCCTCAGACCCTTGCTGCCAGCCATGAGGGTCAGCCCTTCCCCTCCTGTGAGTATTTACAGCCAGGGCTGCATCATCCCAGGGGGGTGGGATGGCCATGGGACACCGCCAGAGGTGACCTGGCCGGCAAGGGCTGGATGCGCCCCGGGAAGGGGATGGGGTGGCAGGGAGAGCCTCCCAGGCTCTGATGGTGTGGCATTGCTGCTGGGACAGGAGCTGGGTTTTGGGGAGCAGGGAGGGGGTGGCAGGGGCCATGTGCCACCCGTGACCAGCGCTGGCTGTGTTCCTCAGCAGTGTGGCCACCCACGCAAGCCAGGGCTCGCTTCACCTTCATTCCTCACCAGTGAAACCTCAACGATGGTGAGTACACGGGGTGCTTCTGGGCAGCTTCTGGGCAGCACGGGGGTTGTGCAAACGGGGGAGCTGTCGGAGAGGAACGGGAGAAGCTCCCCTCGCTGCAGGTCTGCCCTGCACCGGGGTTACTGCTGGGGGAAGCGAAGGCGGGTAAAAATCCTTCCCTGGACATCAGACCTAGAGGTCCACTGCATCCCCCAGGTCATGGGCTGCAGCTGATGCACTGCAGGTAACAGCTCCTCCTCCGGGAAGGAAGGGTTACAAGGGTCCTAAAAGAAGGGCAGGGAGGAGACCCTGCTCCAGGGTGGGCAGAGATGGAGTGAAACATGCTGACACCAGCCCCCAAGCCATTTGGGAATGGTGGGGGAACTCGCTGGAGACACCGTACAGACCGAGTCTGACACGAACCATCCCGTACGGGTTTTTTCTTTCAGAAAGCAGGCACGAACAGTGGGCTTGTTGTCCACCTTGTCTGCTTCCATGGGTAGAGACCACAGTCCAGCTGGGAGATCCAGGATCGAGACCTCGCTGACGCTTCCCCTTTCTCCATTACACCATTTCCCCCACCCACCAGAGGAAGCCCCCGCGGCGAGGTGGGAGCCCAGCCACCCGTCCTGCTCGGGAAGGAAGCAGGAGGGAGACAGCCGGCAGGTTGGCGAGAGTCGGCAGCAACCTTATCTGCTTCCCAGCTGGGGTGGGACACTTCTGCCGGCAAGGAAGAGGAGCTCTGCTCTTCCACTTCTCGGAGTAGTGTTTCATGGTTGGGAGGTACCAAATAACTCCCGTAAAATACTGTCCCGGCCATGCTCTGCTTCACACTGCTGACGGGACAGGAACTTTGGTATTTCTGCAAAATCCTTACTGTCTGTCTTGTCCAAAACAATGAAATAAACAATGCCAAGTCCACCTTGGAGAAGTTTCTTTGGGGGTCAGAAGGCTGAGGGGAGGTGTGGGAACAGGGTGAGCTTTTCCAGCCGGCTTTAGGGAGCCCCTTCCCAGAAAAAGTCTCTCTAAATCCCCTGCCCCTTGCCTCAAGTTCATCAGCAACATCCAATCGGAGAAGGTGTTCACCTATGTTGGGAAGCCAGGCTAGCCTGTTTTGACTTAAAAATATCAGTAAAATACCTACCAGCATCTGTCCAAGTCCTCTAAAATGTCTGTAGTCAAATTGCTCAAAGACATGCAAGATTTTAAAACCTTCCTAAGGTCTTCCAGTAACCAGACAGAATTCTAGAAATAAGCATCCCTTCCTCGCACCCCAGTATTTCTGTTGGCAAAGAAACAAACCCAACTGGGAAAAAAGGCGCTCTGTTTTATTAACAAAAAGTGCCATCAGCCTGACGTCAGGGGGAGAAGGTCCCCGCGGCATGGCCCAAGGCACAGGTGAAAGGCAGAGCAAAGCTGGCTGGAGTGGGGCCGATTTCCTCGTTTTTTTCTTCTGCCTTCCTGAGCTCAGAGCTGAAGATGCTTCTCCATCTGCTCCCTCAACCTGTATTTCTGAATCTGGAATAAAGTGCAGCGAGGAGGTGGAAGAGAGACTCAGACAGGAGATGGGACAGAGGACCAGGGCTCCTGTCCTGCCCCAGCCCCCCTCTTACCTTGCCTGAGACGGTGAGCGGGTACTGACCCACAAACACAACGTACCGCGGGATCTTGAAATGGGAGATCTGGGAAGAGAAAACCAACTGCTATGCAACCTGCCAGCAATGGCAGAGCCAGCCCAGCTGGTATCACCCAAGCTGGGATCCCCAGTTGCTCTAAATCCACGGGCTTTCACCTGCCAGTCCCCAGCAGGTGCTGGGTGTACTGGTCTGGCAGGGAACTGAGGACTGGGAGACCCACCTTCCCTTTGCAGAAAGCTTTAATCTCTTCCTCGGTGCAGTCCTGCCCAGCCTTCACTCGGATGCAGGCGCAGATCTCTTCTCCCATCCGCGAATCCTTCACACCAACCACCTGGTTGGGACAGATGGACAGCGTGAACCCTGGGGACATCCCTCTCCTCCCGCTGGGTACATGCGCTGGTGCACAGCGTGAGCCCTGACCGTTATCATGGGATGCTGGGGTTGTGCAAGGCAGTTTTTGTTGCTTGCCCATCCCACCGGTGTTTTCTACATGACATCAAGCCCTCCTGGAAGGACTTCCTAACTGTTTGCCAGAGGAAAGGTGGCAGAGCAGGCTGTATGCCCAGACGTCAGCACCTTCCTTTGGTTTTGCAAAGTCACTGGAGCCAAGGCTGAGTCAGACCAGCCAGGCAGCAGCTCATCGTGGGTGCAGCATGGACCTGTCATCTTCCTGCGTGCCTCTGCTTCCCCCAAAAATGGGGCAACAGGGTTCACGACCAACAGGGAGACCTTTGTGCTTTGGGATCTCCAGATGGAATGGCAGGAGAGGGATGGAGTCAAATTATGGAATTATTTGAAACCCTTATAATCACAGATCTTAGCGGACCACTGCCTATGACACCAGGGGATGGGCTTCCCAAGCCTGATCTCTCTGTAAAGTTTGCTCATGCTATTTCACAAGAGTCCTGCTGTGATTCCCCGCCTTGAACCAGGATCTCAAAATCCTAGAGACACGTCGATCCTTTTGAGTCCAGAGCAGTGACATAAAGCCCTAGAAACTACATAAACAAGGCTGGTTTGCAACCCATCTGCACTGGGACTGTTCCAAGGAGAGATGCTAGCCTGGCACAGGCACAACACTGACTAAATAACTGATTTATTTATGGGGAAACTTGTCTGGCACAAAACCTGGAGGAGAACAATCCCAGCAGATTGGGAGCAGCTGCTCAGTGCTGCAAATCATCGCTGTCTTGTGAAGGGGTGAAACTAAGTCTCACTCCTCATCTCCAGGGACTCGTTGAAGGAGTCTTTTTGGATTTAGGAGTTTAGTAATTAATTATCAGTAAAAGCTGTCCTTCCAGACTGCTTTCCAGGTCAGAATTTCAGAGGGAGCTATGGAAGTGGACAGGCAGTTTAAAAACTGAAGAATGACAGTCACCACTTTGCAGACGTGAAGCTGGTGCATGAGGGGACTGCCCGAACCCATGCACCCCATGGCAGGAGCTCTGCCTGCCCCTTCAGCCTCTCCCTCCTGCTTATCAAATAACATTACACAAAAGTTGATGCTGAAAACAGGGGAAGACAACCGGGTCCCAAGCAGCAGTGCCAGCAGCTTTGTGTCCAGGCTTCCCACCACAGGAAGCATCACTGCTCACCCACCCCACCTCCCGCTTGCTCACCTGGATCTCCTCAACCTTGGGATGGGTGTGGAGAAACTGCTCAAGTTCTGCTGGGTAGATGTTCTCTCCTCCCCGAATAATCATGTCCTTGCAACGGCCTATAATTTTGCAGTAACCATGCTCATCCAGGCTCCCGAGGTCCCTGCAATGACACCACACTCCTAGTCCCATCCCAGCTGGCTGGTGGGACGGCTGATGCTCCCACCCAGCCTGGTCCGAGCTCTGGCTACAGCCAGACAACGCCATGGGCAGCATCCACACAAACACCAGGGCTCAGGGGGAGGCAATTCCTGCCCCTGCGGGGTACCCCCACAGCCCCTCCATCACACCGGTAGCCAAGTGACTCTCCCCACCTCCAGGGGCACTTGGCACCGAGGGCTCTGTGCTAAGAGCTGTTCTGAAGTGTCACGGGCAAATCAGGGGGCTAACTTGGGTCAGTTTTCCCTACTTTGGAAACGACAGCCAAGGCTCTCCTGCACACAGCCGTCCCCACCCAGCATCACTCCGCAGCATAGCCGGGAGGAGCAGGGCTGTTGCCCGACTCACCCCGTCTTGTACCACCCCTCAGCAGTGACCACCTCATTGGTCTTGTCAGGGTCATCCCAGTAGCCCAGCATGACGCAGTAGCCACGGATCTGAATCTCCCCGGCAGTGTTCAGAGGCACACGCTGCCCTGTTTCTGGATCCTCAATTTTTGCCTGCAATGAAAGAGAAAAAGGGCTTAGCAGGGGATGGCTGAGCCAAGTGTGACAGCACGCCCCAATGCCAGCGCCAGGCAGGGAGGATGGACTGAGGTCTGACGTGGAGCAGGTGGGGAGGGTCACGGTCACCTCTGTGTGGGGAAGGATGCACCCCACCGTCTGAGTTCTTCTGGTGATGCTATCATTGGGGAATCCCATGAAGGTGACGGGGCTGTTTTCTGTGGTCCCGTAGGCAACCTGCAAACACAAGAGCAGAAACATGCCTCAAGGGGAAAGGGAACCACACAGCTCCAGGCACAGGAAAGATGAAGCTACTGATGACCACAGGGGAGAGTGGGCTGGGAGGAGGATGCTCACACGAGTCACTCAGGTCACAGGCAAGCACTGCTCTCCTGGCCTGTGTACGGGGCTCTCCAGACACTCCTGCCAGAGTCCTGGAGAGACAGGAGCTAAAGCAGCACTGCACCTTCCTGCCTGCCACAGCTTTCCTCAGCTCCATCGCCGTGCTCCTGACCCCCACCCCCCCTGACACTTCAGGTGGCATGTAGTTTTGACACCCCAGCTACTTTTCTTGGAGGACCCCAGGGTTCGCCCTCCTCTTTTTTAACCTATGTCTGTCCAAGCCCTGTCCTGTTGACTCCCTACCATCTCTGCCAGACACCGATTTTGCCTTGGTGCCCTTGCAGCCATCTGCTCCCGGTACTGATTCACCTTGCACCTTCTACAGCTCAGGCCACATTGGACATCGCTTCGGAAAAACCTTGGAGCCAGCAGTGGGCTCCTGCGGGAGATGGCGTGTCCCGCGGCACGGCTGCTTGCTCCAGACCCTTTTGTGCAGACATCAGCTCCTGTAACCCTCACAAAGGGATCACGAGGCTGCAAATGCTCGGCACAGCTGCACTTACAAACCCAAAGCCTCACAGCAGGACAAAAGCTTCTTGCTGCTAAACCTCCCTCAGCGCTAATCCCAACGGCAGGCTCTGAGTCACCTCAGCTGAAGGTCAGTTCTCCTCGGAGGAAAATTCCAGCTCTTTATGCCCAACTCAGTGGCCTGCTGAGACAGCAGGAGCCGGGCAGGAGGTGCTCTGGGCAGCTCTGAGCTGCACCAACGGCACCATCGCTGGGATTTCTTCTCCTCCAGCGCTTGGGAGCTGCATTTCAGTGGTGGGACATGCTGGAGCACCGCTCTGGTCTCTCTAACCCACTCAGCATGTCGTGTGTCATCAGGGTTTCTCTCCCTCCCACTAATGCATTGGTGGTGGCTGCTTTGCTGGGAGAGCACAGCTGGGAAAGGGCCAATGTGGGAAGCATTTGGTCCTTTCTCCTCCGCATCTTCAGACTGACACATGAGCAGCTCTGACCCTCCAAACTGCAACAGGGCCCGACTGCCTTCCTACAGCCTTGGCACCCAGATCTGGATCATGTCTTTAGAGCAAATGCCCAAGCTCCGCTGCTGGCTGCAAGGGCAGGTCTGCACGGTCAGGGCTTCTGCACGGTGCTTGCCAAACTCCAGGCACTGCGTCCAGAGTTAATGGGGGGCTTTGCAAAGGACCACGATGAGGCATCCTGAGCAAGCATGCAGATATCCTGAATGAGCTCTGCATAGCACTGGTGGGAGTGCTTGGTGCTTTCTGCCGCTCAGGGCTGCTGAAGAACCTCATGTTGGGCACAGTCTGTTGTAACGGCCGATGCTCTTGTTTGACTGCACCAGGGTCAGGGTGAATCTGAGCTGGAGATTTGCAGGAGCTTGCTCTTAGCTGGGAATGTGCAGGAGACTGTCCTCAGGATGCTGCAAGGACCATCTGGTGCAAACTGCTCTGCTAGGAGCCTGGCAGCCCACAGGGAGCGACTGTAAATAGGCTTTTCCTACCAGACGCAATGATAGCTTCCCAGCCGGGGTGGAAACCTACAGCGTCTAATGCTCAGACAGGATTTCTCTCCCACCCACTAATAGGAGTCCTGTGGCTGGATCAAATGACTGACAAGACACAAATCCAAGATCTTAAACACTTATTAAAAATCCCAGCGCCTTTGTTTTTTTATTTTACTCTGCTGGATGAATTGCAGTGTTGGTCCCAGGATCCCAGCCAAGCCCTGAGTCAACCCTTTCTGCCTCTCCGGGTCGCTCCAGCAGTTTAATTGGACACAGCAGCAGGCAGCTCCCTGGCAGGACGATGCTGCGGGTGCTGCGGTTCACCAGGCTCCTCCAGATGCCTGGCAGTGTGCCACCTACCCCAGGCACCAGCCGGCCGTGCTTTGGCCTGTGGCTTGTCCCCATAAACACCCTCACACTCCCAGTGACGGGCTTCCCGACCCGGCCCAGAGAGCAACGTGGGTCTGAACCTCCAGCATCCAGCACGCTGCCCGATGGCCGCCTTCCCCTGCCAGCCTGCCTGCACTGGCACCGCACTCTGCCGCCAGACACCAGGGTGTTGCTCCTGACCTTTCCAAGGTAGTATTTCTTTTCTGGAATAGTGTTTTCCCCAGCTGCATTCCCAGGAGTGAGGCAGGGGCTGAAGCAAGCCCTCACACCAGTGCTGCTGCCCTTCCTGACCTTCGTTTGACGTGTGGAGCATCCTCCAATGGCTCCGTCGTCAGCAGGAGATGAAACTGCTTCCACAAAACCCCATACACCAATTTAAGCTTGGAGATATCCACAAAGATTCATAGCTTTCAAGACCCAAAGGGACACTTAGCATCTTCTAGCCTTGTCATCTGGTATAATTCAGTCCAGAAAACCTCACCCAATAATTTCTGCATCAGCTCCATAATTTCCACTGGAGCTGTATCTAGTGTCAAAGCAAAGATTTTCAGAGTCAAGGAGTCCAGCTCGGACCCTTGGCTTTGAGAAGAGCTACGAGAGCACAGAATATAATTAACTGTAAAGCCTGTTTTTTTACTGCGAGGACCACATATGAACCCCCCCAACACCCAGCACACAGATCTGTCCTGCCTTCAGCAATGACAAGGACAGCTCCAAAACAAACCGCTGCTTAACTTACTCCTACTGACAAGAGATTCATTCTTTGTGAATCCTAAGCCTCTGTCTAAACCGGGAATAAAAAGAACATCTTAGCAGAACTGTGTTTTTCACAGCATATTTCAAAAACATTTCCTGCTAGAGCTGTTTAAACACTGGCCACTGTGGAATAGGCAAAACAGCCTGAAGAAGGAAGCGTCTAAAAATTAAACATAAAATAAAAACAATCAGACTCCAGTCTCTTTAGTAAACATTTGGGAGGCGGACCGATCTGGCTGGGAGAACAGGGACTCTGAAGACCCTGGGTTTTTCCCAGCCATGCTTGTTATTTACTGCATAACTTGGAACGGCTCACATCAGCTCTCTGCTTCTCGGTTCTCCCCAGCATTCAACAGCAATAAAAACACCCACTGCCCTCCATGTTCGACTGCTGCTGAAAGGCTGAGATGAAAAAGCTGATTTCACTACCACCAGTAACCCCAACGGGGCTATACTGGGTGGGACTGGAGCAGAAGGAGGGCATGAGGTCCTTGGAGGGAACCCCCTTGGACCTGGACGATGCTCAGGGAGGATCTTCACGCCCCTCGTCACCACCCTCTGGTTATGCCACGCTGGAGGATGATGGCAGGGCTGGAACCACCAAACGAAAACCTACAGAAATGGAGCTTTGCTGAAGACAATATTGGCCTCAGAAAAAAGCAGCAAATTGACCATGAAATAATAGGGATTTTCAGACTTCAAAGAGGGTGTAACGAACAACAGAAAGCAGACTGGCAATCCAAGGGATGTGCTAAGGGACCTCTAAGGGGCCCTTTGAACCCCTCGCAGTGTAACATGCCGGATGGATCTAATTATCCCTAAATCCATGCTGAGCGTGTTGTCTGTCTCAGATATCTCCACCAAAAGTCAACCCCAGCCATCCTCTTCACAGCCAGCTCCAAATCGTTCTCAACTGAGCAAAAATCTTCCCTCCCTGAGCTGCTCACTATCCAGATCACCCGAGTTTTGCTGTGCTTGGGGGACATGCATCTCCTTGCCTTGGGGATGTCCCGCTATCCCAAATTGTATTGGAATATTCCTGAACCTTCAGGTCAACTCTGCTGCTGCAAAAAACAACCTCTGATCACGTCCAGCCTATGTCACACTGAGATTACATTTCCCATCCCAGCAACAGTACCATCTTTGTGTCAAAAACGACGGGACACAAACAAGCAGGTCTTGTAGGACAAACCTCCAAGAGTGGCCACCCTGCTGGCATTTCTCCCCACCCGGAGAGGTGCCAGGAAGTCCCAGTTTGGATGGGGCTTAGAAAGTTCCCAAAAATATCAGGTGCCCAAAGCACTGTCTTTGTGTTGGAGCACGCAATGGCTTTGCCTCTGGAGGAGACCACTGCAAAAATGGCAACCCAGCTCGCCAGGAGACTGCCACCGAAAATTAACCTCCTGTTATTGTACAGTCAGGACAAGCTGTCCTCGTGGTCTGGAGTTAAAGCTACCTCTCTTCTTCCTGGGCTGAGCAGAAGTCTTGAGGCTTGCAAGTATTTCCCCAGTCCTGCCAGCATTTCAGAAGCACTGCTCAGCAGCAACCAGTGAAGGCATGTGCAGTTACTTACTGGTTTATCCACAGCTTGATAAAAGGTCTTCGCTATGTAATTAACTCCATCCTTCCTGGCACTGGGTGCCAATGCACTTAGGAAAAGTGGAATTAAAAGGAAGAGTGAGAGGAAACGTGCAGAGGCAAAATGTCTTGCAAAGGTAGAAAACCACTGGTTTGGAGGTACCTGAATGCTCAAAGCTGCTGGAGAAGGAAACTCAGCAAAATTCCAACCCAACGGATTTGGAGAGCTCAGCTCCCACTGAAGACATGGCTGGAAATCCAGGATTGTGCTGCTTCCATGCTGCATTTTAGATGTTCTCACAGCACATTCCCATAGCTTCTGCAGCTACTGAAACCATCTACTCGTCAAGTCCTCCTCAAAAATGAGGTGGGATGGGGAGGTCTCACTTTGGCCAAGGACAAGCAGGGAAGTTCACAGAGTGATAGAACACTTTGGGTTGGAAGGGATCTTAAAGATCACCCAGTTGCACCCCCCACCACGGGCAGGGCCCCCTCCCACCAGCCCAGGGTGCCCCCAGCCCCGTCCAGTCTGGCCTTGAGCCCTGCCAGGGATGGGGCACCCACAGCTGCTCCGGGCAGCCCGTGCCAGCGCCTCAGCACCCTCACAGGGAAGGATTTCTTCCCAATATCTAATCTAAATCTCCCCTCTTTCAGTTTAAAGCCATCCCCCCTTGTCTTATCGCTACGGGCCCTATTAAAAAACCTGTCCCTAGATTTCTTGTAAACCTCTTTCAGTATTGAACGGCTGCTATAAGTTGTCACCATGCGGAGCCGATTTTCCATGGTGAGAACAGGAGACTCACGGCAGTGAGCATTTGGGAAAGTCAGAAGCCTTGCATGGATCAGTCGTGTCCCACAAGAAAAGAAAGCTCCACACTTCTCCAGAGCCCACAGGAGCTGCAGAGCGGCCAGCAGCCCTGGGCAGGCAGCAGGGGGATGCCCGGTGCCTTATAGGGTGGACATGGCAGGACTGGGGAGGCAGTAAAGGCTGAGTGAGCTTCACAGGAGGGGCCAGCAGCTGCTGGGATCAGGCAGAAGGGAAGGGTGGGTGGACATCAACAGGGAGCCAAAATGGCAAGATATCAATGGGCGGAGGCCATGCTACAGTGGAAGAAAACCATCAGAAGGAAGGAGGTGCACCCACCACCATCTCCTCCAGCTCGAGCTCATCGAGCAGCCCAAGCCTCCCACCACGGTGAAGGGTACCCTTTGAGCACCTCAAATAGAAGCAGTAGCTCAGGTCTGAACTCAGAGCCCCAGGTGCTGCTGTTTCTGATGGGATACTTGCATATCACCAAAAGCCAGGGATTTTTCAGGTACTGCCTGGAAGAGAGGGGGGACCAAGGAGACCTTTTGGGGCTCCCTATCACCCATCCACCCAGGCTTCTCATACACCACCCTGGAGGGTGCTCCGTGCCTGGGACAGCCCCCTGGGACCCTGCACAGCTTGCACCTTCTCCCACCCTGCTCCCTCCCCAGCACCCAGAGCCAGGCAGGGGCTCAGCTTCCCAAGGGCTGGTGCTGTGTGGGCTGCACACCAGGGCAGCACGTACACCCCCTGGGGTACCCCCCAGCTGCCAAACCCCCAACCAAAAAAAAGGAGTCCTGCACCCCGAGGCCAGGTACACTGCTGCCGCTTCAAGAAGGCGACTGCTGGTGTGCACTGACACACAAAACCATATCTGGAGCCCCTTAAAAGCTACAGAATCTGACTTAAGTGGGCAATGGAATATTTTGATATGGAGCTGTCTTGATATGCCAGAATGGTTAATACTGACAAAAATAAAGATTAAGCATGGAAAAGACCATCTCCAATGTTGTATCAAAGCAGGTCTGACCTGCAGCACCAAAGAAACACCCCAGATCTATATTTATACTGTTTCAAAAACTGTATTTATTTGCTCAGCCCACAGCGCCTCCAAGAAGGGGGGAAGGGGAGTCCAGCATCTGTAAATTACCAGGCACCAGGAATGTTTCCAGAACTGTTAATCAATTAAGAAAGAGAGGATGGCAGGATAATCCTGCCTCTTCTGTGATGGTCCCTGGTCCCTGGGGACCTGCAAGGTAGGGGGCTGGATGGGACCCAGCTCCCTGCGGTATCCCACCACAGCAGAGGGAACACCGACACTGCTGCCATTGTCACCGCCAGCCTGCGAGCCACCCACGAGCGGGACCCAGGAGAGCTTTTGAGGATTGCTGGATGTTTGCTGGCCGGTCGAGGGCTGCGAAACCCGGTGTGGGAAGACCAGACCCCGCCAGCGAGCAGCTCAAAACACAAACAGCCGGGAGCCCAGAGGCAAGGTGCCAGCTGCGGCAGATGCCAGCCAGCTCCCACCACAGGAATGTGCTCACCGAGGCATAGAAATCAAAAAACATTAGGGGAAAGAACTTCCTTTTATTCAACATTTGTGCCTGGAGAAATGGAGCCGAGAAGCAGACACCTTTCCCCCAGTAGCACTGCCCTGCTGTCACCCCACCAGGGACCAAAAATAACCCAGCATCCACCTAACCTCTGCTGCAGGCACTGGGCTGGCAGGGAGCCCACGGGGTAGGGACAGCTTCCCACCTTGCACCAGCATCGTGGCAGCGACATCATGGCACCTTCACAAGGAAGCTACGGGACCTATGGCCACAGCCATGGCACACACATCCCTGCAGGGAGAGAGTGTCCCTGTTCCCCAGCATCCGCAGTCTGAACCAGCAAAGCGATAAAGGGTGGAAGAAAGGGAAATGTATCCTCAAAGGAAGAAAGAAAAGAAGATGGTTTGAGGTCTGGGCAATTTAACCTCTGAAAAGGGTCTTGTTCCAGAAATACACGTGGGTGGGATGTATTTATGGATGGAGTTTGCAAGGCCCTCACCAGCTTTGTGCTCCAATCTGACCCACGCTGGCAGAAATCTTTGCAGAAGGGGTTCGCTGTTAGCTGGTATTTTTTGCAAAGAGGTGGGAAAACCAAGAATCAGGCACCAGCTGTGCTCGGGGATGGAGCACAGATACGCTGCCTGTGGCCAGCAGAAACAGGCTGGATTTTCAGTCTCACCCATCAGTTGCTCTTGCACATTATAACTGGTACGTAACTGTAGGAATTGTTCATCAAATGATTACAAATAAGACTGAAGTGGTTGAATCTTCTCTAAGAAAAATAAATAAAAATCAATCCACAGATACAAGATGATGCTTTTTTTACTTTTCCAGTCATTCACCCAGCTCCCCATCTGAGCTTTACAAGCAGCACACACTTAAGGGTCACTCAGTCCTGATCAAACTGGAGGAGGAAAACACGGAGGGTTCTTCCATCTTCCTCCTTTTTTGCTGTCTCAAAGGTCCTCACCGAGATACCCAAAGAGCTCCTCTAGAGATCAAAGCATGTGCATGACCATTGTGGTGCCTACTGTATCAGGCAAAAGCAAAAATACCATTGTTTTGATCATTAAATCCTACAGTAATGACAGTAATGAGTGCTGCAGGAGGTCCCTCCAGCAGAAGCCTGGAGCTCCTATGGTGAGAGCATCTCTCTGGAGATGAGGCAGGAGAAACCCTTCGTGCTGAGGCGATTGGCGAGGCCCCAGCTGCTCGACAGCAGGGCGTTGCACCTCTAGGCTGACAAACATTGGAAGGCTGACATGGCCCAGTTTGCAATCAGGTCCCACATTACATCACCGTTCGGCCAACCCCATCTGCCCCACCAGGCTCACCAGAACCTACGTTCACACCCCAGAAGCCCCTTTTCTCCCCCAGGTTAGTCATGCAATGAAAACCCCATTCAGAGTGACAGCTGCTGGCCAGGGCGCGGGCTGCCAGGCGGTTTGCATAACGCCTGCTGGAGCATGCTCAGCGGCGCTGGCTAATTCCTCATTGCAACAATGGAAAAACCCAGAAATCTCGGTGAATAAGCCAGTCTGTGTCCTAAGTCAGCCCTTGGATTTCCTCCCTTTCTTGAGCCTGTCTCGCCTCTGCAAAAGCTCCGCTGGGGCTCTGCAGCCAGCCTCAGGAGCAGAAAGCTCAACAAGCTCACAGTTATGTGCTGGGCTCTCAGCTGTTCGCTGCAGCCAGGAACTGGCTGGAAATCAGTTCAAAATGTTCCAACTCCAAACTCCACCCCACAACCCCTGGATCTCTCCCTCCACACTCACAGAAGCATGCGCTGGGGCTTTTAACCGCTTTGCTTTAACCTTCTCTATTGGGAGAGCAAGGAACATCCCCTGCATTAATTCATCTCTGCCACCGCTACCCCAAGAGAGGAGCCAGGGAAGACCCTAGTCCCAGCTCAGCAGCGATTTCCTTGCTCTGATACCTCACCATCCCTTTATCCACACCTTTCCCCATCCACAGCTTCATCTCAGGAGCACAGGCATTCCTATCCACTTCATCTGAGCCAGGCACGCAGCAGGGCATCGCTGTCCGGCACTTCATACCCACCAGCCCATGCCCCATCACTTCCCCACAGGCTCCGCCACTGCCCCATCCCTTGTCGGAAGGCAACAGCCATTGCTCCACAGTGCCATGTGCTGGGAAAAAAGAGCCCCTCACACAGGTCTCCTGAGCATGACCATGGATGTGCCACACTTGACTGCCCACAGAGGAAGATGCAGCAGGAATTAAGATGGTCTTTGCTCTCCCTTTCTTGGCCAACTCCTAGGTGCAGTCTAGATCTGGAAGTCTTCAAATAAAATTTTGCATCACAAGAGCGAGTGCAGCACTGTTGGCCTTTGGCATGACCCCGTATCGCTCCCACCTTCTCCCACCCCTGCTTAGGCAAACTCTTTTGAAATCAGCAAGACCCCCCCCCTCCCCAAACCTTCCTCTGTGATAGCAGGACAAGATTCTCCCCAGACCAGCTGAGGATACACACAGCCCAGGAGCCTGCCGAGACCTTTGGCACGAGGTGGCTGCAGAGCACAGCGGAGCTCCCTGCCATGCCATTCGACCAAACCAGGTTGTTTTCCCCACCACCACTGATGAATCAGGGCCCCTCTCGGCTCAGCAGGGACCAGAGAGGTCCCCTACAGAGCAGCTCAGCATTTGTTCTTCCTAACCATTTGCCTCCCTGTTGCAGAGAGGAAAACTACCTCTGCACAGCCGCTGCAGCAGCGAAGCCAGGCAGGACCGCGGACACTCCGCTGCCTGGTGCCAAGGGGTTAAGCTCACAGTAAGTTCCCAAAGCCAGTTGCTTCCAACTGGCTGCTGCCTGTGGTTTGTGGGAAGGGATTTTGCTTTTTAATAACATTATAAATAGGGCTGTGTTCAGCATGCTGCAAACCCAGTTACTCTCTCTCTCTCCCACCCATCTCCCTCCTCCTCCTCCTCCTCCTGCTTCTCTTCCCACCACACTAATTCCAGATCTGACCATGAATCGGTCGGGCTTCTTCCTCAGTGTCCTCAGCCTACTGGCATGTCTTGCCTCCATCGTGCAGGCATGTCCCCCGAGCTGCCACTGCCACGGCGGCGACCTGCAGCATGTCATCTGCGACAATGCTGGGTTGAAGAAGATCCCCAAGGTGCCTGAGCAAACACGGCTTCTCAACCTGCAGAAGAACAACTTCCCCGTCCTGCCCACCAATGGCTTCCGTGACCTGAAAAAGCTGGTGTCCCTGCACCTCCAGAGCTCACAGATCAAGGAGATCTCAACTGGAGCCTTCCGGGGGCTCAAAAGCCTGGTCTACCTCTATCTCACTGACAACCAGATCAGTGTCATAAAGCCAGGAGCCTTCGATGACCTCTCTGAGCTCACCTACCTGTACCTGGATCAGAACAAGATCCCAGACCTACCCAAAGGGCTCCTCTCCCCTCTTGTCAACCTCTTCATCCTGCACTTAGGCAGCAATAAAATCCGGGAGCTGAAACCAGGGGTCTTCAACGGGGCTAAAGACCTGCGCTGGCTCTTCCTCTCCGACAACTCCCTCACCAACCTCCTCCCTGGGGCCCTGGAGGATGTAGAAAACCTTGCTGTCCTCCACCTGGACAAGAACCAGCTGAGCAGCTATCCTGTGAGCGCAATGAGTAAGCTGAGAGTGCTGGAGGAACTGAAGCTCTCTCATAACCCAATTGAGGTCATCCCTGACAATGCCTTCCAGTCCTTCGGGCGATACCTGCAGACACTCAACCTGGACAACATGAAACTGAAGAAGGTGAGTCCTTTCCCTTTCCATTTGCTCTGGATAAGAAAGACGGGGCTTGGTTTTCTTCTCCTTTACAAAGCCCACGGTTTGCTGTCCCTCCCTTGCAGAGGAGAGGGGAGATGCAGGTCTGCAGCCTCCGGAGATAGCGAGGCACTGACCAGCTGACAACGACTCAAGCCAGGGATGAGAGTACTCCACCCTTCTGTTACTTTATGCAACACCAAATTATCTGGAGCAGATCAAACTCCCTGGAAAGGCAGATCATTCCCTCCCAAGCTGGAGGTGACAGCAGACATTGAGAAAGGTATTTGGGATGCTCCAGGACAATTAGCAACCTTCCATCATCCCAGACACAAGGCATGGGATGGGAGGCGAGTGTCTGCCTCATACTCGAGGGACAAAAGGGCACCATCACCTCACAGAGCTGAACTGCTCTGCTTCCCTCGTACCTGGGTACCTGCTGGGGGCTGGGAGGGGGAGACTTCTTGGGAGGGGCCACGAATAGCAGAGTTTCTTACTCATGCCTTGCAGGCAGGTAGGCATACGGGCCTTCACCCCTCGCTGCGCTTCCCAACTTTACACGTTATAAAGGAAGGTTTGTTTATTGATGCTCTCTCAAAAGGAAGCCTCGCAGCATCTTACAAAGGGGCCCTGTTCCCACTGGAGAGGAGGAGGGACGTTCAGGTATCCCACACAGCAAAACAACCTCCTCCTTTTTCTGTGAGAAAGCATGATCCATAGGCAGGAGCATCACACTCAGCCAATCACTTGCAATAGGACCTCTGAAATGCCAGGCAGCACAAGCAACAGGAACAAGCACAGGGCAAGAGCAGCAGCACCTGTGGCAGCCTGATGTCCCAGGCGCACCCCATGGGCTGGAAAGGGAGGGTGCTGCAGGTGGAGCAGACAGTTCCCCCTGAGATGATGCTCTGCCAGGAAGCCCAAGGACAAAGGGCATCCAGGTAAGGCAGGCTAGGACTTCACGGCAAAGCAACATCCACCACATGCAGGGAGATGCGATGAAAACAAGAATTTCTTAGCAACAGAGAGCAGCTCAGAGGGCCTCGCAGGGATGAGCAGATCATTTGGAAGCTACCAGGAATAGAGCATACCAGAGTTTTCAAGGGGATACAGCATCCCAAAATGCTCAAAAACTGGAATTACATCTTGCTCAGGTGGAGAACACTACCTAAACCAACTCAGTAGCCACTCAGACAGCATTTAAGCCCTTGTCCGCTCTCAGACCAGTCTCTCCAGCACGGGAGTAAGCAAACCCAACACCTGAACACAATCTTATGACCTCTCCAGGCAAGACTTTAGACATGCTGCCACAGCACTTTTGCAGGCTCAGTTTTAAGGCGCTTCCATCACATGCAAGTTAAAAATTACAGCTCAAATGTTGTACCAGCTGCAGAGACATCAGAGTCTCAAGTCACATGCTGGAGGAATGACTAACCCATGATGCCAGGGTGTTCCAGCGAATTAGGCATCCTTGGATTTGCCACAGAGTAAGGGTTAACAATTCTAGCCAGCAAAAAAGGCTTCCTACTTTTCAGTGCCCACCTGTGGACAGGAACTTTAAAGGCTCTTCTGCAGCCAGACACCTCCTTTCCTCCCCAACAGCCCAAGATGACAGCAGTTTAGGGGGATCAGCCACAGGGGGGGCTTCTGCAGCTTGAGGGTTTGTGTTCTTTTTCAGGAAAACAACACTCCCACTCAAGCGCAGAGTTTTCTCTTCAAATTCTCAAAGGCCTCCTATCCAAACAGCCCACTCGTGAACTTTGCACTGCTAGGAGACATCTAATCACGGAGGCCTCCTGACCTAGGAAATCACTAGCAAATACTTTAAATGCCGCTGGCATCTTGACTGCGGTGCTTTCTCCTTCACAAAACCACTGTCCTTAGCTGTTCCCTGAGCAGCTGTAAGATTTTCAAGCTGAGCAAGTGCAAAAGCCTTCCACATGAAGCTATCCCAGCCTGTATTGCACTCAAGGAGAACCAGGAGAGCCCTCAGGCTGCCCTGCAACTCCAGCACCGAGCTCTCCTTCCCCACCAGCACCACAGACCCGCACGCAGGGCAGGACCCAGCCACGTACATCCACATGAAACCAGGAATGCAGATCCTGGAAGCTTTACGTATCCCCCTCTCCGTCTACATAGCAAAATAAATTCCAGCAGCAATCCTCCATCTAAACAAAGGGAAAACCACCCGTTTCTTTAGAAATGCATGCTCTGGCAGGCAGCGCAGCAGCTGTTACCAGCAGATGCAAAGTCTTCTCATGGGGCTGGGGGAGGAATGAGCAGCTGAGACAGTACAGCACTGTCCAAGCCAGAAGATGGCCAGGCTACCGCCCCACTGCACAGCATGCCAGCACCTCTCCAGCAGTGCTGCTATCAGCACAGCAAAACCTACCAAGGTCAGCTCAGTTTTGGACCGCAGAGGCCAGCACCGCTGGCTGTCCAACAGCTACAGGACGCTGGGAGTCTTTGCTAAGCTCTAATCCTCTCCAACATTGCTTAATTTGGAAGATGACAAAAGTTCACAGCTTAAAATAGCGCGTTTGCTCTGTCAAGCTTTTCAGCTTAGAGAGCTTGAACAGACCCTGATAGTCCCGTCCAAAGTGCAAGCTTCTGGTCCAAAATGGAAGCACAGGTCCTTGACTGGGGGGTGGGGGGGGTGGGGAGTGGGTGGTAGACCTAGAAAGTCTCCTCTCCACCCTTGAGAGAGCTTTGAGAGGCTCTCAAAGCCACCCACGGCTTTGAGAAGGGGGAGAACTGGTTAGTCACAGCCAAGAGGAGCTTTGTGCTTTGTCAACGAATCGCTCCCCAGTTCACCACCGCCAAGGAAGTTTGTATTGAGGGGTTTGCTTTCAAGAAGAAACTTTCCAACCCAAGTAACCATGGGCTGAAAAAAGCCAGGGGTGAGGCCCCAGGGAGGAGAGCAGAAGCTGCAGAACCAGGTCTACAGCCTCTCTCCCCTCCTTTGGCAGCTTTTTTAAGGGAGGCTTTCCCTGAAAGCCTGTCTGTTAATTGAGAAAAGACAAATCTTGCAGCATCCCTTGCAAACAACCCGTTGGAAATGAGAAAAAACAGAGGCTGAGGTGCTGGAAACCTGCCTCTATTTCTGTACTGCTCAGATGCCAAGTGTAACTTTCCACTTGGAGCCCCCGGGCACTGCCAAAGCCTACAGCCCCTTCAGACGCCGCAAACACTCCCTCCTTCAGCCATTCCAGGACAGGCAAGGCAACAGGCCCTGGGAGGATTTCCAGCTTTGGAAAGGAATACACCCAGAAAACATCTTCATTTAGAACAGAGAAGTATGGCTCAAAAAATAAAGCGGCCTTCCAGGCTTCACTTTATTTTGGGATGTGGCTGCAAAGGCAACCCCACATGGATCTGGGATGTAGCTCTCTTCAGGCAGGAGATTCCAGGACCCCTCAGCCCACCAGCTTGATGCACCTCTTAGGTGCCCAGAGCTTCCAGTGAGCCAGTACCCCCCTCACAGCCCCTTCTCTTGCTCTTCCCATGCTTATGCCACTAAAAGTCTTGAACAGAGGCACGCAGGAACAGCGGCACTCAGGTTCGAAGTCCCCTCCCCTAACTCAGCATCCCTCACCAGCAACCTTTGTGCTTCAGTTTGCAGACAACGCGTTCGCCGGCGTGACCGCCCTGAAGACTGCTCACCTGGAGAACAACCGGCTCACCCAGCTGCCCCGCAACTTCCCCTTCGACAAACTGGAGACGCTGACGCTCTCCCGAAATGCCTGGCACTGCAACTGCCAGCTAGCACATCTGCGCAAGTACGGCACCACGGGCCCTTTCCCATCCCGCATCCCCTGGGGTCTCCTTGGGGATCCCCCCCCTGCTCCGCCAGGCGGCTGTGGAAGGCTGCATGCATGCTCAGCAGCTCTCCCCGCAGCCTGCCCCTTCCGCTCGTGGTGTGGGTGATTTCCACGGTGCTTTGTGCCTCTCGTAAGCTCCCCGTCTTCTTCCTCCCCGTATCCCAGGTGGCTGAAGGGCAATCGCACCCGCACCGAGGACACCTGCTCTACGCCCGTGCAGTACCGGGGGCAGTCCATCAGAGACACCCCGGCCCTCCGCACCTGCAAGCTCCCCACCAAGAGGTCCAAGAAGGGAAGCCGCCATTAAACATGTAAGATGGTTCACTTTTAGCCAGACCTACAACAAACCCTGATGCCACCAAAGGTGCGGGGTCTTATATTGCTGGCTTCGGTGACACTAGGGTTTGGCTCAAGACAGCTCATCCATTCACCCAGTGATGCCTCCGCTCAGAGCTGCTCCATCCCCCGGCCATACTGGGCTCCGTTGGCTCCCAGAGCAGAGAATCCGCCTGGAGCACCAGGGATGGAGTCAACCCTGTAAAATAAACATCAGGCTACAGACAGGTCTGGGGCAGCAAGTAAAGGTGAAACATGTAATTAAATGTCCAAACAAGGGTGGACTTAACCCACTCTTACCCTGAGCTGGGATCACACGTGCTTTAGTTTTCTAACCGATTAGAGATGCTCAGCCTCTTGCCCTAGTAAAGGTCCTCTGGGCCTGGTTTGAAATCCAGGGCAGGACACTGCTGGGAAATCGGGCTCCAGGCTGCCCAGTCCATATGGAAATAGATGTCTTCCATAAGGAACAGCTCTTGGCCCAGCACCTGCCTTTCAGCAACTACAATTCCCATCCAAGACACTCAGGTATTTAAAAACAAGGGCTGATGCCTTTGAATAAGCGTCCCAGAAGAGGGAGGTTTGAGACAGAAAATTCTCTTTGAATAAAGTGTTCTGGGCCAGGAGGTGATTCAGAGACAGGGCTGACTTTCCCTTGAGCAGTGAGCTTGCTGACATCTACCAATCCAAACACCACCTGTGAAAACCTACCACACAACCACCTTCCACACCTGGGAACTACCAAGAGCCTTACGTTCAGCACACAGATCAGCTAAAAAAGCCACAACTGTCACTGCTCAATCCCAAGCATTTTACTTTTCCTTATCTCAGGAACAGGTTTGGAGCTTGTATGGATTCCAAAGGACTTTGGATGAGCCTGCAAGCTTGTAAGGTCTTGGGAAAGGGACCTTTGCTCATTTGTTAAGTGCCATGGACCCTGCACTGCATCGTATGAACAAGGGTTGTCACTGTGCCCTTTCATAACAGAAAGGACAAGGCAGAAACCCAAAGCCCAGCTATGGCCGTTTGGTCCTCGGTTCACTAAGGATATGCCCAAACAGGATGGAGAAAGTAAATTTGTGTCCAAAATGTCAGGGATGGTGCCAGCTGCTCTGCGCCTTCCTAAAGTGGTTATTTCTCTTGCAGTGCCAGAGGTTTTATGGATTAGAGATGGAAATACCAGTCGTTCCATATAGGGCGGGTAAAGTTCCGCTCTAAGGATGGAAAAACTTCAGCTTTCTAAACCACAATACTTAAATGTATTTTATTTACAGGTCTGGCCCTTCCTAACCTCCTTCTCTCCCTGCGTGAACTCCATTCCAGTTCACTCCTCTATGATGAGAATAAGAAAACCATGACAATAACAGCTGGGTTTTCTATAGCACCTTCCATCCAGCGCTTTCAAACAGGTTTACAAGCATTAATGAAATATAAAACTATTTATTCCTGTCTTGCAGAAGACAAAGCTCGGTATCTTCAGGTGTCAGTGCCAAAATGCAGGCACGCCAACCCATTCCAGTGTGGGCAGTGTGACTTTAAGGAGTATAAAGTACCTCTGACTTCACTGTTCACCCCTTGAGAGCCAGGCAGCTTTCTAAGATGTCAGCTATGGGGGTCTGTATTTTGGGGAACACTAATGATTTGGGTCACTGGCCGTGTTTCAAATGAAAAGTTGCTTGGCAGTTTCGAAAAGTCTGCCTGCCCTGGACTTTCAGAACCAGGGCACCAAAATAACTCCCTACTTTTGAAAATTGTGCTCTTGGGTTTCTTCCTTTACGAAGGAAGTGCTCAGTGACCATCAGTGCTTTGGGTATGATGCTCAGGAGTCACACAGTGGGTTGGCAGAAGAGGGCAGAGACAGGACTAACCCATCTCTCCTGTGGGAGCTCCTTAACTCCTAACTCCTCACTTTCAAGTGTGGGCTGCGTTCACTCACTGTAAAAACAGACAAATGCTCATGGTTTACTGATCTGCTTGAAAAATCCCCTGAAACATGTAGCCTTCTCTCTTTTTTTTTTTTCCCCTAGCAGGCTTCGGTATGGCCTGTCCTGGTGACTGGTCACTTCAACCATCAGAAAACTACTGACTTCTGAGTCCTTCCTTATGCTTCTCCTACCTGTCAGGAAACATTTCTGATAGATCCCACCACCTCCAGCCTCCTCCGAATCCTCGCTTCTCTGCTGATCGCAGGATGGAATCCACCTTTTCAATCTTTCCCAACATCTATATATTTTAAAAGAGGCATTTTTAAAAACTAAACTATGCATGACCATACTAAGACAAGCTAACCTAGATCCTGCCGGTAAAACACAGTCATCTTTCCTAGAGGCAACATAACCCACGTCCCCGATCAACCGGTCACTGTCTCTCCCCTTCCAGTGGAGTGGAAGCAAGTGGGAAGGTAGGAGTATCCCTCCCCCAGCTGCTTGATCAGGAAAATTGGTTTCAACCGATGCAAAGAGACTCCTCTGCCTTCCCATGGAGGGGATCCCTGCAGGTCAGGGCTGAGGGGGATCGGTGGAGCAATGACCGAGAACCGGTGGTCCCGAGACAGCGCTGCTCTTTGACGCCAAAGGCAGCAATCTCTCTAGGTCAGCCAGAAATCCTGGAAGCGAAGCAGTACTGGGAACCTCCAAAACTGGAGCTGTCTGAAGACTGGATTCCCTCCCACTCTGTGGGGTCTGCCAAGATGCTCGTACATCCCAGAGGAGGCGGCGTGCACCACGCAGCCCGGCTGGGGCACCCCTCCTCTCCTCCCTGCCCATACTCCAGAGGATCCAGCAGGACACCAGGATGACTGTGGTTTATTGCCACGGCTATTACAATACCACAGTTGCAACTTAACTGTGTTTTTTAATCCTAAAGAGTTATATAAATATATGTATATTTATTCCTCTGTAACTGAGTGTAAATGACCTTTAAGAGGATGAAAACTCCTCTGTCTCCTTTATAGAAATCAAATTGTATATTTTCTTATGTACATCTTCTGTATAAAGCTCTTGCTGCAAAGATGAATTCAACAAGTCTCCCTGTGTCTGTCTGAGGGCCGGCGGATCAGAAGTGACACGAGACCAGTGATACAAATATAGACTTAATCCTCTTTATCCTATGGGCAGAGCAACTGCTTGGGAGGGTTTTATTATTTCTCTCTCTACAAAACAGGAACATGTGATACCTGATGAGTCCTGAGCACTTGCAGTAATGTCTGAAGGTATTTTGTGAGGTCAAACACAAGCCTATTATAAAAATAGGTAGCTGGCACCTGACAAAGTCCAGGCAACGGCACCAGGGCTGTGCCCAGTGTTTTCAGCTTGGCATTAAGAGCATCATATGCAGGAAAAAACCCTGGCTGCCTCTGAAACAGCTCGCGGACAGATGCTTTAGACTCTCCTGGTCTGCAGCAAGGCACACAGTCATCCCTGTAAAACCCTGGTGCGGTCTGGGTTTGCCAGCAATAACACACCTAACCTGCCTCCCAGCCCCGCGGGTTGATCCATCACAGCAGCCTGCTCCCTCAGGACAGGCGAGCAGCGTGGCACCCAAGTTATTCCCTTTGAAGCAGAACAAAAGTGTCCTTTTCCAGCTCAGCCATTCACTCGCAGGCACACACACACGTGCAGATGGCACGACCTGCCCGCAAAACACGTCATCCGGAATGCCACCGACCCCCGTCCCCCTCCCACATGCAGGACCATGCTGATGCTCTTGCACAGGCCAAGGGCGCGGGGACATGCAATGGAGCAGCAGCACGCGTGGTCCCACACGTGCTGCCCTTCTGGTGGCGCAATGCCTGGCACTGCACGTGTGGATGGCACCGTTCCCACGTCCAGACTCAAACGCGTAGCACGCTACAACGTTTTGTATCTGCATGCAGCCCAGGAGGGTGAAAGAAGCCTGACAGCTCCACAGCAAGATGAACACGTGCACCCGCCCACACTGATACAAACCAGCAACGCCTCTTCCATAATCATTCATCCTTGCAGCTTGTACAACAGAAGGGTTTATAAAAGCTTTGAAATGCACCAGCAGAAGCTCAGTTTATGACACTGAATGCAGTAGTGTCCTCTCTTCTTACAAAGCTTCCTCCCCCGACACCCCCCCCAGCAACCAGGGGGAATCCTCCTCCTTCCTCCCAGCCCCTCTACACCTCCACTCCTCAGCCTGGCCCGGCACCCCCGGTGCCATCACACCTGATCCCAGCAGCTCCAGCACTGCTGGGTACCACTGGGGTGCAGAGATGCCCAGATTCAGGGTCTCCCCATAACAACCACCACTTGTAGCTCTACTCACAGCCACCACAACTTACCACGAGCTCCGGCATGTGCATCCTGGTAATAACCATCTTCATGAGCTCAGGGGGAACAGGAGAACCTGCAATGACTCCTGGAAGAAAGAGGAAAAGATGAGCCTCTTGGAAACCAGCTATTTGTTCCCAGGGGCGATCCCCTCAGAAGGTTCTGCACTCCCAGATTTAAATGCTGGCAAGACCTTTGGGATATACTGGTTCCTGTCAAAATACTTTCTATTTTTATGGATACAGGTCCTGGTTATTCTAGAAGCAAAGGCTGCAGCAAGGCCAATTTGCCTGAATGAATTAAGGGTTGGCAAAATTCACTCGTTAGGAAAATAAACTCTATCGCATAAACCTAGTCCAAGCTGCAGTTCCCAAAAAGGAAAGAATCAGAGCAGAAAGAGGCACAGATTTTTAGCAGGACAAACACTCCCATCGATCATTACCACCATAAATCAAAAGTCTTTCCTCCTGTCTTGCACAGAGCAGCCCTTTTGGGAGAGGGCAGATGACATTTTCACCTGTTCCATCCTAGGGTGACAGAGCAAAAGAGTAAGAGGTAATATATAGGTTTTTCTGGGGAACAAGGTGCGACAGGATCATTTTTTACATAACAGAAGTGATTAGGTGATCTGATTAGACGTTTCTTGATGCTCCAGCACCATCTTCTCTCCATGCTGTGATTGCCTCTAAAGGGCCAGTGGTCTCCCTGTTCCAGCTCAGCTGTTCCCGAGGCTCTCCGTGACCAGAGAGGCAGCTGCAGCCCACGGTATCACACCCCCTCCAGTGTTTAGGTGAATGACTTCAAAAGCAGGCAGGAAACTTTAGGTGAGAGAAGTCACAGCAGAGCTCTGCTCCAGGGGCTGCACCAGCCAAAAGCACACAAAGCATCTGCTGCCACACGGTGGTGGCTGCTGAGACCAGAGCTGAGCAAAACCAGGCTATTCCTGGGACCTTCCCTTGCAGATGGAACAGAAAGGTCCTTCCTAGACTGCCTTAAGATGAAAGGAGAGTCCTAAAAATACATAATGCCTGAAGGAAACCCCAGGGAAAGGAAATACAGAAATACAGCATCAAATGAACAGTGGAACACAAGGCTTGTGCCTTCCTCCCTCCAGAAGAGACATTTGCTCGCAAAGCTTCATACAGCCTCTCAGCAGGGAACCAGTAACATCCAGTTTCTTGGGGCTTTTCCATCTGAGTCTGAGACTTACCTCCCCGGAGACTTGACAGGTCATAGGAGTCGAAGTCTGGCTGCGAGAGCATGTCTATAAACATGGTTGGCGTGCCGTGTAGAAAGGAGCACCTTGAGGAAGGGGAGAGGAAAGACAAAGCTGCAGAGCTGGAATGGGGGGCAGCCCAGCTCAGCACCCCACATCCCATCCCACCCCATCCCACCCCACGCAGGGACCCAGAGCAGGAGCATGGAGGCAGGCACAGCGGACATGCTGCTCATCAGTGCGTATATACATATGTATGTATAAAAATAAACATACATATATGTGCGTATCATGCAGACGCAACAATAGATCTTTTGTTTTACACACGAAAAACAAACTGGAAATGCAACTACCCCAGCAGCAGTGCTGGAGGGCACGTGGGCAGGTGTAAAACCACACCAGCCATAGCAAACCAAGACACCGCTACGCTTCCCAGCCAAAGCCCTACCGTGACCTGGAGGATCCCTTATTTTGGGGAAGTGTGACAAATTCCCAGGCTGAAAAGGCAGGATTTAGGCTGCTGAAGTGCCTGTGCAAGTGTGCCCCTGCAAACCTGACTGTCCCGTCACAGGAAGGAAGAGTGTGAGCAGTAGCAGGCAAGCCAAGGGGAGAAAGCCCCGTTGGCCACAAGGCAATGAGCTCCACTGTAGCAAGACACAACCAGGCTCTCACTTCTCTCGAGACACTGCCTCCAGCGCAGCCTTCCCCTCGAAACTCGGCGATGAGAAGATGCAGGAGGACCCGTGCAGAGCCATCACCATGCAGCCTCCCACTGATGCCAGGCAATGGTAGAGGGGTGCGGGGAGGCCAACACGATAATCCTGGGATCAAGCCAAAGACAACGGTGAGGAGACGAGATCTGCCAGTCTGTGACTCGCCCGTCTCACTGCCGAAGAGCAAATATCTGAACAGAGAAGTCTTCCCTGATTCACTGAAAACTGGCTGGAAATCTGACATTCATCCGTGTTCCCGTTAGGTGGAAACGCATGTTCCCGTTAGGTGGAAATGCTTCCTGCCTTTACTAAGAACCACTTTGGGAAGTTTTTAATGTCAAAATTTCATTCTGTAATTTTACCATGTCTTTTGTTTGCTGGACTTTTTGGTCTGGTGTTGCTTATACATTATTTTATGATATCCCAGAGGGGAGTGGTAATGCTATGTCAGGCGTGAAATACACAGGGCTTGCCACATGCTGTTAATTTTATGATGTTTTTAAAAACACCAAAGGCTCTGAAAACTGACTGAAACAATGCATCTTTTTTCTGGATCAAAGCTGTTGTATTAGAAATAACTACCACAGAACTTTGAGAGAAAAAATTTGCTTTTAACAATTTTTAAAAGAAACTACAAATAGAAAGGTCATATCCTGATAGGAGTTACGAGACTGTATACATGACATGAAATAGTCACGCAAAACAAATTAAAACTTCATTCAACAGAATTCAAAGCTAACATCCAGAGTCTTGTAATTGTTTGAAATGAGTATTCACCAAAATGAAAAGTGATTAATTTCACAATTTTTACCCTACAAAAAGATTTGGTGGGTTCCCCCCTCCCTCCCCGGCCTCGATAAAAACTTCACATGAAACTAAAATGAAACATCAATGAAACTCCACTGAAATGAAAGATGTTATGCATGAATCTCCCTCGCTGTCACTCATAGCAAACTTGCCCTTATGCTGAGCCAGCACCAACGCTGTCCCCACGCATGGTCTCTGTGGCATGGGAGAGCACCCCTAAGCATGTCCCCACCGCAACCCACCTGCTGTGTGATCCCCAGCCTCAGACCGATCAGATTGGCGTTATTCACGATGTTCCTGTGAGAGAGGGTGGCTCCTTTGGGGCTTCCTGTTGTCCCCTGAAAGACACGGGGTGTTACGAAGTGACCCCCCCCTTTTTCCAAAGATGAGTGATGTGTGCTCTGATTGCCCAGGCAGGCTCCGGGGTGATCCTGCACTTCATTCTCCATTCAGACATGGGAGACTTTTTTTTTTTTCTTACTTTAACAGCATCTGAAACCCAAGCCACACCAAAATAAAATGACTCGCCTTCAGCTGCACAGGGTTCACAGGACACCCTCTTATCTCCACCAGCCCTCAACCACGAGCTGAGCAGCAAGAATGGCAGCAGCGAGGGGAAATGCTGGAACACTTCCTCCATCCCTCAGCAGAAGATGGAACCAGCTCTCAGAGGGCAGAAGGTGAAGGAAATGGGATTCTCAGCATCACCCACATCTTTCCCTGCACCCCCAGCGAGGAACCCAACTGCGAGGCACGGAGTGGGCAGGAGCACCTACTGAAGTGAACTGGATGTTGATGGGCTCGTCGCAGGAGAGGGTCCGCTGCAGGGCTCTCAACTGCTTCACGTGGCTGCTGTCCCCAGCCTGCATCACCTCATCCATGTGGAAGGTGCCAGGCAGCTTCGAGTCCAGTGTGATGACAATGGATAAGTCAGGCAGCCTGGCGGAAAGAAAAATACCATCAACATTAATGGAGCAAGGAGAAAACTGCCTGGGTGGGTGTTCAGTGGTCTGGGCAAACCTCCAGGGCAGCCTGACTCCTTCTCTTCTGGTGAGACCCTGCGTGGGTCCTTCTTCCACCAGAGCCTGTGCTGTGCAGCACAAGGACACAGCTGTGAGGTTGGTGCACAGACACCAGTTGCTCCCAACTCACCTTTTGCTCTTTAATCCCCCTGGAGTGGATTTTTCCAGCTCGGGACACGACTGCTTTAGGATATCATAGTATTTCTGTGTTTTAAATTGAGTAGGAAACACCAGGGCCTTACAGCCAACCTGTGAAGGGAGACAGAAACTTATGAGAAGTTGGGCTGATGTTCAAGGACATGATAAAGAGCAGTCACCACCGACACAGGGGGACACAGCCCTGTGACCCCACACAGCAAGCGTCGGGCATTAACAGCGCACTGGGATTTTCTTCTATAAGCACATGACATGAGTTCTCTCCAGACTAAACCTGGAGATTTTTTAGCTTTTCCTAGGAAGAAAGTGGTTCAAAGATTTTCTGAAGAAGATAACCAAGGTCCCTGCACAGCGAGGGCACAGCAGCCATGCTCCCGGGGCTGGGGACATGTCTCCCGCAGGCATGTTCGCTGAGGGCAAATGCAAACCAAGCCCTTACAGCTGTGCACTCGCAAAACACAGTGAGCGGAGGGCAAGGTGCTGTTACTGCACGCCCAGCACGCCAAGCCCTGATCCCAGTGCTCAGCTGGTGCTTTGCTCCTCCCCAGTGATCGGTGCAGGATGGGCTGGGTGCTGCTCCCAAGAGCAGATCCTGGGGGAGAGCAGATCCTGGGGCTCCCACTTCTCCCAGGACTGACACTCATTGCCAGCGCAAGGCAAACAACCGATTTTTCAGATTAAGAGTCGCAACAAAGCACCCAGTCCCAAAATTCAAAGGAAAACAACAAAAAAATAATCATTTGAGTTGATCTGAAATGAGGTTTTTTGAGGAACTTTCGAAAAATCAAGGAGACCTGAAGATTGCCTCTCAGGTCAAGCCAAAGTTTTGTTGTGGTTTTTTTGTTAAGGTTTTCCATTCCCTAAGATTTTTCCACCTCTTTTTAAAGCATTAGCTATTTTGAAAATTAAAACATTTTTTTATTCAACCTTTATGTAATCCTGAAACAAAGCATTTTAATTACACCAAGAATTTCTTTCTTTTTCAGCAAAGATTTGCTGAATTTGACCCAGATTTGCAAACTGCTTTCATCTTCCAAAAAAAAATGCATTCTTGTCAAATAGATTATTTACATAAATTATTTACTCTGCTGTTTTCATTATTTTCCCAAGGTCTGTGAAATAAGGAGACCAAGGCTATGCCAATAAATTATTTGTAAATACCCTCTGGGGTTTGTCAGAAGGCAAAACAAACATTTATTCTATTTTCTGGAATAATCTGCTCAGAACCCAGGGGAATGAGCGTGCTCTGGGATGTTTTGAACCTCTCTAACTTTTTGCTATTAGTTCCCTCAAACTACTACTCTGGTTGAACTAGTTTTACAAGACAGATGCTATGTGAGGAGTGGAGCTTGCAGGGCAGATGCTACATGAGATAAGGGTCTCTCCTTGGGTGGGCATCTCCCACTTGGTCTCAATTTGAATGGCAGCAGAGCCATCTTCAAAGGACCAGCCATACGAAACCTGCCATCAGTTTGCTTTTGCAAAGCCCTGGAAACACAGCAGGAATTGGACGAATGGTTATTCAGCATGTATTTCTGTATATGCCAAAGGAAGGGAACCTGATGGAGCAAGGAAGGGACTGCACAGGACCCAACAGGGAGAGCCCTAAAGTCTTCAGGGGGTTTGTGGTGCAAATAAATACACCAGAGATCCCAGTGCCAAAGGTACATGGAAAAGCTAGGAACGCTAGCAAACCTGGGAGGGTGAGACAGGAGTAATCCCCAGTGGAGCTGCAAGCGCGTTTCTTCTTACCCCATCGATACTCCAGATTTACACTGGAGGAGAAAGTCAGAGCAGACTCTGACACAAGAGATGGAAAGGAAAACAAAAGCCAAGTCTCACTGGCGAAAAAGGCAAGTACCGACATGCACACTTCTACCTGGTGAGAGAAGCAGGACATCCACGCTGGAAAAGATGTGCTTCACTGCAGCTCTGTGCTCAATTCTAACACATAAAACCAGGAGTGACACCAGTGAGGGTAGGGTAAGAGGATTAAATGAAGGATGAAATGGGAACACAAACTGCAGCCCAGAAACTGAATTACAGAGTTTCTGATGCGAGAGAAAAGTCACCCTTCGTTGCTAGAAATAATCTACTTTCCAGGTAAAGCAAGAACTTGGTGCTGGGAAGCCCCAGAAGTGGTTCTCTCTCTTCTAGTACCAGCCTTTGATTTAAAGCTGAACAAACCACAGATGAGCAGTTAGGTTCTTAATCCTAGGATTAATTTTTAGCCATCAAATGTTTAATAACCTGAATTCCCCATTACTGGAGCTAAGAAGCCAGAACATGTTAAACTGATTGATGCTCTGCACATTGCAAACTCAATCCCAGGCAGGTACGTGAGGGTAGCTGGGGCAGTGAGGCTCAGACAGCAGAAAGATGTCAAGCAGTGGCAATACTTAGGACTTAAACCAGGTTAAACCCAAAGCCAGCAAGGCCTAGGACAAATCTGGGAAGGAGAAATCAAGCTACTAAGTAGGCTGGTCCTTTCTGAGCCTTTCTCCTTTCAAGGTTAAAATCCCAGATGGTGATTTTTGCCCCAAGCAGAAGACAGGCAGGATGGCACCGAGCCGGGGAGGGCAGGCACAGGGTGCTCTCCATCCCAGGCAGGCTGGAGCATGAGTGTGGAGAAGCTAGAACCGATCTAAGGCAGATGTTGCCTCCAGAGACTGCAGCCACACTCTGTTATTACATAGTCTCTGCTTTCCTGGCTTCTCAGGTAGTGCCTGGGGCAGATATTTAGTCTTGCCTTGTTTTCCTCATTCCCTAGTAAACAATTGCTGGCAGGTATGGTTGTTATTGGTGTCATATGGGCAGGACTCTGTTGTTAGCAGGGAGAGAGAGGGATGAGGATGCAGAAGTCTCCATCAAACAGACAAGGTGGCAGCCACAGGGGACAGCAACAAATGTGCCCACTTAACTGCAGCTTCACCCCCTTGGTCGCTGCGTGGTGGTGTTCTGTCTACACGGCCACCACCAGCTCTGCTCTCCCGCTCTCCCTGACACGTGCAAACCTTAAGTAGAAGCTCATCCGTGCTGTGTCCCCACCATCCCCTTTAACAGACAGCTGCTCATCTGAGCTCTCACAACAAATCAATTAACATTTCCAGCAAGTGCCATACAAACCTTCCTGAGGACAAACTCCAGCTCAAGGGCCTGGTAGGCTGGATTCACGGATACCTGAAGAGGGAGAGACAAGAAGGTTGATCAGAGTTACCCTTGCCTTGAAACCCCTCTCCCCTAACACATATTCCAACAGAGAAGTTCTCCCAGGGACAAGCCACACTCAAAGCTTTTCCTCCAACTGGCAGAACTGAGAGCTCACCAGCACAGGGATTTCACATTCACCAGAAATCCTGTGTTTGCATGAAAGAAAACAACAAAAAAGAGAAGAGTTTATGAGAGGACACATAATCAAAACAGAGTCTCAGGAACAGAAACCCCAGCTCCTGTCTCACAGGCAGACATTCAGTTCATTAAACCAAAGACTCAAAACTCCAGTGCAAGTCAGGTTTCATGATGGAGAGCCATGAAAGCACCAGCTCTCTCCTACCCAGCTCTCCACAGAAGCAGCATCAGCTGCTGGAGCTGAGTTCACCATCAGGCTCATACTGAGCTGTGCTCATCCACCCTCACACTGTGTCTTAGAGCCTGGGATCAACCACAACGAAGAAAACAGACCAGCAGACAGGGTGCAGTCCTTACCACGGTGCACCGCCTAAATAAGAGGCATTTTGATGAACATGCGGGGTCATACTATCAAATGAAAATTGGCTTTTGAGGATATGCAGCTTGGACTAGACTCTTAAGTGGAGCATTTGCACCAAAGCAATACAGGCCCTATTTAGGAGGGATCTAAATAGCTGGTGACTGTTTAGGACAGCAGCATGCTACATAAAAATGGTCCTATTTATATTTATTAAATGTATATACATTTATATACCTTATATTTTACATATAATTTATATGTTATTTATATACAGTATATAAAATGTATTATATATTTCTAAATGGTCCTATTTATAAAAGTACATCTCCTTCCACCATCAGCCGCTGCAAGCAAGGTCACAGCAGTCCATTTCTTGCTGCTCCTTCCTCTGCAGTCTGCTTCCCTACACAGCAGAGGGCAAAGATGCACGGGGCTGCACAGATGTTGTTTAAATACTCAATTCAGTTAAGCATGGGTAAGAGCATGGAAAAAAGAGACAACAAACTTTACTCCCCAGTACCTTCTGTTGCTTTTTTGCCTGTTTCCTTTCCCAACAGACTGCTAAAAACCCAGACACAGCAAACTCCTTACCAGGATGATTCCTGCCTGGACAGTTGCAAACTGCATGAGAACCCACTCATATTTATTGGGACCCCACATCCCCAGCCGGTCTCCCTTCTTCAGGCCAAGAGCCAGAAGCCCAGCCGACATGCGGTCCACCTGTAAAATACAAGTGCCTGAGGATCACACACAGGATGCAGTGGGGAGTATTTGTCTCCAGGTGCTGCCTTCTGGGCAAAAAGCATCGTCTTTGCAACTGGAATTGGACAGAATGTACCTCTTCTGCACAGCCTGCCTGCTACTGCCGCAGCAGCATCCTCCGAGCCAGTGCGTGGACCAGCCCCTGCTTAGCGGGTTGACTGAAAGCATAAAAATAACAAGTGTGGAACAATACAGCAAAGCAGGGGGGAAACCAAACCAGGAAATTATGTACAAACAGTTGCAAATTCTTGGCCAAAGTCTAGTTAACATCTAGCTCCTCATCAACTCAGCTTAGGGCTCAGCCTTACCCACACGCTGGGCCCATCTGCACTGCTGGATCTGCCTCTGTCCCAGCACATCGCTTGCTTCTAACAAGGCTCGGGTGAAGAAAACTGTATCGAGTGATTTTTGGCCAGTTTGGGGTTCCTATCCTCATTAAATTGAATTCAACCACTCTATTAACATGACTACTTTATTTTGCAAGATGGTAAGTAAGCATGCATCTGGTGTGCAGATGGATGTGTAAATATTCTGAGGTGTCCAGGAAAGTTGTTATAGGGTTTTTTTTATGTTCTCACATGAATTTATGAAATCTACCTTGTAGGAGATATAGCTGGAATTTTTATTGAGGAATTTAGTTCTGAATTACAGCCTACTTTTTAAAATTACGGTGAACACAGCTAATCTCGTTTATCTGAATGGATGTAACCAAAATGCTAGTAAATCTGAAAAAAAAAACCCAAACAATTCTTCCTATCCAAGACCATATCATACATTTCACAGAAACTTTCCAGGTAGTTAGCCTTGAAATATTGCCCTGCCATTCAGAAGACACATAAACATGTATTTGTATGCAATACACATGCATACACATGCATAGATACACCCACACGCATTTTTGGAATTGTTATTAGGACCTGCTCCTTGACTTTGCTCACTTGCCTTTGTGCTTGGACTAGAAACCTCCACGTGCTCACGACCTCTGACAGTCAGACCGAGTGATTAATACAAGAGCTGCGGGCTGCTCCAGTGGAGAAAAACACTGTGGCTCAGCCCACAACACATCAGATAAGGGTAATAATTTTTAATTATGAAAGTTCATTCTGGGATATTCAGCAAGCATTTTACACGGGCTGCCTTCCCCCTTTGATCTCGAGACCCTCAGGAGGATGGAGGCAGTGCACGCCCAGTGGTGTGTGCTGGGGAGGTGCACTTGCCCCCTGCCCAGGGCCAGGATGAGGACCCATATATAACATGCCTTGCTCCTGAGCTGAGCAATGAAACCATTTCTCATTTCTCCATCACGCCTGCTGCTGCCCTCGTCCACCCGCCCGAACCCCCTGACAGATGAGCCAGGCACTCACCTCCTCCTTGAACTGAGCAAACGTCTTCCGAACTCCATCTCGGCAGAAGACCAAGGCGTCACGATCAGGAAAGCGCTCAACGGTCTCATCCAGGCACTGGCCCACGGTTTTGGTGAGAAGGGGGATGTCTGTGGTCCCCTGGATATAGCTGTTGGTCACCCTGTGGGAGGCAGAGGGCCTCCCTGTGTGCAGGGCACTGTGAGGGAAAAAAAAAAAAAAAAAAAAAAAAGGTATTTTTTATTATAACCCATCAATACAATTCTCCCCATCTGGAAGGATTATCAACCTGTGGACAGTACCAGGAGTACCCGATGCACATCCCTGCCCCAGTGAGAACCACAGGCAGCTGCTTCAGTGGGTCAAGACGAGGAAGACCTTCCTCCAAAAGGACCTGTGTGCAGCAGCCCAGGGGCACTGGGCAGGTGGGTGGCCTCAGCAATCCCACTGCACCCACCCAGACCTGCCCACACCAGTGGGCAGCACAGGCAGAGCCCACATCCCTCCACTGAAAACCAGGGTCCTGCCAACTGATGGGGAAGGAGCCTGCAACAGCCCTGCGGGCCGGGCACAGCCTGGTCCTACAATCATTCACCTGGGGTGAAAACTACCTGGATATTTTGGGATGTATGGATAGAGTATGGGCTCTGCAGTTTACTGAGAGATGGCAACTGGGTTTGGCCTTACTGCGACATTAAAAAGTACAAATAACTTGGAAGGAACACAATCCAATCTGTAGTGCAATTCCTCCAACTGGCTTCTCTCTGCTGGAAAGAGCAGATGACTGAGAAAAAGGAAGTTCAAATTAGTCAGAGATCGGTCTCCAAACACGGTCTGTGGAGAAAAGCCTAATTCTGCAGAACAGAAACTGTTTAGAAGAGTTCAAAGAAGCTGAGCTGTAACCAAGAGGCATTTCAGAGCAATGATGTGTGCATGCAATGGTGAGCGGGCTGCACCCGCTTTGCTGTTTCTGCCAGCTAAACTGCAACGAGCTTACAGCATCGGTAAAGTGAGGGGCTACCAGTGAGAGGAGGGGGAAGAAGTGCGGAGGCAATAAGAGAGCAGACTCACAGGGTGGGGGAGCCTACACCCATTGCAAACGTGGGAGAGGAGGGGAGGGAGGTGTTTTGGCAGAGCAGCACCCGGGCAGGAATGGCACAACAGGGTCCTCGAGAGGAGCACAGAGACATTGTGCCAGAGGCCAAGCTGGAGATGAAACATTGTTAGGAGAGGCAGCAATGAGAGGATGTGGGCAAGGCAGTAGAGAAAATAATTTTTAAATCATTAAGGCTTTCACTGAGGTCTGATCATCAGTGGAAAAGCAGTGACCTCCCCTTAAAACACAGCTCCTGACCATCTGAGCGCTGCAGTTCTTGCCCTGATTTCTCTCTCCACCTCCTCCAAGCCTCACCCTGCCCCAGCAGCCATGCCCTGCCATGCTGTCCTCCTCCCCGGGCATCCCCCGCTTTCTCTGTGCCTCCTCTTCTTCCCTGCCTCCCTCCATGCTCTTAGCTCTCCATTCCCACCTTAGGAGATGACCAGAAAGGCCAGGGTTAAGTGACACTTGTGGGGTGCAGAGCTCAGAGGCAATGCCCTGGGTTTGCAGGTTCAGTGTATAATGGAGGGATTCCTGCCCTAGAGAGGAAAACTAGACCAGCCCGAACTCAATTTCCCCCCATTTGTTACAGGATCAATATTCTGCAAAGATTCAGTGCTATTTACCATGACAGATTTGTTTTCCTGCCCATGAGAAACAAAACCCAGCATGAAATTACTTCCTCTGCAGGGCAGAGTTCAGTCTCAAGAGAAGCACAGAAGAAGATTTTCCCTCCTGGGAGGAGTTCTGCTCCGACAGCTGAGCAAATGACCTGACCCTCTTTCCCCGATGGCTTCTTGGCAGATGGAGCGTTGTGCAACTCCGGCTGATGCTGTGCGGCCATCCTCCTTGCAGAGCTCTTGGGCAACTCACATCAAGGCTGTAGGGCTGCTGGAGGAGGACTTGGTGGGGGTAAATGCTAAACCAAACTATCTTTTATCGTTTGAAAGCTCCTGGGCAAGGCACATAGATAAACTGGGAGATGAGAGATAGCACTGCGGAACAAAAGCCTTTGTAAATAGAGGTTATGTAAAATAAAGGTTGAAAAAAACTCTCTCTAACCTAAGGGAAGGATGAATGCTCTTGGGAAAGTGATAAAAGCCACTGCAGCCACAGCCACTTGCTGTTTGAAACGGCAACTGGAGAAGCCACCGTCCCATCGCCGTAGGGTGATCTCAGACAAGCAGCTCCAGCCGCTCACGCAGGCTGATGAAGAAACCGCAGGCTGTTCGTGAAAACGCTTAATGGAGACAACCACACTTGCATCTCCCTAAAGCCAAGTCACCTCCCGTTTCAGCCGAGCCTGTCCCTAAACACGGATTTTCTGTTCCAGCTAAGGCACGGTCCAGCTCCCTGCTGGCTCCCGCAGCCTGGGAAGGGCTGGAGCAGCCAGAGAGCAGCTGCAGACCCAGTTGTGCAAGAGCACTTTCTCTGAGCACCACCTCAGGGCTTACTGGGAGCCCAGCAGGCTCGGCACTGGGCTGCAGTGGGAGCAAGTAAACACACAAGCATTTCATGGAATACATCAGTTCCTCTGGGGATATCACATAAGGAACTAATGGGCCAAAAATTGGGTCCAACACGTTCTTCTACCACGACTGAAAACGCAAAAGAACAAAACCTCATCACAAAGAGAGGCAAAGAGCCAAAGGGTTTTGCTGACCTCGAAGGAGCTGGACTTCCACACTAAATGCAAGGTGCAAAGCCAGAACCTAAGCCAGTTCCACCTCCAGCCTTCATGGCTACGGCTTCCTCCCTGCCTCCACACAGGGGGATGAAAGAGCATCACAGAGCAGTACAACATGTCTATACAAAGCCCTTCACTCCAAAACATTGTGCAAATACAGTCAAAGGTCCCAAGCACTCACATCTTCAAATGAAAGCATCAGCAGCTCTGTAATTAGAGCCTAAGATATCTTATGCTCATAACCCAGAGTCGCTAACTCCTCTCAAAGCGCTTGCTCACGTGGTTTCTTTGAATATGTTGAGGAAAGCAAAATCACAGCTGTCATCTAGTTTCAGCTCCCAGAATACTGGTCCGATGTTTGCGTGTGCTTCAGCATTTCTGTATCACTAATCTCCTGGCCATGGCAGAAGTGAAAGATGTGACATAAAACAGAGCAGGCTGCTGGAAGCACTGGGAATCAGGAATGGAAGGAATGGGGCAGATACAAGATACATTTGTTATCAGTAGCATCATGCTGGAAATAATGTAGGGTTGGTCTCCCTCCTGCCTATAGCCAACAGCATGTGTACATATCTGATCTGAAAGAATGTATCAAAAAACCTCTACAAAGAAAGGGTCCAAACAATTTAGAAATAATCTCTTGGTTCAGAAAAGAAGTAATTCCCCCTCCATCTCTTCCTATGAAGCATCTGGTACTGCCAGAGCTAAACCAAGACCAATGGTCTGACGGTCTGGTATTACTGCAGCTCTCATTTCCCTGTGTGAGCTGGAGGAGAGCAAATAAAACTCTGCTTCCTCCTGGGTCCCAACATAAACAGTGAAACACTACTCTCGGAGAGCACGTGCCTTCTGTTGGCAATACATTCCAGCAGCAAGACAGCCCGCAGTGCCTGCAAATGAGCCAGGCTCATCGCCAGGCTGCTCCTGCAAACTCCTTAACCCTGGAGTTCAGCAGTGCAACGGAATAGAGAAACATCAGAGACCCAGGGAAAAGGCATCGCCTTCCCATCCCGGGTGAAAGGCAGGCAAGGAGCCGAGCCCTGGCAGCCCCAGCAAGCACTCCTGCCGGATGGTGGCCAGCAGAAACAATCAGACTGAAACAAGCACTCTGGACTAATCCTAGGAGCTCTTTGTGTTTATTGCTGAATAGCCCCAGCTAACATTTTATAGCTGTTGATAGAAGACAACCAGCTTCATTTTTCACCTTTAACTCTTCACCAGTCTCTACGGAAATTATCAGAAGGGAAAAGAGACGAATGCAAGATCAGCATAACCTGTCCTCCATGACGAGCACGCAAGCAAGCTCCTGCTTTGCCGCTGCAAAGGACATTGAGCTGAGCTGTGGTGCCATCTCCTCTGCACACAGGGGAACAGCCCTGCCCTCCCAGGGCTTGGGAACCATCCTGGCTGCACTTCACACCCGGAGAGGCTCACCAGCTCCTTTATCCATGGGCATCTACCAGGAGCTTCACCCCCAAAGTGAGAGGTTTTGGGTCTTTTATATACCACAACTACAATAAAAAGGTGGTGAGAGTTAACCCTGCCCTTACCTCTTCTTTACTCTTTAAAAGAACCCTGCTGACTAACGAGTTAACCAGGTTCTCATTGCTTTTGTTTGTTTTAGGTCAAGAAAGGATCAAGTCCCCACAGCTTCCAGCTTGCTGCTGCAGCAGACTTTTTGGTTACATTTCCCACCGCACCTCCCTCCACTCCACACTTTTTCTGCCAGAAGGATAAATATTGTTTAACACAAGGAGCAGAATTTAATAAACTTATTTAAAACATTACTAGAAAGAGTTTACTCCTCTCAATACATGGTCTTTTTCTCAAAGCGCTTTGTCTCCCTGCCCCTCAGTTTAACTCCTGGGCTGGAGTCCAAGTTGCAGCAAACTCTCTGCCATGCGTCCCTCCTGATCCCGATTCCTAAGTAGAGATTGCAAAATGGCAGTCTTGGCCCCAGCCACACACGGGCTTCAGCCACCCCGCTCCTGATCTCAGCCCAGCCAAAAAGAAACAGCTAGACACCGAGTGTGGAAAAGCAAATGCTGCTCCCCACAGTTCTTGGGGACTCACTACCTAAGAAGTCATGCCTCCCAGTGAGCGTTAGGCTCCCAGTATCGGCTAATCCTCCAAAGCCCTTCCCAATGCCAGTTGATTTGCTATTGCTGTTCTTTGCCACAAACTTGCTCCAAGAGGAAGCGCTGAAAAAAAGCGAGGCAAAGACCTGGCTGGACCCCCCCCAGAACTCCTCGGTGCCCTGGACCTGCAGGCACCCCAGTGCCCCCCCACCACTCAGAGGTCCGCACGGCCGCAGGGGGACAGGGACACTGCCCAACAAAGCCCATGAGTCAGAGCACTGAAGGAGGATGGAGAAGCTGTTTGATACATTTTTGTTACTGCTATCAGGATGCAGCTGCTGTACAAATAAAGTTCAGCCCCGGACACAGGCTCACATCCCTCTGCATGCTCCATGGGGCTTGTCACTGCCCCTGGTCCCCTCCCAGGCCAGGGGGGCAGAGCCAGGGGATAAAGCCTGGCTTTGGCCACTTTGGAAGGGTTTACGGAAGCCAAGGGACCACGATGCACACTGAGAGTGGCACCTCCAGCTGAACCTGCCCTCCCAGCGTGTGGCCACCCACCTGGCCAGACACCCACATCACTCTGTCGCTGCCCTATAGCTCCTGTCCTCCACCACACATGGCCCCTAGAGCCCCCATCCCTGTTTCTACAGCCTCCATACCCTACAGCCCCCTCATCTTCTGCTTCCACAGTCCTCCATCCCCTATAAGCTCCCCACCACCTCCCACCCACAGCGCCATCCCCTATAGCCCCCATCCTCTGCCCCCACAGCCCTCTATCCCCTGTAGACCCCATCCCCAGTCCCCACAGCCCTCTATCCCCTAAAGCCCCTATCCCCAGTCCCCACAGCCCCTCTAGCCCTTCTACCACCCATCCCCAGTCCCCACAGCCCCCTGTCCCCTATAGCCCCCTGACCCCTACAGCCGCCCATCCCTCCATCCCCACACAGCCCCCCCCGGGTCCTACCTGCGCGGCGGAGCCCCTCGCCGCCCCCCCCAGCCGGCGCAGGAGGGGCAGCCCGCGGTGGGCCAGCGCTGCCAGCCGCACCGTGGCCATCCCTGCGGCCGCGGCGAGCACCGGGCGCCCGGCCCGGCCCGCCGGTCGATGGGCGGGGGCGGTGCCACGGGGCCCGCCCCGGCCCGCCCCGGGGGGCTGCGGTTCCCCTCGGCCCCGGCGCCGGGGGAGGTGCCCGGAGGGAGGGGCGGCGGGGGCTGAGCGGGGACCCCCTGGCTGGCAGCACCCAGCGGGTGCTCAGCTCGGGGCTCATATCCCTCCGCACGCTGCCTGGGGGTCGTCGCTGCCCCCGGTCCCCTCCCAGGCCGGAGGGGGGTGGGGGGTGTGCGGTGCAGAGCCAGGGGATGGAGCCTGGCTTCTGCCGCTTTGCAGGGGGTTTTGGGGGGCCAAGGGACCGCGATAACACTGAGAGTGGTACCTCCGGCTGCACCTGCCCGCTCCCTTCCCGAGCCCCTGCACCCCCACATCTCCCCCCTCCATCATCTCGTTTTTCCAGACTGCTCCATCCGCCTGATCCCAAGCGGCACAACGCCCCGACGCAGCCCCACGCCCTGGCTGAGAGGAGCTTTGGTACAAGGCAACCACCACCACTCGCCCCACTTCTCTCCACCGGCATCGCTGGGTGCCCAAGCCCCGTGAGTCACCAATGCATTTCCAGCCCTACCCATTCAACCAGTTATCAGTTACTGCCTCGCCAACAGCTCCGGGCACTCCCTGCCTGCTGTACCCTGCTGCTCCCGAGGAATTGCAGAGCTACTCCAGAGCCCTGAGATGCCCTCACCAAAGGGCGAAGGCATGGGCAGGTGCCCAGGCGAGGAGCGCTGCGGTGCTGAGCCCTGCTGAGCGCTCGGCCACGGGAGCAGCACTGCTCCGCTGCAGCTGATGCTGAGGAGGTGACACATGCACCACTCCCCACATAAAATGACTGATGGCTTTTCTGGGTATCGCCTGCAGCGATGGCTCATTAATCCTTGGGAAAAAAGGCTGGGGTATAAATTTGAGCCTGGAAAATGGTCTGTGCCTTTGAAATACCATATAGGCAGTAAGATACAGTGCTATCAGTGCTGGCCTGAGACATGGCCAGTTTCTGGCTCAGCCGTGGACCTGCTGGGTGATGTCTGGGAGGCATTTTGCAGCTCTGCCCAGGAGGAAACTGGAGTTGAGTGTGTCTGGACACTGTGTCAGCACCACGACAAGCGCAAGGGCATCGATATCGGCCTCAGAACGGTGAATCTCAGGCAGCAAAGCCATAAACGTGCTCGTAACACAGCTGCATAGTGAAGCACTGACTGCAACCAGACCTCCAGCGATAGCTACCTGATTTTAGAAGCAGCAAGGATTTTCCCCAACGTGCATCTTGTTCACAATGAGTTTCTTTGGTGGCAGTGGTGACAGTGTTTTCTTTGGTAGGCAAAGGGGCATTTTAGTCTTTGAAATATGAAAAACTGGCGGTGGCCAAAGAGGGGACCCCGAGTGAGGCAGACCAAAGATCTTCAGAGGGTCTGGGGATGGTCTCCAGCCCCTGGCTGGCGTGGCCAGCTCACGCCCCCAGGGTCACAGCAAGGATCCTTAGGTCAGGATTCGATTGCCAGTATTCATCCTGCTTCCCTCGGCGGTTCCTCCTCCCTTCTCCTTGCTGGTGGTCTGGCAGCCTTCCTCTAGCAGACTGCGCAAATGTGCCCCGTGGTATGGTTTGTCTGTCTCGTGGAGGTTTGAAGTCTTTTTGGACGTGCACAGGTACCTCTATTTACATGTCAGTCCCACTAAAATGTGTAGCTAGGTGAGTTTATGCATTTCCACAGACGATGTAAAGCTGTGTGACATTTGTGGCCAGAATTTATCCTTTCACCAATTCAGCACGGCACAGAGCAATTATCTTTGTACTGCAGGAGCTTGGTGTTGTGTAACCACAGAGAAAAATCCCCAGTGCCTGGGATCCAAACCCCCTCACCTTTAATAAACAAAAATAAAACAGTTTTTCAGTTTGATCTTCCCACATTCCAGTCATTATCCTACAGGGTGAATCCCGGTTAGGTATTAAACCAAGAATCATGCAGAAGTTAATGTGAGCTTCACACTTGGGTACATTTGTTCGAGATTGTCAAAGCAAAGGCAGCCTCAACCGTAACACTTCAGACGCCATCAAGTAAAGCATAATTTCTTTCTAATGAAAATTTTAAAATCTGCCTTTGAGTTAACCACAAATAAGCAGTTTTGTGACTGATCTACACCTTCGTTTCCTTCTCGTGTAAACCAGAAAGAACAGATTTCAGTCTCCGCAGAACTGCAGGGACAAAGGCCTTTTCCAGAGGTGCAGGGGATCTTACTTGGGTCCCCCCCAAACCCCTCTGGGTTTTGCCCTTGGCAGCAGGACAGTGCGTGGCGCCTCCCAGCTGGGGAAGGGGACTGGGACCAGCTCCCTGTGCCAGTCCCTTGCTGCCTCGGGGTGACACAGGGCTCGGGCAACCTTGGCACGTGTGCTGGGAGATCCAGCAAGGAGCGGCTTCCCCACACCTCCTGGGAACAGGGTTTTTTCCTGGCCCTTCCTTGGCCTCCGAATGTTGTGGTGACACGGTGACATGCTGAGGGACGGGCCCGATTCTTACATAAGCAGACCTTGCTTTTCCCAAGGGAGGGCTCTCTGATTTCAGCTCACCTTCTGAGGAGCAATAACCTGCCCCGAGAAACTTCCGTCACCTCCTGGAGGACAGCGCATCACCCTCAGACAGATTTTGTCCTTTCTATGGAGTGAACCCCTGCCAGCGGGTTTGGGGGCCCGCTGTTCACCCCCCCTGCACCCTTGGCTACCACTGTGCTGGGCGAAGGCAGGTTTCAGGGTGTCCGGAGTTCTACCCACAACCTAAGAACCAGGGGCAGGTGTCCTGCAGGAGCCGGAGCATCCTTTCAAGGTGCTGCACCCCACGGTTTGCACAAGGGCTCGGGGAATTGAAGGTGACTCCTCACCCTCACCCCGTTACTGGGAAATACTGGTGTGGCTGCGCCCCGGGCTCCTTCTGTGGAGCGCTGGATGGAGCCGGGGGCGCACCCAGAACCCCAGCGGGGCCAGCGAGGCTGTCTGCGGGGGGATGTCGCGATGCGACAGCCCGACAGCGCAGCGCGGGGGGCCGGGGCAGCGGCGGCCGCAGCGGTAGGGCCGGGTAGGGGCAGCCGGGGCGGGCCGGCCCCGCACGGCCGGTTGTTCGCGGCGCGGGAGGCAAACGGCCCACACCCGCCGCGGGGGCCCTTCCCTGGGCGGGGGGCGCCTTCCGTCCGCGGGGGGTGTCCCTTCCCTCGGCACGGGGAGGGTGGCCTTCCCTCGGGGGGGTCCCTTCTGTCAGCGGGGGGGGTCCCTTCCCTCGGCAGGGGGAGGGTGGCCTTCCCTCGGCGGGGGGTCCCTCCCTCGGCAGGGGGAGGGGGGGTCCCTTTCCTCGGCGGGGCCGTTTCTCGTGGGAAGACGGCCGGGGGTCTCGGGGCGCTCCGGGCCGCCAGGGGGCGTGCTGGGGCGGGCGGCTGGCGGGGCCCGGTGCGGACGTGGCCGCGGAAGTGTGTGGCGGGGCCGGGCCGCCCGCAGCGTCTGACGGCCGGGCGGGGGGCACCCGGCGCCATGTCGCGGGGCGGCGGGAAGGGGCCGAGCCTGAAGGACAAGCTGGATGGCAACGAGCTGGATCTCAGCCTCTGCGACCTCAACGAGGTCCCGGTTCGGGAGCTGGTGAGCGCCCGCCGGGGCCGGGGCCGCCAGACGCGTGGGAGGAGGGGGCTGCGGCCTGGCCTGCGGGTGCTTGTGGCGTCCCGGCCGGGGGTCTCGGGCCGGGAAGGCCAGAACCGGTGGAGGTGGCCAGGGGGACGCCGGAGAAGCCGCAGGGGCTGAAGCAGCACCGGCAGCAGGGCAGGGCTGCACCCCGGGGCTCACCCCGCGCTTTGTTTCTCTTCCAGGCCGCTCTTCCAAAAGCCACTATATTGGATTTATCCTGCAACAACCTCATTTCCCTGCCGGTAAGGTACCAGAGAGCCTTTGTGGGGACGGGTCTGCTGGAAAGTGTTCAGAAAAGATAACTAGTGCCTCAGTAAAGCCTCCCGGGGAGGTTTGGGGCTGGCGCTCCCCTCACCCTGAGGTGGCGGAATGGCTCGGCCCCAGGGCCAGGCCCGCACTGGGGTGGGTTTGGCAGAGGCGGGAGAGAGGAGGGCTCTGTGCTGGGTGGAGGTTGTAGTTTCAGCTGCCAGAGGGTCCCCGCGCTAACACAGACCTGTCCCCAGCAGTGGAGACTTGGATTTGTTCCCTTGTACAGCCCTACATCACCCTGGCAGTCAGTCTGGGTTATCTGGCCCACTGTTCTCCATCTTCCGAGGCAGAGGAGGGGAGTGATTTACTTCTATCACAATTCCGTAGTAAATTAAGGATTTGTGGCTTATGTGACGTGCAGGCACTCTCCACATCCTCCCTAATGAGGTTTCCCCATCAAGGTGCTGACAAGCTTTTTTTCTGGGTTTTGTTTGTGTTCGGTTTTTAGTCAGACTTCTGCAGTTTGATGCATCTGGTGAAACTGGATTTGAGTAAGAATCGGCTTCAACAGCTGCCCTTGGACTTTGGCCGCCTGGTCAATCTGCAGCACCTGGACCTTCTGAACAACCGTTTAGTCACCCTGCCAGTCAGCTTTGCACAGCTCAAGGTAAAACACTGTGCTGGGCGGTTATGTAAAGCTTTGGCATGCAGTCCAGGGTCTTGTGATCCTTCTCAAGTTGATTTCTCTGGTAAAGCATCCATCCTGCTGACTATCCGTTCCAAAATTCAGCTGGCTCTGCACCGCAGCTCAGTGGAAATTATCTTGCTTCTATTGAAGATGTCTCTGCTTAAGCTCTCCTTGTCTTCTGTACCTGTTTCATTCATGTGAAAACTAAGTAGTTCTTTGCTTCTGCTTTGGATCTCTCAAGTAATTGCAAGACTACAGTGCTCTTACAGCCTTCCCTTTATCATTTCCTTCTGCAGAACCTGAAGTGGCTGGATCTGAAGGACAATCCTCTGGATCCTGTCCTGGCTAAAGTAGCAGGAGACTGTCTGGATGAGAAGCAGTGTAAACAGGCTGCTGTCAAGGTAAGGAATCTGCTTTTATTCTTTTTTTCCTTACTTGGCTTTGTTGGTGGTGGTTCTTCATCTTTTAGCTTAGTGAGCTGGGCAGCTGCTGCAGCAGTTTGAAGTTTTGTTTAGCCAGTGAGGTGCAGATTCACTGCACTGACTTCACTGCTTCTCTGCCCATAGAGAGCAAACACTGAGCTGAGTAGGATTCTTGTCCATTAGTGGAGTTAAGAGAGGACTAAATGCTGGTTGCCAAGAAAGTGGAGGCATAATCGGACAAAATAATCCATGTCCAGACTTCTAGTCCAGAGCACAAAAATCTCTGAAGAATTTCTGGCAAATTGTAGGCTTTACGTAAATAGAAGTGTTCTGTGATCCTCTGTATCGGCTAGCACCAGTTTCCCACATTTGTTTTTTAATGAAAAGATCTGTTTCTTAACCACAAAGATACATGTGGGAAGGTGTGAGCTCTCCTCCTCTTGGGAGCCATACCTGTAGGGATAAGTCAGGGGTGGTGGTTGGCCCCAGCTGACTGTCCTCAGCTACACTCCAGCTGTTCTGTATTGAACTGACTGTGCAACGAGCCTTCTGCAGAGACCTCAGGTTGTTTTCTTGGACCTTGAAGGTACTGCAGCACATGAAAGCAATCCAGTCGGAGCAGGATCGCCAGCGGCAACGGAAGCTCCAAGCAGAGCGAGGTAAGCACCAGGAGCCCTGACATGCTGTCTGCTGAGGACTGTTCTCAGTCTCTCTTAGGTGCCCAAATGGACTGACTGCCATCTAACAAACTGCTAAAAGTACATGCAACTATGAAAATCCTGAGGACTTAGGGAACAGTGGGATAGAAGGGCTGGAGGGAGAAGGATAGCAGGGGATAACTATGAGATTTCTTGCCTGAATGGTAGTTAGCTCTCTAGATGGAATGCACTGTAGATTACCTATTAAAAATACAAAAGAACAACAAAGGATTTATTTTAAGGGAAGCCTAATTCTGAGGGAGCAAAATGCAAGGTATGTCATGTAAAAAAACCACCCAAAGATAAAAGAAGAGAATAGTTACTTGATTGGTTTCCTCTTCCTGATTGGGAACAGATAAACAGGTAGTAAGGAAGAAGGCAGTCACAACCCTTTACATAAAAGGAAAAAAATTCCTATTAATCCCCAGAAATGGAGAAGAAGCGTGAAGCAGAACAACGAGCAAAGGAGGCTCAAGAGAGGGAGCTGAGGAAGCGAGAGAAGGCAGAAGAAAAGGAACGCAGAAGACGGGAGTATGATGCTCAGAAAGCTGCAAAACAGGAGATGGAAAAGAAAACTAAAAAAGAAACTGTGCAGATCCGAAGTAAGTGGTAGCCATTTTGGGTGGGATTGCATCAGATTTCATCACATTGCGATGCTGCCAGATTTGCTTTCATGCAGCCTAGGTACCTGGAAGTGGAGCAGGGGGAACCTGTATGACTTCTAGTAAGCGCTACTGGTGTTCCCTTTTCCCCTTAATTTGTGTTCCTGGTGAGCTGCTGAGCTACAAGAAAGTTCAGCTGTTCCTAAGGAGAACTTACCTCCACTCATTTCTTTTTAAGTGTACTGACCTGTATGTGCAAAAGCAGGTCTTGTGTTCCACAAAGGTGCTTTACACCCTCTTCAGTGCTGACCATGAAACTAAATTTCAAACTTTTCATCCTAAACAGTTAGATCCTGCACATCTACTTACTGAACAGTTAAGTGATGAAAATTCATGACAAACGACAGCTGCAGCACAGGCTGAAGTATCTCACCCGAACAGCTTGTTTCTGAATGTAGACTATTAAAAAGATACTTGATGTATTCCTCACGTTCTCTGTCTTGTAACGCCCTCATTACAGAGCCCGCCTCCAGTTCTCGTCCTGCTCAGCCACCCCGGCACAAGCACTCCTGGTCGCGGTCGGTGCTGAGAGTCCTGCTCTTCGTGCTGTTCTGCATCCTCTGTACTTTGGCCGCCTGCAAGCTGACAGAGCTGCAACGTCAACCCCTGTGCATCAGCGTGAACACTCTCTATGAGGATGTGGTAGCCGCTCTTCAAAACCATAAAACCCTGCAAAATATGCTACAACAGAACTCGCAGCAGTGATTGTCCTGGACAGGCACTTGCTTCGTCAGCATCTCCTTCCACCATCTACGCAGCCAGAATTCCTATGGAATTGTGTTCTGATGAAACTGCTTTTAATCAGTCAGCATTGGTTTGCTGCTCCACTCCACCCAGAGCAGAGTTATTGTTCAGATCATCTTTGCCATGCATGTTTCGCAGTTGGCCTGTAACTCCCATTATTTGCCCACATTAACCTAAACTTGCTAATACTTCTTACCTCCACGGGATGTTTACCTAGATGGTGAGACACAGAAAGCTGCCGATCTGTATGAGTGGAAAAAAACAGCCCTTGCATTATCTGGGTGGCTATAGCTCTATCCTGGAGGTAGGAGGGTTTTAATACATATCCATTCCTTGCTCTCATTTCTATTCCTGCTAAAATTGGTGATACAGCTGTACGGGAGTAATATATTAAGGCCTACTCCAGGACCAATTACAAGTGTGTAGGATGGCTGTGCATCTGTATGTTGGAGTGCAGAAGCTGATTTACTATTGAAAGGAGCTGAATTTTCAATACAACAGTTTTCGCAGCAGTTTGTCTGAACTGGATGTTTATGTTGCTAATGCAGTTTTCTTTACTCGGGTATTTTAGAAACTGTCAAAAAATATTTCAAGAGTAAGTAAGTGTAGTTAGAAATCAGTATTTTAACCAGCTAGTGCTGACAAAGCAGCTGCAGCCGCGGCAGGCAGCACTGGGTGGCACTGTGGCAGCACCACAGGAGCAGACAGGCCAGGGTTTTGCTGGGGGAAGGCTGGGGGGTTTGGTGGTTTGCAGCTAAAGAAAACTCACCTGCACAAAGGCCTACAAATGAATTTATAGTTCAGAGAAATCCCGAGGTCTTTCATATCCTTAAGAGCTTTGTGAGCACTAAAATGAAGTGTACGCATAATGTTAAGCGGAGGTTTCAGAGAATATCCATGTGACAGACTCCACTGAGACATCCTACATTAGTTACCAGAATTGCTGCCTCCCATCTAATACCTGGGATTGTTGCTGCTAAGAGTAGTGCCGCGAGGAAAAAGCCTGTAGCATTTCATCCCAAGGTCATCAAGGCAGTAAGCTGTCACCTTTTTGTAACCTAATGGTAAAACTGATTCCCCAAGTATCACAGAAAAAAGCAACAGCATGAGTCAAAGGAGGGAAGGGCTGCCTGCCTCTGGCTTAGCAGTATGTATTGTTTTCTAAGCTTCCTTGAAACAGTTTTAGGCTTTGCTTTTGGTATTTAACTCATTCTTTAAAAGTTCCTTGCTTAACTCTCCAGAAATGCTCAGAAAAATGGCAAACAACATTCAAAGCAATATTTCCTCTCTGCAGACATTCCTGCCAGCATCTGTTGCTTTGCCATCTTAAGTTTGCAAATGCCAGGCTAATAAGATTTACCAGTTAGGTCAGAAGCGTGCTACTGGCCAGGCAAGGGCTTCGCCAAATACCTGCTTTTTTCTTCGGAGGCATTGTGGTTCCAAAGGGTAACTTCCACACACTGGAAGTTTAATTCACTCTGGGCACTCATCTCCATAAGTGCTGCTGTTGCAGACCTCAGCTGTCCTTGTGTGCCTGTCCACAAGTGCTAATGGCTTTGTAGACAGGCAAGCATGTTCCCCAATCTAATTAAAAGAAAGCTTTTTCTGCCAACTGTTTAGACCTCATAATTCCAGCACATATAATCAGATTTCAAGACCCTCAATAGATTAAGCCGTCTGGAGACTGAATCAAGGCAGTCTAAATTTATATCTGAAAATTAGTCTTACTCATTCCCATCTGCCAGACTGGAAAACTGACAGTCTTATTTTGTGAGGTAAAGTTCTTCCACCTCACTCGAGCAGATGCTGGGGGTGGGGGGTGGGGGGGCAGCACCATGTTGCTGTAGCGTTAGGATTTCCAATGTGGCTTCCAATGAGAAGATAACTACTTGCAGTTTAGGGTAGCAGTAGAAAGTATTCAACACGGGGCATACCTGTCTATATTCAAGACAACATGTTACAAAGCAGAGTTTATTATCCAAAATTGTTTATGAAATAGGAGGAATTAGCAATACTATAAACGGTGTCCAATTCACGTTCTGATGATGTTCACCGCCTTTCTTCTGCAAACTCCAGCCGTTCAACAATTTCATCCAACCTTCTTCTGCTACAATAAAGTCTTGAACTTGGATCTTGAACTTAACCCGGACCTTGAACTTTAAACTTGAACTTGGAACAATAACTTAATTATCTAAGCGTTTCTTCCCAGAACAAAACGGAATGCCTAAACCAGTCAAACTGTAACAGCCTCCTTCCCTGGGGCTATGGATTGTAATTCAAATAGAGAGAAGGGTTGTAGGAAGTGGTGGGCTGATCGATTTGTCAGGAGAGGTCCGGTCTAACTGCCTGGAAGGTCCTGCCAGCGCCACTGCACGAAGGGATGTTGACCAGCAGGTTTTCCTGCTCCGGCTCCCAGGTTAGGTTGTAGGCCTAAAATCAACAACAAGGAACAACAGTGTCATCCGTTTGGATACATTGCTCAAAAAAAAATAACCAAAGCTAGGCACCTGTGACTGCTCTACCCTTTCACAACATAATTTTTCACCTGGTCCCTCACCAGGTCTCTTTGGTGAGCCGACAGGCTGATGTGGAACTAGTAGTGCTCCCTCAGGAGCCTGCTCTGTACAGCCAAAAGCAACGGGTGCCAAGGCATCCGTTCCTTTGCTGCCTTACTAAACATCTCCCACAGAATTATCATGTCAAGTACCAGTTACATTATTTCTTCCATGCCTTACGTGTGTTGGCCGTCTGCGCACAGTGCTCTGTATTCCTGAGGCAATCTCACCTGGTACAGAAGCTGAGGAGAAGGGAAGGCAGCCGCAATAGCCTCAGCCATCGCAAAGTTGACCTGCCTAATTTGTTCTAACTGCCTCTTCCAAACTTGCAAGAGACCATTTACAACACGATCCACGTTCGGCCCTCCACAGCACCCCGGACCCGCGTAGAAAGGGAAGTCCATCTCCTCTTTTGCTCGCCTAGGGAGAACAAAGAATGGGAAAGCAAGTAAGACAATGAGGCTATGAAGAAGATCCTATCCCTGCATCTGTCATTGCATTGGCGTCAAATGCTGAAAGTCTGACCCTCTTTTCTTTACATGCATTACCAATTTCCTTGCTTGAGACCCAGATTTCCTACTGAAAAGGGAAACAATCCTGTACTTGGGAGCACTCCTGACACAAGCCAACATGCACACAGAGCGCTATGTTGACACGAGAGAATTCACTTTCTGTCAGCCAGTGAAAAACTGTTGTCCTGAAGTACAGCCATGTAGCTGCTGTTCCCTCCAGTAACTGTGAAAGTGCAGCCTCTACGAAGACATGGCCAAACCTCATCTGCCTGCTCACCTGAATGGTGCTTCAGCTACAGCTTTTGTGAACATGGTGACAAATTCTCCAAGCTCCTCCCAGCTCTCAAACATCTGGATTTGGACTTGTTTGGACACCTGCAGATCCACCAAAGCCTGTAAACCACAAATGGAACAGTTACTCTTGTCACATTGAACACCACTCTTGTCTGAAACAAAAAAGGGCCACAGCTTCTTGTTACAGGATGAGAACAGCCACTCTCTCCCCATTTTGGGAACAGTTAACTTAAGGGACTGAAGTATTCAGGGGTGGCATGCCTCCTGCTGGTTAATACCGGTTTAGTGATGTTCCAGCTGCGGCAGCTCTCCAGCGGCAAGCTGTCATCTCTTGATGTCGCCCATTTCTTGGAACAGTGTTCAAACAAGAGATGATGGCTGCATGCCTGTTTTACAGGTACTTACTTCTTGCACATCCCTTCTGGTTATTCCCAGATTTCTCAGGCTTCCCTCTTCCTCTTCTTGGTTTACACTTGCTGCCGCCTGTGGTGGATTCTTTCTTGACTGAATTCTGAGAAACCCAAGAAGAGCAAAGTAAGGCTGGGAACTCTTTCACAGGTATTCCCCAGTGGTCACTGTGGTGACAGGCTGGAGGGGCCTTTGGTTGTGTGTCTGTATAATAGGGGAATAGTTCTGTGTGGGATCACCCCTGAGGCTCCAGCCTTTGCTACAAGGAGTTAATGTAAACGCCTATGGCATTTGTCAAGGCCAGAGACAACACAGAAACTTTTGGAGGGAAAGAAGTTTAACCTGGAATATTCTTCTACTCCAACGACTGCCAATGCGATAATTTTCTGAGGCATCGCCTCCATCATGTAAGTCACGTAGCCTGACAGGGTCGTAAGCTGTCCCGCAGAGCCCTGGGCCACCTGCAAAGAGCAACAGAAAAAAGAGGAGTTAAACCATTCTGAGATGCACATGTAAGTGCATCAACCTACGGCTCTGATTCTGCAGATAGGTCTGCAGATGAAAAATTCGGTTGGCGCTGCTCTTTGGGGGCAAGCAGGCAATACTTGATCTGGTATAAATTATGGCAGAAAATTTAAAAACCGTCACACTCGATCTGACCATGTTACCTCTTCAAAACTGTGTGAAAAAATTGTAACTAAGAAAGCAAGCTGGCCAAAGCTTTGTATTGTACAACCCGAGTGGTTTTGATCCACCGATGGCTTCCAAAACCAGATTTCTGGTTTACTGAAGCCATGGCTCCATGCCACATCAAAACCTTCCCGCCGTCAAGAGGGATGGACACCACCACTCTTCCAGCAAGGCACGTTCAAGAGCACAAAAGTTATAAGCACTCTTACTTGTTTGTAATTGTAAACCATGCCCATAAAATCCTCCAGCTGAAGCACAGTCAGGACACGTTCTTCTTCTACGCATTCAGTTCCTGCATCCACTTGTTGGGATATGAAAACAGCCAGACCAAGGGTGTGTTTATCATTCACTCAAACCAGTGCTCCCACTCAGAGGCAGGGAGAAGACAAGAGGGGTCTTTATTTGGCCTGCTAAATACAATGACTGATGAGTGTAAATAATGGGGGGGGGGGGGGGAGGAGGGGGGCAAGAACATTGAGATTTTGCTTGCACACCTGAATTTGTCACCTCCAGCTGATGCTGCACGGAATAGCTTGACTAGCCCCCACACAGCAATAATTTTCAGCCTGCAGAGCCCTGAGGACATGCACTCCACCTGCTTTCTGTAAGAGAACTGAAAGCAACGCACAGGTCAGGCCTGCAGAGCAGAGACAGCACCCAACACAAAGGAGGTGCAGGCTGTGAGGACAAGTACCTGGATCTATCACCACGGCAATGCGTTCCTGGCTCCTCCCTAGCTGCTGGGCTTGTGGCATTTGAGCACGGGCATTCTGCTCCCTCCGCTGCCAGGCATCACCGCGGGCTGCCCCACTGCCCTCCGCACCAAGCCTTGCCTTCTTGGCGGCGGGGGCTTCTTCGAGGAACCCGCTGCTGGCCGTGGAGCTGCCAGGCTGGCCTGAGGGCTCGGAGGGAGAACCCGCCAGCAGGCACTCGCAGAGTCTCTTGGCGCCACGGGGGCTGTTTCGGTTGCCATCGAACACTTGTCCAGATGGCACCTGGGCTACCAGCGGCTCCCTGCTGCCGGGGGCCAGCAGGTGGCTACCATCACTCGGGCCAGCTAGCGCCTCCACGTCCCTGCCGCTGGCGTGGGGGTGCTCAGCAGCTGCCATCCTGCTGGCCAGCACACTCATCCTGAGCCTATCAGGCAGAGGGATGAATTCGTCCTCCTCATCATCATCATCCTGCTCCTCTGTGAACACACCCTCATCCTCCTCCAACAGATAATCCTCAAAATATCCGTAGCCGTACTCATGCTCAAACCCATCACCCCCATCTTCCTCACTGTCCTGCTTGTCGCCCTCACTGTCCTGCTCCTCGCTCTCGCTGGTCTCCTCCACAATCACTTTGGTCACCATCCCCTCCTCAGGAGAGGCAGCCGGGGGCTGCCCCTGCTCCGGCTTGGGGGCCGGGGGTGGAGGCGAGGGCGCCATTGCTGCCGGCTGTAGCAGGGAGCTTCCGATAACCAGCCCGGCCTCAGACTCCGAGTCGTCCAAGACGACGTCGAAGTAGCGCCACGTGGCCATGGCTGCGCACCCTGCCGCGTCGCCCAGGCAACTGAAGCCCCAACGCTGCGGCGCCCGCCCCTTGAAGAAACCTCGGCCCAGCTCCTATTGGTCCAAACCCGCCGGCATTATGATGCTCTCGGTCGGACCAATCACAGGCCTCCGCTCGCTTCCCAGCGTTCCCGCGGAAGGATCTGGCCAACCACAAGCGCCCCGCTTACGGCCCGGCCGCCCGGCGGAAGGAGAAGTGCTGTGGAGGGAGGGAAAATGGCGTCGCTGCGGCGGTTGTGTGAGTGCGGTGGTATCTCCCGCTTCACCCCTCCGCGGGGTGGGCAGGGGTCCGGCTGGGGCGGAGGCAGCGAGTCGGAAGGGGTGTCCTGGGGCGGTTACTGCTGGTAGCTGGGGGTCGGGGCCTTGACTTTTACCTCAGGTGGGGGCTGGGCGGGGGCCCGAGCGCTACCCCTGCGCGGGGCCTTTGTGCGGGAAGGGGCCTCGGTAGGGGCCGGGGTGCCGCGGGCCAGATCTCTGGATCCCCCTTGCACTGGAGAACCGCCAGGGACGAGGCCCGCACCGCGTCTCGGCGCTGCCGCTGGATCGCGCTCGCAGCGGAAAATTCAGCCTGGGGCAAGCAGGGTTAATGTGCGCTCGGTGGAGACCACACACCCGGCGGTGCGGCTCTCCCTTGCACAGTGCAGTAGGCAGGAGGCTGTTAAAATCCACTTTTTTAATCTAGAAGTGCTAAAGACAAATAACCTCGTGGCTTTTTTTTTTTTTTTTTTTTTTTTGCAATATCTTGACGTTTTTTCTACTGATTTCCAATGTGACTTCAGTCAAGTTACAAGCTCTCTGTCTCAATTGGCTCTAGACACCAGCTTTTCCCCATGTCTGTTGCTTTGAGGTTCATTTTTTTGCTTGCAGACTTCTTTTGTGCAGCACAAACTGTAACCCTGGAATCAACCTGTTGAAGGTTTGTTTTGACAAAAGGGAATTGGACTATAATTTTGTACGATTTGTGTATATGAAACTGTAACTATCGTCCATCTTTTCCTACTTCCCTGTATTTTTTCAAGTCTCAGAGCCTTTCTTTTACTTAATGGGTAAGCTCTTGAAGTTAATGTTTCCTTGTAGAGCAATTATCCTTTTTGCAGCAGTATTTCTAGCTCTCTGAGTATCTCTGGCAATTTTAACTGGTATTAAATTCATCCAGTGGTTTATTCAGGTTAAGGAAACATGAATGTGATGATAGCCACTGTTGCATACTGACCTGCTGCTTAGGGGCGAAATAGAGGGAGGCAGAAAAATTGGATTTGCCTACTAACTTCTTTTGCATGAAAGGACGTACTGAAGAGACTTACTTATTTTTTTAAGAAGAGCTAATTATATCTCAGTCATTTTTAACAGAAGTTCATGAGAGGCTCAGATTTATTGATAAGAAAACCAGTGTTTTCTGTCACTGTCTTTTGTATAAGGAAGGAGTTTGTGGTGTGGATATTTATGTTCCAGAGAAAATCAGTGTCTGTAAAGACTGATTTTTTTTTTTTTTTCTTCCTCCTTGACTTGTCCTGATTGTAACTCAAGAATTTGCAGAAAATGCTTTTATTAGTATGTTCAGGATAGCAATTACATATATATAATCATCGAATGGTTTGGGTTGGAAGGGACCCTAAAGATCACCCAGTTCCCCCCCTGCCCTGGGCAGGGACACCTTCCACCAGCCCAGGGTGCTCCAGGCCCCGTCCAGCCTGGCCTTGGACACTTCCAGGGATGGGGCACCCACAGCTTTTCTGGGCAGCCTGTTCCAGTGCCTCACCCCTCTCCTAGTGAAGACTCTCTTTCTGGTATCTAACCTACGTCTCCCCTCTTTCAGTTTAAAGCCATTCCCCCTTGTCCTATCACTAGAAGCCCTTGTAACAAGTCCCCCGCCAGCTTTCTTGTTGGCCCCTTTGGGTACTGGAAGGCTGTCCTAAGGTCTCCCCAGATCCTTCTCCAGGCTGAACAACCCAAACTCTCTCAGCCTGTCTTCCTAGGAGGGGGTGCTCCAGCCCTCTGAGCATCTTTGCAGCCTCCTCTGGACTTGCTCCAACAGGTCCATGTCCTCCCTGTGTTGGGGGCCCCAGAGCTGAACGCAGTACTGCACAGGGGGGGTCTCACAAGAGCAGAGCAGGGAAGGAGGATCACCTGCTTGCCTTACTGGCCATGCTTCCTTTTATGCAGACCAGGATTTGGTTGGTTTGCTGGGCTGCAAACACACATTGCTGGGTCATGCTGAACTTCTCATCAACCAACACCCTCAAATCTTTTTCAGGACTGCTCTCAATCCATTCTCTGCCCAGCTTGTAAATGTGCTTGGGATTGCCCCAGCCAACATGCAGGACCTTGCACTTGGCCTTGTTGCACTTCATGACGTTTGCAGGGGCCCACCTTTTAAGCCTGCCAGGGTCCCTCTGGATGGCAAGCCTTCCTTTGAGCGTGTCAGCTGCACCACAGCTTCGTGTCATGGGCAGGCATGCTAGGGGTGCACTCAATCCCAGTGCCCATGTTGCCGACACAGATGTTAAACAGCACTGGTCCGAGCAGTGACCTCCGCGTGGACATTGAGCTGTTGACTGCAACTCTCGGGTAAGACTGTCCAGCCTATTCCTTATCCACCAAGTGGGCAACCCATCAAATCCATGTCTCTCCCGTTAAAAGACAAAGATGTCATGCGGGCCAGTATCAAAAGATGTGCACAAATTCATTAGTTGCTCTTACTTTGTCCGCCAGTGCTGTAACCCCTGTCACAGAAGGCCACCACATCTGTCAGGCACGATTTGCCCTGAGTGAATCCATGTGTTCTGTCATCAGTCATCATCTTATTTTCCATGTGCCTTAGCATAGTTTCCAGGAGGATCTGCTCCATGATCTTGCCAGGCACAGAGGTGAGGCTGACCAGCCTGTAGTTCCTCAGGTCTTCCTTCTTCCCTCTTTAAAAATGAGAGTTATGTTTCCCCTTTTCCTGTCAGTGGGAACTTCACTGGACTGCCACGTCTCCTCAAGCACGATGGACAGTGGCTTAGCCACTTCATCCGCCAGTTCCCTCTGGACCCATGGATGCATCTCATCAGGTCTCATGGACTTGTGCACCTTCAGATTCCTTAGATGGTCTTGAACCTGATCTTTTACAGTGGGTGGTTCTGTATTCTCCCCGTCCCTGCTTTTGCCTTCTGTGACTTGGGCTGTGGGGCTGCAGCATTTGCCTGTGAAGACTGAGGCAAAAAAGTCCTTGAGTACCTCGGCCTTCTCCGTGTCCTGGGTAACCAGGTTTCCCATTTCCTTCCAGAGAGGGCCTGCATTTTCCCATCTCCCTTTTATCATGATGTACCTATAGAAAGTTTTCTTGTTGCCCTTGATATACTTGGCCAAATGTAATTATTTCGGGGCTTTAGCTTTCCTAACCTGAACCCTGGCTGATGGGGCAGTTTCTTTGTATTCCTCCCAGGCTACCTGTGCATGCTTCCACCCTCTGTAGGCTTCCTTTTTATGTTTGTCCAGGAGCTCGTTGTTCATCCATGCAGGCCTGCTGGTGGTTTTGCCTGATTTTCTCTTTGTTGGGGATGCATTGCTCCTGAGCTTGGAGGAGGTGATCCTTGAATATTAACCAGCTTTCTTGGGCACCTCTTCCCCCCAGGACTTGGTACTCTTCCAAGCAGATCCCTGAAGAGGCCAAAGTCTGCCCTCCTGAAGTCGAGGGTAGCAAGCTGGCTGTGCACCCTGCTTGCTGTCCTAAGGATCTTGAACTCGACCATCTCATGGTCACTTCAGCTTGAGCTTCACATTCGCCACCAGCCCCTCCTTGTTGGTGAGAACAAGGTACAGTATAGCACCTCTCCTCATTGGCTCCTCTGTCACTTGGAGAAGGAAGTTACCATCAACGCATTCTGGGAACCTCCATGAGGACCAGAGCTTGTGAACATGCAGCAGCTTCTGTCTGTAGAGGGCCCCATCCATGCAGTCTTCCTGGTCAGGTGGCCTCTAGCAGACCACCGCTATAATGTCACCTGTCCCTGCCCTCCCTTTAATCCTGACCCATAAGCTCAAGGTCAGTTACTCACCCATCTCCAGGTGGAGCTCCATGCACTCCAGGTGGAGCTCCATGGCAACACCCCCTCCTCGTCTCCCCTGCCTGTCCTTTCTGAAGAGCCTGTACCCTTCTGTTCCAACAGTCTGCTCCTAGGAGCCATCCCACCACATCTCTGTGATGCCAGTAAGATCACAGCCCTGCAGGTGTGCACAGGTCTAACTCCTCTTGTTTATTCCCCATGCTACATGCATTTGCATAGAGGCATTTAAGTTGGGTCCCTGAGGAATCTTGACTTCCTGGCTGGAATTCCTTTGTGCTGCTCTTCAGGTGCTTTCCTGCTGACTTACCATCCCTCTCCAGGCTCTGGGCATCTCTTGCTGGCATTGGCATCAAACTGGTAGGAGCGGGAGAGACTGAAGTTCCTCTCCCCAGAAACTTTAGTCTAAAGCCCTTTTCACTAGCTTGGCAAGCCTACGACCGAAGATGTGCTTCCCCTTCTCTGTCAAATGGACCCCATCAGCCCCCAGTCGAGCACTCAAAGCGAGTCCCGTGGTCCAAGTGGCTGAACCTCTAGCTCTAGCACCACTCCTACAACCATTTGTTGGTTCACCACATTTGACTGGCCCTTGCAAACCCCTTCCCTTTGATCGGGAGGACTGACCAAAAAAACTACCTACCCAGAGTCCCTTACCACTACTCCCAGGGCTCTGTAATCCTTGAGACTCCTCACACTGCTCCTGGCTGTATCACTAGTGCCCACTTGAATACGTGCTTATATATTGTCTTGAATTGGAATCTTCTCATTCGTTAGATTTCAAAATATTACTAAGTAAATGCCATTGAGTCAAAGGGGAAACTGAAACAGAGATCACAACTTGTCTTTTTTCAAAGCAATATAAGGCCAGTCCACAGCAACCAGTAACATTTATACCTCCTTTGACAAGGCCTTGCTGAAACATGAATTTGTGCATATCCTTTAACATCGTTGCCGAGTGTTTTATTCCTCCCTGGGCAGTAACTGTACTTGAGATGTGGCCTCTTTGCTGGGGACTTAGGCCGTGGTGGTCCAATTATGGTTTGTCTTAGAAGTACTTCTCCTCCCTCCCGTCCCTGGGCTTTCTGTTGCCTTTAGTTTTAAAGCCTGTCTTAACTGTTAGCCTTTAAACCTGAAAAAGAATAGTTTTTTTCAGCTGATGTTTTTTTTCCTCCTCCAAACCTAGTTTTAACTACTCCCCAGACAAGCCTGGTTGTCATCAGATGTGCTTCTAAGAAAACTGGAGGCAGCTACAAAAATTTAGGTGGTCGCAGCCCTGGCAAGCGCTATGGATTTAAAAAAGTAGACGGTAGGTCTGAGCGTCTGCTGAGTCTTATTTGCATTTCATTGGGTTCTTCACAGTTTCTCCCCGGGTACTGGTGTCAGTTGTTATTTCAGGAGGAGGTGGCCAGGGCAGCTTCCAAGAGAATGGAAAGGGAAGGTTCAGTGAAACCTGGTGATCAAGGGTAGCCGCCGGCAGGAGGGCAGGGTGAGTCAGCCTCCCTCCCAGATGGGCCTGCGAGCGGCCAGCTGAAATTGCCTGCAGAAAACCTCCTTTGATTCTAACTTTGCCTCTCTGGAGCGCCTGGGAGGAGGGTACACTGTGGGACACGTAATAACTTAAGTGCACTTTCCCCCCATGCTGTGGTGAAAAGCTGGGCATTTTAGGTGTTTACAAAGGGGAGAATTATGAGGCTGAGCAGAAGCCAAAGTACAGATTCTTGCAGCCGAGTGCTTAATAATTATTAGCTTTGCTGATGAAAACATATTCCATGTGAAAGGTAATAAAACAAATGCCTTCAGCAACCAGAAAATGCCTTGTACCCTAGAAGTAATCTTTTCAAAGCCTAGGATTGCTTTTTGCCATTGTATATCAATTGCCTTTCGTTTCTCCCCAAGAGCATTTCTGTTTATATGCTTTTAGCATTTGAAGTAATTATTTCTTAGAAAATTCCCACAGAAAGCCGGGGTTTGGAACAGTTTGTGTTCTGCCAGGGCCTCAGGGAGCTCCATTTCTCTGCAGTCTGACTCTATCACTCTGTTGCAGGTGCATTTGTGCATGCAGGCAACATTCTGGCTACGCAGCGGTTGATACGCTGGCATCCAGGGGCTCATGTAAGTGGTTTTGTATCTCTTCATTCGTTCTCAGAAACAGCAGCCCACAACAGAGTGCTGTCCTCAGTGCCTTCTCTCTCTCAAGCTTGTTCTTAATGCTCTTTCTTATATTCTATGTCAACCTGAAGCTGGGTTTCATTGCCTGGTATTTCTTGGTCACAGAGCCCGCTCACACCTGTGCCCATGTGACTCGGGAAAGGTCTGAAAGTTCTGGAAATCCCAAAACGCTTCTGTAACCTAACTGTGTGCTTGTGCTTCAGGGTGGAATCGGTATCTCCTCCCTTGTAACGAGCACTTTTGCATATGGATTGCTGGAAGCAAGTAGTGTGGTTTTATTTTGAAATACAAAGCAACAGATGCTGTTGAAGGCAGGATATCAAACAAGGCAGGCCAATGATCAGATCTGCTTTAGTGGTGGACCTCCAGCCTTCCCTTTCTAACAGTCCTCATCCTCTTCCAGGTGGGGATGGGCCGTAACAAGACGCTGTATGCCCTGGAGGATGGGATTGTGAGATACACCAAAGAGGTCTACGTACCTCTGCCCCGCAGCAGTGAGAGCAGGGAAGTGATCTGTCGTCTACCCAAAGGAGCGGTTCTTTATAAAACCTTTATCAATGTTATCCCTGTCACAGAAGTAGGAAGCTTTAAACTCGTCACCATGCTCTGAGCCTCCTATGTCACATAGGGAGGGACGGGAAGGAGCGACTGGGACAGACCACCACAGCTGGACTGGCATGAGAGGACAATATTATTCTAGCTCTGAAGATACCAGTGTAGGACTTCTTGCTCCTAAAGCACGTGTGGTCAGTGTTCAGGCACTGGGATTACCTGCCAGCATTTGTAAGAGTGATTAATAAATGCTGTGGGGCTGCTGAAGGTCTTGGCTGTTCACAGAACGTGTTACTTCTGATCATTTAATATCTGGAGCTGCCTTCCTTTGGAGAGCCTGTCCCATTGCGCCACTGGATGAGTTCTCTCTACACTCACTCCTCTGTCAGTACCAGTCCCTAATAATCTCTTCTATTTTTAACTCACTCTTAGACATTACTGTTACATTTGTACCTTCATTCAGAATACTGCAGAACAGATCCTTTTTCACTGGCACCTCAGTCTGCATCCCAGGAAATTATTTTTTTTTCCTTCTAACTCACCTCAATGATTAACTCCAATAGCTGAAAGCATTGCATTTACTAGCCACGTGAGGCGAGTTCACAGTCTAACTCATGACTAATTTTAGAGTGCCTGGTAAGATGCATAAGACTGGGTGGTATTTGAAGCTCAGTGGCTGGAGGTGTATCAGAAAGCCATAATGCAGAAGGCTTCCCTTTTAGTCTTCCAAGTCATTCCGTGACATTTTTGAGTTTATATTGCTTGAAAGAAAGGAGCCCAAATTCCTTGTGGCCAAACTGATCTAATTTTATCTACAGGTTTGTAAATACTATGAAATATTGTCTCTGCAGTAGAAAACAGGTTATCAAAATCTGTGATGCTGACATTATTAGATTGTCTGCTCTGCAGAAGGAAACTGGGTAAACTGGGTCAGCCACGTGTGTCCACCTTTGTTTTATGTTTGTCGTGGAGACCACCAGCTATATTGTCCACACTTCTGTCCTTTCCCAGCTTGCATATCCAGTCACACAGTTCATCTTGGTGGTCAGTGTTTGCATACAGCAGGTGACACAGCCCCTGGAGCCTCTCAGTCTTGAGCTGAAGTCCACACAAAATTGCTCTCCATCACAGAGGACCACACAGGAGCACACAGCAATGCTCTGATCAGATTGGTTCTGCCTCTCAGGTGAGGAGTCCCACCTGGCAACCAACACACTGATAAAGTAAAACATTTTATAACCTAAGAAAGAAGTGGAATAGCACGACGTGACCACTGAGGTCTGACCCTTGGCACGGCTGGCAGCGCTTGCCTCACGGAGGTAGATATGCCAGCTGCCTGGAGGAGCTCTGGCTGAGCAGACCTTCACCTTGGCTTTGTCCCCTGTGTCAAAGCAAGCAGCTGGTCTGTCTCCTTTGGTCACAGCACGTTTGCCAGAGAAGAGCAAACAGGCACCCCTGGTTGCTCCGCTTGGAGCTGGAGAGCTGGCGTTGGCTCCATGCTTGTCCTTGTGCTGCAGGAGGGACGGTACTGCTGCCTGGGGTCTGACTTGCCTGTGTCTTGGCCGAGTGTGAATCTGGGTGAAGGTCTGACGTTTGGCCGTTCCCTGCAGACCAGAATGATGCCACAGGCACTTCTGTCACTGACACCATGGGTGGAAGCAGTGTGCTGAGGCCGAGGCCTCACACGGCTGTGTTTCGCTGAGTTTGGTAGCTGAGAGGGGCCTGGAATGGGTCTGACACGCCACGTCTGTCCAGGGTCTCGGAGCTCATTACTGTTCCTGAGAAAGCTGGAGGGTGCCTCAAAGCATGCTCATAGGGAGGCGGCATCTATTGAGGAGACAGGAAGAACATCACAGTGGATCAGCAATAACCAGGAGATTATCCCACCTCTTCTTACAGAGCAGATGACAGGGCTCACAACTGCCACCAGCCTGAACCGAAATTCCTGCAGCCCTCAGAGCAGCAGGCTGCTGGCTAGATGAGGTGAGTGCTTACACTGCTTTTGCAACACAGCAGGGCAAAAAGCCACTGGAGAGGCACATTCCCCCCGCTGCCCCCTCACCCTCTCTGTGCTGGGTTCCTGCTCTTCCCTGTTCCCCTTCAAGGACTTGCTGCTAGTCACAAGGCCAGAAAGGCCCTGATTTCTGTTACGAGAGGACTGTTGTTTGCCTGCCTTTGACCAAGGATCGATTACTGGGGTGTATACAAGCACCTACAAACCTGGCTTTCTACCCAGGTTTTGACAGTCTCACTGCACAGCAGCAGGTGAGCCTCTGGGCTGTTGCTAGCCCAGCTCTGCCAAAATAAACTAACTTTCTCTCCGGTAATGAGCAACGGGAGTGGCACAGGGATATTGTGGAAGAGCCCCTGCTGTAGTTCATCCATTGCTCATCTTTGGGGCCTTACTCTCCTGTGCCCTCAGTGCTCTGGTTTCAGGGCAGGTATCGTTAGTTACAGCTCCAAACACCGAGCAGCAAGTGCTGACCATGCCAGATGTTACGGTACAACTTTAAGAGCTCCAGATCCAGGTAAATCAGTGAACCTTTAGTGCTGTGCTCAGGGTTTCAAATGTCTCTGTTTCGCTTTAGTCAGTAAGGGCTTTTTGGTCGACAGGAGGCTCTTGGGACGCTGCTGCAGGACTGACTGGGCAGATGCACTCGCTTGTCTCTGTTCTATTGCAGGAGCGCAAATCTGAAATGTCATAACAGGCAAAGCCTCCTGCTCATAACTAAGCCATAAACACTTATTGAGGAGCATCCCGGAGGTGTCACGCAGGGAGAAGGGACCAAAAAATTATGGAAGCCTTACAGATCTAAAAATAACATTCCCAGCTTGGACTTGCACCGAGGGGATGATCCAAAGGGCCTGCCCTTTCGGCAGCAGCTCTGCCCTGCCTCCCGGCATTTCTGCCAACGTGCTGGGAGAGCTTGATCATTAACCAGCACAATGTACACCAAAGGAGCCTCCTGATACACTCCGTGCCCTTCTCAGAGATAAAGGCTATCAGAGCAAGGCAATCGCAGAGAACAGAGTCCTTAGCTACTGCAAATTGCTGAAGCAAGTCCCAGGTACAGACCAGAGCAGGGGGGACTGCCCCCGTGCCTCTGCCAGCACCCTTGTGCAGGGGAGAGAGCACTCACCTCCTGGGAAGGCTCTGCCCACAGCCCAAACCTCTCGGCAATCATCTGATGGATTTCCCGCTGGCGATCTTTCTTCCGCACGCTCTCGTAGCTTGGCAAACGAGGCTGCTCCCAGGAAGGCAGCTGGTAACTGCTGGGGGGTCCGACACAGAACAGCTCGTCTCCCTAGAAATGCCCAGCCCAGAAGAGAAAGGTCAGTGTGGCGGTGCCTCTACTGGAAGTTCACAGCCTGGTGCATCTCGAGTTACTTCAGGGTTCAAAGTTGTGCGTGCCCTTCCTTACACCTGGAGAGAGGAAATCCTCCCTCCCCGGAGGTAATTACACCATGACCTGCTTTGCCAGATCCCAAGCCCCGAGGAATCTGCCTGCCACTTCACACTCAAATACCTCAGGGCACCATGGTGTCCTCTGCGGCACCCCTGCCTGCCCCGCCCCCCAGGTTTTTATGTCCAGGCAACACTTCCCAAAGTTGCTCCTGCTGTCCAGCATCTTCTCCCTATGCCCCAGGAGCTCTCCAGCTCCCCACAGCCACAGCCTCTTTCCAAGATCATCAGGATCTTCGCTACCGTTTCCCCCCCTTGAGCTCCCATCAGGGACCCAGCTGTCACCTGCACGCCAGGGTTCTCAGCAGCACTCTCCAGCCGTGACGTTCCACACTGGGGACCCACCAGCCGCTGGCTGCTGCTGAAGTAGGGCGGGGGACAGTCCTGGAACGAGGGGTGCAGGAGCACGACGTGAGCAAAGGTGAAATCCCTCCCATCCCACCCAGCAGCAAAGCAGAGCTCAGCCAGCTCACACGGGACAGCCTGGGAAGCGGGACGGGGGAAGAGCGACCTCTGCACATTTGGCTGACACGGCTGTGCCAGCCTCTGCGGGCTGGTTCACCGATGCCAACAGCCCAGGCACCTCCTCCGTGGGCAGCGCAGGGCCTGCACTAAGCACCTGAGGCAGCTGGCACCGCTGAGCAGCACAGCCAGAGGGCTGGCAGCCTGGGCCGGCTTTCATTCACACTCAGCAGAACCGTCTCTCTTTGAGGAACAACAAAAAAAAACCCAACCCAACCATTCTGCTGGTGTAGATAAGAGTGCCGTCACATGCTCAGGGTTACTGAATTTGTAAACTCTTATCTGCCAAGGTAGTCATTTCAGGATAATATAGCAAGCAAATCCTCAGAGCAATAGCTGTTCTGTTCGTGAATCAAGTTAAACTCGATTCCCTGTCAAGGTGTTGAGCAACAATGAGCCGAGATCCCTGTCATGAACAGCAGCCCTGGAGCCAGAGCCAGGACTGAAGCCATGGGCTGTTCCTCGCTCTCAGAAAAGTCCCATCTCTGCCAGCAGAAAACAGCCCAGAGGCTCCCAGAGCAACCAGGGATCTGCAGGGAGGACTACGAATGACAGATTTACTTTTGCTCTTAACAACTTTTGCTCTTAACATTTGTCTCGGCCCTGCAGCGCAATTACAGAAGCCGCAGGAAACTAGGTTGGCTGGGAACACAACTGTTTGTTTTAATAACTGATGAGCAAAGCCAGCGCAACTACACCTGATGAAAAGCTGCCTCACACTACAACTGCTTCGTTTTTTCTGATAGAAACACATCCTATATATGTTCCCCTTCCATTTATAGTTCTTTGCATCCACATCCATCTGTCCACACAGCCCTTTGCTAAAGGCGAGATGCCTTCTCCTTTACCCGCCCACCCGAGCCAGGCCCAGGCGCGGCGGGGGCTCTGCAGCTCAGGGCACATCCTGCACCGCCGCGGGGAGCAGCTCTGCAGGACGAGGAGCACAGCATCGCAGCACAGCATCGCAGGCCAGGCGGCGGGGAGGAAGAGGGGGAGAGGAGCAGAGGCAGCAATGCAGGCAGGGGACACCCCATTCCCACTGTCATTTCTGCTGGGGACTTCCCAGCCTGTGCCAGACTATCAGAACTGCCTTTCACAGCCCCTCCAGCCCCTGCCAGCCGAAGCCAAATGTCCCCTCTTCTGCCGGGGCCCCTGGAGCGGCACGTGCAGTGCAGCCCTCCCCTCGACAGCCAGCCCTGCAGCTTGGGAGGCCGAGCTTTCCCCAGGCAGCCACCCTCACCAAAGCAGCGCTGGCTGAACACGCTGTGCTTTTTTCCATCACCACCTTCCCCGCTTGAAAGCCAACCCCAGGAAATTACAGATGCAAGTGAAAGGGCTTTGTGTCTCCCTGCTCCGCGTGGGGAAGCCTTGCACAAGAGAGCCGGTTATCAGGGATGTGAGCGATGTGAGCGGTAGCGAGTGGCTTTGTCCGCCTTAGTCCTGAGCTTCCAGCCCCCTTCCCCGCTGGGCCCCTTCCCTGTAAAGCGGAGCCGGACACAGGAGTGCGCCAGGGGAGGGGGACACCCCTCGTGAGCTGTGTGGGGAGCTGGGGGACTGGCTAGTGAGCAGCCTTGGGGATGGTACCCCCAGCAGCACAGTCTGGCAGGGTCGGAGGGATGGATCTCTGGGACAGAGCGGGAACAAGGTCCCACGGCAGCACAGCCTGGCAGGCTTGGATGCATGGATGGGTCGCTGGGACAGTGGGAACAAGGTCCCACTGCCATCAGCAAGCCCGGCCAGGCTACCGGGGACGGGGGAGCCCGGCGGTGCAGCCTCACGGCTCCCAGCGCCAGGGAAGCAGAGCCGGGCGGGGGGACACTCACATACTGGCTGGGAGTCCGGAAGAAGCGGCAGGAGCAGAGGAACTGGCAGCACATGGGGTCCCGGTGGTACAGGAGCAGCAGCAGGATGAGGATGGCCACGATGAAGACGGAGGTGGACACGGCTGCCGGGGAAGGGAGAAAAGGCGACTGAGCCGGTGGCCCAGCGAGCCCAGCGCCCTGGCTGCCGCCCCCCGCCCCTCCGGGCGCCTCGGCAGACCCCTTGGAAAAGCCCCAGCGAGGCCAATGTCGCCTCCGCCCGCCTCGGGCTGCCCGAAGCGCCGCCCTGCGCAGCGCCCCGCTCCTCCCGCCAGACTCGGGGCGGCCTGCGGGGCCGGGGGGGCTCAGCCCATCCCGGGGCTGGCGGCTCCCGGTCAGCACGGCGGTAGGGCGCTCCGACCTCCCGGGGGCCCGCGGCTCCCAGCCAGCCCACCCGGCACCGCCAGCCCCTGCCGCCGCGGGGGCCCGCAGAAGGGCCGGGGGTGCAGCCAGCGCCCCCCCGGGGTAGGGGAGAGCCGCCTCGCCGGCGCAGCTCGGGGCTGCATCGCAAGGCAACGGCGGAGGCCGATCCCGCACGGCAGCGGTCGCCCCCGCCCGGCCCCGCTCGCGGCCCCGCCACTCACTCGCGGCGATGACGATGGCCAGGACGTTGCTGTCCATGGCCGCGGCCGCCGTGTGCGCCGAGGCCTCGCTGGGGTGCGCCATCCCCGCTCCGCCACCGGCAGCCCCTGCCCGCTGCACGCGGGGCCGGGCCGGGCGGGACCGGGCGGGCGGGACCGCGCACGCAGCGCGGCCGCAGCGGCACCGGGACAGGCCCCGCCCCGCCGGCCCTCATTGGCCGCCGCACCGCCCCCCCGGCCCTATTGGCGGCGGGCGGGACCGGCTGCAGGCCGCGGGCGGAGGCGGGGCGGCGGTTGCCGTGGCGACGCGGCGGGGCGGGCCCCGGGCGGGCACAGCCGCGCTGCGAGGGCGGCCCCGGGCCGGTGCGCTCCCGCCCGGGCCCCCGTCCCGTCCCCTCCGGCGACAAGCGGCCCTCGGCGGAGCCACGCCCGGGCCAGCGCAGCCCCACGCCGCCCCGTGCCGGGATTACCGGAGCACCACTGGCCCGGCCGGGCTCAGCGGGAGGGGCTGGCCCCAGCGCTGCCCCGCTGCCGGGGAGGGAGCGCCGGGCTGGGCTGCGGGAGGCTCCCAGCCCTCGCCCTCTCTTCCAGCCCCGCGGGCACCGGGGCGCGCCCCTTCATTAGCTAATTAATACCTTTACGGAAGTGCCACGGCAGCGGCGGCACCCGCAGGGCCCCTGCTGCCCGGCCCGGCAAACCAGCGGGCGGCTCCCGCTGCTCCGCGGGGGAAACGCGGGGCCGGGGGTGACCAGGCTTCCCCCGGCGCGTCCCCAACTCTCACCCTCGCGCCAAGCACCCCCAGAGCTCGGTCCGGAGCTGCACGTCACCCCGGGGGGCACCCACAGCCCCCGCACCCCTCGCCCCAGCCGGGCTCACCCTCCCCGGGCTGGCAGAGCCCCCCCCTGCCGCCCCTCCCGGCACAAACCCAACACCGTGCAGCGCTGAGAGAGAAAGAGAGATATATTTGCGGTGACGTTGCATATTTAAGACAACTTTACATAATGCTCCCAACACAGAGTTTTGGCGTCCTCCCCTGCGGGGTGGGGGCAGGCCCTGCGCACCCCTCTTCCCCTGGAGCATCCCACGAGGGAGTGGGCACAGGAGGGGTTGCGGGGTGCCGGGGGTTCCTGCCCTCCCGCACAAAGGTGCCCCCCACCCTCTGTTTTGCAACGTCCCTCTTGCAGCACCAGCATCCTCAAACCAGGGAAAGCGGCAGGTGAGCCCCGCCGGGGGGAGAGGCCTGAGGCGCTGGAGGAAGGCGAGGATGGCACATCTTTGGGGATAGCAAAGCTCGCTGGGCCAAGGCCCCCAGCCAGTGGCTCCTGCTGCCCCTGCCTCGCAGTGCCCAGCAGCTCCCCTGCCCTGTGCGGGGGGCAGTGCCCCTCCCCAGGCTGCAGGCAAGACACCAAGTATCTTCCCAGGGTGAAAACCACACCCAGATTCTCCGTGTGGCACCAGCCTCACAGGAAGGTGCATCACCAGCTGGCCCCAAGCCAGCTCCGCTGTGCCCCTTCCCCAGAGGATGGGGCAGCTCTTCCCTCGGAGGGGGAAGCAGAAGCTGCGGAGACTGATGGAGCTGGCCAGACCCCGTCTCCCCTCTTTGTTTTTTGGCCAGGGGAGCACAGCAGACCCCGAGAACTTCTGCTGACCCGGGAGAAAAGCCAAAGGCTGGGCCTCGAGGCTGTGGCACAGGGCCACCCTCCGGGCAGGGCCAGTCGCTGTACTCTGCAGTAGGACCTCAGCCCTGAGGGTGGAATTTTGGCAGGGGACCGGGGCGTCTCTTTGCTGAAGTGGAGACAGAGGGGGTGGGGGCTACAGTGGTTTGTTGGACTTGAACCATGAACCCAGCGCTCCCCTGCTCGCTGTCACACAACACGCACCGGCAGCTCCAAGTATTTGGCACAATCCGGCAGCTGCCTCGGGGGGGGGGCGGGGAGCAGCACCCCACAACCCTGGGGCAACCCTGCCCGAGGCCTCAGCAGGAAACGGGGAAATGGGAAACAGCAAAACAATGATGATAATAATAATAAAATATGTAAACAACCCAGCACCCTGTCCTGTAGCACCAGGACACCCAAGAGAACAAGGTATATTACAGTCTGAGGGGAGATGGAGACACAAGGACTTCCCGGCCAATGCGGGGTCTCGTCTCTATTGCACTTTGCATCATATATATTTATATATATATATATTTATAAAAATACAAACTAAAGGGCTGGGGTGGAGGGGATGAGATGCAAACCCTGGGCCAGCAGCAGCTCCATACACACTGCAGGCTTTGACCCATTCTGCTTCCACCTGTCCCTCGAGTCCCTTGCCAGCCTTCCCAGGGGGGGCAGCCAGCAGCATGGGGCCTGATCCTGCACAGATCCAGCCCGGGGCTGGGCAGGGTGCTGAGTTGGTCCAGAGCCTGCCCATCTCCCTCCCTTCCCCATCACCCCTTCCCAAGGCCCAGAGTAACAAATGCGCAGCTCTTCCCAGCCGCCCACACCACTGCCCCTGCAGCGACAGTGCCCACACCTGGGGGAGGTGGGCAAGACCGACCTCACACCTCCCCCTCTGCCCAAAATACCCCACAGCGGGAGGTTGCCCCTGCCTGGAGGTTCCCGTTCTCTTCCTCAAGTGACTACGGTGCACTTGGCACAGGGTGATGTAGTCCAGAGACACCCCCCCACGCCAGTGGCAGAGGATGCTCCTCGCTCCCAAGGCCGCTGCCCCCCCCGCTGCTCCTGCTACCTCAGCCGCCCGTCAGGTTTGACGGGCCCCAGTTCTGATTTGGGGTCCGGGGAGAGGGAGCTCCACGAGGTTTTGCTGCAGGTCTCCAGGGCGGTGCAGGCGGAGGGGCTGCCGACGCAGACATCCGCCACAGACCAGAAGGCGCTGATGGTGCTGTCCGCCCAGTCCTCCAGCGCCTTGCCCGTCAGCTGCGCCTTCTGCACCGCGTCCTCCTCCGCCTCCTCAGAGCGTGGCAGGTTGAGGATCCCCCCCAGGCCCTGGAAGCTCTGCTCCATGTACTCATTGCGGGGGGGGCCACCATGCAGCCAGTTGCTGTCATCTGGGCAGGACAGAGAGAGAGAGAGGATCAGCAGCGCAGCAGCACCCCAGCACTCCACTGGTCCTGCTGCCACCCTCCTGGTGGGGCTCAGCACCCCATCCCTTTGCAACCCCAGCTCTCCCCCAGCCCAAGGAGTAGGGTGCTGCTGCCAGGTGGATCTGACCTGCAAATGGGCCCTCCACAGCCGCCCAGGGGCCTGGTTTGAGGACTCACGGGGGCAAGGGGACACCAGCAGGAAGGATGGCTCCTGCCTCGTCATCAGATGCAGCACAGAGAGGCCAGCACCAGGGGAAGCACCTTGGATTGCCCGCCAGGAGACCCTCCCATCCAGCCCCAAACTCCACAGCATCCTCACCTTTCCTGAGAGGCTGCTTGCGGTTGAAGGTCTGGGGCACCACCAGGAACTGGCTCTCCCCCAAGGGCTCCCAGAACTGGAGGAGGCGAACGGTCCAGATGCCGGGGCGCAGGGGACGATTGAGAGGGGGTTTGTACTGGGTGAACTCTGCCTCAGCATCCACTGTGATGTCGTAGGAGGTGGCAATGACATAGGTGGGGTCAATCCACACCACTGTAGCCGTTAGGTTGGGGCCCCGCGACCACTTCTGCATGGCAACTGGCTCGTCAAAAGGTCCCATCAAGCCTCCAAAATTGCGGAAGAGTCTTTCCTTGGGATCCCACTCTGTGCCCACCTGAAGGGACAGAAGACACAAGCAGTGGGAGACTGGGCAGGGAGGCACTATCCGCTCAGGTTCTGCATTTCACCTCCCCAAACCAGGGAAGGCAAAAACTTCGGAGCCCAAAGTTGCACACCCCACCCTCCACGGCTCTCCTACCTGCCTACACACCATGTCAGCACTAATCCAGCTGTGCGATGCCTCCTGCAGCAGCAGGCACTAGGCACCACAGCCTCAGCTCCTCACCAAAAGACCCCCTTCAGGCCTTTTCTCCCCCCTAAAAGACCACCTTCAGGCCTTTTCCCCACTGATCAGTTCCACACCCCACGGAGAGGCCAAACTCCTGGACAAAGGTTTGATCTCAGATACAACAGTAGCACTGTGTCCCTCTGTCCCGGCAGCGTGCAAGTGGCGGAGAGGAGGAAGGGCAGTACAGTGTGGGAAAGCCAGGAAGCAAACTGGGTATTGTGAAGGAAACTTGTTGGGGGGGCACCGGGGGAAACCAAACCAAAAAAACCATTTACCTCAAGGTTTTGTAAGCGGTTCGCCTGCCCTCCGTGACTCGCCAACTTCAGAGCTCCTTGGGGCATCATCCACACCTCCAGGGATTCTGCCTGCCCAGTTGCTGAATTCTGCACTTCCTGCATCACCAGGTAACCCTGGAAACGGTCGTCATAGAAATATAAGTGCACACTGGATGGGAAACCCCGGGGCTCAAATCTGGAGAGAGACACAGACAGAGAGGTTGCACATCTGAGCGTCAGCATCCTCCCAGCACAAGATGCAGGACATCACTCCGAGCCTGGACCGAACCCGCAGCAAATACCCCACCTGCAGAGCTTGTGGTCCTTCGCTGCCAGCACAGACGTGGCTTTGTGGAGTCCCAGCCTGGAGAATGCCGTGTAGAAGGTGAGGGTGACATCACTGAGGCCACTGAGCCCATCAACACGGTCGTAGACATTCTCCCAGTATGCCTTCAGGGCTGGTGTGTTGGGGGGGTAGCTGCCATAGAGATGCGTGTCCAGGATCTCCAGCACCTCCTGATTCACTGTTGACTCAAACTTGCGGGCGAAGAAGGTGGGTCTGGAGAGTTGCTGGAAGAGCAGAGGCATTTCAGACGGTGTTGGCTGCAGCCACTCTGCCCTCCTGCCTCAGCAGGGCGGCTGGGAGGGAGGCAGACCAGGAAGAAACATGCTGGGACACATCCTGCCCCCCTTGAGGGCACAGGCTAAGGAGCAGCAAACCACAGTCAGCCTCTATGTGGGATCCTCTAAGGCAGGATCAGTGGGAGCATACGGTATGCTTACTGGTGATGCAGATGGGTTCCCATCTCTCCCACTGCCTCCCCCTTTCTGTGCTCAGAAGCAGCCATGTGTCATCTAGCTCCTTTGCTGCAATCTCTGTTCAGATGGGCCGGCACCCTCCGGAGCCGCTGTGGAGCCCTGACGAGGCCTGGCCACATGGCACAGCTTGCAGGATCAGGGCCCTGCACTATATAAGCCCAGGACTGGTGGAAAATCCTGCTAACCTCTCTTTTCAGGGCTGGGTGTGTCACCCCAAACCTCCCTTCTCAGTCTGCAGCCCTATGCACCAGGAGCATTGCAGACTGTTTGTCACAAGGCATTTTGTCCTGCCAAAGACAGGCAAGACAGCACTCCGAAGGGCTTTTACTGAAAAAGTATTTGCCCCAAGTGACAGGTCTGCAGGGAAAATGGGAGAGAAATAGGAAGAGGAGCAGTGTTACAAGCAAAAGCCTGACTTCTGGGCAGGACAGTCAGCATAATCCTGCTGCCCAAGTGCTTACAGACACATCTGTGCTAAGCCCTGGGGAGCCAGCCCTTGCAGGGCTGGGGTGAGGCTCATGGTGGCAGGCACAGCACTGGCGTTGCACCCAGGGGTGCACTGAGAGGAGAGAGACGGGGAGGGGAGAGAGCAGGAGGAGAAAGGATGATCTTTTTCACCTGTAGCCGCAGGAAGTCCTGAGGTTTGAAGTCATTTGGGGAGCACCCGCACCAGTCGACTATGTGTTTATATTGGCACTTACAGCCCAGCTTCCGGTTCCAGTTGGTCACTCGGAGGTTGTTATCGACCAGTGTCTCGCAGGCGTGACTGTTCTCCAGGACCGTGTGGAAGAAGGACTGTGCATGGTAGAGAAAGTACAGGACACCCAGTGGGGACAGAGGACCGGTGTTTAACAGAGACCCCTGACCCCTCACTCACAGACAGAACTCGATTGCTCCTGAACATAACCTACCCCTGCTCCCAGCACCAGGGCAACACCTAAGGGCCCAGGCTGTGTGCCCACACCGGTCCTTATCTGGCCCAGAGGAGTGTCTGGACCTAAAACAAGGTGGGATATAAACATGACCCTTGGCCTGTCTGCTTATTTCTCCCATCTTTCATACCTGGGTCTGGACAAAGGGGAGGCATAAAGCTGCCTGAGGAGAACCAGCAGCCCTTCACAGCTACCCAGGGCAGGGATGAAGCAGGACAGAGATGTTAAGTACAGTGGGAAGAAAATCCAGCCTGTGCCCTGCAGCTAGCACCCACCTCAGCTGGCAGGAGCGTGTAGGTGTAGAACTGGCGCAGCTGGGACACCAGCTGGTCATCAGCATAGACCACGTACTCCACGAAGCTGCGCGTCAGCGAGAACCAGTCAGATCCTCCGTCTACCACGATGCCCTCAGGGATGTGGCGCTCGCCCAGCCGCCACATGTGGGAGTCACACTCATGGAACAAGCGGTCCAGGCCCTGCTTCTTGATAAACCTGGGCACAGGGATGAGGATGAGTGGTTAGGAGCATCAGTCACTTTGCTGGGTGCAGCTACATCCAGAACATCCCCCCTGCCCCAGCTGTTTCAGTTCTTTTCTGACATCCCTCCTTTTTCTGTTCCTTCAGCTCAGCTCTGCCCCTAGCTGGGATTACCTGGCGTTGTCTCGGCCATGAGACTTCAGGAAGTTCTTATCTCGGTATTTGGACAGGAACATCACGAGCTCCTCATTGGTCCTGAGGTGCAAATAAGAAAGCATTAATGACCCCCGGGGTAAAGCAGCGCAGGAAACATTCACAGTGCAAAAGTCATCAGACGCAAGGAGCCTAAAACTGCTTGGTGGGTGCCAACTCAGTCCCTTATCCCATTGCTGGGGAGACACAGATGTGGCCTCTCTGCTGTCTGGTGCCTCACATGCATGCTCCCCTGCAACAGTCAGATTGCAGGAAAAAACAGCCTCCGAGGCACTGGCTGGGTTCCTCTGCAGAGGTGGGACCAGCCAAGCCCTGGAGCATCATCACCAGCACGTGGGTGCAATCTCCAACCCCATCTTCTCTCAGCTCCCTGCTCCTCCCTGCCACTCCCTTCCAAGGCTGCTGCAGCATCATGCAGCCCAAACACCATCATCCTCCCCTACCCCACCAAGGTACTCACCTCGTGGGGTAGTCAGTGGCACTCAAATTGATGAAGAAGTCCCAGGGCCATTCAGCCAGTTCCAGCAGGTCCTTCATGCTACGCAGGTACATCTTCAGCAGGCTGGCACCTCCCCAAATGGTCACCATGCGCCAGGGTGTCACACGGATGTTGGGGTAGTGTTGCGCCAGCTCCACCGCCTCGCGATGGAGGTAGTTGGAGCGCTGCCAGGGAACACAGCTAATGTTCAGCAGGCAGTTCGTCTTCCCAGGTGCCTGTCCTCCTTGCCACCAGCCCAGGGTGAGCCTTAACAACAGCCTCCACAGGAGGGGAGCAGCAAGACAAGACTGCTCTGGGCAGCGGGGATTGATCCTGCCTCCCTGGGGTTGCAGAAATAGTGGTGGGAGGCTCAAAGCTCCACCAGCAGCAAGGACAAACCTTACCCAGCCATCTCCTCTGCTCACCACCCACCCATGCCCCAGCTCTGCAGCCTGTCCCAGTGACTGATCCAGGCACCGTTAGCACCCACCTCCCCTCGCCCCTGCCACATACCTTATCCACATGGATGTAGAAGAAGTGCTGCTGGTGGTACACAGCCTTGATGAGCCGCTTCAGCTGGCGAATGGCCCTGCCGTGCACAACCAGCATGTAGGCGATGCGCACAGGCTTGCTGGGGGGCACCTGCTGCAGTCGGCTCTCATCCCACTGGATGACAGGGCTGACCTTGCCTGTGCGGGGAGAGAGAGGGCTGTCAGCTGCCTGAAGCCCTGGCACCCACCACCTGGAGCTCCTGATAAACCAGGGAGACCTGAGCAAAGTGTGGGACAGCAGGGAAGAGCTCAGCCTCAGGCAAACCCCATCAGCACAGCCCAAACTGGCTGCAGTGCCAGGGCACGGTGGTGCAAGCAGGCCCTTGCATTTAATTGACAGGGCTGCGTAAGGAAAGGGGAGCTGTCCTCTGGCCCCTCACAACAGAAGGTGCAGCTGGGCCTGGCTCTGACCTCCACAGGTTGGGATGAATAGCCCAGCTTAAGGAGGCTGGCACCGCTTTGATTGGATTACAGAGGCAGCAGTAATCTGGGAATCAGTGACAGATTGAGGCCACTTTTTGCCAGGTAGGACAGTTTGGTGACAAAGGTGACCCATGTGCCTGGCTGGGATATATCCCTGATGCCCAAGACAACCAGGAGCACCCTAGCAGGACTCACCTGAGAGCTGGCAGTGGCGAGGCACAGACTGGGGCATGAGGCTGCCAGCCCGATGCAGACAGACCACATTGGCAATCTCCTGTTGGCATTGCTTGCTGCTGGCCCGGGCCAGCGCCGAGAGGGCATCCTTGCCCGTGATTTCGCACTTGGGGGTGAAGCTGTTCTCGGTGGGCTGGGGAGCCCCCTCCACACTGCCTGTGTCACCCTGCTGGAAAACGGCCAGCTGGGCCTCCCCACGCAGCTCTGTCAGGTTCCTCCGGCTGGAGGAGTCTGGTGCAGATGGTAGCCTCCGTCCTGGTTTGTGTCTCACAGTGACAGCTCTCACCACTTTGGACACCAGTGCCCCAGGGCCATCCAGCCGTCCCCGCCACCGCCCATGCTTCCGGCTGGCACTGCCCCGGCGCCCGGCAGAGCTGTCCGAGTCCTTGGAGCCATCGCTGCTCTCAGGCAACCTGGCTTTTTTCTGCCGCTCCTGTTCCAGTTCCAGGTGGATGCAGAAGAGAGAACAGACAGCATTAACTTGTGCCTGCTTCCCCCCAGCTCTGTCAGCACTCTCCCTGGAGCATCCCTCTTGCCCCCCATTTGCGGAGCCCAGTGCTCTCAGTCCTCACAGAGCTCAGTGCTGCAGGAGCAGCAGGTGCTCCAGGAGCAGCCACTGTGCAGCAAAGGACGTTACACCACACAACCACCATTTAAAACTCCAAGCTAAGACCCCACAGCACCTCCTGGCATGGTCCTGGTGTACCCCTCATAGGGACAGCCCCCAATATGCCAGCAACGGACACCTTGATTTGCAGACCCCACCATCACAGCACCCCAGACACACAAAGAGGGTCCTTGCGCTCTGCTGTCAGGCTTGCTGCATGACAAAATGGCCAAGGTTGGTTGTGTCTGCACCAGCCACCCTCCGGGGTCCTGTGTGGGCAGATAAGCGCACGGATGCTCTGGCTGGTGGTGGCGATTTTAACAGGAGGCAAACGGACCAGCTCTTCCCTGCCATAACCACACAATGAGTCCAAGCCCAGCACATTCATCTGGGAGCTGGAGTCCCAGGTGGCTGCAGTCTCTGGGGCTAAAAGCACTGGAGAGGCACTGAACAAGGTCCTGCCTCCTGCCCACACCCCCTTCCCTGAGCCTTGGCTCCCCATGCCGAGCTGAAGCAGGCACTGTGATCGCCAGCTTCTCTAGAAATCCCTTTAACAAACCCTCCCACCGAGCCAAGCGGATGTGTAAAGGGAGCAGTTAATTATGCTTCGTTACCTCTGCCAGGCTGGCTGATGAGCAGAAACGAGTCAGCCTTGGGGAAAGCAGAGAGTTGGGAAGTTTGGATGCCTGCAAGAACCATACTCACGGGGAAGAACTTTCCCAGCGAGTGGTGCCCGTGGGGCCGGGGCCATGTGCCCCCAGCACACCGCAGGCACTCCCAGCTGACAGGCAGGCAGGCAGCAAGGCAGCTGCCCGCTCCAGCCAGACCTCCCTGGGCTGTCTCACAACACCCCCCAAACCCTGCCTGCCCAGACTCCATGCCAGGCACTGCAGGAGGCAGCAAGGCACATCAGGGGCTGTTCCTGGGCAGATGCTTCACAAGGACAACAGGACCGAATCAGCCCCCTGCACAAGCCCCACTGTGGGTGCTGGTAAGGTCATGGCCAGGAGAAACCATGCCATGCAAAGGCTGGAAAGCATCTGGCAAGATCTGCCCACTCTGCAGACCCTGAACTACCCGTGTTGTGGCACAGCCTGCAAACCATGGCTACCCAGGAAGAGGCCAAGCCATCGCTTAACTTCTGAGGGGCTGGCATCAGCAAGGATCAGTCGAGCCTTCTTCCGCCCAGACTGGCGTCACAGGCGGCCCGAGACAGGCGGCAAACCGTTCATTAGTCACCACGCAGGACCATCTGTTCAAGCATTATAAACCTATTTTCTGTGCTGAGAATCACAGGAGCGGAGAGTCAGGAGGTGACAAGCAAGGAGCGAGTCTCTTCCGTGGGCTCAGCCCTGTTTCCTGCAGGAAGAGACGCAGCAGCCCCGCTCGCACCCTCTGCTCCCCAGCGCACCTGGCTTTGGGGACAGACCCACGCAATGCCCACCCTCCATTACAGTCTGCTCATCCCCCTGGAAGGAGCCCTGTTCCCTGCTCACAAGCATGACCAGCTGCCTTCCCCTGTAGTGAAGTGGGTAGAAGCATCGCCAGCCTTTCCAGAGCTGCCAGCTAACGAACTCAATGGGTTCTAATTACCACACCAGAGCAGAGCAATCCCTTCACCCAGCCTGGCAGGGAATGGCTCTGGCCACATAGCTCTGCTGTATTTAAGACTTGTGTGCAGGACTTCTGGCGAGGCTCCCTGTCCCCCTCCTCCCAACACACACAAATGACTCCAGGCACCAGCCAGAGGCCACTTCTCCCATCCTGCCTCCCCCAATGTGACACTGCGGTCCCCATAGTGCCATGGAACTGTGGGTCAGGTATCTACCTGCACCCACCCCATCCCAGCACAGATCCAACTGTGCCGACATCTCCAAGCTCTGCCATTGTGAGGAGCAGAGCTAACAGCATCTGGTGTCCTGCAGGATTCCCCCTCTGGCTGACAGACTCTGGTGTCTGTCACATATGAGCACCCATCAGGCAAAACTGGTACCAAAATGTTCCAGTCAGCACACCAATCTGGATGCCTGATTGACAATTGCAGCAGCCAAGCCTTTAACCTCACAATTAAAATGGCTGGAGCCCCCTAAAACCAAGCTCTTTAGGTGGAAAAATAAAAATCAAGAAATCTCAGCAAAGCTGGAAGGTGTTTCGTAGGAAGCTTCTCTGGCAGCTGCAGCACACAGAGGACACCAACACACAGGCCCCAGCGACGTGCTGACTCCTGTCTTGAAGGAGAGAGATAGGAGGTGAAGTGGGGGTAGAGATGGGACTGGGCTAAAACACTTCTCCCAAGCGACAGATCCTCTTCCCCACCCATGAGGACACTTTGCAGTTTGCATTTTCCTGGTGCCAGCTCCACGGGAGTCCAAGCGCCCCAGGAAGCTCATACACTTGCTCAGGAGCTGTCAGTGTCACCATGATGGAGGCAGAATCGCTTTGGTCCCTCAAGCTCCCACTTTTGTGTGCAGACAGGCTCACGCTCTCTGTGGTGGGGATGCCGTCAGCTAAGGGCTAGGTATCAATGGGAATTTCCTCTCCTATCAGTGAGTTTGGACAGGGATTGTGGTGTTTGATCCCAGTGGAATGAGATAATTTGGCTTCCTGGAGGTAGGAAACTCAGTCTTGACCTGGTGGATGGAGACTGATCCAGGTTCTGCTGGTCTGCATGCCATAAAGCATCTGCTTGGTGAATACAGGGAGACTGCAGGACCCTGAGACTGGGCTTGGAAAGAGAAGTGACGTGATCCAAGTGGCACAGCCTTCTCAAGGAGGGTTGGACTGGTGGCTCTGATGTGGCTCAAGCCTGTCACAGGGCAGCTAGCAGTCAGTGCTGCTGGTGCAAGACGGGTTTACAACCTGCTCCGGTGAAAGGCAAAGATCCTAAGTCTCTGCTCAGCTCACACCAGGGATGGAGACTGCCAGGGAGGGGAAATTCATCCCTCCCCTATGAAGGGAGGAAAAGGAAACCAGCAGGCTTTGAAGAACGAAGCAAGACAGAGAAGGGGGCTGCCAGCAGAGATAAGAGCAGCCCTTCTGGGAAGACCTGGGCAGCGCAGGCAGCTGCCAGCCCAGCATCCAAGTGCTGCTGATGCCCCAGCTGAAGTCACTAGTCTGGAGTGCTCACCCAAACCCAGGTGATCCATGGCATTTGCAAGACTCTCGTCTCCCTTTCTCTCTCCACTGCAAGTCCCAGCCCATTTGTGGTGGGGACAAGCCAGGTTAGAGCTGTGTCCATTAGCAGGAACAAGCCATTTACTCTGGCAATTAAGAGATCCCAAGTTTCCCCAAATCCTTACACGCCTGCAAGGTCAGGCTCTCCTGGGAGGGTTCCTCCAGCTTTACCAGAAATGCCCCAGGGGAACAGTGGCTCCTCCAGGTCTGGCCAAAATCAGAAGCTGCAGTAGGGTGCAGAAGCCAACAGTTTTGCCATTTTATAAGAAATAATGGACTTTTCCCAGCTTGCTAATGTGTTTGGGCTGTTCACAAAGTTCAGGATGGTTCTTGCCTTCCCCGAAGAAGCTTGTCCATTTCCAAGCCCTGGAGTCAGGGCTGCTGGTGGTGAACCATGCCCTCTCCAGATGAGAGGGCCTATGGCCAAACCTGTCAGCTACCCGGCTCACTTTTGGGAAGAGACATGAGGAAACCAGGCAAGGACTGAGGCAGAACAAGCCAACCCAGGAGGCAGTGCAAGGCAGGAGCAGAAAAAAGTAGACAAGCAGTGCAGGGTGGTGCATAGGGAAGGGGAAGCCAGTACCAGTGAAGTGATTTGATCAAGGTCAGAAAAGGGGAAGGGGCAGCTGGGCATTCCTGGCTGCCAGATCTGTTTGCACCCATGCTCCCAGTGCTTCCAAATTGCAGGCAACTCCATGTCCTCTCTCCTCACTGCATTTACTCTCTGGTTCTGTTTGGCGGTGGGCGTACAGCAGCACACGAGGATGCTCACAGCCATTCCCAATGGCCCAAGAGGAGGCCTGGGAATTAATCTGCTAAGTGGTCACTTAGAGACTTCCCTCCCTGCAAGGGGCTGCCCAGTTCCCCTTCTCACCTCTTTGCTCTCAGGGAAAACTTCCTAGTCCTGTGAAAAGACCTGCTGACCACAGTACGGGGTTACCCTCCACACCATGAAGGCACTCCATGATGCAGAGGGGAAGCTCTCATCCCTCCAGGGATTCCCATCTCTCACCTCATGGCCACTGGCTTTGCTCTGCCACAGCTACCACGCTCACCCCATGCCTGCCCCTGCACAGCTCCCAGCTTTCACTGCATGCTGTCCCTGCCAAACCTGGCTTCACCATCGTCACATAGCGGCTTGCCGGCAGCCTGCACAGAGTCCCTACAGCCCCTACAAGCACAAGGGTCCTGCCCAAGATGAGGGGCTCCAGTGCCACACAGACATTCGCCAAAGAAGCCCATACAGGGACTCTCAGCCCTTCCCCAATGCTCCTGGAGAAGCCCAGATGCAGTGGGCCTGGACATGGTCCAGGCAGCTCACAACAAATAAATAAATTCTGATAAGCAACCTAGAGGTCAAGAGCTTTGTTTGAAGGTGGTAGCAATGTGTCCTCAATACCTGCTCCGTCTCTGACCTTGGGCAAACACCTCTGCCAGCCCATGCCTCAGTTTCCCCACAGATAAAATAAGAGGTGATGCCTTTTGCCTTAGCAGAGCCTTCTGGTACAAAGACAACAGAGGAGTGCAAAAGGCCCTCACAGCCTTGCACTTCACAGGGATATCCCTGACCAGACCAGCTAAACAGGAGCTGCCACAAACTTCCTGCGCTGCTGCGTGTGCTCTCCCAAGCTCTCTGAATTCCTTTACGTTTCCATACTTTATGGCTTGGGCATCACTGACCCCAGCCTCCTGCAATGCCTCTCAGACCACAGCGAAGGACAAGACCCCTGCTCCAGCCTCCCACGGTCCCCACCCCACGCCAGACCCCAACCGACACCCCCTGGGCCACAGGGTCACCTCCTCGGGTGCTGTGACCCCACGCTGCTGCAGCCAGACCCCCACACAGGTGACAGCCCGCTGCCCACCCCCAGCCACCCCCCCTAAGGAGCCTAGGGCCTGTGGGACCCCGCCGGGACCCCCACACCCCCAGGAACGCCGTCCCGGGACAGGGCCTCGCCAGCCCCACACAGACACCCGGGGAGGAGGGGGGCACCCCCTTCGTGTCCCCTCCCAGCCCCAGAGCAAGGGGACACACCACCCCCACAGGCACTGAACCCCGAAGGACCCTCACCCCAAGGGCCTCCCACCCCCAAGAGCCCCCTCCCAGCACACACTACCCCCCCGGACCCACCCCCACCCCGGGCCCCCCGCCCACTCCAAGCCCCTCACCGCCTCCCCTGTCCCCCCCCCCGCCCTGTCACCCCCCACAGCCCCTGCATCGTCCCCCTACCCCACTCAGCTCCCCCGGCCCCCTCACAGCCCCCCCGGCTCCCTCACGGCTCCCCCGGCCCCCTCACGGCCCCCCCGGCTCCCTCACGGCCCCTCACGGCCCCCCCGGCTCCCTCACGGCGCCCTCACAGCCCCCCGGCAGGCCCCGGGCCGCCGGGCCGCCCCCCCCCCGCGGCGCACCTCGGCCGGTCCCTCCTCGTCGAGGCCGGCGGAGCTCCAGAGAACGAGCCCCTGGAGCAGGAGGATGGCGAGGGCCGTGGCCACCGCCAGCCGGTACCGCCGCGCCAGCTTCCGCGCCCGCCCGCCGGCCACCATCGTCACGGCCGCTCCGCCGCGCCAGGGCGGGCTGCACCGCCGCGCGCCTCCCGCGCGCACGCGCCAGGGGCAGGGGGCGGGGCCGGGGGCGCGGAGCTGGCGGGGGGGGCGGCCCGGCGGGGACTGCGGGGCGGGAGGGGCGGGGCGGGGGGGCGCGCGCGCAAGTGTGCACTGGGCTGGGTGTGCAATGCGTGTGCATGTGTGCGCTGGGCTGGGTGTGTGGTCATGCATGTGTGTGCCGTCTGTGCAACGCCTGTGTGTGTATGCACTGGGCTCTGTGTGTGGTCATGCATGTGTGTGCCGTGTGTGCAATGCCTGTGCATGTGTGCACTGGAGCATGCATCTGTGTGTATGTCCCCTGGGCTCGATTTGTGGTCATGCATGTGTGTGCAGTGCTGTGCATGTGTGCACCAGGCTGTGCATGCGTGTGGTTGTGTGTGTGTGCATGCATGCACTGGGGCGTGTGTACGTGTACAGCATGCGCGTCCCTCTGTGTAAGCACTGGGGTGTGTCTGTGTTCAAGCATGTCTGTGTCGTGTGCAGGCCTGTGTGAGCACTGGGGTGTGCATGTGTGTGTATCTACATGCTAGAGTGTGTGCGGGTGTGTTTGTGTGCATGTGTGCCTGGGTATGCATCAGTGAGTGTGTGCATGCATATGGTTCTGTGTGCATGTGTGCACTGGAATGTATCTGCATGTCCGCAGCAGGGTGTGCATGTGTGCATCGCAGTGCCCATGTTCATGTAGTCATGTGCAGCAGGGGTTGCGTGTGGTTCTGCATGTGTGCCCTCAGGTGTCCATGTGCTTGTGAGCAGCACAGTGTACATTGCTTCTGCATGTGTGCACCAGGTTCTGCATGTGCGCACTGGGTTGCATGTGTGCTTGTGCATGCTGGGGTACGCATGGGCATGTGTGCACTGCAGTGTGTGCCTGTGTCCATGTGTGGGTGCACACTGGGGTACAGCTATATGTGCACTCCGGGGTGCACACATATGCATTTACATGCACTGGGATGTGCCTCAGGATGCGTGTGTAAACCTGTGCGGGTGTGCTCTGGGCACTTCTGTGCATGCGTGTGTGAGCACAGGGGCTTGTATAGGAGCACATTCATATGTGTGCATTGGGGTGTAGGGCTGTGCATGCACTGGTGGGTGCATGTTGGTGTACAGGCACCTGCCTGTGAGCACGTGTGTGTGCACAGGCACATCCCTGTGAGCTGGGGGGCACAGAAGGTGCTGGTGCCCCTCGTGGGGGAGCCTGCTCTGTGCTGGCCATGGGTGCTGGGCTCCCCGGGTCCCTCGCAGCCAGCTGGGGGCTGTACAGGGGGCCCGGTGCCCTCGCCGGGTGCTCACAGCTCCGCTGCTGTCCGCGCACGGTGTGCAAGGGCCTTGCTGACCGTCAGGGAGCCCCCAGCCCCACGGTGCTGCTCGGGGGGCTCTCACCAGCCAGGGGCAGCACCAGGCTCCCCCTCGGGCAGAGGAAACTTCCCAGGTGCCGGGGGGTGACACCAAGTTTGCTGCCATCCCAGAGCCACAGGATCGTGGGAGCGAGAGCCGCCAGGGTGGGAAACGCCTGACTGGGGCTGTGGGCATGGCAGGGGCTCTGCACCCCCTGCCCAGCTTGCCTGATGGGAAAATCCAGGACCCCATTCCTGTCAAGCAAGCTGTAATAAAACCTGGAAAGATTCAACCCCCCTTTCAGACCACCCACCCAGTGAGGAGCACGCCGGGGTGGGTGCAGGCCGCAGGAGTGTCCCAGGATGGCACCTGGGACCCCAGGCTGAGCCGTGCTGGTGGCAGACACCAGCCCCTGTGCCGACTTGCTGGGCGGGGGCTGTTTCAGGGGGGAAATAGGAAGCCGTGTCTGGGTGGCGATAGCAGCTCTGGAGAGCTCGGGGACCTCCTGTGAGCTTCCTGGGCTGTTGGTGCCGATGGAGTGGAGGGAACGCTGCAGCCTCAACTGCCCAGAGGGGTTTTAGGGGAAGAGGTTTAGATAAGAGGGGCTGCGGGAGGGCTCTGTGCCACCTGCTGAGCTCCAGGGCTGCTTCCCCTTGTAGGGGAGCGATTTGGTCCATGCCCGTAAAGGCTGAGAGCCACAGGACCACCTCAGCATCTCCGCACCAGCAGGAAAAGGCTCCCCAGCGCACGGGTGAGACCCCTGTGCAGGTGAGGGATGGGCAGCCTGCCCTGTGCCCTGTCCCAGGGCAGCCTGTGGTCCAGGGCTGGCAGCCAGCACTGGCACAGCTCTGCCTCACACCGCTCCCGCATCGGCGCTTTGACCGGTGCATGAGTGAGTTTTCAAGCCAGAAAACACACGGCCTGCCATTAAAACCAGCAAAACCCTCATCATCCCTCCTCTGCTGGCAGAGGTTTGCTCTTCCCTCTGTTATTCCCCAGCTCAAGCTCCCCACCTGGCAAGGCACAAGAGACAAATCACAGTTTAATGGTGTTGAGAGACTGTTTGTCAAAACCAAGTCAGAGGCACTCCCAGAGCCTACCGCTTCCCGGCTTGCAGGGTAGCCAGAGCAGGTTGGGAAGCAGTTCCACAGCCCTGGGGTGCAGGAGTCGTGTGTCCCTGCACCAGCTTCTTAGCCAGGGTACCTTTCCCCGTACCCATCCCCGGGGAGGGGGAGCAGGGTGCCGCAAGCACACGTGCTGCTTGATGGAGAAGAGGGAAATGCTCCAAAGATGGATGCACTCCCCACATCCTGCACTCCTCCCCAGGCAGGCAGGAGCAGGATGCTAGTTGCACCCCTTGGTCATGGTGGAGGGGGGGTAAAGCATGTAACCTCACTCAGCAGCCCCCCAGATAATCCTCCTCCCCTGGATTAGACCTGCCATCCACATCACATTCAAGTTCCTACCAGATCATGACCAAACCCATTTATTACAGGAGTTATTTAAACTCAGCTATTGCACAGCTTCCTTGGAAACCTCCCAGGCAGCAACAGGCACATCTTAGTCCCAACACGGGCTCTTTTATCTGCGTAGCATCTGCTCTTTTCACCCCTGGCTTCAACCTTGGGGCTTAACCCAGCCCAGAGCCAAACAACAACAACAAAAAAAAACTGCCCAAGGAGCAGAAGACACACACCTGCCTCCTGCTTATGGAGCCAAGGCTTCCGCAGCAGCCCAGCACATGAAGATTTGCAGCTCTGGGGCTTCGCCTTGTTTTCTCTCCTGCTCCCAGGGGCATAAAAGCAGGCCTGGCAGCACCCCCGCTCTCCTTGGTGAGGGCTCTGTGCTTGGCTGCTCGCAGGGTCTCCCCTTCCTTAAAATATTGCAGTGGCAGGAGTAGAAGAAAAACTCCTCCCCTGCTTGGATTGTCCTGTCTGCTCCTCTTTTCTGGTGTGTTAACTGGGGGTTGCAGCCTACGGTAATTCATTAACGAGCCAGACAGCGGGTCCTCTCCTAGCTCTGTGCTGCTGGGGTTTGTCGTTCTCGTCAGCTTCCCACGGGCTCCCCGTTTGCCCAGGAATCCAGGAATCCCTCTGCTCTCCAGCAAGGCTCCATCCATCGCTGCTTCTGATTCTGCCTTGCCTCCCTGGCCAGCAGGAGATCTGCTGCCATGTACCCCTGAGTATTAGCAGATTTTGTTACAGAGTATGTATTTATGCCAGCAAAAATTATTCTAGAGGTCATCCTGAATGAATTATAAAATCCAGGTGCAATGGAGGGAAGGCAGAGAAGGAGCAGGGCTACGTGGGACAAGGTAGGGAGTGGGGAGCACCCTTGCCTGGCCATACCCAACCTCCTCACCCAGGAGGTTTGCTGCTGGGTGCACACAATGGCAGTAGAAACTGAGCCTGGTTTGAAAAATGAATTTCAAAAGTACCCTGCCCTGCCGAAGACCCTCTTGCATCTCTTCTGCAGTCCCTCCTTGCTCAGGCTCTGCCTTGCAGGTACCCAGCAGCAGCAGCCCAGGGCTGGGATCTGCCTGGAGGATGTAGGTGGTGAGGAAGCAGCTCTTGGTGCTTCCAGAAAAATCACTATTCCATTTCAGGAAGGGGTGAGTTAGGGGAAGGCTTGCGCACCAGAATAGGCCATCTTCACTTCTGGCTGACTCCCACAGCCAGAGCTTGGAAATTACAATTTTGGGGCAGAGCTGGTTGCACAGTGTAAATCAGCATCGCTGCCCCTGAAACCAGCCCGGCTGCACGGAGCTACAGCACCCAAAGTCCCGTGGCAATGGAAAACTCTTCTCTCTGGGCAAACCCACGTGCACGGGCCTGTGTGTGTGGAAGAACTCAGGTTTTCTGCTCCCAGCCGTTTCCATCGGGAGTCAGCCCTTCCAACACTGAAAGCATGGAGTTTTTACCTGCTGGGTGTTATTTCTCACTTCCAGGCACCTGCCCTGAAAGGCCACTGATGCTGGAGAAAAGGCAAATTTCTGGTGTTTTTAAAGTTACCTGAAAAAGCTTGAAAGTCTTCAACTATTACAACTTTGATGCTCAAAATGGCTCTTGCAGAAGGTGCTGCTGAACACCCCACCTTTGCACGCCCCAAGGATCCTGCACCCTCCGCCCCCCCGCGCAGCCCCATCATGCAGCCAGCAGCTATTTCTGCCTCAGCGCTGCGGCGAGGGCTTTAATTTAAGCAAGCCATTTAGTTCTTTTTTTAAAGCATGAAAACTACCTCCAGATATGGCATAATGGGACCCAGTTACCTAAAAAAAAAATCCAACTGATTCCTCCTCCCAACTCCTTCAGAGAAGGGGTGTTATTATCTCCAGTAATAAATGGGGGAGCAGGAGGAGCAATATGTGATTTTCCTTTTTTTCCCCAGTTCCACTTGAAATTTGTGTCAGAAGTTTGTCCGCATGGGTAGGGAGGGGTTTGTTTTCCCTTTTTTCCCAGCAATGGCTGGAATCTGGCTGGATGCTAGTTTTCATTACAAATTTCAGCAATGCCTGTCTGTGCCGTCGCTGCTTGTTCCCTGTGTGCTCCCTCCTCTGAAGCCCAACCTCGTGCAGGGTGAGAAGGAGGGATCCCACCCCCTGGCCAAACACAGGAGGAATTCTGCTTATATAGGAATATAAGCTTATATAGAAGTAACCTATAGGAGTAACCACAAGTCTTGTACCACAGACATTTACTTCCAGCTGTCTTTGGTTTTGACAGAGCAGGGATACTCCACGTGGCTTCTCAAATGAAATAATTACAAAAACACTGAAACAAAGCTTTGCAGCAGTTAACCAAGTGAACGAATTCTCTCCAAATGAACCCCTGAAATATGCTTGGCTCAGCCTCACAAATAGATGCTTAACCTGGTAACCTGTTTTTGGGGGGAGTGGGTTGTCATGATGGATGAATTGCCTGGCCCGGGGCAGGAGCAGAGGGAATACAGAGGAGAGCACTGGCACGCAGAGGCAGGACCATGCCCACAGCACAGTGGAGTCCTTGCCCCTAAAGATCTGGGTTCCCATGCTGCTGGCATCCAGCTGGGCACCAGCAAGGGGCTGGACCTGCTTTCGGGGTGATACTCTGCAATCAACCCTTTAGCGAGGTGGAGAACTGATGTACAAACACAGCCAAACACTGCACTAGATGCTATCGGATTCTCAGTTGCTGTCACTGATAAAGGAGCGATAATTTACTCAGAGGAATGTACTTGTGTGTGCCACAAAATAAATAATCAGCAAAGCAGAGAAGAGCAGGGTCATGGTTACAGCCCATCCACGTGCCCCCAGCCTGGGGTTCCTTTGGGGTGGTGGGGGAGGCAGAGCAGGAGCAACCCCCCCTGGGGACTATGAGACCAGGGGGGTCAGGGGAGACCCAGCTGCTGCACAGGAGGGATGGGAGCACCTCTGCCATCTCCCCTGCATCGAGATCCCAGTGCACTGCACCCTCCACCCAAGCCCCCTGGTATTTGAATACAATGAATGCACTTGGATATAATGAATGCAGTCGGGTACGACATTTCCTGCTGTCCTGCTTCCCAGGAGCTGTCAGCTCTGCCTGGCATTGGCATGAAAAAACATCAGTCTGAGGTGACCACTGGGTTTGGAGCTTTAGCCCACGTGAATAACGCAGCCAAAAGGGCAAGCAGGGTGGGTGCTGGGTGCAGGGACCCAGGCAGCCCACCCACAACCTGCAGTCCACTCTCACCTCCCACCGCCAGGCTCCTCCACACCCTGCCTGGCTGGTCTCTGCGCTACCCCAGTGCAACGGATAGTTTTCTACTCCCAGCACCATTGCTGTACAGGTGAGGTCTCCAACTGCAGAGGAATGATTTCATCTTCAACTTGCTCTGCACCTCCTGCTCAACCTCATCCTCTTTGAGGTTGCTCCAAGGAAATGTCTAAGCCTATGAGAGCAGCAGCTCAACTGTCAAGCCAGCCTGAGCAGAAAGCCAACCCGATGTCCCCTGTGTGTGTGTCCCCGGGGCTGTGGCAGCGGGAGCAGAGGGTGGGGCCGGGGGCTGGCTCACACCTCCCTCACTGCGCTGGAGGGCTCTTCTCTGGGCTGTGGAGCCAACGGCACATTGGCATATATCTCCTGCTGCTCCATCAAGGACTTGTGCACACTGGCATATGTAGCCTCTTTTTCCTCTTCCAGATACTAGGAAAGGAGGGAGATAAACAAAAAACATCCTTCTGCTGGAACCTCTCTCAGCTGCTTTAAGCACCCAGGAACAGCTGTGGGGACTGGAGAAGGCACCCACATTCATTATCCAGGGTCATTTGCACCCCAGCTTGGCATGTCCCTTTGCAGCCCCCTCCCCACCCACTCAACCCATCCTGCTGCCCAAACCGTCACCCACCCACCGCCCCCAGCTTTCCACCCACCACCTCAAGCTTGGCACTGCTTTGCATCCTCCTACCTTATTGCTCTGCTTGACCTCCATGTATTCCGTCGCGGTGTTCACCGAGCAGCGGAAAGTTTCGACATTGCTGTACAACTGGCTCTCCGCTATGCCTGTGCAGTGGTTAATGACCGCGTAGTTCAAGGCATCTGCTCCCTGGCACATGAAGGAGAGGGACAAACTCTTAAGATGCTGCTGCTCCCCTGCCCGCAGCCCACAGCCCATCCTGCTGCCTTTCCTGATAAGAGCTGATGGCTGCAGGAGCGCTGGGGGGAAAAGTTAACCTGCAGCAAGGGCTGGCTCAACATTCCCCAGGGGAAATCCCATTAGTGACACCAGCCCCTCCTCGAAAGCTGCCAGAAAACTTTAGAAAATAGTTCCCAAGCAGTGACGGCAGATCAGCTGCCCTGCAGCCTCCTCAGGTGTGCTTTGCTGCAGGTTCCTAAGGCTGTTTCACCCAGACAAACAGCTCCCATGCTTGGAGGCGCTGGGCGAGAAACCTCTCAGCTCAATCCTAAATCCCCTTCCCAGGAATACTCTGCAATAGTCACATGAAATCCCTGGTTATGTCTTTCTGCTGGCGAGCAGAGCCCAAAGGATGCCTCCCAGCCTAAAGGGCCATCAACCTGGCTGAAAGCAAACGGCTCTAGCTGCTCGTTTGCTCAGTTAGGGTGTAACATCTCCCCTTCCCAGGTGAGCTCGGAGCATGTCACCCCAAGACTTTGTGTAGTTTGCCTTACTGTATGCGAAGCACTGCGAGTCCTGTCCATCTCTACAGCTGCTCCGGAGGGGGCTGGGTGAAGCAGGGACATGGTTAGACACAAGTGAAACCAGACAAAATGTATTAAAAAACCATGGTGATGCTGCAAATCGCACCATAAAGAGGGCAGGGAACCTGTTGCTCCATCAACCATCTAAGCTGGAGCAGTTCTTCAAATAAAACCAGACCGCACCTGCCAGCTGGTGATGTCCCCTCCGGCCCTCCCTGGTCCTTCAAACACTGGCCTTAAACTTTGCACCAAGCCTAGTGCAAGCCTGGCCTATGCAGCTGAGCATGTCTGGAGAAGCTGATGGTACCCACACAAATTCAAGCAGGTGCTGTGCTGGGCAGCACCCATCCTGAGAGCTGCTGTTCCCCACTTCCCGAAGGAATGAAACCTGTGGGATGGTCCCACCTCCCCTGGGGGAAGGAAACCTCTCTGGTGGAGGTCTCAGTGATGGACCCAGGAACTGGAGGGGTCAGGAAGGGAATAGGGGAGAAAAAAAGACATACAGAGAAAAACCCAAATATATCAGAAGACAGGCTCTGGTGCAGAAACAGTGTGTGTGCGGCAGTGACAGCTTTGCTTACCCTTCTTCCTCTTCCTGGACAGTATTACCAAAATGCCAACAGCAACTGCAAGCAAAAGAAGAGCCACTACGATGCCTGGAGTGAGGATGTGCCCAACCACATCCAAGCTGCAAGAAAAAAAGAGGTTTTTTCTCCCACTTCTCCCTGGAAGCAGACTTGGGAGGGAGCAGCACGGAGCAGGCACGCAGGAAGCAGCTGTGGGTGACAGGATTTGCCCCTGGGAGGAAGGAAGCAGGTGTGGTGGTGGTCATGTGCAAGTTGGGCACGGAGCAAAGCAAACTGAAAACTGCAGAATAAAATGGGCACTCAGGTCTAAGAGCTGCTGCACCTTCACTGTTTGAAGGATGAGTTCTGCACCTAATTTTGCTTTGGGTTAGTTCCACAATTTGTTGACTTTGTTGTAATGGGCAACCAGGCAAAGTGTGCCAGCTTCCCTTGAGCATGCTGATGGGAAGCCTCAGCTTTTGCTTGCCTCCTGCATCACCTCCAAGGGAAAGGAGAAGGGAGGAAGCTCTGCTGCTTTGGTCTAGTGCTTTATCAGCCGTCTGCTATGTGACTACAAAGCAGAACAGGACCCAGCTCAGCACTTGGTTTCCCATCAGCAAATGGTGTCTCTGAGTTTTGGGGAAGGAAATAGCGTGAATTCTGCAGCTGGAAACCACCAGTTCTTGCATGGGGGGAACCTGCGCCTTGCTTAATCTGCAAGACTGATGCGGAACAAGCAGGGCTTTGGCAGAGCCAAGCAACCAGGGGCACAGGGATTATTTTCCATGTGAAATGGCTGGCTGAGGGGATGAAACACTGGTATCTAAAGGCAAAAGCAGGAGGTCTGAATCCTTAAAGGAGGTGTGAAGAGTCCAGAGGGCTGCAGGGGTCCAGCTGCAAAGAGACCTCATGGAGGGAGGTGGGTGCTGCAGGCAGGAGCTGGTACTCACTGTGGAGGGCTGGAGCCTTTGTTGTGTGAGAGATCGGATCCTGGTTGCACAGCTTCCTCCCGGGGAGCTGTCTGTGTGGGGACTGATACAGAGCTAGTGGGATCGGGGCACTTGGTGGTGGTGGTGTAGGGTGATGCTGGGGAGAAGGAAGGAGGAGCTGTAACAGGAAGAGGAGAGGCTCAGTCAGTCTCCATGGGGAAAAATGCTGTGGGCCTTGCAGTGAGTCAAAGGTGACCCACTTACAGTCACACCAGGAGAACCTGGGTCCCCTCTGCCACATCCAGAGCATGCTCCTTGAGGTGGGAGGGCTGTAAACCCTTGCTCCTGCCCAGGAGGCTTTTTGCAGTCCTGATCCCCTCCAAAACACCCACACAGCAGAGCTCACTCTGCAGTTACGGGGGTCTAGGCACCCCATGCCCAGCCCAGTACTAACACAACAGCCTTGTATGAGTGTCCCACCATGGGGGCTGGTCTCTGGCAAGGGGACAGAGAGGAACATTCCCTAAGTGCAAGCCCTGGTGCCTACAGCAGGAAATGGGGGGGAGCATGGTGGGGTGAGAAACTCCCCAGTATTATAAAACATAAAATTATAAGATAAGGCAAGGAGAGCACAAACAGGACTGGCAGGATTTGATGAGAGGGTACAAGAGCAGGGTAGCACAGCCCGGCAATGAGGGTGGCTGACCCTGGGGTGCCGAAAAGGGGCTGTGGTGAGACATGGGCATGGAGAATGGGTGAAAGCAGCATCTGACATGGTGGCAGCCTGGTGACACACCCTGGGGCTGCCCCACATGGCATGGGCACCCACATCCTCCAGGCTGCCCCTCACCGCAGCCCCCGCTCCCAGCACTTGGAGGGGGACACACCAACGCTGGACCTGGGGGACCCGTAAGTACTGACCTGGGGACACGATCACCTTCACACTGTCCTTGTCATCAGGCCACAATATGCTGTTTCGCACCCCGCAGAAGTAGCTGCCCTCATCACTCTTAACCAGACCCTCCATGGTCACCGTGAAACTCTGCAGGTTACGATTATCACGGATGGAGAATCGGTCCTGCCGCACGTAGGGCCGCGTTTCCGAGGTGATGACAATGTCATGATTACAGGTCAGAACTGTTCCCGGTTTGCACCAGTATTTCGGCAACATCTCCTGGCTAGACTTGTACGTGCAGGTGACCGAGAGGGACTGCCCCAGGAATCCTTGCACGGCGCCGGGCCCCCTCACCGCCCAGCAGCCTGCGGAGACACGGGGAGCCGCGGGAGCGCTGTCGCCGCGCCCGTCGGGGCTGCCGCGGGGCTCGGGGGCTCCGGGCCGGCCTTACCTGGCAGCAGCGCCCAGGTGAGCAGAGGCAGGAGCTCCATGGCTGCTCCGGGACGGCGAGGCTCGGTGTCCAGCCGTGCCCGGTTCCTCGCTGCGGGGCTCCGGGGCCACGCTAGCGGCACCGCCCCCACCCCCCACCCCCACCCCGCGTCGGAGCGGAGCGCTGGGACCCGCGGGGCTGCCTGACGGCGGGGGTCGCCCGGGAAGGGGCAGAGGTGTGGGGTGACACGGAGAAGCTTTATTGTGGCCGCCGGCGGCGACGGGAGAGGCGCGGTGGGCCCCGGCGCTGTCCCTGCCCGCCCCGTCGGGGCCGGGCCGGGCCGGGGCGGAGCGGCGCCGGCTGCGGCCGGGGGGTCCCCAGCGGGTGCTCAGCCGGGGCACGGCTCCACGCACGGCCCCCAGCCCTGCAACTGCAGCCCGGCCAGCGCCGGCGAGTAGCTCAGGGGGCTGGAGCTGCCCCTCGGGTGGCCGGGGGTCTTCGGACGGAGGCTGGGAGCTGGCCTGAGGCTGAGGGGCTGCCAATGCGACAGGGGGACGGAACAGTGTGTGCCCGCCCGTCACTGGCCTGCCCCTTTCCCTTGCCACCCCCCCACGGCCAGGTGCCATCTCGTCCTGGCCCCCAGCATGATGGTCACTGTTGCTGGGGGGGCGGGGAAGACACATGCAGGACACGATCACCTTCCCCGCGTTGCTCTTCCCCCCTGCGGCTTTGGCCATTGACCCCCCCCAGCAGTAGGTGCCCATAGCTGGCCCCTCCACGATCACTGTCAAGGCCCGGTGCGCGCAATTGTCCCAGACGGAGAATCGGTCCAGCCACACCACAGGCTGCAGCTCTGAGGTGGTGACAATGTCAGCAGCACAGGTATAAATTTTTGCCAGTTTGCACCAGAAATTATGCTTTGTCTCCTGGCCAGGCTGGTGTATGCAGGTCACTGAGAAGGACTCTGCAAGGCATTCCTGCATGATGCTGGTCCCCATCACCACTCGGCAGCCTGCAGAGGCACACAGAGCCGCAGGAGAGCTGCCACCACACCGACACCTCCTGCCCCATCAGGCTGGTCCCATGTGGGCCAGAGCCCCAGGCATCCCCTCAGCCCTACCTGCCAGCAGCATCCAGCCGAGCAGCAGCATGAGCAGCATGGACAGGCTGGCTTGGGCCGTGTCTGGGGCTTTGCTTCCTCCACTGCCTGGGGTACCCAACCCGTTGCCGGAGGTTTAGCAAGGACATGGGGTTTCTTATTTTTTCCGGCCTCAACTGACTTCCAGCCTCCTCTATCACTGAGAGCACTGCCATGAACTGATCGCTGAGCCCTCCTGCTCCACTGCTGCCCCAGGGGCTCTCCTTTCTGCCCCCAGCACAGCCCCCCCCACGGGGGGCAGTCCTGCCTCTCCCTGCCTCATTGCCACACTCCCCAGGGGCTCTGGCCAGGCAGGGCACCCAGCGGGGGTCTGCCTCTCAAGGGGTGGCTCAGCACTGCACAGGGGCTCCCTGAGCCCCAAACGTGCCCCCCAGGCTGGGGGCAATGCTCGCGTGTGGGCACCCTGTCCCCACCATGGGAAAGGCAGACGAGGAACCCCAGCATCCTGTCCCTGTGCAGCTGGACAGGAGCCCCCATTCCCGCTGCCCTGGCCAGCACATCCCTCCTGGCTGTCCCCAGCACATCCCCTCTGCAGGGCACAGTCCCCATGCACAGTGCCCCTGTCAGGTCTCTCCAGGCCTCCCCTGTGTCCCCATCCCTTGTCCCCTGGAAGAACCAGCCCCTCCCAGTGTCCTTCCTTCTGCCCATCAGTGACTTGCTGAGCCTGTGCTGCGCTGGGCAAACCCTTCAGAAGAAGCTCCCAGGGGTGAGAGGGGGTTTGGGGATGGGCAGGACAAATGCAGCCCATGCACAGGGACCAGACCCGTGCTGGGTGTCACAGAGTCTTTCTCCTACAGCCCCAGGCTGGTCCCGGCTCGGACCAAAGCCTCTCATGCAGACCAGCTGCTGATACCATCACAGCTCCATTCCTAGCAAAGGCTGGGAGGCAGCTTTATGGCCAACGGTTTGTTCTAATTCGGTGGTGCTGAGGGTGTTCCTTGGTGGAGACACAACTGAGCTGTCCCTGACTTGTGCCTGGCCCTGATCCTTGGCCCTGACAGTGGCTGCCTATGGGTGAAGGGTCCCTGCCCAGAGCATCACCGGGGCCAGGCTCTGGGCTGCTGGGTGTCCCTATGCAGTTGCTCCTGCATCCCCTCCCCTGCAGGGGACAACCTGGGAGCCCTGCAGTTCCCCATGGCTCTGACTTGGAGCTGCTCCCTACATGTGGTGGCTTTGGGGCAGGGCTGTCCCTGCCTGACAGTGCCAGGAGCTGTCATCCCTGGATGGGGCACTTGGGATGGGAGGTCTCACCTACTCCATCAGTGCCTCCTTCCCAGAGCTTCCCTGCTCCTGCCTGCTCACTCAGGAGGTGGCACCGGCCAGGCCCAGGAAGATGAGACCCTTCAGACCCACCAGGAGCAGACAGTGAACATGGAGTTGGGACCTCAGTGGATGGAAGCACAGCCCTGGCCCCCATGCCCCTGGTGGGCTCCCAGCCCCTGGCTGGCAGGAGCAGGCAGTGGAGCCACAGGCAGAGCGAGGTGTGGGGGCCCTGGCCGTGCTCCCCAGCTCTCTCCCTCCTGGGCAGCCAAGCTGCTGCATCTGCAGTGGAGGTTTTGCCACGTGGGGCCAGAGTGGGCTGCAAATTGCTGGTTTGTGCCGGCTCCTGGCACCTCGGCCATTTTAGTTCCTTAAACAAAGCTGAAGAGCAACAGCTCTCCTCCAAAGCTGCCTGGGGCGATGCCATTGAAGCTGGTTGTGCCATGAGATGTGGGACTTGTCATAGCCCTGAGGAGGATGGAGGCAGCCACGCTGCTCTCCCTGACGTGGCTGTTAATGCCAGCCACCCTGTGGGACACAAGCACACGTAAGGAGCAGGGTTTCTGCAGGGTCTCAGCAGTGTGCTAGTGCCTGCTTTTTGGAGATGGCAGAACCTGGGAAATAATAGGAGCAAGGAGAAAAGAAGCCCGTGGTGCAGCTGGGTGTGATGTGAGCTTTGCTCTCAGGCTGAGGGTGGCATGTTGCCGTGGTGGGGGAGACAGCTGGGGGAGGACACTGTTCCCCCACGCTTGCTCAGCTGGAGATGGGCATTTGGTTGCATCAGGCAGGGCTGGCAGGGTGAGGGCTCCTCTCCCCACACCAGGTCTCAGCTGGGACATGGTAGAGCTGGCACCCACATGGCCCCCCTGTGGTGCTGCAACATGTCCCACACATCAGCACGGCAGCCACCAGTGCCCTGGGCAGAGCTGGCAGTTGAAGGAGGGAGCAGGCAGGCAGACAAACAGACAGGCACCCGCAGGATACTCAGTCTTTATTGCAAAATTATCTTCAGTCTGCAGCTCCAGCTCAGCAGATGCAGCCTCTCTGTGCCCCAGACCCTCCTGTCTCCAGCACAGGGGATGCCAGGAGGGGCTGAGACTTCGCAGGGGGAGAAGCACCCAGAGCCAAGCAGCTGCTGGCATGGGGCAGCTGTGGTGGGTGGCATAGCCTCAGTAGGGTCGGGGGCAAGGGAGCAGGAGGGCATCCCTGGGGTCCTGAGGTGGTTGGGGAGGGAGGGCAGGCCGGTGTCCTGGCCGCCTCAAAGAGCTGCAGGTCTTCCTGGCCGCAGGTCCTGTGCCGGCTCCTCACCCAGGTGGCCCCACATGCCAGCATCAGCGCCACCAATACCTTCACGCTGAGGAAGAGCAGCAGGTAGGTAACACTGAGCTGGGACCTGGGTAGCAGAAAGGAGATGATGCCAGAGCCTAAGTAAGGTCTGGGCAGCAAGGATGGGGACTGGGGCACTTGCATGTCTGCCAGCTGCCCGCTTGACCCTGGGATGCTCCTGGGGGCTGCTGCAACCAGGGAGACCCAGGGCTGGGGGATGCTGCCGGTGGCTTGCCCAGACCCTGAGCCCTGACTTACGCCACTGCAGGCTCCCCAGAGCCTGTGGGGTACGGGGAGTTGGTGGCCAACAGGCTCATGTCACTGTCCTTGGTTGTGGCTGAACCAGCTGTGAAGAAAACAGAGTCAGAGCAAAGTGGAGTCCCCTCCGGCACCCTGTCCTGCCCCCTGCACAGGGAGTCTCTGCCCTGAGACTTTGTCCATGGAGGTGCAGGAGGAGGAGAGGGGGGTCCCTAGGCAATGTGGTGGGTGGTGAGGAGGAGGAGGAAGAAAAAAAGGGGGTTTACTGGGAGGAACTGGAAACCCTAAAGGATGGGCTCGTGGAAGCTGAGACACTGAATGGGAGGCTCTGCTCTGCACGAAGCTCTGTGCACTCTTCTCCATCCCTTGTCCAAATTTGTAACAGGACAGCCCCCAGCAGGTCCTGGTGCCTGCAAGGAGCTTGTTCCCTCTTTGAGAACCCCTGTGTTCCCCTGGCTGGGGAGGCCTTGTCCCCAGTGTTGTGACCCAAATGACAGGCTCCATAGCACGCCCCTGCCTTGCTCCCAGCCCTGGCTTTACCTGTGGAGACTGTCACCTCGGTGGTGTGCCACTGGTTGAACCACCATCTCCTCCTCACCCCGCACGAGTACCAGCCTGCGTCCCCCAGAGTGACACTTCCCAGTGTCACCGTGAATGAGTGTGCCATGTGGTTGTCCCTGATGGACACCCTGCCCTGTGTCACCATCACCTCTGAGCCATTGGTTTGGGCGATGTAGGTGAAGCAAAACCAGAGGAAGCTCGGGCGGCACCAGTACTTGGAGTAGAGCTCATAGCCTGGCTCATAGCTGCAGGACACTGTCAGTGAGCCACCCTGGTCAGCCATCACTTTCATGGGGCCCGTCACTGCCCAGCCACCTGTGGGGGACAGGGAGAGATGCTGCAAGCATGTACCAGCATTTACCTGGGGAATGGGGAGGGATCTGAGCCCTGGATTCCCTGGAGCACCCTGTCCCAAGGGAGGCTGTGCACCAGGGAGCAGTGCTGAGATATCCCCAGTCATCAAAACAGAGCCCCCGTCAAGCGTATGTGTCATTAAATGAGCCAAAAGCCTTACTACCAGCGTTCATATGACAGCAACACAAGCATATCTCAGAGATCACCCCTGTAGCCATCCACTGGCCACAAGAAAAGGAGAGTATCAGCTGGGCTCTTGCTGTGACCATGGTGGCTCCCTGGGCTGGTTCAGTCCCAGCCTCTGCAGCTCTGCCCAGAGTCTGTGGGGTGGGAAGTGCCTGTGCTCCTGGGTCTCACCTGGGAAAAGGGTCCAAACCAAGAAAATCCTCATTTTCCAGCTTCTTCCTCCTGATGCAGATTTTCCCCTGTGGTTATTCAAGAAGCACCCTGTGGGATGGAGCCAGTTTCACAGCACCCAGGCGTCCCAGGAGTTTCCCAAGACTCCTTCTCCAGTCGCTTCCTTGGGCAGTGTTTACCCGCAAGCCCTAGATGTCTTGTCTAAAAACGGTTGCTTCCTTCCCTTCTGCCAGGGACCATGACTCACCCTGGGGGTGTCTCATGAGAGAAACTCTGCTTTTGCTCTGAGGCACCCACTGATTCCCAGCCAAATGCCAAAATGCAGCAGGTTCCTCTATCGTGATGCTGATCCTGGAGTAGGGCACAGCCCCTTCCCTGTGCACACAGCCTGAAGGGCTTTGGGAAGATTTGCAGCGGAGTGGGGGTCCAGGGACCAGGCTAGAGAGAATGCATGTCAGCCCCTGTGGGTGGACTGGTTGAGATTGCTGGGACACCCTCCCAGTTGTGATGGACTGGGGTGATGGGCTGGGATGATGGACCGGGATGATGGACTGGGATGATGGACAGCCATCCTCACTGCACTGCTGGTCCCTGGCTCCCGAGCTGGCTGTCAGTGAAAGCTGGGCTGGTTTTGTTTGTTTTCTCAAGCAGAAGTGTCTTATTTCCCCCCCAAAACTGCCTTTTTTGGCACAGCTGTGGCTTTTGAGTGACAACACTCTTTTTCTCCAAAAATTAAATGTTTTCCACTGAAAGTTTTAGAAACCCAAACACATAAGCAAAGCCACTTCCCTGGCAGCTGCCTTGCCGTCGGCTTTCTTCCTCCATGCCCCTTGGAAAGAGCAGAAAGCACAAACCCTGGACCTGCAGGAGGCTAAGGCAGCTCCTTCCTCCTTGCCTTCCTCTCCTTGTCCCCACCATGGCAAGAAGAAGCTCTGGGTTTTCCTTCTGGTCTTCAAGTAACCCCCTTCATTCCCAGCAAACAGCCTGACTGGCTATGAGCCAAGTTGCCGCAAACAGCAACAAGATCTAAACCCGAGAAGAGGATGGAGATCACAAACCTGCTTTCTGCTGAGAAGCCTCCCTGGCAAGGCTGGGCAGCCAGGGCTCCAGCCGCCTCCCCAGCTGCTCTCATCCCCCTTGCTTTGAGTGTCGGTTCCCATCGCCCCCTCCCAACATAGCCCAAGCAGTACCAGGGTATCCCGGGGACCCCCACAGGGGACAGCAGCAGCACAGTGGTTCTGTGGGTGCACCAGATTGTCCCCTCTCCCCTCCAGACCGAGTTCCTGCAGAGGAATTTTTTTTATTGGCTTTATGTGAACCCAAAGCAATCTGTTTGCTGCTGAGCTGGGCAAACAACCCGCTCCTCAGCCTGTGCAGGAATCAGGGAGGGGTTGGTTGGTGATGGAACAGCAGCAGCCACTTCCTGCTCCTTCGCCTCTGCTGCCACAGCGATGACATCCCCAGGGGTGATCACAAGGACATCCCTGGGGGTGACCCAGCAGGGACCGTCTGCCCATGAAGGATGCTTTGCTAGGAGTAAACCTCTTCTCCTGGAGAATGTTGGCTGGGCATCTCCGTCACCTCCTGCTGACACAGGGTGTTTGTGAGGATGCTGGTGTTCTCCAGCTTGAGGTTTGGTTCTGTGTCACTGTGGCCACCCTGGCCAGGGGACAGCGTGTCCCCACAGCCCTGGGGCACAGCTGGGCAGTGTGGGGGCTGCCCAGGGTGAGCAACCACACTGCATGGGCCCTGCCTGTGCTGCCCACACTGCCCGCACCAGGGGCTCTCACCTCTGCCAAGTTCAGCAAGTTGTCGTAGACGGGGCTGTCATCCAGCTCTGTGGCAATGCCTGGTTTGCGGGGGGCAGCACAGACTTGGGTGGCAGAAAGAACAGACTCAAGGGCAGGTTTTCTGTGTTGCTGGGAGTGGGGAGCTCCCTGCAGCCCCGTGCCCAGGGTGGGTTTGTCCCCCATGTCCTGGGATGGGCACCGGGGTGTGCCTGGGACAGGGCACACAAGGGCACCATTACCTTCCCTCCTCCTGCATCTCCTGCACAGGATGCAGAGGAGCCTGGTGGAGCCAGCAAGAGCCAGGAGGGAGAACAGGACCACCATAAGGGAGAGCAGGACCATGTTCAGGACTGGCCCCCCGGGGCTGGAGGTGAGGGGAGAGGCATTGGGCTGGTTCTCCCCCTCCCAAGACTGGTACTTTGTTTCTGCAGTGCCCTCCCGCAGTCCCTCCACAGCCAGCCTTGGGGAGGGAGGCAAAGCAGGACAGCAGCCTGGAACCCCACTTTTAGTCTGGTGTTGCATCACCCCAAGTGCCCAGACTGATGGATGAAGACCCTTTGTGTCCCTGTGTGAGCCCCCTTGCACAAGGGCACCCACTGCTGCCCACAGCAGTGAAAAACCCTACCCTTCCCCATGCCCACCCTGTGCCCTAGGGCCCCAGGCTCACCCCATGGTGGTGGCATTTGTTGCGGGGGTATGCTCCATCATGGTGCTGGAGATCCAGGGGGTGAGGGTGGCCAGAGGAGCTGCTGGGGTAGCTGCTACTGCTGCAAAAACAAAGGCCCTGGTGGGAACTGAGGGTTGGAGGTGGCCATGGGTCACCCACATCTCCTCCAGCAGCAGGTGAATACTTGCCCGTGTCCCCTCCAGCCCATGCCTTTGCCCTGCCCACATCCTTGTGGGATGCACCCTGCCTGCCTGCCTCCCGCTGCATCTCCAGGCCATGTGTCCCATGGACAGACATCACCTGCCATGAACCAGAGGTTTCCTTGAGGCCAATGGGGTTTCATTCACCCTTTTTCCTTGTCTAGAAACTCAGTGTTGTATCGTTTGGCCATCAGAGGTGGGTTTGGCAGGTACTCCCTGGCTCCAGCGCTGGGGCCTAGCACCAGTACTTGCTGCCACGTGTAGCCGGTGGCTCTGCCATCCTGCCTGCATGGTGATGGGTGCCGGGAGCCCCAAAACCAGGCTAGGGCTGTACCCTGCATTGTGCTCTGCCTGCATCTGCCAGCATGCCCTGAAGAAAGCAACTTGTCACCCCCTCAAGGTCCCAGGGGATCTATCCTGCATCGCTGCCTCCTCCCAGGTCACTGCTGGCCCATGAGCCAGTGGTGTCTCCAAAAAAGGGTCCTAGCCAGCAAAACCTGCAGTGAACCAAACAACAGGGCTTACCTGGGAGCACCCTCACTGTCACTGGCTCCATCAGGTCGCTGCCTGTCCTCTCCACCCCGCACCAGTAACTCCCAGCATCTGTCTCAGAGAGGTTTTGCACGGTGAGCAGGACCACGCAGAAGATGTGGCTGTCCTGGATGGAGACCCGGCCATGCTGCTGGGGCACATCCCTGCCCGCCGTCTCCACCACCTTGCGGCAGGAGTGCCGACTGGCCCCCTCGCACCAGTACTTGTTGTAGTCCTCATAGCCCCGGGGGTACCAGCAGCGGAGGGAGAGCTTCTCCCCAGCGTGGCCACTGACCTCCCTGGGGACAACCAGAGCCTGGCAAACTGCAAAGAAACCCACCGTGACACCAGAGAGAAACAGGGCTGCAGTCAGCCTTCCCCCAGGCCCCTCCTTCTTGGCTCCCTTTGGAAAGAAGCACTTTGGGAGGACCCCATCTGCTAGCTTTTAGCTGTAGACATGCCTGCCGATGGGAGGCTTTGGCTCTGTTGGTGCCTGACATGGAGCCTGTGCCCTGGGGGGGCTCAGCAGCCCCAGCCCCTTGGTGCCAGTGGGAGCCAGAGCATCACCAGTGCGGTCAGAGCCTGTCCTCACCTGGCAGAAGGAGCCAGCTCCAGCCCAGCAATATCCCCATCATCCCACTTTGCTCTGGAGATCAGCATCAGCCTCCTGTGCAGGGTGGTGAGCTGGGGGATGCTGAGCTGATGTGTGGTCTCGATGTCTTTTGCTGCTCTTTCCTCAGGCAGGAGGCGGTGGCGAAGCACGCTGCTCTGCAGCTGGGTTATTTTTATCTGGCCGGGCTTCGCCTTGAGGTTGGGGTTTTTCTGCTGTGGGTGAAAAGCTGCTGAGATGCTTTCTGCAGAGTGGCACATCTGAAGCACACTGGGGAGGGTGGGCAGCTGCAGAAACAGGACATAGGACTCCATGCACCTCATTTGACAGGGCAGTGTAGGAGAAGAGGGGTCTTCACCCCAAACGGCTGCTGCAGGGAGATGCTGGAGCACATGAGCTGAGTGGAGTTTCCAAGGCCAAAACAGGGCAAAACCAGCCTGGAAGTTTTAATCTTTGCTTGATCTTTGCAGAACCCACCTCACGTTCCTGGGGGTGTTGGAGGCTGTGTGTTGTGGTGCTCCCTCTTGGCCAGGCTAAAGAGTGATGCCAGGATGGGCTTAGACTCCCCGGTGCCCGGAGGGTGTCACCTCAGCCCCTGGCCTGCTTTTCAGCTGAGAGGGACATGCCAGACCCTGCCAGATCTCGGGGATGCAGGTGCCTGGCCCCAACCCTGGGCTCTGCTGGGGTCTGCGGCACTGAGCTGGTTTGGGGGGAGGCAGGAGACACAAGGCGTATGGAGAGTGAGGAACGGGAGTGATCCGGACATTGCCTGGAGCTGCTGTGTGGTGTGAGGGCTGTGGCTGGGCAACTGGGGTTGGCTCTGCCAGTGGTGCTTGCTGGGACAGAGCGACTGGGATGATGTGGGGCTTCCTCCTCCTCTGGCTTTCTTATCCCAGGTATGACTGTGCTGGGGCTCAGGGGAAAAGTGGGAGCATGGATGCATCACTACAGCTGGTCCAGGCAGTGGCTCTGCCTGTGTTCCCGCTCTCCATTTGGCACAGGAGCTTCTTGCCCATGATGAAGCCTGGGTTGCCCTTGGGAGCCAGTGGCACCCAGAGGAGCTCCCCTGGCCTGTGGCGGGGCAGGGATGGAGCTGAGCTTGGGCTTCAGCTTGGCCACTCACTGCCCAGGCTGCTGCTGCAGGGCTGTCCCCAAGCCCTTCATGCAGCATCTCTCCACTTGTTTTTCTTTCCATCCTTGTGGGCTTTCTTCCTCTTTCTAAAACTGCATTACACAGCAGGGTGATTATGTTTGGGTAGATGACGAGACCTACCCAAACAGGGGCTTTTACTTCTGCAGTTCCACTGCCTGGGATCTGCAGCTGAAACCTTGACATCTGCACCGGACACTTGTCTGGGGGAAATGGGACCCCCAGGACCCTCCCTCCACCACACCCTGCCCTTCAGCCCCTTTGCTCTGTGCAAAGACCTGGAGGGGAGGGAACAAGATGTCAGGTAAAAATAAAGAAGCAGAAGCATGAGGGTTGTATGGGAACAGGGGTGACCATGCTGGCCACAACACCCACCTCCTTCCGGGGTCATCTTTGAGTCACTGGGGACAGAGAGGGGACAGAGATGACTTCTTCAAGCAGACGCCGATCTCCCCCGCCTCCTCATGTGTTCCTCATTGCTGAGTACAAGGGCTGAGGAGGATAAGAAGGGGCTGCCAGGGTGCAGCATCCCCCAGTCCCCCACACCCTGGAATGGGGATGCTGGGCTTTTAACCCTTGATCAGGGGATATTTTAAACATATCCCAAATCTTTGGATCTTGTCTCATTTAATTACCTCATGGTAGGGTGGGGATAAGCAGCACTGCTGGCCTGCTGGCATGTGTGTTGTGCTGCACACTGGGGTCCCTGGTCTCATGTGGTATGGAGGGGACAGGGATTGCTTCTGCAGGATACAGGGAATGTCAGTGGGAGAGGCAGAGAGAGCTCAGGCAGCAGTTGGGAAACACAGCCTGGATGTGGGAGAGCTGCAGGGGATGCCCGTTCCTGGACATGGGGCTTTCTGGCAGTAAGGGATGAGCACAGAGCCGCTCAGTGTGTGTTCATGTAGATTGGTGGCAGTTCTGGAGCTCTGGAAACTGAAACTTCATCTCTCTTTTGAAAGTCCTGAAATGGAGGAGAAATGCTAAGATTTAGGGCATTTTGCAGGTCCACCTGCGCCAGAGCACAAAAAGCCCATATCTACATAATGCCTCTTCCTACAGGGTTTGTGAGCTGCTGCCTGGGACAAGCTGTTAAAGGGAAGGAAAAGGCTGGTGAGGGGAAAGGAGTGTGACCCCAAAGCCGGGCAGCTCCTCCTTACTGCACCCCAAAGCAAGGTGCAGCTCCTTGCTGCAGTGCTGGGAGCAAGGAGCACCCATGGGGTAAATTGCTTTGCTCCCCAGGAACTGCCCCATCCCCCTTTACCTGCCTCTTGGCTGGGCTGTTCTCGTAGTCAGGCTGTGTGCGTGAGAAGCAGTAGCTGGAAGAGCTGGGGTTTATTTTCCACCTGCCCTGGAGCCTGTGCTGCCCGCAGCAAGCCCTGGTGTGTCCAGGAGCACTGATGCCAGGGTGGGAGAGCTGCTCCCTAGCAAGGTGTCAGGCACCGGCTCTCCTGGTGATGGTGTACTGCTGGTGGCATGGGAGCTGCAGCACACAGCAGTGCTGAGCTGCGGGATACAGCAGAGGACTGAGCTTTTCAAAACACAAAACAAGTGTCAGGCAGGACACCCTGCCCGTCAGGCAGGAGACAGACGCTAAGTTACCCTGCAAGGGTTTTTTGCATGCGAACTGGGGAGACGTGGGAGGTGTAGCTCTGCCACTGCTGGGCAAGGCGCAGTGAGTCCTTCCCAGCCTTCCCTGGGGGCAGGAGAAGGATTGGGAGAAGTAGCTCAGAGGTAGAGTTTCCAGCCGGAACATGCACAGAGAAGGTGCCTACGAAAGCACTTGCTGGCTAGGGATTTTGAAGGCAGCTTGCCTACTCAAAAGCAGCCAGAAGCACACCTTCAAAAAGTCACTTTGGTAGAGACACTGGGGGAATTTTCCAAGCCACATCTCTGCTATCACCATCAGATGAGAGCTATTGTTTCCCTTTGCTTTTCTGTTTCAGGTTTAGTTTCTGGGCAGGATGAGCAGCTTCCCAGCCCAGCGCAGAGGATGTGACCCCCTGGCACAGACCAGCGCCAGTTCCTGCCCATCACCACAGTTCTCAGGACCATGTTACCCTTCAGAGAGCTCCTGACTGTTGCACTGGCTGAAAGCAGGTCTCCTTCCTGCCCGTGCGGACATTGCAGCCATTTACAGCTGCCCAGCACTGACACCACAACTCCCACGTGGGGTTTTGCTCTGATATTTCACCTTTCAGCTGCTGGGCAAAGGGCCCCTGTTTGCAGCAAGGATGCTGGCCAGGGGGTGTCATAAAGGGTTTTGCAAAGGGGATGGCTCTGGCTCAGCACCTCGGCTTCAAACCAACTCAGCAGCCTGTGAACATGCTCCTGGAGGGGAAGAGCAAGATTGGAGCAGGCAGGAGTGATGAGCTCTGCAGTGCTGATGCAGGAGTCTATGTCACACAAGGGGCTGTGATATTTATCCCAATTAAAACTGTCAGGCTGAAAGTGATGAAACCAGAAAGGAAGTGGAGCAATTCAGACAGAAACTGATGCAGCAGAGCGTGGTGTGGAGCCACAATGCCTGGTCCCCTGCAGAAACAGGGAGAGCCCTGCATGGAGTATACCCCACCACCACCACCCTGACACCCTCCAGCCAGGGGCATGGGTGCTGGGGTGCTGCGGACACCCTGGGGGGAACGAATAAACGCAGCCACCTGCAGAGGAGGCTGCAGCAAAGGGCAGGGGAGGGCACCCTGCTCCACACCAGCATCTCTGTGGGGCGGCTGTTACAGGGCCAGGCTGCCCTGGTGGGGACAGCTGGGTCCTGCCCTGCTCTTGAGCCAAGACCCCCTCTCTTTTGACAGCAAGTGGCTCAGGAAATGCAGGGCAAGGCTATTCTGTAAGAGAAGAAGCATTGCTGAAACACTTCTCGGGAATCCCACTGATGCATCCCGACAGGAATAAATCAGTTCGTCTTTTCATCTCAGCCTCACTTGGGGCTGGAACAAGCACTCACGTGTGGCTCAGTAGCCATGTCCGCGAGCAAAGCGGCCCTGGTGGTGGCAGAGCAGTCACAGGCGATGGGAACATGGCAGTGGGAGGTGAGCTGACACCTGCACTCCTGCAGCCCCTGCCTGGTGCCTCCCTGAGGGCAGCGATCCCAGCCCCTCTCCAGCAGCAACAGGACATGGAGTGACACGCTCAGACACTGGTTTTGCCCTGGTTCTGGTGAAATTCTGGGTCTGGGTTTAGTCTCTAGCAACAGCCTTAAAAAAAGGCTCAAAGCCCTTCTGGGACCGGTAGTAATTGAATCAATGAGTGCACCCCCTCAGTGCACGACCCAGCACCAACAGATCTCCAGCTCCCACCCCACCTTACCACCCACCGCCACAGCTGAGCCTCCCCAGAGCCCTCCTGTGCTGGTCTTCAAGCATTGGAACAGGCTGCACAGGGAGGTGGTAGGATCACTATCCTTGGAGGCATTTAAAAAAAAGTGTAGATGCAGCCTTTAGCCACACAGTTTAGTGGTGGCCTTGGCAGTCTGTGGTTAAGGTTTGACTTGATTTCAAAGGTCTTTGCCGACCTAAGTGATTCCATGATTCAATGACATTTCCACCCCCCACCCCATTCTGTTGTTTTTTTCTAGGGCCTTTGAAAAATAATCTGAGTGTTTCAGCCTGTGCTTTCACGAGCAGATTTAGCAACTTTGGTGAAATTTTCCTTTGGAGATAAGGCTGAATTTAATAATTTCTAATGCAGCTCCTTTAGTGCTGGCTGATTGAGCACACACTGTCTGATCTTTCCCTTCCACTGCCATCTCAGATAACCAAGATAAGCCCAAATCATTCCCAGATGTCCTGACTCAGCAAAGCTAGTAAAAGAGAGAAATACTTGCAGACTTCGTGGTGGTGGAGGGTTTAACTCCTGGCTGTGCCTCAGGCTGGACTGCTCAGCCAGAAAGGGCTAAAGCAGGGGTTGGTTATTGCAGTGAAATTAAGAAAGCAAAATTCAACAGAGGATGAAATTCTGACTCCTCCCTAGCTCATGGAGAAGGAATGACTTTGGTAGGGCTCAGATCTCCAAAAAGTGTTGTACAGGCAGTCCAGGGAGATACTACAGCAGGTTAATGGTGTTAGGCAGCCGAGAGGGAGCAGGTGAGGGGGACAGTGAAGCAGGAATTCCCGAGCTGGATTTAAATCCTCCACTGTTGTAGCTGTACTTCTCAAGACAAACAAGTAATTAAGCTATCAGAGATACAGTATACCAGCAAACAGGCCAAACAATCGAGCTAAATTGCAGCTTCATTTGAAACCACTCCTGCCGTTTGCAGGTCATTTCCTCTGATTTCGTTGCTCTGCACTGATCTCAGCTGGTCAGCACTTGCTCAAGGGTATAAACTGCTCTCTGGCTCCCAGGATCTTCTGCTGAGGTCTGGAGGAGGTTGGTGGAGCAGGGGGGTTGGGTGAGTGGTAGGAGAGGAGGGTGCTGCAGGTGTCAGACTGTTGGGCTCTGATAGAGCTGCTGATACCACTTATCTGCCATGGGTCGGGTCCTCCAGAGCCATAAAGCTGTATAAAGCCCTTGGAGCAGTGCCAGGCTGTGCTGGTGCCTTTTTGCTAGTGATCTGTGTTGTCTTATTAGGCTGCATTACACTTGGCGATCTCACAATAGACAGGAAAGCTGCCTTCCTCCTGAGAGCTGGTAAACCTGTAGGGCCGAGTAAGTCTCTGGTGTAACACCAGTATTTGCAGTAGGACAGGAGAATTTGGCTTTACAAGGCTCTCCTTGCTCAGCAGCAGCTCCTCATTGCTCTCCTTCATGACTCAGAAAAGGAAGACAAATGTTACTGGAGCTGAGATGGGCTAGAGGGTGTTATCTGAGCCCCAGAGCCTCTCCTGCAGCAGGGATGTGCCAGGAATCCCTCTCCAGAGGTGAGCAGGGCTGGAGTCTCAGACCTGGTAGCACACTGGGGGCTTACTTCCTCTTCACAGGGGTTTAAGTTCACCCACCACCCAGGAGAGGTTTGTCGGAGCATGGGCACAGCTTGTGTGCCCAGGGCAGAGCCACATGGTGCCTGAGGCAGGTCTGGGTCCCCAGGATCCATGTGACCCAGCAGGCAGCTCGGGTCGGGGCAATATCCCCACTCAGTGGGGGCTCTGGGGCAGGAGAAGGCTGAGTATGCACTCGAGACACGTTAGCATGAGGTCTCCAGCCTCAAGGGTCCATTACAGCACTAGGATGACCATGAAAAGGATTGTGCTGACACCCATGGGCTTTTTGACCAGTTCTTGGTGTATTTAAGGGGACAGAGTTGCCCTGACTTTGCTGAAGTCCCGCTGAGGTTTGCTGGTCTTGTCTTTCTGGCCCTACCTGATGTGGAGTGTGTGCACTATGTTGAACCATGATACTGGCGGTGCCACTTGTAAATTACCTGATCCAAACACCGCGGCTCATGATGTCACCTATTTTTGTGCTGTTGATCATCTTCCAGTGCTTGAGACCAACGGATGGTCTGTGTCAGGCCTGGGTTCAGCTTCTTGGCCTCAGGCAAGCCTAAAACCCCTGTCCCTGTGTGTTGTGTTTCATCTTTTCTGGCTGTTGTTGCCAAAACCGATCAGCTGACCCAGCAGAACCATCTCTGCTGTCGGAGGAAATAGTGGGCAGATATAATTAGCAATGTCAGGCCCAGGCAGTCAAACAGCAATTGGACGGGTGCAGATGGCTCTTGGAAGCGTGGTCTGTTCCTCTGGCTTGGGGCCCTCTGCTGATCTGGAAGGAGGGAACTGGAGATTGAATCGAGTCTCTTAAATAAACTTCTCAGTAAAGATTAATTTCTTCCCAGTCTAATCAACAACAACAGATTGCTCTAAAGGGAGTTGTAAAGAAAAGGATCTCAATGAGATATTGATTGTCACCTCCAGGTTTAGACACAAATTCCTCCTGTTTCTAAATACAGGGTTTTTTTTCACTCCAAGCAGGCTCCTAACTGGGCTCTGTGAATGCAGTGGGTTTCCAAAGGGGAGCTGCCAGGGTAGCCAGGCTCAGGTTAGCGCCACTTAAAGAAGCTGAAGTGGCCTGGCTAGCACAAGCCACTGCTGCTCCCTGGGGTGACACACCGCTCGCCCTGGGGACCACACAGGTCTGTGTCAGTGTCACTGCCCGTGGATGCCCCAGGGCTGTATGGGTTGATGGCTGAGGGGGGTCAGCTGGGGGAGCCCTGGTGCGAGTATGGGGCTCCCCCAGGTGAAGCACCAGCGAGCCGGGCGTGGAGCACAGCTGGAGTAGAGCGTGGACCTGGCTTCGTGCTCTCTGCTCAGCAAGTGATGGGAGCTGGCAGCAAGAAGCCTCTCTGCGCAGGGCTGCCTTCCAACCCCGCCTGGCCGTACCGTGCACGCCTCTCACCCGGGAGGGAGGGCAGCGTCTCCCGGTGGCGAGGGCAGGGAGCCCCGGCTCTGCCCTTCTACCACGGCAAACGGAGGTGGGGCGTGGGGGCTAGAGAGGGACCAGCCGTTCTGTGGAAACTGCCGCGGCTCCTGCCTGCGTGGACCGGAGCTCCCACGGCCTCCCCGCCCCAGGGCGGGACTGGCCTCCCCCCGCCTGCCCCCCATTCCGGGCGGGGGAACCCTGCGAGGGGGCGAGCACGGCGGAGGCGACGAACCTGGCACCGCTCCGCTGTCCTGCGGGGAACTGGACCGGGCCAAGCTGAGCCGGGCGGTGCTGAATAGAACCCAAGCAGGCCGAGCCGCGCTGCGCAGCGCCGGACCGGGGCGGACGGGACTGGGGCGAACGGGACCGGACCGGGCAGGGCGGGGCGAACGGGACCGGGCCGGGCGGGGCTGGGCGCTGTCCGCGGTGCTGAGGGCGGCGCGGGCGCTGTCCGCGGTGCTGCAGGAGCGGCCCGGTCCCTCCCGGCGGCGGGAGCCGGCCCATGCTCCTCGGCCATGGAGGCCCGCGCCGCCGGCCCGGGGGGGGCTGGCTACAACGAGGCCCTGCTGCACAAGGTAGGGGGGGGGGGGAACCGGGGGGGGGGGCTGCGAAGCGCGCGGCGTGGTGGGGGGATGCCGGGGCGGTGTGACAGCAACCGCCGGTGCAGGGCGCCTGCTTGAACTTCCCCGACAAACTCTGTCCCTCCCCCCTTCTCGCTCCTCTTCCCCCGGTGGGGTCCATCCCCCGTCCCGCCCCCCCCTCCCCCCCAAATCCTGGCGAGGTGCGGGGGGGATGCGGCCGCAGCTCTTCCCCCACACACCGCGGCGGCCGGGGCTGGGCAACCCGCAGAGCTCAGCCCCGGCCTCCGCCACCCCCAGGTGGTGTTGGGGAGGGGGGCGGCGGGATCGGGCGTGTTTGGAAAGCAAAGCGGGCAGGAGCGCTGGAAAGGGGCCAGCCCCGCGGCACAGCCCGCAGCCGGCGTTCAGCTGCTCCCGCAGTCCTGTGCGTGCTCCGAGGTGTGTGTGTGGGAGCTGCACCCCGGGGCTCTGTTCGCCAGAGACAGCCTAAGGAGCCGGCACTTCCCTGCAGTGAAACAGCGGTGTCCCAAGAGACGTCCATCCCTGCTCTCCTTGCTCTAAAATCCTTCTCTTCTGCGGGTCCCTGGAAGCATGTTTTGTAACTCCACCTTGCACGGAGGTACCAGGGTTGCTGCTTTCCCCACCAGACGTGTGTGGCTCAGGCTTGGCTGGAGCAGGGCTTTTGCTCTCTGCAGTCAGTCCCAGCCCTGCAACTCCAGGAGATGTGGAGGAGACGCTGATCTCTGCCAGATCCACCCAACATTCCTCCCTGCTGTCCTCACTGCTGCTTTGCTGCAATCCCCAGTGACTGTGCAGGGGCAAACACCCCCGGGGAGCAGGGGAAAAGCAGGGACAGGGCAGGGAAAAGGGCTGGGGCTGTGTGCCCTCTTCACAAATCCCAGTCTGTTCTATATCCTGTTCTACTCAGGGCAATGTGCCCAGCCCTTGATTAGCAGAAAAATATCAATTACTAGCAACTCTCATTTCTGTTGTACATTGAGTACGTAGGACATGCCTCCAGGGATGACTCAAGAAACTTTGATTCTTTGCAAGGCTTTAACTCTCTCTTTTCCAGCAACAAGCTGCTGCAGTTAAGGAACGACATTGGTGGAAATGAGTCTCTGGGCAGAAGAGCTGCCCAGGCAAATAACCATCCCAGTCCCCTGTTCCCTGCCATTTCCCTTGGTATTTTTGCTGCCGCTCCTGGCTGGCTTGCTTGTCGTGCAGAAATGAGCCTGCTCTTGCTCCAGGGATGTGAGGCAGCAAATATCTTGCTAGGTCTTGTTTCTGAGCAAGGAATCACATTTCAGATGTGCACACTGGAGGTAAAAGTTAAGTGATTTCTGGCTGGTGGCTAAACCTGGGCCTGGGGAGGAAACAGTCCAGGAGCAAATTGAAGTGGGAACAGCAGAGGTTTGTTCTGGGCTGTTCCAGAAAAGTTTTGCTTGGCACAAAAGGAGATGGATTCTGCTTTCAGGTGATTTGGAGCATTGCCAAATTTTTCTTCCTATTGTTGGATGCTTAGATCCATTTAGCTGGAACAAGTCTTAGGGGGAGGAGGGGAGGAGAGCGAGCCCCTGGACTGTGGTTGATCCAAGGTGTTAGCACGGGGTTTGCAAACAGGAATCCCCTGTGTGATATGAGCCAGCTACCTATCTACAGGGCTGAAGCAGAGCTTCTGCCAGGGCAAGGGCCCAGCGGGGCTCGTAGAGGGTCCCAGGCGCTGGCTCAAACCAGTGTAAGGGGCTTGGCCGTGGTTAAACAGCACCTGGACAGCGTGGGGACAGCCCTGAGGTGTCCCTGTGGCACAGGACAGCTCAAGGCAGCATCCAGCAACATCCAAGTTGCCTTAGAGCACTGCCTGGAGCAGAGAAGAAGCAGCACAGTTTTGTATATAAAGCAGGTAAAAATAAGTCACAATAACACATCCCTGCGAGACCATGAGAGCAGGGTGGCAAGGGGCCAAAAACAGCCACAGCTTCACTCTCAGACCTTTCCTTGTGCTGTGTGTCCTGGCTGAGCTCTGCAGACAGCTGTGCTGAGATGCACGTACACAATTGCCCCAATTTGTTGTGATAAATCCTGTTGACCTGGGAGCAAACCTTTGGGTTTGGGGCTTCAGCAGCTCTCTGAGAGCAACAGCAGAGCCCATGGAGGGCACCTCACCCCTCCCTGCAAACCCTAGGACTGTATTTTTACCCTGTTAGGCTCTTAGCAACTACATTTAGCTCAGGTCCAGCTGCCATGTGCTAAAGAGCAGAAATGAACTGGAACCTCAGCCCACACACACTATCCCAGATCTCCCGCTTGGCTGGCACTGGAAATGCAGCAATCACCTCCCTACACTGCCTTGACAGCCATGCAAAACCTCTCCTCCCTAGGCATGTTAGACTGAAATATCTCCTTTACATGCTGGCTGCCAGCACAGGTAAGGGAGATCGGAGTGAGTTTGCCCTCACCACTCCATTGCTTTGCCTTGTCCCTGCAGCCCATGCTGAGCCAGCAGTGATTTTGAAGGGAGGTGATTTGTCTAGGTCTAAATTAGCCCCAAAACTACCAATCTGAGGTGTGGGGAAGGATATTTGTTCTTTCCCTAGGCAGAGCTGGCAGACAGGTCTGCCTGGGAGTGTGTTGCAAACTGTGCCTGTTTTTCCATGGGGGCTGTGGAGCAGGCGAGCTGTGGAGAGGTTGGTAAAATGAGGTTACCTCTGCCCACCCAATGGAAATAATTTCCTTTAGCTGGAAACAAAAATTAGTGTGGTTGTGCTGGAGCTCAAGAGTGGTGCTTTGGGACTCTCACCAAGTGGTTTTCCAGGTCTTGGGCAGGTTTCCCTCGGTCCCTTGGCCAGCCCATCTGTGCATGCACCCTGGCAAAGCACCATTCTGTCCTCACACCACCATGCAGAGAGGAGCTGCAGCACCAGAAGGAATCTTGCAACTTTTTACTGAAGTTTTACAGGTGCACACACACACACAGATACCCAAAACTGGATAAACTGTGACAGCTGGCTAGTCACACCCACTCCACAGTGCAGGGTTTATGCTTCATTTATGTTTATTTGGTAGCCAGGAAGGCCACAGTGGTTTCCACAGAGCCCATGTGCTTTTCCTAAAGTCATTAGGAAAGTGTCTTGGCTGATTCAGGCCAGCTTTTACTATTATTATTATTAAGTCATGAAGCAATTCATGAGTTGTCTCTATTATAAATCCCAATTAAATTATTGATAGGGGAGTCTGCCTTTTATACATGTTCGCTGTAAATCCTGGGCTCTGGAGGATTTCTGGTGCTCACTCCAGCCAGTTCTCCTCCCTCTATAATTAATGCTGTTCTCTGCATTAACTGCTCCTGAAGACAGCACTGCAGGGTACAGCGTTGCATCTCCCAGCACACCAAAAAAATGCAGTGCTGGGCTGCAGGAACCCGATGGTAATGAACTCCTGGGGTATTTTCCTATGGGACTGCTCCAGGGCAGATCCTACTCTCTGCAATGGGAACGTGTCTGGACCACAGGGCAAAACCGAGGGCAGAGAAATTCCCTGCAGGGAAAGAGGTGATGGAGCTCCTCTGGCCCATGTACAAGGGCTTCACCCAGAGATTTCTGCCTCCCAATATCCCATCCAGGTTCCCAGCCCATGAGGCTGCTTTGAATGTACGAGTGACCCAAAAGCAGCCTCATGTCTAGTTAGGGAGGGAGGAGGGAGAAATATCCAGCTGTGGATCTGGCCGCAGGTTGCTTGCCTGTCAGCACACAGGTCTGTGTCTGGCAGAGGTGCAGGGCTCCCTCCTGCCAACAGCTCCACTCAGCAGGTCAGGCTTTTCCCAGGAGGTGTTTGGGGTTTGGGATGTTTTTTTCTGAGGGAAAACACTGATTCACGGAAGTAAGCACTTCACTGAAGCGTATTGGCATTAGCAGGCCACAGGCAGGTTGTGGTGCGGTAATTTATGCTAGGGAGGATGCTGGTCTCCTGCCAGTCCATGTTCCTGCTTTGTCTGTGGTCCTCAAGCTCCTTGGCTTTTGGTTTCATCCCACTCCTTCGGGGTCCATGGGGTGGTGGGAACCACAGTGCCAGGCACTGTGGCACACGCTTGGTGGCTGCATCCCCTGTGGCCTCCTGGAGCATGAAATCAGGCCTTGATCTTCCAGGGCTGTTCAGGCACTTGATTAAACACATTCCTCTATGCTCATCTGCCCTGCACTTCATAAGGGGGAGCGTGCAGTGCCTGAAGTGCTGCCAGCCTGGGCTTCACCCCAGGGCCCTTTGGTGCAGGGGAGGTGATGGAGGGACAGGACCATCCACGCATGGAGGCCCCCCTGGCTGTCAGGAAGATGCTGAACCACCATCTCCCACTCAGCTGGTAGAGTGACCTTTGTGATGTCACCTGGGCTGGGGACAAAGGGCTGAGGTGCCCCAGGATGGAGCAGAGCTGCATCAGACTAAACACAAATCAAGGAGGGGGAAACAACAGATGCAGCAAAGTGCAGCACAACTGAAGGCAGAGAGTGAAGAGGTTCAGCCTCATCAGCTTGCCAATGCAGCCCTGCAGCCTCAGAGGTGGCAGGGGACTGGTGACAGGGGGGACACTGCTCAGTGCTTGCCAGGGGTGCAGCTACAGGAACACCCATGTCCTGAAAGTCAGAGCCAAACCCAGTTCTTAGCAAGAAGATGGTTAGCAGAGTGTTTGTTTTAACTTCTGTGTCTACAAAAAGGTTGAAAGTGCCTCAGTTTCCTGAAAGGATGGGAATGTTTGTGCCGGTGGCTCTGAGAACAAAACCCATTTACCGGCAGAGAGGGGAGGGAGGGGTTTGTGTTTGCACTGTTGGTCTCCCTTAGGTCAGGGATTTGGAGGAACGCGGGCAGGAGCAGAAAGGAGGTTGGGCTCCTCAGGGACGCAGTGTGGGTACCAAGGCCATGGGCTGGCAGCCTGGGAGCTGCTCAGGAGGTGATGGCAGTGCCCCAGCTCTGATACCTGCACAGCTCCCTTGTCCATTCTGCTCTGGGACAAGCAAGCTTTGCTCCCTGTGGGAGAGCCCTGGGGCTCCCCATGGAGGGCTGGAGAGGCAGGAGGGCTCTGTGACTTCAAACCCAGTGCCCTGCCTGGCGGGGAGTGCTGCAGGTCCATGGCATTAATGCAGCATGAAGACAACCCAGTGCCCTGGAGAGGCTGTGTGGCTGTGGCAGTGGCTGCATGCAGCAGCGGCAGGAGATGCTCTTTTTACTAGATGGTTTTGGACCTAATCCAGCACTGCCAGAGTCCTCCCAAAGAGGTTTTCCACCAGGGCTGTGCGAGCCAAAGCTGATTCCCAAGCCAGAGCAAGGCTGTCTCTCCTGCTTGCTCTGCATGATGGGCTGCACTTTGCTTTCTCTTCCACCTCTCTGCATTTGGAGAGGGCACGGTGGGCTCATGCCTGAAGCTCAGCCTGGGACATATTTCATTTATTACAGAGATGGTCAGAGGGGTGGAGATTCCCTCTCAGGCAGGTGGCAGGACCAAAGGTGACAGCAAAGAACAGGGCACAGCGGGATGAGCCATCTGGCCATGGCACTGGCATCCAGCAGCCCATGGGGACAACCTGCTGCTGAGCAAGTCTGTGCAGGGGGGACTGCCATGGGGCTCACACAGGGCCCATGTCTCCACCATGATCTGGGGCTGGACTAGTCCCTCCCAATCATGCTGTGTTTGTTGCCGCATCCCCCCAAGCAACCTCTCCCCAAACACCCGGCTCCCAGCTGTACACCTGTGCCTGCAGGCTCTGGTATTGCATTGCCTGCTGTCATGCACCAATGCCTCTTTGCCTGGTTCTTGCAGACAATCCTGGTCGGAGACAGCGGTGTGGGGAAGACATCTCTGCTGGTCCAGTTTGACCAGGGCAAGTTCATTCCTGGCTCCTTCTCCGCCACTGTGGGCATTGGGTTTACGGTAAGAACTTAGTCCCTCTTCCTTGGGCTGTGCAACCTTGCTCACCCTTGGGGGAACAGTTTTATTTGGGTACTCATAATCTATGGTTCTATGAATCTGGTGGTGCTAAGCACAAAGAATTGAGAGAATTTGCTTCGGTGCTGCTGGATGAGGGGCCCGGTCTGGCTGCGTGCCTGCTGGCAAGCTGGGAGCAGGTGCACTTCAGGCTGCTGGGAGGGATGGAGGATGGATGAGGCCCCACGTCTCAAAACCCTTGGTGGGCCTGTGCCTGAGTGCAGCCTTTTGCATCACACCAGGAAAGCTGCCTTTGGAGCAGCCCTGCTCTCCCGGCAAGAAGCCAGCCTGTGTCCTGCCTCTGCAGCCTGGGGCCCTTGGGAAAAGTCAGGCAGCTGGCCGCAGCTCCTGGGAAGAGCACTCGGCCACCATCCAGTGCTATTTGTGGAGCTGCTGCAGGGCCAGCAAGCAGCTCTGATGTATGTGTCCCCTCTCCTGAAGGAGCCCGGGACAGAGACAGCACTTGAGACTTCACTGCACAGCCAGACTGGCATCCCTCCAGCATCCGCAGCAAGGCTGGGTCTCAGCAAGAGGCTGGTACCCATGGGATGGTTATTGCCCACGAGGAGCCTGTTACCTATGGGGATTTTCTCTCTAGTCCAGGCCAAGGAAGCAGGGAAACATGTGGTACCAGCACAGGGGATCTGAGGCCAAGCAGCCCAGGGGCTGGCAGCTGAGGGTGCCGCTGTGGGCAATGCCAGCAGGCAGAGGATGCTCAGCCATGCTGTCCACCTTTGCTGGCTCCGTTTCCCCTGCAGCAAAGGACAGCGTGGGGAGGTGATGCTCAGCCAGGCGTTTTTCCTGCCTAGGCAACTCTGTGAGCACCAGCACAGTTTGCCATACCCTTCCAGCCCCCCCCCTGGCTCCAGCAAGCTGCAGGGCAACTCAGCCCTTTCCAGGAGCTCCAAGTGCCTCCAGCCTTCAGTTGCGGCACTTTCCTGGCCAAAGAGCGTATATAAACTATAAATCCCCTGGCTGGGTCTGAGCACAGTTACAGGACTGGAAATACAGGTTCCCTTTCCCGAGGGGCAGAGTAAGGCTGGTCTGGAGCAGGAGCTGGCAGCCAGGGAAGGTGCGGAGGTGGGTGCCATCGCAGTGGGCATCTCTGCCATCAGACCTCCTGCAGCTGTGCGTGGCCTTCGCCTGGAGAGCGGTGAGGGGCACGGCTCTGCATGGGATCCCCACGCGCCTGAATCCCAGCGGCGTGAGTGGGGCTGGGGGTTTGCACTGAGATTAGTCCTGGCATGGGGGAGATGGGCTGGGGGTCCCTGGAAAAATAGATCAGAGTGGGCTGAAGGTTCCTCTCCGTGGAGCAGTGCCTGTAAGCCTGAAGACCCTGGGTAGCTGTAGTGCATGGACTTGGGGATAGGGGTTCGTGGAGTGAGGTTTTGGGTGACACAACATCCCTGGCTCTCTCCTGGGACTTCTCCTGCATTGCCGTGCTTGGGCTGTTTCCAAACGAAGCACACCATGATCTGGGCCCATGTATGTATGTATGTATGTATGTATGTATGTATGTATGATTCTGGGGGCTGTAAGCAGCCAGGGAGAGCGGCAGCCCCAGCAACCATCCCGGCAGAGATGCGGTGCTGCTGAACGGGCTCATGGCAGCGTGGCTTCTGGCTACCAGCTGCTGCTTCTGGCTTCCTCCTGGCTTCACGGAACCTTGGTGGTAACCCAGGGCCCGGGGCCCAGCTCAGCAGCCATCGAGGCTGCAGCAGACAGGACAAACCTCCCACCCTTGGGTGGGCTGGTGGGGTGGGAGCAGGGGCTACTGTCCCGGAGTGGCAGGGGTGATTTGGTAGCACTGGGGTCTCCATCCTCACACTCTGCGGAGGACTGGGGGGCTGTTCACTTGTGGGATGAACGGTTCTTCCTCTCCCCTCCATGTGCCCGAGGGACACGCTGGGGCTCTCCCTGCCCTCCGGTGCTGTCGGAGCCCGGCAAACCCAGGCACCCCGCGGTCCTCGGGGTGGGGGGCAGGTTTCCAGCGTTGAGCCTCCTCTTCCTCACTCCGTGGCCGGACTGGGCAGGGAGGCGGCCGGGGCACAGCCTCGGGGGTGGCATTGACCGGGGAGGAGGAGGAAGAGGAGGAGGAAGGCGGGCCGGGTGGGGCCGCCGAGGTTCCGCTCGATCGCACCATGAGCGGCCCCGGCGGGGCGGCGGGGACCGGGACCCCCCCGGCGGGGACCGGGGACGCCCCGGTGGGAAACGAGGACCCCCCGGTGGGAAACGGGGACCCCCCGGCGCTGCCCCGGGACTACGAGCTGGCCGGCAAGGTGAGAGGCGGCGCGGGGTGCGGCGGGGGAAGCAAGGATGCAGCCCCCAAGCCCTGCCCGGGGTGGAGGTTGGAGCTCGCCCCCCGACCCAGCGGGGTCCCGGGGGGGTCCCGGGGACCAACCGCTTCCTCCGCTGCCGCGATCGCGCGCAGGAAGCGGCTGCGGGCCGGGGAAGGGGAAGGGGAAGGAGAAGGAGGCGGCGGCCCCAGCTAAGCACCCCCCCAGCCCTGCCCGCCCCCGCCCCCGCCCGGGGGGTCCCAGATCTAGCAGATGGGGATCACTGCCCGGGAGGTGGAGACAGGGGTCCCTACCCGGGGGGCGGGTCTTTGCCCTGGGGGGCGGTGGGGTGCCCATCTGCAGGAACGGTGCTTTTGGGACTCTCGGCTTGGTGGGCAGCAGGACTCCTTTGGAGGGGCACGGGCGAGCTCTGCCCTCTGAAAGCCCGTCCTTCCCTCCTCCGGGCAAGGGGGGCCCTGCCAGCCCGAGCAGCGGCGCCCCCCATGCTACAGGGCGGGGGAAGCAGGACCCCATCCAGCCCATCGCGGCATCCCAAGGGCACAGGGGTGGGGGGGCCAGCATGTGTGCTCAGGAGGCGAGCCAGCCCCACACCCACCCTGCAGCCCCCCACACTGCCAGTGCCCCTGTGCCCAGCCAGCCCCACACCCACCCTGCAGCCCCCCACACTGCCAGTGCCCCTGTGCCCAGCCAGCCCTACACCCACCGCGCAGCCCCCCACACTGCCAGTGCCCCTGTGCCCAGCCAGCCCTACACCCACCCTGCAGCCCCCCACACTGCCAGTGCCCCTGTGCCCAGCCAGCCCTACACCCACCGCGCAGCCCCCCACACTGCCAGTGCCCCTGTGCCCAGCCAGCCCTACACCCACCCTGCAGCCCCCCACACTGCCAGTGCCCCTGTGCCCAGCCAGCCCCACACCCACCCTGCAGCCCCCCACACTGCCAGTGCCCCTGTGCCCAGCCAGCCCTACACCCACCCTGCAGCCCCCCACACTGCCAGTGCCCCTGTGCCCAGCCAGCCCTACACCCACCGTGCAGCCCCCCACACTGCCAGTGCCCCTGTGCCCAGCCAGCCCTACACCCACCCTGCAGCCCCCCACACTGCCAGTGCCCCTGTGCCCAGCCAGCCCTACACCCACCGCGCAGCCCCCCACACTGCCAGTGCCCCTGTGCCCCTGCCAGGCATCAGGGTGGGAGCCCTCCTCCCAGAAAACCCCCCTCTTCCCCAGCCCAGCTCAAAGTCGCCCTGGGGAACCACCCTCCCCTTCCCAGCTGCACAGGGAAGGCACAGCACCGATGAACCTTTTATCCAAAAATTTTAATAAGCAGCCTCAGGCTGAGCCCAGCACAGAGGGTGCCAGCCCCCAGACCTCCCCCTGCCTCCCTGAGCTGGCTCCCAAAGCCATCCTGTGCGATGCTGCCTTCCCTAAACTGCTTTTATTCCTTTGCCTTTATCCTCTCTGCTCTGACTCCTTTCAGTGGAGGGCAATTTTTGTCTTGGAGGGAGGAAATAAGTTGCCAGCTTGATTCAAAGGGAGGTGGAGGCAGAATTCAGTGGTGTTCCCAGCTGCCCTCCAGCCTCAGCTGGGTTGGGGGTGTCCTGGGGAAGGATTTGACCAGCAAGGTGAATTGGCAGGAGGCAGAGCACTTCCAGCCCCCAGCTCTGGCTGGGCTGGCCCACAGAGCATCTGCCATGCCACCCCTGCAGAGGGTGGCTGTGGCCCACTGCATTCGCCTGGCCCGGGGACAGTGGGAACATGTGGGTTTGCTTTGCAGGCTCCAGCAGCCCCACAGGGTGGGTTTGCAGGGGTGGACCTTCTCGCTGGAGTCCTGCTCGCTTGTTTCCATTTTTAGGCAGGGGATAGATGCAGTCAGCATCAGGTTAATGATTGCTGGGCCAAGCAGGAAGGGGAGCACAGCGCCAGGGTGTCTAGTAAAGCTGCGCTTGTGGAGACCAGCATCAGTCCTGGCTGCTGCCTGCCTGGGTCTGGTGGTGTCAGAGCGGCCGGGGAGCCCTGGCTGAGCCTGTTTGCTTAGCAGGAGGGGAAAAGGCACCGTGTTTGCTTTGGTGTCTGCAGCAGGCAGAGCCCTGGGCACTGATAGGATGAGAATCCCGGACACAGCGGGGTTTGCCCGAGCCATGCATCAGCCCTTGGGCTGAGTGCACCCAGCACCGGGGCAAAGCATGGGCCGAGGTGGCTCTGCATGTCTGGGAGCTGTGGTTGGTTCTCCAGGAGCCTCCTGGGCTGGGAGGCAGCCAGGGGCTGGCCAGGAGACTTCTCTTCTTGCTGTGGTACTTATCTTCGCACCAGCTCTCCTCTTCCGTTCTCCCCCTCTTTGGGGGCTGGGGGCTGCTCCATTGCCCTGGGGCATCGCCTAGCTGCACCCTCAGGGGTCCCATCCCACTCCCAGCTCTCACAGGGCTCCCTGGACCTGGCAGGATCATCACTGGGGAAAGAAACGGAGGGACACAAGGGAATGGGGGGGTGTTCTCAGCACCACCCAGGGACGCTGCCCCCTCCCCATCCTGCTGACACTCTCCCTGCGCCCATCTTGCAGGTGATGTTACTTGGAGACTCAGGCGTGGGGAAAACCTGCTTCCTACTTCAGTTCAAAGATGGGGCCTTTCTCTCCGGGACGTTCATAGCCACCGTGGGCATAGATTTCCGGGTGAGACCACCATGGTTGCTGGCCCCTCACCTCCCCCTACCCACACCTCAGCCAGGACAGGGTGCTGAGAAGGGGGAACGGGGGGTTTCCAGCCTCTGCACCCCAAATCTCCCAATCAGCAACAGGCGCTTGCTGAAACCGTTCTACCTCTCCCTGGGAGAGTGATAACAGATGGAAAAATCTGCTGGAAGCATCACCTCTTGCCTTTAAATCAGCAAACAGTCTTGGTTTAGCCCACTCCGGCCAGGTGCGTAGGTTGGAGGTATGTGGTGGGTGGCTGGCACACTGCACCGCCAGGCTGAGGCCAATGGCTGGCAGGCACAAATGCTGGTTGCTGTAATTTTTGTGCCTTGAAAGGGCTGAAATTGGCTGCTGTGGAGGTGTTAAGGTCACTGGATCCTGCTTAAACCTTCCTGCTGCTCTTTATTCACCAAATTTCAGCTGCGGGGTTTCTCTGGGGATGCACGGGTAGGCAGAGCTGTTTGCAGCACAGGGAAAAGGGGCATTTCTTCAGGCTGGAAGTCACGGGGGTGTCCCCGGACAGGGCTCTGCCACCGCTGCCGACACGTGCCAAGTGCGGTCAGCGCTTCCGCTGCCTCCACAGCTGCAGCTGCTTCAGTTTTCTGCTGCCTTTGCTGCTCTTGGCTTGCAGGGGGGAACTGGGGCGTTGGTGAGCAGAGTTTAGGGGCGAGGGCTGCAGGTTTGCTTTGGAAGGGTCTTGTGGCCTGTTCTTCCAACGAAGTGATGGAAGAAGGAAAATCTTCTGTGTCCCACAGCATGCCCAGGGGTGTTGCCAGCTTGTAGGTACCCTCTCTGCCTTGTATAAGCCTCCCCCTCCAGCAGCTCACGGCTTGCTGCTCGTAGGTAACTTCCAGAGTCTCCTAGGGTGTGTTTTCATTCTATTCAGCCTGTTTTCTTAAATTTTGTCATCTCCACATTGGCCGAATTTCCATTTCAAACAATTCCAGGCAACTAAATTATTTATAGGGGTCTTCTCTTTCCAGACTCATCCCTCCAAGTACAATTCTTTAAAAAGTCTTAAAATAGCACATCAGTAACTCCTGCTTTTCTTTCTTCTGGCCCCTGGAGAGAAGTTCCTGTGCTTCCAAGTTGGGTACAGCGATTGTTTAAACCCCAGTAATTGCCTTCTCTGCTCACTTGCAAATGCCTTTTCCCTTCCCTGGACCCAGCCTGGCTGCCTGCCTGCAAACCACCCTAACCCAGGAGATGTCTTCCTGCCGTGCTAGATAAAGCTATGTGCTACCTGCAACCTCCCAGCTCAGTCTTTGCAACCACATTTAAGGGCCAAACAAAGCTCTCATCAGCAAGGAAGCCTGAGTGTCACCAAGGCAGCCTGTGGCATCCAAAGGCTTCAGATTGCTGCAAACAGCTCAAATTTTAGTGCAGCCGTGGTTCCTTCAGCACGTGGAGTGGAGGAATCCTGGGAGAGGGGTCAGGGCTTTATGGTGGGCAAACATTATAAAAGCACAGCAAGATGTTATTGAGAAATGCATATTTGCTCGTAGTTCAGGCAAGACCTCCCCACTTCCCCAGCTCTGCTGAACTTCCCCTGGCCATGTGTCAGGGGCTGCTGCAAGCCCGGGGTCAGCATCCCTGCATTTTGCAGGCCAGCCTGCCTCGTTACCCAGCTCCTTAGGGAACTCAGGAGCTACTGGACAAGGGTGCTGGCTGGAAGAGATGAGTGAGGCACCAGATCCAAAGCAGGCTGGGATCTTGCTGTCCTGTCTCCATCAGGGCTTGATTCGGTTCTTTTTCACCCTGGCATGAGGGGATGCTGCTCCGGGATGTCCCTGTAGCCATCACGCAGCATCACAACCCCCAGCAGGACCAGGGTTTGTAGCAATGAGGTTTCAATGTCCAGCCCCATGGGCAGCCTGGCCTCATCCCACCTGCCAGGGGAGAGCAGCTGAGGGGGCCGGGCACACCAGGGCTAGCTGGCACCCACCTTTGGGCTGATGGACATGCTCTCCTTCTCTTCTGCAGAACAAAGTGGTGGCGGTGGATGGTGTGAAGGTGAAACTGCAGGTGAGTTTTAGGAGGAAATGAGCAATTCCCAGCCAGATTGCTGGAACCCGGTGGTCCAGCTGGGCCAGGAGCCACAAGGCATCCCCAGCTGGGGGGGGTTCCCCTCCCCAAACTCACTGGGGCTGCTTCCCAGCAGATATGGGACACGGCAGGACAGGAGCGTTTCCGCAGTGTCACCCACGCCTACTACAGGGATGCCCAAGGTGGGTTTGGGTTCCAGCAGGGATGGGGGAGACTGGCTGGAGCACATCCCTGCAGGGGACAATGCCTCTGCCTCTTCCCTTCCAGCCCTGCTGCTGCTTTACGACATCACCAGCAAGATGTCCTTCGACAACATCCGCGTGAGTCCCCTCTGTGGATCAGGAGTGTGTTTCTCCCCAGGGATCTGGGTCATGCGTGCCCTGCTTGGCTTGGTGGGTGGTTGGGGCAGTTTGAAGCCTGTTTTACACATAAGTGCTGGATGTTTCGTCCAGACCTGGCCAGCTGGGAGCTTGTCCCTGGGGCGCCAGGCTGGGTGCTGCATGGCTGGGTGAGTTTTGTTTAGGGACATGGTAAATGGCTGGAGGGAGAACACGCGGTTTGGGATGGACATGAACTACATGCAGGCTTGGGCTGCAGCCAGGAGACGGGGCGTTTTCAGGACTGTTTGGCGGCTGTGATGCTGGAATGGTTCCCATCCCCAAAAAAAGTTGTTTTTCCAGTCCTTGTGGTGGGGGCTGTGAGGGCTGAGAGGGGAGGGATGGGGGTACTGCTCACCCTGATGATGCCCTGCAGGCCTGGCTGACGGAGATCCACGAGTACGCCCAGAAGGATGTGGTCATCATGCTGCTGGGCAATAAGGTGTGTACAAGGTCCCCCTTCACCCCATGCCATGCCGTGCCGTGCTGTGCTGTGCCGTGCTGGCCCTGTAGCTGTGGAGGGATGGGGCTCGGTGGGTGCTCTGCCTGCTGGCTGGGTGCACCCTGCCTGCACCCTCTGCCAGGCTCTGCTGCTTTCTGAGCTCAGTTAGACCCTGAGGTGACACCAGACGTTTGGGGGATCGGGGCGGCGCGGGGGGGGGGGGGGGGGCGGGCAGTGTCCCCGGCAGCCAGTGGGGGGCAGCACAAGGCTGAGGCTCTCGGTATGGGATGCTCCCGGTGCGGGAAGCTGCTGGGTATGGGATGCCCACCCAGGTCCTAGATATACGGCCAGATCCCAGGTAGCCCCAAGTTTCAGGTGCCCAACCAGGTCCTAGGTTCTCTTCAAGGGTCCCAGACGCTGCCGGCTGCCCAGTGCCTGACTGGGTGCCGCATTTTCCCCTGGGACTGGATGTGTCCTGGATGATGCTGGGTACTTGACACCCAACAGGGTATGAGAAGCCTCCCTGAATCCTGCATGGCTCCAGGTACTTGATGCTGCCTCAGATCCCCAGTGTCCCCAGGTCCTGGATGCCCTTCTCACATCCCTGATGCCCTCTGGTCCCAGATGCTCAACAGGTCCTGGATTCTCTTCTGGGCACTAGATGTTCCCAGGTCCCTGATGCCCCCAGTTCCTGGCAGCCCCCTGCCCACCCCACGATGCTTGCTTGCCAGATGCCCCCAGGGTGCCAGCTGGCCCTGGTATGTGGTGATACTTTGCTTCTCTTGGCAGGCTGATGTGAGCAGCGAGAGGGCTGTGAGGACAGAGGATGGAGCATCGCTGGCCAGGGTGAGCTGTGCTGTGGTCTAACGCAACTGCAGCCCCCCCTGAAAACTGTACCTCACTCAGGGTCCCCATGCAGCTGTGCCAGCCCCTCTGATGGGTGCCCAGACCTGCCTGGCTCTAGCACGGGCAGCGTGGCAGCCACTTGCACACAAAACCTAGGGCAAGGCAGGGAGGGGAGGGCACCTTGTCCCCAAACCTCAGCCAGGTGACAGGGATGATTTGGAGGGGCAGGAGGGAATTTCAGGGCTGGCTGCTGATGGGGCCATGCTGCCTTTGCAGGAGTACGGGGTGCCTTTCATGGAGACAAGTGCCAAGACAGGCATGAACGTGGAGCTGGCCTTCCTGGCCATTGCCAAGTGAGTACCTGGGGCCAGGGGACCTGGCAAGGGAGGTGTCCCCTGCAGCCCCACTGCCTCCTGCACCAGCACTCGAGGGGGCAGGTGGAGGTAACATGGCCCCACCACCCCAGGGAGCTGAAGCAGCGCGCGATGCAGCCACCAGACGAGCCCCGCTTCCAGATCCATGACTACATCGAGTCACAGAAGAAGAAATCCGGCTGCTGTGCCTTTGCCTGAGAGCGACCAGGAGGAGCTGGCAGCCCTGGGGGTGCAGGCAGGCAGGAGGCAGAGCAGGGGCCCAATCCTACCCTCAAGCACCTGAGGGAATCAGGTTCTGACAAGCCAAGCATGGATGGGACAATATGACAGAGCAGAGAGTGCACAAGGAGAGCCATCGTTCCAGCACCAAGGACCAGGGGCCAGATCCTGCTGCTCTGTGGGGCAATGCCTAGAGCTTACTGTGTGCCACTGGGACAACAACTGCAGTGTGATGACTGCCAGCCTGGCCAGTAAGCCACAGTGCTGCCCCCATCACCCAAGCAGGATGCAGGATACAGCCCCACACCTGGCTGAGAGCCCCTTGGAGCCACTGCAGGGGCTGTGTGTGCACCATGGATGAGTACCTGTGCAGCCCCTGGCCGTCCCCTCCCCTGCAGCCATCCCTGCTCCCAGCGCTGCTCCCATCTGGCTGGAAGGGTCTGATCCAGCCCCTGTGTCCCTGATGCTGCTGGGCTATTGCTTCCCTCCAGGGAGCCTTGGCTCTGCCCCCCAGGCTGCCCCACACCTGGGTGCAGCCAATGCCCACACTTGGCTGAGGCTCCTCACTGCTGCAGTTGCTGCCGTCGGCTTTTATCCTCCTGCTGCCACGAGGGCAGTGATACCCTGGTTGTGTCCCGGTTCTGCCGAAGGAAGGGCTGGGATGGGGAAGCATCTAGCCAAGCCTGTTGCCTGCCCACACAGCTGGCATGAGAAATAAAACTATCCTGGGAGCACCCAAGCGACACTTGGGGCACTTCTAGTACACATGGCAATCTGGAAAAACATTTATTTCCCCCCTTCTTGTTGCCACAGGAATTAGAGACTTTAAAAAAAAATAAAAAAAAAAAAGAGAAAATCCTTTTTCTTTTCAATCCCTCCAGACAAAACCATCTCTGGCCTCACGCAGGCTGGAGCTGGTGGGGTGGAGGTGTCTGCAGTGGCCTGGGGCTGCTGTTGCCTGCCGGCTCCCAGGGCAGGCTGGGTTTCTCTGCCGTTGCTGCACATGTAATACAACTGTTTCTTCCTGCTGCTGGCAAATAGCAGCTGAAACCCACTCTCTGGAAAGCAGATGCCTGAGATGCTTCAGCCAGCAAACGCTGCTACATTGGGCACTGGCGGGGTGCAAGCCTTGTGCATTGCTGCACATCCCCAGTGCTCAGCCTGACCCTGCCAGCACACTGCCGGCACTATCTGGGGCAGTGACGGGTGAATATTTGGTTATGTAGCTGAAGAGCTCATGTGAAGGGGAGCTGTGAAGGGGATGGCACTGCTGCATGTAGGAATTGGGGACAGTCCGGCACATCCATCCCTCCTAGCACCTTCCCTGGCTGCCTTCACCTCCCACCTGCCTTGGTGCTGCCTTCACCTCTGCTCTGCTCCCAGGTCTCTCTTTGCAAGTTTATAGATTAAAGCTGTGTATTTTCAAGGCTTTTCATCTGCCTGGTTTTTTTATTATTTTATTATTATTGCGTGAGAAATCCCTGCCCCGGGTCTGCAACGTGGGAGGCTGCTGCATCCAGGCTCTGCAGAGCAGTGGGGCCAAGGGGGCCCTGGGAGCAGCCATAGGGAGGGGGAAGCACCCGCAAGCCCCTTCCTCCCCGTTGAGGCTTTCCTTGCACATTTCAGACAGTCCAAAGGTGAGAGGGGAAGAGTAAACATGGCCTGTTAAATTAAAACCAACCTCCTCCCCTGCTGTTCTCATGGTGCGGAGTCCAGCATTCCCCAAATAACTCTGTCTTCCCACCAATGGCATTGCTGCTGCCACTTGGCTGATGTCTGCAAAAAATGCTGGATGGCTTCAACACAAACAGACGCTGGCTCTTTTCTGCTTTCCCCCCTCCAGCCTGAGCTCCCTTAACGTCACGCCGAGCTGCAAAAGGCCCTGGCAGGAGGATGCAGCTGCGGTGCAACGGTGCTGCCAGTGCCTTGGCACCCCGCGGGTGCTGCCGGACCCAAAGCAGCGCTGGCTGTTTCCTTTGCTGCTGCTTTTCTTCCTTATCGCGGTCCTGTGCTCACACCAGCCTTCTTGGAGCTGGGTTTTGTTTCCTGACTTAGGGCAGTGTTCCCAAAATATGTCCCCCTCTGTCTCCCCGGCAAACACGCACACTTGTGGGGCTGCACTGCTCACAACCCCCTTGCCAAGGGGGGGGCTGTGCCACATAGAGGCCACAGGCGATGAACCCCCCTGTCCTTGGGGCCATACCGTGACACACTTGCCCTGGTTTTCCTCTCCACAGGCATCTGCCGCCGGCTGCCGTGGGATTCCTCTCTGCTGCCTTTCTCAGGGCTGAGTGGCTGCGGGCGAATGCTCAGCCAAGTGGAGGAAACAAATGAGCCCACCCTCTGCTCAGCCCGTGGAGCCGGAGCGTGGCCACCCCCAGCACGCGGGGGGTTCTCAGCTGCTGGGGTTCCCTGCAGCAGGGCTGCGGTGCTGAGCTGCCCAGGAGGGCTGTGTCCCGTGGGAATGCTGCCCGTGCTTCCTTGCTCACCCAGCTGCAGCACAGTTAAACGTGATGCTGGTTGCCCATAGGACCTTTGCCAGGCCCTGAAGCCCAGCAGTGAGAAACACCGATGGCACCTCTGTGCCACGCTCCCCGGGATGATCCCGGGAGCTGGCTCTGCCCAGCACCAGCAGCCCTGCTGCAATGCTGGAGCAACCCAGGCCTGCAGCTGCCCTGCCCTGGCTGACCCGCACCCTCAGGCTCTCACCCTCCCATAACCCTGTGGCCACTTCTGCTCCCCAGGCCCTGAGCAGCACCGTGGGGCTGGGGCAGAGCAAATCCCCCGGGGTTTCCTCCATCTCCCACGCTCTTGTCCCCCAGCTCCAGGGTGCTGAGCAGGGGCTGAGGGTGGCTCAGGGACACAGGGCTCCTCTGCTTTCCACCGCACAGTGGGTCACTTTGGGGTTTTTATTTCACTTTTGAAGGTCCCACCCCCCCCCCCCCCCTTCCCCCAGTCCCTTGCCTCCCAGCATTGGGCGAGGGGACAAGGAGGGTCGCAGCCCGAAGATGCCAAGGTGTGCCACACCAGCTGTTTCCCGGGAGGAGCGGGGAGCGTCTCGCTGGGCACCGGGCACCTCGGGCTGTCTGTGGTGACCCCGGGGGAGGCAGAGCCGGCTCGGTGGGGAGCGGGGCTGGCTGGCAGGCGGAAGGCAGAGGTGGCCCCGGGGGAGCGGTGTGGCCCATGCGGCAGGGCCCATGCGGGAGGCCCCGGCCCCAGGCGGGAGAGTCCATGCGGCAGGGTCCATGCGGAAGGCCCCGGCCCCAGGGGGCGCGGAGGGCACCGGCAAGCTACACGTCGGGGCAGCCCCAGCGGAACGAGGGAATATTTGCATAGGCCCACCCCCTGGGTGATGATTTGCATAATAACACCCCCTAGCAATACAGGCTCCGCCCCGCCGGGCTCCTTGTTTGGCGGGTCTCCCCCCGCCCCTCTCTCTGATTGGCCGCCGCTCCTGCCGCGCCCCGCCCTTTGGTATAAGATCGACGCTGGGGGCCGCCGCGCAGAGGCGCTCAGCGCGGGCGGCGGGGACGGGCGGCGGAGCCGCTCCCGCCCCTCCCGCCATGAGCAACAGCGCGGGCCCCGCGGCGCGGCTGTGCCGCCTGGAGCGGGGGCCGGACGGCTACGGCTTCCACCTGCACGGCGAGAAGGGCAAGCCGGGCCAGTTCATCCGGCTGGTGGAGGCCGGCTCGCCGGCCGAGCGCTCGGGGCTGCGGGCCGGGGACCGGCTGCTGGAGGTGGATGGCGAGAACGTGGAGCGGGAGAGCCATCAGCAGGTGGTGGAGCGCATCCGTGCCGCTGCCGGGGCCGTCAGCCTCCTCGTCGTGGACCCGGTGGCCGACGAGCAGCTGCAGAAGCGGGGCGGGGCGGGTGCTGAGCCCCCCGTGGGCGGCGGGCAGGCGGCGCCGGAGCCGGCGGAGCCCGCGGCGCGGGAGCCCAGCGGCGGCGGCCAGAGGGTAAAAGGGCGGCCGGGGGCAGCCGAGTTTTGGAGGGGGGGTGGGAGTGGCGTCCGGAGCGGGAGGGGGTCAGCGCCTTCCGGGACAGGCCCTGGTGGTCGCCTTCCAGCCGAGCGGGCGGGAGCAGCAGCCGCCTCGTCTGCCCCAGCCTCCCCCAGCGTGGTTTCGCTCTCGGTTCTTTCTTTTTCGCTTCGCTTTAAAAGCGGCTCCCCATGAGCACCGGGCGCCGCCGCGCCTTGCTGCTTTTCCTTTTTTATTTTAATTTTTCAATATTTCTTCCTTCTCTAATACTTTCCTATCCCAGCCGCCTCGGGCGAGGAGCGGCGGCTGGCAGGCACAGGTCTGCCGGGGCCCCTAACGGAGCAGCCCGGTGTCCCGGAGCCCTTCGGCCCATCCCTGTGCTGCAGGGCTGGTAAAACGCGGTGAGAAAAGCACCAGGGAGTGTGGGAGATGCCCGGGGCTGGGCTGGCATCAACCGCTCCAAAATACAACAATAAAAGCTGTGGCAGAGGGTAGGTTTTGTCACTGCAGGTGTTGGTGGTGGTCACTTGTGTCCTGAGTGTGTCTGGTCTCTGCTGCGGAGCAGTGATGGTGGATCCCTTCCTGGGCAGGGGGGACTGATCCGGTCGGTCCCCTGAGTACAGACACACACTAATGCAGGAAGGCGTGGGAGTTGGCAGTTGAAACAAAGTGATGTAAAAAGGTGAGGAATTGAGAAATAGCTGACCTTTCCTGTCCGGAGCGGTTCCTAAGAGACGCTCTGGGCTGCTGAAGATAATACTGGGTTTTATTTATCTAGCAAAGACGTGTTTGTTGCTACAACAGAAATGCGGATGGTCTTCCCGGGAAGCAGGCTTCTGGTGTCCCTGAGGTGGGGGTCCCTCTCAGGACCTGCTCCCAAAGGCCAGCTGTGAGGGGTTGGGGCCATGGGCCCTTCCAGCACTGATGCTGAGCCCCGGGCAGGCCTTGGTGCCTTGCTGTGCCATTGTCATGCAGGGCTTTGCTGAGGATCTGGTGCTTTTTTGCTGTGTCTCCTGTTGGACTTCAGCCTCATGCTGGCTGCCCATTGCCCCTGGTGAGGCTGATCCGCTGCAGGGTGCTGGTGTCCTCCCTGCCTGGCACCTTGAAGATGGGCTTGTTCAGGTGGGAATAACCAGGTTCTGCCCCTGTTGCTGGCTCGCTGTCCCCCATGGCATCTCTGGTCCCTCAGGTCTGGCCCCATGCCGGTCTGCGGTGCTGGCCCACACCGGGGAAGCATGCTCTCTGTATGTCACGGTGCCAGTGTTCCCTCGGGTCGGTGAGACAGTCTGTGCTGTGCTTTCCACTCCCAGATCTCTCTGTGGGCTGGGAAAAAATAAAGGGATGTAGTTAATGAAGCTCGGGCAAGTCACCTGCCAGGCTTGGGGGGGCTGAGGGTGTGCAGTCCCTGGGGGCGATGGAGCCCCAAGACGCTGTGGGGTGGTTGCTTGCTCACAGGGGCTGTGCAAAGGGCTTGTGAAGCTGGAGATGCTTTTGTGGGGGGCCAGCCCTGGCTGGAGCTGCCCCATGGCTCTGGGGGGACCGGCTCAGGGCGCAGCTGGTGCAGTTACCACAGGCGGTTTCTCTCTGCACGGGAGCAGGAAGTGGGTGGTGCGGGTGACATGGGGTGACGTTGCCACACAGCCCTGGACGGTTTGTCAACAGGTAGCAGGAAATCTTGTGGCTAGGAGCCGGGCCCAGTGCTCAGGGTGGGAGAGCAAAGACAAGCGGGTTTGGAGACACCCCACCAAGCAGGGTGGGAAGATGCTGGGCGGGATGCCAAGCCAGAGCAGGCAGAAAGGGATTTCTCTCTGGTGAGCCAGGAACACACTGGTGTGCCTGTTCTCTGTCTGCTGGCGGGCAGCCGGTGCCTGCTGCCCCATCCCCCCAGCAGCCCATCCCAGCCCCAGGGTTGGTGGGATTCCCCAGGGATCGCTGTGGTGGGGAGCGGGAGGTTTGCATGTGTCAGAGTCCTGTTTGCTTTATTGGGCTAGACTTGTATTTATTTGCTTAACGAGCCTGGAGACGCTTGGTGCACAGCACCCACACCCTGCCTGGGGCCAAGCTAGGCTTTAACATCTCCCACGGTCAGGCAGGATCTCTCCAAACCTTGCTGGGTTCTGTGCAGTCAGGACCCTCCCTGTGCCGGGGGGCTTGGGCACCCCCATGGCCCCCAGTGCTGGGCATGGGCTGAGAAGTTTTTGGAGGGGTCTTCATGGGCTCCCTTCTCATTCCTATAAAACCCTGGGCTTGCAGATCCCCCTGATGCTGGGGTAGAAGTGTTGGCTCCCCCTGAGGGCATGTGGGGAGCTGATCCATTCACCCTTCTTCTGCTGTGCTGAGCCAGCAAGGCAATGGTTTGACACCCCCAAGGCCAGCCCTGCTTCTGGGGGCCCTGTGCTGCAGGGACTGTCCCCAGCGCTCAGTGCAGAGCTGTGACAGTTTGTCCTCCCCCGCCTGTGTTTCCGGAGGCTTCAGCTGCTCAGGAGTGTCTTCAGAAAGCTTCATGCAAACCACACGGTGTTAGCGGAGCAGCACCGGCAGCTGCCAGCCCAGCACCCTGGCGTGGGCTGGGGCTGCTTTTACCAGGGTAAGACTTTTGCTGACAGTCCCAGGCTTCCCTCTAGCAAATTTAGTGCTAAATTAGAGCCCTCCCTGCCAGCAATGCTCGTTCTTTCTTGTAAAATCCACGTAAGCCTTCCAAAGCTGGGTTTGGGGGCGTAACAGGGGGCATATCCCCCTGCGTTTGGGAGCATTGCACTGGGGGTAGCTGGTGTTTAATTGGGAAGTGAATTAAATTTCCTCTCAAGGCAGCTGCATGAAAAGCAGCTCCAGTCAAACGGGACGTGACGGGGATGCTGCAAGGAGGCTGCTTTGCATCCCCTTTGTATGAAGCCCGAATGCGTGCGCCAGATTTCAGGATCCGTGTGAATTTGCTGGCCCAGGCGTTCTGGGAGCCGTTGTGTTTCTCTTTGAGTAACCAGGAATGCTGCTACCGAGGGCTTGTTGCTGCTTGCAGGGCTGTGGGGAGTTTCCTGGGACTTGGGGCTTCCAAAACTGTCCTGAATTTGCTGCTGGGGAGCTGGGAGCCAGGGAGTGGGTCCTGGCATATGTCCCCATGACCCTGGGGCCACTAGTCCTGCCAGGTGGCTGAAGGTGCTGGGAAGGGATGGTTTCGCCCACTTCTGGAAGGAGAAGGGTCTGGAGGTGTCCCAAGTCCTGTTCCAGGGCAGGATCAGGGGGATGCAATGCTGCCAAGCATCCCATCCCAAGTGGGCATCTCCGGGGGGAAGGAGATGTCCCTCTGCCACCCTGGAAGCAGAGGAGGGGGTTGGCACAGCGTGCCCATGCTGGGGGCTGTGTCCAGCTTCCCCCACCGGAGGTTGTAATTGCCTGGAACAAGGCTCTGCCGGCTAATCTGTGCCCCAGCACAGCAGGAGGGCGGCTGGCGCTGGAGGAGAGGATGCAAAAGCTTATAGAAATCAGGGGCAGTTCCGTTTTCCTGTGTTCCAGCTCCTGTCCCCACAGCTGTGGGGCTCTCTGCATCCTGGGTGTTGACCCCAAACCCTCTCACCTCGGGTCCCTTCTGACCAGGGGGACCTTGGGCTGGAGGGGTGCGGGGTATTCCCCCTGTGGACTGGCAGGATGAGGGTCAGATGCATTTATATTTTGCTTTTGGGTAGCAGAATGGTGGCTACCCATAGGGTTTCTGCTGGCATGGTGTGGGGGTGGGGGAGGGCAAAGGCAGACTGGCATGCTGGGCTGGGGGGGCTACCAGCCACTGGGGGAGCATGCGGGAGGGGCCAGGTCATGGCTTGGCTGGGCTGCTCTGGCACTGGGTGCTCCTGCCTTTGCCTTGGTGCTTCCCTGTTGCTGTGACCTGTCCCCCCTGCCCTGGGGCATCTACAGGGCTGTTGTGTGTCCTACACCCCCCCCCCCTCTTTATGGAGCCTGGGTGCCAGGGCTTTGTTGGTGCGGGTGGGAGTGAAGTCCTCCCTCCTCCTCCTCACCCGGGAGCACTGCCAGTGCCACTTGCTCCCTCTGGCTTTGTCCCAGGCTGCTGGCATGGAGCAGCCCCGTGGTGCTGCCATGGGTGCTGGGAGTGTGGGTGCTCACAGACCCTGAATCCCCTTCCCAGGGCCAGGCTGGGGCAGGCACCTGGGGAGATGCTGCCTTCCTCCAGGCTCCAGCAGCTCCCCTTCCTTGGCCTTGGTGCAGGTCTTCCCTGTCCGCAGTGTCACTAGGGATTGCTGCCGGCGTGGAGGGTGCAATCACAGCAGCCTGGGCACCCTGTGAACCTGCTGCCACCTGGGACTGGGGCAGAGCCCACAGCTCAGCCCCTGGCATGGGGGACCAAAGGGTGGCTGGGGTGAAGTCGAGGTGTTGCAATCTTCCACCCAGGCAGGGAACCTGTGGGTGTGCCAGGGAGACACCGCTGGCTTGGGGTGCAGCCGGACTGTTGCACCAGGCATTGCTCATGCTGTGCCATCCTGGGCTGGCCTTCGCTTCCCGGCTGGGTGCTTACCTGCACCTGGGGTGCTGGTGAGTGGTGCTGGGTGGCAGCCGGCCTTGACTCTGCAGGAAGGCATTTGTGCAGGAGGATGGGATTTCATCACAGCGTTTGGCTTGGCGATTGCAAATGCATCACCTTGGCCCATGTGGGACCTGTGCCACTGCGGTGTTGCTGGATGAGGGGTGCCAGCACCCTGAGGACCAGGCTTTCCTGGCAGGGGTCAAAGAGGATTCTGTAGCACCAGGTGAGGGGTGCCAGCACCTTGAGGACCAGGCTTTCCTGGCAGGGGTCAAAGAGGATTCCATAGCAAGAAGTGATGGCGCTGTACAGGACGTAAAGAGCAGGAAGGTGGAGGCATGGTAGGGGAAATTCCTGCATTGTGTGCCCCTGGTGACACTATGGGTACCAAGGGAGAAAAAACAATCTTGGAAGGAAGAATAAATACTAAACCTCCTGGTGAGGGATATTTCAGGAGTTGGAATGTGGCTTGGCTGCTGGGAGAGCCCTACCAAAGCCCAGAGCTGGTGATCAAGGCAGAATCAAACCATTTTATATATAAATACGTAAAGTGGTGGTTGGGTGCTGGGGTCAGAGCAGTTCTGTGCTGTGTGCAGGTGGCTGGCTCTTGTCACCTGGTTCCTGGGATGCTTCCTGGGCATCCCACTCCCCACTGGGCAAGCGAAGGCAGCTCCTATTTGCCATGCTCCTGCTTCTCCCTGCTGCTTGCAGTGTGGGCAGCTGTGCTCTTAAAGGGCTCCTGGGGGCCACGGGCTTGGGGCTGTGGCTGCTGTCGTTTCCTGGCTCCGGGTGCTGGCAGATCCGTGGGTCAGGGTGAAACCAGGTACAGATGAGCTGGGTGTTGCCTCCTGGAGAGATGAACATCCCATGTCGTGCTGCCCCGGTCGAACTGGTTTCTCTTTTGCAATCATGGAGGGTTGTGCTGGGACATTGGGGCTTCTCTGCATCGGGGCTGCTCCGTCTGGATCCTGGCTCCCTGCCCAAGCCCTGTGTGCCCCTTTGCTGCTGGCAATGGCTGCAGGTTGCTTTGGGGTGGGGGGTCCCGCTGGTCTCATGGTAGGGTTTGCTGTTGAGGGGGTGATGGAGGGGACCTGTACAGGTGGGGTGGGGGTGCTTCCCAGCAGCCTGGGCTCCGTTTCCTCTTCCACCTTCATGTGGCAGTTGCAGCCCTGATGCCAAAAGGAAGAGCGTGGTCTGGGGACACACATAATAACAAGTTTCTTGAACGGTTTGTTGCAATTAGTGTGCCCTGCACCTAATTAGTTAAGTACAGCCTGGGTTCGTAGGGTGTTCTGACACCCTGTATCCCAGCTTGAGGTGTCTGGGGTGCAGGTGGCCACCTGAGCATGGTGCCCCTGCTACCTGAACGGATGCCTGGTGGTCCTGGTGCTGCCCCTGGGTATTTGGGGAGGGGGTCCAGGAGCAGCTCTCCCACAGGCTGTCCCCATTACAGGTGGAGCTGCGGCCTCGGCTGTGCCACATGAAGAAGGGTCCCAATGGCTACGGCTTCAACCTGCACAGTGACAAGAGCCGCCTGGGGCAGTACGTGCGTGCTGTGGACCCTGAGTCGCCAGCTGAGGCAGCAGGGCTGTCCCCCCAGGACCGCATCATTGAGGTATGCTTGGGCGGCAGGGGGTCTCACCAAAAATCAAGGTGCTCCCTTGCATGCTGGTGCCCAGGAGGGAGCTGCCCTTTGCTGGGAAGGTGTATGGTGTCCCTGGCACCACTGGTGACTCATACTTGCTGGTCCTCACCCAGGGACACAGCACCACGGAGGGGCTGGGGCTGGGCACTAAGTAGCTGGCTGTGGGTTGAGTGGTGGTAGCACTGTCCCCTGCCAGGAGCAGGAGTGTCCCTGAGCTGTCTCTGGGGTGGGGCAGGCTGAGGACAAGGTGCACCATGGCCCAAGTCCTGCTGCCAGCCATGACCAGGGTGGGGACAGGGACAGGGTTTGTGCCAGGCAGGATGATGACCTGTGAGCACAAAGAATGGCTGAGCCCCAGCCCTGCTGCTCACCAGGGTGTGGGGCTGCTGCCACATTTGGGGCAAAGCTTTGGGGTCTGTGGGGACTGTGGCATGGTGCCAGGGCTTCGTGGCTTGCCCATGCTGCCCATCTCCTGTGCCAGCCTGGGGTCCCTGCCCTGCTGGGTGCTTCCTGCCAGCTTTGCCTGTACGATCCTGTGCTAATCACTGAGAGGAAAATCTGCTTTTAATGAGGTTTTCCTGGCTTCACCGCTAATCCCTGCAAGGCTGCAGATACCTGCAGGGTGGCCGTGCTGGGGGTGTGACTGGTACCAAGGCTGGTACCCACCCCTTTGGCAGAGCTTCCAAGGGGCAGATGTCCCCTGGCCCCCGCAGTGACATGGTGCCATGCCCACAGGTGAACGGGGTGTGCATGGAGGGCAAGCAGCATGCTGATGTGGTGGCAGCCATCAAGGCGAGCGGTGACGAGACCAGGCTGCTGGTGGTGGATGTCCTCACAGATGAGTTCTTCAAGAAGTGCAAGGTGGTGCCATCAGAGGAGCACCTGACAGGTGGGCTGAGGGTTGTGCCACCTCTGCTGGCTCTGTGTCACTTTGTCACCAAACCTGGGGGTGCTTGGGGAGTCCCCAAGCCCTGGGAGGTGGAGGTCTCATCACCCTGGGGCCAAGCAAGGTCACCCGGCTTTGGCATCTCTCTGCCTGGCTGTGAGCCCTGTGCCCAGGTGGTGGGGCTGGCGTGGGCTCTGCATGAGGGCGGGTTTATGGCCCTGGTTGCACTTTGGCAGGGTTTATGGCTTGGGGAGTGAACAGGCAGCAGCCACCCTTCACTCTCCTCCACAATTTTGGCTCAGCTGTGGCCCCCCTCCCTGCTCTCCCAGTGGGGGACGAGGTGGGTCTCACTGGGCTCCACATCATGGCTGTCATTGTGGGGATGTGCCTGGTGCCTGGCAGCATCTCCCCATGCTGTGGGGTTGGTGGTGAGGGGTCGGTTAAAAAATCTGGGAGCCGGCTGGACCCTGGGTAGTGTCGGGTGAGCACTGGGCTCTGCTGTGCCGATGGTGAGGGGACAGAGGAAATGCATCCTCACCCAGTGCCTGTGTCCTCGCCCTGCAGGTCCCTTGCCAGAACCAGTTGCCAATGGTGATATAGGGAAGGTAAGAGAGCCTCATCTTGCTTTTAATTCCATCTATGCCAGTCTCCAGCCAGGGATCCTCCCTGTTCAGGTGTCCCCCCTGCCCATGGGTGGGTGGTGCCACCAGGGACTGCAATGCTCTGAGGGTGCCACACAAGAGCAGGTGCTACTGGGAAGGGGACTGGGAGCTGGTCCAACCCCCAGGAAGGGGATTGCTTGGAGTGCTGGATGTCATGGAGGTGGCTGCAGTGCCTGCCTTCCTCCTCTTCCTCCTCCATCCTCATGATGCTGCAGGGCCGGCAGCCCTTGTGCTGCTGCAGGGAAGTGGCATCCAGCCCTGCAGCCGCCCTCCTCCTCCTGTAAAGCTGGGGCAGTCAGGCTGGGGTTTAATCCTTCCCTGCCTCGGATGGGCAGCCCTGGAGGTATTTCTGAGCCTGGAGTTCATGGAGGATTATGTGTTGGGAGGACAGATTTCACAGCCCCCCAGGTGGGACTTGCAACTCTGGGGGCTGTTCCCAAACTCCAGGGCTGGAGCCCCCTGCTCACACTGAGTCCCTGCTCCCCGGCAGGAGAACAGCGGAGAGCTGCGGTCCAATTCGGTGTCTGAGAGCCCATCCAGCCCCGGGCTGCTGGCCGTGTCCCCTGACTCCGGCGAGACCCACAGCGAGGTAGGGCTGGGGGTGCAGGGTGGGGGGGGAAGCAGTGGCTGGGAAGCAGGGTCTGGGCTGAGCCCCCACCGTGGGGCTGTCCTGGGGGGCACAGTGGGGCTGACACAGCCTCTTGCCCTCCAGCCTGACACGCAGGAGGGTGACAAGCGCCATTCGGCATCTGGCTCCCTCCTGGACCTTGACATCCCGCTGGCAGTGGCCAAGGAGCGAGCGCACCAGAAGCGCACCAGTAAGCGGGCACCCCAGATGGACTGGAGCAAGAAAAACGAACTGTTCAGCAACCTGTGAAGACCCCAAGGCAGGGTGAGGGTCTGCTGGCCCCCCCAGCCTCATACACCCCCCCCACACCCCCCTCCTCCCTGCCATAGGCTCCTGGCAGGGATGCAGAGCTGCTCCCCACCACCCTGACCTAAGCGACGGGGCTCAGTGGCCAGCGAGCATCCCTGCAGCGGGGTCCTGGGCAGTGGTTTTAGGCTAAAGAGGGCTGGGGGGTGCCCCCTCCTCTGAGCCCAGCCCTGAGGTGCTCCTCCAGCCCTGCCATGAAGCCCTGCACAAGGGGGGGATCAAGGATTTGGGGTGGCCCAATGCTCAACACTTTTTGATCCCTGCTGTTCCCTGGTCCTTCCCCCACCCCAAACCCCATCTCCATTTAAGCTGCACCCCCCACCCCCCACCCCCCACCCCCCCCCTTGCCCTTTAACTGCAAAACCTGAGGCTTCTAGTGACTTAGCAAACCCCACCTGCCTGGCCACTGACCACAGCGATTCCCCCCGGGGGTATTTGCCCCTGCCTGGCAAGCTCCGTCCATGATGACCCTGTCCTCAGGGTGCCCAGCATGGTGGGGAGCCCCCTGCCCCCGGGGCTATTTTGGGAGAGGAGAGGGTGTCTGGAGCCAGTGCAGCAGCAATAATCATCTCCTTTGCTCCCGCTCACTCCTGGAGACAGAGCCGATCAGGGTTTGAATCTGATACTGTTTAATTTAAAGGCTTCTCAATAGACTTTTTTCCAAAATATAAGAGTTTTCCAATCACACTGTTTATTTTTTTAATGTATTTTGTGGAAATTCTTCCTGTGGATGTTTTGTTTCCATGTGTTGCGATCAGGTGTTGTTGTACTGTCAAGCTCAAGAGAAATTCTGTTTACTGGAATAAACCTTCCTGACTTCATGTGTCTGGTTTAAGGCTTAAATCCTTCCCCAGCCCGCGGGCATGCGGGGGCTCGTCGGGGGGCTTGCTGTGCCATGGGGGCCGAGGGGAGAGCCAGGTAAAGCTCCCAGTGACAGGGGACACTGGGGCTGCTTGGGTTGCCCCTCGGCACTTGCTGGGGGGATCGGGGCCAGGCTGGGGGGGATCAGGGAGGGACCGGCTGGTCCCAGTATGGGTTAATGCCTTAGGGTGATTAAAGGGCTCTAATCCCCCCGGGAGTGCAGGGGGGTGATGCAAGGCTCTAATCTGTGTCTGCTGGCTGGGTGGGAGGGCGGCAGTTCTGCTGGGGGTAGCCCAAGTCTGCCCCAGCCCTTCGGGGGGGGTGGGGGGTTGGGGTGAGCCTGAGCCCCAGGGTTGCATCCTGGGTTGGGGGAAGGCAGGGGGGATGATGGGGAGAGGGTTGTTTGTCCCTCTGAATTGATGATCTTAGCCCTGCCTGGGGAGCGAGAACAGCAGGGCAGAGAGGGGTTTCAGTGTGGGGCTGGTGCAGCGGCTGGGGGCATAGTGTGGTGGGGCCAGGGCCCCCCCAGGGCTCTGCCACCCTGACGGCTGCCCAGGGCTGTTTTTAAGCCCCCACAGGGCAGCTCATACACAGCCAAGCTAGGCCTGCCTGCCACAGCAGGCGAGTGTGGTGGCGTTGTGCTGTGGCTCTGTGGCCAGGCTGGTGGCACTGGGGGGACAGTGGCTTCCTGAGGGCAAGGCAGGGCTGTGCTCTCAGCAGGGGCTAGGGAGAGCTGTGGACCCGCAGCCCTGGCCTCTGCCTGGCACCTTTGTTCTCTCCCCTTCTGCAAAGCCTTATTTCTTGCTCCAAACCCCTAGGCAAGCTCCTCTCTTTGAGCAGATGAGCGGTCAGAGGTCTGCAGCTCAACTGATAACTAAGTGACAAAGTACCACCACATCTGTGGGGGGTGTGCAGGCTCTTGCTCTCCCCTGGGAGCTGGGGGAACCCATTTCAATCTGCCTCATCCTCCAAAGTTGTGTGCTTTGTGGTAGGACTGCTGAGTAGAGTTGAGCCACTGTCCCCTTTTGTCACCCTCACCCCGCTGGGGCAAGCAGGGTGTCCCTGCCTGGGACCATGCTGTAAGCTGGGGCTGCTGTGCAGGTCAGCAGTGGGAGCAGCCAGTGGGTCCTGCAAGCATTTTTTCCCCTCTCTGCCTCATCAGAGCAGCCTGGGGACTTGGTTCCCTGTGAGAACCCTGGTTGAGCCCTGCTGGGGAGCCCTCCCACCCCCCCCAGCCCAGGGAAGGGCTGCTGCTCCAGGACAGACCCAACTTTGTTTGGGTTGCCAGGGCGAAGGCTTTTCCCAGCCGCCCATGGAGGCGGAGGACTGCAGCAGCGTTGCTGGGGGACCAGGGATGCCAAGTGGGGCGCTTACTGGCTCCGGAGCAACCAGCCGGGCATGGGGAGCTGTGGCAGGGCTGGGGAGGGCAGCGCGGTTTTGCTGTGCCCGCCTTGGCCCTGGCAGCAGAGGTTGAAAGTATTTTTTCCCACCTTAGTCACTTTTTAGGGGAGCAAATTCCACCCCAGCTACATCTCTCCTGCCAGTCTGACCTTGCCTCTTTGGAAGAGGGATGAAATGCTCTACAGAAGAAGCACAGAGCCAGCAGTTCACCCAGCAGGTTCTGCAAATCTTGTTCTGGGGGACAGAATCCATTCCTGCCTGCAGCAGGTGACGGAGAGCATGAGGATTAGTAGCCCTTGTCACGGTAATCCCAGCTGGAAGTAGAGCCGCTCTTCACTTTAGTACCACACAAAGCTTTCGCTACAACTAAATCCACATTAAATACTTGTTGTTTAAAATACCATGATACACTGTTCCCACGCTTGGTTTTAATATTGGTCAAGGAATGATGCATTTAAATTAACTAAAATTGGAAAACTAAAAACCCCAGGCCCTAAAAGTACAGGCGCAGCCACACGAAAAATTCCATAGTCTACCAATTTCTGATAAAAACATCCCTGGGAAAATCTGAAAGCTGTTACCTGATACTGCCTAATTTCTGGTCTGGAATTAGCTATTATGGCTGCTATTTACAGTGGTAAAACACACAGGAGCATCAGTTATCCTCCTTGCCTTCTGTCTTCTCTTAGCAAGCTTCCCTGCTGTGGAAAGCTTGCTGTGTAGGGCAGGAAAGGTCAGGCTAAATAACTGCATTAAAAAGTCTGTCCAGTGGGAGTCAGGCAGTGCCTCTTCTTCAGCCACAGAGCTCCAACACAACACAGCAGAGGCTGGCTGGCTAGCTCCTGCCCTAAATATATCTGCCCCCAGTAAGAGGTATTTTTCTCCCCATTCATGTTACTGCAGAGCAGGGAACAGAGCCTCCAGGCTCAGCAGAGCAAGCCTGGAGTTCCCTGAAGACGGGGATTACTATACTGTTGTCTTTCAGTTGTGCTCTCCTCCTCCTTGCTCTCATAAAAGCAGCCTGGTAAAATGAAGTGCAATATCCCTTCAATGATGGTCTGAGGTTTCCAGGTCCAAAGCATGGCCCTGAAGCTCAGGGGGCTTTGTCTCAGCAGCCTCCTGCAGCTGCCAGCCCCTGTTACGCAGTGATCGTGGCAAGGCTCTGCTCTAGTGTCAGTTTGCTGATATCAGTAATTTTTTATCATGTTAACTTGCCCTTTGGTTGTGCTCACCCACACCTGGGCCGCTCACTTCCAGCTGTACCCCCCCACAACCCGCCACACCCCGGAGAACAGGGTTCAAAGAATCACCGCTGTCCTTTACAACTTCTAACTACTCTTTCGGCAGCCAAACCAAGCAGCCGAGCCCCGCCGCTCCCAGATCGTGCTTGGGCACTTCAGATCTTTTTTTTTTTATTTAAGAGAAAACAGCCTAGCTACCAGCCTATTGACGCTGCCTCTGTCGAACTGATGAATCCTGTTCTAAAAGCAGTGGGTGCTGCTGATCCAGAAATTGGAGGCACTGCTTGTCCAGAAACTGCTGGTGATTTTAAGCTCTGCTGGAACAGCTTGTTAAGGTTACAGTCATTCCTAGTCAAGCCTGTGAATTAGCAGCTGTTCTGCAGGTCCAAATTTCAGGCAGTACGGCTGGTGCAACAAGGTGCAGAGTTTACAAAATGACAAAGTAACCGAAGGGGACGGATGAAAAGTCCAGCGAAGTGTTGGCTCACCGGCATCGTCCCCATCCAGATCTCACAACAGCATCCAACTCCTCACGGGAAACCAGGCCTGCGTCTGGATGTGTCTGTCAGCTCTCCAGCACCCCAGCTGGCAGCGTCAGTTCAACATAGTTCTTCTCCTGCACGTGGCTTGTCTGTTCCAGGAGCCATCGTCTCTCCTGGTCACTGACATCCAGCCTCAGTGCCACCTCTTGGAAAACGCTGTTCACAGCAACCTGCATCACATAGAGGAAAAGCATCTCAGCCCCAGTCACAGGGCAAATGCTGCTCACGTTCTCTGGGTGTAAGATAAGTCTGTTACCACACCTCCTTAAAATGAAGCTTTTTGAACATGCAGATACTGGTTTCATTTTCCTGACCAATCTTAGCCTCAAATTTGGTGATCCCCAGGTTTCTCACTCCTGCAAAAGAAAGCAAAAAGAGAAGCATTCCTATCAGCTGCTCGGCTGCTACATCTATGAAAGCACAGGACTCCAACTTCTGGGGTTGCATCCCTTACTACTCTGTCTGTATCACTAGGAATATATGCTTCCAGATCACATCCTGACTGCTCCTGTGCATTGAGCCACCCTTACCATAGGACATCATCATCAGAGTTGCCTCCTTGCCAAACCCTCTGCCTCGGTAGCTGGGCTCTGAAAGAGACAGCCACAGAAGTCAGCATCCAGTTACACAAGACAAATTAGCTATGCCAGACACTTTTAAGAAAAGACTGTGACCTGGACCAGCAAAGGGTGCTGATCAGGACTGAACAGCTATGGTAAAGCAATGAGAAAAAAAAGCTGCTGTACATAACATCTGTTTGCAGCTGGCTTTAGCCATGGTGACAAAGATCCGAGCTATGAAGCAGAACTTGACCTGCAATCATAATTTCAATCTCGGCCAAAGTCAGATCCTCAGGGTTGGTGAGGAAGAGATTCACGTCCCCCACCATGCAGTCCTCATCCGCACATGCCTGTCCAGACCACCGCTCCGTGTCCAGCACAATGAAGGTGCACTCTGGGGAAAACAAAAAGATAGTAGCATTTTCAGGGCATGCTCATAATTATTCACAGATTATTGAAGGATGAAATTAAAGGCATGCAATGAACAGAGGAACAACAGTGTGCACATTAACAGTAAGGAAGAATTAACAAGTGGGCTTCCCATGCCAAGTGTGCCTGCCCCCATCCATAGAAATCCAAGAATTATTTTTAAACATTGTGAGGGTGACGCAGACACCAAGCCTAGGAACAGCCTATTCAAGGAGCACGAAAACTTCCACCCCATGTCTGAGGTCTCCTTGCCTCGTCTCACTCAGCAGCAAGTTTGGGCAAAGAACTGTTTTATGCACAAGAGACTGAGACCTAGTGATTCACCTAGTCCACATTACTGCTGCTTTGAGTAAGGCTTTTAATGCCAGCTAAGACAAATGCTCCAGAGGTCTTTGCCAGCCTCAATATCTTCTAGCTCACTAAATTTCTACCAGGCTTTTATGGGAAGTGATTCATTACCTGTAGGAGAGCCAGGGAACCAATTCAGTCAACACACCTCAACCAGGTAATTATGAAGTCCTTTTATTTCTCAAGGAAAAATACAACCCCCTTCCACCTTTTTATGACAATCAGGCCTGGGGAGTGTTGACTGTGCAGGACCAGCTCAGCTCGTAATGCTATGGAAAGTAAATCACTGTAATCTTTGAAAAACTGCATAAAAAAGATACCAACAGCCCTGGCCACTCTCTACTTCCCTAGGCATATATCAGCTATAAATAGAAAGCCAGTCCAAAGCTACTATTACAGAAGGTCCCTCTGCTTCAACCAGTAGAGCCCACTCACCAGGCATTCTCAGGCCGCTGTGGGGTCTTTACAGGGCAGAAGGGACCTGCTCACCACTCCCACCCACCCTTAGAAAATGTTTAAGATTCTCACTGTCTGCATCATCCCGCCAGCTGCACTGCATCTCATACTCCTGCTCCAGGCTGAGTGGTTCAGAGGCGGTCAGGCGCTGCAGCTCCTCTGACTGCATCCACTCATGGTACCTGACAAAAGGATCCAGAACCAGATCACTGCCTGAGCTATAGCATCGCAGGCTAATTTCCACAGGCACTCTAAGGATCAGGCTGTCATAAATCGGTTCCAGAAACACTAGCCTGGCATTCATGGCAACTTAAAAGTATCCACAAGCCTTTCTCCCTTACCTAAAAAAGGAATAAGTGTTCTCTGTGGAAATGTAGCAAGTTTCCAGACAAAGCCACAGCATGGACAGAGTTCCCAATGCAAACTTGGTATTTTAAAAAAGTACTGAGCATTGAGTTCCGGTGCATTTCATCCCAACTGCAAACGATACAGCACCTCCTGGACACTGACAAGAAGACCACTACTGGCATCTTTATGCTGAGGCTGCAGCTGCCCAGGCCAGCACTTTACAAACTGCCTGCTTCTAATTTATCAAACATCCATCTGGTTTTACACATCGAATTTTTGCTCTTCCACTGTTATTAGGGAAAGACATCAATAAACGAAAGTGTTGGTGGTTCACTCACAGCCAGGTATTTCCCTTTCCATGGGTACACAGTGGCACAGATGAAATTCTCTTTGTCAGCAGGCCTGGCAAAAGGCACAGACCTGCCATGGATGTCTGCTGCTGGGCACGGAGGACAGAACCGATTGCCTTTCTAAGAGTGCTCTTTCTGCTGTGTGGTTCCCTGGGAGAAGAGGGCCCTGCTGCTGTCAAGCCAACACCCTTTCTGAACACCACACTCCGTTTAAAGAAAGTGAAATCAGATCGTGCAAGAGTATCCAGAGGACACGAGCCACATACCGGGGCACATGTGCAGAAGTGTATGGCACCAGGGTCACCCTCTTTCCTTGCAGCACAGTGTTCTGGTTAATCTTCATGGCCTCTGCGCTGAGACCCAGCACCACACGCCGTGCCTCCAGCGAGGCTGAGGGATGGGACAGAACTCCCTGGAGCCCTTTGGGAGCCAGTGGTGGCTGCTCCCACTGTGCAGACAGACCCCAGATCACACCAATCCCCCCCAGAAACCTTCCCATCCTGCGCCTCCTGCTCCCCCACACCCCGGGCAGGCCTGTGTTGGTGCCGAGGCCCAGCAGCGGCCCGGGGAGTGCCCTAACAGGGGCCACTGAACACTTCATGACCCAGGTGGTGGTGGAGGTGCCCTGCTCCGACACAGTGCGGGCCTTGGGGCTGAGGGGGGAGCTGAAACTGAGAGGAGAACCGGGGCCTGAGGGGAGCCCCGGGGCCCGAGGGGAGATCCAGGCCTGAGGGGAGCCCGGAGGCCTGAGGGGAGCCCGGAGGCCTGAGGGGAGCCCTGGGATCTTCGGGGAGCCCCGGGACCCGAGGGGAGATCCAGGCCCGAGGGGAGGCCGGGCCAGGGACTGAGGGGAGCCCCGAGCGCGGGAGGAAAGGTCTACCTGCCGCGTCGCTCTTCCGCGCATGCGCAGAGGCCCATCAACCTCCCCGCTCCGAATGGCGTCATCGCCCCGCCCCGCCCGTTCCCGCCTCCGCCCCGCCAACGCGCACGTGACGCCCGCGACCAATCGCAACCGGCGCATGCACCGCGCCCCGCCCCGCCCGCGGAGCCGGTCACGTGGGCGGAAAGTCCCCGCGGGCGGCGCGTGCGCGGTAAGTCCCGCGATGAGGGGGCGGGGCCGCCGGCACGAGCCGCCGGCGGTGAGGTCCCGGGGGTCCCGGGGGGGTCCCGCAGCGGCGGGGGGGGCGGGCCGGGCCGGGCCCGTAGGCTGCGTGTGGGGAACGGCCCAGTGAGGGAGAGCGCGTTGCGAGGCCTGGGAGGGGTCCTGGTTCGGGGTGGAGCCTGCGGAGGGTCCCGGCGCGGGGCGGGGGGGAGCTGGAGCCACCAGGCCCTGGCGGGGGGAGAAGGGCCTGGGCTTCCGGGGGCTCTCAGCGCTGTGGGGGGCTCCGTGGCGGGAGGGGCGGGCAGGGGGGTGGGCAGGCAGCGCTGCCAGCTGGGGGGCAGTCCGGGGGGTGCCGGGAGGTGGCGAGGCCGGGGGGATCTGGAGGCCCAGGCAGGCTCCGGGGCAGGGCCCCTCCTGGGCCCGATGGGTGCCCGAGGCCTGTTGGCGGGCCCGGGGTCCTGCGGCTCGCTCTGGCTGTGGTAAACTTGGCTTCAGGGCCTTGAAGTCCCTTATAAACATGTTTGGCCTCTTCTTCTGAGGGCCGGTCTAGTTCTGACCCCAGTGAGCTCTGCTGCCTGCTTATTTCTGTCATCTAATGTGTGTGTGAGCTTATGAACTGTTTGGTTTTTTTAGTGCTATTAGCTTGTGAAGCCTGTACTGATTTGTCCCAGTTGGGATGGCTAAGCGGGATCATATATAGAAGTATGAGGAATTTGATAAAGCTCTTAAATCAACTATGGCTAATTACTGACTCCGAAATCTTTCAGACGGCTTGGCTTCTCCCCTCCTGTAGTTTTGCAAAGACGATGTGAAGTTCCCCAAATACTTCTGCTTTGGAAGCTTTGGTATGTGTAACGGTGCGTCTCTGGGTGTTTTTCATAGGTCCAGTATCTTAATTTGCCTACTTAGGTCTGTATTTGAGATTGAGGACAGGCGGTAGGCTGTTTTTTACTGCTTTAATTTCCAGGAAGCATGTGCTTTCTAAGAGTAGTAAGTGCATGAGAAGCAGCAGTACCAGATCATCCTCAAGGCAGGCATTCTTCCTCTTGAGGTTTTAGTGTCTGAAACATCCCCTCTGGCTGTTTGGGGAAGGTGAAGTTTGGCCATCCCATGAAAGAGCAGGGCCTTTTGGTTACTTTTAAATTAGCTTGAACAGGTACATGACCTTTTCATGGAGTATTGAAACAAGTGGTGCTGGTGAGTGGGGTGTATCTGCCTGAAGCGCAAGGTCCTGCTGAAATGTTCTTTTGTCCAAATATCAGAAGACGGATGTGCAAAAGCTGACTCATGAGTTCCTCCTCTTTCTGACAAAGCTAACACAACTTTCTGGTGTTTCTCTAGGTTAAAGGCAGTAGAAGTTGAAAACACCCTCCTCACTCTGCTCTGAGCGTCCCCAGCATCTTCAACATGGCTGGTGGTATTACTGATACAGGAGAGCTTTACTCTCCCTATGTAAGTCCTGCTGTTTGTGGCTCTGCTTGCAAGTTTTTTCAAAATCCTCTTCTCTCAACGTTCTGTTTTCATTTCCTGCTTCCCCACGGACATAACATGAATGTTTCAAGAGATGATGGAGGTCAAAGGGTACTTAAAATTTCTTAGCCCTTATAGATGGGGGGGGTTTGCATCACAGATTGCTTTATATAATGTAAAGGGATGGTGTCTGCTTAAGGCATAGTTGTAAAAGTGTTAAAAAGAGCTTCATGTCCATACCAGCTAATGCATCCTTCTCCCCGCTTTCCTAAATATTTTCTTAATGTTTTCATCAATCTGAATTGTCACAGGAAGCTAGCATAAACGGGGGGAATAGTGACATTGAAACTTATCCCACTTTGCTTCTCTTTTTTTACTTTAAGGAAGTCAGGGGAAAACATTATGTAAAGTTTACTTATTTGTGGCTGTTGTAGTAATTTGTTTTAAACCACTTCATTTAAAATCAGTCATCAAGATGTTTCTTCCTTGTAATGTGGTAGCCTGTGAAACTGCAAAGCCAATTACTGCTTCCCTATGTTACTGGAAATACTGGTTTTCATAGCCACAAGTGTGTATAGTGTCAGCTCTTAAAAACGGTGCTTTGTAAACAAGGTTTAGTCTTTTTTTCTGGAATGACTAAATATAGAATCAGTCCTGAAACCTGTATGCTGGCTTTCAAATGCTTTAAAACTTTAATCCCGGTATTGACAATTGAGTTTAGAAGAACTGAATATTAGGCTGCAGAAATAGGTCACAACTGTGAAAATGGAGAACAAGACAGTAACTGGGACGTCTGGACTCTAAAGGATTAGTGTCACCTGTTCTTATGTTATTATCTTAGTGTTGCATGAATTTCCTAGAGTCTAATCTCAAAGGCTATGACTTTTTCCTCTTTCCCTGAAGATGTCTAGCCAGACTGAACACACGGGTACCATTTTCATCTCTGTCTACTTGACCAAATTCAAGGAAAATCACCTGAAGTTTTTTTTCAGCAGTCTTTCTCTGAAGAGTAAGTCATGGCCCTGGGCACTTGAGTTGTGCTCAGGGAATGACAGCTCTGCCAGGTGAATGTGAAGAACTTTCCTGCAAACTGCAATGGCTGACTTTTTTTGTTGTTGTAGGAGACTTGTTGAATAACGAGTTTTCTGTGCTTATGTCAGTGAATGAAAGGCTTGCAGGGTACCTGGGGAGCAATCCTGATATTAATTGCTCCACACCCAGAAAAGTGTACTCAGACGCAGTTCTTTACTGGCTGTCCTCTGGAGAGACTCTGACCTATATAAAAAATAAAAAGAACTTTGGGGCAATTTTTGATCATGAATGCAGCTAAATTTATAGTCAAGGTGGGTGGGTGGGGGTTGTCTTGTCCAGGTGCACAGTTATCTTTTGCCCCTGGGTAGAAAAAAGCTTTCTGCCAGAGAGGATGAAACCCTTTCCCTTCCAGAAGTAAAATCCCTTCTTCAGAATACGCTCCGCTGCTTACTGGTAAAATGGCAAGCAGGCTTTGAATTAGAATTCCGTTTGAATGTTTCCTGCTTACGAAGAATAAAGAACAACAAGAGATTCTGAAAGGTATCTATGTATGTAGCCATAGCTACTTAAATGTTCAGGTCAGAAAAGGAGAGACCCCCAACCCACAGTGTAGACACTTCTGGTAGCAGGCAGTGGATTTGAAAACAAACAGACAAAAAGCTCACGTGCTTTCTAATTCTAAAAGTTAGAAAGAAATACAATATTGTAAAATAAATAGAAAAATGGAGAGGAATATCAGCTTCTCCAGAAATGTTCTGACACTCACTGGGTTCTCTTTAGTTATCAGTCCCCTCCGATATTCATTTTTAGCCTGGGCTTGCTCCCGCCCTGCTTGCTCGAAGATTGCGCTTTCCATTTAAATCTGTACATGTGAGGTGTCCTGGATGATCTTTGGCACAGCTGCAAACACTCATGTTGGATTTTGTGAATGGATTGCAGGTTGGTCTGGTTTACATGTTCAACCTCATCGTTGGAACAGGAGCTCTAACCATGCCAAAGGCCTTTGCAACAGCAGGGTGGCTTGTCAGCCTTGTTCTCCTAATGTTCCTGGGATTTATGAGGTAGGACATGTGAATGTGTCTTTAGGGGGTTGTGGGGCTTGGCTGGGTGGGGCTGTAAGGACAGTGCTAAGACTTTTGGTACTTTTCTGAGTGATCCCATCCCTCTACTGCTTTGAGCGTCGATCTCTGCAGTCGTGTTGCCTGTGGACCTTATTTGGAGGGATGCATTTTCTGACTGCCTGCAGTATGGTGCTATATCCCACTCCCTGGCTGATGGGAAAGACTTTTTCTACAGTCCAGAATCTTCTGGGACCTTTCTTCCAGCTTTCTTTTTCTGCTTTGTGACTTGCATGTGTGATGCAGACCTGTTGTGTTACCTTTCTCTTGGCTTCTGGCAGTGCTCTTGGCTTCAGGAGCATCAGGAAAAATTACTGAAAAATTGTTGTATAGCTGGGCCTGTGTTATTCCTGCCCCTGCCCCATTCCTGCTTAAGACCTTGGAGCTGGTGTCTTGATTTTCACGCTGGCTGGCCATGAGCTTCTGCCCAGCTGCCTTCCTGCTGGAGCAGCAGGTGGAGCTGAAGGCTGTTGATACAGCACTGATGTCTAAGTAGTTATTAATAGAATTGCCATCTTCTGACGGGCTGTGAATCCCTGCTTTCTCCTTGCTTGGTTTTAAAATAAAATAAACCAAAATCCCCTCCTGCCATTTGTAAGAATGGAATTTAGAAGTTCCTTTCTTGTCAGTAACCAATTCTATCAGCCTGAATGTGCCTTTGATTTGGAGGCAGCACTTTTTGGATCTGTTAGGTACTGCTATACAGAGGTGCTGTATCATCAGTACTGACTGTAGTAATGCTTGTAGTTCTCCGCCTCAAAGCTGTAAGCTGCAAAGGCTTGATAAAATATAAACTGTGGGAGTACAGTAACTGGAAGTTTTAGAAGCAATTCCTTTTAGATATATCAGTTTAAAAGCCTAAATTCAATGTATGAAACTCAGCGCCAGCGGACAATCCAAGGTCAGCAGAAGAGCATAAACCTCCAAACCTACATACCAAAATTGCACTGGATTAATCTGAAAAGATGCAGCTCAAAGTACTACATACACGCCTTGGCAGCTGCACTGCCTTGTTGCTTTTGTTCTGGCGCTTGTGACTTCCTCGTGCCCGCTGGGGACCCTTCAGTGCAAGAAGAGTCTGGGTGGAAATTGCTACATGGGCCTTGGGACAGGCTGCTTGCTTTTATTCTTGCAAGACTAATCTCTTATTTGAGCTTGGTAAGGGAGTCCAGTTCGTGAAGCAGTGAGAAACCACTTTAAAGCCTTAAATAAGATTGATTTGAGATTGTTGGTTTGTTTTTTGGTTGGGTTTTTTTCCATTTTTTTTTTTTATTATAGGACTGGTTTTAGCTGAGATAATGATATTCCTTCCGTCAGTGGCTCTTACTGTTTCCCTGGACAGCTTTTCCTCGGCCTCCAGCAAAGTGTATTTGCATGCCTGTGTGATCTGCTCCTTGGTCTTGTATTGCTGCTTTGCTTCTCATGCCATTTGTAAGATCCTTTAAGGGACCATAGCAGCTTTGCCACAGACCCTAATAGGTAAGCTTCAGAATAGTATTGTGTTCGTCCTAGGCTCTAAAAGGAGGAAGGAAGCTTGCTTTCTAGTAAAGGGGGAAGTCCTGTAGCCTTCTTCAACTCAGAAACAGTAGGAAGGTGCCTTCCAGATACCCTTATATTTGAAGGCATGTTATATTTTACAGCATTTTGTGGTCCACTTGAACACCTTAAGCTCAAGAACAGAAGGGAGCAGCAAACTGAGATGAAACGCTGTACCAAAACCAGCACGCGTGTGTGTAGCTGGTGAAAAGGTTGTTTTTGTTTGTTTGCTCCTACGGACAGGTGGGAATAATTCTCTGTCTCCCTTCAATGACAGTTCTTGACTATTATTGATATCAATTTAATTTCTCTAGCTATATGACTACGACCTTTGTGGTGGAAGCCATGGCTGCTGCAAATGCCCAGCTACGATGGAAGAGAATGGAAAAACGCAAGGTTCGTGTGGGTTTTAATTTTCCAGTTTCTCTTTTTCTTTTATCCTGTAGGACTTGCCTGAGATACCTCTGCATCTTGGCCTTGCCTGATTAGTAACTCTAAAGGAATAAATTTCTACTGTACTTAACTTTGCCATATAAAATATGGCTGTTAGTTCCCTGTGGGGTTGCTCATTAAAGACAGGATTTTATGCTCCTTCTTTGAAAAATCTCTTGTGCTGTTCACATTTCTTACTGATTGTGCTCTCCTTGCCCAGAAGCGCTGCTCAGTGAATGTGTAGAGGTGGCAGCCAATATATTGGTGCCATTTGGAATGTGCTGAGATCTGTAAATCCTTGCTGATCTCAGGTCACTTAACAGGGACAGGCTGAAATGTCCTTGCTGTCACTTGGGCTGTATCCCAGGGAGTGGACAGTCCTGAAGTATGTCCCTGCCGTAAAACTTACTTGTGGCTTTTTGGATCCTGTCTTTAGTGGCTTTTCTGGATCAGTGCAGGGCGTAATTGTTTGTGCTGACTTAAACCCCTGCCTGTGTGATGGGAGGTTGGAGTTAGGAGCTAGACTGTTGTGTTCTGACTAGCTAAGACTATAATGTTTGGATTTTTTTTCTACTAGTTCGGCAGCCCTGCAGATCTGGTAGTTTCTATCTTCCTTGTGCCACATATCACTACACAAATTGGACACTGTTGCTGTGTGCATGGCCGAGGCTAGGATAGCGGAGCCTGTCACTCACTTCAGCCTGCCCTGCTAGTGCTCTCCTCTGCTCCCTGCAGCACCCCAAGGCTGGGCCAAGGGCTCCCTGGTGTTGCCTTTGCTTGCATGTCCTGCCCATCCCTGTTTGACACCTACCTTTGAGTTTCTGGAAGTGAGACCACGACACTGGGTGGTGCCACAGCCTGCACTGTGGGTAGCAGACATCTCATCAGTGGTCTGGTCTTTCCTTCCAGGAGGATGATGAGGATGAGGATTCTTCCTCTGGAGTATCTGACAGTGATGTTCTCCTCCAAGATGGCTACGAGCGAGCAGAGACACGACCCATCCTGTCAGTTCGTAAGTACCTAGTTCGTGCTTTCACTCAATCCAAGATCTTTTCTCTGCGGACGGTGTTGCAGTGGGCTCCAGCAAGTGGGGCAGAACTCTTCTGTCCATTTCACCCTTAATTCCACGTGCTCACATCCCAAAGTCCTGAGCACTTGCAAGATAAGACTCATTGAGAATTCTGTTCACCTTCTACAGTCTGATAAAGATCTCTTCCTTCTAGGTCACTAAGATGAGAACATCTTATTTTCAAAACACTTTTAAACTAGCTTCAGCAGAGTAATTGGACCAGTGACTCTGCAGCTATGGAGTCATATATACTGTCCTTCAAACTGTTGCTAGAGCTTCCTGAGTGTCTTCAGATAGTCTGGCCTCTGGGTTTATTGGAGGGACTGGTTGAAATACTTCTTGTTTTCACCTTGCAGAGAGACGTGGCTCACCCAATATCTTTGAAATCACCGAGAGGGTGGAAATGGGCCAGATGGCTTCCATGTTCTTCAATAAAGGCAAGTGATTCACATTTTCAGAAGTCCTGTCTCAGTGCCTGCTTCTTGGTGTGGGTTTGCATCCTGAGTTTGTGATGATTCCACCCCAAAGTGTTGTTCCTTCTCTCTGTGTACTGTATTCATCTCCCTGTGTGGTGTTTCTACGAAGTGGATTATTTATGGACTGAGTGGGCCAGAACCTGCAAGGAGGGGAAGGTGCTGTGGTGGTGGTAGTGGAACTAGCCAAAATACTGCAGGTTATAGGCCCAGTTTCTTGAAACAGGCGAGTGTAAGTCAGTGCCTCTTCTGACTGCCCTCAACCTGACTCTGAACTGCATCTATCCTTTGTGATCTCTGCTGTCTAAAGGAGTAGAGCCCAGCTGTCGTGTTTGCCAGTTCCATCTTGGCTGTAGCATTTGAGAATGAGACTTTTTGGCTTCCCTGAACCCCATCAGTATCGGTCTGAAGGGAAGAGCTACTTCTGGGGAGAGCTGTTGCAAATTGCATGTATCTGGATAGTCACCAAGAGAGCTGCTGGGGCGTGAACTGCTGAGAGAGTCCCTGGTGTGCGTATGATTGGCAGCTGTCTTGTCTTTTTGCTTTTAAATGTCTCTTGTATGCCAGGGAACAAACTTGTAACTGTACTGCAGTAAAGCCATATCCATTGCTGCATGTGATAGAAATGCAAACTACAATGTTAGGTATCCTGAGTAAAACAGTACACTTTAACTGCTGTGCTGGGCCAGAAAATCATCAGACACAATGGTTGTGCAGTTTGGAGCCTGTCAGGCCCCATTTCTTGTGGAAAGCGACATTTTCTCTTGCTCACTGGCCACCTTACAAAGATGTGATGGGCTGGTTTTTTCCACTACCATTACATCACTTCATGCCAGTGTAAGACTGTTGCCTCTGAAGGACAGCTGGGCTTAAGGAGTGAAGATTCTTTGAACTATATTTCTAATTTTGAAGCCCAATTGAAAAAAAACCTTTTTAATTTCCCTGCATGCCTCTTCTGGGCCTTTGTAGATTTAAATCACTTAAGACTATCAAAATAATCCACCTTGGATCAGGCTGCCACTTTTCTGGTCAGAGAAGAGGAGAGGTGACTTGAGTGCAAGTTGGGGACTCAGAATCTCCTTGTTCCAAGTCTTGCCTGTAGCACTGGGTTGCTCTGTCTTTAGGCAGGTTTTCTTGCTTGTATGCTTTGTCATCTGAAAAGCACTGCGAACGCTTCCTCATCTGTCATCCTCTGGGAAGTAATATTTGGGAAGTGCTTTGAGAAGCACCGTGTAACAGCGTAGCAGTATTGCTGATGATTCAGCTGTAGAGGCCAGTTTGGCCACAGGAGGGGTGCAGGGTCACAGGAGGCAAGAGTGCTCTCTCCCGTAAGCAAGTTCTGGAAGGCCCCAGCTGTGCTGTGCTTCACAGGAGCTGGTAAGGGCCCCCCAGGTGCCTGGGGCTGCTGCCCTTGGGCCACTCCACCTTGGTGGTAGCAAGGGCTGGGCCAGCACACTCTGCCTGCCCTGCTGTGCGCTCCCGGCAAAGGCAAGGACTGCTCTGTCCTGGCAGTCCTAATCCTGCTTCTTAACATGGCTTTAGCCAGAGCTATCTGATTTCTGTGTTAGAGATCCTCCCCAGGACCTACTCCATGCAAAGGGATGAATCCCTCTGTGGGAAGGCAGCTGGAGCAGCTGCAGGTCATAGCTTGAAACCACTTGTGACTTCCAGATGGGGTGAGATACACGCAGCAAAGGGGCTGGGGCAGCTGTAACTCGTTTGCTGCTTTCCCTTCTGTGCTCAGCGGTGAGGCTCTACCCCTGTACTGTTGCTGAGTCTTAGTTCTGAAACACTGTCTGGTCTGCTGAGCAGCTGCAGAGAAGAGACAAGCGGAGTGCCTCCCTCTGCAGAGCGTTGCTGAGGGGCTTCCTTCCGACAGTTGCACAGAAAGGCCTTCAGTTAGGGCAGTTGCTCAGTGACCAGTTGGTGCTGCCTAGTGCTGAGAAACTTGGCCACACTTGGGAAGTCCCAGCTCCAAGCACCAACTTCTGGTGGGTTCACAGCTACCAACTGTCTGGGTAGGTTTTTGCTTACAGTGTACAAAGCATGGATCCAAACCCAAGGTGTCTGAGGGCGTTACAGCCTTCAGAGGTAAGGCTGGTGAGAGCTTTGCAATAGTTCTCAAAGCCTCCGATTTCTAGCAAGTTCTCTGTTCCTTTTGACTGATTTTTATTTTCAGCAATCTGACAGGAGTTGAATCTGCAGTCCTGGGAGGTAAGCTGGGGATAAATCTCCATTTCAGACTGTCTACTTTCTTAAAGGGAGCTGACTTAGGTTTAGGCTGTGAAGGGCCTGTGTGCTCTTTTAAAAGTGCTGGCTCTGAAGCACTGCTTTTTATTTATTTATTTTGCAATGTTGGGTGCTTTCTTCTGGGACTGAGCAGTCATTTATTGCAATAATGGATTCTAGGCACATCTATCATGCTGTTTCCCCACAGGAAGTCATTGATTTTTTTTCCCCCCCCTGTTTTGTGTCCAGTAATGAAAGTATTGATTAGGGAGGGTCAGCAGCAGTTTATAAAAGAACTGATGCTAAAGTCTTCCTGTCTTCGGGAGGATGGGTTTGGGAGAGGACTGTTACCTGGGCTTCCCACAGACAGAGAAATCTGCACTGAAATGGGGATGTAGTGTGTGCTGGTGGGTACCTGGTGGTGCTGCTGTAGCTTAGCTGGTCATGTTGGCCTTATTTTGGGGGTGGGGTGCAGCTGAGGCCCAAGACCAGTAGCAGACCCCAAAACAGAATCTAGATCTGGGTCTGTGTAGTCCTGTGCTTAGTGTGTCTTGCAGCTTCTGTCCTATGCCAGATATCTGTTACAATAACCTTCAACCTTTCTTAATGGGAAATTGGAGAAGACTAATAGGTAGTTTGCCATCGTCAGAACAATGCAGAGACTCCTTAACCATCTTAAATCTTTCACAGAGGAAGAAAACAAGGGGGGAACTATATGAAGTGATCTGACAGTTCTTGCAAGGTCTCAGTTTGTTAGACAAACCCAGGAACAACTCTGGGAGTACTGGCTTAGTTTGCTGCTTTCCAGAAGTAAGGAAGATTCCTTGCTGCTTTCCCAATACAGGCCTTTTGTTTAGGAATATTTTATGCTAAGTAGGCTCAGCATATTGAACAATTTATTTAAACGAAGGAGAATGCCTATTAATGTTTTGTGACATCCAGAGATCCAGTGCCATCCAGTATGATGGCAAAACGTGGTAAAACTCTGGGGCATCCAAGCACTGTAGCAATATTAGACTGCATTCCTGCAGTGATGCTGTCCTTGTTTGATAGTTGTCATGTGTGAAGCTTGGAGAGGTGAACTGATTTACTGCAGCTGTATTGTGATGCCACCTGATGCTTAATCCTAACTTGAAAGTATGGGCAGGTTCCTTGAACTGTTTTGCTTCAGCTTCCTAAATGAAACAAATCTGAGGCTTTTTTTTTTCTTGTAGCTCACCTGTCTCTGAACTAAAATATGTTCAGCTTTTCCTCAGTGAGATTTATACTGACAAGTTCGGAAGAAGAGAATCTTGGGGTGTCATTGAGCATTTTTTTTTCTCTCTGCAGTTTTTAGCTGTCCACAGCAGTGTTGTCTTGTGCCCCAGTAAGGCTATTCTATGCACCCAAGTAACTTGTGTAAGATGTTTTTAATAAGTGAAGGCAGGGCAAGCTTTAAAAAGCAAAAAATACCAACAAAAAAAACCCACCCAAAAAGCCAGAATGGGGCAGAAACAGCATGCATGTGGCAGTAGGGTAAAAGAGTTGCAGAAACAGTTTAAAGCTTTGCAGGTTTGAACTTGGCTCGAGTTGCTGACAGTAAGGGATCTCCCAAAGTAGTTCCATTTTCAGCCTTGTGGAACCTGAGCTCTGCAGGGCAAAATCCCTCATGTTAATAAGGTCCTGCAGGTTTGCAAGCAGAGGGTTTGGAATCGGCAGAGACTTAAAAACATTTCTCTTCATTTCGCCGTTTGTCAGGCTGCACTCAGACCAAGTCTGTGAGCATCAGCTAGGTGTTTGCCTGTGGCTGTTTCAAGTTGACACCTTCATCTGGCAGATGACTTATGTGAGACCTGTTGGTCTTGACCAGCAACTGGATGACAGGCTTGGACTTGGGGGCCTGGTGTCAGGGCCAGATATTGAAGGAAGCAGAGTTTAGCTCTGGGGCACCTCATGTCCTGTCAGTTCCTGTGCTGCGGCTAAGTTCCTTCAGTTGTTGCTGTGACCCTTGGGTGGAGTTTGCTGCAGAAGGTAGTAAACTATGGAGGAAAATGCTGGTGATTTATTTTTAAGACCTTGAAAATTTTTTATGTACTTGCAAGTGCAGAGTTTGATTCCCTGTGTACTCTGCTGTCTCTTTTCCTGCAGTGGGTGTCAACCTCTTCTATTTCTGCATAATCATCTACCTCTACGGAGACCTGGCAATCTACGCAGCAGCTGTACCGGTCTCTCTCATGCAAGTGACCTGGTAAGTGCGCTTACTGCTGTGGGATTGTGTACTGACAGAGAAGAGAACAGGCTTTTGGGTTTGATGGGGTGATAAGGCTGACCAGGATTAGCTCTACTTTCTGAACAACAGAGTGGAGAAGTGACTCAAGGATAGCTCATCGCTTGTGGGTGGTAAGGTGAAGTTGGTTTATATTCCCCACCCGAGTGCCTGCTGCCTGCCTGGAAAGTAGCCTGACCTGATTTCAGATGAGTCCTCAGGTGTGAAGAACTTGCAGCTTCAGTGGTTGCAGACACAGGACTTGTTGCTTAATAGCTTGACTGCACACAGAGTATTGCAATATTTTAGCTTTTCTGTTTCTTTGGGTAAGAGCTGAGAGGTGTGATGCTTACCAAGCTTATAACCAGTGAGTGGTGACACTGTGTGGCCTTAGGTCTGGACTGAGAGCAGTCTCTTTCTCAAAGGAACAGATAATGAAGCAGTTTGATTTGATCAAATCTGGACTGGGCTGGATTTGGTCTCATGACTTGGAAATGGAAAATCTCAGTGATCCATATATGACCTAAACTTGCTAGCTTGATGACCAAATGTCCAAACTTGCAAGTACTGCAGGCAGTCCAAGAATTTGCCTGTATGTGTGGTACTCAGTGACTTGTTCTGTTACACAGTCCAGAAAATATAAGGATGGAGGATGTTCAGGGAGGGAGAGGAGGAATGGATACTTCAGGTCTCTGATCATTCTTTTTCCTTGCATGCAGGAGAGGGGAAGACCTCTGGTAGGAGTTAATTACTGCCTTTTGTTTCTCACTCCTTTCCCAGTAGTGCCACTGGCAACCATTCTTGCAGTGTTGGAGATGGCACAAAGTATAACGACACAGACAAGTGCTGGGGGCCAATTCGACGGATTGATGCTTACAGACTGTATCTGGTGAGTTTGTGAAACTGGGCTGACAGTTATTACCATTTAAACTTTGCTTCTAGTGAATAGAGATTTTTTTTTCCTGTAGGGATGATGTGGCTCAAGTGAACAACAGAGGTGTGAAGCTTTTGGTTCAGTCTGACCTTTTTGGCCAAATACCCCCCTCTATTCTTGGTGACATGGCTGTGCATTAATTTGGTGGCCATTGGAACGATCCTTATGATTTTGAGTTTAAGTAGAGTTCTGTCCTTGTTGTGTAGTTTTATATTGCTTAAGCAGGTGATATGTCCGTGCCAAAGGGTGGGTTTTTTTTCAGTATTTGGCTGAGTAATTGTTGCTTTGAGGTAATTGTCAATATACTGGAGTATACTAAGCTCTCTTGACTGCATTCTTTATGTGACTAAAATTGTTCATGCTGCAGGAGAATCTGCTTTTTGAGAGATGATAGAAACAGTCCCCTTAAACATTATCCAGTGCTATATGCTGCTTTAGTAATAGCTTTGTCTAGTTTAGGGTTGTCTATTGCATCTATTACTGTGCTGTGGTGCTGCTGTGAAATGAAGGTTTTTCCCAAAGGATGATGAATGCTGCTTCTCTTGAGCTTGGGGAGAATTCAGCACTTGTACTTGGAGACAGATGTCAGCAGGGCAAAATGAGAAGAGGGAGGTATGCAAGTGCTGCATAGTGTGGCTTCTGTTAAGGGTCCCAGTGAAACTTAAGAAAAAAGAGTGAAGGTGGCTGTGTGTGTGTGTAGAGGACGCGGGGGTAAAGACTGTTTGAAGCAATTTTGCAGTTAGTACACTTTGGACATGCACTGGCTCACATCCCTGAGCGCACTTGTTCCAGCATTATTGCAAAAGTAAGAGCTGGGCCTCAAAAATATTAGTGAATGTCAAAGCCTAGTTAATTATTTAAGAGAAATATTGCTTTATTAAGTTGTGTCTTGGTCTGTTTCTTTAAAACTTCCAGAAGATTGAAGATTTCCTTCCTGAATTTCAATAACTCTCCCTGACCCAGCAGAAGGAGCTAGTCAGAAAAGGCAGACATGCATTAATTACTGCCTCCATCTCTCGGATATTATGTCTATAATTCATGAAGATAATTGTTGTTAAGGCTTGAAAAATTAAAAAAATTAAGACTGTGTAAGCATTAGACTTGCCGTCTGTGTACATAACTCAGAGGAGCTTTTCCCTCTGCTTGTCTCCTCTTGCGGATTTGGAGAATAAATATCTGCAAAGTCTTTGGTAGTGGTTAATCCTTCTCTGCTCAGTAATTGAGATGAGGGTTTTGGTGCTTTCCTCTGCTCCCCCTTAGAAGTAGGGAGGGGTTGTTTGTGGGAGAACATACCAGTCTGTAGCGGGTTACTGGAGTGGGGCAGTTCCCACAATCACTATTTTCAGGAGGCTGCTGGGTGTCAGCATTACCTCCAAGTTGGGGTTTTCTGTTAAGGTCTCTAGTGCTTCTTACTGGGTGAGTATGGGAGTAAACTGGTACTTGTTCTACCTCCAGCTCTGCTGGTCCCACTCCCTGCTTGACTTGTGTGGGTTTTATTCTCCAGAAAACAATGATGATGACAGTTTCCCTAGAGAGGGATGAGAGATATAATTATTTATAAAATGTTCAGACCACAGTACTGATGCTGTCTTCAAGTTTGGGCTGCCTCTGAAGTGACTGCGCTGGTTAATATTTTTTCCCCTGCTGTCCTGTTTGCAGGGACTAGTGACCAGTAGTAGCTCTTAAACTCTCTGAGAAACCTGGGGATGGGAGGGCAGCCGTAAGAAGTTGCTTTTTGATAAATTTATCAATATTATCAATAAAAATACCAATTTTTTAAAAAATTTGGTAGCAAAACGCTGTAACTATCCCTGCAAATTTTGTCCAAGCTTCTTGTGCAATAGAAGTGGAGTCTTGAACATGCAAGAAAAGCAGAACCCAGCCTGTCTGAAGGGGAAAAGGAAGCATGAAAGTGAGGAGCGGTGAGATTCATCAAGAGCATAGCTATTCTCTAGTTCCCCAGGGGATCATACGCATAAAGCGCTTGCTCTGTTTTCTTGACTTTTCCTTTTTTTAGAATTCTTGCTTGTTGGAATAATTCAGATTCCATGTTTCAGTGGACAAACAAGGTCTCTTTTTGCAGGCTAAGTTCCCCTGTGGCAAGGGGACAGATGGACACTGTGATCCCAAAAGAAAGCAGCCGAGTTTTTGGATCAGCCCTTTTGTCCTAGATGCCTGCCTCTAGTTTTCTCAGCTCTTCTTAGTACTGTATGTAGGTTTAAGTGACTTTTAGGAGCAAGATGGGTGGATGTAACTGGAACCTCTTTCTAGTTCCAGTGAACCAGGTCTCTGGATGTAGTGTTCTTTTTTTCAGTCTGTGCATGACCCCGCAGAGAGCCTTTTTTGGACTACCAGGAGAAATAATCTATTTGAGGTTTTCTGGGAAAATGGTGCCAATGGGAGCTCTCTTGTGCCAAGTACCACTAGTCTGCCAAAGATCTGTGCTGCCTTCCTCCTGTCAACTCTTTCTCTCCCAATGCTATGTCGTCTTTTCAGCAAAACCCATTTCAAACATTGACTCTTCGAGCTGGGGATGGAAAAGGGAATAATGACTGATGTAGAAATCCTATTTCATGCTTTATTGTCCAGAAAGGCCTCTGGAAGCTGTCTCTGCTCAGATCATTGTGAATGGAAGCTGAAAACTATGTACATAATGAGAATATTTAGACAGATTAAATTCTTCTCTTGAGACTTGCTTGTCTGTGCAGCATCTTTATTGCTATTCCAGAATTTCACACCTAAGTGTGACTGCAGTCTTCAGAGACCACTAGGCCCCTATTAACCTTTGTCTGAACAAATGGCTATCTTGCTTCTTGTTTGTAAATTGCCTTGGAAAATAAAGGCTTGCAAAACAAATAAGTGAAGGCAAGTGCAGCACATACCACAATAGACTTTTACTCCTGTCCCATCACTTGCTGCTAATATTTGCCTCCTCTTTGGGACCATAGGAGTCCCAGGAGGTTTAAGAGGTGAGTCTTGCTGTGCTCACGCCTGTTGAGGGCAAGATCACGCAAGACACGTTGGCTGGGGGAAAGGCATGTGTTAGATGGCCCAGTGACCTTGTTGAAGGCAAGCACTGATTACAGTTAAAGCAGATCGATGGCTTTCTATCTTTGCTTCAGATCCATCACCATGCTGTCATGTCCTCGACAGCTGAAGTGACTCCTGAGTCCCTTGGCTGTCTGGATGGCAGTGCTAAGGACAGGGTTGAGTTCTCTGTGCTGAATGCACACTTCAGTACAGTCGCTTTATCATGCTTTCTGTAAGGTCAGCTGGGTATCTTCTGTGTAAGCTGCAGGGAAGGGGCAGCGGATTTAAGTTTCAGATCTTTCATCTTAATACTTTCTTGTCTTTTTCTTCCAGTGATGTAAGAATGTGACATGATAGTCCCTGTTTCTAGAAAGCAGATACTGAGATAAATAAGAGATTAAATCCTGGGGATCAGCAGCCATTCAGTGTGTCTGATCCAAAATACATTCATGACCTGGCAAACGGCGCTTCTCTTCTGCACCAGGGCAGACATTGTAGCTGAAACCTCTACTCTCTTCTCAGCCCTCCTCTTCTGGCAGTTCGGGGCATCGTATCTTCCCATGATGGAAAGGAAATGGCTTAAATTCTCAGGGGGAATCGTATGCCTTTCAGAAGGGGCACTGGCACAGGTACTTCTGGTAGCCTGGCTCGGTAGCGCGTCAAAGCTACCAGGTGCATCTGTTCTGTCTGAGTCTCTGTTGGTTTTTTAGCTGATTGGGAAAGGGACGCGGCATCCACTTTTGCCGGTTCACAGATGCTGCAGTATCGTAGGCAGCCCAGCGGGTGCAGGCCGAGCGAAGATGGGAGCGCAGATGGTTTAATGGAGATTATCCCAGTTGGAAACGTGCTTGTGCAGTGAATAAAATGAGCGGGCTTGCAGGCGCTTACTGTCCCTCTTCAGGAGGGGACAATGTCACCCCAGCCTGACACTCTGATCAGAATACCCAGCAACCAGAGCGGGGCTGGGCTGCAGCTGCGGGAGGCTGTGCAGGGGGGTGAGGAGGTAGTCTGAGGACATGTACAATTGCTCAGTGCCAGCAGAACTTAATCGGCAAATGCAAAGGCTGAACCCATAAGTGTTGGTGTAGATCCTGTCTGCCTCGGTGCGGTGCTGCCTTCCTGGCCCTCTCCGGCTGTAGGCTGGAGCGCTGTGCTTTGTGCCGCTAGCGTATGTGCTCTGCCTCCCTCCTCAGCATTTCTCCTTCCTGACTGTGCCGCGTGTGTGTGTGCGCAGCCCCTGCTCTGGGTAAAAGTGTCTGACTCTTACTGTCAAAACGGATCTTTCCAGATACATGTGCCTGTGCTAGGGCAGTTTTACCAGCTTGTTCGGTGCCTGAGACTCTTGTGGCCTCTCTGTCCGTGGTTGCCTTTTGGCCTCCGTGGGCTTGCTTTGTGGGTTTTGGTTTTATTTCTTACCCCCCGGCAGTGATATGAGGGGAGCCCTCATGGCAGTTCTTGAACATCCATGCTTGATCTAAGCTGTCTCTTGCCAACTGGGAGCTGGAGAGACAGAGCTGGAGCAGCGCTGCAAGCAGAGTGCTTCTTCCAAGGACACCTGGGCTTGCTCCGCTTGTTCCCTTTGCAGCAAGTGCTTTTCCTCTACCCTGCCTTCCTCAGCTGTGCCCTGCAGCAGCATCCGGTAATAAATGGGTCACAGCTGCTGTCTCCTGGATATTCTTACAGGTCTCGGTGTCTAGAGACCTTGAGAACCAGTAGTGGGGATGGTAGCTGCTTCAGTGGCAGGTGTCTGGAGCAGGGAGGGCTGATTTCACAGCACATCAATCAGAAAGGTTTGGGGTGCTTGCCTTGGCCTCCCAGAGTGAGCCAGGGGAAAGGAAGAAAAACTGGTGCAAGTTTACCCTGCTGGTGTGAAGCAATCATCTTGTTTAAATAAATTGCTTAAACTGTAGCATTGTTATGGTCCAGGTTACCCCAGCTTACAGTAAGGATGCAGCAGGACTTGGGCACTATTAGCATGTACCCTACATATCCTATGAGAAGTTATTCATGGCAAGACCTTCTTGCCAAAGATATTGCATTATATTCCTTACCTCAAATGCTCTGATGTGTTTTATTATGATACTGATGTGGAAACAGATGTATAACAAAGGCAGCTGCTACTTCTGTGCATAGATGCAGTTCTGAAAGCCTTCAAAATAAGGAAAAACCTCTCACGAGTCCAGATTATTATGCCATTTCTGTATGTACAGGCACCTGAATTTTGAGCTATTGCTGTCACAGCAGAGGAATTAGTACTGCATTAAGCATAAATATCAGTAGCCCTAACTGTTACAGGTGCCTCTGAAATACAGCTTTTCTTGGCTAAAAGCCCTGTCTCAGAGGCTGATTGGAGTGTTCTTACGCCTCTCATCTAGTCAGCTTCCAAAAAGTAAGGTCAGTTAAGCTGCTGCTCTGCTCTAGAGTGGCTGAAGAAGGACAGGAGCCAAGTTTGTTGGAAATAAATGGTGTCTGGACGTGGGATGGGAAGACAATTCTCATCTTTTTTTTTTTATGTGAAACTAATAAGGTTGAAATTGTTATACAGCCTTGTTAATACGGCATAAATCCTGCCTCCTTCATCCTGGTCTATTCTTCTGTGAGCTTGTCAATAAATTCTTTCAATTGCTTACTCATCATATGCCTGTGACAGATAAACTAGCTCTTTCAGAGTTTCCCACACCCCTTGTATTTCCTAATGCAAAGGGAACTTCAGATAATGATTGGCCTTGTATATAAGAGGTTTTTCCTGACCTGGCAGGAGGAGAGGCAGATGAGTGCAGTGTTGTGAAAGCAGAATATAAACTTCTTGTACTAGTGACCTAAGAGCTGGAGTTCAGCTTCTGATGTGTGATTTTTCTTGCTTTCCTTGTAACTGATGCATTTTGAGTGAAAAACATCTGCCAGAAGGCAAGCCTCCCTGCTGCTAGGGCTGGGCAGGAGAGTCAGCCTTTGGTACGATGGGAAAGCAACTGCAAGACCGTGGATTGAAGCAACAAACTTTAAAGGATTAGCTTGTCTCTTTTCTCTGGAAAATCAATAGTGCAGGGGACTGGAATGTGTTTTCTGCACAGAGCTGTCTGTTCATTTCACAATAACTGTTTTTTTCCTTAAGTGGAGCTTGGGTTACTCTGTCACTGGGATGCTGAGATTTTCCAAAGGGTCAGTCCTTCCTCTCTGCCATCTCCAGCTGGCTCGTGATGACTCTGTGGAAGGGAACTGAGGAAAGGAATAGGAAAGGAGCTGCTACCAGCCCTTAAGAGAAGCAAAAGGTAGCTGATGTGTTGGGCAGAGGCCATCGGTGAGTTCAGATGCACTTGGCCAAAGAAGAATGTCCTGCATGCTTTAGTGCTTGGTTTGGCTTAGGTGATGGTGGGTGATGAGCATGAACCTTGGAAGCAAGCCAGCTAAAACAAATTGGGCAAAGGAGTGACCCAAGATATATCTCTGTTTGCTTTTGTGCGCTTTTCTGAAGTTATGAACTCACACCAGTGGTGTTTACCGGGCTCAGACTACAGCCCCTGCTGCCCAGCAGGGCTGAGGGGTCATGCTGCTGCTTTTCCTAAATACAGCTGTCCTTTAGAATAAGCTCACTTGGGCAGCAAGTTGACCAAAGCTGACACTGTTCTCTCTTGCTGTTGGAGACCAGGCTTTCCCAAACAGGGCAGGTGTCAGAACAGATCCCTCTTTGTGATCCCCTGTGCGCTACGCCAAGTTGTAAAGGTTTAAAAAGGTCTTTTTAAAACTCCTTTTTTGGACTAGACTGTTCAGGCAGACTCACAGATCTTTCATTTTTGGAACGCTTGTAGGAAATAAGTAATAAATGCATTTCCCCTGTGTGCAGTGTTTTGTACAGTGGTAGTGACAGCATCTAGAAAGCAGAGTTGGAGAAGACCTGTTAAGTCAGATAAGCACTCCTCTGGGAGATGCAATACAAGCTTTTTTCTCAACAGCATATTTTCCAGTATTTTGTTCAGTGCTTTAACATGTTTGGTTTTTATGGTTTGGGTGTTGTGGTTTTTTTTTTTTTTTGAAAGAGGTCTGACCTTGCTGCCTGCCTGATTCACATCAGTGTTTTCATCAAGTAAGGCCAGCAGTCTTGATCTCTCCTCCCCTGAAATTATCCTTAATTCCTTAATAAACAGGTAGAAAGCACTGGGGTTGCAGAACCGTTTGGAGTGGTGTAACTGCCTATTACCAGGGGCTGTGGAGGAAAGAGCTCTGGACAGACTGGTATCTCTTTATACCCCTAAATAAGTCTGCAACTTCTTAACATCCTCCTAAATTGCGCTTTATGTCTGGGTGATATCACTGATGCTCTTGTCCAAAAATGTGGATTTTGGGACTACATCAGCAAATCCCACACGTGTCTCATGCTTCTGTAAGCAGGACTATAAATACAAATAATGCAGCTGGGATTTATCTTGTAAGTTGAAGTCGGTATAATGCTTTTGGGCAGAGCTGATCTCTGAAGCCTGTTGCGCCAGTTTGGTGTGCACTGTACTGGGAAGACAAAAAAGGAGGCTTGAAGCAAGCAGGGCTCCCTGCTAGCCCCAGGCAACAAGGCTTTATCTCATGCTTTTGTGCTGTTGCAAAGTAGTTAGTGTGGGACGATTCCTTTCCCTTCAAGCAACTCCTGCCTGACACAGTGAATGGGATAATGTTAATGTTGTCCCTGAAACTACATTCTCCAGGCACCTGAAGAATCGTGTGAAACTCAACTGAGAAGTTTGTAGGGGAAAAAGAGGAAAAACATTGGCTTATTGGTGGAGGCACTGTTTGTGTTGTGGCAGACGAGGGGTTAGCGGGCTTGAGGAGCAGTCATCCCTGCTGAAGCAGAGTACCTCCTAACCCTGGCATATTGTAGCTTGACATGTTTGCAGAGCCCTCTGTGCATCCATGTCACGAAGGTCCAAGTCTCCCTTGCTTTATGCTGTCAAACCCAGGGGCTTTGGTAGTCAATATAAATACTGTAGTTGCTGATACCCTGCCAGGAGAGGCTGTGAATATGCAGGGATTTTGGGCAGTGTCTGTGTATAATGATTACGCCTTTGTTGGGAGGGAACTCGTTAATCTCTCGTACCACAGTAATAAATTGGGGAGGCGGGGGACGTCTCTTCAAGGTTACACAGTGTCAGGAAGGAGGAAAGTTCCAGTTTCATAGCCCGTGGGAGGTCGAAGCAAGCTGGTGGTGGGGGGTACAGCCAGACCTGGCTCTGCAATTCCTCTGCTGTCCTTCCAAGTATCACAAACCAACCATTCAGCTCTCCTGCATCTATCCACTTTGCTGCTTTCCTTCTGCTTGTTCAGATGCAATTAGGAGATGCAGAATAAGGGGGAGCCAGGGGTCAAGGAGGCGGTAAAGTGATTACAAGATGCTGCAAATGGCTGTGCCATAAATACTCCAATGATGAAAAATTAGATGCCAGTCACCTCAGGGTTGTTGCTGGCCTCCATCTTTCTCTTGTTGTGAAAAATGATAATGGAAGTATATTTGCCCCAGAGAGTGCAAGCTTGCCTCTGGCAGTGGTCGTGCGCACCCCAGGTGTGCCAGGGACTGTGATCCTTGCACCAAATGACTTTCTGAAAACACTTTGTGCCTGGATTTCTTCACTTTAAGAAGAGAAAGAACTGGTTTTCCAGGGTGTTCTTTCCGAAGTGGAAAAGTTCCTGGTGCTTAGAGATGGGCCAGCTCCAGAAGCAGACTGCAGCCCTGAGTCAGGCTGGGGAGAGGAGAACAGCACCCTCTGGTACTGCCTTGCTGCCTGTCCGTGTGTTGCTTCTGCCTTGACCCCTCAGAGCTGTGTGTCGAGGCTGCCCAGTTCCTGGCTGGTCTGTGGTGTTGGATGCCCAGCAAGATCATAGCTTGCAAGGACATCAGCTGGGACAAATACACTTGTTTGCTGGATCGGCGGTCAAAACCAAAAGCTGGTGCTGGACTAAAACCTTTGAAAATTTTCTAGATAGCATTTGGATCTGCTGAAGTCAGTAGCTTTGGGGATACAGGTGCTTCTTTCCATCTCTTGCAGAAGGTCTTCCATTTTGGAAGAAGTGTTGGGAGCACTGTGGCACAGGAACCATGAGAAGCATCCAGCTTAAGGGGTACCATGGGTGCAGGTGGGTGAAATGGCACTTGCTTCACTGGCAGAAACTGAGGTCTTAGTTCTTGGAGGATACCTCCTCCCTGCTAAATGCACTGGGGAGAAAGGTGGGTGAGGGCTCCTTCGTGCCAGCAATATGCTTCGTGTGAGTTATGATGATAAACCTCTGCCAGGTGTCCTGAGAGCAGCACGTTAATTACCGGAGCTGCTGTGGCAGCAGATGCCTGCTGTACTCAAAGTGTAACTGCCCTTGTTTCTTTATCTATAAATATTCCTTGTGGGATGTCTGGCGGTTGCATCCTCCCTCTGTTGTGACTTCCTGACTCTACAGGGGATCTGGAGGTTAAAATCCCTCTTGCCTCTCAACTTCTTTGAGCAGTCCTTGTTCTGTGGCTGGTTTATCTCTTTTCAGCCAACTTTAAGAGCTTCATAATCACTTGCTGCTGATAACTTGCTGCCTATCAGCACAGCCCCTGCTGCAGCCCTGCTTCCAGCCTTGAGAGGCTGTGGATCTTCAGCTTTAATTTTTTTTTCCAGCTCTCTAAAAAGCTCCTTCCTGAACAATCAGACTCCTTTCATGTATTTATATTTGTACTGTCCACTGCAAGGGGTAAAGCTTTACCAACGAAAGCTTGGATTGCCGCCCTCGCTGATGTGCCATCTGGCTCTCTAACTTGAGATATGAGCTCATGCAGGAGAGAAACATGGCCTTGTCACCCTAGTGAAGGGGAGGAGAGATGGCAGAGGGGGCACTGCATTGCACTCGAGACCCTTTTCCCTTGAGATGTTTTAGCTGAAAAGCACTGGAGCCCTGGCATGAGTGACTGCAGTCCGCTGCTGGGTAGCATGGCAGTTGCCACAACTTGACACGGGTGCAGAGGAGCTACCAGAGGCTGCAGGTGGGTGTTGATGGAGCTGCAAGTAGCTCTGAAATGTTATAAAGTTCTTTTCTTTATCTAAGAGTCCCAGACAGGACTGGGGAAAGCACCTTGCATTTAATGTTTCTCTCCAAAGTCAGCCCTCAAAATTCCCTGAGGATATGAATAGGAACACCAGTTCATAAGAAACTGCTCTACTGAAGATGATAGGTCTGGTTCAGGCTTCCAAACAGGGATAAAACCTCTGACCTGTGCCAATGCTGGTAAATGAAGTTTTGCTTTTTGGGTTGGTTTTCCCCCCTCCCAGATGTCTCTTTAGCCACAGTCTAGAGGACAGTACCTGCGGTGGGAACAGGGCAGCCTGGTTCTCCTAACATCTTGTTTGCTCCCTGTACTTGTGCAGTCTGGTTTTGCTGGATTGTTTTGTCTGTTCCCTCTATGCTCATCTGGGTTGTGAAATAGCTCTGAGCTCAGGGACATCTTGCAGAAGCAGAATGGGTGTCAGAATTGCCATTCCTGACAGCGTGTATGAAATGTCTGCTTTTTCCTACCACGCTCAAGGAGACTTTCCTTGTGTCTGAGCACTGAATCAAACAAAGCCTCCGCTGGGAGATGCTCGCTCAGAAGAGTTTACGTCTTTCTGTCAGTGTCTTACTTTGTCGTGGGAATGTTGTGTACCCATAGTCCTGTATAAAGCAGTCAACTCTGTTTTCCAGCCAAGGTATCAAAGTCTACCAGGGAGAGTGATCCATTTTGTTAAACCAGTAACTTTCTTTTTAAATGTCAGCTTGCTCCCCATTAGTCGGGTTATTTGCTGTGCTGTGTATTGTGGGAGAGAAGTACTGTTGCTCAACAGTTGTGAAATCTAAACAGTATCTGCAGAGGTGGAGTTGATACTGTCCTAAAATGACGTTTGTCTGAGATGTTGGCGGGGAAGCAAGAGTGTCCAAGGAAGGATTTGGTTCGGAGTGAGCTCTGGTTTTGAATGAGGCTGAGGAGGAGGAAAGGAAAAGGAAGGGTGGCTGGGGCTTTCAGCCCAAAGGGAGGTATTTAAAGAGTGAGCACTACAACATCTCTTCACCATCTTCTTATTAAAACTGAGGGATCCTTGCCCTGATATCTGAGACTTGATAACTTCATACTGGTATGATAGCCCTGTGCCACACAAATGCATTTATTAAAAAAAACTCTCAAACTCTTCTGCTCTGCTGCTCTGCTCCTGGTGTATTTGCTGCATTTAACAAGGTTTATCTTCATGATCTCACTTTGCTGAGGTAAATACCCTGCTTCTCTTCAACCTGTCTGAAAGTTTCCATGCTCTGAATCAACAAGAAACAGTAGCCCCTGGTTTTAATTCACTATTCAGCAAGCTCCAAAGACAGATGCAATTCTTACAGATGAGTTTGTGGAGCATGAAAACAAGCAGGTTCTGATGACAGTTACGAATGATGCTGGCGTTCAGATGGTCCTCTTGCAAATGTATGCAGGCAGTAGCCGTAATGCTGTAACTACTGCATCTAATACATGAATCAGCTATGTTCGGGATGCTAATTGTGCTTCCTGAGCTGTATTGGCTTTGGCTGTGAAAGCCACATGCTGGGAAGCAGATGAAAGCTATTGAACTGTACCGGTTTCAGAGTGATAGATGGACCCTTCAGGTCAATAAAGAACCTGTTTGGTTAATACAGCCCTTTGACTGGCTTAAAACATGTTTGGATGGTTTGAAAGACTCTTGGCGTTAGCTGGCCATCACTTAGTGGTTGAGAGCTCTCTTGGTGGTCCTCTTGGCTGAAACTAAGCAGATAAAATCAGCCAGATGTCCTATTAACGCTTGATCTTACATTTGCTTTTTTTAAGATAAGCCAATAAACAAGGTTATGTAACCGAGTTTTAACATAAGAGCTTTAATAAAATATACTTTTAGAAATATGTAAACTTATATAAAAGTATATTCCAGACAATGGTAAGCCCTAGCTAGTTTCCCCTGTGGCAAGAAGACTCAAGTTGACCAGTCTGCTTTTTGCTTTGAAATACCAAGAGCTGACAGGTGCAGAGGCTGGGAAAGTGGGTGTCAGCTGAGTTGCCAGCTCAGAGGAGCTCCCAAGCCTTGGTGCCTGTATCGTTGTGGCTTGGCTTGGTGGGAGGAATGGATTTGAAGACCCTCCCAGGGGTTGAGCAAGCTGGTGTGCTACTCATGGCGCCTACTAGCCTGCAGGGAAGAGTGTAAGTCAGGGTGACAAGCTGCTGTTCTTCCCTCTACACTTGCTGGCTTCTAATTCTCTGACTGGAAATGTCAGTAAAAGCAAGAAAAACACTGGGTTTTTTGGTCACTAACATGCTGGATCTTTGTGCTGTTTTTCAGCATGAGAAAGGAGAGAAAAAGGAAGATTTTTGTGTCTGTTGCATTTATTTGTTGTGTGTGGGTTCCGTGTACCCTCCGCCACAAGCCTACCGACTTGTTTGGCCTTTCCTATTTCATGGAGGAGCTGGAAGAGAAATCAGGGAACCGCTCTTAATAGCCAGTTCTGTGCAACAGCACAGCAAAGGTTTCTCTCTGCGCCTCTGCCATCCTGTGAATATAAACAGCATTTAATAGATGTGATCCTCCTCCTTAGCAGAAGGGAGGATTCCCTTACCTACTTTAAGTTCAGCAATGAATCAGCCACGTGCACCTGCTTGTTTCTAATAGGAAACTACTTCTAGTAGAAAGATCTTAAATCAAAGTAGACTATGCTCTGCCTTGGGTTAATTTGCTGAAGCTTAGGAAGAGAATGATAAAGTCCTAGAAAACATCTCGGCTAGCTCAAGAGGTGAATTGGAAAACTTGGGAGAGCTTTTTGATGTGCTGGAGCTCTGCATATTTGATTTCTGGCAGGGCTGACTGGTGCAGTTCTCTGTGTAGTTTTAGATTGTTTGAATTACATGTGTAATGAAGCACTTTGTAAATTATATCCCTCTGGGGAAGACTTGAGCTTGGAAAAACATCAGGTAGAAAGTTTGGGTGTATGTCTGAGGTGCTTATTTGAGCTTACCTTTTCCTTAGGGAGAAGTTATGAAACTAATTAACTTAATGGGTCGGAAGAGCATTTAGGTGTCTGGCACAGCAAGGTAGAGAAAGTAGACATCCTCCTTCTAAGCACTGTGGTCTCTTCTCATCCTTTCGGGGGTGGGGGTGTTTTAAAATAGGTTTCCTGGCCTTGGGACCCTTCTGAGGGTTGATAAGATTAGCTCTAATCCAGGGACCGAGTCCCTGCTTCTCATGTCCTGGCTATTGGTAAGGACCTGGCCTCTCTTTCCTGACTTGTGCTCAATCCTGTAGAGCTGCACACAGTTGCACTTTGAAGTGATGTTCGTCTCTCTGTGATGTCCTCTTCTGCCCTGCCTTTGTCCTGTCAAGCAGCCCAGTGTGTGCTGTGGCTTCCCTTCCTAAAAGCGATTGGTACAAATTCCTGCAGAGCAGAGCAACCTCATCTCATTGCAGGCCTTAGCATTGTTTGTATTGATCTGTGGATATCCATCTTGGATCACTAATGGGCATCAAGTGCGAAAGGTAATACATTTCTGTTGCACTTGAATTCATCTCTCGCTTGGTTCCTTTGGGCCACCTCCAGGATTTTGTTAAGAACAGAAGACACTGATCATCTTAAAGGATGGGAGGGGAATCCAGCCCTTCAGGCAGAATGACTTGTATGCCTTCCTCATGAGTTAAGCAGTAAAGCCCACAGAGGGGAAGAGCTGAAAGAGTAACTCAATGGATTTAGTTGTTTAAGATGCCTTGAGCACTGGAGAATAACTGCAGAAAGTGGAGTGGAACATCCAGAAGAATCCTTTCCACTTCATTAGTGGATGTTGGGAAGCACGTAGGAGACCCAGGTTCTTCCAGCACCTAATGATGCTTTTCAGCAGCTGAGCCCCAAATCCACCTTAACACACAGCTCGCTCTTCCATGCTGAAGATAAATCTAGGCTTCAGACCCAGCTGCATCTTGTGTCAATCCTGGCCGTTGTTTGAGGTGCTGTTTTGCCAATTGGTTCTGGTGCATTCTAATTTGCAGAAGACACCTGTTCCTTAATTATCACCATCCTTCTTCAGTCTCTCTTTGTTTCAGCTCTTTCTGATGCATGAGCTATTAACGTGATTTGAAGGGAGGCTGTGCTGAGCAGCATGCATGTGTTGGGAGAGGAGGTTGAAAGAGATTAGTCACAAACTGGAGAATAATTTCCAGTAAGAGAGTTTCTGTCTGCTTTGGTTTGCTCTGGGTCCTTGAGTGATCTAAAGAATGATCTCTCTAACCTGAAGTTTTAGTCCTTTTTGGGGGTTGTGCGCTATCCTAGGATGCAGCAGCAGTCTGTAGAGGGCAGGGGAACAAAGTTAAGCTCCTGGTTAGAAGAAAGGAGGAAGATGAGTAAAAAAAGAATTGTAGCTGGCTGGTTTGCTTCTGTGTTTAAAATTGAAAGTGTCTTAACTGTTAAGGCTGTTTTAGCTCAGAGTCCTGCCAATTATGCCTGTGTTGTTGTATTCTGTGTGACTTCAGAGTTCCAAGGGTCCTCAATTGCTTCACAAATCTGAATTCTGTGTGTGCTTTTTGTCCCTTTTTTTTTTTTTTTTTCCTCCCCCCCCCCCCCCAAGCTGAGAAAATGAGACTTCGTATAAATGAGCCTCATATCAGAATATGTCTTCACCGAGTGATGTGTGAAACCAAGGGTTCTCTCCTCTGGTCCCCTTCTGAGTTTACTTCGGTCATCTGAGAATACTTGTGATGTGAGGCATTTCCAATTTGCCTTGTAGATATTCTGAAACTGTCTCAAAAAAAGGTTTCTTGGGGTTGTACTAGTCTTAAAATAGCCTGGGTTCTGCTCTGTCACTGACTCTGTTGGGGTCATTGAGAGACCTTGAGACTCTGGCGCCTGCCCCTTCAAGTCCCAGTTCTTCCCTTCTGGTGACACCTTTTTTTGAACTGCTTTAAGAAGTCATGGAAAAGAGCAATGTGTAAATATTCATGTTGAATATTTGTCTTTAAAAATCCCTTTGGGATGCTCAACAAATCCGTACTGTGTGCTGTGACTTTCTAGATATTACTTGCTTACAGCTTTTGGACCTGTTAGTATATCGCTAGCCCAAGCCAGCCCATGGATGACAAGCAGGGCTCTCTTCTGTAACACCCATTTTGTCTCCCTGTCACAAGTAGCTTCTCTCAGTTCACATTCAGACCTCAGTCAGGGTCTGTTTGTCTTCCTGCAGTGAAGCCTTTTTTCTTCTGTCTGGAGTAGGTAGGGCTTGAGTGCTGCTCAGTACCTGGGTGATGGTGCTGCACAGGACACGGCTCCTCTGGCCGGCGGCTGATAACATGATTGCCTCGCGTGCCCTAGGAGAGTGCTAGAAGAAACTGGCATGGGAAGCTGTGTAGTCCTAATTTCCAGCTTTGTTAGATTTATTTTACAGCCCAGCTGAAAGAGATGCACCAGACTGCTACTGCAGCATACCTCAGTTTAATTTGCTAAGAAACACTGCTCTCTATATATATATCTAAGAGGGCAGCGAAGAAAGATCTGTCTTCATTGACACTACCTTTAATTTCCACACTGAAGGAAGCTTGTTCTTATGAGTATCTCTTGAATTTCCTCCCTGCCTCACTTTGCACAGGTTTTCAGCTTCCAAGTCAACAGCTTAACTGTTAGGCTATAGCTTCCCACTGTAAAACAAGTAACTTAAATAATGGGAAAAAATGTTCCAGGCAGACCTGGCTCCATTCCTGTAGAGCCTGGGACACCCCGAAGCTGACCCGTCAATGTTAATGTGACCAGACTGGTCATGGCTATTGCTATTCAGACCTAAACTGAGCATGTTACCTGGTCAGGGAGGCCACAGTTTAATATTTGATGTTCCATAAGGCTCCACTGAGAGCTTTTACTGAAATGTGTCGGTAAAGGAGTGCTGTAGCAGTGATAGCAAGCGGCTGAGAGCCAAGAGGATCCTGTGCTCTACTTCTGCCTGAGGCATGTTCTCTGATACAGAGCAGTTTGCCTGACCCTCTGTATCTCAGCCAGCTTAGCTGTAAAATTAAGCAACAAAGAAAGCTCCATGACAAACAGATGTGTCTGGAGGTGAACTTTCAAGGCAAGCTTTGCTTTACTGATAAATTTGTCTTACTAGCAGAATTTCTGGGTTTGAACCTAATACGTATTTTTATTGTCCTTCCAGGCAGCATTTACTCTCCTCCTGGGTCCTTTCACCTTCTTCAATGTGCAGAAGACGAAGTATCTTCAAATCATGACATCTCTCATGAGATGGATAGGTGAGTCTTGGCAGAATCTTGGCCACCTCTTTACCATAGATGGAACCCAAGTCACGCTACCAGTGCACCTCTTTGACAAGATATTCTTGTTCGGAAGCAAGTACTTGTCAAAACAACCTCTGAGGAAGATTGTCCAGGACTGATAAATTTTTGAGAAAAAGGATTTTTGTTCTAGAATGAAATTTCTGATTAAAACAAAACAATTTATTTTTCAATCAGATACGAGCTGATAGATGAAGTTTTAATCTGGTTTGTGTGAGAGGCAGAAGGGATTTGGAAGAGTCCCTGGGAGGGGGACCTAACTGTGATACCCACCAGTTGCTATTCAGCAGTAAGGTTCTCATTCATTCTCAGCATGTGTACAACAGACTTTGAACAATCTTTGTTTTGATCGGAGAACAAAAGGCATTTCTGTCAGACTTCCCAGCTTTAGTTTTATCATCTGCTTGCATTTTTTTTCTGAGCCTTGCTTTAGTTTAGGTTGTGCTGCATTGGAAACCCCGAAACCAATATGTGTTGTCCTTGGGAAGCCCTGCTCTCGTGAGTGCTCTCCAAAATCTTAGTGCCAGGAACTTCCAGGAAGACAGGTAATTCCTTTAAGGGAAATAAGACGTTGATACTTTTTTTTTTTTTTTTTTTTAGCGCCTTTGTCATCCAAAGATGCAGCTGCCTCACATGCTAGCTTGTATGTGTGCATGCCCTCAAAGACTGAGAGGAGGGCATGTGTTATAGAGGCTTATGTTGAGGTTTGCCTTGTTTTGTGTAGCCTGGACTGAGTAAGTGATACTCAGGGCTAACAGAGAGGGTGTTACAGCACGAGCAGCATTTCTGCAGGTTAATAGTTTCCTGGTTCATGGGTCCAGACCATTCAAGCACAGAATGAGCTCTGTTTATACCTACCACTGACCTGAAATAGGAAGAAAAGCTGCTTCTCAGACTGTTTCCCACCACACACATACACTTGACCTGACTTCAGTTCAGTATTGTCACTGTTCTGTAAGTTCAAAAGTTCCTGTTTGGAAGTGGCTGGCAGTCACTGCAGAGGAATAGAGATCCTCTGTTCTAGAGAACATCTGAGATGGAGTTAAGAAGTTGTCACCCAAGAAAATGAGGCTGGTTTTTAAGCCCTCAAGTTTTAGATGCTGAACAGCTTGAGTCAACAAATCCTGACCTCGGATAGTGTGAAAATCCTGAATGTCTGTTTTTCCCTTTTGTTGTCTGAGCACATGAAAGTTTGAAAGCCCCCATGTTCTTCAGAGAAAAAGGTTATCTCATTAAGGGGTATTAAAGGAAGTTGTTTTGGGGTTTGTTGTTTCTTTATTTTAAAAAAAAAGAGTAATCTCTGCCTAGCTCATTGGCTTCTTTCCAATCACCCTGCCTCCTCTTTTCTGGTAAAGACATCAGTCAGACCTCATCCTGTCTCTGTGGCAGCCTGACACCTGCCTGGTCTGCCATTGGTTTCCCTTTAGCTGGCTCCTTCCAGTATGAGAATTGCTAAATCTTGGCATAAAGGCTGAAACTGTTTCTCTTTTTCATCACTTGATGGAGAGGGACAAAGACAGTGTTTGGAGAAGTGTAGGGGAAATTCATACTTTAGCTTGATTGATTCCTGCATCAGCACGCTGGGGAACAGCTGCCCCAGATAATGATATTTAATGACCCTGACAGCACCTCAGTGGCTACTTAGAGCAACGGATTCTGTGTGTGTACAATGAGGGATAGATTTATTAGGAAAGACAATTTATCAAACAGCCATGTGATGCAGGGAACAGAGAAAAGCTCTTGCTGCAGACTCTGGTATAAGGATGGATCCCATACTACTGAGATTTATCAAGGTGGCTTCTCCTATGTCCTCACATCACTGCTGTCCCCTCCTCCGAAAGCAGGGCTCTGAGTTAACCGTGGACTGGTCTTTTGTTGGTGTGTAGAAAGCTTAGATTGTAAAGAATGGTCTGGGCTGGTGTCTTGTGGTCTCCTGAACTTTTCCTGCCTGAATGCCAGTGGCTAGATGTGGACTCTGTCCTGCTATAATCTGTGCCTTTTCTTGTCTTCCTTTAGCTGGTTTTAGCCATGTGGTGCTGAAAGTGGTTCTCCTGCAAAGCATTGAGTGGCAGAGCTGAACATTGGAGCTGCCAGCCTACCTGTTCGTTGTGCTGGGTAAAAACTTCCCACATAGTGGCTTGTTTAGCTTAACCTGTGCCTGGTGTGGATGGGAAGCTTGACCCATGGTTTGCATCATGATTTGAAAAAATCAAGCCTGTTTGAGCTGGGAGGTCAGTACAGTCTTTGCAGTGTGGCTACTGCAGGACCTACCATACACCCTTTTCCCCAGCCTGGTGAAAAGCTCCTGGATTTCGGAGCAGCAGTGGCTCGTGCAGAGCTGCACTGCCCCAGGTGTACTGGCGATTCAGATGACAGTGGCTGAGAGGATGGTTCTTGGCAGCAGGGAGAGCTAGCTGTGTGTGAAGGTCATTTCTGCTGGTGTCTGTAGCAGTGTCAGCCTTGCCTTTTAAAGTTGCTTTCCCCCTTTCTCCTCATCTAAGTGATAATCAAATGTCACTAGCCTCTTTCCAGAGCCTCATGCTCGTGGCAAGCAGCAGATCAGATAACAAAGCCTACAGCGGTCTATTTCCACACCTCATGGACAAGAACATTTCGTTCTGTCTCTGAAAAAATAGTCTTAAACGGTGGGGTCTGAACTGGAAATTAAAAATGGGCCAGTTCAAAGAACGTGGAGATGCAGCAGGGATCAGCCCTTCATTTGGCTGTGCTTTTCCTCCCAGGGAAAGGGACTAGGCAGGACAGGCACCTCTGAAGTCTCTAAAGGAGAAAGTTGAAGGAGGAGCTTGCAAGCCCGAGTGCCATACTGCTAGAGAGCCCAGACAGATGGGCTGTCGTCGTCTGGGCCTGCTGAACACGGGGAGCTCATCTGGACGTAAGGCTGGCTTGGAGAGGTGTTTCCCTGTCAGGACTGGTAGGAGCACAGAGGGTGGATCTGCGTCTCCAGGTGGAGTGGGGCTCATGGCAGACAGAGGGCTTCCAGAGGCTGTTGGCAGTCTTGTGAAGAGTACAGCTTACCCACTTGGCTGCAAAACTGATACCACCTTGCCTGGGTAAGTGCCAATGGTTGAATTCACGCAGCAGTCGGTGCCTGAACTGCTGGCCTTCTCTGTGCTTCGGGATCTCTGGTCTCTTGGAGCTGGTGGGTGTGCAAGGCTTTGCTTACACAAGCTCTCATCCCTTTCCCAACTGTAAAAGCTCCTCAGGCTGCTTTGTCAGCCCTCTCCTGCTCTTGCCTGAACCGCCTTGGGAGACTGAGCACAGACACCCTGAGGGCTGCGACAGGGAGCCTCTCTGCAGTGCTTCCCTGGAAAAAGGGCTAGTCGGGAAAAATCCCTTGGTTTAAATCCTGGTAATGATGCTTATGGTGAAGCCTTGATTCGAACTAGGGATAAAACCTTGTTGACTCACCCAGCTTGAGCAATGCTGTTAAGAGCAGAGACAGGGCCCAGACTGGTTGCCCAGGTATGAATTGTCCCCTTGGGGTGAGGAGGGTTCCTTCCCCAAACTGTAATTTCCTTTTTTCCTTTCAGCTTCCTTCCCACCTCAGCCTCACAAAAGTGGAGAGCTGTTATTAGCCCAAGTCCTTTACCTGTTTTGGAGCCTGTTTCCAGGTCTCTTATAATGTTTTTGGAACAGGGTGTTTCCTGCAGAAGACTGAACCAACTAAGCCATCAAGAAATTAGAGCTCTTGGTATTTTCAATTCTGCTGTTTGGACTTCAGGCTCTTTTTTCCTGAGGATTTAAATCTGTGATGATGACAGATTGCTCCCTAAAGGGACTTGAATATCATGTTGGGTTTTTTCCCCTCCTTTCCCCAATCCTGGTCAAATGGGTGCTGTTAGGGGTGAGCTGCTGGAGGGCATGGCACAGCAAAAGGGACTGAGCCAAGCAAGTCTGATGCGCTTCTCGAAGCAGAGGGGACGCAGCTCGCTAGGACAGAGCCCTGCCTCTTTATTATTGGATAATAACTATCTACAGCATCACGGGAAAGGATATGGATTAGGAAAGATAACAAAAGGATGGGGCTTGGTGGAGCTCAGCAGCAAACATTGGTCTATTGTGTATTAAGCCACTAACCCGATTAATTGCAGCCTGTTACAGCCTGAGATGTCCAGCTCTATAGGTGAGGACTGTTGGCTTTAAAGACATCGGTAGCATGATTATCACTACTGTTATTGAATAGTCTCTGGCAAACATTCCCAGACAGCTCCCACGTGGGACATTTGCTCTATGTGCTGCTCTTGATGCTGTATTGTAGTTATTAGAAAGTATTGTATTTTAATAAAGAGACATTTTATAGAGGAATAAACTTCTGGGTTTGGATGCTGCAGGCTCAGTTCTCTCTCCCTGTAGCACAGTCAGATCATACCACATCTATTCAAGTAACTGCAGCATTCTTAACCCTGCCCAAACTACCATCTCACAATTATATGCCCAGAAATAAAATCTTTCCCCTTGGCCTTCCCCACCCAAGTAAGGTGGAGGGGAAAAAGGACAAGAATAGCCAGGAAATCTACATTAAGCTCTTTTTTTTCCTTTCTTTTTTTTTTTCTTTTTTTGTTTTCTCTCCATACTGTCCCCATCCAGGATATCTGGTAGAAGGCTTCTAGGGAAGAAAGTAGGAAAGGGCTCTCCAGAGCATGCTGCTGAGGCTGAGTTTCTGTGTCTACTAATTTCTCTGATAGTTTTGCTCTCTCCACCAGAATCCTGCTCTTTACAGGACTCCCCAGTGCTCGTCTGCAGAGAACTGGTCTCAGACCATCTCACTTTGTGAGCACGTTTCAGCTGCTGTAGTAACTGTCACCGCCATCCTTAGCAGCCTTAACCAGCCATCCTGGAGCTGATTCAGTGCAGAAACCTGGAGTCACTCTGCTACATCCTTTCAGCTGCAGAGACTGAGAATTACAGAGGTGGCTAATATAGGAGGGGGTGACAATTATCTGAAGCCCTGTGTTTTCAGCCTCCTGCAGAAAGATTAGACTACCAGTGTCCACAGTCCTCAAGGTGGCCTCTTTTTGGCATCAGAAATGGAGCTTTCTGCAAACAGCTTAAGGAGGGACCCATCTGATCTCTGCCCCTTTCACAGAACAGGACATACAGGAGAGGCAAGGAAGAGAGGGAATTAGACCGTAAATGAGGACACTGTTGCATGTTCATTCTCTCAAGCTTCTTCAACAAAGTTACTTCATGTTCTTGCATCCCTTTTGGAGCAGAGAAAGCTGCTGCCAGAGCCCAGGGTAAATAATTCACTAAGAGAAGTGAATATATTTATGAAGAGTTAGTTAAAAGGCTGTGCTTCTGTCATACCTGCTTTCAGAGTTGTCGGCTGAGGAGCTCATTTCAGTACTGTTGGTGGAGGGCAGTGGGGTGAAGCAGTGTCTGTGAGTGAAAGAGCCTTGTTAGCTTCAGATGCAGATGCAGGGTGATGTGTGGTGCTGGACAGGGCCACTGAGATCCTGCCTGAGGAGTTGGTGTTCCTGAAAAGAGCACTTTACCCAGGCAGCAGGAGGCAAACTGATGGGTCTGAGAGCTGGAGAGGGGGAGCTGAAAATGTAAGGACACATTCAGCCCCGTGAAAGGGTCTGGATGATGGTGCCCATACAGGTTTTCAGAGTGGTGGCGTGGCATGCAGAGCTGCTGTCTGTTCAGAGTGTGTGTGGTTGGAACAAGATGATAGAAACTTTGCCAGGTGGGGCCCGAAGCAGGATGGGGAAGCTGTGGCTAAGGCTGCAGAGTACCGGGACTTCATGGGACATGGGTGCTCTGCACCTAGTGCCTTCTAAAGCATGCACAGATCTAGCTCAGGCTCATGGTGACACCAAAGTGTGTGTTATTCCCTTCTCACAGAAGAGTAGATTCTCACATGGAGAGCAAAGTGACTGTCAAAGCTGGTAGACCAAGTCAACAGCAGAGCTCAAAGCTGAGTCCCAGTTGCAGAGGCTTTATGGTGCTTCTGCCAAAGGTGACTGGAGGGGAGAGGACAATAAACTACACGGGTAATTTTCCACCAGAAGTAAACAAGCTTCGCTGGCTGCTCTTTCCTTCCCATATGTTGAGATAAAGTATCCGTGATAAACACCAGAGTGCAGAGCCGTTTTTCTCCCTGTGAACTGTTGCTGGTGTGCAGATGTCTGTGGAGACCAGCTGATGTGAACTGAGAGGGGGCAGCTCCACTGGTTTCACAGCAGGAGGTGTTACCGCAGTCGGGGAGGATACCTGTAAATCTTGGTTATCACATAGCAGTCTCTGCCCCTGATGATAAAGAAAGGCAGGGAAATGATGCCTTTACAGCAGAGAAGCCCCGCTGAACTGCTTTTGACAGCCAAAAGGTGCTGGTGATACTTTTTAATAAAGTTTCCCTTTTGTGAACAAAACAGGCTCTGCCTGGCCTGAGGCCAGGGCAGCAGTAGCGTCTGAGATGGTTGCAGCAGGAGCTAGCCAACCCTGGCAGTGGCCAAGGTGGCAGGGAGAGTGGAGGTGCCCAAGAGGCTCTTTCTTGCCTTCCTGGTAAGCTGCATGATACTTTGGTGACATTAATGTGCCCAAACACGTGGCTGTGCTTCCCCTGCTGTATGAGCAGTCCCCAGCCACGCAGCCCCTGCCTTAGGCTTTGGGACAGGGAGGGTAACACTGTCCCTGCAAGTCCCTGCTCTCCATTAGAGGAAGGAGCCACACTGGTGTCCCACAACTTTTACTCATACCTTTCTTCTGGGAAGTAATTTTCTTCCTCTTCTCCTGACATCTCTCCAGAGAACTGCTGTCTTCTTGAACATACCCATCTTGCTTTTCTACAGTCTCCGTTTCATAAATCTTTCATCTCCTAGAGATGGTGTTTTAGGCTCTGTCATTGCCAAATCTGATCCTTAACTACCCCGGTTCCCACATCTGACGGAGCAAACCTGGTTTTCATGTTATCTCTTTACTTCCATTTCATATAGAAATCTCCTCTGAAGGTTGCAGAAACTTATCAGTTGCTGCTCTGGAGTTTTCAGAGAGCTGGAGGTCATGAACAAGTGACAGGATATGGCTTCTGCAGGAGAAACTGGTAAATGAATTTTAAATTTAAGAATCAATGTCTTAATTTCAGATGCCTCGTTCTGCCAGCACACTGAACTCCAGCCATGCTCTAATACTTCAGATACCACAGCATTCATAACGCCTGGCAGTTCCAGAGTTGCAGAAGCCTCTTAAAATTGCCCAAAACATAATGATGGAGGGCAGCTGGCTCTGAAAGGGGGTACCAGCATCCCAGAGAGACACTAGTAGTGAAGCAGACAACACAGTTGTTGGGTAGGGATGCAGAAGGTAGGACTGTCTTGATGTGATGCTGTGCCATTCAGTATATACAGGGCAGATGCTCTTGCTTTTATGCCCTCTCTCCTGAAAGAGCTGTCTAATGTTAAACTAAATGAGATCTGTTCTTGAGTGGTCTGCTGTGTTTTGGCTTGATGAAGGATTGGGATCAAGCCTGAAGTGGGGAGAGATCTTCCTCCTTCCAAAGAGAGTAGGCTCAGGAAGCTCATGAAAATGCCTTCCTCTTGGAATCCATCGTGCCACCTAATGTATGAAAAGGGAAGCAAGTGGCATGCGCTGTGAAAGGGTGATTCGTTATCATTATTTCCTGGCATATTGATTCTCCGCTTTGACAAGAAAGCTCTGTCACACCCTCAGCTGGCAGTGACGGATGGCCCTGCTGCAAACGCGTCGGCAGCACAACGCGGTGCCTGCTTAAACAAATGGCTCTGGGGGAGGGGGGGTAGGGGAGCAGCCAGGCGTGGGCTGCTGTGCCGATAGCGGGGTGGTGTGGCTGCGTGCCACTGCTCTGGATCCCTGCAAGGGGTGGCAGGCAGCTACGGTGATGTTCTCAGCAGGCTTTCCTTGTGGAAGGAGGAATGACAGTAGGGACAGAGTTGAAGATGCGACTTGAGCTGTGGGTGTGCAAGATCATTCTTCCTCTGTCTTTACCTTTCTGGCCCTTAAAATGCAGGTGGTTGTCATGTAACCTTTGTTCCATTTCCCCCCCAGTAAGTCTTGTACTCATCCCTGGTTTGTGGCTGTCGGCCCCCATGCCTTCTAGACCCATTAAAACCATCCTTGTCTTAACTGGGACCAACACTTTGAAGGTTGAAGTCCACTGTTGAACCTGGGAGGCAACATCTGGTTTTGGCCCTCCTTCCTGCAATCCAGGGAAGTTACCCAGCACCATGGTTCTGCAGAACCTCACTTCTGACCTTGCTTCCCCCTTGCTAAGCCACCTCCTCCTGAATTACATGACAGAGCACCTCTCTCCTCCCTGTTTCCATATGTGGAAATCCCAGCTCAGGATCTTCTCCATTATTTTCCAGGTGCCAATAGAGAGACAGAAGAGGGGGGGACCAGGTGAAACATCTTAAAAGCATAGTGTCTTGCCAGGGATGAAAGGGAGGGTTAAGCCAGAAACTCATTCTGTGCATTGGTTCTTTTAGAACCTGCCATGATGGGGGGGAAGAAATGTGTTTCAGTCTTGGACTTTGTCTTCTTTCTGCAATAGCCTTTCTGCAGAGAGATAAAGCTCACGTACAAACCAGCATTTTTCATTTACAAAGGTGTTTGCTCTGACTCTGCAAAACAATCCTTAAACTTAGAAGGGCTAAATTATGTTCACTGCTTCTCTGCAGCTCTGTTATATCAAAGTTCACAAAAATGTATTTTTTAATATCCCCAGAGTCCCATATTTCCCAAAGTGTTCTTATTTGGATGTGTGCTCATCCATATTAATCCTTCTTCCACCTGCAAGAACCACAGCAGAGCTGTCCTGTCTCTGAATCAGCATCTCCTGAGTCGAGCAGGACAGGCAGCAGTAGCTGTCTGCAAGGTCTGCTTTGTCTGAGAAGAGCCAGCATTTGCTCCTTGAAGAGTGAGATGGGGGGTCTGTAGGGGAGACAGTTGGACAGTTGTGATGAGATTTATCACTTTTCCATTATGGCATACCCCCTTTTTATTTTAGAAGCCTCACTTAACATCCTTCAGTAAAAATGATGCTCAAACATCTAGAGAAGATGAGACAAGGAGTGTCCTGTGCCTTGTTGACTGTCAAGCCTTTGTTTGGGTTTGGAGTGTGTCTGACGCTGTTGAAAAATCAGGATAAGCAAAACCCTCAATTGCTTTTTAAGCACTTTTATAAAACAAAGTTTAAAACAAAGTTTTCATGTAACCTACTAACAATCCATTGGTAGCATTGCTGTCTGCCTTGGCTTGTAGCTCTGGGTGCTGTTGGTCATGGTATCTGAAGGTGTTTTATTCCCTGGAGCGTTTTTCTTATATCCTTTGTCCTGCATATAGAGGACCAGATGAAGGCTGAGATGGGGAACCGCTGACTTTAGCATGAAAAAAATCATGTCTGACTTCACCAGGGTCCCTGTGGTGAAGGAACGCTGTTGGACAGTTCATGGGGCAACTGCAGCAACTTGCAATAGTGTAGTGCCGCTGCCTTCAGCCTGCCGTCCCAGGTAGAGGAGGATGTGAGCAGGAGCTCTGTGTGTGTCTGAGGATCCTGTGCTGCCTCTTGTCTGCTCAAAGCTGCCTGTCAGTCAGAGTCTGTCATCTTCTTTTCGTCTTGATTTATCATCCAGCATAACTAGGTTTCAGAGTTTCATTTTTGGGTTTGTCTCCTCCCAGGGACAGATAGATAAATCTGGCATGTAAATGTTTTAGTTCTCCAGTTCTAGAAGTGAGAGAGACAGCTGATGTAGGGAGTGAGAGAAAGCATAACCATTGGGGCAGGGCTGCTGTTGTCTTCTCTGGGGCTAGAATTGTGCAGGGGAGGTTTCCAGTTTACCCAGCAACACCTCTCTCAAGGATTATGCATCTACAGAGCACCGGTGCTAGGGCAGGGGGAGCACAGCTTGCCTTGTTGGAAACAGTACTAGCTTAGATCTTTGCACTGAATCATCACTCCTTGTAACTTTAATTTCTAAAAGAAGTATTTAAGGAAGAACAAAGGTTATGAATTCCAGCTGCTTAAGCCAGAGACTTCTGTCCATCATTTAGGGAATCCACGGGAGTTCTGTTCCTTCAGTGCTGCCTGCCAGAAAAGCGCACATTGGGCAGAGAAGAGTCTGTGGGTCTCTAACTGAAGAGATGCTCTGAGGATGGGCTGCCAGCCTGGAAGTTCCCCATAACTGGTCCTGTTAGTGCTGGCACAGAAAGTGGGGCTTTGAGCGAATGGTGAGAGTGAGTTTGGGGGATGGAAATAGGTCACTTTTAGCTCTGCTGAGCAGGGCGGGTGGAGATTTACTGCCTAGTGTGCAGGGGAGGAGGTAGGGGACTTCTGCAGTTACATGTACTGCAAATACAGGACCAGCTCAGGATTGCACCGCAGAGGCTGACCACCTCTCCCAAGCGAGAAAGAACAGAACAGTCTCAGGGTATTCCAGAGCTGCCTAACCTGTTTTGTCTTATTGCTCAGGGCATCTTTTCCTCTTCTTTGTAGCCTATGCGGCCCTGGGGGGTGCAGCCATGTCATATCACCTGGAACACAGCTTTTTCCGGCTATCTTGCTGTAGCAGATACGGCTGGCAAGCATCTCTCCTCCCGGGAGCGATGGGGGAGGCACAACAACTGTACCTGTGTCCACAGTGCCCTTCACTTGCTGGCTTGAGTGAAGGTGTGGGGAATTGCACACCCCCCGAGCAGTGAGCTGTTGTTGCTTTCCATAGCCCCCTGTGCCTGCTCTTGGGGAAGTAAATAAAGCCCAGCACTCCCAAAGTGGCCTGGCCCTCGTGGTGCCATGGAGGAATGGATCTGCTGTCATCAATCCAGCTTTCGTGGTGAGCTGTTGGACTTGCCCTGTCACTGGCAAATGGCTGGAAGCGAGAGGTTTCCTGAGGCAGCACGAGATGAAATGCGGGGCGTAGCTTGGTAAAGGCGCAGCACAAAGGTGGGGTTTGCTGCAAGAATAAAAGGAGGATCAGTGAGAGGAGACACTGGCTCTCAGGGAGTGCTGGGGATGCGCAGGATGCAATGTTCGGTTAAGGTTAATCTGGTCTTGCAGGGGACAGAAGAGGCAGCGTGTGCTAACTGGTCTGTAACTATCTTCCCTAGTCTCTCCCATGTCTAGCTGCCTGTGGCAGGTGGAACAGTACTGGGCACAGAGCAAGCTAGTGTCCTTGTCACCCTGCCGCAAGCCTGCCCGGCTGGCAGCGCCGGTGGCCAGCCTCCTGTGAGCTTGGCTGCAGGACTGCACAGCTCTGTTTAATTCCTCTGTATTTATATTTATGACATTCAAGTTCTCCACAGTAGTAGTCTCAGCATTTTGTTATTTTTTTCATCACCTGATAATTCACGGCTCTGCTCCAATGCCTCAAACCAGTGCAGGAGACAGCTCTGTGCAAGCCACAGTGGCCCATCCATTGCCAGCACCAGCCTGTAAATCTTGCTGCTTGCTGCCCTGCCAGGCAGGGGTTTTTTCCCCCCTGTTCCTTGTTAACTCCAGCAGCTGATGATCATCTTTCCCAGGTTGATGTGATTTCTGTGTCACCAGAATTAGTTTTCTGCTGGTTTTATGTGCCATGCTAGGAATAACAGTCTAGCAGTAACTGCTTCTGGCTCGTATTTCCACCAGTGGAGTAAATAAGGGCATTAACCCAATCTCCTCAATTAATTTTTGTCCATAACGCGTTGCTTTTTGTGATAAGCTTTGTAAAATGTTATTAGGCTTTTCCCTGACATAAGCAAAGGGTAGATGAGCAGACTTTGTGCCTAGAAGTGATGAATTTTAATAGCAGTCTTTCAGTTTTGCTTTAGTTGCTTCCAGACTGGCTTCTCCACCCTGGGATTAACTACAGCCAGCCTGTTCCTCCTGGCTAGGAAATGACTGGCTAGTTCTTGCTCTATCGTGCTTGACAGATCAGAGGGACAGGAAAGCCTGGTAGTAGCTGCTGCTCCCACACATCTGCCTGTGTACATAGATGAGGTCTTGCAAACATTAGGCCAGTTGCAAATTGCGTAGGAATATTACTGGGGTTGACCGCAGCCAGGTTTAATCTTTTTTTTTTTTTTTTTTTTTAAATCTAGAGGTCAAAGCTCAAACATCTCCAAGCCATTTTTAAATGGTGCTGTTCAGCCAAAGTGCTGAAGCATCCGTGGCAGAAGCATCCGTGGACGTGAGACCCTCGAGGGCAATGGGCTCAGCCAGCTGTGTTAGGATTGCATTTCTGAAGGGCTGTTTGCTATGGGGGGTGGGAGCGTGAGTCCCTGCGGGAAGGAGACTGGAGGGAGATGCCTGCCAGTCCTGAGCCCATTCCCTCATCTGCTGCCAAGCACTGAAAGCAAGTCCTGATTAATTCCTGTGCATCTTGCCTTTGATGTACCACCTTCTGCGGAGATAAGGAGATGCTCTTGTGGAGCAGGACAGAGTGCTGGTGCCCATGGGAGGAGGGGTCACGGGGAGTGCAGACCTGGGCTTGACCTAGAACCTTCTCTCTCTCTCCAGCTTTCATCCTCATGATTATTCTGGCCCTCATCCGCATCAGCAGAGGCCAAGCTGAAGGTCATCCGTCCATGGCCCAGCTGTCGGGCATCCGCAATCTCTTTGGGGTGTGTGTCTACTCCTTCATGTGCCAGCACTCTCTGCCATCCCTCATCACACCCATCTCCAAGAAGAAGCACGTCAACAAGCTCGTGCTGCTCGATTACATCCTGATCCTGGCTTTCTACAGCCTCCTGTCCTTCACTGCCATTTACTGCTTCCGCAATGACACCCTCATGGACATGTACACGCTCAACTTCACCAACTGCGAGATCATCAACGTTGCCTTCATTCGTTACTTCTTGGGCCTCTTCCCTGTCTTCACCATCAGCACCAACTTCCCCATCATCGCAGTGACTCTGCGCAACAACTGGAAGACCCTTTTCCACAGAGAAGGGGGGACCTACCCATGGGTGGTGGATAGGATTGTCTTTCCTGCCATCACGCTGATTCCCCCAGTGCTGGTGGCTTTCTGCACCCACGATCTGGAGTCCTTGGTGGGGATCACGGGAGCCTATGCTGGGAATGGGATCCAGTATCTCATTCCGGCTTTCCTCGCGTACTGCAGTCGGAAGGACACTCAGCTGGTCTTTGGCAGCGGGACAGTTAACAAGCACCTCTCCCCTTTCCGGCACACCTTCTGGATTGTGTTCGTGCTCATATGGGGCTTTTCTTGCTTTGTGTTTGTGACTGCAAACATTGTCCTGAGCGAGTCAAAACTCTGACGTGGGGGTGGTGACACACTCCCTCCTGGGCTCCAGAGACTTTAACATTTCAGCCCCCGCTCTGGGACTGTGGAGTTGGGGGAGAGGTGACATGAAGGGAAGTTTCCAGGCCACCGGCTTTGTAGCACAGGCTAGACCTGGACACAGACTTTCTTCACTCCATTTTGGGTGTGGGTGGAGTGGACTCAGCCTTGTTACAGTCCTGGTTCTCAGACCTGTTACACAAAGGCATGGGGCTGAGCCCTTGGCAGGCTGCACGATTAATCGGTGTCCAACCATTTCTGCCTTTAGCTCTGTTGGAGCATCACTTTCTCTGTCCCTACAGTGGCTCTCCATGTGCTGCAGGTCTCGGCACGCAGGAGAGCAGGCAGCCTTGGCTGCTCACTACACTAGTTGGCTAAATGTCCCTTCTTGCAAAGGCAGGGGTGTGCTGTGCAGGATCCAGCAAGAGTTTGGGAGAACAGAGTCTCTTCTTTCTGCGGAGACCCCTTCAACCCAACCTCCTGTGCCAGCTGAGGGAAGAAATCAGGGTGGAAATAGACCTAATTCAAAAGAAAATAATTTTGTGCTGTTACATTTTCTTTTTCTAGAGCCATTAACCTGTTTGGGCACCATGGATTGCCTGGCATCTGGGATCTTTTGCTTAGAGCTGAATTTCTCCAGCCCAGGAGTTTACATTGACACTTCTCATCCCATTTTCCTGTGCCGTGGCAGCCCCAGCCGGACAGAGCAGTGCCCTTACGCACGCAGAGATACGGTCTTCACCCCTTAGAAAGGAAACCACAGCCTTGCTTCCCTCGGCTCCTGCGTGCAGCTCAGTGGCTTCAGCTGGCAAGGGCCCTTCTCCCTTTCTCACCTTTGCCTGGGGCTGGTACAACCAGCCAGCCCCTGACTCCAGTGGTCAGGATTCGTGTGGGCTGGGGAGGTGCTAATTACCCAGTCCTGACACGCGTGAGTCCTGGAAGAGCTCCGGCTGTGCACACTGATGCGTTTCCAGCCTCCTGTGCTGGGTAATTAGCCTTGAAACAAGGTGGGTGTTAACTCAAGGGAATGGGCTGGTGCCAGGAGGACGCGGCAGTGCCCTGGCTCGGCCCTGCCTGCCTGCAGGAGCCAAGCTCCTGGGTGCTGGGGGGGGGAGCAAAAACTGAAACCCGACTGGAACTGGGCTTGAATCCCACCTCTTCTCTTTCTGCACAGGGTTAAGGTGGGCTTTGGGCTGGTGCTGCTCAGCTTATCTGAGAATTGGGCTGACTGCTACCTGAGGCAGCTGGTGCTTTAGGTGAGTCTCTGCTTTTGAGGCTGCTGGTGGTCCCTGTAATACCACACAGTGACAGATGGCACTGGGTCCTGTGCTCTGAGGCCCTTGGGCAAAGATCACATGCGTTTTCCTAACAAAAGGCAAAACTTTACAAGTTTTCATCTGAAATATTTTAAACCCCCCCGCCCCCCTTATTAAAGCAGGTTCAAAGCCAGCTGCATGTCATTTATGTGAGATCCTCTTGCTCTCTGCACTTGCTGCAGTATTAAGTGTCACTGCTCACTAAAGCAAGCTTTGAACTGCAGCTCTTTTTAATCAAGCTCTGTTTTCAAGTAGGACTTTCTGGTTTCCATATGACCTGAAGTGCTCCTCCTGGGGGAATATGCGAGTACCTGGAGCTGTATAAAAACACTTCATGGTTTTTAAAGCAAAACCCTGCACCTCTCGAGCCTGAGCAGTGCCGTGTGTCCTTGCTGAGCTGCTTGAAGAGGATCCGGGGGGACTCTTTGCCTCCTCTCCAGTGTGATCCCAAACAGGCATTAGCCACCCTTGCTAGTGAGTTTAAACATCTCCAAGTGCTCCAGGGAAACTGATGTGGCATCTTCAGTGCCAAACCGATGAGTTATTTTACAGGTAGCTGCTGCTGGCGTCTCGTTTAGGAGAGGTAGGTTGGAGGGCAAGTTCATGGGGCAGCTGAGCTGGGAGCCACCTGCGAGGCAGCTGCGAGCTGGGCAGAGCCGGAGGGAGGAATTTAATGCTGATGAAATGAGCCTTTGGAAAGCTGGAGAGGCTGCGGGGGCTGTTCCTCTGCACAAGTGCACAGGTGTGGGTTTATGGAGGGGGCTGAGGCCTTTTCTGATGTGCTGTCTGCCCTCGGCTGTCTGTGCTTTGCAAGGCACTTGGCTCAGCCTCCATCCCTTTCAAGTGCCCATTTCAACCTCTTGCCTTCACATCTCACTGCCAGCCAGAGGCTGGGGCTGTTCTCCGTGATTTCATCTCCTCTCATCCTTCCTCTCTTAGGGCTGCCCTTGGTCTCCTTCCTTCCTGCCCCTGTTCCGTGCAGGGTAGCCGCCTGCCTACCTTGCCTGGGATGGGAGGAAGGAGGGAGCCCAGCCTCCCCGCCATCTCCTACTGTTAAAGATGTGCCTTCTCTTCCCTGGCTGGGGTGAACCTCTCCTCCTCGGCACGGTGGCAGTTCTGAGGGGCCTTACCAGGTTTTGGATGCGGCGGCACAGTGAGGGCTCGCATCCTGCCTCGGCCTTTGCCGTGGTACCTCGCTGAGCAGGACTCTGGTCCCCAAGGAGCACAAGTACTTCCTTAAATAAATAACCGTGAATTCCCAGACACCCACTGTCCTTGCACAGCGACAAAACAAATATATCCAAGAAATTGGGGTGATTAACGGAAAGAAGCTCTACGGCAGAGAACATTTTTCATATGAAACATGACATAGCAATGCCTTAAAAATTACTGGAGAAAGTGGGAAGGGGACAGCTCAGTGGAGCCAGCGCTGGTGGGGGGATGCTGGGTGACCCTGGCTCGGCGCGGGGCAGGAGCTCCCTCCTCTCACCCATCACGAACTAGTCTATTTTTATTTGGCTGTTATCAACACTAACAATTCATTATTACAAATTCTCACGTGATGCTTGTCCTGACTGTAATTAGTTTAAAAAAAATGGGATTAAAACAAATAAAATGCACATTATACGTCTGGTTTAGTCTGGCTGCTTTTTCCACCCCCTTCCTCCTCTTGAGCATGCACCAAGCAGCTATTCCTGGAGGGGATGGCTGTGACTGATAGGGCTGCAGGCCAAGGAGAAATGGCAAGCGGAGAGGCTAATGGAGACCCTCACCTCCTCTCTATTAGCCTCCTGCAACTCTGGGTGGTAGCTGCAAACTCAATTAAAACATCTGTACTTTCCCTTTCTCAATTACGGCTCCTTACACTTAAAACCAAACAAATTGAGTTGCTCTGCTGCCTCAGGCTGCGAAGGCAGTTTCTGCCAAGAAATTTATTATCACCATAAAGCACAGCTTGATTTATGTTAAAATATTAAAACAGATCTTTATGATGGAAATAAACAGTTTCTGCTGTGATTCTCTCGAAGGACCTCACAAGCAGTGGAGGATTTCAGGGCTCGGGCTGTAAATCTGAGCCCAAAGTGGCATCAGGGATGGATTCGGTCTTTGGCAGCACTTCGAAGAACGATGGCCAGGGAAGGAAAAATAGAAACCTCGAGCCCGAGAGGCAGGTTTAGGTGAGGCTTGAACATCCCCAGCAGCCGTGTGTCACTTGGGGGGGGTTCAGCTGTTTAAAGGTGTGTGAGAAGGTGCTCACCAGCCTTTGCCCCATGGGGGTTTGGGCAGCCAGGCGCTGACCCCAGGAGCTTGGGGAAGGGTGTCTGGCTGCAGGGGCTTGGCTGTGGGGGCTGCTGGCAGCACAGGGGGATGCCTGGGGGCTGGGGCAAGGGGCTGCTTCCACTGCCTTGGCACCCAGCTGGCACCCACCGACCTCGCTGGGGTGCTGCAGCGCCCGGGGCTCTCCCCAGCCCCGGGGGGGTGATGGGTGGCTGTGCAGCAGGGCGGGGAGGTGGGTGCCCCGGCTGGTGCAGGGAGGCGGATGGGACCCAGGGGAAGGTTTCGTGCTGCAGCTTTGCCCCAACAGGAGGCAGGAACCGGGAGGTGGCTGCAGATGCTGCTCCCTCGAGCATCCTTGGGCATGGCAACACCCTGCTGTCCCCAATGCTGGCCTCGTATTTTCTCTGGTTTGTGATTTAACCAGCTCCACCTGCCCTGATCTGAGCCACCAGCTCCCCATAGCAGCACCAGCACATCCTTACCATTGGAAACCTCTTCCCGTGGCTGACCCGTGCTGGCCTGCCATGTTCCCCCTTTCCCCAGCAGGATGGGTCTTGTGATGTCGAGCAATGGGGGCAGTAAAAATAATACGTGCTGTGGTGATGCTGGAGCCGTCAGAGGGGGGGAGGGTGCCGGGGGAGGCTGTCGGCCGGGGGGCGCTGACTGCCCCCTAAGCAGGGCTGAGCCCAGGAGGTGGGTGGCCAGCAGAGCGCCGGCCGTATTTCTCTTTGCACATAAACGGCAGCCCACAGTGTCCCAGGGCAGCACAGGTGCCAGAGCCGACTGAATTAAAAAGTGATTGATTAGACAATTTCACCAAAAAAGAAATATCCCTCAGTGGCTGTTAAACACTAAAGTACCCAACCCACTGCTGCCCAGTCAGAGGGTGCTTCCAGACTGCTGCTTCCCTGCAGAAGCCAGTCCCTGGGCTTCCCACCCGTCCCTGGTGTGCCCTGGGGCGAGGGGATGCTGCAGGAGCAGCTCAGCCCTTCCTTGGTCCGGGATGGGGGGGACTGGGGGGGTCACGCATCTCCCACCCGCGCCGGGCTGCTCATTGCTCCGTGCCCCATTCAGCTTTTCTCCCACCAGCGCCCAGGTTAGTGCCTGGCACCGGGAATGAGATAAAACTGGTGCTCTTCCATCTCAATTAACATATAAAGATGATTATGCAAATGCCACCATGCAAATGCACCCATCCCCAGGGCCACCTCCCCGGGAGCACCCCCAGCACCCCTATTTCCCTTGTCCCTTGCTGCCTTCAGCCTCCACAGCAAAGCCCTTCAATAAAGCATGAAGCAAATCCATTTGGCCTCTGCTGAGTCACCGGGGACATCACTAATTAATTTAAAACGTGGGTTGAGGATTTTTGATATTTTTTTTTCCTTTCTCTCTTCTCTGCTCCCTTTTGTTCTCACAGCCCCAACCTTGGCTCGGGCTGGCCCCCAATCCTGAAGGTGTAGCTGTGTGTGTTGGCTTCCTTGGGCCAGAAAGTCACAAATTGGTGGGGGGAAGGTTCCCCAGGACACACTGGAGCCTCCTGGGGACCAGCCTGTCACCCCTGGGGGCATCTGGGCCACCCACCTGGGGATAGCTGCCCAGGGCAAATGGGTGCCATCCCCTGGGGCAGCCTGGCAGGGATCCCCTTGCCTTCAACTGGGTTTATTTATTTATGGCCTTTATCTAATACACCAGCACCTCCCTCCCTCACCACAAGGCTTCAGAGGGGCTGCCAAAGCAATTAAGAGACAATTGCAATGATAAATAAGTAAAGGGAATTAAAGTGCTGGCACTGGTGTGTGATGGCAGGCTGGGGGCGGGGGAGGGGAAAACTGGCTGCATTTAACCCCAGGCAGATGGGTGGATGGGTTGTCAGACAGATGGGTGGCCAGATAAGACATTGCCAGGGCTTCCAACCCTGGGCCACCCGTGGCCAGGCCCTTCCTGACCTCTCCGGGGGTTTGCAACCACCCCTGGGATGGGGATGGGGGCTCTGGAGCCACCCCTGCCATCGTCCCCTTGCTGTTACTGGCCCTCGGTGGCTGCCAGCAGCCCCGCCAGCTGCTCTTAAATAGGAAAAATAAATATGACGAAGCTTTAGAGCAGCTTCCTGGGGGAGGTTGTTCATCCAGGTAGGCAATGTCAAACCAGCCAGAGAGAAGGGCTGTGGGTTGGCATCTCCCTGGGAAGATACCATGGGCAGTTTTCCATAGGATTATAGCCCCAGGATGGGTCTGGTACCGGCGGGCAAAGCCGTGGCTGCTGCCCCCGGCCCGGCAGCCTCAGCTCCTGCTTCCCAAATCCCTTCTCCCCTGCCTGGTGCTGCCTGAGCATCACGGCTGCCCCTGCCCGCACCCCCGCAGCCCAGCAGGGAAAGGGCTGTGTTAGACGTACATCAAGTGAAGAATTAAACCCAGCTCATCTATCGTACCTGATTTATGGCTCCATCAGCCCTGGGAAGGTGGGAGGATTTATTTTTTTTTCTCTTTCTCATTCCCCCACAGCACACCTTCCCAGGGCTGCCACGCCATGCTGCAGCTCCCCGCTGGGCTGCTGATTTGGGAGCATCACTTACTGACCCGAGCTCACCCCCATCCCTGCCCAGCACCTCCAAACCTGGACAGGGTGCCTTAATTCCAGCTTCAGTGCTCGCGGTACAGGCTGATGTCTCCCAAGTAATTATCCCTCAGCGCGGTTTAATGAGTTGCTGTTTTCCTTGGCCTGGCTGCTGCCGGTGGGATAAGCCTGTGTCGGGGCTCAACAGTAGAGACACAAATAGGGAGGCAGTGCACAGGACCACGAGCATCCCCGTGACAGGGGGTAAAGCCAAGGGCAGCCCCAGGCTCACCACCAGAGGATGGAAGAAGGGTCCCCAGCTGGTTGAAAATGTCTCTTTAATGACCTGGACATGGCATTTTGAGTCCTTTGAGTGAAAATAAAATGTGACGGCAACACGGCAGCAATGCGCTTGGCATCCCCAATGCTAGCCCTGCCTGTGGGGAGAGCCCGAGCCAGCACACGCCAGCCTCGCCAGGCTCCTCTGACCCCCCCCAAAAGCGCACGGGACCCGCCGAGCCGCTTGGAGCATCCCGCTGCCAGCCACGCAGGACCCCGGGAGGCTGGAGCCCGGCCGGGAGCCGTTGGCTGGCCCGTGGGGCCACCCGGGCAAGGGGCAGGCAGAGGGGTGCGGACACCCCCCTGTCTCCCCCCGTCACACCTCCGACTCCAGGCTGGAGATCCGCCGCCAGGACCCACCAGTACAGGGACTTGTCACCCCACGGGCCACCAGCGGGTCCCTCCTCTCCGTCCCCGCCGCCCGCAGCAAGGCCAGCTCCCCACGCCTCCCGCAGTCTCTGCAGCCGCTGTCCCAGCGCCCAGCTCCCCGGCTGCATCCCGCTGGCACCCCGGGGTGCTCCCGGGGCAGCGGGGACCCCTGCGAGCGGTGTCCCAGGTAGAGGCCCCGGTTGGCATAGGAGTTCATGCAGGCGTAGGGCGTGCATGCCGGCACGGTGGCACGGGGGTTTTGCCGGCAAGCCTCCCGGTAGGATGGCAGCCTGGCCACAGGTGAGCGCGGTGCCAGCCGGCCAGCGGCCTGGGGACAGCGGGGCCCACAGCCGTAGCCGGCCTCAGCTTCGGGGAAGAGGTCGGGCACGTTGGCGCGGGTGGGCGCACGGGCAGCACCGCAGTGCCGCAGCCCCCCAGGACAGCGCTTCTCGCCCCGCTCCCCGGGCGCCCTGGCCGAGCTCGCCCATCGGCTTGGCTTCTCCCGCTCCACCACCACAGTCTCCGGCTCTCCCCTGGCTCTGCAAGTCCTGGTGGCTTTTGGGAAGGCGCCGCGAGGGCAGGATGGAGGCAGGAAGGGGCTGCCCACCTCCCGCCTCTTCTCCGCTGCCGACAGCAGCCGGGGCAGTGTCCCCGAGCCCCCGTGTCCCCCGTCCCCCTGGAGCAGGGGGGGGTTCTGCAGTCGGTCCCCCCGCCCTGCCGGCCGCTTGTGCTCCCTGTAGATGTCCGGTGGTGGGAGGTCCCTGGGGGATGTGGGGGGCGGGAGGGGAGCCCCGACATGGTTCCCCACCAGCACCTGCTCCCCAAAATCCCCCCCTGGGGAGGTCTTCACCAGGAGGTGGGGGAAACCCACAAGGGCTTCATCCCCCACACAGCCACCCCGAAACTTCAGGGGGTGCAGGAGGCGGGGGACGTGCTCATTCGCCCCTCTCCACTTCTCCTCCCCAGGCAGCCGGGAGTCCACGGGGATGGGCTGGGGCAGCGGCAGCCCCAGAGGAACACCCTTGGGAGGGCAGGCTCTCCCCAGCCTCTCAGGGGGGGCCAGGTCAGAGGGGGGGGCCCGGTGGGCACCGGTGCTGTTCTGCACCACGAGCTGGGGTGTCCTCAGGGAGAAGGTGGTCTGGAGGCGCTCACTGCGGCTGCTCCAGTCCTCGATGGTGCGGGTGGCCTGCTCCAGCGAGCCGCCCACACTGGCCGTTGACACCATCTCCTTGGCCGCCTGCAGCATCTTCAGCACATTGGCCTGGGCTGAGCTGGTGGTGACGTCAGGTGTGGGCGCCCGCCGGGGGCTCGCCAGGGTCTGCACTCCATTGAAGCAGCTGTAGATGCCCTGTGGAGGGAAGCAGGGGGACCCCCACCATCAGCAGGGTCACTGGGGTCCTGCAAACATGAACCCACCCTGATAAGCCGAGATGATGCTGCTGAGGCTGAAATGTCTTGACAGCACTGATGTCCCCTCCCCAGCATCCACAGTGCTGCCAGGGTGGGTGACACCATCCTCCATCACCCCCTTCTCCAGGGATGCTAATACGGGGTCATCCCCAGGGCTAAGCCCTTTCCCCAAATCCTGGCTTTTCTCCCCAACCATCAGCACAAACATCTTCAGCCCCTCCCATGTGGGTCAAAGGAACGATGTCCACCAAGCCGTGCCCAACCCCATGACACTGTGGGAGGACACTCAGGCCCCTCAAGAGCCCCTGGCAGCATCACTCACCCTGCTGATGGCCAGGAGAAAGTCAAGCTTGTGGGACTTGGGGACAGAGTGACGCAGCTTCCAGTAGACAAGGTGCTCCCAGGCAAAGACCAGCAGGCTCAGCCCCATGGCCACCAGCAGCATGTAGAAAACCCCAGCCATGTTGTCGATGTCCAGCTTGCTGCTCATCACTTCGTTCTTCTCATTCTGGCAGATCCCCGACAGCCAAACTGTCTCCAGCTTCTGGGTCTCGCCTGGGGCCAGACACACACAGCGATGGGGGGGGTGAATGTGCCCCCCCCCTGCCCTGGCATCATCTCCCCTAGCACAGCCCCTGCCCATCCCCACCCCTCCATGGCTGGAGGGACAGAAATCCTCTCCAAGCCCCCAGAGCTGCTGCCCTTGGCCTGAGCATCCCACCAGCCACTTGGCTTCTCCAGGGCCCTCTCCTGCCTCTGTCCCCCACCCATGTGCCAGCCAGCTGTGCTCACTGTCCCCTTCCCTGGCTTCTCCTCCTGACCCTCAGATTTTGTGCGTGGCCATCTCCAGGATTTTGCAGCCTGAAGGAAGATGGGGCACCCCAGGGGAATCACACACACACACACTCCCCCCCCCTCCCCCCACCCCAGCAGCAGTCAGCTGGAGAGATGCTGCTGGAATTAATGTTCCCTGAAAGGAATTGGTGGAGAAGCCCCTCAGTGGCATCCTGCAAGGAACCATGGAGGCTTCACAGGGTCTGGGGGCCAAAGCCATGCCCCCTGGGTTAATGTGGAGGGCAGGGGTGGGGTGAGGATGGGGGGATGAGGACAGGGCTAGTGAGAAGCTCGCCCAGGCACTCACCATCTCCCAGGAACTGGAGCAGAGCCAGGTCGATAGCTCGCTTCCAACGCGAGTCCTTCTGCAGGGCGATGCCGTAGCCTGTGGTGGCAAACACCTTCCCGCTGCCGATGGTCACCAGCTTGCAGCCCTCGTCCTTGCCCGCCATGTAGTTGAGCACCGCCGCATCGTAGATGAAGGCGTCCAGCTTCCTGCCCCACCGATGGGAGGGAGAGTGAGGATGGGGCCGGGGCCAGAAGCCCTTTTTGGGGGGCTGTACCTCGTTTGGGGGAGCTCTACCCGTTTTGAATAGCTGTAGTCCATTTGGAGGGGGTTGTGTCCTTCTTGGGGGGGTCTCTGCCCCATGTTGGAGAGCTTTAACTCCTCTGGGGGGGGGAAGTACCCAAGCTGGGGGGGGGGGGGGCTGTATACCTTTTGGGGGAGCCATACCCCACTTGGAGCTGTATGAGCTGCAGGGTGTCGTACCCTGTCTGGGGGGGCCCGTATCTCATGCAGGGAAACCACACAGAGCCATATCCCATCTGGGAGAGTTGTGTACCCAGCCTGGGGAGTCCACACCCCACTGGCGGGGGGCTGTACCCCAGTTGAGGAAGCCCTACCCCATCTGGGAGGCACTGTACCCCACCCCAGGGAGCTGTAGTTCATTTGGGGTCCTGTATCCCATTTGGAGGAGGTGTACCCCAGCTCTGGGAGCCATACCGCATGTGGGGGAGCCGTACCCCATTTTGAGGCTGGTGAGGGCATCCTCCACGGAGCGCTGGTTGTACTTCACCATGTGGGTGTGCATGTCAGGGTAGTTGCTGCGGATGTTCCTCTCGGTGCTGCCATTGGGGACGGTGCCGAAGCGGAACGGGGGGTACTGCTCCTGCGGCTTCTGGAACTGCAAAGGGGAGCCCCAGGGAGCGGCATCACATGGCATCCGTGTCCCTGCTGTGTTCCCTGCCGTGTCCCCTGCCACGTCCCTGCATGTCTCCGGCACGTCCCCCCTCCCCACCAGCAGCCCTCCACCCGCCCACCCATGCCCAGCCAGCTGGCAGTGACATGCAGCCCTGCCAAGTTTTCACCACCCCAAAAAAATTATTTTTTAGGGATCCCAGCCCAACCATCAGCCCCACCTTCCTGTCACTCAGCCCTGACACGGTGTCGATGTACTGCTCCTGGATCATGAAGGCAGCCAGGTTGGCAGTGTAGCTGGCGAGGAAGATGACGGCGAAGAAGGCCCAGATGAGCACCATGATCTTGCTGGTGGTGCCCTTGGGATTCTCGATGGGCACCGAGTTGTTGAAGACCAGAGCCCACAGCAGCCACACCGACTTGCCAATGGTGAAGGAGGGACCTCCAGGCCCTGCGGGGACAGGGGACAGAGGGGACAGCCGTCAGCCCGGCTGGAGATGTGTGTGTCCCCCCCTCCCACCTCCTCCAACTCACTCTTGGCACTGGTGAGGTTCTGGTTGTAGCCGACGGGGCTGAAATACTCAAACACGAAGACAGTGACAGCCACCACAGTGAGGCACATCACAAACATCATGACCCACACGGCTGGACTGTAAGGCTCTGCAAAACAAGTGGGACTCCATCAGCTCCCCCGGACACTCTACAGAGCCCTGGGGACCCCCAGCAGCCCTCCCTGATGGATGGGGCTGTCCCTCCTGGGAGGGGAGACCGGGGCTGGCAGCACTGCAGCCGAGCAGATGATCCACAGGGAATCAGGAGGGAACGGGGATGCTGTGAGGTGGGGGGATGCAGCCATGCTTCTCTGCCTAAGCAAAATCAGCCTTTCATCAGTGGGGAGATGCTAATGAGATGCTGCCCGTGTCCAGGGTCATCCTCAGGAGCGTTTCCCATGGGATCATGGGTTGTCCCCCAGATGGCTCTGGCCATGGGACTGTGCCTGCACTGGGCATGGGACCAGCCCCTGGCTCTGCTCAGCCCCTGGGAAAGCCCCTGGGAGCTGGGGGTGGGCAGCGAGCCCCCGCCTGCCTGGGATGAGCTAGAACAGGGTGGCAGGAGTGGTGGAGATGCATCCAAGCCCTCAACGTGCGGCTGCCGAGGTCCATTTGTCAGCGCGTCCTTCGCTGTCAGGGAGGAGAGGCCTCCCCTGATGGGGATGCGGCTCATTAGCGCAGGAGGCAGGAGGCGCAGGGACCGCAGACCCTGGCCCTCCGGACCGGGGCGGGATGCTCCGTCTGTCCCCAGGGCCGGGGAAGGTGACCCCTGCTTCAGGGGGAGGTGGGCCCTGCGGTGTGCAGGGGACAGGAGGGGGAAGATGTGCCCAGGCTGGCAGTGTCCCATACCCCATGGCATCCCTGGCACCCACACCCCTGCGCACCCTCCCGGTGTGGGAGCCCTGCTCCAGCTGAGCCGGGATGCCGCTGCCGTGCCCTTGCCGAGGGCCGGGAGCCCTGCCGAGCTCTCAGGCTGAATTTCATGATGACCTTGGCCAGTCTCCTCCCCTTCCTAGGCTGCAGCTTTGCTTTTTTAAAACTCGTTAAATAAAACTTTTAGCAGCGGCAGTTTCCTGCCCCAGCTTAGCCACAGGCTCTGGTGACGGTGGCAGAGAAGGGGTCCCCAGAGCAGAGCTCAGAGCTGGCAAATACCCACCTTGTCTTCCCCCCCCATCCCTGTCCTCCCTCCTCCACAGAAGTAACGAAGAGGAGGAAACCTCCGATCCCAGCTTCCATCTCCAATCCCAGCCTCCATCTCCATAATAAAAGGATTATTCAGGTGAGGGGCGGAGGAAGCCCCAAAGCCAGCAGCACAATCTCCTTCCCTTATGACTCGGTGGGTTTTTTTTCTCCTTACAAGTTATTTAAAACTGAATAATATTTCTAATTTGCATTTTCTGGAAGCATGGGATGAACCCACAGCCAGACAGAGGGAGGGGCGCACGGCTCACCCAGGAAGGCAGAGGGGGAGACGGTGCCGTTGCTCCTGGCCACCATGACGCTGATGCCCGTCTCCACGAAGGGCACGGAGAAGTCCACGATCTCAGAGCGCTCCTCGTTGATGGTGAGGGAGCCAATGGCCATGTCTGCACGCTTGTAGTACACCTGGAGAGGGGGCAGATGGTCTCAGGATGGGCAGATGGACAGGTAGAGGCACCCAGACCACCTTCCCCAGGCATTTCATCTCCAACATTACCAATCTTTACTTTTGTCTTTTTTTTCTTAAAACAGTAGCTTCTCAAATGACCAGAGATACTAACACAACCAGCTGTGGGAGTTGTAAATGTTTGGCTCATTTCCTCATTCTCCTGGCACAGCTCGTGCCAAACTGTCCCTTGCTCAGAGTCCCACCACAGACACCACCTCCAGCAGGAAAGCCAGAGGTTCTCTGGAGTGGTGCCCCCCAGGGAGGGCCAAAGTTGGGGTCTGAGCCATGCCCACCTCACCAATCATGCCGTTCCACACCCCACGGACAATCTTGCCATGTTTGCCGTTGGTCACCAGGTAGAGGTCATAGGAGAACTTCACCGCCTTGGCCAGCTTCTTCAGGATGTCAATGCAGAAGCCCTTGCAACACAGCTTGGTGTAGGGATCCACAAGGCCATCACCACTGAAACCATGCCGGGGAAAAAAGGGTTGGACCAATCAAAGATGCTCGGAGCACCCTGATGCCTGCTGGACACCACGTGCCTGGGAAGCAGTGGCCAGAATTGCCCAGCCCCATCCTCACTGCTCACCTCTGGGAGGAGTTGGTCTGCTTGCGGCAGGGCACAGTATTGCGCACGCAGACCCCGGTGCTGGGGTCCGTGTTCTCCACGATGACGAAGGGTCTCTCCTCCAGTGTGGCCACCGTCAGGTGGCGGTTATCGGCCACGGGCTGCAGGAAGGAGCCGTAGCGGGGCCATACCGGGTACTTCATGTGGATGATGCCTTTCTCCCACTTGCCCACCTGCCCCCAAGGGAGAGCGCACCGTCACCTCGGCGAGGGGCTCTGGGGGTCACATGGGGTCCCGTGTCCATCCTCCCCATGCCTTTGGGACTCGTTTCTCCTGGAGCATTGTCAGGCTGGAGCTCAGCCATGGTGAGACCCACCTCAGCATCCCTTCCCCATGCACCCACTCACCACAGGGTGAGGTGTTTCCTCCTGTGCCCCAAGCACTGGGCTTGGGTGAGCACAAACCTGGCCAGATTTCACCCAAAATACTTTCAAACTAGAAAAAAAACACCCTCCATGCAGTTTCTTTCAGGTCTAGATGTTCCACTGCTGTTCTCCAGAGGTGAGCAGTTGCATTTTTGCCTCTTTTGGAAATTTTCAGCCAAATTGCAGGGAAAAAAACCCAGTTCTTGGCAGAGCTTTGGTGCCCAGCATTGCCACAAAGCCCCACCTTGCCACCATGGGTACTTTTGGTGCCAGTCACAGGTTTTGCAATGGACAACCTGCCCCAGGGTGGGACTCCAGCCTATGCATGGCCCCAGGCTCACCCTGCCCACCCCCCCTCCCAGTGTGCCCATCCTGGGGGGTCCAGGGTCCTACCATCTCCCAGAGCCGATGCTGGTTAAGCGAGATCACCACCATGGTGGGCCTGACCAGGTAGCCGCCTTCATTGAAGGAGAAGTCCCTGTGCTCCCACGTCACATTGAGAAGGTGCCTGGTGGGACACAGCACCCATAAGACTCTGGCTGTGCAGCTTAGCCCCGTACAGCCTTCCTCCTGCTCCTCCTCCGGCTCCACTGGGCTGCCACGGGCCCCATGGAGAGATGTGGAGCTGAGAGCTGGGGATCTCAGGTTTAGCCACTGTGCAAGAGGCAGCAGGGAGCTGGAGAAAGCCCTGCCAGCAAGGAGGCACTGCACAGACTGCCACAGCAGCCCCAAGCGCACATCTGCACTGTGAAGCAGTGCCATGAAACCCCCCCTGAGACCCCCATGGGTGCCGGGTCGGAGAGAAGCATGGGAAACTGCAAGGGCTGCTCTGGAGAGATGCTCCAGGATAAACCCAGCCAAGAGGCATGGACCACCAGCTGCAGCTCAGCGAGCATCATCGCCCCAGCCTGCCAGCTCCATCCTCCACCTCCTCTGCCCCTTCCCTCTTTGTTTCCCCATTCTGTTTCATGCCCATCCCAGTGCCCCGCCGAGCCTTACCGGTAGAAGCTGCTGTTGGAGGTGGTGGCTCCACCAGGGGCCTGGCAGTCCCGTCCCACCTCCGGGAGGTAGCCATGGGCCCGGAAGAAGCTGGCTGCCCCCATGGCAATGATGGCCACCCCATCCCGCACCTTCTGCCGCAGGCTCAGCTTCCAGCTCTCTGTCACCACACTGATGAGGCCGACAGGGAAGGAGGCGGGTGGTACCTCCATGTTGCCCACTGACAGGCTGGGCACGATCCAGACGTAGCCCGGCCCCACCAGGCCAGCTTGCTCTGCCATGGCAAAGAGGTACTCAGCCTCCTCTCGTGAGCAGTAGACAATGAGGACCTGGGCATCGATCTGCCGCAGGAGCCGCTGCGTCCTAGAGCTGCTCCGCTCCTGGCTCATCTCGAAGGTGAGCACCTCCTGCAGCTCCCAGCCAAAGTAGCTGGCGTCCGTGAAGGAGCGGATGACGTCCAGGAAGATGTTGTAGCCCGGGTAGAGGCTGGTAATGACAGCAAAAGAGCCCCAGTCGTATTCCTCCAGCACCTTGAAGATCACCTGGATTTGCTGCTCAATGGAAACACCCAACTGCAGGAAAGCCGAGCCGGGCTCCTGTGGGAGGAGAAGGAGTCAGGGGCTGCTCTGGCACCATGGTCCAGGTGTCTTGTGCCCGTGCAAGCCACCTTGAACTTGCCATCATGAAGGGTTCAAGGAGCCATGATCTGGCATGGTCCATGGGCTGGAGACACCCAAAACGGGACAGATCCTGTGGCAGTCTCCAAGGAACATCATCCCATGCAAAGGGTCAAGCCCTGCAGCCTCTCCTCCATTTCTCAGCTTGTTGACCAAAAATTCGTCCATCCTCCAAAGGAGACCAACAATTTCTCCTTAAACCAGGAGAAGGAGGGGGACAAGGGCTCTGCCAGGAGTGTAAATCCCATCCCAGCTCCAACTCACTACCTGCTGCTGGAGCCTGTGTGGCTCCTTCCCTCTCACCCCATCTCCCCAGCCATATGGCCTCTCATTAGCAAACCTTAATTGATCTGATTCTGTCTTAAATGATTCAGCGAATAGCATTTGCAGAAGGTCTCGTGCAGGCAGTGGGGTTTTGCAACCCAGATCCCCTCCTCCTCCAGAGGAGGAGTTTTTCCAATGACGCCGGTGGTCCAGCTGGAGGGGTGAGCCCCAGGGACTCCTTCTGGGGAGTGGGATCTGCTGGGATCCTTGGACGCATGAGAGGAGGAGGAAGAGGTCGAGCCTCAGACAGGCCCCTCCACCACCCCTGAAATACCCCTGGAGAAAGCTGCAGAAAAACATGCCGACCACAGCAAAGCCATGGCTGTTTTCCAGTTGCGTGGGGCTCCACCTGAGCCCCCTGCACCCACCTCAGCCTACTGCACCCACCCGAGCCCCCTGCACCCACTGCAGCCCCTGCCACCCACCCACAGTGAGCAGCACCTGGGGTGGTCCAGGAGCACCTGTCAGTGCAGCCAGTGCTGCCGAGGTGCCACCCAGGGGGTTCAGAGCCCCAAACCTCTGGGCGAGTGGAACATGAAAGCAGAGGAGCGGCAGGGTCTCCAGCCCCGGGGGCTGCTGCCATGGGAAGGGGCCAGCACTGGGACCCCTCCAGTGCCCAGGCTGGGATGAGCAGCCAGGGGACAGAACCCAGATCTCCCCCTCGGGAGGGACCGGAGCCTCACCACAGCCCATCGCAAGCTGCCCAGCACCCTCCAGCCTGGCTGCAGCTCTCCCTGCCGCCAGCACTTCCCGGCAGGCAGGTGACAGTGACTAGTTGACAGTGACAGTGTCTGATGCCAGCGAAGAGGAGAGAAGCTAAAAAGCCTTTTTCAGCCCGTGGTGCACCTGAGATTGCTGCCACAGCCGAGCGAGGCTTCTCCACGCTGCCTGCCCAGCCATTTCAGGGCTGGATTTGGCCCTGGCATCGCATGGAGGGAGGAGGATGGGGACGTGCCAACCCTGCCACTGCCCCTGCAGCCCCAGTGCCACTCCAGCACCCCACGGTCGGCACAGCCTGGAGGGGACAGCAAGCAGGACACCAGGGAGGGTCCCTCCACAGGGCACTGTAGTCCCCTCCCTGAAGTCCCCTCCATGTCCCACCGCCCCAGCCGGCCACGCTGCCACAGCCACTGCCTATTCCTGCCCACAAGCCCTGCACTGCAGCCTGGCAGCTCCTCTGCCCTCCAGCATTTCACATCCCATATCCACCCCTCTCTAAGAATCCCTCATTTCTCTCACCCCCCCCTGGAAATAACCCGTAGCGAATGCCTCACCTTCGGGGTCAGGACCACAGCAGACCCCCCGCTGATGCTGATGACGGGGACCTGGGTCTGGGAGGAGATGAAGTCCAGGATCTGGGCCACGGCCTCTGTGCCGACGTTGTCCTCAAAGACGATGCCGTGGATCTTGTGGCTGGCAAGGATGTTGCAGATCTGGGTGAGGAGGGTGCTGGGGTTGGTGTTGTTGACGATGACGGTGATGGGGTGGATCTCCAGGGGCATGTCCAGGAAGCTCTGGGGACTCAGGCGGGAGCGGATGTGCAGGGGGTAGGACGTGCCCCCAAACACCACGGCCACGTTGACCACCGGCTCCTCGGGGCTGGGCAGCAGCAGGTCTGTGAAGGCAGCTGAGCAGCCCAGCACCATCGACAGTAGCAGAGCGTGCGCCGGCGCTCTGCCCATGTCCACCGCCACGTCCCTGCTGGGACAGGACACAGCCCCTCGCATCTGGCCACCCACCAGGACCCCCAGCCCCACTCACCCCAGCCTGCCCCGCAGCAGCACCAGGGCGGGTTGACCCCAGGGAGAAAGGGGAACCTTCATCCTTTGGAGGCTGCATGTGGTGAAGGGACAACCACAGGGTTGTGCCCACCACCCACCATGCACCCAAGTGCCACATTCCTTGTCCCCAGTCCCACCAAGCACTAAACCTTCCCAGCTGGTTGCCCCTTCCCACCACCACACCGTCCCCATCCCACCACCACCATCCCCCTCCCAGTCCCATTGCCTTCCCACCCCATCCCCTCTCCAAAAGCCATCACTGCTAGGATGCTCCTTATTGCCCCTTCGACCGGGAATGGGGACAGGAGCGAGAGGTGACAGGAGGAGCTGGCAACTCCCTGGTGCCTCTCTCCAGAGCTGCCAGCCACCTTCCATATTTAAAGGCTTTGCCCTTGAGGGAGGGTTCAGCTCTGCAACCCCCATGTTGGGATTTTGCAAACCACACAGTCATCGGGGCAGCTGGTCCCCTGCCTGTCCCCCTGCCTGTCCTCTGCCCATCACCCTTCCCCAGGGCCCTTGCTCTCTCCCCACAAATCCCAACAAAAGCACCTGCCTGGCCCTTTATCTCCAAGTTTCCCCCCCCAAGACACCACCCTTCGGCTTTCCCCCCTTCATGCCTCTGGTGTGTGTCCTGCCTGGCACTGCCCACCCGGCTGGGACATGCGCCGCACTGCGTCTCTGCTGGCTGTACCCCAAAGCCAAGGTCTGGGGGAGCGGGGTTTGGGCACATCCCCCCCTGCCAGCTCCCCAGGTCCCCACTGACTATGATTGCTCAGCCCGCACTAGGCAGGGTGAGAGCCCCCGGGGGTTGGGGGGGAGCACACGTCCCTGCTCACGGTGATGCACCCCCGTGCTGGAGCTCACCCCTTCCTTGGAGCCTGCCAGCAAAACCAACCCACGGGAGACCTGTGGCCGGGGGGATCTGAGCCCCCCTGTGCCCTGTTGCACCCAGGGCCGTTGCTCCGGTGCCACACCGGGCAGCAGAGAGGGGGACAAGCAGCCCTCCACGGTGGCACCAGCCACACGCCAGTGTCACTCCATGCAGCAAGATGCCAGCTGGTGCTCAGAAACGTCACTTGCAATTAAAAGCTGCTGTTGCTTAACGCGTTCCTCGGCGTGGCCGGAGGAGTCCCTTGATGAGTCCCAGATGGTTTCGGGGTCTGCGCTGCCCTGGGGACCTGCACCCCAACACCACTCTGTGCCACAGTGACGGACAACCCCTCGGCACACTGCAAAAGCATCGCCAGCGTTTTGGACTGAAAACGCAGGAAATAAACCCAACCACTGCCCGGCTGGGGACTCTGCAAGAGCTGCTTGGTGTGGATTTGAGCACCAGGGCTGCCTGCTCCAGAGAGACGGGGGACATGAGCCCCACATCCCCCTCCTGCACCCCATGGGTACTGGGAGGGCTTGGGCACCCGGACGGGCACCAACGCTCACCAGGGAGCATCTCTCCTGGCCAGAGGGGTTTCAGGAGGGGGATCATCCACACCTAGCACCCACCATCACCCAGGGGGGGTTCACCCTGCCCCGCTGCATCCCCCCCTGTCCCACACTGCAGCCGGCCAAGCTGCAGGAGCCACGACACCACACCGATGGCTGCAGCCAGGGCCCCTTGGCCGGAGAGGGTGGCAGGTGAGTCATGCCATGCTGGCAGCGTCCCACGCTCCAGCACGGCCAGCATAACGGCGGGGCAGCCTGCGCTGCCCGCTCCTCGTTGTGAATTCCCAAGTATTTTTAGTCCCATGATAAATAATTCATCGGGAATCCGGCATCAGCTATCCGAGCAGAGAGGAAGGGGAGCAACACACCACCCAAAACAAACAGAGCTGCTCTCCTAGCGGCTCTGCCTGTCTGAGCCCTCCTCAAGGACGTTTAAATATACCCTGGGCCCTTGTGGTGACTGATCGGGTTTGCTTGTTCCAGCCCTGGCACCTCACCCATCCCAGACCCTTATCTTCCTCTTCCTCAGCCCAGCTCTTCCCCGTGCTCAAGAGCCTTTTCTAGCACCAAGTAACCCAAGCACAGGCCAGCAAGCCCCTCCCGTGATGCCGAACACTGCTTCCCAAGGCGTTGCTCCGCTCCTGGCTGTAACTGGGAGTGGGTTTGAGCAAACTGGTTTCCCGCCAGACTGAGCCGCAGGTGGAAAACAACCCTGCCCCTTGCAGCCAGAACACGATGGCAATGGCAGAGGGGAAGGTGGCATGGGCACATCGCATCGCTCAGCCATGGATGAGATAACCAGGAGGTTGGATTTCCATCCTTCCCCAGGAATCTGGTGCGGTTGGCCAGAGCCAAGCCGCTCGCCGCAGCCCTTGGCGGCTGTGGAGGAGGATGGAGGGGTTTAGGGCCAGCAAGCCCGTGGCTGGCAGGGGCTCCGTGCACGGGCTGGGGCCAGGGCTGCTCCAAAATGGCCGGATTCAGGATGCAAAGAGCAGCCAGCTCCTCCAGCCCAGCCGATTCCATGCACTTCCAGCTCGTCTTTTCCAGGAGCAAGCTAGAGGGGTGTAGGAAAATGTGGGGTTTGGGGGAGGATGAAGGTGAGGAAGGCAAATTGCAGGGAAGTGGTAGAGGCAGAGGAGAAACTGAGCCCATCCCTGCCAGAGCCGGGGCTGCTCTTGGGCTCCGCACAACACAGCAAAGCCCCCATGGACTTTAAAAAAAAAAATAAATAAAAATCACATTTTTCAACCTCTTGCTGCAAGCACTGCAGATTTGCTCCTTTGGGAAAAGGCCTTCCCAAAAGGGACGTTTTCCAGCTGGGCAAAGGGCTGGTGGCCAGGCTGGAGCAGGAGGAAGGTGGCCCCAGCTGGGAGCACAGGCAGGGCAATGCCACCTCCCGGCAGCCTCCCCAGGGACCAGGGGACACCCACAGAGCCACCCAGTAGCTTCCCCACTTGGGTTTTGCTGCTTTCAGGTGGGTTTGAACAGGTTAACCCCTCTCCTGGGCACGGCTTCACCTGACACACGAAACACTCGCAGAAACCTCTTGCTAAAGGCACCAATGGAGCCCTTACCCCCCACTACTCCCTGAAATATCATTTTAATGCAACAGGGAAAGTTTGCTCCTAATTTTAAACCTCCTTTTTGCCCTCCCTCCATCCCTCCCTCCCCTGCTCCAAGAGGGGGAGAGCTCATGCAGATATTTTGACCTCAGGAAAGGGAGAAATAAAATGCCAAAATGCAACATATCTGTAACGAAAGAGAAACCTTATCCCCCCCCCCCCCAAAAAAAAGCCTGCAAGCCCAAAACCAGAGGGAAGGCGCAGCCTGCACCAGGGGAGGGGGAACCACTGCCGATGGATGGAAAGGACGGAGTGAATCTGAACCTGGCAGGGGCCATGTGGGGAGGACAGGGGGCACTGGGGAGGCTACCGGGTTGTGCCAGGGCTTGTCATTGTCCCCAGTGGGGGACACCCCTGTGGAGCAAGAAGACCTCCGACGGAGCCCCCCAGAAGGAAGCAAAGCAGCAAAACCTCCCCAAAGCCAACTCATCACCATCCCCGTCCCCATGCAGGGAGAAGCACCGGCAGCCTCCGGCAAGCACCGTCTCCTTTCAACCTTCATCTGCCACCACCCAGCACCACCCTCCTCATCCTCATCACCCTCCTCTTCCTCGCCCGTGCCTCCGACAGCAACAGTTGCGGGCCGGGGGCTGCGGGCTGGGGCGATGGGGGGCCCCCCGCATACACACGCACCGAAACGCAGCTTAAAAAGGTCGAATATGGATTAACCAAAAATAAACGCCAAGTGTCCTGCCTGCCGCTGGGTTACGCAAGGTGGCGGGGGGGACACAGGGCTAGTGGCACCCAGGGAGGTCTCCCCTCTTTTTTCTGCCTCCCACCCACCCCAAACCCCCCCAGCACAGCGCCCGAATAGCGGCTCGTTCCCATCCTTGCCCGGGACGGGAAGTGGGAGCTCTTGGGGATGGGGGGATGCTGGGGTAGAGGGGAATGGCCACAGCAACCCCCCCGCCCCCCCAGCCCACCCCTCCAGCCCATCCCTAAAAGTTCTCGGCGACGGCAGAGCCCGTCGGGGGCCGGTTGCCCCCAGCCCGGCCGGTACTTACGGGACCGCCGCTGCTCGGTGCCTACATGCCCCGCGGCTCCGGCGGGGCTGCGCGTCCCCCCGGGGGCTCGGCCCCGGGCAGCTCTCCCCTCCGGCGAGGCAGCCCCCCCCGGCAGGATCGGCCCCCGCCGCGGCTGGCGGGGGGGACCGGCGGCTGCCGTCGGTCCCGGCTCGTCCTTGGCGGCGGCGGCGGCGGCTCTGCAGCGGCGGCTGGAGGCAGGGACGGGAGCGGGGGAAGGAGGGAGCGGGAGCGGAGCGGGTGTGCACGGGGGGGGGGCCCGGTGGCAGCAGGTGTCTCGGCGGCCGCCGGGCCCCGGCAGCCATCTCCCCCCCCCACCCCGCGCCGGGACCGGCGGGGCTGGCCCGGGCGGGACGGCCGGGAGGAGCCGGCGACCGGTGGGGAGGGCTGCGGGGATGGGGGCACGGGGGGGGGCACGGGGGCGGTGGGGAGGGCTGCGGGGATGGGGGCACGGGGGGGGCACGGGGGCGGTGGGGAGGGCTGCGGGGATGGGGGAACGGGGGGAGAGGTGCGGTTATGGGTGCCCGGGGGGGGTGGGGATGCGGGGATGGGTGCCCGGGGGGAGAGGTGCGGTTATGGGTGCCCAGGGGGGGATGGATGCGGGGGTGGGTGCCCGGAGGGGATGCGGGGATGGGTGCCCGGGGGGGGGCGCGGGGGCGGTGGAAGGACAGGACGTGTGTCCTCCTGCCTCACCGCAACTTCGGGGCTGGCCGCCAGCCCCGGGGAGTGGGGAGGGGGAGGCGTGACGGGCAGCCCTCCCTCCAGAACCTGCCCGCCTCCCTTGCATCCAGGGCTGGCTCCAGCGCTGGGGAGGGCAGGGGGCAAGCCCCCTCCTTGCTTCGTCCCCCTTTTTCCCCAGGAGGAAAAACCCACCGCAAAATGGCACAGCTCTTACAATGCACCCACCCCCCCCTCCACCCCCCAGGAAGAGCTGGAGGGGCGCAAGCAGCTGCGGTTGGACACCCACCCACACACCCCCAATAAATAACCTCCAGCCCTTTGCTAACCGAACCGGTGGGGTCTGGCCAGGTGCCCCCCAGCTGGTGCAGGGCAGCCCCAGGGTCCCCATCGGTCACAGGGAGGGGGGGTGACACAGAGCAAAGCCCCCGCAGGCAGCAGCAGCCTCCAGCTGTCACCAGGGCCAGTATTAAAGCATCAGCTGATCCCGCAGCACTGGTTTAGAGCAAGCCAGACTGGGGTGGGGGGGTAAGGGGGGAGATCCAGCAAAGGAAGAGGGGGGAGACGGGCAGGGGCCTTGCTGGGGTCCCCTTGCCCCCAGCTGGGTGCTCAGTCCGCCCCCAAACTAGCCCATGCTCTGCAGCAGAGCTGAATTCCAGCCCTGCCAGGGGTGGGGGGGCAGCTGCTCCAACACCTCCCGGTGCCCCGGCTCAGAGCCATGGAAACACTGGGCATCGCCCTGAGAGCATCTGCCCGGCTGCCGGTGTGTGTTGCCAGCAGCACCCATGCCCAGGCACTGCCCTCCTGCCTTCCCCAGGGGCAGATGCCCAGCTCGGGGACACAGCCATCCAAACCCAAGTTATTTAGAGCTGTCGGGTGGCTGCCACCCAACCTGGCACCACAGCCACCTGCAACAGCATCCCTGTGGCTGCTGGGGCCTGGAAAGGCCGTTTACAGAGAGGTTTCAACCTACCTAAAAACCTGCTGCCTGCAGTTAGCCAGGAGCTGCCTGGTGCTGGAGCTCCCCAAGGCACCCCACTGTCTGGGTGCTGAGGATGCCCCCGCAGTACCACAGGGTTGCCAGAGATGCCAAAAAAAGGGAGGAAAGGGAACCCCCACACACACATTTTGGGATTCATTTTAATCCCTGTAAAAGCAGCACTCGGTCTCTCTTGCAGAGCTCAGCCAAATCTCCGAGGCTGCTGCAGTGCAGGGCTGGGGGCAATGGGGGATGCAGGACCTTGGACCCCTCTCTTGGCTGCTGTTGGCTGCATCCTGCTGCCCTGGCTTGGGCAGCCCTGGCTGCCCAGTGCTGCCCGACCCCGGCAGCTCTGCCTCTCTCTTGCCCAAGGATAGGAGATGTAAGGGTTAGCAACAGGTCCTCCCATCCATGGTCGGGTGTGACTGGACCTGGGGACCAGCTTTCCAGGGATCTGGTCCCCTGGAGCTGCCACAGAAACCCTGGGTGGCTCCTGTACCCTCAGTGCCCCCGAGTCACCCTTCCCAGGACCAGCTGCTCCCCGGGCTAGATCCCTTAGGGAGTCTGGGCTCACACCTATTTCAGCCCCAGTGATGCTTCATAGGGAACATATTTCTCAGCAGAGCCACCAGCACCCAGGTGGGACAAGGGGGCAGCAGCAACCCCCCGGGGACAATACCCAGCTCCTCCATCACACCCATGACCCTCCAGCATCCCCTGGGACATTTAACCTCCATCACAGCCCAAAACCCACACGTGGAACAAACAGACAAACCCAGGTCCGGTGCACAGCTGGAGGGTGTCTGCAGTGGGGAGAAGCAGTGAAGGGTCACTACCGGTGGTGACACGCATGCCCGCTCCCTCCCCACCCCCCACCCCCCCCCCCCCACCCCCCCCACCCCCCCCCCCCCGACTCCTCTCCCTTAGGAGTCAAACCCAGCCAAACCCCTGGCCCGCGGCTCTGGCTCCTCCTCGCAGTTCAAAAACAAAACCCACAACAGTTTTCTGGGGGAGCTGTTCTGCAACCATCAAAACACCTTATTTGAGCATTTAAACAACAAAAGACCTTTTTACGTTCAAAACAACTGCCCCGATGGATGCAGAGGTTTGGATTGAAAGAGAAGCACCAACAGCACCCGGGATGAAGCCCACAATCCCTGGAGGCGCAACTGGACTTTTCCTCCTGGTTGGAAACCTCTGACTTCCCCAGCCCCTCGGTGCCACCCTCTCCGGAGATGCTGTGCCCTCTTTGCCCGGCTTTCTGGGCTGGGCAGGGATAACAAAAGCACAAAGCTGCCTTCCCCCTCCTTCATGCCCCGCTCCAGACAGCTGGGGTGGTACCCTGGCACGGGACCCTCAGCATCCCAGTGAGTCCCTCACCCATGGCACAGCCCAAGAGGGACCTCAGCCAGCTTCTCCATCACCCTGTTACCTTTTCCCAGCATCTTTTCTTGCAGAAAGCTCTGAAAGCAGGTTGATAAATGCAAGGCGCCGTGCTCTGACAGCTCCTGGTGTGCAGCCACCTCCTGCAGGGAAGAGGCCAGGGGAGAGAGGGGGACGTGGGAGGACTGTGTCGGGAGGGATGTTAGTCCAGCTTTGCACTAACCCATCCAGCCCAACACCAGTGTCCGAGAAGTGCCTCAGACTCTACGCAGGCTCCTTGCATCCCGCTGCAAGCCCACCAACATCTTCCAGCCCACGCTGCGGTAAAGCCCCACACGGTGCATCCCACCCCAACCCCCTCTGTTTAGGCCCCCCTGCCCTGCAGGGTCAACGGGAGCCCATCAGCTCCCAGGCCCCTATCCAAAACATCCACCCCCAAGGCGCACCCACAGATGAGGCAGCATCGCAGCTCGAGCCAGTGTCTTTAATATCTCCAGTTCTGCAGGGCAAGCCCCCGCCGTCAGCCTCCTAACTGAAGGAGAAATTTGGCCAAAGGTTTTTAACTTGGTGCATCCTAAACCAGGAGTTTGGGAAGGAGAGGACCTGGATCTGTGCACTGCCAGCACAAAGCTAGAGCTGGCCCTGGAAGGGCAGGTGGCCAGCTGGGTGACACGGCCCGCTTGGGCTGTCCCCAAGGGTGTCTGCATCCCACTAACGGCATCCGACACCGGACAGGGCAAACAGCACCATGCCCACAGGTCCCTCTGCCAGAGCTGAGTCTTGCAGGTGACACTTGTGACATCTGAGATTAAGCCCCAGACCTGCACCCACCCCAGACCTGCACCCATCCCGGACCTGCCCATCGGCTGCCAACTCCCAGACGTCTGGCCAAAAATTAAGAAGGTCTGAGCCCAGCCGCTCCTGCTCCTGGGCACCCACCTCGCCTTGTCCCACCTTCCCCATGCTGCCTTCAGCTCCTGGGGCCACCCCCAGGCACCATCCGCACCCCCCAGGTCTGCTCCATCCCATAAGGGCATTCAGGGCTTTGGTGCTGAAATAGCCACACAGAGCTGGGCAGCATCTTGGGTCCCAGCAGCCACAAAAGCAATTGAGGCAGAAAGCAGAGCAAGGCCACAGGGATGGTGCTGTGCACGGTGCACGCATGGCATGGATCCAGCACAGCTCCGCTCCACTGCCACCCAGTCCCACCCTCACAGTCATTAAAGCGGCTGAAATAAACAGGGATGGTTTCATTCCTCGTCCTGGGGTGGCATGTGCCTGCAGGACTGCCCCTGAGGTTGGGGATGAGGCAGCCAAAGCCCGGGAGTTGAAAATGGAAATTTCCCAGGAAGGGAGGAAATCATATCTTTCTGGGGAGTTAACCAGCCCTTGCCCTCCAATAACTTTATTTGCCGCTGTCAGATCCCTAAATAGCTCCTAGAAAGCAGCTGCTGGAGTTTACATCTCCTTCACCTCTGCTCCCCTCCTGGCCTTGGGAGATGGATTCTTGCAGCCCCGATTTCCAAAGTAATTCACCCCAAGTGAAGAGAAAGCCACCCTGCTGCTGCTGCGGGACCCCCAGCAGCGCCTGCCCCAGCACAGTCCTCTGACCGCAGGCAAGACTTCGGCGAGCGCAGAGCCTGGGGAAGGTTGGACATGGAAACCGTGAGCTGCTGGTGGGTCTGGAGCCAAGGATGTGCTCGGGGTCCTTTCGGAGAAGGGGTGATGTTGTGCCAGGAGGGAAGCAGTTGTCTGGGTAACCCACTCCAGTGACCCCAGAGGTTGGTATCCAAACCCGTTCGCCATCCCTGCCCAGGGCTAGTGCTGGATCTAGAGAGAAGAACACATGAAGTATGAGAAGATGTGCCCGGGAGAGCAAGCGGCGAAGGGAGGGTACACGCAGGGACCGATGCTTGTGCTCGGCCAAAGCGCTGAAGTCAGCACTCTCTGGAGCCATCTGTTCCCGACGAAGCCCCGGCGCAGACAGACTCGTCCAGGCTCCCGGCAGCGGATGCCGCAATTCAGTGATTCATGCAGTGAGGGGACGGCATAAAGCCGGACACCGCCTCTGCGGCCGCGCTAACTCCAGGGATGGGGCTGGAAAATTATATATTAGCCACGCTGTGGAGAAGCTTTTATCAACTATTTTTCTGTTCGTGTGAGTTGGCTTTTAAATGACAGCACAGCTCTTCACTGCAGGGCCAGAGGCCTGATTCAAGCTGGTTATTCCCTTATTCCAGAGCACAGGTAACCTCCTGCTTCATGGCTCTAAATGCTCATTTGGAAAGGCCAAGTTCAGCAAGCTGCCTATTAGCAAAGCCAGCGAGAGCCTCTGCTCTTGCCTCCCAGGTGTAATTGCAAAATGCAGCATCAACAGGAGCTTCTGAGGTGTCTCAGACCTGCTTCTTCCCTGGATTACTCCAAGCTTCCTGGCAGCCCATGCAAGGCAGCACCCCAGGGCAGAGAAGAGCTAGCCTGCACAGCTCTGCAGACAAGGGAAACTGAGGCACAACAGCATAAAGCAGCAGGAGGAGGTTGCAAAGACCCAACTGAATAGCATTTACTGTCGAACCAGCCCACCCCAGGACAAGCTCTCTCTCCTCTGTACCAGCCTGGCTGCCTTTCAGAGCAGCACACACGAGGGCAAGGAAAGCACGGCGCAGGGAGCTGCGGGAGGGGGCCTGTGCAGCCTTGCCTGGCCGGTCTCGAGGCCATCCCTCACCAGATGCTGATCTCCACCAGCTTTGTGCAGCCTCATTAAAGCTAGGCTGAGCCATAACTCACTGGAGCAGGGAAGTCCACATTAAGAGCTGGCGGTGAAGACTTTCAGGCCTCCTTCCAACAGCAGACGGGTGTCACTCACAGCATTGCCTTCCCGGCTCCTTTATCCCCTGTGGAAAATGGCTCTGGAGCTGCCCCTCCGCCTCCTTGGGAGAGTGGAGGGTGAGGGGGTGGCTGCCCTGCCAGGCTGCCCCCCCTTGCCCCTCGGACCACCATGGTGGGGACATACCTGCAGTAAAGACAAGGTTAATCATGCCTAAAAGCAGAACCCAAATGTGAGCTGGAACCTGCGAGGGCTCCCCAGCCCGCTCAGAGCCCCCCCAGCCTGCTGGTCTTTTGTGGTCACCAAGAGAGCTGGGTCCCCTCCCTCCATCCCCGGGGGTGCCAGGTCACCCCTCCATCCCCGCTCAGCCCCTCTTTGCTCCCCGTTACCGGCCTCCCAGCGCCACCTAACGACACGGCGACCAGGGATAAGGACCTTCACAAGGAAGCCGGACACATTTTGGTCCCTGGAGAGGATGGAGAACACGACAGCAAGGGGGAGGCAGCTGGATACCTGGCTGGGGCTTGGGGATGCAGGCAGCAAAGGGGGAGCTGGAGGTAGCGAATAAAGATTTACATTATCGTAACGATCCTGCCTCTGCCCATGAGGCTCAGTCCCCCATCCCGCCCTTCGCTGACCTTGATCATCCCACACCTTTCCCACAGCCCAGTATTAACGCCGGGGCCTTGGCCAAGTTCTGGCTTGAGCAAGGACACCAGGCGCAGCAAAGAAAGATGCTCCCCTTAATCTGTTATCCCAGCCCCAAAACTACCTGGAAGCATCACCACTTTGGGAAGGACCGTTTGCCACGCTCAGCACAAGCACGGTAGCCTCTGTCATGGCCACAAAACCACCCTGACATCAACGTTCAAGGCAACGTGGAAGAAAAACCTGGGGAAGAGCCAGCTCATCTCCTCCCAATACCTGCATATATGATGCAGCCACAACCAGCCCTTCGCCATCACATTTCTGGCTGGGCTATCGACCGAAACGGCTGCTCCCCACCCTGAGCACAGCCCCCTCACCTCCACACCCCTCTTTGCAAAGAGCTTATTCACCTCCAAAGCCAGAGCTGATGTAATCTCCTGCTCAAGAGTTCAGCATTAGGACTGCATCAGCCACGAGATGTAACGAGAGCCACATCACACAAGCAGCTGTTCGACAAAAGCTTTATTGCTCGTTTGCGTACAAGTTCCCAGTATCACATTTCCTGAGTTTCTTAATGAGTTTGCAAATGAGATTTAAATAGAAAAGGAAGGGGGGGGGGGGAAAGGAAGAGAAGAGAGAAGCTGAAGATCTGCCTTCCCTAAGGTTGGGCCAGAGATGGGGTGAGTGCAGTGCCCGGTGGGCAAGCCCTTTACCATGGGAGGGCTCAGTGGCGAAGGAGGTTGGAGATACAAACCCCTGCTGGCTGCCCTGGCCCAATTTACCCTCTGCCTCCATCGTGGAGCCTAATTCGTTTCTAATCCAGAGCCACCAGCAACTGCCATTGTCACCATTTACACCGGTCAGAGGAGCAGATGCAGTCTTGCAGAGGCTGGGGACAGCGTGGGTGGCAGGATGGCCAGGGGAGGGGGCCACGCTGACGCGGCCCCTGCGCCACAGATAAAGAGGAGATTACAGCTCACGGCTTGTAATCTGGCTTAAAACCTGACACCGTCACCATAGTCAATTTGGGCTAAAAGAAGCATTTAATAAGCTTCAAAACACACAGACCCAAAAAAAACCCCAGCAGCGAATGAAGCGAAAGGGCTCAAGGCATTGCTTGCACCAGTCAGTGCTGGCAGGTACCGGCGAACACAGGATACCTCATGATCCGGAACAAGGCAATTACACGCTCGTTATCCCAAACCACCCCACAAGATAAACCCCGGCAGAGCCCGAGTTCTAACTGTGGGAGGCAGAACGCAAATGAATGCCCTTGCCTAGAGCTCACAAGCAAGATGAGCTGCCTTGACCTGGGATGTGTCGGTAGGAGACGCGGTGCTTGCCTGGCCGCTCCGAGATTAAGGCAGTCACAGACAAAGAAGCCAGACTCAAGTGGTAGGTCCAATTTAGCTTTCCTGGAAAGGTTTATTTAAAAAACAATTATTATTAAAAGACGACTGCTTGGGCACAAATGACAAGGCAACCATTTGGCTGGAGGCTTAAAGGGGACGCAGCAAGACACAAGGAAGTTTCTGTGTGTGACTTGTCCTGGGGAAAGCACCTGGCCAAGACCCCTGCCAGGTGCACATCTCCCCTTGCCCGCGCCAGCCAATGCATTAATGCTGGAAGGACACAAGTGACAAGAATCACCCCCAGGAGCGGCAGCCAGCTGCAGAGATGCGGGGCCAGCCAGCAGCCTCAGATGTTTTGAGACATTCACTTTGGGAACCCAGAGTTCATCATTAACTGGAGAGGTTAAAGTGTCACACACCTCTCCAGTGGCCACCAGCCCCAGGGCACAAACCCTGCGCTCCCAGTAACCTGCTGGTGCTCCCAGTAACCTGCTGGCATTGCCACAGGATAGTACCAGCTGGACCAGTGCCATGCATCACTGCTGCTTTAGTGACCGATCAGCTGCAGCATCTCCTGAGGATCCACTATCTTCTCTCGGGGTTTGCCAGCAGCTTTGCCTCTTGCCACTTCAGCAGCATCTATCTTCTCCCAGTCCGAGAAGGAAACAGGACGGACCCCTGTGGTGATGGCGAGAGCCAGGAGAGAGAACTTAACTGTTAAGTAAAACTGAGCTCAGCCTCACCTCCCCATTAGCAGGGACCTGATGTGCCAGCAAACCCTGCCCTTTCCTGACACAGCATCCAACTTCAGAATCACAAAGGAATAATAATTTTTAACACCATGAGGAGCGGGATGGCAGGTTCCAGTTGGCTCGGTCAGCCAGTCCTTTGTGAGCCGTAACAGAAGCGAGCACAGCACCACCTCAGGGGACAAAACGCTTCCAGCTCATTGTTAAACCTCAGGCAGTTAAGAGGCAAACCACACACACTTTAAATGAATGCCTTTAAACACAGCAACAGCAAATTACTCTCCTGGCCATTTTAATCTTGCCCCCAACTTTCCTGGAAGGATTACTAGGAAAATCACTCAAGAGCAACAGTTCACTGTCTAGGCAGCTGACGGTGACACTTTATCCAAGGTCTGTGCTTTTAATGGCCCTTCCCCGAAAGCGGTCCTTAACCTTAGCAATGACACCGAGTTTGAGAGAATTGAAGTCCTGCTCTTCCTGGGAGCAATGCAACGGCAGCACAACACATTTCCATGGTTCAGACTCCGCTCCCAAAACTGGCTTGCAGGACTCTCTACCCCAGGACACCCCGATCCAGGAGGAGCTGGGCTGCATCACACCTTCACGCCAGCTGCTATAGCAGCTCACACCCCCTCCCACTGACCTCGGCTGTGCAGGATGCTCTCCACGGCCCCAAAGCCTTCTCTGGAGGCGGACACGTCCAGCACGCCCATCTTGAGATCCTCCAGCACAGACTGGGCCGTGTCAAAGCTGTCATTCATGGTGGTGATGATCACACCTGTGGGTCCTCTCTTCACCCACCCGCTGCAGTACAGACCTGCACGGGCACACAGAGCAGCCAGGCTCGGTCCAGCACGTGGCCATGGACCCTCCTGGCTGCAAGTCCTTGCCCTGTCCCTGGGTGTCACATCAAGCACTGGGTGGTGGAAGCATCCACCCCTGTGGTGGGAAGAGTGCAGCCCTTCGACAGTGCTGTCACAGGGATCTGTGTACCTGCAGACCAGCACTAAGCAGCCGTACGGGCTGTATCGCTTTAGCAACAGACCCCAAGGCCCAGTAAAACCACCCTGCATAAAACCAGACACCCCTAACACGAGCTGGGAACGGGCCAGGTCTCAGCGCCTGACAGAGATGGCTCTTTTCCTCAGCTTCCACCCTCCGACCGAGGCATGCAGCCACCTTGTATGTGTGCCCTTGGTGAATGGAGCTTCCCACTCCAAAGCCCCCGACCCACCAGCTGTGCTCAGCATGTCCCACGCACATCCCTGCGGATACAGACCTGGGACACCCTCCACTCTGCCTGAGCTGTTGGGGATAACACCACGCTGGGTGTCGAAGGGTACCGCCGGGTCCAGCGGCAGGCTCCGGTAGCCGATGCTGCTGAGCACCAGCCCACACTCCAGCTCCTCCACATCTCCAGTGGGGACGGCTTTGGCAGAGTCACCCGAGCCCTGAGAGAGGGAGGAAGAGGCTGCTGAGCACCGGTCACCAGATGCAGAGCAGCAGCCTCCTCTGGTCCTCTTTGGCATCCTTGATCCCTGGGTATTTGCTAAAGGTCTCTCTGCAGCGCAGTGTGGAAAGAGCTCCCTTTCGAAGGGGAAAGGTTCTCGTCAGTAATACCGGCTTCCCCGAGAGCCTGCCAGCAGCCACTCCAAGCAGCCAGGGAACACAAAGCTGTCTTTGGAGAGATTCCCAAGGGCCATACCAGCCTCGCCACCAGCCCGTACCTCCAGCCGGGTCAGGGCCAGGCGGATGCCCCTCGCCTGCCTCCCATCAGCAGTGGCCAGCACCTCCTGGGGGCTGCGCTGGAACTTCAGACCCCACGCCCGGGGTGCCGCTGCCTGTGCCTCCATAGTCTTCTCCTCAGGCTTCTCCAGGGCTGTTTTGATCATCAGCTCAGTCAGTCGCTTCCTGGGCCTGGGAGCATCTAGGAAGAGAGAAAGAATTTCAGGACAGGAACCATGGCAAAAGCCCCCTGGGGGACAGCACAGAGCCAAGGCCAAGTCAAGGCAGTGTCCGTTTGGTAAGCAGGCGTCTATTTGGAGTTTGTCATGCCACTGCGAGTCCGAGAACTTTGAGATGACCAACTGCAAGTCAAAGTGACCAGAAGACCTCTTGAGGCTTGGGGCCAGTGGGACACACAAATCAAAGCCTGTGATTTTGCTGTCTAAGTGGTACTCAGAGGCAGCAGCCTGTGGAGAACACCAAGTCTCTGGACACCCCTAAATTCAGTGTTTTCTTTTGAGCTCTGCAGTAAGCTCTTAAATCAACAGCCTTGGGATCTCTCCTGCAAGGTTCCCCCAGCCCTCCTGAACCTCCTGCTCTTATCACTCGAGCGTAAGTATCACTCACAAGCAGCAAAGTAGCTGCAGAAACAAGAGAAACAAGTTGTTCCCTTCTCTTCATGGTCTCCTAGCACTCTGAGGACAAGCCACACCATGCTCACGTAGTTTTCACATCATGCATTAAGCACAGGGCAAGAATTTCTCTGATGCACATTCTGAGCATTCCCAGATCACTCCTGGACACTCGCCTGTCAAGGTGAGGCCCTGCCTGGAGAAGGATGGCACACTTCCCTCACCTTTAACAGCATTTTTGAGGCCTGTGAAGTCAGCAGGGTTCAGGACAGGTCTGGTACCAGGCAGGTTTATCATCTCCCGCAGCTCCTAGGAATTGCGGGCAGGAAGATGTTACTTCCAGCACAGAGAGGCCATCCAAGAGCCCCAGGCCCCCTTCCCCAGCAGTCCAGGCTAGGAGCCAGCATATGGGTGCAGGAAGGAAGATGCCTGGGTCCCCCCCCACCCATCCCTAGACCACCTCTCCCCACCAGGGACAGGCAGCCTGGGGCTCCACAGTGGGAAACACAGCTGCCCTCCAGCACCCTCAGCCGTACCTTGATAGTGAAAGCAACTTGGAGAGGTCCCCTCCTCCCAACCAGCCAGACACGCTTCACCTTGCTGCAGGCGAGAGCTGCCAGGGAGCTGTCAGTGATGTCTGTCTTCTGCAAAACAGAGACAGGAGAATGGGACGAGGGCAGATCTGGGGGGAAGGCAGAGCCTCTGAAGGTGAAAAATCAGCAGAAAAGCAGGCTCTGCATGCAAAGAGCCTGGGCGAGGATGGAAAATAAGTCATCTCCCTTTGCACAGAGCTATTTGCACAGCTGGTCCCTCATCACTGAATGTATTTTCCAAGGCCATAATGCACTAGAGGTAACGAGCCAGCACCTCGTGAGATTGCCTTGGGGGATCCACCCAAGCAGTTAACCTTGGGGCTAATGGAGCAAAGCCTTCCAGTGATCTTAATTTTGGGGTGCCCGCAGATGCTGTTGGGTGACTTCCCAGCTCAGGATCTGCAGGGATTTGGGTGAAACCCACTGCAAACCACAGCTCAAACCACTGCCTGCCCACCCACCCCAGGCAGCTCCAAGCACAAACACAAGCATCACCAGGGCTCAACCAACAGTTGGCACCTCACAGCGACTCCATGCTCTGTTTCAAACATGTGTGTGTGTAGATCAGAAGATTTTTTCCAGAGAAAACACAATAGAAGGGACACCAGGTAACCAGAATAAACTATTTCAGACCAATATTCTTAATAGGAAACTGCCTGCACAGCCTGGCACTCATTTCCAGTGCCGTGTCCTTCACAGCACTGCTTCCCAGTTGGCTTTAGCCATTGGTTGGCACTGCCTCCAAGTTGTTTTGTTTGTAAATTTAATTTATATATTATTACAGGAAGTTGTTGCACAGCTGTAACAAACCTCATAGTGTTTCTCCAGGAGGGAGGGCCTTTCCTGCCAGCGTCTGGGGCAGCAGCTGTACAGAGCAGCTAGTGCACACCACCTCCCAGCTGTCTATAGGGGAGCACAGCAGGAGGAGGAAAGGGCCACCAGCCACCAGTGTGCCCAGTGCTACCAGCAGAAGCCAGGCTTCTGCCCCCAGCTACAGCAGAAAAAGATAATCCCAATAGGAGAAACTTCTAGTTTGGTGGGAAAGGGCAAGCAGCTCCTCCTTTGCTTCTTGTAGGAAAGGAAGGGATGAAGCTCAGTGCCCAGCTTTCTAGGTATCAGCAAGGCAACCCAGAGAGCTCTGCAGTGTTACCCACGGCACAGACACAGCCTGGGATCACGCCCTATGGACCGAGAATCCACGGGTGCACCCAAGAGGCAACAGCCTTCCCTGGGGAACGATCCCAAAGACAGGAGAGTCTGAAATTTTGCTGAGATGGGTGGGAACCAGCACCCACCCAGCAGGGAGTGAATTTGGGCCCCAGGCTGCCTTCATGGCATGGAGTACCCCTGTGACTCACCCTGAGGAGGCACAGCGGGGACAGGAGGATCCGGGCAATATCCAGCGCCACATTGCCATGACCCAGAATCAGCGCCGTCTCACAGCTCAGGTTGGGCTTCAGCTGTGGGCAAAGACCCAGCTGTGAGCAAATCCACACAGCCTCCATGATATCCACCCCTCCAGACCTGCTCCCACCACTCAAATTCCCTTTCAACCCTCTTTTCCCCAAAAAGAGGAGATGCAGATGGGGAAATTCCACACCAGCCTCCTCCCCCAGCAGACTCAGCAAGGCAGCTGCTCTGGGCACCCCAGCCGATCCCGATCCCGATCCCTCTCTTCCTGGGATGGCACCTCTGGGAACAGGAGCCGTTCTAACCAAAAAAACCTCCTCAGGCCAAAGCAGAGCATCACCCCCCCAGGTTCCCATCTGGCCCAGCCAAAACGTGCTGCCAACCTACAGAGCCAGCTAATCCGCTCTCACTGATGTGCAAATTGTTCACATTTCTACCATCTAAGAAGGATTTAACGTGGTGCCTGCTAATCTTTTCCAATTGCAGGCCTTTCAGGACTTAATCTGGAGCTGAATGCCTGCATTGGGATGCAGGACAGGGAAACACACAAAAACACACCGCTGTACTCACATCCCGGTTCTCGGGTAGCCCGTTGTACCAGCCCACGAACTCTCGGGCCGAATAAACACCGGAGAGGTTCTCACCTGGGATCCCCAGGACCCGGTTATCTTCAGCACCATAACTCTGAAGAGGGAGCAGGCATGGTCAGAGATGTCGCCGCGTGCAGACTTTGATACCAAAACAGAAATCTCCCCTTCCAGATGCTGCTGGGGACCCTGCACAGCTGCCAACCCTTCCCAGGGGCTGGGGCTAAACACAGCCCGAGCACAGGAGCTTCATTCCACCCCATCCCCCAGGGCTCCAGGGCCAAACTTGAGCTCCTCAGGCCAAGGCAGAGCACAACAAGCCAAGGACTGAACAGGAGAGACAAATCCATGTCAGGCTGAAATAGGTATCGACCACCCCCCCCATCATGGGGAAGAGGTTCCTCAACCACCGCCCCTTGCAGGGAGGTTTCAGGGAGCTGCATCTGATGCCACGCTCCAGCACATGCTCCGTGCAAGGCTTCAGACAAGCCTCCATAGCACCTGAGCTGTCCCAAGGCCGGGAGAGGCACCCAGAAATGCCTCATCCAAACCCCCTTCCCAAGATCCCAGCAGGGAACAACCCTGCAGACCTTCCCTGTGACTTCTGGGGACCTCAGGCAGCCCCAGCTCTGAGGCACGGTACCCACCAGCACCACGGCGTGGTAAGCCTGCTGCAGCTCGGCCACCATGACGTCCCTCCCCACGGTGACATTTCCGTAGTAGGCACAGCGCTCCGAGCGCGCTGTCTGCGTGAAGGCATTGATCACGTTCTGTGAGATCAAACAAGCACCGGGGAGTTATGTTCAAGCCACAGCTGGGGCCAAGGCCTGCTGCTGTCAGCAGGTCCCCATTCCTGACACCCCAGCCTTGAGATGCTTTACCCCCTCTTCGAGTCAGTTATTCTGAGACTCTTATCTAACAACGGCTCCAGATAATTCATGGGGAAGATAAGCACAGCTGCGACTTGGCGCTCTTTCCGACACCCTTTGCAGAAAGGGAAACCCATTTTTTGCACCCGCCTGGGGAAAAGAGGACCCTTTCCATACGTTCAGCCCCTCTGAGTAAACCCTACTGTAGGAGAAAACTTCCCAAAGGTGAAGCTTGCAAGGAGTTCCACCAAACAACCTCTTCCACTGAGGGTGCTGCCTGCCAGACCCCCTCTGCCAGCCTCTCATCTCAGCCCTTCCTGAAACCTGCGTCATCAAGACAGAACACAGGGCAGGATGGTGCCGAAAACCTTTTGTCTGAGCAACTGGGGCCACACAGGAAAACAACCACTTTTCCCCTGCAGCCCCAGCCAGACTCAGCCTTGTAACAGGACAGATATGCTGCCCCAAATCCACATCCATTATGTCCACTCCTCCTCTCTCAGCTCAACGGGATCCAGGCATTTTGGTCTGAGGATCTCCAGGGATGAGAGGAAACCACCACAAGATATTGCTGTGCCTGGTTCTCCTGTGTCCTACCACTCCAGCCACCTCTACCCCAGCTCAGACACAGCAGACACCCCTGGGTACAACTCACACCTGCTCCACGGCAAATGAAAATTTCAAAGAGCAACTTGGTTCAACTTCTCCTTGCCCAGCCACCGACAGCCCAACTCCATCACCCCTAATAGCAGATCTGGGTGCTCCCAGGCACCCAGAATAGGTACGGACTGAGCAGAGGCAAACAGCAACTGCAGCGAGTTGTCAAGATCCTGCTGGCATAAAGCTTCCTGGTACAAAGAAACCCATCTGTGCTGCAGGCCACGCTCACCAGCACCAGGAGCAGCACTTCCCATCACAAGCCCCTGGTTTTGACCTGCTGTCCAGAGCCCTAATACCAGATATCCCATATCACCTGGCCATGGTCTGGCTGGGTCTCAGCACAGACACAGAGATTTGGACCTCCCCAGTGTGACGGCCCCAAACCACGGCAAGCCCTGAGGCACCACAAAGGACAGCGACTGCCTCGCCTGCAACCCACCTTCACCTCGGGGTGGTCTGGGGCCACCCCAAAACGGACGAGCCCAAAGGGAACAGGCAGCTTCTCATAGATGTCCACTTGGGCCCCGCCGTGGTGCTGCAGGAGAAGGAAATCATGGTTAAGGGATGAGGACAGAAAGGCCACGTGAGCCCAGCAGCTCCGCAGGGACACGCAGTGCTCACCCGCTGCTGGGGGAAATGCAGGGCAGGAGGGAGCACTGCACCAAGGCCAGAAACAGCCTCTTCCAGACTCTTCTATGCACAAGATGATGCTGTATCTGTTACTGCCAGCTCAGATGGCAAGGTGTAGCAGACAGCATGACTGCAAACACCATCAAGCAATCTCATGGGGGGCTCCATCCTCCAGCCCACCCCACAGTTCCTCTTCTACACTAAGCTGGTGGCTCCCCAGCACCCAGGGGGCTGACGGAAGAGCCCCCACACTGGCTGGGAAGCAGCCAGCACAGCACCCTGGGTGCTGGTGGACCTGCCAAGCTGTCTGCCAGCCCCTGGCAGAGGTGCCCATGCCCTGAGATTCCCCCTGAGCCGAGTCACCTCAGGGTCGGAGCTTTAGACAGATGTTTTGCCGCAAGGCTTTTGTTATCTTGTATTTTGAGTCAGCCTCTTCGGAGATTAAGCAGCCCTGAAATTTGTCCCTGAGGCTTAGTAAGAGCTATTTTCCAACACGTACCAGAGACAACACAGCACAGTTTAATGACGAGGTTAAGCTGCTGCATCTCTGGTCGGTGCCAGCAGCCCAGTTCTGTGCTCGGATCTCATTTTCCAACACAGACCCGACTGCCCAAAGCGGGAGCGATTACAGACCCCAGGCGAAGGGTCACCCGAGGGCCTTAATTCAGCTGGGGGAGGAGGCACAGCAGGTCCCACACGCTCCCTGTCACCCACTGGGTGACAACAGCTCCGGGCGAGGCAGGTCTCTGTTGTTTATACGATTCTCAAAATATCGCTGGGGCTGAACTGGCAGCAGCCTGGCGAGGCCGGGGCCGGCCCGAGGGCCCAGGGGCAGGGCAGCAGCACCCACCCCAGGCCAATGGGCCCAGGAGGCCTCCGTGGGGCTTGGGCTGCCCCCCAACGCCGCCGAGCTAGCTGGGGGGGCTGGGAGCCCACCCCACCCCTCCCCGCCCCCCTCGGAGGCCGGCAGCCCCAGCGGGCAGGCCCCGGCCCTCACCGCCGCCCCCTCCCGCCCCGGTACCTTGAGGACGTGCTGAGCCGTGTAGAAGCCCGCGGGCCCGCTGCCCACCACGCAGAGGCGCGGCGCGGGAGCGGCCGAGGACAGCCGCCGCTGGAGCCCCGGGGACGCTGAGGGCAGGGGGGGCGTCAGGCCGCGCCAGGCGCTGCCCCCCGGCCCGCCGCAGCCCTTCCCCCGGGCCCAGCACCGGCCCCCCACGGCGGCCATGGCGCGCAACCGGGCGGCGGCGGCAGGCCGGGGCTTATGTAGCGGCCCGCGGCGCGGCCCCGCCGCGGGGCTTGAGGCGGGAACGCCGGGAGGTCAAGGCCGGCGGCTCCCGCGCTCGGCCAAGCCCGCGGCCTTGGTGCTTGCGGCTGAGGCGGGACAGCAGGACCGGGGCCCGTGGCGCCGGAGGGGGGGGCACCATAAAGCGTCACACCGGGGTGTCCTGGTGCCGGCCCGAGGGGCCTCAGCGCGCACGGCCCCTCGTTGCCCCAGGGCTGCAGCACGGGCCTGCCGGGCACGGCTCCCGCAGCGGCCGGTTCCAGCTCCCCCGTAGCCCCGGTGCCGGCTGCCCCCGGGCCCCGCGGGCCGGGACACGTGTTCCCCCCGGCGCCGGCTGCCGCGGGACGCCGCCAGGCCCCTCCCCTCACCGCGCGGGGCGATACCGCCCCTTCAGCACGCCCCGCCCCGTCGCATCCCAACCGCTGCCGCCCCGCCCCTCCTCCTCGTGGACCAATCGCGAGGCGGCAGAACGCTATGCTTAGCATAACCCCGCCCCCGCAATGGCGTTTGGCCCCGCCCCCGCGCTGGCAGCCAATGGCGGCACGCCGTTGCCACCAGGGCTGTCCGGAAACGAGTCAAACCACCGAGAGGTAGGGAAGGAAAGGCCGTCTCATGGCCACCTGCGCCACCGCTCTCTGTGGCAAGGCCTCCGCGGTACTCTGCCTGCCTGTGGCTGCCCGCATCAGCATCATCCGTGCGGCTGCTAATAGCGTGCGCCCCTTTATTGCCACGAGTGGTTAACTGCAGAGTTCTCCCGGGGGAAAACGATGCTCAGACTGATTTTAACTGCCCCCTATTCAGCCATCCACCACCCTTTGCCAGGAGAAACCCACAGCATCCCCTCAATAAAGGGTAAAGCATTACTGCCAGAGGCAGCAGATAAATGCTGCTGCCAGAGCTCCTGCCCCAGCTTCCCCCACGGTCCCTGCTTTACTTCCTTCTTAATTCTCACCACTTGGCTCATTTCAAACGCTACTTCTTACACCTCCCATGCTAGAGCACCCCGTCTTGCATCAGACCCAGTGTAATACAGCAGGCAACAAAATAATCTCAGCGGGCCCAGGAGATGTTTAAGGGTTGTACAGATGCCAAAGCATGCAGGCGAGCACTAACAGGGCTTTTTAAAAGCAATTAAGACTGAAAGGAATTTACAGCTAGAAGCCGATTTTAATAAGGGTCATAAAACCCACATGCTTTCTTGCACAGTCTTGAAAATTAGTTCATGGCTTTCTGCAAAGGCATGCTGAGAACGGCAGCCGGCCATATGCCTCTGTCTGCACCCGCTTCTTCAGGGTGTTTGCAGCAGGGGCCAGGATTTCAGATGGCTTTAAAGCCTGTGCCTGTGTTCCAAGCCCCCAGCCTGAGCTCAGCCCAGCAATTACCAACCCCATTGCCCAGAGAGGCGAGGCTGGAGGCTCAGTTCCAAATATCGGCATTGGTATCATCCACAAAAAAAGAGCCAAGTTTAAATGTGGAGCATCTTTTGAGGCAGAAATCTGGGGGGGTCTTTTCCCCATTAACTTCTGCTGTGTCTGTCACTTCTGACAGGGATTAATCCAAGTGTTTCGCAAATCACAAGTCATGTCCCGCTGGCTGAAGGACCTGTTAACACTTGCCTTTAGATGGCACTGCGTTAAAAAATATCCATGAAATCCAGCTGTGAAAAGGGCTCTTGCTCCCACCAGTACTTAGAAACGTTTTGGAATTTATGTCTTTGCAACAGGGGAGGAGAAAGTGCATTTTGTGGCCACAAGCGGGGACACGTGAGGCTGAGATTACCCTGTCTGAACTGCAAGCACCACTAACGTGTGCTCACCTCCCCCCTCTCTGGAGCCAGGAGTACCATTAATTTGGTGCATTTAGCATAATTCAGATGCTCAATTAAGAAATTAATCACGAAGGCAGGAGGGCAGCTCTGGGGAGGGTCTCTGCCATCCCTGAGCCTCAGCTGACCCCCCCAGGAGCACTTGGCCCATTTGGTCCAGCCACCTCCCCCGGCTTCCCCCCACCTATGGACCCAGTGTAACCCATACTCAAAGGGCAAGAATTTGCCCTTTGAATGTTTCACAATGTCCTGGATCGATAACCTGCATGGGGCTGGTTAGAGGTGACATGGCAATGCCACCAGCCCAGGGCAGCAGCATCCCCCGGGCCCCAGCCCAGAATAAATGAGTAATTCCCTGTTTCTGATTCCAAAGGGGACACACTGCACTGGTCCAGGGCCAGCTTTCCCCACCCTGAGTCTGGGTCTGGCTAGACAGGGACATGCTGTGGCCATCCCAGCTCTGGCCCCATGTCACAGTGGGCACACAAGGATACTTCTCTAGTGGGAGCGAGCATGAACTCGCACTTGGTGAAGGAGAACAGGGTGTGTGATACCCCTGGGATGGAAAACACCACGGGCTGCCCGCTGCAGCCCTCAACCTGCCACGGGCCAAGACCAGGGCAGAGCACCCCTGTGCCTCAGGTCACATTTGCAATGTGGAGCCTTATAAATCCCAGCTGGGCTGGGAGGGGGTCCAGCCCTGGTGGGGGGACAGCACAAATCAGAGGGCAAAACCCCAGGCTCAGAGCAAAACCTCACAAACCCAGAGCCAGCACTGACTCCTGCACTGGTCCCAGTTGGGCTGGTTGCCTTTTTCTACTGCCAGCTCCCCACCACGACACTGGCCTGGACTTTGTCATCAGTTTTGCAGGTCTGGGACAGCAGAGCGCCCAGGGAAAGCCAGGCACAGCGTCCCAGAGTGGGCTGGAAGCAGCCACGTGAGCATCCTGCCCACTGGCTGCAGCACAGTGGGCTGAGTTCACCCTCCCTAAACAGGGAAAATCTGGTTTTTAGCTCTGATTTTGCTACTGAATTCTTGCAATAGCAACAATCAGGTATGGGGTCACCTCTGGCACCCCAACACAGATAATGCCATGTGGGGCAAGGGTCTTTCCCCAGCCCTGCCTTGGGCATCGTGGGCACCAGTATGACTTGCTCCAGCAACAAAACCCAACAATACAGAAGATCCACCTCAACATATTAAGGCTGAATTTGCCAAATCGTTGGTCCTAGAAGGGACTGATTTACTCCAGTCAGGCAAAGCACAGGCAGCAGTGATTGCAACCCCCTTCCCACGATCCATCCCTTCACTGAGCTCCTGACCACACATTTGCAGCTCCATCCTACAGATCCTGGTGGTTCTCAGCCATGACCCAGCTCCAGATGCCCCAGACACAGCGCCACATCCCACCGCATCCCCCATGGTCCGGCTGCAGCGAGACCCCAGCCAGCAGATGGGGGGGTTCCCCGCCCCAGGCATGAAAGCAGAGTGGATAAAACTAATCCCTGGCTGGGAATAACGGGGGCGGACCCCCCCTTTTTCTGTCCCCAGCACTGCACCTCCCAGCTCGCCTCCTGCAGTGGCTCCATGCATCACTATCTAGCCAAAAGCAAGACATCAGGGAGAGATGTTTCCTACACGATGGCTTTATGGAGGCATTTGTCTGTGTAGCCCCGATCCTGCTAACACCAACCCTGATGCAAGCCCCCCAAGTCCTGGGTCCCTGTCCTCACTGGATGCCCACCAGCTCCGTGATGGGGGGAGCGTGGACCATCAGCTCCTCATATCTCTGGAGGAAAAGTTGGAGCCTGGAGGCGTAGGTGTCCTCATTGTATGGCAGCTTCTTCTGCTTCAGGTACTGGGAGACGATGGGTTTGATCTGCAAAGACAAAGGCACAGTCACCTCTGTGTGGCACTAGTACAAGTGTCCCAGCCTGAGGCATCGCTGAGCTCCCTGCAAGGTGCCCAGAAAACCCATCCCCCATGCCCAAAGCAGGGCTGGAGCACCAACCATAAGATCTTTGCATGAAAATTAAGAGGAAGGTAGTTTCCAGTTGCAGCAACACAGGGATTCCACCCTGGCAAAATGCCTTTGCAGGGCTCTGGATTAGGTGAGATGCCCTAATGAGGCTTTTAATGAGGGCCAGCCACGCATGCTCATCACTTGCACCCATACTTATCCTCAATGTGGACACACAGCCAGCTCGATGGCAGGGCTGGGAGGCTGCCGCCAACTTAATTACTCCTTCCCTGCAACACGCCTCTGCAGGAGGCTGGTCCTACCAGCCCCGTGAGCTCGAGCAAAAGGCAAGACCTGAAACCCACTGGTGCTCCTGCTCCCTCTGTTCCTATTACTTATTTTTCCCTGTGACTTGAGACTGAAAATAAATGCACAGCACTAAATGAGGAGAGATACCAAAGGGCAGCAGATGGATCTGCCTTGGGACCCCCTCGAGCCGGGGCAGTGCTCAGAGTCCACGTTTGGAACACACGCCACACCTCAGAGCAACAAGTAAGGGCACGACCAAAATTATAGGAGGTTTGCCTGGACGTTGGCTGAACCAAAAGCCAGACTGTGCAGCACTGGAGATACTTTCCCAAGGGAAGAGTTGGGAGGATCCTGGGAGGCTGCTGCAGGCTGGAACTGGGACCAGGGGTAGGAGCAGGGAGTGGAAACCCAGGAGAAACTGGAGTGGGGATAGAGGGAGGTGGGTTAGGGGCTGTTGTGAAGCAGCGAGAGATCTCTAGCATGGTGGGGACAGCACAGGGAGGTCTGGTGGCAGGGAGAGGAGGTGGTGGGGAGATGGCTGGTCTCGTCCCCATGTCATCTCACATCATGTTAACCCACCCCAGGGGGCCATCTCACCTTCAGGCACATGTTGTCGGAGAGGCTGGGGAAGAGGTGATGCTCCACATGGCAGCTGATGAGCGAGTGGCCGAAGGACCAGTCCAGCAGGATGTTGCGGGGCAGGTTGAGGACTCCCAGACTCATGAGGTGGATCCGCTTGGGTTTCCGATCGGCCGCAAACATGGGGAGGCCGATGTGCTGCGAGAGAGGTAGGATGGGGACCCTGTGACACCCACCATCTCTCCCCTTCCCAGCAGGGGCTCTGGCCATGCCAGGACACAAAGGTGCTGGCCAGGCTGAGCCACATTTTGGGGTTTGGCTGCCAACCCCAGAGCTGGGTTTGCCCATGGAGCCACCAAGGAGCACCCAGGCTCTGTCCCTGCAGTGCACCCACACTTTGAGCCACCAGCCTCCCTTCATCCCAGGACCTGTAATACCACCTGCAAACACACCACCCCGCCCCCTGAATCCTGCAAGCCACCGCAGAGGACATCACCCCGTGCACCCACCTGCCCTGATGTTCTCTCAGGGCCACCACTTCCCACCCCAGCACCACCAGCCTGATCCTCCCCATGACGACATCATCATGAGGGAGGCAATGCTGAGCCTGCTTGCCTTAAGCTGACACAAGCTCCAGCCAGCAGTGTCAGGGCTCTGTCACCAGCGCCGGGTGGTGGCTGGCCTGTCTCCAGCACCATTGGGACATCTTGGAACCTCAGGGCTCTACCTGGAATATGTTGACGTGGATGTAGGGATGGGCCAGGAGTGAGCGGGTGAGCAGCATGCAGAGCAGTGCGGACCATGATGACTGGAAGCCTGAGACGTGGAGCAGCAGCCAGTAATGGCAGTAAAGACCTAGAAACATGCAGCAGAGGGTCCGGAGAGCTGCTTTCCACTTCACGTTCCTCAACAAATCTGCACAAGGAAGAAGAGGCAGCACATGGGAGAGGTGCTGACGCTTCCCTGCCATCACTGCTGCTCCAGCGGGCATGCTGCCCAGCATGCCAACGACACTGCAGCCCAGCCTAGCCCATTCCTTATCTCTCCTTCCCCATCCTCCAGGCTGACCCCAATCTCCCAGCCCTGCCGACCTGCTGGGTTCTGGGCCTGCAGCCCAGAGCCCGCCAGGGCAGTGCCCTGTGGGCTGCAGGCCTGGCAGTGGGTCCAGCTGTGCATCATCACACAGGGATTTGGATGCGTCTTCGTTTCTTACAGTTTGCCAAGCAATTGTCTGCACTTTTGGCATTGTCCAGAGCTGTGTTGTTCAGCCCAGAGGGCTGGGCTACCTCAGCCTCTTAGTATTTTCTGGGCTTTTCTCCCTGATTGTTTTCTGGCACCAGTATTTCCTCCGAGTCACTGCTTTGCCTGCCTGACCTCATTGTATCCTGCCCTCCACAACCCCATTCCATGTGCAGTCATCAGAGGCACCCTGTGTGATGCTCTGACCAGCCACGGACCTACGTGTGATGCTGAACCCTGCCTTGGCCAAGGGTCTGAAATAACGGAGAGCAAATCTGGGGCACTTCAGGCTCAGGATGGCTTTTGCCAGAGCTTTCAACATCCAGCACAGGAAAATATGAAGTGTTTTCTGAGCACCAGCAGAAAGGAGAGATACAGGAGATGCCCTCCCCAGAGCAAGTGCAGCATCGCCTGCCTTCACTGCAGACCTGTGTCCTACAGGCTGGCATAGTTAATATGATGCCTCCAAACCGAGCAGGACCTTTTGGTGGGCTGAGACCTGGACAGAAAGGAGCTCAGCATACCCAGCACCCCGTCCCAAGGTGGCTGGGACACGTACCAAGTGCAACCAGAGGGGTTAGGATGGGCACTGTGAGAGGTGCGATGAACATGTAGACATAGCGGTTCAGGAAAGGAAGCTTCCAGGTGCTGGAGTCCCCCAGGCCGATGACATTGGTGTAGCCGTGGTGGATCTTCACATGGTTGTAGGTGGCCTGCTCGACTGTGAAAGCTGAGCAGAGCTAGGAGGAAAGAGAAAGGAGAGGTGATGCTTACAGCCACAGCGCCAGGGTCAGGCACTGCCTGGCTTGGGCTCATGGGAGAGGCACCCAGGGGAGATGCTCCACACCCAGTAAGAGGCACCCAGGGGAGATGCTCTGCACTCCATAGGCTCTAAACCAGTCTGAGAATGGACTTCTTCAGAGTTAAGCACTGGAAACCATTCCCACCGTTCCCCACAATGTATTGCCCTGTGCTCTGCAGCCCCACAGCCAAGGGGACCAGCACAAGCCTAGCGCAAGACCCACAGGCAGGGATGTTCCTGGTGCTCCTGGTCAAGTGTTGCTTTTCATTTAATTCTCCCACACATGAATCAGGAAGGGTTTGGATCCATCTTGTTCTCCAGTGGCTGTTCCTGAAGGGCTCAGGGGGTGCTGGCAAGGCACTGATGGGACTTTTGGGGGGGCTGCCACCCAAACCCCATAGCCCTGCTAACCTCAATGAAGAAGATGGCCCACACTTTGCTCCAGGACTTGGACTCGGTCAAGGCATTGTGGCTGGCCAGATGGCTGCCCTTCACCGTCAGGGTGTGATGCACCACGCCGAGGGTGAGGACACCCGCCAGGAAAGGGATGGCCTGGGATGACCGTAGGCACAGGAGCCCTGTGGAGAAACCAGCCAGGCAGGAGCTCGGCCACGCACATGTACTGCAGCCCTCCTTGCATCTGAGCTGGGCTGGAGGTGTTGCTACACCCAAACCTGCCAGCCATTGCCCTAAACCTGTTTTTCAGATGTAGTTACAGGTATTTAAACTACCTGAGCCAGAAAGCTTCCCCCCACCGCCCTGCACAGCTGGACGAGCCAGGCTCGCCATCCTGCTGAAGGTTTGCCCATTTCCAGCCACGACGGCACCGGGTGCTGCTGGTGCCAGGTCGCATCCTGCAGCTCTGGCTGGGATCCCACTGCTGACAAATATGACTCTGCCAGGATTTCAGCATCCCCAGGAGTTCAAAAGCAGGAGAAGGCACCAGCTGCATTTTTCTAACCATGCTGCTGGAGTCCCGCACTCGACCGTGTCCCCCTGCACTCACTGTGGCTGGGGCCACTGCCACCAAAACTGCCAGGGTTTCTCTGCCCCATGGCAGGGCATGCCACTCACTGTCCCGCCCTGTGCCCATCTGCTGGGCACTGTCCCCCACTCCAGGCTGTACCCTGGGTGCCACTGTCACCTGCTGTGGCTTCCCAGCAGGGTCAGAGTGCCCCGTGGCACGGGGTGAAGGGGTAATTGCAGCTCTGTCTTAGGCTTAATAGGCTGCTAATAGGCTTCCAGCACAAAGTTGTACCAGCAGTGCAAAAGCTGTGAGGAGGCAGCGGGACACCCCCCCAGCACCCCTCTGGCCGCGGTTTAGGGGGGTTGAGCCAGGTTACCTGCTGGGAGCAGGAGGAAGCTGCAGGCGAGGATGCTGACGTCCACCCCGTGCCGTTCCCACCAGCTGCTGCTCTTCACCACCTTCCGCACCAGCTCCGAGAGCTCAGCCATCAGGGCTTCCTCGTGTCGCTCTGCTTGTGGCGGGGCCCCCTTGGGCGTCACATCCCTGTCACCCAGCGCTGGCTCCAGCTCCCAGCACTCTGCCGTCACCTCCATCCTGCTGCCATTGGGCGCTGGCATGCCCTGGAGCGAGGGGTCCCCCGTTGCCCTGAGGCAGGGGGTACTGCTGACCTCACCGCTGGCCTGCTGTCCCCTCTGCCTCACTGGGTCCCCTTCCTCCAGCGGCATCTCCCTGCCGAGCAGAGGCCACCCAGGGTGGCACCCGCAGATGAGCACCCGCAGCACCCCGACCCACCGCAGACAGGCTTCCCGGCTCCCGCTGCCTCCGAAGGACGTGGGAAGGACAGGGATCCAAAAAAGCAAACAATCCGAGGAAGACGCAGCCAGCAGAGATGGCCAGAGAACCACCCAGCCTCCCACCCCAGGGACACCCCGGCCACCCCAGCCCCCTACTCACGCCAGCCCCGGCACGGTGGCTCTCCCAGCGTTGGCTGTCCAGGGCGGCCAGCCGGAGCGGCACCGCACAGGGTGCTGTGCAGCAACGATTTGGGGAAGGGAGGAGCAGGGGAGGACGGGGAGGAGGGAGAATGCAGATTAGCGATGGCAATAATCTGCCTTGGCGGCCCATTTCAGGGAGCAGCCGTTGTGGCGGGGCCGTGGGGAGGATGCTCGGCGGAGGGCACGGGGAGGCGAGAGCAGCGGAGGAGGGAAGGAGTGGAAAAAAGATGGAGAGAAGCAGTGGAAACGCTGGAGGCGAAGGAGCCAAGTGCCAGAAATAGCTGCGAGAAACCCAAGCGGAGCACTGAGGACAGGGATAGGGTTTCGCTTCTGCCGGAGAGCGGGAGCAAAGGTTGCCTGGCCCACAAGGGAAGGATTTTGGGGAGAAAGGCAGCCTTACCGGCAGCAGGGAGCCGGCTGCGGGAAGGAGGGGCAGCGCACGGCTGCGCGGCTGCCTGCCCAAACTGCTGCTGCTGCGGAGCCGCTCAGCACCCTCGTCTATGCTGGGGGGGATTGCTGAGCCCCGGGACACCTGCCAGGGACCAGGGCACCCCAAATCTGTGCCCAGCAGCTGTTGCACCCAGCCCTGACACCCACAGAGTCTCTCTTCCCCTCTGGGCTGTTTTTAGGAATTTCTTAAGAATTTCCTCCCTTTTCTATCTCTGCCTCGTAACTAATCACCCAGACACAGCACAGGCTCCCCAAAAGCTTTGGGGATGCCTGTGCACAGACCGGGACCTTCTGAGCCCCATTTCTTTATGGAGGAAGGCTAAAAACACGTTGATTCTTGGTGTGGCACTGGATGTCTTCTTGCTTTGTTATTTCTCCTAACCAAAAACTGAATCAGCCCAACTGATCCTCCAAAACCTTGATGAACACTGACATTAGCAAATCCATAGGTGGTTTGCTATACCCATCACCGGGTTACCCCAGCCCCAAACTGGCACAGGCTCAGCACGTCACTGCAGCAGCTCGCAGGAAGGAAAACCTTGCACCCAAGTTTTGCCAAGTCCTAGGGGATTGTCATCATACCCTGGGGGAAAAAAAACCCACAAACAAAAAACCAATTTAAAAAATCACATCTACCGCAAAAGGGACAGAGCTGAGGGTGCGTTAGAGACCTGCTGAGGTTTCATTTCTGCTGTAAGAGCTTGTATTACGAAAGATCATTTCCAGAGCCAGGGGTACTAACGAATTACAGCAGCGTTTGAAGCCCAGCAAGCTGCAGGGATGGCTGCAGCTGGCCAGGTCAGGGATTCATTCTGATACACAGCACAACTCTCATCACCCACTTGCTAGCGAGGGAAGTCTGTGGCCGGGAGAGCACCTATGGGTGCTGCTGGGCCAGGGGGAGGTGGGTGTCAGACCCAAGGGGTGCATCAGGTGGGGCTGCTGGGTCTGATGCCTTCGTTACCTTCATCACACCTAGGACATCACCATGAGGGACGGCAGGGTGATGAATCTCCGAGGGTGCTGGGGCTGCTGCTGTTCAGCAGGGCTAAAGGTGGGTGGTGGTGGAGCTGCCATTGCACAAGTGCAGGACAGGGCAGAACTGGTTATGTGGTGGCAGCTGAGGAGGAGGTGGGGATCAGCCCCACATCCAAGACCAACATGAGCCAGCAGGATCCCACCGCAGCTTGTAGGGAGCGTGCCGGTGTGCTTGGGCAGAGGCAGGCACATGGCATTGCTTGGTCCTGTGCTGCTGCTGGGACCAGGGACCACCTGGGAGAAGAGGAGAAATAGTGGGCTGAAAACCCTGCGGGGGAGGCTGAGTTTTGGTTTCTGGGGAAAACTGTCAAATCCCTAAGAGCCTCTTCCTTTGAACTGCAGCAAAGGTGGGAGTCACGATGCTCACAGCAGAGCAGCAGCCATAAAGAGAGTTTGCAAAGCCACAAGGCAGGCCAGCAGATTTGGGGTTGTAGCCCTAAAGCTGCTTCCTTGCTGAGTTCCATTTTCAAAAAGAAACTTTAACCTCAATTTACATCTGATTTTCCACCACACACAGGCAAAGCCATGCAGTCCCACTGACCCAGCTGAGATTTTAGGGATGAAAGGAGATGCTGACTTGCCCCTTGCGCTGTGGATGCAAACACCTCCAATTTAGCAGGAAAAATACGTTAAAGACTCAGAAATCCTGCGGCACGCAGCAGGGCAGCTGGAGGGGATCAGCATAATCCCTGGAGCAGCAAGCTCTCGCCAGTGGCTGCCGACCCTGCAGCCATCCCTCACCCCAGGCAGCATGGGGGTCCCGTGAGCGGACCCCACTGCCTCCACAGGCAGCTGCTCATCCCAAAGGAGCCCTAGGGATCGGGCCCCTGCTGCTGCCCTCGTCCAGCCTCCAGCCCCTCTACCCACAGGACAGAGCCCAGTCCCAGCTGGCACCTGGAAAGGCCAAATCTGGCCCCCAGGGTGGTCTTCCCATGTCACTGCCCCTAAACAAGGGGAAAACTGCCCATTTTAGCGTGGCACAAGGACACACATACCAGGCTGGCAGGACCCAGCAGCCACAACTGCTCCCTGCTGATCCCTCTGAGGTTCCCTCAACCTGTGGGGCAGAGCACACCGCAGCCCCCAGAGGGGCCTTTTCCAGCCCCAAATCCAGGAGCTGTTTGCAAAAGTTGCAGTATTTGCACCCCAGGGCTGTGGTGGGGGGCAGAGCCCCCATGGTAGCCCCTCTGTCCCTACAGACACCCACCCTGCGCACCCTCCTCCTCCTCCTGCCCTGGGGAGGAAGGAGCAGGCTGCAGGAGCTGGCAGTGGGGCACCATCAGCTCCCCTGGTGCTGCAGCCAGATACCCCAAAACCACCATCCCCTCTCCCCTGGCATCACCAGGGCTGCAGAGATTCACTTTTTTAATACCTGGATTTGGGTGGGGTTTCCAGCCCCCTCTTTCAGGCCAAGCACATTTGAGTAATTAACTTAATAACGATTAATTATCACCATCCTCTCCCCAGCAGGGAAAGCTTAAACACTGTCCTCTTTTCTTTTGGGGGTCTGGCAGAGCCACGGGGTCCTCAAGAAGGAAAAACGTGTGTGTTTAACAACTCACCCCAGTCCTCCTCTGAGCCCGACGGCCGAACCAGCAGCTCCATCTGCAGGCAAAGCCCTGTCTCCATCACCCCGAAAGCAGCTCCGTCCCCCCAGATTCAGGCCCTGGCACAAGGATGTTTGGCACATCCCAGGTTCCGTGGCCAAGCAGCTCCCATGGCTGCTGCCAGGCTGGGAGCTCGGCTCTGGTTCCCACTCACCCACCCGCAGTGGGGTTGCCCCACGGCCAGCCAGGCCATCCCAAACCCTCCATCCCTGTGGGGCTGTGGGATGAGGAAAGAGGGATGAGCTCGGGAGCCTTGGGGCAGGCACCAGAGGGAGTTGCAGCTCCGTGCAACGGCTGCTCTTGCTGTCATTTTGCCAAAAGAGCAGGATGCTCAGCACCGGGCTGGTGGGCTCCCAAAAGGCGAGACCCAGCCTGACCCCTGTGCTGGGGCAAGGAGCTCTCAGCAGGTGCCGGGGGTGGCACAGCCAACAAGCCCCAGCCCGTGGGGTGCAAAGTCCCCTCCCAGGGACCAAGACCTTGGGTGCAGCCCCAGCCTACCTCCAAGCTCCAGCGGTGCCTGGCTGGGACGGGGCTGGCAAGGGTGGTAGATGCCGGATCCGTCTGGGGCCATTCAGTAGCTCACATGCTCCCAGCCCTGCTGGGACGTGGCAGCGTCATGCTTTTTAGCCTTAAATAAGTACCCTCCTGAGATGTCCCGTTGTTTGCAGGGCACAAAGGGCCACTTCGGGCGATGGCAAACTTCCTGCTTGTGCTCGGCAGCTCCGGGAAAAAACTGGATCCCAGTGCTGGCTAATCTGGCCGATCTGTTTGCGCCAGGCGGCACGGCACAGACCAGACTGCGGTGAGACAGAGCAAGCAAAGCCATGCTGCCCTCTCCCAGGTCATGCATGGGCTGCCAGGGAGGCACCATGGACGGAGGCCAATGGTCTTATCCAGGCTCTGTGTTGGTCCAGCGCTGCCTTGCACCGCCCAGCACCTTGGGAGGGAAGCGGCTAAACAACAGAGCCCCGCAAAGGGTACTGCCCAGCCAGAAAGGGGGTGCAAACCCCACACCCCCAGTGTCATTCACACCATCCTTTGCATTGCTGCCATGTTTTTCTCATCCCTGTTTGACTCCCAGAGGGTGCTGGGGGGTCGCACGTGGGGAACGGCTCTGTTAGCCCTCAACGATGCTCACTTTGGGGTGAGAACAGTTGGGATTTACCTACCAGCAGCAGGCAGGTATGGAGGTATCAGTTTAGCTCCTTGGTGCTGCAAGCTTTAGGGGCCACAAGGCATGGCAGGACTTGAGCCCTCCCAGCTCTGCGGATGGGACGATGGTTCTCCAGGTCCTGGCCAGGGCAGCGTGCTGCTGTGCCACAGGGATGGACCACCATGAGCATCCCCCACCTGCAGAGCAGGGATGGACCCACAGGACTGCCCGTGCAGAGTGGGGGGCTCTTCCTTGTGTGGGGTTGGACACATGGCGGATACCAGCTACACCACGGAGGGGAATGCAGCCACCTTCCTTCTCCCCTTTTCAGCAGCCATCTGCAAACACGAGAACCCTAAGGCTCAGGACAAGCCCCAGGTGTCAGTCCCTGCCTTCCCAAGGCTGCAGGGCCAGGTGAGACCCGCAGCAGCAGCTGGTGCAGGAGGTTTACTCAAAGCATATGAAAACCAAACCCGGTGTAAATCCCAGCCCCGAGCCCTCAGACTCAGACTCTGCCCAGGGCTCAGAGTCACAGCACCAAAACCCATCCTTGCCCATGAGCACCCCAAATGCCTCCAGTGACTTGCTGCACATCCACCACCGCCTCTTTCAGCCACCACCGCTGGAATATCCCGATACCGTACCCAGACCATGTTTTCAGTTTTATATATCAGCAGTGAATAAAGCAGTTGTCATCCACCCCCTGCTGCAGCCTGGCTTAATTTCCAAAGCCTGGCTGGAGGTGTCAACTAATCACAGACTTCCTCCACTTAGCAGCTCAGGGCGAAGGTAATCACTGGTTTGGGTGCCTCTGCTCTTGCCCGGACCGAAACTGCTTGCCCCCACCCCTCGGTCCCTGGCGTCACTGCCTGGCCTGGTGTTACCCAACACGGGCGCGCGGTGGAGATGCCACGAGCTCTGTCCCACTCTGCTTCCAAAATGCCGAGCCTGCTGCTGGTGGTGCCACCAAGGGATGGCCAAGCCCTCTTGCTCACCAGCCTGGCAGCCCTTCTGCGACCCCGGAGGACTGGGGGGTCCTATCCTGGCAACGATGGGTCCCAAGGAGGGAACCAGCCATTGCTCCAGCGCCAGTCATCAGCCAGCGATTGGAAAAACACTCCTGGGAGCAACATTGCACCTCCAGTCATCAAAAATGAAATACATTTTCCCTTGCAATCACAGAAATGCCCAGCCCAGCCCCCAGCTCCCAGGTGTCCTCTTGGTCCCCAAGCCAAAGCCACCAGGGCCATCCATGCACGTGTCCCCGTGGGCAGGCACCCAACCCGGCAGCTCCCTGGCAGCCGCCCACACGAAACTTTTACCACTCGGTGCAGGTAGGGTAACTCCAGGCTCCATCCTCTGCCCTCTCTAGGAAAGAGGGATGTTCCCAGCCTCCTCGGCACGTGGAGGGAGGATGAGGACCCTGGCGAGGTTGTGCCGGGGGGAATGGCACTGCCCGGCACTTGCTGCCTCGGGCTGATCTGCAGCCGAGCGAGGGCTGTTTGCCGGGGTGACTCCGTGCCACTACCCACAGCTGCTTTTCAGGGCCAGGTCTCCCTGCCAGCTTCGTGGGCCAGAACTCTCTTGCTTTCTTCCCCAGGAGTACTTGGACACGCTCTGGCAGGCCTGTTGCACCTGCCCAGTTTAAGAAACCACAGCTAAGGTGGGTGCAGACCAGTGCCTGTCTCTTGACTCCATCGCTGCTCTCTGTGGGATCAGGAGATGTTGAATTCATGGAAACCAGGAATTCCTGCAAGACAAAAAGCTCCCCACTCATTAAGAAGCCCATGCACGGATTTAATTAGCAAGAGGAGAGATTGCACGATGCTACTCCTGCACCTGGGATGGGCACTACCCTCTGCCGGGCACGGGACTGTGCTCTGCCTCAGCATCGGCTCTGCCCTGGCATGGGTGGTTGGTGCCATCCTGGGTGCCAACAGCAGCTGGGTGCCGTGGTCCTGGGCTGCTCCAGCCAGAGGGGAAGCGAGGGCAGCTGGGGTGTGATGTAACCTGGCGTGCCTGGGAGGCAGTGCCTGGAAGGGAGTGAGCCGCCCAGCTGGGGTGGGAAGCCAATGCGCTGTGTCACTCCTTCGGGCTGGAAATTTGGTCGGGAGCCAAATGGCTGCCCAAATCCAGCTGGACTCCAAGAATGTGCCCCCATCTCCCCAGGTCTCGCACAGCTGTAACCTACTTCCCCGCTTTTGGCTGCTGAGGGGAGGTGATGGTTGAGCTGAGGGGCCTGGGAGAGGGTCCGTTGTCCCAGCTCCGTCAAAAATGGCTCCATCTCCCTGCCAGGCTTGGGGACTTGTCCAGCCAATACCCCGTGTGCCCACCTTTGCCCTTTAGACATGGGGCACCCCCCCGGGGCAAGGGGGACTGACCTTCTGGGGCTGAGCTGTCCCAAGCCCACCCTCCCTGGGCAAAAGCCCATCCTTCCCCAGGGAAGAGCCCATCCTTCCCAGTAGGCACAGGCAGCCCACCGGAGCCCTGCCGAGCTTGCCTCCTGCAGGTGCCACCACACTGAGGGCAGTTTTTGTTTCTCCTTCAAGACGAGCTCCCAGATGCACCCTGCCAGCCAGAGGGATAACTCACACACCGCCTGGCAGCTATTTCATCAGCACGGCCGGACCCATAAAACCAGTTAGCTTGGAAAAACAGGGACTCTTCTAATGATACCTTTGGAGCAGTGGTGCTCCGGATCCCAGTCCACCAAGGGAATATCTGGAGGAGCCTGGAGGACGTTGCGGGTCGGCTCTGGCTGGCAGGCGGCTGCAGCCCCAGCCCTGCCAGCAGCACTAGCCAAAGGAGCCGTCCTCCAACCCCAGTGCCCAAAACCCAGCATTTTGCAGCCTCCTAGGAAATCGCAAACACCAGGAAAGCTGCTAATCCCGCAACCATTTTTGCCACAGAAGAAAAGTCTCCCCAACCCCGTTCCTCCAGCTTTCCCCCTGCCACCATGAGCCGTTGCAGGCAAATCCAAGGTGCTGCTCCTTAATCCCAACCTGGGGAAGCTGGAGCCACCCTGACCCAAGCAGCTTCACTGGTGCATTTTATTACCGACTTCAGCGAGGCCCTGCTGGGATCGGGGTCAGCGGCAGCCGGAGCTCATGGCAGGAGGGCAAAGTGGGGCAAAGCAAAAGAGGGAGGAGGCCCATGGAAAAAAAAAAAAAGGGCTTAGAATAGAAACCAGGTTAGGGCTAAACTGTGGGTGGTAGGAGCTGTCACAGCATGTAAAGCTGGCTGCCACTGCCAGCCCAGGGAACCTGGGGGGCCCTGAGCCATCCTCAGCATCCCTCACCAGGTCTGCAGGGGTGCCCGTCTGCCAGCCCTGGGAGTCGAAGGCTGGAGGGCACAGGGGTAGAGGGGTGGTGGGTATGAGCCTGAGTGCAAAATGAACGAGAGCTCAGCCCTAAAACCACCCTAAACCAGCCCCTTCATCCTGCAAGGGCTCTTCTGGTCCATTGGATAACCTTGGTTCAGGACTGCCCTTCCGGAGGGTCCTTGCTGGGGCAGCTTGACAGAAACTCAGATAGCACTTCTGCAGAAAAAGTAGGTTGTTTTTTTTCTCCTTTCTTCCTGAATGGGAAAGGAACAATCAACAATGAGCCAAGCTTAGCACAAGGCGAGATAAGACCCACCTCCCACAGCACTCGAGGCAGCAAGGCAAGTGTCACCGGGCACTTGGCACAGTCCGGAGGGTTCCCCCAAAGTACACAGAGGGTTCACAAGAAGCCACCAGCACCACCCTGGCACCTGCCAGCCCAGGGAGCCCACGGGCAGCTGGATCTGCTGGCAAATACAGGAGCTGTTGCGTGACCCTGTCCCCGGCTGGGCCGTGGCCAGCTGGAGCCAGACAGGGAGCTGATAGCGGGATTTACTGAGCGAGGCGGGAGGTGGTTCTGGGAATAGCCCCACTGCCTGGCACGAGCCCACTTCCAGACCAGGATGTTGCCTTCCAGTATGTGGCATAGGTGATGCCCTTGGAAAACCAGGCAATTTGTTGAGGGAGAGGTGACTTAGACTCATGTTTCGTTGGAAAAAGGCGTGAAAACGGCCTCCTTGAAGCTGATGAAAGCTCCCCATGGAGCACTAGGTTCAGCCTGCACGTGGACTGATGGCTTTCCCTAGCCCATGGACCACTTGCCATCCAGGATTTCACCCCATCTGCTCCAGACTGGGAAAAAAACCTGGTCAGCCATGGCAAAAAATATGCCCATGACCTCTGTTTCCTCCAAACAGCAGGTCTCCCTTTCCTATAGTAAAAAGTCCTGTGGTCAACAAAATCACCTTTCCAGAAAAGTCCATAATGATATCACAAGTGGGTTCCTGTGCCCATCCCATGCCCCACCGAAGCACCAGGCTCGTTGCCCTCAGTCCCTTGGGAAGGCTCTGCTAGTAGCAGGGCTGGTGGGGAGCCGGGGTGGCGACAATGTCTAGGGCGAGGTGGCAAGTGCTGCCAGCTCTCCCTCCTTCTTTATATACAAACTCATTTTGGAGAACAAACAGCATAAACAGTTGGGGTTTTTTTTTGGCCTTCAGTTCCAACATGGCCTTATCGTGCTGTCAAGGCTGGGGCAATTCTTGGCATCATCCGTTCCTGGGGTGGTGAGAAAGGAGCTTATGGTTGCCTTTGGAGAGGAAGGCAGGCAGCCTGTGCCACCTCCTCCAGCCCCTGGTGTCCATGGGATGCCTGGGGAGGGCTGGGGACCTGCTCGACCCCTACCCAGCATGGAAAGCCACCCAGGAGGCACCCACAGCACCCAGCCCCTTCACCTCCAGCAGGGTCGAGCCAGCCCCAGCTCGGGGACACTGTCCCTGGCCACAGGGCTGGTGCTCCCTGGGGAAAGGCGGTTTGAGCACGTGGCATTCCTGCCCAGTGGAGCTGAGCGCAGCCCCGGGCCGGGTGACTAACGCCTTCGGCCAGCTGTCTGGAATACCGGGGGCTGATGCTGATCTATCACCTGGTGCCGGCAGGCAAGGAGGTGTGCTGCTCCGCTGGCACCCAGGGCCCCTCTCGGCTCCTCCAAAGTGCCTCCTGGGGAGGGTCAGAGAGCCTCTCCCTGCTCCTGTGAATGGGGCTGACCCAGCTCAGCACCGTGTCCCAGCGCCATCCAGGCTCCCTTTCTTTTCTGTGCCCTCTCCCACCCACTCACTCCAGGCAAGGGGTCTCCCTGCCCTCCTCCTGCCATGGCCATAGGACGCTGCTGTCCTCCACCCCAGCCACCCCCAGGCAGAGCTCTTGGGCACATGGACACCACCAGACCATCTTCACCCCTCTCCAGGTTGGCTTTTGTCCCTCTATGGGCTGCCCGGCCCCACCGTGCTCCTCTAGGAACCCTGTGCATACTCCGTGGGTATTGCTCTGGGGTGCCACTGCCACCCAGAGCTTTCATGAGGGATGCCCCGCACAGGGCAGGGGGACGGGCTGTCCCCATTCCTGCAGGCGTTATCCCGCAGCCAGAGCAGGGCTCCTGTCACAGACATGCCGATGTTGCTGCCAGCACCCTGCCCGCACGGGCTTGTGTAACCTCTTACGTCAGGCAGCGCTGGGCCACGGCAGAGCCAGCTCCTGCTTCTGTCCCTGCCTGTGCTGGCCCAGCACCACCGCTGGTTCTGGGGACCAAAGCTCCGGTATCCCTCTCCCTGGAGATCCCCACACCTGCTGGGTGCCCCATGGGCCCCACTGCCCAGCAGCCTTCCCATGGGGATGCTGGCAGGCACTGTCACCTGGTCCCCACAGTGACCCAAGGATGCTTGTCCCCCACCTCAGGACCCTTTGGGGCACAGTCCTGCTTTACATGGAGCAGCCTTTGCCATTGTCTTCAAAAGCAACAACAAAACAAAAAAAAACCAAACCAAAAAAAGGGGGGTGGGAGGGTGTTTTTATGCTTCTCCCAGGAGAAAGGGGGCAGGATGGGGGCAGGATGCGGCCAGGGCTGTTCCCTGACCAACAGCAGAGACAAGTCCAGCAGAGCCCAATGGGTGCCCAGAAAGCCTCCACCTCCCCAGCCATCCCTGCCCTGCTTTCCAAACCCGACCAGCTGGGTTTCGGGGTGCTGGAGCTGTGCCAAAGCACCAGGCCAGTGGGGTGAAGGCATTCCTTGGCACCGGAGTGGGCAGAACACTACGCCAAGAACAGCACATGCTGCTCACTGCCCCCTTCCCAGCTCCCAAAACACGAGCAAGACCCCTGGGGAGATGTTGTCTGGGAGTGCAACCAGTGGCCAGCTCATGGCTGCGTGCCAGTACCCTCGAGGGCTGTGCAGTGCCTGCAAAACCCACAGCGAGGGTCCGTATGCCCCTGGGCATGGGTGGCCAAGCCCATCCGCTGCTGTCGAGCAGCCAGTGTTGCCCCTTGGGCATCGCTTTTGGGTTGCCAAGTGCTGCGGGGTTTGCTTTGGTGCTCGGTGCTCTTATGTAAGGAAGTGGGAGAGAGGTGGGGGTGAGCCCTGCTTTATAGGTCAGAAAATGGAGGTGCAGGGCAGTTAGGGGATTGGGCTAGGTCAGCCCATGAGTCAGTGGCAAAGGAGGGACCGGCGCGGCGGAGGCTTTATTAGCGGGTGAGGGGTGGAGCAAGGCTCCACAGGCAGGCGAGGAGCCACGGCATCGACGGAGCAGGGTCACGCTCTCCCACCTGGCACGTCCCCCACCAGCACCCCAACCTGCCGGCGATGCGCCCCCAGCCCCGCTCCTCCTCCTCCTCGCCGTGCCCCTGAGGGGCGGCTGAGCCGCTCGCCCCCCGCCGCAGCCCCGCACTCACCCACGGCGCAGCCAGGAAGGCGGTGATGGAGCAAGGTCAGTGAAACAGGTTTCTCCTCCTCAGTCCCTCGAGCAGGCGTCCTTCCCCGTGCGGGCTGGGGAGCTGCAGACTTGTTGACAGCGGCTCTCGTTAGCTCGGTTATTGAGTGGGGCCAAGGGCTGGGCTCTCAGCTCTGCAGGTAGCGGCTCAGATGGGGCTACAGCTGCCCCATGCATCTCCCTGCACCTCCCCGGGTGGGTGGCTGTGCTGCTCAGCCTCCCCTGGCCCTGTGGGACCCCGCGGGAGCCCCCCGCTCCGGGAGGTGCACTCCGAAACACCAGCAGGGCCAGGATGGTTGTAATAACGGGTATCTGCATGGGAGCTCTGCTGTGCCGGGGACCCCGACGGGTTTGGGACCCCGGTGCCGTAACCCCCAGCTGCCAGCACACCAGCCGAGCGGCCGGTGCCTGGCTCAGGGGTTGTTTGTGGCTGTGGAGAAGGGTCAGACTAGGGGATTTATCACAACGGAGGTAAAAGGCAGTGCCCAGGCCAGCTGCCAGGAGCCTTCCTCTGCCCCCATCAAGCCTTTCGCCGTCTTGCTGGAGTTCCTGCATGCTCCTCTTGCTTCCCACCAGCACTGCCCACGGCCGATGGCACGGCATGCCAGGGACAGGGAAACGCAGAGGTCAGCCATCCTGTCCATGGGCGCGTTTCCAAAACTCAGCTGGAGAGCCCGGGGCAGCGTCCTGGCAGGGTGAGCGTGGGCGAGGGTCCCCGCTGCCAGCACCAGGTTTTGCTGTGACATGACCGCGCCAGTCAGGCTCTGCTGCCGCTTCCCAGTGGTGAGATAATGGGTGGGGAACAAAGGGATCTTGTGGCAGCCAGATCTGTTCCTGGCGCCTCCTGCGAGGGCAGAGCTCGTCCTTGGGCGAGAGCAGCGTCGTGTTGAGCCCAAGGCGCTGCTGGCAATGCCTTGCTGCAACCTCCACCTGGGCACCGGCAGGCTGCAGCCTGGCCAGAGCCGGGGAGGGGATGCCAGGGAAATCCATCCCACCACAGCTTAAACGCTTGTGTAGGACGTGCTGGCTGGGTTTAGGTGGTTTCTGGGCTGGATTCCCTCCTTGCAGCCCTGCACTGGCTGCTCCAGCCTAGCACAGTACTGTATGGGGTTGGGTGGTCCAGCCTTTGCCCGGGTGTCTCTTCTGGTGACGGCTGCTCCTGGTCCCACCAGGACCTTCTGGGCTGGGCGGCTCTGCCGGCTTGGAGAGCGCTGGTGAGTTGGAGCTTGGTGTCCTGCATCAGGAAAATACGGTTGTCAAAGCGCATCCTAAAAGCTTAAAACTTAGACACAGACCAGGGAGCAGGAGCGGTCGGAAGGTTGGCCCTGTCCTTCCAAAAAAGTGAGAGATGACGAGGAAAGCTGGGATCGCTACCCTCAGAGCCACCCTGGGGCCCAGGCTGGCATCACAGGGCTCTGCCAGGAGCATGGGCTCCTGGTGCCCCAGGGCAGGCGGTGCATCTGGCTCCACACCAGCTGAGGGTCCCACTGTCCCCCCACTGTCTTTGCCACCCAGATTTCTCCCAGCAAAGCGCCCAGGGCTGGACGTACAGGCTGTCAGGTGAACCGATCATGCAGTGCTGGTGCTTGCTCCATCCGACCACAGGGTCTCAGCCAGCAGCACTATGGAGGAGCTGGTGCTGGCATTGTCCCAGATACTTTGGGTTTCCCATTGCAGTCACCTCCGGGACCCACGTCCCCCACCACTGAGCTGGTCCCTCTCTCACACGGGAGATGCTGTGTCACTGGGGGCTGTTCAGAGCTGCTCAGTGCCCTCACCCCAGCATGTGAGGGGGCACGGAGCCAGCTCTGTCGCTGGGGTTGGAGTTGAGTCCTCCCAGAACACAGTTCCCCATCCTCACCGCTGGTTTCAGGGCCATGCCAGTGGGAGCCAGGAGCCTGGCTGTCATGGGGGACCAAGGATTTCAGCAGCTGAGGACAGAGATCAGGCGGTGCCTGTGCTTGGAGCACACTTATCCCCAGCAGTGCCGTCAGTGCTCAGCGGGATGAATCCAGACTAATGCCACACTTCACCCCAAGCAAAGGTCCCCCCAGCCTGAGGTCCCCAGCTGTGAGCCCTTAAATCCCTCCCCCTCTCTGTGCTGGTGGGGCAGGAGCCTGGGAGAAGACATCTGGCTCTTCCCACTCCAGGTGACCCCGTAGCTGCCCCATTAGCCTCCAGCTCACCCGTCTGAAGCACCGAGGGGCCCTGGGGGGGTCTCGTGGTGGGGGCATTTCCTTGCATGCTTCTGCAGAAAAAGCTCCATACCCCTGCTGAAGCTGAAAAAAGTTATTGCAGCCACAAGTACCCAGTTACAGAGCAAACCCACGCTCTGGCCCTGCACCGAGTCCCGTGGGAGGTGCTGCCCTGCTCCTGACCCTCATTCAGCCACACTTAGGGATTTTAGCTTAACACCCAAGAGGGAGCGTGTCCCTGCCTTGAGCAAATAGCCTGCCTGCTCCAGGCACTGCAGGGCAGATGGGCCTGGGGCACCAGCGATGCCCCACACCTTGCTCTGCCCTGGCTCCCCCCCCAGGGATACTCAGTGCCATCGTCTGGTGCATCCCTGTGCTCCTCTGGCCACCCTGGCTGAGAGCAAACTGGGGTGATAGGTACCAAAATGATGGGTACCAGGGGGCTCGCTCCAGCCCTGAGATACTTGGCAGAGCCCATGGCATTGCCAGGTATTTTGCTAACATTTATGAAAACAATTCACCCTGTTAATACCTAAAGCCAGCATTAAAAGAAAACAACACTCCACTCCTCCTGCTTTCCCAACCCACTCAGCAGCTCGCTCTCAGGGAGGACATGCTGAGCTGTGTTCATGTTGTTGCCTTTTGGGGCACTTTGGTTTTGGGAACAGCCATGGAGAGTCCCAAAAGCTGTTGCAAAGCCCCTGTGAGGTGCTGCATCCAGCCCAGGCTGTATTAGTGCCATGTCCAGCCCTGTGCGTGGCTGCCAGGAGGAACTGTGCAAGGCATGGTCAAGCTAGAACGTGCCACAGGTGGTCTGCATGGAGCCCCTTCCCGCTCTTCTCCATCCTGGCCGTCCACCTTCCCACAGCTGCGCGTTACTCAGCCGCCCAGCCAGGAAGTGAATCCCTGGCGGGATGGGCAGGAAATAGTTAAGCAAGTGGCATGCAATGGCCCCTGCTGATGTGGCAGGTCCTGGACCCCATTGTCACCCTGTCACCCTTGGTGTGGGCACCACAGCTCTCACCAGCTCCAGGTGAGGCTGGAGGAGAGGACCATCAGGCAGGGCTGAGGACTAGGTGCTCCAGCCCAAGGGAGATGCGTCCCCGTGGTCCTCTCTGCCCATAGGACATACCTGGTATCCTGCAGGTGATGTCCTTTCTGTGCCCATGCCAGCCCCGTGTGGCATGACTGAGCACACCTGTCACCCAACGGGAGCAGCCCATAACCCCGGTGCTGCTAGCAGCCTGGGGAAGCAGCCGCACCCCACCCCAGGCCAGCCATGGTACCCAGCAGGTGAGCAGGGATGCTGCAACACTCACTCGGTGCCTGCAAACCCACATCTCCAAAAGCGCTGCTGCACACCCTCCGTCATCCCCAAAAGTCTCCCCTGCCTTCTCCCTCCTGCAGACCATGGTCTGGGGGGCCCAGCCTAAAGACAGGGAGGCAAAAGGACCCGAGTGACAGTGAGTGCCAACACATCCCCCTCGCAACAGCCGCATGGGGATAAGGGCAGGGCCTGTGCATCGACATCACTTTTGTGAGCGATGCTCCTCCAGTTGAGGAGTTGGGGCTGTCTGACTCAAGGCTGGGGTGTCCATGCCGCGGCTGGACTGCTGGCACAGCCCCTTGGCCTCTCTCCGCTCCCTACACACCACATCCCGCACCACCAGAGACAGGGAAATACATGTCCAACCTGAACCCAGGGGACTGGTTTTGCTGGGAAGCCCGATTTAGCACAGGCACGGGGCATTTTGGTGTTTGCGGCTTGGCGTGTTAAGGGATGCCCATCCCCAAGATCCCTGGTCCCTGCCAGGGAGATGCTGCCATCCACTGCCGCGGTGCCCGCAGGATCTGCGCCGTGTCCAAGCGCCCAGGCACCACGGGCAGTATGACGGCCGGTGTTTGCTCGCTGACTGCACCAGGTCGGGGAAACCTGCTGCCTGGCTCGGTTTCTGTTTGGGAGGATAGTTAAGGGTGTTCTCCAGGGTGTGCCAGCCCCGGCCTCCACCCTGCTTTCACAAGCACGCTCTCCGAAAGGAGCTTGTTGTTCTCAGCTACGGAGCAGACGCAATTAGCACCATCGAGGTTCCCCCGCAGAGGCCAGGCTCCATCTGATGTGATGATCCATCCAGTGATGGGGCCCATCTGTGCTGAGGACCTGGCACAGCCGAGGACCCGGGGACAGCCGTGTCCCCTCCCCATGCCCAGGCCAAGTGGCACCGACTCCATCATGAGCCTGGTGGGATGCAACAACCCAGGTGGCCAGGGGGAGTTGGACATCAGGGGATATCTCCTGGGCTGGGGCATTTGAACACCCTGTCCTGCAGCAGCTGTATGCTTATGCTTTGTGGGAGACAACCTGGGTGGAAACCAAGGACCAAACCTAAAGCCAAGCAAGAGGCATGAGCCCAAAGAGCAGGCACTTGCTCTGGGGCTGCAGGTGCCTCTGACGGCCACCCCCATGCCCACAGACCATCCTCCTCATCCATCCCTGGGTCAGCTGTGGGCTTAAGCCTATCTCTTGGGCTCTACAACACTGTGTTGGTGCCACAGCTCAGTTCTGGTCCCTCCCTACAGTCGTGGGAGTGACTGTGTTGGGCTTGGGGCTCAGCAATCTCAAGCCGCATTTCTGGGCTTGGTCTTAGCTGTGCAGAGATGTGTCCCGTGGCACTTGGGTACCATCACATCACCAAACCTTTTCACTGGCTCTTTGGAGAAAAGACAAGTTGAGAGAAGGGATCTGTCAGGTCAGCATCAGCCCAACATCAGCAACTGCTTGGGTGCTCCTAAACAAAAAGGCAAAGTCAGGGAGGTGCAAACCCCAGCTGCCCAGCAGATACCCCAATTACCTGCTGCAAAAGGCTCCAGTAGGTGTAAAGCCAATAGATCCACTTCTCCCTGTCATCCACTGGGATAAGCTGGTCCCTATCGTACTGGAGTGACAGCGATGCAAGCCAGGGCAAATCACTCCTGTGTCAGGCACAAACCCAAAGGCTCAATTCATCCCCGGGGGAACTGGAGCTGGGAGCTGGTCTGTGGCGAGCAGCCAGTGCTCTGCTGGTTATCCAGAGCAAGAGCAGAGGGCTTGGATGAGGTCACACACGTGCACGAGGAAGGAGGTGAATGTCGCCACCATAACCTCACCTGAGAATTGGCTTTAGGTCCTGCTCACACTCACAGCAGGACTCGGCAGCCGTCCTTCTGCCGCGTGGCATCCCCGCTGCCTCGCAGCCCCAGTGGGCTGTGGGTCCCATCCTGCTCTCCCAGGCCCAGTCCCGGCAGAGGGAGCTGTGACATTAGCGAGCTGAGCCACCGCTCTCCCTGCTGGGGTGGCAGCCCCGGGCTTTGGAGAGGGACCAAAGAGAACAGTGCTGGGGCCCTGGCGCCGTGCAGCCTTCAGGAGAACTCGCCGACTCAGCACATCTGAGTGCTTGCCCTTTTGCCTGGAAATCAAGCCAAGAGTTATGCAGAACTTGTCATTTCAAATATAAAAGCACTTTCAGCTCTAAAAGTCACTTCAAAAACCTCTTTCTCAGTTTGCATCTGTGCAGAAAGACCTTGAGCCTTCAGTGCAGCCGTGTGTTTTGGCTGCCGTTGGAGCATCTGTGCGCAGTGGCTTGAGGCTGGGACCCCACACCTCTTCTGGTGGGGCTCCAGCTGCTTGAGGGGCAGCACAACAAACATTCACCTTGCAAAGAGTATTTCTTGCTTGCAAAGAGTATTTCCCGTGTCCCGTCCCCACCACGTCCGTACCCCCCCGGGGCATGCATAGGAAGGGAGCAGCACAGCTTCACACCAAACCAACCCCCATCCTCCAAACAACAAAACCACAGCCTCCGCAGCTCCAAAGGGACAAGCATGGTCCAGATCCGAGGCAGACCTGGGGTAAGCACCTACAGACTGCCAGGAGTCATTGTGCTCAGGTCATTCCTTATCATTTGCAACCCTGAGATAAGGCTGGATAAGCAGTACCAGTAACAACACGCAGCATTTCTCTGATCTGGTAGTTTGTATCACAGCCTGAACAGGCACATTACCAGCACTCCGTGGCAAGGGGCTGTTGACTCTCTCCCATCATGATATGTCACTGCCCAGGTCCCCATCCCACTGCTGCACGCCAGAAACACTCCTGCCACCCAGGAGCCAGCCCTAGATCATGTATGTAAAACGGTGCAGTGGAGCTGAGGGCTCAGAAAGAGTGCAGTGGTCGGCGAGAGTTGCAATGGGTCTGTGCAGAACACCTAACATCAGGGTGCAGAGCTGCATTTTGAGCACCGATGCATCAGGGGTGCTTGGAAGAGGCTCTGGGCTGCAGCCCAGTTCAGTCCTGGGAAGATCCTGGAGGTGAAAGTCGAAGTGCTCCACACACAAAGTGCTGATGCAGCTCAGTGCCCTAGAGAGATGGGACAGAAGCACTGCCTCCGTGGGACAGCCATTTGACCCCTGGAAGGCAACTACTGACATGTTCAAACCCCCAGCTTCATTTTGGATTGCTGTCCTCAAGACAGCACAGGCTGGACTCACAAACGTGCTGACTAAATTCAGGGCTGGCTCGTCTGAAGCTGAACAGCCCCAAGCCACCGTAATCAAAACTCCCTTCCAAAAACACAGCATCAAACAATGCAACTGAGAACCAGGAGAGAGACCAGGACTCTCCATCCCTCTGCCCCTCCAGCCCAAACCCCAAATCAACCACTTTCTCAAGAAAGAATGGATTGTAATGATTTATTTTGGGTCCCTTTGAAAATACCATCATGTATCTCCTTCTGTTCATGGCTTCGTGTGGTCTCGCAGCCTGTGCTGGCACAGTGTCCTAGGCAGCTGTGCAGCACACTTCTTCCTCCAGTGAGCAGGCAACCATCATCCCCTCAAGGTTGGCAGGTTGGAGCTGCCTGATCCGATCTCAGCACTCATCCCTCCGTACCAGCCACCGCCCGGGAGCATTGCACAGACAAGGAGCAGAGTGAGGGAGCAGGAGAGCAGTCCAGAGGGACTGGTGGGGATGGCTGTAGCTTTCAGCTGCCCCAGGAAGGGAGTCTGGCTTATGTTTTCTGGCAACTTAGAACTGGGTTTACTTCTCGATCATTAAAAAAAAAATAATAATAATAATAAAAAAAAAGATGATGATGCTATCTGCAAAGGGAAAGAGAAAAATCCATCAGCACCCAGAGGATCCAAGCCTGAGCTGTAATGAAAGCCTGCAAAACCAGCAAGAAGCACACAGGTATTTGAAGGCTAGGAAGCCCAAGCAGCACAGCGGGTTGGGGTGTCAGTGGATATGACAGTGGGGAGACCCACACTAATGGCAAGCAGACGGTCCTTCGAACCAAACCAACCAAACCCTGGAAATGCCATAAAACAGCAACAACTCCAACCCAGACATGCAATCTCCAAAGGTCTGAGCAAGATCTCAAGCATTTGGGGAAGGATTCCCAATGCCGCTGAGCACTGCTGTCAGCCCACTCCCACTGGGAGCTGTGGTTGATTTCCTAATGCTTTCAAAAGGCGAAGAGTCAAGACAAGCCTGAGTGTGGCTGAAAATCCCAGCTACGGGGACTCAGAAGAACCAGACCACAAGAGCAGGCTGCATTCATATAGGTTATGAAACAAAACAAGAGCTTCACGTCCTGCCCAGCCACATTAGGGCTGTTGAGTAACAAACTAACACTATTGCCACCTCTTCGAACTCTCATCGTTTCCACACAAGCAGGAATTTGCCCACACACAGAAGCCCTGAGGTTACCTGGACTCCTACTCTTCCAACTGGGCTGAAAACAAGACTTTACATTATCCACATCTCCACCTGCTCAAGGGTTTAATTCTTCTACTTACAGTTCAGTGTCTACAATGACATCTGGCTTCTCCAGAGTTTGTCGTCTCCTCTGGACGGCATCCACAATCTTTTTCCTGGGGCCCAACGGGATATTGATGCTCTTCAGGTCGTTGTCTGAACACAGCATGAGGGCCTCCAGGTCAATCTTTTCCTTCTTCAAGATGGAGATGAACTCAAACATGTGCAGGGAAGCCAGAAAAGTCTCCAAAGGGCTGGTGTCTGGTTCGTCATCATCATCTAAGCCCAGCTCCACCTCATCCCAGGGGAGCTCCTCCGCGTTCCTCTCCTGCAGGCTGTTGGCACTGCCAATGCTATCGTTGAGACTTGGCGAGCGCTGCAGGCGACTCCGCAGTTTGACACCCATCCCATCTGTGTTGTCTTCACCCAGCGTGCCAGCATCCTCCCGGCCAATCCCAAAGAGCCCGCTGCTGACGTAGTTGCGCCGGAACACCATGGTGCCCAGCCCGGGGCGGTTGAATAAGGAGTCGTGGCCAGAGTCGGTGCTGACCTCCGAGTGGGCTGAGTCCATGTGCAAACCCGGGTCGCTTATGGCACGGGAAACAGTGTCTTCATCCGTGAGGAACATGTCTCTGATATTACGCCGAGTCCACTCCTTGGGGCTGGCATATGTGCCCTGCTTCACAAACATGACATCATTCCCCAGCTGCAGGCCAGACAGCGACCGCACGCTTTTCCTCCCATCCTCATAGATCTTGAACGTCCCGTCCACCTGCTTCTTCTTCTCTAGCTTCTTTTGTATTTTCGTCTTTCCCTTGGCTGTGCCATGGATGGTGGCTTGTGAGTATGGCAGGGAAGTCACCATAGACATGTGTTGGAACTTCTTGCTTAAGGTGCTACTTGAATAGCTGGAGAAGCTCATGGTATCCGAATTATCCGACATCTCCTTTCTGTACCGTTTCTCCATCCTTTCGTGGTGCTTCTTCTGCAGCTTCACACAGTCCTTAATTCTCCGCTCTGCATCCCGAAAAGCCTTGTCCTTCAGTTTGCTCACCAGCTTGGGGTTGAGGCTGCTCTGCTTGGCAGCGATGGAGTCCAGGTACCGCACACACTCCATGTGCCCCTTCATGGCTGCCATGTCCAGCGGGGTGTGGTAGTCATTGTCCAGGCACCAGATGTTGGCCCCAAAAGAGATGAGGAAGGAGAGGCAGTTCAGGTGGCCATTGGCTGCTGCCAGGTGGAGAGGGGTGTTCCCCCAGATGTCACATTTGTCCGGATCACCCCTAAACAACAAGAAAAACAGCGGGTTAGTATGCAGGCATGGCTGTCAGACTCTGCCGAGGTATTCCCAGTTGTGCAGGGGCAAATCAGCACCACCAGCTGTTGCCTCCTTGAAATGTAAACCTACACTCCTCTGCCGCCCACAGCTTAATTTTAAGGGGGTCTTCTGGAGGGCTATACCACTGACACGGAATCACATGCCTGACAAGCAAGTCTGCAGTAATTTCCATGACAAGAATTTAACTCTCAGGAGACATACGTTCTTGCATCAAACCAACTCTTGGTGGAAGGCAAGCCAGTTTTTGAATAGCCCAGAAATGAGATACGGGGCTGATTCCAGCTAAGACCTTAAGCTTGTTATAAAATTTCAAATCTCAAGCATCCCATTAAATTCAGATACTATCTTCAAATCTTGGCTTCATTCAGATTCCACGGAGAGACATCCCCAAATACCTCCCTATACACCACATACTGTGTGGGGCACCATGGGGTCACACCACGATGGTAGCACCACCATGAAACGGCCATCCTCAGCAATGGTTCTGAAACCCAGCAGCTGCTGCACCCTCCCCCCCTCCTGTTTATTGGCACATGGGGAAATTCAGGGCACAAGAGGGCAAGTCATCAGGGGAGAACAAGAGCAAAGTTGCTGGCATTGGGCTTTTGTGGGGTTTTTTGCTGTAGCACGCTGGGTCTCGATTGCATGGCTTGAAGCGCGTTGGTATTAGCACATCCTGAGAATCCAGTTTCAGAGAAAGTGGAGATTAGGTTTCTGCACTCCTCAAGAGCCAGGCACTCCACTACTGCCATTAGCATCTCCTCTCACGCCGTGCCGGCCTCTTCTCCAGCAAGCTGCTGACGCGGCACCACCGCTTGCCCATGCTTCCTACCTCCCGTGACGGGGCGAACACAAACCTAGGATCCAAGGGAAGTCTGTTCTCCCGACATTCCTCTGTATTTGCGATCTGCTGAAACAGGAGCTAGTTCACACCCCTGCTGGCACCAGCCTTCGCCTGAGCGCGTGTGCTAATGATATGCAGCCAGCAGCGGTATCTGTCAACAAGGCGCTCTCCCTCCACACAGATGGATCAGGCAAAGCCTTTTATTAAGGCTGCGCAGCTCCACCACCCTCCAGAGCAGCTCCTCGTGGGCAGCAGGGCTCTGGCAGAGCTCTGGCTCTGCGCAGCTCCTGCCCGTTCCCACACCACCATCTCAAGGAGCTCTAGAGGAACCGGGCACTGCCCCTCCACCACGAAGACCTCAGATCCAAACCCTGGTGGCACCAGGAGCCTGGAAGGCAAAGGCACACTTGAGCCCTCCAGCCTGTCTTGCTTTGCTCCTTGCTGCTTTAGGACCCGCGTCAACAACACCTGGGAGCAGCAGAGCCCAGAAGCCTCTCCCCAACCCCACGTGCTCCATGCTACAGCCCGTCTCACCTGAAAGAGTCTGAAAACTACTTCAGAGAAGGAGCACAGAGACCCCAGGAGCTGAGGGGCTTCTTTCCCTCGACGCTTTGCATCTCCATCACCAGTGCCCATGCACGAGACCCAGTAACAGCCTTGCCCAGCACATTCGCCCTCCTCCTATGCGGCAGGTGGGCTCCCACCTTCTCGCTCTGGGCACAATGTTCCCAGGAACAGTGGAGCCGAAGCAGAGCCACCCGGCTGCTGCTGTGAGTAGCTTGCAATCCTGACTTTGCCACCATCTCAGCTATGTAATACTGAAGGGAAGTGATGCTGCAAAAGGCAGAAGCAACACAGACAAAGGTTAAGCTGGAGAATACTTGGACCCAGAGCTTGAGCTTCCTGGCTGTATTCCCCGAGAGCTGCCATGAAGTGCACTCAGCTTTCCCCTCCTGGGAGCATCACCAGTAGCTCCACCGTGCGTGTATCTACACAAAATTTGTAGAAACCTAGTAAGTACAACCTTAAGCCTGCTGGCTAATTCAGCAAGTTAGTCAAAAGGTTCAAAACTGTGTAAGGGCCGAAACACCCACAAACCCTGCAGGACTTTCGTATCCAGAGCCTTTGACATCTCTCATAGCAGCAGAGAAGGCTTCAAAGGTGGGTGCTAGGGAGGAGAAGGGCAGGAGATCACAGGGCTGAGGAGCCATGAAGCCAGCAGGAGAGGAGGGAGCTGCCAGTATTGTGGTAAAGCCGAGTTTCCAGGAGTGGTAACTCCCCAGCCCTCGCCTCTACCCTCGTAGTGACATGTCCAGGCTGGGAAATTCATGGGGGGATAAATATTTGATGAATTGCAAGAGAGGATTAAATTATTGATGGAGCTGGATTAAAGAGCCAGTGAAACTGGAACTGCCGGTGCTAGCGGTGGGACTCCAGCGCGTGAAGGGTTGGTTGTTTGTTTATGTGCGCTCTGAATGGCACATGTGTGCCCAGCATGTGGGCAGATGAGCACCGTGAGGGTCCCAACACGTATATGGACTCATGATGTGGGCAGTGACTTACCAGCAGACTGACTAGAAATTATCCTGCTCCCCAAGCCAAGTGTATGGATGCTCGACCCATGAAGTACATCCCAGGGCCCGTCCTCACGTCTTTCTGGTTCAGGTGGCAAAGGGCAGAGCCAGAGAGGTCTTGCAGGATTCATATTTAAGGGTCTACTTTCCTCATGCTTCTTACTACCTCAGAGAGTAAGTGAGGGGAAAGAGCATCAAACCCAGCTTTCCCTGGACATTGCCGTTGTCTAGAAACAAGAGTATTCAAGCAAAATTAGATCCCTAGGTCCTTTCGCCCTATAAATGTCTGCCGCAGGCGCTAAAAATGCATCAGAAGGAAAGAAGAATGGTGACCTGCAAAGCAGAGGTGTTTGATCCAGCACAGATAATAAACATGAGGCCCTCCCACTGGCAGGTGTCTGTCTGAGCAAAATTTCACCTCCAGGGCGCTGCACACGAGGAGATGCTGACTGCAGGGTCCACTAAGTGGGAACATATTTTAATGACAGGTGTAAAGTGCAGCACTTCTCAGCTTCAAAGCGTTTTCAAGTGCTGAGTCAACTCCTGTAATAATCATTATTAAAAACACTGTTAATTGGGCCCCTTAGGTGGACATGTGCATCTCCTGAGTCATCGTGTTTGCACTGTGACACGCACACTCACTCCCTTCCTGCCGGTTTTTCCCCTCCACTTCTCCCATAGGATCCCAATTAGCCGGGGAATCCAGCCAGCGGCACCTACATACGTCCTTCCCTGGCTGCACGTGTGAAGTTCCTCTGATAGCAATGGGCTGGCTCACCCCCTGGCTCACGGCTGTGCACAAAGGGTCGGGCCCTCAGACCAGGAGCCAGCTGGGTGCAGTGTCTCTGGTGCCCATAAAACATTTTTGGATATAGGAAGAGGGAAAAAAAATCATTTATGGCTTGAGGAAAAATGCCCACCAGCTTCAGCGCAGTCAGTCGGGGCAATGACCCAAGCAAAGACTAGGTAAGTTGGGGTTTTGCATCCAGAGCAGAGCTTTGGGTCCTATATCCCAAGCTTTATCCAGGTGGTGGTAGGTTAAGGATCTGGCTTTTCCCCAAGTTCAGATCCCCCAAGCACAGACGCTGTAGGTGAGGTTCATCTCCAGGCGCTCTGTCCCCCGTACCAGCAGAAAGCTGGGCTAGCAGTCATTGCTGCTGGTGGTTATTAATGCCGGCTGCACGCTGACAGCGCCTAGGGGCACGTCTACTGGCTCAGCACTTCGCCATGCCCAGATGCCACGCTGACTCCAAGCAGCCAGCTCAGGTGCCTCCACCCGGCTCCTTCACCTTCCCGTCACGGCAGCACCCAGGGGCAGGTCCCACCGACACGGCCACGCTGCTCCCACGCGGGGCCATCAGCCCCGTGGCATGCAGAGGATGCACATCACCCTCACGTGCCTTGCTGCAACCTCCGCTGCAGCCCTGCCCCAGCCAGGGCAATGTGACTCCCTCCAGCAGCCTGGCTGATGTCAGGAGCCATCTCGTCCCCCCCCAGCTACTCCAAAGCCACTCGCACCCCTCCACCGTTAACACCCAGAGAATCCGTGACCCCAGTTTTTGTAAGAAGGGAAACTGAGGCACGCCTCTGCAAAGGAACGTTGGATGACAGAGCTGACTGCGGACCTGTCTAACAGCAAGACACATCCTCACCTCTCCTGTGGTCCACTCCAAGGCAAGAAAGTCCTGGCCGTTCCCAGCTGAGGCCCCCAGACCTGTGGTTAACTGGAGCTGCACTGATGCCCGCACTGCCGCAGCAGTTCATAACAAACCACGCTGAACAATTACTGCCTCTGAAAAGCTGCAATACCAAATGCCAGCTGGCCTGTCTTTTCCCAGCCATCATGTTAATTGAGTTTTCTTCCCCTCATGGAGTCTAGCCACCAGGAAGAAAAAGGCTTTTTGTGTTGCAAACAAGAAGGATGAGCCACCAACGATCCCTGCATCCCAAACCGTCTCTCTGTTGGCACGGAGGCACAGACACATCACCAGCCGTTATGGACAGAGCAATAAGCCTGCTTCATTACCCCTTCTGCATGGGCTGAGACGATAAACTTTCCTCAAGGATCCACTAACGGATCTATTACACTTTCTTTCCCCCTCCTCACGCCAGCTCTACACCATGCTTTGCTGACCACCAGGCGTATGAGCGAGGCTCCTTCACTGGTGACAGAGCCTAGATAACCCCAGGTGTCCATCAGCCTGGCCTGCAGTGGGGCACAACAACCAGCGCCACAATTCCTGCCCCCAGCTGCTCCCCCCCCTCCCCCCAGCAGCCCCCCTCCCACAGCCCTGCTTGCTCAGGGTGCCTCTGGCCAGCCTCACTAAGACATTCCACAACAGCCTGGCCCCAGCACACAGTCTCCAGGCTTGTCTGGCCACCAGTACCGCTGGCAAGGAGGATTCGGTGTTTCTTGCTGCCCCTATACTCCCCCATCACCCCCTGTACCTCAGCATCCCCCTGCAACCCAGTCAGGGGCTAAGCAGTCCGTGGAGCTGCCTCCCACCCCATCCCTGCATGGAGCCAGCCCAGCCCCAAAGCTTCTGCTCCCCCAGGCACCACTCCACGCTGCGGTCCCACACTCTCCTGCCTCACGGTGCAGGGCTCTCCATGCCAAATGAGGAAAATTTTGACAGCAGAGCCCCAGAAGAAATACCCTGACATTTTGGGACACCCAGGGGTCCTCCCTCTTGCATCCCAATTGTTATAGTGCAGGTGTAATAGTAACATACCCAACACGGAATTAAGTTTCATCTCTGAACAAGACTTAAATACCACTGCACGTCGTCCTAAGCACTAGCAGAAAATTACAGGGTCTGCCCACGGGCTGTCCTGGGTCCTGCATGATTCCCCCTCTCTGGCACCGCTGTCCCCAGGCTGGGGCTTTCCTGCCTCCCGCAGACCCACAGCCAGCTCCTGGGAGCAGAGGTGTGCCTGCCCCTGCCCCGAGCTAAGCGGCAGGGCAAGGAGGCTTCACTGCTCTCTGCATGGTCCTGGCCGAGGATCTGACACATGGAGATGGATGCACGGATGTAAAAGCATCCTGCAGCCCCACAGACACGCACACTTTGCTCCACCATCTATCACATAAAGGGCACTGGGCGTTTGCCAGGCTATTTTCCCTGACAGGAACAAATGTATATTAGGTTGTTAATTAAACAGCAGCCAAGCTGCACTCGGGCATGACTGAGCCCACAAGGACCTTTAAAATCAACGTGAATTTATAAAGAAGCCCCTCCGTGGAAAAGCAGCTCTTGGGCTTCGTGGAGAGGCAGAAACTGTTGGCTTGGACACATGGGTTGGCAGGGCAGGCAGTGGTGCTGCAGGGTGTCCTGTGATGGAGATGAACAATATAAGGAGATATAATGATATAAAGAGATATAAAGTCATCCTGAAAGGCTCATGCCACAGATGAATGCCCCTCACCTTTCTGGAGGGGCATTCATCCATGGCACGGGCCTTTCAGATTGGCCTTTTGGCCATCAAACAATCTTTGGAACCATTTCTAACTTTGGGGTCCCATCCCCAAAGCTCCTGTCCTTGACTCTCTGGCCCTGGGTGGCAATCCCTGTCCCAGAAGGAGCTCAGAGCAGGTTTCTGCTGGGCACAGCCTCTCCTGGAAAGTACGCAGCAGGTCACAGCCCTCATCCAGGGAAGCATCACAGGATGCACCACTCAAAACAATGTCTTGCTCTCTCCTCTCTGGACTCAAATAATCTTTTCCTGCCCACACTCCTACCGCATCAGGCATTCCAGGACTTCTCAGAGTGACTGCGGACACAGACTTTCTGATCCCAGGATGTGAAAAGAATATAATGTACAATGGAAAGACAGCAATGTGTGTGTGAGCTCTGCCTGTAAGTACAGCTGGCTGGGGCCAGGGGAGATGGCTGAAGGTTTTGCACAAGCAGACCAGAGTATCAGGAGATGCCGAGAGCCCAGGAACTGGCACAGTGGAGATGCGGCTGGCCAGGTCCCAGGGCTGCAAACACAGCCCAGGGTGGACACAGAAAATCCCTGCTTGGGACCTGGCGGCCCCACCGAGCCCTGACCCAACATGCAGAAGCAAAGCTCTTCCAAGGAGGCACGACGTACACCCAAGCTGCCAGCCTCAGCACTATTCCTCAATATTAGAAACAAATAAATCAAAACCAGTACCACCACCGATCTCTCAGCACAAGGCAGAGGCCACCCCATCTCGGATGCCCTTAGATGACGCGCTTAGAAAAGCTACCGCAGCACACGCTCCCTTGGGAGGCTGGTAAGAACAGGAGAGCCACGTACTGCTTAAGAGCGAGCTAGGTATGGCAGACCTGGCCTCAGCACAGACCTTCTTGTGAGGTTCCCCCAGCACCAAGATGTAAAGCCCGACGGCCCGACAAGCCCCCTTCAGTCCCCTGCCCTTCTCTCCGCCACATCCGCGCTGATGGAGCCAGAGACCCTCAGATTTGGCAGCCCAAGATGAGGTACCGAGAGACATAGCAGCATCGAGCAGCCCCAGTGGGGGAGACTGGGCTTAAAGAAATCTTGGGGAACCTGCTCCTGAATTTCCTGGGCTCCAAGCTGCCCAGAGGGTCACATACTGAGACCTCACTTGAGTAAAACAGACAAGTGTCACCCTACTACCAGCTGGCACCGCACACATCTCTTGATGCGTGTGTTTCTTGGGACAGAAGGAGCTGTTATTCTTTCTGCCCCATCATTTAAAAGGGTTTTTTTTTCATGGCAGCAACCCAATGTGCTTGCACTTCAGCTCTGCCTGTCCTCACAGGACGTGAAAGCATTTGTGGGGGGACCCAGCCCCACCTGGGGACCGGCAGGCAGGGCTTGGGGCAGGAGTGGTTATAGGGTCAGAGGAGCTGGGAAAAGAGAGTGGTCATCGGGAGCCTTGGGTGAGACTCAAAGCACTGCAAGGAGAGAAAAATAGCAGAGGGAAGGGTATGAGCGGGGGTGTTACAGGCAGAAGCCATCATCCTGAGGGGGACCTGCACCCACGCTGGGCTGTGAGCGGGGAAGGGGGACAGAGGGGTCCCAGCCACCCTGTCCCCAGACCCATGCTGGGTGCTCGCCAGTGCTCACCCTCTGCTGACGATGAGGCGCAGGGCGTCCAGGTTGCCGTGGTAGGCAGCCCATAGGGTGGGGGTCATGCCATCCTCGTCCGGCGAGTTCAGGTCCTTCTTGGTGGCTTCCTTCAGCAGGTCCAGGTAGCCATCCCGGGCTGCTCGGTGGTACTGGTCATTCATGGTGCGGAGCGGTCACCCGGGCGAGCGCATGGGTGCCCAGGGGGGCTTAGAGGGTGGGCATGGATGTGGGGAAGGGGGAGCTGCCAGGAGGGCCAGCCGGGCACAGCTCCGACAGGACACCTGAGAAGTCCTGGCTGGGAGGCAGGAGCTCCTCCAAGCCCAGCCAGCCAGGCTCCCCAGCGCTTCCCTGGGTCCTAAGCATCCTCCGGCCCTGACCTGACAGCTCCTCACAACAAACCTTCCATCACCAGCTCAACCGCACATTAAAAGCTCCAATTAAGCAGCATCACTGCATCGGGCTCACGGGGTGACAGCTGCCAGGTCTGCATGTCCCTAAACGAAGCAGGCTGCCAGAAAGGCTCGTGGGCTGTGTCCTGCCCAACCCCCCCGTGTGCCCCCCGCCGTAGCTACACCATCTCATGGGGTCAGCAGCAGCCAGGGGAGGAAGGGTGGGCTGATGGAGCATGAGCCCCCACTCACAGCCCTGTTAGAGCAGGGCAGCAGCTGGGACCTGGGTGGATGCTCCTGCCCTGTGCTGAGACAGCCAAGAGCAGTTTGGTGACTTCCCTTGATTTCAAAGCTGTTAACTTTTTCCAGGGGTGGGGAAAAAAAAGGAAAAAAATAATTAAAAAAAGAGAGAGAGAAAAGAAAAAAATAATTAAAAAAGAAGAAGAAAGAGAGAGAGAGATAAATGTATGTATGTGTATATGTATCTCCCTAGGGTCGCTAGGAAGGCAACAGCAGACCCAGTCACCACCCATGTCCTCCAGCCACCCTGCCCGTGCCCACAGGACTCTGCTTTCCAGGCAGTTGCACAACAATGTGCACAGCAGGAATCAACTGTAACCCAAAGTAACTCCGACAGGCTGGAAAAATTCCCTTCCTCACCCCCTTGCTCTCTTTGGAGACCGAAAAGGCTCCCCAGAGCCTGTAGCCCAGCACCCAGCATGCGTGCCTGGGGTGCAGTGTCTGGCCCCCAGGGGTTTTTATGCCGACACAGAATTTCTGGCAGCAGGAAGCCCCGAGAGGGGCTGGACACCCCAGCAATGCCTCCAGGCAGGATTCCTGGGCCCTGGGCACCCTCTGCTGGAGCCAAGCCTGGATGCTGACTAAAACCAAGTCTGGATGCTGACTAAAGCACGTCGCAGCACCTTTTTCCCAAGAGTGAATCGTATCCCCTGGGACATGTTGTCATTGAGGAGGAATTTCCTGCTCCTCTCTCGTGCCTTTTGCCTAACACATCCTGGCTCTGGGATGGACATTGCCAGGGCTGGAGCCTGTGCCTGCCACCGTGGCCCTGGGGCAGACAGTGCATGGGGTTTGGAGAGGGCTAAGGCAACCCCAGCAGCCAGGTGAGGAGGGGGGGAATAGTGGAAAAATGGGGGAAGACTGACAGGCAGCAGCGACGAGTGGAGAGGAGGAACGCAGCTTATGTTTGTAAGCAAAAAAGAAATGCCCCCAGACCGAAGGGTGGCCCTAAAGCAGTCCCACACAAGCTGCTGTGATTAACCCCTGGGTGACCGACACGGAGTCACCATCCTGGCTGCTCTGGACCCCTGTAAATGCCCCAGAGAGAGCATCTGCTCCCAGCACAGCTTGCTCGCATCGGTGGATTCATACTCACCCGCTCAACATCCTTGGGTGAGTCCTGATGGGATGTAGTAGACGTGGAGGTGTTTGCTGCTGGGATCCATCCAGGTGAAAAGCAGCATAGCAACATCCACAATTCATTGCCGAGGTTATTTAATGAGTCCCAACTTAATTTAATTAAGCTTCTTATGCTGTACGGTGGCTCTTGGGGACACTGGGAGCAGCACCCAAGGCAGCAAATGCACCTTCTTCTGTTGCTGGCTCTTAGGACAAAAGAGGGAGGATAAATCAGTGTGTTTAGTCCACGGGGACCCTTGAACCTCTGCTCACTGTGAAACATCACCCTCGTCAGCTCAGATTCACTGCGTGGGGGTCTGGGCTTCTCCTGGGAAAGGCTACGGACCGAGCAAACATCAACCACCCAGCCCAAAGAGGAACCCCAAGGTTCTGCAGAGGCCAGGCAGGGCAGCCCCAGTGCTGCTGGTGGCAGCCGGCTGGTGGCAGCACGGGGAGGCACGTGAAGGTGTCCCTGGGCTGTACGGTAGGTCCTGAGCTCTCTCCTTCACTGTCCCACGTAGTTCAGCTGGATGTTGTCCCTGTAGCGCTGCAAGAAGGAGCACAGTCGTGTGCAGGCAGGAACGGGACAGAGAAAATGCACAGCAAACGGCTGCATCTCTGCGCTTGCCGAGAGGAGGCAAGCAGCAGCGACATCTCCAAAAGAGGCATTTTCACGAAGGAATAAAAGTTGTCCCCATCCACTCAGAACTGCCCCAGGTCCCCCTATGTCCTCCACGGAAATACAGCCACTTGGGTAAAAGACCTCTTGAGCAAAAGCTCTCCCTTCACCTGGCAAATGCTCGACTCCCATCTGCACTGTGGTTTGTAACATGACTTCTTCCTCTTTGCAAGGAGAGAAGTTAAGCTCCTGAGGGCCAGAGAAAGGTGATCCCACCCTGAAAAGTCAAAGGCAGTGCCTCAAAGGGGAATGTGGATTTCAGCCCCCCCAAATCCTGCCCTGCTCTGGTGTTAAACCTTCCTCATTGTTGCCACCCTGGGCAGGAAAAGGTTGAGCTGCTTCTGGCACTGAATAGATACAAACACGAATTTCTTCCTTTTCCTCAAAAGCATTCCAGGCATAGAGCATACTACTGGGAATAATACAGGGTGAGGCACAATATTTATTGTGCTCAGTTAAGCAGAAAGCCAAGCCCAAAATCACCAGCAAAGATAAATTCATCACCTAAACCATCTTCTCTCAAGGGATCATCTCATACATGCGGGGAGATGGCTTTGATGGGTTAGCTTTGCTCTGTGGTGACCGTGAACCTGTGACCGAGCGGCTTGTGCCATGCTTAGCAGTGTTGTCACCTCATGCTCTCCCCGGGTAAATAAGCCTTATCTCATATCTCCCTCTCTTGCTTCTCCAAAATCAGCTATTGCACAAAATGGATCACATGAGTTTCTCTGAGAAGCCCACGAAGCACCGCTGTCAGCTCCAGACATGGTATAAATCACAGAGACATCCCAACGGGTATAAATTCTTGGGCTGACCAAGCTGCAGCAACGGGGAAGCTTCTCAGTCTGGCGAGAGCGGCGACTTGGAGCCCAGGCAGCAGAACAGGTTGGTGGAATGGTTTTGTTTGAGTGGTTAATTTGCTTTGCATTGACTGAGAGTCAAAGAAGTCCCCAGCTTGGCACAGCAAAGGGCTTTAGAGGGAGTGACAGCAGAAATAGCTCACGCCCTTCTTGCAGGAACCGGTATAAACCATGATGTGGAGTTCCAAACACTCCCAGGGTTTTCTTACCTTTCAGTGGCCTGTTCTGCAGCCAAGGAAGTATGACATTTTCCCAGAATGTTTAGTGGTTGACATTTAGAAATCAAACCACATTGGCCGTTTGCCCCAGGATATTTGGTCCTGTGCTTTTCTGGTGCTTTTCCAATATCTTGCATCAATAAACACTTAAACATTGTGTGACAAATTAGGCATGCTTTGTTAAACTGACCTGGAATCTCCCCAGGCGAAAGCATCTTAAGCAAGTACGCAGGCTTCAGGGAACCAGGAAGAAAAAGGTTGAACCTGAGCTCATCCCTCTTTTTGCGCTCCCTGTCTCAGCCTTCCCCGTTCCTCTGATACGTCCTCTCCTCCTCATCACATGTCCTGCTTTGGTCCAGCCCTGGACTGTTCAAAATGAAGTGACGCCTCTCATTCATGGGGCTCTCCTCCCAACAGCGCTCACCCGCAGCTAAAGCATCAGCTGAACCATGACTGAAGAGCCTCTGCGGAAGGACAGTGAGATCAGACGCCCCAACTCCAGCATGGGCTGCGGACACAAGGATGACAAAGCCAGCCTGGCTTCGAGCCACACAGCATCTTTCAGCCACCAGCCTCACCAGCCCCACTCCACTCCTGTCTCCAAGGAAGTGTGGAAAAAGGGCGGCCGCATGTTCTCCATCCTGCTGGCTGTGCACTTGGCCCTGCTGGCCTGCACGCTGGTGAGCAGCGGGGCTTTTGAGAAGATCGCCGTGCACGATTACGACGTCTTCTTCCTGCTGACTGTCATGATGCTGATAGTCATCATATGGATCATCTTCTACCTCGTTGGCACCTCCCGGTGCTCAGATGCCATCCTCTGCAAAGACTCCCACGCTGGGCCCATCTGGCTGAGAGGTAGGAGCTCGGGGGGGGCTAGGGTTGGAGGTGAGGTGCAGGGTGGGCAGTTCATGGGGGCATCAGGTATTACAAGGGAAACGGCAACCATCTGGGGCACAGCCTCCTCCTCTTGTGCTGGAGCACGGCACCATGTCTTGCTTCACGTTAGCTCCCAGTCCCTCCGCTCGTTTCACTGCCAGGTCTCCTTTATCTGCGAGGGCTCTTGGGACTTCACACCAGGTTCCTTCCCAGCCTTGCCATTGCTCTTGCAAGAGCCGTCAGCCCCACTCATGGTCTGGGGTTGACTGAAAATCCCTTCCAGCCAAAATTATTGTATGATTCTGTTGGTGCCAAGATAATTTGGGTGCTGGGAGAGGAAAAACAGGGGTAGAAGCAAAGCGTCTCCATGGCAATAGTTCCTCTTCTTCCTCTCACCTACCTGCATTAGCCCACACGTGCATACGGCTGTCCAACCACAGATATTTTGGTTCCTCCACAGGAGGCCTGATCCTGTTCGCCATTTTCAGCCTTGTCATGGATGTGTTCAAGATAGGATATTACTCGAGCTTCTACAGCTGCCTGTCTGCCATCAAAATCATCTACCCCATTGTGCAAGCCATATTCGTGGCCGTCCAGGTGAGATGGTGGGGCTCTGTCTTGGGGAGGGGTAGAGAGACAGAGCCACCAGCAGAAGGAGCTCTGATCTCATGGATAGTTCGGCTCCTCCTGCAGAGAATGCAGGTGGCTTACCTGAGCCCCCACCCAGCCCACAACTTCTCCATCCAGCCACCACAACTGTAAGCTGTGGCAACTCGCTTCAAGGCATTGATTTAAACGTGTCCCCATCCTGTGACAACTTGGCTTATGCGAGGATGGCTTGTCACAGACTCCAGGCAGCTCCCAGCCAGCCAGGTCTCCTTTCCCTGTGAAGAACACAGGGAGCAGGACAGTCAGGGCAGGGACAGCCTTCCAGTATGATGTGCTGCCCAGAGGACCACCTGCTCTGGGGTGGCACCAAGGAGCGAAGAGGCCAGATGGGAACAGGGGCTGGCCATGGTCAGAGCAATGGCAGTGGGACAGGGCAGGAGAACAAAGAAAGAACAGACCACATCCAGCAAACGGCCAGGATTATGGGCTCGTAGGCTGGGCACAGATGGAGCCGAGCAAAAGAGGTTCCAGCTTGCGCTCTGCTGAGCAGGGACATCCCTGCTTCAGCACGATGTGATTTAACTTCTTGCTTAATAATATATAATAATAAAAATACATAATATTATATATATACAAAGTAACATATATAATAATAATATTACCTTTTCTTGCCCCTGCCAGACGTACTTCCTGTGGATCTCTGCCAAAGACTGTGTCCACGTCCACCTGAACGTTACCAGGTGAGCACCACGGCTCTTGGAGGGCCACTGGCCCAGAAGACCTGGGCCACCGCAAACCCGCTGCACACCCTCACACAGCTAAGATGCAACAAGAGCATCATCCCATCTCCCCTAATGCTGGTCACAACGAAACCTGCTTAGTCTCCAGCTGGCCTTAGATCCCAGCTCAGACAGCTGAGGTTCGTGACCTGTGGATCTAGCAAGGCTGGGATTCAATTAAAGAACACAAACATTACTCAAAGCAGATTATGATTCATAGCTGACTTTTGCTTCCATGGGAAAGACGACAACGCAGTGGGCAAGCCTCAGGCTAAAAAATGATCTTGTCCACTTTTGCAAGACTGAATCTACTGGAGACAATCCAGACCTATTAATGTACTCACTATTGAGCATTTCCAAAGCTACCAAGGGGAGTCAGGCCTTGCTAATTCTGATGGGCATGGACAAAAAATAGGAAGAGAGCGAGAGCAGCAAAGCAAGGGTCAGGATTTCCAGGCTGGACCACTAGAGTCCTTGCGTCACTTCAGACAGCTCCCACAGTCCCTCTGAGTGCTTATGCATCTCTAACATGGATGGGAGCAACATTGCCTAGAGCCACTGCTTTAATCTCATTAACCTTCTCTTCCTTCCGCAGGTGTGGCTTGATGCTAACGCTGACTACAAACTTAGCGGTGTGGATGTCAGCGGTGACGGACGAGTCCGTTCACAAAGCCCATTCCAAGCTGAAGAAGAATGTGACAGAGGAAATCTTCAGGTGGCTCCTGAAAGGTAATCTGCCCGTTTGTGAACCCTCTGGTCCAGGGAGGAAGCCCATGATGTAGAAATTGTTCTGCAAACCAGGTTCGATCCCTTTTCAGAAGGCTTATCTAGAAGGTTCCTTTAACAGAAGTCAGGTCTTAACATTCATTTCATAACCTGTGTCACAGAGGAGTCAGAAAGGTGGAAGGCCCTGGACAAAGGGGGTGGGAATGAAGGAGGGAAGGAAAGAGAGGGATGTAATCGGCCACCTAACTTCAGAAAGAACGCGAGCACCAGGAAGCTGGCGTGGAAGTATGTCCTTGTTTTCAAAGTGATCACGTATTCTTCTGTCCTTGGTCTTCTTTTTCCCTGACCCTAAGCATCCAGGTCTTCAGGGCTGCTAGGAAGTGCTGGCTCGTTGGTTTAATATCGCCACATCTACATGTTTTTATCTTGTTTCAGCGGGAATGAGAAGTAGCTCAGCCGAAGAATGCAACTGCAACAGCCAAATCTGCCAGATCTTTAAGAACGGCTACTTCTGGCTGTACCCCTTCAACATCGAGTACAGCCTCTTCGCCTCTGCCATGGTCTACGTCATGTGGAAGAACGTCGGACGCTTCATAGATCACCAGTCCCACCACGTTCACCGCTTGAAGTTCAGGCTTTTCCGAAGGACCTTCTTCGTAGGCATCGTGTTGGGCCTCATCATTCTGGTGAGTGGTTTGGGAGTCCTTATTCTTTATGAGGTGCAGGTAAATTCCAGCACTGAATCTAGCAAGAAGAGCCAAGCACTCAGCATGTACTACATCTTCAACATTGTTTGTCTGGGCCTGATGTCTCTTGTCTGCATTGGTGGCTCTGTCATCTACCGGTTTGACAAGAGAGACATGGATCGGCACAAGAACCCAACCAGGACCCTGGACGTGGCCCTGCTGATGGGTGCAGCCTTGGGGCAATATGCCATTTCTTACTACTCCATTGTGGCCATCGTAGCCAGCACACCAAGGGATGCTATCAGCGCGCTCAACCTCACCTACGCCCTCCTCATGATTGCTCAGCACACCTTCCAGAACATCTTCATTATCGAAGGTCTTCATAGGCAACCCCCCAAGGAAGACCACAAGCACGATTCTCACCAGAAGGATCTCTACGGACTCACTTTTGTCAACATCAACGCAGTATCCCTCCGTGTGCCCGACAGTGGCAGCACCCTGGCCCCTGGCACTGCCTCTGGTGCTGAACCCATCCATCCTTCCGAGCTCGTGCGGTCCCTCACCACCCCCAAGAAGATGAACTGGAGGAGGAAGTTCTTAAGGGAGATCTCCATGTTCCTCCTGCTGAGCAATATCATAGTGAGTACACGTGAAGAGAAGAGTTTGGCAGGGTGGGGGAGAGGGAAGCAAACACGAGGGAGAAGTGTCTGTGAAGGAAAGGATGGGGAGGAGGAAGTTCTTAAGGGAGATCTCCATGTTCCTCCTGCTGAGCAATATCATAGTGAGTACACGTGAAGAGAAGAGTTTGGCAGGGTGGGGGAGAGGGAAGCAAACACGAGGGAGAAGTGTCTGTGAAGGAAAGGATGGGGCCCGTGCGATACCAGCCCTTCCTGCGCCTCCACTACACGGAGAGCTCACTTACATGTGTGTGCGTGCGGAGCTGTGACCCCCTTGTCACCCACAGTCATGAGCAGCTGCCCTGGAGTTCAGGCATTTTAGGCTATGCCGACAAACCTGTCACTTATCAGCAGAATATCAGACAATAAAAATAGTGGGTGTGAGAGAAGAATCAGTTTCAGTATTTTTATTGGCTATGAGCGGATATGTAGGACAGCTTATTAAAAGCAATAAAAACACATAAACCCTTCCCTTACATTCCCAATGAAAGGCTATAAGGTGAAAAACACCCAGGGTGAAGTCTGGGGTTTCTTGAGAGATGGCAGCATGTCTCCTCTCAAAACCCATGGCTTAGGAGCCCAAGCACTGGTCCCAGTTGCTATGAGGAGAAACTGGTCACTGACAACTTCCCTGAAGGGTCCCACTTTCATGAGCAGCCAGGGGACCGCAGTTCCCTGCGAAAGAAACGTGGGACCACAGCTGCACCTCTGGAGCAGCCAAGCACAAGTTACCTCTCTAGAGAATCCCCAGACCCGCAGCTAGGCAGCCACGTCATGGCCTCAGGCTGATTTGACACAAAAGCTCACAGAAAAGGAGCTGACAACCCCCATGCAACCAGCCATGGCAGCCACGTCATGGCCTCAGGCTGATTTGACACAAAAGCTCACAGAAAAGGAGCTGACAACCCCCATGCAACCAGCCACGCTGCTGGGCAAAACACAGGCAGCCGAGCCTGGGGAGACGCAGATGCTGCCAGCTCAGCCCTGCCCACGCTTGCTCCATCCAGAGGTGGAACACGCCAGGTTCATCCTAACGGACGGCACGCTCAGGATCTGCCCCTGCTGAGCGCTTCAGCGCTTTGTCCAAACCTGTCTCTGAGCATGAATCAAACCCAGGCTCAGGGCACAATACTAGATCGCGTTTGATCTTAATGTAAACACAGGCTCCTGGCACAGCTCCCGTGCTCAGAAGGTCGCTCTGTTCCCATCTCCTGGGAGCTGTGACTGCAGGGGCTCGCTGTACCGCACGCCTTTCTCACCGCAATGTTCTTCTCCCGTTTCCTCAAACAGCTCTGGATCATGCCAGCGTTTGGTGCCCGGCCACAGTTTGACAATGACACAGAACTGAACTTCTATGGCGATTCCATGTGGCCGGCCATCGTGGACATTTGCCTGCCCTTTGGGATCTTCTACCGAATGCATGCAGTGGCTAGTTTGCTGGAGGTCTACATCATGTCCTAAAGAACTCGCCAGCAAGGAAGATGGGATCCTCCTCGACCGACCCTACCCCAGGGCTGGGAGACTTCCCAGGCGTCCCCAGGGGTCCCCAGCACTGCCTGAATCACGTCCCCTTGCAGTGTCGGGGCGTTTATGAACAGTTAGTGAAGATCATCCAAACATAGCCCAGATTTTATTTTGCTACTTGCGTGTGGATGTGCACGTGCATGTCTGAACTTCTTAAAGCTTAAAAGAAAAAGATAAACAAGGAAGGGATCCAGAGCAGGATCATGGTAATTACTCTCGGTTCGTGCAGAGACTCACCTTCTTTCTTAAAAGCCTGTTCGCTCCACACCACCGGTGTTCGCTCCGGTGGGTGCCTGGCGCCCTTGGACAGTCAGTCCCCGTCTGACGTACAGAGCCAGTGGGCACGTGGGGCTGACACGGGCACAGGGATGGAAGGCGAAGAAAGGGAAACGACTTCGACTCCTGGTATGGCCAGTCAGAAATCACTCCCCTGCAGAGATGTGAAAAACAAACCGGTGACCACCAGAGGCTTTGGGAATCATTTTAATCTTCCCTCTCTGTATTGCTCATGTATATCAGCCCCTGCTGGTTTCCTTTCTCTCCAGGGAGGCACCGCTGCCGAGTGGGTTTGCCCACCGCAGCCCCCTCTCCCCAAGCCATGCACGGGCTCTGGGCTGGCCCTGATACAGGATTGCTCTAAGCACACTTTTTTCCCTAGTTTTCCTGAATTTGGGCTCCAGAACCTTAAAAGATCATATGGGCAATACAGCCTGGCAATGATAAAGAGATTTATTTTTTTTTTTAATAGATAATGATTTTTTTAATATATGAACTTTTTTGTACGCGAAGTTATTTATTGATTTTCACTGTAACACTGAACTCCTGAAGGGACCTTCTGTGCCCTGTGACACAGAAATCAACCCAATGCCATGGCTAATTTGATCTCCCATGCCCTGAAGGGATGCTTGAGCTGCACCCTCAAGCCTGTGGGTGCCTTGGGGATGTGAGCACAGCCCCAGCACACACAGCAGTGGGACCCCGGCACAGGTTTCTGGGTGCCTGCAGCTCTCCATGAACTGCTGTATGATTGAGGGGGCTTTCAGAGCAGGACTCCTGGGCTGCAGGAGGTAGAAATGGGCCCCTCTGCTGTACCCAAAGTCCAAGAGGAGCCTCAGAAAGCCCATGCCACCAGGTCGGGGGGGTGCATGCCAGAATGGCACAGCTGAGCTTTGTCTGTACCCTGAGACATCAGGGTTTCCTGTTCCAATAAAGGGTTTATTGTTCCATCAGCGTTTATCATTCCAATAAAGAACACTGCAGAGGTGGCAGAAATCAAGCTTTTTCCTACGGACGTGTGTGCATCCGCCAAAGGGAAAAAAAATAATAATATGGAAGTCACGGTACTTGGAGTGATGTAATTTTCCACCTGATGGCCCAGACTGCCAGCCCAGGCTCACGTATTTCAAACCACCTCTCCCCTCCAAGCCTAGATCACCAAACCAGAAGGCACCAGTGCCTCTGGCTGGTCTGACACCAGCCTGCCTACCAGCAGCCTTGCTCCAAGGCAGGCAGAAGATGGGGTAAACCCTGATTTCCCCTGCTCTGGGAGGAGCGCACTGATCCAGCATCCCTGGGGTGGGTCAGTCCCTCCCTTGGTGAGCCTGGGAGCCCGCAGGCAGCCTCTCCCAGTCCCACCAACCCTGCAGAGAGGCCTGGCTCTACTTTTTCCACTGATCAGGTAAAGATACAATCTCTCCCTAGAAACTTCACCTTTCATAAAACAAAAGCCTTATTAATTTCAACTGCAGGAGCCACAGATTAAGTCAGAAAAGCGTCGTAAACAGTGCACAGACGTCAGTCTTACGTACATCCCTACACATTGTTTTAGCCCAAGCTGCTGAGCTCTGACGGGGCAGAAAACACTTGTAATCACCTACTCTGTTCCTGGGGGGCACACCAGGTTTTCCTCCTACGTGGTCTTGCCGGTACCTGGTCCCAGTTTCCCAGGGCTGGGTGCACTGAGCCAGGCAGGGCAGGGTTTGAAGTGCTCTTTTGCTCTGGACAGGAACTGTAGAGGTGCTCCTGGGGCTAAGCAAACTCAGGATGGGCATAAGGGGAACCCCAAAGAACACTGATACAGGCAATAATCACAAATCAACTGCTCAAGGGTGGCAGCTCAGCAGGAACCACAAGCCATCATATCGAGATAAACCAAAACCCTCTGGGACATCACAGGCTCTGCAAGGACCCCTTGCTGAGCTGGGGCACCTCCCGGCTGCAAGCGCAGGGGGCAGGGGATGCCAGCTGAAGGCTGTGCGGCTCTTCTGCCCTCCAGCCACGTGCATGGATCTCGGGGGAGGCAGCAGACAGGGAAACAGCCAGCAGCGAACCCCATCTATATATCTGAGAAAGGGGACAGAGGGAAAGTGAGCACCCACGAGTCCAAAAAGTGAAACCGCCCCAAAATCCAAAACTCCAAACCCTAAGAAACTCAACTGTAAACACGGGCCCTGCTGAAGCTCAGGGATTGCCTACGAGAAGGTCTCAGCTCATGGCCAGTTCCTGTGCAAAGGGGTGACCTCCAAGGCTGACGGAGAATCAGCCAAACGTCTCTGGGCAACCCCTCGGTGCAGCCAGCATCCCAGGCATGTCACCCCAAGCCAGGTGCACCCCCGGAGCAGGTGCTGCCTCACCCTACTTACACAGATCTATGTCCTTCCCTGGGACTCTGTGGTGCCAGGCACCACAGCTGACTGATGCTGGCTGCTCCATCACTGCCCCCTGCACTATGGACCCGGGGCACCTCCTCACAGCTCAGTCAGAGGGGCATGTCGCTCCCTGATGGAGAGTTTTATGAAAGGGGAGAACATCCCAAGCGCAGAGTACCTGAGTAACACAAAGGGGTCCCACTCGGTCCTTTGTACGTGGCCTCATGACAGATCCCTGCAGAAAAGCACTGCCGTTAGCTCCATCTTCCACACCTGGAAGGAGGGAAACTGAGGCACGGGAGCTGGGTGAACAGAGAGCCTGTGTCAGAGCAGAGAATGAGGCTGAGCCCTGGGGCCACCAGCAGCATCCTGCTGGTGCCTCAATTATGGAGCAGAGATCAGATTTGCCTTAGGAGATGGGGAACGGGGACAACTATGTGCCTCGGGGTGACTCTTTAAACAGCAGCTGCTGCAAATGAAGAGCTACAGGAAAGCAAAGGGCTGCCCTGGGGCTCTCACATCTTGCCAGACCCTTCCAGTCTCACTTGCTTTGATACAAAAGCCACCTTGGCCTTCCAGGGATCTGAGCACCTACTGGGAGAACTGGACCCCACCAATAAAAAAAAAATAAATAAAAAATCACTCCTCAAGGGATGCCAGGGTTAAATGCCCAGCTCTGGCCGAGCTCAGGGAGCACCAGCCCTGCAGATCCAGCCCCAGAACTCAAGCCACTGTGTGAGTACCAAAAAGGGCCAGATTCAGACCCTGGTCTGAGACGTGGTGCTGGATCCAACAAGGGAGGGCAGCAAGAAGGGGAAGAGACAAAGAGCAGGAGATCAGAAACCACTGCTCAAATAAAAGCAGGGAAGTTCATAGCCAAGGCCAGAACTGAGTCATCATCCTGCTACCAGTGTTTCACATCGCTTCCTCGGCTTCTGAAGGATCTGTTATTTGAGAATGAGTCTTGTTTTATTAGGGGAAAAAAAAAAAAAAAAAAAAAAAAAAAGCTTTTTATCTGGGTGATTTGCTCGGAGGTATGTCACGGGCAGGGGAGGAATCCGGGTTAATCTGTCAGTGCAGCAGCTGGGAAGTGGGTGCATTGAGGTCACAAGGCTGGAGATGAGGGACAGGTTGCAGCAAGGTGCAGCCCGCGAGCAGGACCAGCTCCGGGATGTGCTGGGAGCCAGGGCTGGAGATGGGGGCAGAAAAGGCATTTCCCAGGGAGCGAGGCAGTAGGCCTTACCGGCAAGGAGCAACCCAACGCCAGCAGGAGGTCAAAGCAACCTGCACCGAGGGAAGCAGAGCCAGCACGTCACCTGCAGATCCCACCTGCTCCGGCAGCGAGGGATGGAGCCGGGGTGGTGCAGCCGGGCTCACCTCACCCGTGCTGGCCGAGGCTGCTTTCCGCAGCCACCACTACAGGTGCTCACCCACCAGCCCCACGGGAGACGTCACGGCGCGGTTATCGATGGAGAAGGAAGGGTGTGGGCCAGCCGGGGAGTTGCAAGGCGTGCAGCGTTCCTCAGGCGGCCTTTGGGCAAACACGGCGGCTGGGCATGAACCTCCTTCCTCCCCGGGTCCTGTTTACAGATCCGCCTGGCCCAGCCTGGGTGTTATTACTGCTAAGTGCACAGATAACGTCATTAATAAGCACACTGCTGATAGCGGAGGGGCAAACGTCCCTTCTACCATTTAGCAGCTTTCTCCCAGCCTCTGAGTAAAGGCAGCTTCTCCAGGGCAGAAAAGGGCAGTGATTTATGCGATCGATCCAGTTAGTCCAACTCATCCCCTCCCTTCCCGCCCCTCTCCTGCACACTTGCTTACTTAATGACTTGGTTAAACTTGTGTCAATATGTTCAAGTTAAACAGCTACTCTTCTTCAACATAAAGACCGAATTAGGAGGATTAACCACTCTCCCAAGGCTTTATGGCTCCTCTGGGTTCAACCTCAGCTCCAAAGCCAGGAGAGGGCCAGTCAGGCTAGGAAGGATGCCTCCTCTTTGCATCCCAGATGCGCAGTCCTATTGGCAAAATCACTGGGGCACAACGGGCCCCAACATTTTATTTCAGGCCCCCATCTTTAAAGGAAAAACCTCCAGTTTCACCCAAACTTCTTTTCCCCAGGACACAGTCAGATTCCCAGCCTCCGTTTCCCAGTTCTGCACGGTCACTCCAATTGAGGACCACTGCACCGAAAAACAGCCAGGTTGGTTAAGGTTTTGCATGGAAATCATTGGTTTTGTTCAACAGCTCTTGAGAGAGCCCAGTTCCCTGCTAAGCTCTAGAATCAGCCTGGAGAAGAGCCAGGTGCCCAAAGGAGAGCCCAATTGCACTCAGGGGATCCCAGAGCATCAAAGCAAGGACGCGGTCATCCAAGCGGGCTGGAGATGCTGATGATTTGGGGGAAGGCAGAACAAAGCTAGCCATGGGTACACGTGAAAACCTGCCCAGATCAAAGCTTCCAGGCGCCACCACAGCAGGGCGAGGGTTTGCTCAGACATTAAATATGACTGTTTTGCTGGCAGACATTAAATGCAACGGCTGCAGCAGCACACACACCGGGTGTTCTCACCCAGGAGCAATGGGGCCCTTTCACTCTTGTTTCCCGTCCCTTTCGTCATATCCCCAAGGCACGATAACCTGTGCTCCCCTACCCGCTCCTACCCCTAATCAGCTTCTTGGGAAGTGTTTCATGGCTTCAAACTCCCAAATCACATGTTTGCCAGCTGCTAGAACCCCAGGGACTGGAAGTTCATCTCGGGACACACAAGCAACTCCTCTCCTTTCCCGGAGGTCGGTCCTCTCCTGATGGATCTCCTAGGCTCACCAACTCAGCCAGGAATGCCAAATCCCCATAGCTAGCCACAAAATGAGGGGGATCAGCTCACCACAGAGACCCAACAGAGAAATCAGTTTGCCCTGCAACAGGGGTGGGAAGAGGAACAGCACAGCTTGGACCTGAAGCATCCTCAGTGCCGCGTGGCTGAGGCTGTGGTGTTTGCACATGGGGGCCCAGCTCTGAAGTCAGCATTAATAGGTTGTATCCATCATCCCCAAAAGAAGCAACCTTTCTGCCAGCAGCACATCAAATTGCTGTCATCCCTGCACTGAGGCTGGACTGTGAGTTTTGCCTTTTGCATCAGTTTGGGTATCTGCGCCGTGGATAAAGGTACGAAACAATGGTATGCTTGAGAAAAAAATAATTATCTTAGGATCTACCTAACAAAAAAGGGAAAGGGGGAGTCAAGTGGATTTTAGCCAAAGCAGTGTGGCTAAGCACTCCCAGCACAAGTCTATGCCAGGAGATTAGCTCTACACTCGCCCGAGCCCTGGCACACATTAGTCACCGCAGCTTGTGGTTTTACCAGTTGGCACATCCTGTGCCGAGGCCACCGACATGGGGCAACCCAGCAGGTGTAGAAAGGAGCCGAACCCCATTGGCTGCCCTTGGCAGAGCCAAGAGCTTCTGACTGAGTAATTAATGTAATGACAATAATAGACCCAAAGTAAACAAGGTAGGGGAAAAAAAAAATAAAAATCAATGGGCTGGGAGCAGAGGCCGCATTCAGCTGGGAGCAGTCCTGACGGCTTCTGCCTACACCTTGGTCCATTGGAGAGACTCACATGCATCCCGGCGGCGCTCCAGCCAGCGGTTTTAACATCGGCTGTATCCCAGGCTGTGCCAGCGGCTGCTCCCACCCAGCGGGCAGGAGACTGCAGGGAGGTAAGGGCTGGGGCTCGGCTGCTCCCTGCTCCAGGGGTCGGGGACACACGGGTACCACCCAGTGCAGCCCGGGGTGGGGGGGGGTTCCATCTGAGCCGTCTGATTTCACAGCCTCTCCCCTCCCTCCCTGGACCCCAAAGCAGAGGAGCTACAGCCCTAGGAGAGGAGAAGGCGTTTGCTCCTGCACTACTAAGTTAGGAGAGTTCTGGAGCCAAATGGGGAAGAGTTTAGGATCAACCTCCACTAACAGAAGTGCACCGAGTCCCCAGAGACCCAAGGGAGACAGAGCACCTCAGTGCACATGCAAAAGCGGGGAAACACTGAATTTCAACCCTTTGGCAAACAACTACATGTAATTCCCGCTCGCCCACAAACACATCTCGGGGGGGCTGCTTTCGCTCCAGCCACCCCCCTGCCACAGCCAGAGTCACTCCCTGGAGCGAAAGCCCCTTTCCAAATGCACATTCATAGAGATGCTGATCATGCCTGATCGCTGTGTTACGAGTTCTTTCTCATGGCCAATACGGTCCTACCAAGATTTTTCCAAAAGCTAGATGGAAAAGCTCCCAGGCTCCATCTACCTGGGTCAATCTCTCAAACTCCTCTGCATCCTGTGCTCACAGCTCTGTGCTACAAGTAGAAAAAGAAAGAAAACCAGATATTAGCTTTGCCCCAGCCTCAGCCTGCTTGGGCAGGAGGTTGGTCTTTTCCCAGCAGCTTAGACCAAATCTTACAGACCCTCTTTTTATTCTCTCCAGCTCCGCCACAGTTTGTGTGACCCACACAAGGAGTGTGGCATAACTCTCACAGCCCAAAAACACAAAGAAGAGGCTGGACCCAGCAACCAAAATCAAACAGCTCTGAATTTTAGAGCAGGTCTGAGCTCGCTCTGTATTTCCACCCAAACCTTACAGCAACAAAGAGCAAGGAGGGGACTTGAATCCAGGGCTGTACGCAGAGGAGGTGTGAAAGGTGAGGATGGGAACTGTTTGGGCATCTCTGGTGCCCACAGCTCCAAGTACTGGTGGGGCAGGGCAGAGACATCAAATACCCATTTTAATATAGGTGTCTCTGGCCAGCTTTCGGCAAAAGGGCCTTTTCCTCAGTGCCCTGCAACAACTCTGTCTGCCAGGAAATTTGTAATGCCTAAACTGGGCTAAACACTAATCTCTTTTCCCCCCTCACCCAGCTTCTGGGGAGGGAAGGGAAGGCTGCAAAGCAAGGAAGGGAGGTCGCCACACAAGTGGCTTTTACAGCAGAGCACACAACCTCTCATCTCAGTATATGTGCCACCACCTTTCCTACTTTAAACCTCTTTATTCAACGCAACAGGTGACCTCCAGGCAGATGAGCCATGTCGGACAAGAGAGTCTCAAGGCAAAAACCCTGCCATCACTGCAAGAGCAGGTCAGCGTCAACCCCACCAGACACCTCCACAATCCACTACGAGAAGTTCTGGCTGTACCGTCACTGCTCGTCAGTGCAGCAGAGGGACAGGCAAGCTCAGAAAGCTGGGCAGCTCTTCTCAGGGCTGCTGGCCATGAACGTGGTGTTTCTGGGCAGCGCCTTCATCAGCAGTATGATTTTCAACCACGTGGCCATCACGCTGGCGGACGTCTGGATCCTGCTCTCCATCCTCAAGGTCTTGTGCCTGTGCTGGATTATCTACTACCTGCTGGGCACCAGTCGGCAGCCGCACGCGGTGCTGTACCGGGATTCCCATGCTGGGCCGATTTGGATTAGGGGTAAGTTCTTCCTTTATCTTCTCTTGCCTTTTCCTTTCTTCTCAGTACTTGGAAGATAAAGAAATTCTTCCCCCACTACTAAAGGAGCTAGGAGCCATAGAAGATGTATTTAGGGCATTGGGAAGCTCCCAGTGCCCTGTCAGCTTGTGGTGTGATGCTGGGGGAGACAGGGGCACAGTGGATGCCACAGAGAAGGACCAGAGCAGCCAGGACAGTCTTGAACTTGGCTTCCCTTCAGCCTCCAGACCAGCTTTGCTGTGGTCCCTTCCCAAAGCAGAACCCAGGCATCTCCCACCTGCAGCCCAGCAAATGAGCACAGAGGGAGACACGTAGGAAAGGTTTTAGGCACAGCCACTCTGCAAAGTGAGATTTGCCCACATTTACCCTCCAAGGGTGTCAGCAGCCCCACGCCACCATTATCCCTGTTTAACATCACAGCAGCCTTGTTTCCAGGGGAAGATTCCTGCCCAGCGAGTCACACCGCAGTGACACCCAGGCTTTCTTGGGAGATATCCCATCAGTAGTTGCTCCACTTTGTGAAATGACACTTCTCAAAGCAGCCCAGGTCTGTTATGGAGTTTTTAATTAGCACACAGTCTTGTTAACTAAGCATGGAAAAGGGAGGAAAGCTGCAAGGTACAGGAGCATCTAAAGCTGTAGAGAGGTGTCCAAGGCAAAGGACAGAAACAATCAAAGGGTCGTAACTTCTGCAGACTGGTGCTGCCAAAAGCCTTAGAGCTGCATTCATCCCACAGTTTCTCTGCAAGGCGGAAACCGTCACCGGCCATTACCTTACCTCTGTTACCCCAGATTGCACAGAAAAGACCAAAACCCTGTTCCCATCTTGTATCCAAGCACAAAAAGATACCTTGTGTTGTCTCAACACCTTAAACAAGCCAAAGCACACAACCAGGTTCAGGGATCAGGCTCCCCTTTGTCCCCTTATCTCAAAATCATGAAACTTCCAGGCAGAAAAGCCTCCAGCTCCACCCAGATCCACGATGCACAAGGTCTCCAGTCCCCAGCCAGGCTCAGATGCTCCACCGGCATGTCTTTATTTACTGGTGCTTTTGCTGTTTGCCCAGGGTCAGTGCTGCTGTTTGGCAGTTTCAGCATCCTCCTGAACGTGTTTCAGATTGGCTACAGCGCAATTCTCATCCAGTGCAAATCCGGAGTGGAAATAGTGTTCCCCACCATTGAAATCCTTTTTATCTGCACCCAGGTACTGCACCTTACCCTTCTGGAAGCTTGCTTATTCTCTCTGCCCCATTCCCAAGAGTCCAAGGGGTGGAAAGTGGGTGCACATGAGGCACTCTCATGAGTATTAAAAGGCACTAAAGCATCACATGCCATTTTAACTACCACCCACACCGCTCATATGCCAGACAGAGACAAAGTAGTAAGATTAGAAAGAAATCGCTCTGGCAATACCTGCTGTACTGTAGGATCCAAAGGAGTTTATTTTGAAGCCAAGTAGGGCGAGAGGAGATGAAATTTCAGATTTTGCCAGGGGTGTCTTTGCGCACCAGTCTGAGACCCAGCCCCTCTCTCCATTTGCACATCCCCCAACAAAACCCTTTGTGTGCAACGATCTCTCACACCCTTTGCAACTTGTTACTCTCGTACCAACCCTCTTCTTTGCAGACCCAAAGCCATATTTGAGAAGTGAAGTAGTTCCCATCTCAGAAGCAAATACCCACGTACATACAAGACAGAGAAAAGCAGATCTAGATCTGCGTTAGGGGCAGGCACCCACACGCTGCTGTCACCTAAGGATGCCAGCACACGCCGAGATGCGGGTGCACACATGTCCCTGTGCCTCTTGCATGGCAGCAGGTTTACTCCCACTCGGGCATGTACCTTCTTGCCTGCCAGTCCCTTTCCACCAGGCATGTAGCAGGCTGCCAGCGTCACCCCGCTCATGGTGTTGTCGTTATTGATTTGCAGGCCTTTTTTCTGTGGCATCACTCTAAGGACTGCATCCAAGTCCAGCACAACTTCACCAGGTACAGACAGGGGGAAGCAACTCCCTTGTGCTCCTCTAGAGAAACTCTTCTGTCTGCTTATGATCTCGTTATTCCTGCTAGAACTGTCTTCATCTGCTGTCACACAGACTCTCTATATTCTGCACCACACAAGAGCCAAGCTATGACTTGACCAGACCCATCCTCCTCCCACTGACCTGGGCTCACCAGCTCCCTTCGGTTTTCATTTGTGCCTCGGATTGCTGCAAAGCTTGCTGCTCCCTCCTAACCCCAAACACCTTCCTGCTGCATGGCTCGGGGACCAGCTTGCTGACTGGAGGTGGTGGCGGGGGTGGCCTCCCCATTCCCATCACTGGGAGATGTCTCAGGCTTCCCTCCCCTAAGTGAGGGACATTGCCTGCCCTGCTCCTTTGCAAACAGCCAGACGGGAAGGTAACTCAGCTGTGTTTGTGTGTGCAAAGTCACGCACCGATGCCCATATGCAGAACAGGCACAAATAGACTGTATTTGCATGCATTTGTGCATGGGTAAGTGAGAAGCAAATGGCAGCACCACGTGGCAGGTGGACACAGTCTCCACAGGCAACACACTGACCTTTCTCTTCTCCCAGGTGTGGGCTGATGCTGACCATAGCCACTAACCTCCTTCTCTGGCTCTTGGCCGTGACCAACGACACCATTCACATGGAGATAGAGTCTCAGCTGCGGGAGGTGGAGCAGCGATTTGCAGGCAAGGCTCCTTTTCCACATCTGTGTTTCGATCAGGCTGACACAGACGACTTCTAGGGAGACAGCAGCTCTTGATCTCAGGCACTCGGGTATCACAACCAGTTCCCCAAATGCTGCAACTTCCCTGTTGTTGGAAGCTGTCTCGAGATGGGCTGCAAGTGGAAAAAAACCTTCAAGGGGGGGTGGGGGGGGGAGAAAACATTTGCTAAACCCTGTTACTCTGAATCCTCACAGCCTTGAGCACAGAGTAGTAATCACTTAACTTCCTATTGATCCTTGTTTCTGAGATACGGAATTGTCGCTGCATGCAAGAAACTCCCAAAGACAGCCATGAAATCCAGGCCATCTCCCTCTTAATTGTTGCCTTCCTCTTCTCATGCTCCAGGCAACGAGACTGCCTCATGCACATGCCCAAACACAACCATCTGCAAAATCTTCCAGAAGGGCTACATCCTGCTCTACCCCTTCAACACCGAGTTCTGCCTCGTCTGCTGCTCTGTGCTGTACGTCATGTGGAAGAACGTGGGGAGACGCATCAGCCACCACCACGTCCCTCACAGCAAGCCCAAGTTCAAGCTCCAGGGGGTGGTTTTCGGGCCATTGCTGGGCGCCGCTGCTGTAATCATCGGGATCTGCGTCTTCATGATGTACCAGATCCAGGCCACCGGCTCAGCCCCCGACCGCCAGGTCTTCGTGATGTATTATTCTTACTACATTGCGCTCCTGCCTCTGATGAGTGTGGGCGCAGTGATTGGGACAATCATCCACGCCTTGGAAAAAAGGGAGCTGGACACGCTGAAGAACCCAACCCGCAGCCTGGACGTGATTCTGTTGATGGGGGCAGCCCTTGGCCAAATTGGCATGTCCTACTTCTCCATTGTTGCCCTTGTGGCCACTGACCCCAGGGACCTGTTGAACAGCCTCATCCTGTCCTATTCTGTCCTCCTCATCTTTCAGAACATCACCCAAAATGTCTTCATCATCGATGGGCTTCACCGGCAGCCCTCTGGGGCAGCAGCTGAGGCCAGACACCCAGAGCATGCTGGGCAGCACGCAGTGCCTTCAGAGCCACCTCGTGAAGAGGACACCATGACAAGCAGCCAACGGAGGCACACAGAGGTGTCTCCCGGCAAAGAGGAAGAAATGAAAGAAGAGCAGAATCATGAAGCCTACAACCAGAGACGAGTGAGCATGCTGGAGCTGGGACAGGAGATCCGGAAAGCTTCGCTGTCCTATATCCATAGCTACTCCCACCTGAGCTGGAAGAGAAGAGCATTGAGGGAGATCTCGTTCTTCTTAGTTTTGTGCAACATCATAGTAAGTATTGCGCGCTCTGCTGTATCGCAGCTTGGCTGAGCCATGACGACCTGCCATACAGACATGCTCCCCCTGTCTCTCTCTTGGGCTGCTAATTCCAGACAACTCTTGCCCAACAAGTTTCTAGTGAGGCAAGTCAAGATCATTTTTACTATTAATACCCCACTCTCTCAACTATAAGGTCTCCCTTTTAACCTTAGAGTCAAATACGGCTAGGCTTTCTGGGTGCAGGAAGGAGACAGCCAATAAATCCATAGACGCCAACATTTTAGCCTCTGGAAAAGTTAAACTCATTAAGGGTGTTTCAGGAGGTAGGTGGAGAAACCAGCAGGGAGTCTGTGTAAACGTGAGTCTCCAGAATTGAAACTCACCCGATAAAAGTACACTGTGCTCCAGGATCTTGAATCAACGTGGATCTTCACTGCAGCCTTAATCCAGGGAAAATAAACTGGCCAAGGAAACAGTGAAATCCTGTAGAAAAATTAAGCCAGCTGGGGCAGAAAAGGCTTATCATTAGGTTTCCAGGAATTCAGCAGGATGTGACTTACAGCAAGGAGTCAGCCACTTAACTAGGGGATTTTCCTTCTCTTCCCTGGCAGGGAGACTCCCCCGATACTCCTGAAATATTCCTACAACAGCTTGAGCCAGTGCTGAGATTAGAGTGCAGGTAGGAGACAGTGTCATCCTCTGACTTCTGCTCTTTTTTCCTTACACCTCTTAAGCTGTGGGTCATGCCCACATTTGGGGCTCACCCCGTCTTCGAGAATGGACTGGAAAAGTCATTTTACGGCTACTCCACCTGGTTCGCCATCGTGAACTTTGGCCTCCCACTGGGTGTGTTCTACCGAATGCACTCCGTCGGGGGACTCCTGGAGGTCTACATCACAGCCTGAACAGAGCTGACTCCCCACCCCAGAGGCTGGGGTGAAACAATGACGCTGAACAAAGATGCAGTAAGCAGTGGATATGCACACGGAAGCTTTTGAGCTTTTTCCCTCTGGCTTCTGCTTTGACTTCTCCTTGCACAACATGTCTGTGAGTTTCAGAAGAAAAAGAGGTTGGTTTATCCGTTTTTTTCTCCATAGAGAACAGACTCACAGCCCATAAACAAACTGCCTTACTGCTCTAAGGAAGCATGCACGCTGGTACTTAACAGGAGTCTGCCAGTGGATGCTGTACGGTAGCAAGCGGGACTTTACCAGCTCCTATTCAAATCTTCCAGATAAAAGAATGCAAGAGCAGCCGTCAACAAAAGCAACAAAGACTGATCTACACTCTACAGCGCTTCAAATATCCAGAGTCAAGGACCACCAGCCTGCCACCCTCCACCACAGAAGAAACCTATCAGTACCAGCTGCACCAGAAGCAGATACAGCCACAGTCATTCAGAAATGAACCGAACGTACACTTTGTATGTATAATTTTTCAAAGAGATGTTGGTAGCTACTTTGATGGCCAGAACAGGAACTATTTCTGTTTGCTCCTGGTGCTGACATCTGGCACACCAACTTGTGCGAGTCCCACAGGACCCAGCCCCATTTAGTGCCCAGCTCTTGCAGCTCTCAGTACCGAAGGGCATGACAGGTCTTTGGACCCGCACCAGTTCAGTGCGGATTTCCCCACTATCAAAACTAGATAGATATAAGGCATTATCTTGCCTTAACCGACAATAAACACTATTTTTCCTCACAGGCAGTCACAGAGCCCCAAGTGAGAAACACTAGAGAAATACTATGGCCAATCTTTACTTGATGCTACCCGTGCACGATGTTATTACCAGCGTGCACTAGCAAAGGCCTCACCCTTGCACGCAGAGCTCGTTCAGGAAAGAGCTACTGCCAAATCCACTGCGGATCCCTCCCTACCCCAACACTCCAATCCTCCCTGCTGCTTTGCACATCCACAAACATTTTGCAAGGTGCACTGTGCATCAGGAACACACCTGCACAGTACGGTGCCTGATCAAAGACCCATTAGTACCTTTCCATAGGAGACGCTTGCTTTGAAAGCACACGGGAGAGCAAGGGGGCTTGCTACTATGGGTCCCAAAAACAGACCCTGATGAATGGAAATAAAGAGATTGAAATCTCACATGTATCTTGTGAAATCTCTGGGTCTGCCCTGCACTCCGAGACCAGACTCAATGTCAACTGACACTGACCATTCTTGCATTCAGAGGTTATATGAGATTGAAAGGGCAGGCCCTGTTTTACTATCAATCAAAATCTTTCATGACTCTTAACCATGGCCAAAGTGGCACGGTACAAAACCCACCCACGTTATTGTTTCTTTTCTCTATAAAACAATCTCAGAAGCAGTGTGGGTTTAGGATCAGGGCCTATTTAGGGGTGGTTTTTTTGTGATCCCCTAGAAAAGCAAAATCTCTAAGACAGTAACAGTGATGAGAGCCAGGAACTCCTGACCCCGCATATCCCACTCCCCTCCGGATTCAGCACTCAGGCAACGCTACCACCTTTCTGTGAAACTATAAGTGAGAATGATCGCACGAGCATGAACTTTGCCCAATAAGTGTTTTTCCTTAGGCCTGTGTCAACAGAAATATGTCATGAGAAATAACAGCTGGATAAATTAGGCTTCAATAAAGTTAATTATTATTCTCATGTCACCATTTGTACCAAGGGATCTACAGGAGATAGATGCCAAGGCCTGGCCCTTTCAAATGATAAACATGATCTCAAACCTTCTTCCCAGTTACTGACAGTCTGGAGGCAAGCAATGATGTACTTCATGGGCAAACCTATGTCCTGGCTTTTATCTGCAGTGTAACAGATAAAACTGTTTATGTTACTGAGCCTCCACTGAGAAAATTACTTTGGAGGTCTCCCACTGAAATATAAATACTGAGTCCTGCAGGTACTATGTACAAGTATGGGCTGAAAAAGAAGTTGGTTTGTGATTTCTTGCTGGCAATCAGATGGACTACCTGAACACGTGATCAGCAGAAAACAAGAATGAAGCCCACCAGCTCCAACTCTTACCCGCAGACACCCTAGATCAGGTAAGTGGTCAAGGTCCTCTATGTCCTTTCCTAACACAACCCAGTTCTAACACAGCAGAAGGTAAGAAATCCCACAACAGGCAACAGCAAAAGCACTCTTCCAGGCCAAAGAGAAATGTAGGGTCCAAGGTTTCAGCCCTTTCACTTAAGCAGGTTCTACCTCTGGACTGATTTGTGTCTACGCCCAGGAGGGCTAAAACCATGAACACACAGTTTGCATGCAATTAAAACTGCCTTCAGCTCCTTTCCAAGGCTGACAGCGGGGCTAGGCACAGTCATCTGAAAGCCTAGCGAGAAGCAAGCTAGCTGTGACTCCTGGATCCAACACAGCCATGACGTGACTCAACCTGCTCCACCATTTTTTGTCATCTGCCACCCACAAGCACTTCCAGAGCCCTCCCAGGCCCAGCGTGCCCGTTTCACAGGTCTCAAATGCATAAAGGTTTTAGCGCACAGTCCAAAGTCAGGAAACTTGATCCTGTTTGATCTAGTTCCTTTTTTGTACCCTTTGAGGCAGCTCCCTTTGATGATGAAGTGGCCCAAACCACAAAGTTCAGGTTCATTTTCAGGAGTCTTATCTTCATTTCTGATTACAAAAAGCAAAAATCCAGACTGCACAAGAAGCCAGCACATGGTCTCCTAGTAGCACAAAACACCCCAGCATAAGACAAACAAGATTATAAACCTCTCTCTGGGAAAAAGTAAGCAACCAACTACATGTTTCAGATAATCTTTATCTTTCTCTCTGTAAGTAAGCAAATAGTTTACAGTGCAAGTTGATTTCCACAGAACAAAGATCAGACTCCAAACACCAAGAAACAAACAAAAAGGTTTCCAGAGGAACTCACAAAGAAACAAAGCAGAAAAGAGAGGACAGAAGAGATTGTGAGAACCAGCAGATCCACGGGAGGCAAGAGGCAAGCATGTGGGACACAGGATGCCCCGTTCCAGCTGGGAGCTGCAAGTGCCATACAATCAGAGGCTGGCCCCACCAAGTCACATTCTTACATATGAGAGATTCCAAGTAAAACAGAGACCTCACCCTGTTCACATCTGAGCAGAGATGGGGTCAGGATGGGAGTAGTGCTAGATGGCAAAGTGGGTTGGAGATGGGAGGTGGGGGGGGGGGGAGTAACTTCTCTCTCTTTCACACATTTCCTATCCTTCAGAAAACCATTCAGGTTTTATTTCAGCTTTCTACTGGCCTGGGACTACAGTCCACTAAGGAGGAAACCACCTACTATAAGCCAGCAGGAGCCAGCAGTACACTAGAGCAGCACTCTCTAGGAGAGGATGGTCATGTTGCTATCACTCTAGCTTCAAAATTTAGGCAAGGGTTACAAGACACAGAAGTGTGTGCCACACCTGTCCCCCTACTTTAAGGTGTGAGGACCAGTTTCCATGGAGATGTCACTGGTTCTAAGCTGTGGCAAGCAGCTCACAGCCAGTGATCCTCCCAGGAGCCTGAACATCAGAGCACCAAGGACTAAACTTTGGTGGAGAGGGAAAGGTCTCAGTTCATGACAGGACCCCTCACATTTCATTGCCTGCAGACCACACGGGTCTAAGACAGCAGCTCCTCCCAGCATAATATAAAATTTGACTCAAACCCCAAGATGTGTCTGCCTACCAATGTGCAACCCCAGGCTGCTGAACCAAGCCAGCAACAGTGGGTCTCCCACCAATTTAATTCCGGATTCTTAGACTGCACATGCTTGGGACCCAATACATTCAAGATCTGCTTAGTCGCTAGCAAAATGCTCTGAAGAACTGAACTTTGCCTCAGCACTCTCCACTCCCTACTGACATGGACATGCTCTTCCTCCTCCAACTTCCAAATTCCTCCAGCTTCCCTGAGTGCCTCCCTCAATCCCCTGCCTTAGACAGTAGTGTGCAAAAGACCCTTCCACTCCCTGCACTGCATCAGCCTGCCAGGCAAAGACAGAAGGATATGGTTCCTTTCAAACCCAAGTGACACTGTCCTTTCAGTCAACGGGAGAAGACTTTTAACAGTCACGTCTCTTCTCCTTGTTCTCACTGAGCCAGTCCCTTCCTCCCTGTGCGCTCACACAGCGTAAGCAGGGCTTTCCAAAGTGACACACACCGCACTGCAACAGCCCACCATGAAGGACAAGCTGCTGGGCCTGGAAGCCAAGGAAAAGCTTCTCATGCCACACTAAAGCACCGGCTACTACAAAACTTCTTAAGCAGCTTTCCAGGAAAGGAGTAGAGAGAGTCAGAACCGAGACACCAATTTTTCCTTCAGCACCTTCTCCCATCATTTGGATGGGAAAGACTTCCCTACCAATATGCAACTGAGACACCAGGGAGACACCTGCAGCCAGAAGGGATGCCCTGGAAACTTTATGGAGCCACAGGAAAGTAACTGCAGTTTCCAAACCCCATCTCCTGCAGGAATAGCAGCTTCTCCCTTGCACTCAATTTACAGCTAGATCTTTTCAATTCAATGTTGACTCTGACCAGGGCAAGGACAGGGTCAGATTGGTTTCCAAACCACATCCAGGAGCAAAAGAGTAACAGAAGAGCTAAGGACAGTCTGATTTCTAGTGCAACCACAACAATGGACAATCCCTTAGACATCTTTCACTCAAGGTTCATGGTGAAGGGTAAGGGAAAAGAAGTGAGCTGGGGGAGGGATGTCCAAGCAGGTCCCAATTAAAGCTTTAAATGACAGGGAGGTAAATGAAGTGATTGTCCTTTTGGTCTCTCAGCTGGATGTGAAATGCAGGAATAGCTGTGATGAAGCAGCACACAGCAGTCCTTAGATCCAGTGTATTTCTCTCAGTAGAGGTAAGTGCTCTCTTAGACCCGTTGAATTTCAAACAGCTTCACATCTGTGTCATACCAGATAGGAGGATCCACATTCCTGAGAGAGAAAGACAAGAGCCACTTTACTTTCTGTGGCCAGGTACACAGAACTCTGATCTCCCAGCCAAGATTACAGGAGCTGACTACACAGAACAACTTCAACTTTGCAAAAGAGGAAATCACTGGCTGAGAGACTATGCACATTAAAGAGATGACAGTACCTACAACAACCCACAAAGCCACAGCTTTGCATGAAATCCCTGCACCATCCCCTCTAGGCAGCTTTTCTATTCCCTGCTGCTGCCAGTTCCCAAACAAGCAGTACTCCCAGAATAACTCCCTTCACGTCACCTGCTCGAAGTTTTGGAGCAGCTGATTCATCCTAGTCTTTTCCAAGGGAACACCATCTTTCTATCCTGTAAATATGACACAACCCAGAGCTGGCCAAGTGCATGCAATTCTCTCTACAGCCACCCCCTGCAAAGTCTGGAAAAGACCAAGTAAGATCACACCCAGCTGGTTTACCTCAAGTAAATAACTCCCCACATGTAGGTCCGGAACCACATGGCAGTGCCCGAGTTAGCCTGGTACTTGCGAATGAGGATGGGGTGAGGTACAGGTAGCAGCCCCACCAGTGTGCCATGCTGCAAGAACTTGAGGATCTCCGATTCATCAGTGAGACCCCTGCAAAGAGACAGATCAGGAACATCCTTAGCATGTCACACAGTCACCCCCAAAACTGCTGCAGCACAAAGTACCAGTCTAAAACAGACACAGAGCTGGCAACCACAGCCACCAAGAACACATGTACTCTCCACTGTAAAAAGAGTGGAGAAGGGATCAGACAAACAAGAAGCTTGGCAAGGAAAGTAACATCACCTCTGCTGAGACTGTGGCGCTTTCAATTATACTTTACAAGGTTTCGCCTGCAGGCCCTCCCAATTCAAACTCTGCCAACTTCACAGAACTCTTCACACACTGCACAGCCCTTTCCCTCCGCAAATGTACGTACTTGTCAATGCAGATCTTCTCCACCTGAGGGACCAGCACCTGTAAGAGCCGCATGATTGTCTGCAGAGGAAGCTTCGACTTCCAAGACATCACCTGTAAGTCAAAAAGCCCACAGGGCCTTAGGAGTTTTTCTACAATTATCTCCACTATATCTACAACAAACGAGGTTTATAAAGTGTCACAAAGGTGGTGGAGGATCTGAGTGCACAACAGCAACACAATAAATCCTGGAGCACTAGAATTATGAGCCACTCAATGAAGCTAGCAGGGCATTGGTTTAAAACAGGTAAAACAAAATACTTCTTCGCAGATGGCAGTAAGTTTCTGGAGCTTTGACCATACGTCAAATACATTTCCCATGAGGAAATGCTCCTCTAGGGGAGTCTCTGCTGGCACAGGAAAGGTGTGTGTGGCATTTCTGCCACAACTCTTTGCCTCATTACTTATTTTCTCTGTCCAGATTCTCTTACCCAGTCAGGAGTTGGGGCCCACTGTCCACTGGAGGATGCACTAGAGAGACGCCTTCGATCCCGTCGGGGATGTGATGCCTCCTATCAATAAATATTATTTTTAAAAAACACGACAAAACCAAAAACAAAAGCAAATCACACAAGAACAAGAAATACAACTCATTTTCTGCTGACTCTCCCCGCAGCTTTTCCAGAGCATTGCTGGGAAAGACAGCTCAGCCTGTCCCTAGAACAGATCAAACCCACCAGACATTCATTCACTGAAACCACATGCTTCGACTCAGTGATTAGCAATATTTGATGGAGTTAAGCTGTAGGACCACGCAGCAAGGTCACAACTCCAGTCACCACTACTGACACACTGTTGGAACAATCCACAGCAGGAGAGTTAAAATGGGACCGATAAAAAGACTGTTTAGGCATGCTGCTTTCTTTTAATATGGCGATTAAACAGCTAAAGGCTTTTCCGACCTCTGTGTACTATCTCTAGGAATTTTGGTGTCCATCCTAGAATATCTTAAAACAGATTTTTTCCAAGGGTGGGGTCTCAGAAACTCTTACCTAACAATCCCTTCCCCTTCAGGAATAACACACTCAAACCCTCAAACACAAACACCATCACTAGACACTTTTTTAAAAGCTCTGGTCAAAAGTCAAATGCCCAATTCTCTCTTATTATTCTCACCATCACTCTGTTTTCATTTCTCTTATACAGAAGACACTAGCAGCATCCTGGCTTTCCATATTCATGGCGGGAAGGAAAGAAATAACCCTTTAAAATCACTATCAATCTCTGCCCAAGGTAAAAATGGATTTTGCAATGCACCCTGACCATTCATTACTACAGCCTAGAGCTGACTTTTCTACGAAACAAATGGGAAGAGCACTTCCTTCCAGCAGCCACCCTGCACCTCTGCATCCATGGCTTCATTCACACGTCACCTTCGCAACTAGAAACAGCAGGCTCGGGGCAGAGCTGTGCTGCAATCCACTGGAAGCTGACAGTGCTATACCAGTACTTTTCTGACTGGGGAACAGCTCAAGCCAGCTGCTGGACACAGTGATGTAATGACCCGTGATTATGTTTCATGGGCTGCTGGAAGAAGAAAAATCTTCCTTCTGCAAGTTCTCAGCCAAGATCTCACTTAATGACAACATAATTATGTGCTCAAGACATCTTGCTGACCGGGGGCCTTCATCTGGTACCAGGAAAGGCCAGGAAGGGTAAGTAACACTGACTCTGGGATATTTGGGAATTCCGTTCATTCCAGTTCATTAAAAATCTGAACAGCAATATTATTTTGCTATGTTTGCAGGTACAACCTTATCGTTCAGCCTGTTCTGCTTCAGTGCCGTGTCCTCATCAAGCTTCTAAAAATAAAATTCATAAAAACATAAAGAACTCTGACTTCCTTCAGATGACCCCACCCTCTTCCTCTTTTCTCCTCACTCTCCCACAGCCCTTGCCCCCTTCACAGCTGCCATCCAAATGCTGGCAGCCAGCTGACACGTTTATGAAAGGTACAATGGAATTACACTGAAATGCGGAGACTGTTGAACATTTTATGAGACACTTTTGAAACGTTTATGACTGATAAGGGGAGAACATTTCAACAGATAAAGGAAGGAAATTACATCAGTCGTAAGGGTGGGTATCCTAAAGTTTTATCCAGCATCTCTTATTAATTTATCTCAGCTCAGTAGGTTGGACACATGTTGGAGCACAGAACAAAGACAATGTTCAGATAGTATGAAACACCACAGCCCCTGGAGACAGGTGTGCTACCTGAAGTGCCATGTAACAGGAGTGATGATTCTCCCCAGAGCATGTCCCACACCCGCTGCTTCACTGCCCTCCACCTCCTGGTTCCTTCTTGGCCACCAGCCCACAAATGTTCAGATATGTAAACAGCACTGCTGGAGCCAGGCAGGGCAGCTACTGGGCAACTGTCTGTCTGAGACTAAAGGCCCACATGTGCTCACACGCAAGCAGAACGGATCAGGACATAAGGGTAGAATGTAGGAGTCTTCAGCCTGCTCTGCTAGATTGCAGTGCCTTTGCAAACACCCCCTCTTGGGACCCTGATTCTACAGTACTGTCCCAGCCAAAAGCATGTCGACAGCAAAACAGACCAGAAGATTCTTGTAGCACCACTGGTCCATAGCAGCCCACGATAAAATGCACCATCCCCAGCCCAGCTCATCTCCTCCTGCCCAGTTTGCTCTGCACCCAGTGAGAGCTGGTGCATCAATTTGGCCATCCCAGAGAAAACTAAGAGGTGAAAAGCTGGGAAAGTTATGCCTTCCACCACAGGGCAGCCATGCCTCCCATGTGCAAGTGGATGCAACGTTCTCACTGAAACTCACCGGACATCAAGTGCTCAGGTAGAGCATGAGGTAGCACTAGGTGTATAAATGTGGACTTGCTGAAGGAGGAGAGGACATGCAGGGCAGCCCTCAATTTCCTACAAGACAGCCTAGAGGTTTTTGATACTGGCCAGGAAAGGACATGAACTGAGGAGCTGACAGAGAGGAATAAAAGACTACTGCTCCGCTGAAACTGGAAGAGAGCAGTTTAATAGCTCTTGATGACGAAAATTAGCAAATATCAGAAGGCTGACATTGCCACCAGAGCCTAGGAAATCAGCACAGCCTTGATTCACAGACCACAAAGCCTCCATCTTGTCTACATGGCCAAGCAGCCACCACTCTGAGGGCACTGTTCACAACACCAGCCAGCCAGAAGATTCTGGTAGAGCTTTCCATCCCAGAAAGAAGGGCGAGGAAAAAGAAGCAGCAGTCAGAACCCCAGTTGAAAGCCTCCAGATCAGGAACACATCCCTTTGCAATTATGCACTTGCTGCTCAGTTGCTTCCACCGTGGAGAAAGCTCACTCCTTTACTGTCCTAGCTCTTGTGTCACTAGCACAAACATGAAACACCCAAGATGATGCAAGAGTACTTCTGAACCATGGTGTTTTCCAGTGCAGTGCATGTGGGCATACTGCCTCTAATATGATGCCCTTCTTCAGTGGCCCAACCAGGTCTCTCCTTCTAAGTCCCCCTTTTGGTTCATTTCACAACCTAGACCTTCCCTACACACCAGAGTATCTGCCCTTACCCCACTCCAGGGCTCCCCATCACTGACAGCTGAGGGTGGGGTACCCTCTAGTGGAAGCTGTGAAGGCTCAGGCTCCAGTGAACGCATGGTCCCATCCTCCGACACCTGTGACTTCTCCGTGAGCTTGTCAATGCCTGTGTTCAAAAGGGGCAAGAAACAAAAACACCTCAAAACCACAAGTGATTTAAATACTCTCAAAAGCAGGGGATTCTTCTCTGCCCTACCATGCAGAGACACCCTATACATCTGCTGACATCTGAAACTCTCTCCTTTCAACAGGTAAAGCAAGATCTAGCCTTGATTTCACCACCCCAAAGGAGTTTGTTTGCCTCTAGGAAAACACCCCCTGGTGCAAGAGAAACACAGGTTCACACTGATATAATTAAACTGAGGCAAAACATCACGATTAGGACAAATGGCCACGTGGACGCTAAGCCTGAGACAAGAGAAACTCAAGACAGTTTACTTCAACTTGTGATCAGCTTGGGCAAACTGATCTGAAACTGAGACTGAAAGGCAGTAAGTCATTTGGAGATGTAAACTCTTAATCTCTTCCACACCCAGTGAAAGGGTGAGTCCACACAGTATCTCACAGAGAAAACAAACCTCTCTCCTGTTACAAAGGTAAACTAAAGCTCACCTGGTGTAGCCACCAAACTTGTCTTTAGTGTCCCTGGTTCAGCAGGGGCAGCAGGACGTGACCCTTCCATGGAGACCCCATCCTGGGAGTTAGTGCGAGAAATAGGCTCAGGAGTTTTCTTCTTGCGCTGCAGACCTTTCTGGATGGACTGCGAGTCTGTGGGTAAGTTGGCGAGCTGGTGAAATACATTCCGCTTGCGGATAACAGCGTAGACCAAGTTTGAGTTCCCTGGGAATCACAGCAACAAAATGAGGAGAAAAGACTCAAAGAGCTCTGTCAATACAGCACAGCTCACTGGGCACATGAAGCGTGACTGTGGAGACCCCACGAGCTCAGAGAACCATGCTTCCACCCATAAAGGCAATGGCACAAGAAAAAAAGAGCAGAACGATATAGTCTTATCCATTACAAAGCAGTGCAGGACATTCAGTGAAATCCTTCCTAGGCTAGAAGGCCAACAAGAAACGGCTTAGAAACTGACATTCAAACAACGGAGAAGAAAAAGAACAGTTTAAACCACATACTAGCACCTATATGGAAGAAAAGGTTGTTAGCCAAGATTCAACATTTCTCCATCTCCAAAAGACTTCACAAAACAAACCGGAGGCATTCCATTTGAGGAGAAACAGGCTTGAAATACCAGAGCCAAAACGTCTGAATTCTTACTGTCTGCAAGGTGGCAGAGAACAGAATTAAACCATCCTCTAACATAAAACACAAGGTCACAGCCACAAAGGCTGGTTGAGGATCTGGCAACCACCACTTGCAAGGTTTCCATTAGGGAAGCAGAATGGCCACTCCCGATTTGCACTTTTAAAGCAAGTAAGTTTTGAGCGGGTTAAGGGGCCTTTGAGCCCCTTAAAGGTAAAAGACTAAAAGACTATCATGCTTTTAAGAGGGAAAGCATAAGGCATTTCCCAGAAAGGCAGCAAGTGCCAAACTTTGTTTGGATGAGGCTGTTTGGTCTTCAGCTCCAGTGACCTGCCACAGCAGAATTGGGAGGCACTTTTAAACACTTAATGAGATGGAAATTCTTCTGTCCTCCCACCTACATTGCTGAGCAACATGAGCCGTTTCACAGCAGCATCCAGCCAGGCACAACTTCAGCGTTACACACACTTTCCTTACTTCTTCTCCTCTGCCCACCTCATCTTTTGGTCTGCAGAAGGCTGAGGCTATGCTAATTAGCTGCCATCTCATTTTGCTCTAACCCAATCTGTCTGGGTCAGGAGCCAACACTGATTACCTACTAACCTGTCGATCTTCGGCAAGTCTCCACGTAACTTATTTCTACACTTCTCCCCTTCTCTCATCTGAACTTTCATCTCATGTTCTCTTGGACTAAACAAATGCAAACCAAATAAATACAGCAGTCTCTTACCATCAAACTGGTACTGAATTATGTTGTTGAAAACTTCCAGCAAGAAGAAAACAAGATGGTGATTCTGGACAGCGGAGAACAGGAACCAGGTGGTGGAAAAAGCCTCCAGGAGATGCAGTAACTTGTTAGCAGCCACCATGGAGAGAGATTTCAGGTACGGAGACACTGTGGAAGTAAAAGAAATTAGAACTGAAGAAAGAACCAAGGTTTATTTATTCACATAAGTACACCACTAAAAATGTTGCTCTTACCACCTTCTCACCCTGCACCTCTGGGAAAGCCTCATGGAATAGATAAGCCCAACAGGGTCCCACAGAAACACTTCCAAATATAAAAGTGAAACTGAGAAATTGCCTAGTAAAAGCAGGCATTTCTGCCTTTGGAGAGTCTTGTGTAGTTTTATACTAGTAACATCATCTCTGGTGTGCCTCCTGAAAAGCTCACACAACTGGAGCCACCTGGACACTCACTAAGCCCAAGGGACACCACTGCGGGAAGGTGGCACTCCCTGCTGGAAAGGAACAGCACTACCAACCACCCTCAGCGGGCCTTCTGGCAAATGCCCTTCTGCCACCCCAGAGGGGCTCTAGGGACTCTGCCATCCCACCCTCTGCCCCACCTGACTGAGCCCAGGCAATAACCCCGCAGGCAGGTCTGATCTGCAGCTGGCACCTCCAGCTCCAGACTCGAAAGGATCAGTTTCCAGCAGCAGCCACTGACACTGGTCCGTCTTAAGGGGCACAAGTAGGAGCGCAGGGAGAGGGGAGCAAGAGCAGCCAGAGCTGTCGCCTCTGTGGGCTGTGATTCCACACCATGCACAGTGCTTACCGTTCACAACGATGGTGAGCAGGCAGTCAAAGAGAGGCTGCAGCCGCTGGTGCCCGCTAGTTATGATCTTGTGAAAGACCTACGGTAAGGAAGGAGTTCTTGAGCAAGGTAGTACCGTACTGAAAGCACCCTCTCAACCAAAACCAGTGCCACCCCCACAGTAATCGCTTCCTGACACCATTCCTTCCTAGGCAGGGCCCTGCACACTCCACAATTACACAGGTGGGGAAGGCTGCTCTCACTGCAGAGTTGAGCTCCAGGAGTACAAGCTTTCATTTACAAGGAATCCTTTGGGGACATGATTAGGGTTCTACAACACTACAAACAGAAACTGACTGTGAGCTGTTCCAAAACGCACAGGCAACCTGAGACAAAAATAAACCGCCAAGAAATAAGAAACATCTTCACCTCCATTGATTTTGACTCTGAACCCTAATGATAGCTGCTTGAAATGCCACAAAACTAATCATTTCACATTTGATTTTAGTGCAAACTTCAATTCAAATGTTTGTCCTATTTTTCTTAGCTATACCCTCAGACACAGGAAGATTCAACTGCCTCACAACCAGTTCAGACATTCCCAGTCTTGGCCTTCCCACCTCTAACTGGCATGCCTGTAGAGAAAGCCTGCAGCATAATGAAAATACAGGGATGGTCCAAGATTAATGGAATGTAACAGCAAAACACAGTGTCAAGAATAGTTCTGGTGGGCACATTTCTTCCTACTCCTTCTAATGGGAATCTCCATTTGGAGGTTTATCAGAAGCTGCTGAGAGATTCTTCTCTGGTAAACTAGCACTAACATGACAGGAGGGTACCACCTGAGGCTGGTACTGCAAAACACACAGCTGTTTGTAGGCAGCATCGTGGCCCTCGGCACTACAGACTGAAAGGTGAATGAAACCTTGCAGCAACCCAAAGCTGAAGGGTTGAGCTTGGTATCACTGTTGCTCCCATTCTGACAGAAGTGTCCCACACAGTTCTGGTTACCTGGGACAGAGCCAGCAATGCAGTCAGACCTCCTGCCTTCCCCACCTGCAATCAAGTCTGATAGAGGCCATGCACCCATCCCACTCAAGCCAGTCCCAGAGTCCTTTAGACACCAGTCCAGCATCATCCAGGATCCTGTTATTTAGGATCACCTCATGTAGATGGAATTGCATCTCATACACACGCGCCCTACCAGACACATCACCTCATGTTAACAGTGTACAAAGACCCCACCGGTGCTTGGATGCATCCCATGCACTTTCTGGCTACTCAGTGGGGCTGAGTAGGAAGGACAAGTATATTGAAGGAGGACAATTATTTGTGGAGGTATGAAACAGTTAGGAGAGACAGAAAAGAACTGCTGGAGCTATACTCACTATGATGAGTAGATCTGCATGTGTCCCCGTGAAGACAGGGATGTCCATAGGCACTCGTACAGAATACGGCTTGTTGAGTCGAACCCCAAAGTTACGCTCCCCACTGAGAAGCAGGAGGATAAAGACCCCAATGTGCATCAAGCCCACTCGCGCTGCAGGAAAAAAAAAAAAAAAGACAACAAAAAACCTCACACATCACAGTGAGGCTGGTGGGCTCCTGAAGACAGAAGGGCAGTCAAGGAGAGAGAAGGAACACTATGGGACCAAAAGAAAAAATGCACAGACCAGAACATCCTGATAAAGGACATCCCACTACCTTGTTTTAGCTGGGATAGAGTTCATTTTCTTATCAGTAGCTGGTACAATGCTGTGTTTTGGATTTAGTAGGAGAATAACGTTGATAGCAACAACTAAAAACATCAGTGTGCTAAGTAATGCTCATACCAAGTCAAGGACTTTTCAGTTTCTTAGGCCCTGCCAGTGAGAAAGCTGGAGGGGCACAAGAAATTAGGAGGGGACACAGCCAGGACACTTGACTCAACCTAACCAAACAGATATTCCATACCACAGAACGTCATGTTCAGTATATAAACCAAGGGGAGTTAGCCAGGGCCTGCTGATCACTGCTCAGGGACCGGCTAGGCATCAGTCAGTGGGTGGTAAGAACTGTATTGCACATCTTTTTTTTTATTTCCTTTCTCTTTGGATTTTATTCCTCTCCCCTTCATTCCTCTTTTCGTTACAATGGTTATTATTTTGTTTCAATTATTAAATGGTTCTTATCTCAACCCTCGAGTTGTACCTTTTCCCCCAGTTCTCCTCCCCACCCCCTTTGGGCACAGGGTGAGCGAGTGAGTAGCTGTGTAGTACTTAGTTGCCACCTGGCGTTAAAACATGACACCCACAGAGAGCTCCCTCTGTTGCCAGTACCAGTATCCTTCCCAAGCACATCTGTGGGCCCAGTACAACGTTAAATCGTGGACAGATCACACTTTTCATTATGTTCTTGATGCACACCCATCACCACAGTAGGAAAGGTCTGACTACTTTCTACTATGCAGTGATGGAGTTATGCCCAATTTACTCCTAAGGCAAGAGGACAATGCTCATTTCTCCCACTTCATGGGATCAGGGACACAGTTTTCAACGTAAGGACTCAAAACGAGTTCACACATGCTAAGGATCTCCCTTCCCTGTGTTGTGATCATGTCCTGCTTTTCATATGCTACAAACATTAAACCCCAGCTAACTGAACCACTCCATGCCTGTAGAATGCCACAAACACGCACTCAAGATGCTATTGCAGCTAAGTGGTAGGAAGGAAGCATCTTAAAAACATTCTAGCTCAACTGTCAAGCCCAGATCATCCCAAATATTGAAAATAACCTACTTACACTGGTCTGCTCTGGCATCATTGAGAAAATACAAGATTGGGACAAGGATGTCCAGAACATCACTGCTCTTCAGCACAAAGAAGAGGAATTTCTGGAAGAAATGAGAGTATTTCAGACAATCACAAGCATATTTGTGTTTATCTCCCATCTGCAGAACTCAGGACAGACAGCCTCCAGCCAATTAAGTCTCTCAAGAATGTTAGAAAGACTAGAGTATGCACCAGCTCTTCAACTCCAGTGTTATTTGCAGAGTTATTATAATACCTGCTCCAGCATTTGCCTCAAACCCTGACCCTCAGGAGCTGCAGCCTCCCTCCCACGCTGCCCCTACAGCCAGACCCCTCCCCAGCCCATGCAGCAAGGAGCAGTGCTGCTGACCAGAGTACCACAGCATCATTGCTAACTACCTGCCCACATCCCTTCACCGGGGCTCAGTCCAGCCAGAGCCACTCCAAGCTCTGGGCAACGGGCAGGGTGGGGCAAAGCTCAAAAAGAAGCAGATCCACACCTTGTTGAAGTCACAGAGTTTCCAGAAGAGGACAAGGAGTTCCTGATGGAACTGGATCTTCTTGGCAGAGTTTGGCAGGTAGGTCTGGACCAGCGGGTTTGATAACAAGCGAGCCACTCCTTTCAGGATGAACTGGAAATCCTGCCAACAGACCAGGAAAGAGACTGTGGTGGGCCAAGGACTAACACAATCAATCAGCATGAAATCAGGCAGGAAAAAAGTTCAGGACAGGAGTACGTTACCTCCTCTCGGTGTATTCTTGAGAGGTAATTCACAAACAGATTGTCTGGTCCAGGAGGCTGCATTCAAAGAAAATGAGTGAAATACTTACTGGCAGCAAGGCATGCTCAGGAAGTCAAAGGGTAACCGCTGGCTAACATCTCCCATTTCAGCTTTCTGCTCTGAACGACGCAGTTTTATATGCTAGGAGAGAGCACACCTCAGGGAACAGTAAAGTCAAGGGCTTTTCACTTACACACTCCCGATTTAAGGCTTTTCACTTACACACTCCCGATTTAAGTCAGTGACCAAAACCTAGTGGTTTGGTTATGTACAGCTCTTTAGTGACCTATAGGAAAAGAAGCAGGACTGGACCAGAGATAACGGCCTACAAGGAGGAGTGGTGCTGGGCCCTACAGGTCAGCATTCAATACAAGCTGGTATAAGGGCACCACAGGGAGTTCAGGAGAGCAGCAAATACAGATCCCAGCGTCACTCACATCCACATCATCCATGGCTGTGCCAGTGGTTGTGCCATCCACAGTGGGACTTGAGCTGGTGGAGCTGTCATAGTCCAAAGTGACAATCAGCACCTGGGCTGCCTCCTCCACCAGCGGCTCACGGTAGTCAGAGAAAAGCAGATGATTGTAAGGAATCCCATAACCCACCGGGTCGTAGGCACAGACGACGTTCAGGAGCGAGGTGAAGAGTGGAAGTGCATGTCTGAGGAGGAGAAAACATTCTCAGAAGCAGGAAGCAAAAGGCTCGGCCTTGGGGAGGGACATACATCTCTCTCCAAGTGTTTGGGGTCATGACAAAAAATAATCATCCTCTCTAACCTATGGCAATGGCCCACGACTGAGCAGCCCAGAAACAAGAACCGATGCTCCAGTCTCCTGAACTACAGCTGAGAGGGAAGGGGAGGTGAAAAAGGCTGTGTGGCCTCCCAGAGGAATCCAAAGGGGAAAGAACCTCAAAGCTCTCTAGGCTCTAGAAAGACAAAACTGTCTTTCCAACTGTCACCAGAGGAGCTGAAAGTCCCAGAGGAGACGTCACCAGAGGGCAGCACCCAGCCGCCACCAACGCCACAAGCCACCCACTGCAGTGCCACGCCACCACCCCCACGAGGGAACAGGGTCTACAGCAGGGAACAGGATCTGCCATTTCCCAGGGGACAGGGATCAGTCCTGCAGCAAACTCCAGTGACCACCATGCTCAACCTCTCCTTTTGCTGCTAAGGAATAACTCCTACTAAGCAGAGATGCTAATGGGGAGCACGTAAGACAGGGACAAAGAAAAAGGGTAAAGCTCCTAGACGTTGGAGGAGTAAGTCCTATGGTCCCCCGTTACCAACGCAGTCCGTGGAAGAGATCTGAAGGTATTTCTCCCCTAACACCCAGTCCCCCACCCTTCACACCCTCACCTGTTCTCCGCAGAACAGAAGAACTGAACCCAGGGGTTGGCGTTGCTGCTCTCTGAGGAGGGAGGCAGATACATGGCCTCAGAGAAACAGGTCAGCAGCAGCTTAAGCAGCTCTGTCCTGAAAGAAGGGAAGAAGCCAAGGCCTGGAGCCATTCAGGAGCAGGAACTGGGCACAGGAGGCACAATCACTTACCACAACAAACACATAAGGAATGCTCAGTCCCATCTAGAAAGACCTCCCCACACAGAGCTAAGCCCATTTCATTTCATAAGCAATACTGACGTCACTGGCACAAAGCTCAGCAGAATTGCTGCTTTATGAAAAAGAAATACAGTAGAGCTCCTGGGCATTTTCAAAGCAGCAATGCTTTGCCAGTTCCTGTCACAGACACTCTGACTCCCATATCATACTACAAAAAGCTATTCAAAAGGTCAGCTGGTTTTTTTGTTGTTGTTGCCAGTCCTGTTAGCTCAGAAAGGAGCAAGTAGAAAGCTCCCTGGGAATCTGATCCCCGAGGAGGCAAGGAGAGCCTATCTCCCCCAGATCCTTCTCTCCTGAGCCCAGTTTCCTTCCATTCTGCCTTTGCAGACCCTCTTACCTATTCAAGTCGTGGATGTAGTTAGGCTGTGGAGAATGAGCAAAGCCCACTCCTGCCTCCCAGATGTACTCACAGCTGTCAATGGAGTGGATATCTTCTGCTGTGTCCTGTGGGAGAATAGGAGGTTGGGCCACAGAAGGCAAGAGTCAGAGCTGTCAGCACTACTGGTATCCCAGACAGTTCAGCCCCTATCTCTAGCAGTAGCAAAGAAACCAGCAGAGAAGCATCCAGACACTCAGACAGTGCATACCAGCCCCCCCCCAGGGAGCACCCCTGACAGAGGGCCTTTCATCTTCAACAGGTACTGAGGACCATGCAGAGCAAGACCATTACTCGAGCATGCTAAGGTGCAGTGCTAGCCACCTCCACTGGGAAGGGTCACCCAATGCCAAAGGATCCAAAATACATTCTGTTCTCATTACTGGATGCATCACCATCACCTGTCCTTTCCTCCACATCTCATGAAACACAGCTCAGGTCAGGGCTCTTCCTTTGCAGATCAAACTCACCGCACAGGGGTTCAGCCCTGCTCAACACCTCCACCCTGCCTCAGGGCCCACATGTTGAGCTCACCCACATAATGGTGACTCGAAATGGCTGCACGACAAAGGCAGGAGAGCAGCAAATTAACCCTTGTTTATAACAAAACTGGATATGGCTGCAACTTGCTTTTCAGAGGGAAAGCAAGAAAGTGGCTCCAAAAAATGTTATTTCCCTTAGCCAGAACACTCCCAGTCCCTTGACGGTTGTTGGCATGACTCCCAAACTCTTGCTTTGCAACCTGAGGATATGAACTGCAGCAATTTGCCCTTCTTTGTCGTGGTCAGTTAAGGCAGAGTTAAAACAGCTTTGCAGAGACAAGCAGCCATTGAAAATCACCTGCTGACCCTCCAAAAATGACCAGGAGCAAGAGTCCAGATGAATATGTTTGCATCAAGTGCACTTGGCACACTTTGGCTGTCTCTCTTCTGGGGTTTAAATAAGCAAATTCTACCACCTGCCCTTTTTCCTCCCTGCACTTGGGGAAAGCAGATCAAAGGACTGTTCCTCATTGCTCTGGGTTCCCTTTGCATAACCTCCCTCCCACAAAGGCACTGATCTCAGCAGGGCTTGAGGGCAACCAAGATGCACTTACCACCCTAACCACGACTACCACAAAAGCAGCATGCTGTCAGCAGCTACTGCTGACATGGAAGCAACCACAGCTTTCTCCTCAGCCTGAGCTTTTCCTTCCTTGCTACTCACTTCCTACAGATAGGCCAGAGCTCACCTACTGTCAAGTTTCTTACCAAGCTCCTCAGAACAACACTCGCTGAGACTGGAGTGCCCAAGACCTCCCTCCACGATCAAATCTTTAACATCTCCTGCCAGGCACAGGCTTCATGGAAAGAAATGCAATTACATCCACAAACCTGCTTCTACCGTGTGTGACTAAGCAGGAACACCAGGAGGAGACAGCATGTTAATAGCTGCCATTACAGCAGCTCCCCAGGCCTAAAAAACCAGGTGCTGATGCCTTCAAAGAGCTCACAAGTAAATGCTAAAACACAGAGACACGGGCACTGCACATGACAAAGGGAGTCAGTTTCTAGCTGTAATTCCAGGGCTGACTTCAGTAGGAGGGCAAACAGTCCCAGGTCTCCTCTGCCCATTCCCTCCCAGTTCTTACTCTTCCTCTTTACCCAATTCTGCTTCAGCAAATATCCACCACCATCTGTATCTCTGGGGCTACACGTCATTCTACCATGAGCATGAGGTGGCTGTATTCATCTCTCTGCTCCTACCCTGCAGTCAGGCCCAAGAGTGCAGGTCAAACCAGATCCAGAGAGGGAAGACAACCAGGCAAAGACTACAGAGGCTGGAGGCAGTAGACAGGCAGCTAACAGCAAGGAACAAAGCATTCACAATCTCAGTGTCTAATTCAAAGTTGCCCAGAGCCCTGGAAAGCTAGGCTGGCTGCTGCCAAGGGTGAAATCACAGGGACGATGAGGGGTGCTCTCCCAGGAAAAACTGTTGTCACTACAACTTGTGCAATCCATGCCAAGTGACAGCACCAGACAGCAAGTCCATCTGTTTCAGCCTCCCTCCCACTTAGTCTCAGCACATGGGTAGCTCTGCTCCAGCCTTGCCCCTTCATTCCCAGGTCGCAGATTTCAACTGTTTCTGCTACTCAGACACCTCAAGCAAGCAACTTATTACTCAGATTTTTCAGGGAATTTTGCAGCCATCAAATACACCACGGTTTAGCACGTTCATTTTTAATTTACTTCACAGCTATATCAAAAAGGAGGGCTGCCCACTTTTTTTTATAGACTGGACCTACTAGAAACACCAGAGAGTCATTGGTGAGGGGGGAGAGAGAGAGGGAGGGAAGGAGATGCACCAGAATCTGTCCTCAGCCCACCTGGTAGGGGCTCCCTGCTTCAGGGAACTCCTCTGAAGTAAGGATGGTCACTACAAGGATCAGAACACATTTGTCTTTGCTGCAACGATACAAAGAGGGAGAGGAGATGGACACAGCAGACCATCCACTCATTCAGATCACAGCACCTGCAATTAGGCAAACTGCTTCCTGCCCCGGGCTGCACGAAATTGCCAGTGGAAGGAACAAGGTGCTAAAGGTCTCTGCTCCACTGGCAACAACAGAAGAGCAGTTGTTTGCCAGCACAACGACCTTTTCCTGAGGGGTGAGCTGTAGTGCAGGGATAAGAGCCAGCCACTCCATCTGAGACTCACACAGCTGTCACAGAACATCTGTTTTGGAAGGCACAAACATCACAGAGTGAACCCAAAATGTTGATCAGTATTAGTGACTATGGGTTCATGCTCAGTGACTCCCTATTTTCCTGCCTGCAGGTTTGCTGAAAAGCTGCTGGCGTTTTCCAGGGTACCCCCTACCATGCAGCTAATCTACCTCTATGCAGATAATCTTATGATTCAACTTACCACCGTGCTCCTCCGGTGGCTCTGCACAGTGAAATCTGGACAGAACAGCAGATCTGCGACAGCAAGGAGCAACGACTCGGCCAATGGCCGGGCATTTTCATCCTCTTCATCTCCCTAAGCGAGAAACATGGAAGAATATTGTCAGCCCAGGGTTAACAACCAGCACACAGTAACAATAGTGTAACACAGCAAGAGAAGATAGCTCCCCAGGAACACACAAGGAAACAAGACGTTACAAAGGAACAAGAGGGAAAACCACACAAACCCCATTCAGTACAGGAAATAATTCCCCCCTGGAAGGTGATGACTAAGCAGGAACAAGCTGTTTAATGTCACCAAACTGAGCAGACAAAGGCCTAGAGATGGTAGGGAAACAGAAGAGTAGCACTGGAGCTTGCCATGCTGAGATGCTTGTCTCACTGAAGACAAAAGGAAAGGGAACCATTTACAGAGAAGAGAGCTTTATAGTCACGGAGGTGATTTGGATGGTGCACAGCAATAGGAAGAAGGCAGCCAGCAACAATAAGGTGTAAAATCTCCAAAGTCCTGTGTGGTTTGCCCAGAACCAGAGGCAACAGAATGGGAGAGGCTGCGTGCATCATGCAAGGGGCCACCTCAGCCTGCCATGGCAGAGCAAGCATGACAGCAGAGAGGATTTTGCCATCTCCAGCATTCAAAGCAATCATTCAAATCATGCATGGCTACTCTTCTGCAGCTGTTGCCACGGGAAACCTTGCCAGATCCTGCCTGTCAAATAACATCCTGGATGGGCGGCCTTCCCCACCACACACTGGTGCTGGAGGGAAAGGCATGGAGCAGGAATAGCAGGAGCTTATCTACCTCAGCCAGGCCTCTCTCAGCCTGTGCACAACATATTGGCTGCCTGTTAACAGGCAGCCAACGGAGATAATAGCCTGTGTGGCTCCGACTTCTGTCTCTGTGACAGCAAGATGACTACCGTCAAACAGATCCCGGATGTAAGGAAAGGCCCAGAGAGCAAGATGCTTTCACTTGGACTCATAGTCAGAGAAAAAAAATGACAAGCATTACAGTCCAAGCGGATTTCTTTTCCAATAATGATCTTTGCTAAGATCACCTTGGCTGCCAGAAAAAAGTCCCTATAGGCTCTGGGTACCACTACATCCAGAATGGGGTGACATACAACAAACCATCAGATCTGTACACAACGCAGACTCCCTTACAGGAGGGAGGCACCCATTCTCCAGGAGCTCTGTCATCCATCACTCCATCATGAAGCAGGCGAAGGATAATTGCAGAGATATTTACTAATGGTCCAGGCATACCATCATCTACTCCTTCAGTTCCCAGAGAGAAACCAGCTGTCAGACAGCAAAGCTGTTGCCCCTAGATTAGTAGTGACCCCTGCTTCCCTAACATCTCAGGGCTTATTTGTTATCCCCTGCCAGGCAGCTCAGCCAGCCTTATAGCTGTTTCTGCACACGGTTAAATGATGGAGCACACTGAACCACAACAGCTCCACTGACATTCAGCAGGCACATCCCAGCAGGAGGGCTCCCCAACCCAGCACACATGAACTGAGCTGGACTGCCCTGGGGTGACCCCACCACTCTAAGGCTGAGAAACTGTCTCTTCTAGGTGCTGAAGAAGGTGGAAAAACAGTAGTAACAGCAGCCTAGCTGGATCAGAGCACCAGGCACCCCACGTGTTCCTTCCCAAAACAAGCTCTTCCATTGTTCAGCCTCTCCAGCACTCCCTGGCCCCCTGCAGGGATGAAAGGATGGACAACCACCACCCTCCCAATCGCACAGATCACATAACAGAGCAGGGCTAGCAAAGACTTCCCTTTCCACTATCCAGAACTTCCCTTGAATTGGCCTCGGGTGAAACAGATTAGAAGTGACAGGCAGAGACAGAGAAAGCTGCAAGGTACCAACCACTGCTGACCCTTTATAATCATCGCCAGAGACACTGAAATACACTTAACACTTGGGGGAAACCACGCTCTTCAGTACAGCCATGCGGACCTGCAGATTCAGAAATTCATTGAAGAGGGCTCTGTGTGCAGAGCAGGCAGCTGCTGAGGGAGCAAGCTGGCAAATAAGTATTCCTGGCTTAACTCAGCTGTGTTTTCAACACTTTCTCCTATTTGCAGGAGATCCTAAAGCACTTTCGTCCTGAGGCACAGAAGAGCACTACTGTGCCTGCTCTCCAGACAGAGAAATGTGGGGAGGTTCAGAGACTCCCCGGAGGTTATACATGTCACTGACAGAGCAAGATACAGTACCCAATTCTTTAATCACTCTTACTCAGTTGTGGGTTTCACCCATCAGGCCAGGCCCCTGTATCACTCCACTCATAAGCAGGGTATTTAATCACAATGCTGAGTGCTTCTCTGGCACTGTTTGCTTTAAATGTGACCTTGTAAAATCAGTGGAAATGCCAACCTGTTCTATTTGATTCCAACCTTACATGAACTTTAGTTAATGGAACAAGGTCATTTCAGTTTAAGGAAGTCATACAGCCTTTAGCACTGCACTCGTGTTCATTTTGATTCACACCTTCAGTTATAATGGACAACCTTCTCTCACGTACCAGTGCTCTCCTACAGCTACACGCCCAAGTGAAACATTCAGATGATGCAGCAACCTGCGCTAAACAAAGCGGTTGAGGGCAAGAGGAAGAACAGCAAGAATCAAAGGAAGAAAAAGAATTTAGAAGGTGACACCTAATTTCTGACTGAATAGAAATAACTGGAAAAATTGCCCCCAAATGTACACAGAGTCTCCTTGCTGCAGCCTTCCCTTCATCCTCCAGAAAGAAGATTAAGTGCCAAGAGACAGACCCTTCCTCGGCCAGCCCCAGGGACAGTTGACCAGAAGAAACCTCTCCAGTCTGGGTCCTCGAAGATGTAAGGCAGGATACGGGTAAGGAGCCGGCAGCAATTCAAGACGATTTGCCTCTCCTTCTCTGTGTGGCAGCCGCTCTCTGCTCCCTGCACCAGCTTCTCCACAGCCTGAAGGAAACAAAACCAAGGCAGGTAGCATTAGCCTGGACACAAGATAGCAAGAGCTGGGCAGGTCTGTCCTGCTGGTGACACCCTAACATAAAGTTATAAACAGTTCTTAGAGCCCATTTTCTCCCAGTTGAATTGCACAGGTGCTGTTGCTGTTTGAAACTGCAGAAATAGGGTTAATGATCTTAAACAGACCTTTCTGAATGTCTACTGTGCCACTGCAAGAGACCCCACATACCAGGGCTAATCCATGCAGCACACAGTCGTGCCATGTGAGCCAGACAGCCACAGCACCAGAAGGCTCCTTCCAGCACTGCTCCATGACACGGCACAGCGCAGAGCAGATTAATCAGCCGCATCAGGTACACAAGACGCAGGCAGAGCCAAGGCAGCAGCGCTTTGCTGCATGGCATGAGGCACTGGCAGAGGAAGATTGCACAGAAATACATAAGGTCTGACAGAGCTGTATGTGCTGTTGTGATTACAGTAGGGACCTCTCATGACTCAGGAGGTGAGAGCTAAAGCTGCTGCCTGTGACTATTAAGTATACAGATACAGCCTCCAGCAGAGCCTGTCAAGGTCCTGCTGCAGAGGAGGGTGATAGTCCAGGTTTCCCCGCCGCCCCCCCGACCCTGTGAACAGAACTGCTGCTCTGGAAAGAGCTTCTGGGCTGAGACGCTGCAGTCCATCCAATTGCTGCCGAAACTGCCAATGGAGACACTCACTGTGTTTTTCAGAATAGGATGTGGGTCTTGCCAGGCAGCAACCACAGCCCTAGGATGCAGTGGCAAGAGGTTTTACTCACAGACAGAAAGAGGCAGCTCCTTCCCCCAGCAGTTGCACCCACTTGCTCTTACTCCCTGATCCCAAGGGGAAATGAAAGCCAAAATATCTGCCAAGGATTCACCTTGCTGCTTTTTAATTCATGAAGTCATGTGTCTCTGCTTAGTTTCATAGTAGACTGTCTGGGTCACTGATTCTGCTAGCTTGCGTCATTGCCTTAATGGGTATTTAAATGCTGTTTGTGTAGTTTCAGCCTGTCCGCACACTACTCTGTGACCAAGCTTAACTATTTTTCAGGCACATTTATGACTCTCTACAGTTTGAGTCTCTAGCCATGACTGCAAATGACATTTCAGCCACGCTGTTGCACTCTCCATGAACACGCAGCACTGCCAACTCCAGCGGCATGCTGCACAAGGCACAGGTCAGGGCCCCAGCCTGGCAAAAGCACTGCAGGAGTCTGCAGACTCCTCTGACCCTGGTATCTGAAGATCTAGGGCTCCTAGATAAACAGCCCTGCAGTCACCAGGTATCCCAACACATCTGTTTCCAGTAGGAAGAACAGCCCATATTTTAGTCTTGGGTTTGGGGGGAAAAAGAACACAGAGTCAAAGGGGTTATACAGTCAGTACAGGTCTCCTCAGCCCTTCTTGATTCCCAAGCTGCTGATTGCCAGAAGCCAGCACTGGGGAAGAACTGTTCTACTTTTCCTCATTTTTGTATTCTTTATCAAGTACCCACTACAGGTATCTGTCTGAGGCATGATTCCCAGTCAGAGGTACCTTCAGTATGATTCCGTAGGTCTCAGGCACATTTTGTAGAGCAGGAAAGGAAAACAGGATGGCAGCAACCATTTGGAATTGGCATTTTCCCAGTTTTAAATGTTTCTGATATACAAATTCAAGGCTACTCCGCACAGCTCAGATCAGGAGCATTATTAACACCTGTGCTTTCCCAGGCAGAGTAAGTTTCAGGCTGTTGCTCACCAGCTTGATGATTTGCCAAACCTGGCAGGGTACGAAATGTGAGTCAATGTCCCTTGTGATCCACACAAGGATGTGGCAACACCAGAAGCAGCATCAGGGATGTTCTGATGTCACAAAAAAAAAAAAAAAAAAAGAAAAAAAGTCTTATGATTTTCATCGAACATCCAGGCACTTTTACAGTGACAATCTCCATATCCCTCTGGGATCTATCAGCTTGAAGCCAGACTGATGCGTGGTGAGGAGCATTTAGATGCAGACAAGGAATCAGATATACCAGCCTCATCACAAATATGCAGCCTTGGTACAAGTCTTCTAAGCAGGAAGCAGTTTATGTAGCAGGCAAGACCCAAGAGGCAGTGAAACATAGGAAGGGGACAAGAGGAAAAAAGCTCTCAAGTAAGCAAATGCCAGCTGTGGTCTGTGCTAAACCAGGAGAGTAAGGGCTGAGAGCTACCATCAGGAAGAGACAGGGACAAGCAAGCACACCATGTGGCACAAGGAAGTAATATGGTACCTGCCTTCCCTTGGGAGCCACAGGACTAGTGATCCCGGAACACACCCCTACTAGCAAGCACCAAGGAGTAAGACAGCACCACCCTTACCTTATAGCACAAAGTTGCCAAGTTTGAAGGTGATTCTTCTCTCACTGCTCGGATCTCTGCAGCTGGTACAAGGGCAAAGACATCCTGCACTGAAGTGGCTGTGTCTGCCCAGAACTGGTCCCAAAAAGCGTCATCCGTTGCCTCCACAGGCTGTGGAAAGACAAACATGGTTACAGATGCAGAACTACCGTTCTATGAGGTCCAAACATTAGCGATTGTGCCCAGCCTGAGGATGGAACCAGGCACAGAAGAGGTTCAATAAAACACACTGGCACTGGTTTTGTACCTCACCCTCTGTTATCAGGGCTTTGGCTGATTTGATCTCCCAAACAGAGCATTCCCTCAGGAAGAGGGTGAGCAGCAAGACATCTACGTGACCAACTGCATCAGACTGGGACTCCCCAAGTCTTTCATGGAGTCACAACATACATGAGGCCACCTGCTTGTCTGCAGCCTAGGGCATGTGTTACAAGATCTTTCCCAACACGCATGGGCCAGACTGCTCTCATGCACTCTATCACCTTCAGAACAAGCCAAGGATGCCCTGAGAGTGCACTGGAATTACTTCAATTGTAACCAAAGTCTCGAGGAAGCAATCAGGGACATGTCATGAACATGGCATGAACAGACCCACAGAACTCACAGACCCACCTCAAAGCACTTATGGACACAACAGAATTGATTTTTCTGAATCAAGTATTTATACGCAACTGGACTCAGTGCAGCCGGTCGCTGCCAAGACTTTCCTCTTAAAAAGCACTAAGTCTGCAATGCAAAGAGGAAGATGGAAGGACGAAACTGATATACCAAAAAAAGCAATCCATTTCAGACCTGTGGTCTGAGAAGACCATCACTACCCTGCCCCACACCTGGGAATACACCTCTTCCCATTATCTCTTCTGGCTCTGCAGGTGCAGACAACCTCCTCTTCTACCAGCGCTGCTGTCCCCTTTTCACAGCGAGGGAGCAAATATTCTCCTTGAGCCCACCCTGAAACCCCACTGCCAGGGATGCTGACCATAACGACAGTCTGTTTGCCAGACTGCAGCTGGAAAGAGCTCTGTACAGCCAGCTGCACAGTCCCCATGTTATTTCCCCCAGCTTCTTCCTGACAGCGTGGCATCTGCTTAGAAATCAAAACAACGATGACAACCTGGGTGTCAGGTTATATGTGGCTGAACAAAGCAGCCTGGGCCTTGCTTTGCTCTTTATGGCTTTATAGAGCCAGAGAGAAGCGCCAGCCATTCAAGGTGAAGCAGAGGCTCAGACACACAGAGCCAGCTGTGCCTCCAACCCTGCAGAAGCACGGCGTGACCTGCCACTACCCAGAAGGTGAAAATGCCAGCGCTCAACAAGAGGACATCTCCATTACACAACATCTCAGGCATCCAGAGCCTGGAGCTCTGGATAATCAGGAAAGACTTAACTTTTCAGCCAGTCTAAAACTGAGCACAGCTCCTCCCATCTAAACACACTTGCCAAAAGATAGCATCACCCAAACAAGGTTGGGAGTGCCCGTTCAGCCCAAGGGTCCACCTACTAGGCGTGAGATAAATACATGTTTGTTTATGCCAAGCAGCACGAAAAGATGGACCCATGATTTCAGTCTGAAGAGGAAGACAGAAGCTCTTCCTGATCCTCAGCCACGCAGAGGCACAGTAGCATGCTCGGTAGGTCAGAAGAGCCATCTGCCTGAGCAACCCCAGCCCTGGGCTTGGGGCAAGGGGGAGCCTCCTGCATACACTGTGCACCAGCTCTAAAGCAAAGCAGCTCTCACCAGCTGCAATAATCAGCACCGTGGGCAGGTCTACCACATCAGGTGGGAAAGGGGCAAAAATATGAACGTGTGTTTAACTTAAACAATTCCTGCCCACTCCCAGCTCTGCTGTAGTAGGCAGAAAACTTGCCCAGCTCTATACTGTTTCTAAATGCAGCTAAGATGCAACTCGGGAGAGAACAGCTCATTCACAGCTCTGACACCTTTTGCTATCACCTCCTTCATTAACAGCCACAGTCTGAGCAGGTGGTGTGGCACTACCACACAAAGGCCAAAAAGCGAGAGGGGCAGGCAGGCCACCTCCAAACTGGTACAGCAGGTTACTGCCTTGCAGCTCTCTGCCTTATCGCTCCAGGGCTGTAGAGGCTGCCTATCGCTTGTCCTGGGCCTTCCAGCCATGCAACAAATCAGCCCAAGCAACTCTCCAGTCTTTAAAAACAAAACCAGAAAAAAAAACCCACACAAAACCACAGGTATTCAGGCATCTTCTTAAACTCTGCTGTAGTGCTGAAACCTTCTTTGTTTTATCACCTGGCCACCAAAGCAAGTTTCCACCAAACTTCTTTCCAAGGGAAGGACAACTTTTCCCAAATGGTTCAAAAATCACAGCTCCTCAGAGGAGATCTGTAGGAACAGCCAAGTGTTTACAGCTTAACTTTCAGCTTCCCAAGTGTGTGAAGGAGATGTGCTCTTTGTGACCTGGGCATGAAATGCTTAAATGGAAAGCAGAGCTATTTTGCAAATCTCATCTCTAATTATGCTCCTCAAAAAGAGCCAAGTCCTTGGAAATCCAATCTATGTAACGCATGAAACATCCTACACTTTTTACAGCCCCTTTCAAGCCACGTACCACAACTGCATGTATAATTGCCACATGTACCTACTGGCTGCCTGCCACAGCCACTCCCACTGACAACAGCGAACAGCAATTGCTGCTAATTGGACATCATGCATAAATAATGGCTTCACTCTCCTGTAGAGGGGAAGCAGAAAACCATTTCCCTCCAGCAGGCACAGATCCTTTTACCTCCCACTAGCCTGAGGCCTCCTCAGAGGTTGAACACAGCCGCTATTTTACAGATGGTAACACAACAGCCAAGATGAATTGAAGAACACTGTCTCCTGACTAAAATTACATGCAGGTTGAAAAGCATAGCAGCAATTACCCAAGCTGCAACGTTGGATGCTGCAGCCATATAATGTTACGGCTGCCATCTTGGCAAGCAGATTACACTAAACCACCATTTTTTTCATTTTTAATAGCTGCAGCAAGTGGGCTCCTCTTCAACAGATGGCATCCCACGTACAATCCTGGGACATGGATTCAGTACTGAGTCACGTCCCTGCAGCCCCCCTGTTTTAATTAACAGTCTGGCATCAGGAAACTACTTGATCCACATAATACTCATCTCCTTGACAGAACATTACTGGATGTTTTTAAACTGACCGTATTCTGCAAACGGCATCATCTCTAGGGATCTAAATATCCATTTCCTCACACTGAGCTCACCCAACAGCCTGTATCTAGCTCACAGAGAAGGGAAATACATAGACCTAGAACAGTCCTGTTCACCAGCACCGCGTATCTTCATTTGGAAACGTCAAGATTTAGTTACAAGCGTTGGTACTGCACATGCTGCAGTACAAATCCCACAGCACCACAGCTAGCCTTGACAGTGCTTTAACCAGAAGAGCTCACAAGGAGCTGAATCCTCACCAGCAATGCTGTCATCTGGGGCCACTTCAGATTCTCCAGATCTGCACAAATGTCTCTACTTTTAGGGAGGAAGCTGCAGCACAGGTTAAAAAAAAAATAATCCTGATGTTCCTCCAGCACAGTGCAGACAACCAGCACTGCACCAGTAGTGCAATGAGAATGAGAACCTTGTTGCTGGAAGAATCAAGGGATCAGTAGTTCAGCTCTACTCTGGAAACACATCTGGAGTGCAAAGGGAGCTCCTGACCCTCCATGCACCCCACCACAGAGGCTGCTGAAGTTATAGAGCTGGCAGGAAGAGATGCTGCTGCCTGCTCCAAGCTCTCCACACCAAAAGGATGACTGTAGCACAGAGTGGCTGCTAAGACCACAGCAGGCAGAGCCGAGGTGATGTGACATCTCAGAGTGGGCAAGGAGGGAGACTTTTGCCTTTCAGTTCACCTGAACAAGATGTAAAGACCTCCCACCTGCATGTTGGCCACGCAAAGGTGGAACCAGTCCTACTGGACACCTCCAGCCTTCATTCCCCAATAGTTATAAATGCTGGGTTTCGGGTTCTGTAAAGAAAACCACACACTCTAAGAGTCAGAAAAGGAAGATGCTTGGATTGCAAACATCTTGCCAGTTACCCATCAGAGAATCACAGCCCTGAACAGGCAATCCCCAGGCAAACAGGATACCTCACAGGAAACAGGAAAACAGTGGAGCTGACCGTGTCCTATAAACAGGAAAAGGTCCCAAGGCACAGCCTCCCCCCATTTGTTACTGTCCCCAGCCTGACACTTAGCACCACCTTCACTTTCTCTTTCAGATACAATCCCCCACAAACCCTGGCAGGTGAGTGTTTGCATCCTCCTCCCAACTAAGAGCTCTCCGCACTTACACCTTTGTATCAAATGCCCATTCTCAACAATTCCTCTAACAGGTCCCTACTGGAGGGCTGTCAAACCAATTCCAAGGTTGCTGCAAACCATCAGCAAAGAATCAAGGGGGCAAGCAGCCACTAGTCTCACTCACTGTATTCTCTGTTTGCTTCTTGCCAACACACCAACTGAGCATCCCACCAGGCAAGGTGGCAAGGTGTTTGGGGCAAGGATTCTCCTTTTTCTGGGACTCTACAGCAAAGCAGGTCCCTTGTCCCTGACCAGGGTTTCTAGGCAGCACTACACAAGCTCAGAGAATATGTAACAGCAGCATGCTCCTTTCCACCCCAAATGAGGCAAAACTACAGAGTGTAGTCACCAGAGCACCATTCATGCAGCACTTGATTGACCTCTAGGAGATCAGGCAACCCTGCAGAGCTAGCAGATTACTTTGAGGCAACTCACACACCTTTCTACCACCTGTTTGTGAGCCACTGTGCAAACGGAAAGTCTGAGGACAATTTTATTCAAAACATTAGTTACTAGCAAGATTTCATCTCTGCTGCCAAGGACAACAGCTCCACACAGATTTCAGAGCAATAGTAAATTTTTCGATAGGAACTTTGCAGTCAGCAGTGCACAAATCAAGGAGAAACTCCAGGAGTCTGCTACCAGTTCTCCACTCCCACAGCAAAGAGAGTGTTGCAAAGGAAACTGGAAAATGGGATTTGTAGAAGTCTGGCAGGGAAAGCCTAGGACAACAGTCAGCTGTGTGCAGTATTAGTTACAGCTTTGCTTTTAAGACAACTTTGCTTTTCATCAGCCCGAGACACCCAGACACTCGAGTCAAGTTTGACCACTGTCAGAGAGAGACTACCTGAAACAGACATCTCTCCCTCTCTCCAAGTGCAAGATGTACTTGTATTGGGCTCAAATTAACAGCCTGTTGTACTGCTGCATTGCCACATCAGGGATAAAGGAAGGACAGGAGTTTGTCCCTTGTTTGATCCTTCCTGTCTCTTTAAAAGCAGAGGCATAGCTAGCACTAAAATCTGACAAACTGGTTCCCAAGATCAAAATTTCTTATCTTCCAGTCAGTTGCTTGCAGGAACCATTTAATCACAAACTGGTTGAGTAAAGAAAACCAGTTTCACCAGCAGTTAAGACTCCCAGCTTCAGTTCCCTGGCTCTGCCACTGATCAGTTGTCATACTCACAATCTATGTTTCCCTTCACGTGTTAAATGCACAGTGTTTTTATGGGTAACTCAGGAGGGCTCACACATTCAAATAAAACACACCTGTTTAATTATTAAAAGAATGTACCCTATCAATTTAAAGGCGTGCACTGTAATGTAGTATCTATGTATTATATAAAAATCCCCAAGCCCATTTCTCCATGTATGATTACAAATATACACCTGTAGAATAAGCTAATTCCTTCCTTCTGGTATTACTGCCCTTTCTTAACTACTGAAGTCATTCTGAAGTAATTTTTCTTTTTTAATGCTCTAACACCTTCAGAGCTTCTCTTGGCAATTAAAAAAAAAAATCAATTAAGTCAATTTCATTTGTGTCCAGGCTCAGTTCATCTTTCAAGTTCTGGGCTCCACGTGTACAAGCATTCAAATGCTGTTTATCTAACGTTTCTTTAAATGTTCATACAGGAATGCTCATATTTTTAATTAACAAAAGCCTGGGGATTATAAGAACTTATTTTTGAGACGAATTTAACTTTAGCGACAGCTCTGAACCTTCACCAGTGAGCGAGTAGTGCTTTCTGCTCAACTGCTTCCTTCCATCAGAGCCTTAGGAAACACCACACAGTGCATTACTAAGCTCACCGTTTCCTGTTACAGATCATTTGATGGAAATCTATTTGTCCAGCTACCTAATACCAGAGGAGATGGCTGCAAAAAAGGAGATACACTGCTGAAGACGCAAAACATATTTTGAGCTAATAGCTTCAAAGGATTTGACTCTGTCCATTATTGCAGCCTGGTTTTGAATCTAAAGCCTCACGGACTAGGAGGTTACGTGGAGGTTGCTGCTGGTATGAGCTCAGAAGGCTCCAGGAGAATCCAGTCACGCATCCTGCACAAGCAAACACCAGTGCCCTTCTACAGTATGTAAATATGGGAGCGCCAACACCCCACCCTTTTTCCACATGGCAGTTAGTCTCACCTAGGCCACAAAGACATGAAATTAATCCAGCCGAGAATGAAGCTTTTTCTGCTTCCTTTACTCGGGGCCCCAGCGAACGTTCTTTCATTGCACACATCAATAAACCAGGGGAGGGGACTGCTCTCTTCTTGGCTGGTGATACCAAGGATTGCCTCAGACAGGATTTTCTTTGTGAACAGCAGACTAAGAAGATCCCTATAGGCTTGATTTCCCCCCCGCAATCTCCCTTTATAAGCATGTTTCCCAGTGGAAGAAGGGCAGCCCAAAGCTGAAAGCACTCTGAACTATGTGGGATCCAGAAAAGACTTTGGAAGAATCCCTTAAAACATTACTTCATCTGCTTCTCTTTTTGCCTAGGGATGTTGCAGCACATCCACCATCTGAGGTTTTTAAGAACACGTTCACAAAAGTCATTCCCGAGCAATGCAGATAGAAGTGATACTGCTTTAGAAAGTATAAGCACTGTTTCTCAAAGGCTCTTCCAGCGTTACTGTCTATGATTTATTTCCCAGTCCTAGCCTTCGGCTCTTGAGTTTTCGCAGTTTTTCCCCTATTACCCTTTACCCCTTTGCATCCACACCCTTTTCTGAATTCATTCCCCACCATTAAACATCTTTCTGCCATCATCCCCAGGTTTTCTCAGCAGCTAGTTACTGCCTCACCACCAAAGGTGGATCATTAACAGCAATTCTCCATTGCAGCTCAGAAGAACCTGATGTGATTTCTCAACTGAACAAAATCCCTCTGCTCCTCAGAAGAACAGTCAACCGATTTTCTGCCAGCACGCTGCTGCTACTGGGCTCTCAATTTAATTGCTCCCAGGACATGCGCAACATCTGTAGACCTCCAGGCAACCACCCCTCCTATCCACAGTCCTGACACACGTAATTCCTCCTCCTGTACAGCCTGCAGAAATCAAGCACTACCTCACAGGTCACAGATGGAAGCTGCTTCTGCTGCAAAGAGCTCTCCCAACAGCCTGGCTGGCCAACAGCCCTTTCAATCCTCTAATACCCCAAAAGATGGCAAGGTTCTCCACCAGTTGTTCGGGGGGTGGGGAAGAGATACAGGAAAGGAGGCACTGGCAAACCTTGCGGTGATGTAAAGCTGCAGCTGAAACCGCTGGGAGCCGCGGACATCCCTCAAGGCAGCAGCGTCTCGCTCTGCTTAGCAAAGCGCAAGATGTCAGAGGCGGCGGCGCCGTGACACCGGCCGGGCGCTGCCAGGGCTGGCGGCTGCCCCCGCACCGGCTGCGGCCCGAGGGGGCACCGGAGCCCCTCGGCACACCGGCGGCACGGCCGATGGCACCGGCTGGCCCAGACCCCGCCGCCTCCCCAGCCTCGGGGCACGGCCTCACGCCCTGCGGACCACAGCCGGCCATGGCTGAAGCCCCCGGCGGGGCCGCCACCGCCGCCCCGAGCACCCGCCGGCCCCCCTCCCCAGAGCCGGGCTGCGGGGACAGCGGCCCGGCCGCCCCCTTCCCTCAGCACCGGGGGTGTCTCGGGGCAGGGCCCGGCGGAGAGGGGCCTGCCAGCCCGCCCCGGCTGCCCCTCAGCGTCCCCGGCCCCCACAGAGCCGGGACAGGCCGCGCCTGAGGGCGGGCGGGCGGCTCCCGACATGGCGGCCCCCCCTCAGCTCACCCACCGCCCGACATGGCGGCCCTCACCTGGGTCTTGGTGGTGAGCTGGATCACCGCCTTCCTGAAGTTGAGCTTGGAGTCGGCGCTGCCCATGGTGCGGCCCGGCGGGGCTGCGGCCCGCCAAGCGCCGGGCAGAGCTGTCCCCTCACGCCACCGCTGCCGCCTCCCCTCCTCGGGCCGCCGGCGTCGCCATGCCCCTTCCCCGCGCCGGCGGCTCTCCCTGCCTGCCTCCCTCCTGTCAAACGCGGCCTCGCCGGCCCCGGCCCTCCTCCTCCTCCTGCCGCGGCCCTTCCTCCGCCCACGGCCGCTGCTCCTCCTCCGCCGGCCCCGCCGCCCGCCCTCCATCCCGCCCCACCACCACCTTCCTCCTCCTCCTCCATCCCCATCTCTACCTGCCGCCCCTTCCCCACCTCGCCCCTTCCCTCTCACCTTCCGCCAGGCAGCCCCTGCCCTCCCCACTCCACCGCCACCTTCCTCCTCCTCCTCCATCCCCATCCCCGCCTGCCGCCCCTTCCCCCTCACTCTGCCCACACCTCACTCCCCCATGGCCATGCTCCCCCTGCACCCTTCCTTGTCACCCCTCTCCCTGAGGGCCCACCGCAGAGCATGGCTTCCCTCAGGTTGCCCTCCTCCAGCCCTTCGCTCTCTCCTCTGGCCTGGGCTCCCTCTCGCCTTCCCTGACAGCCCCCTCCTGTGCTCCCCTGACCTTTGCCTTCTCCCCCCATCACCTTCCCCTGCCACCATCTTGCCCCCTTTTCCCCCGCTCTGCCCACAGCCTGCGTCCCCTGAAGCCCCTTCGCTCGGCTACTCTCCGGCACAAGCCCCATGACAGCTCCATGTAGCCACCGCTGGAGAGCTCGGCCACCTGGCCCTGAGCCCAGGTAGCCCGGAGGGGTGGTGGGACACAGCCAGCTCTGGCCTCTCCCTACTCCTAGGTCAGCCCAAGGGCCAGGAGCCAGCAGGATTTAACCAGTACTCTGTGCAAGCACCTGGTAACAAGCTCCTTGCATGTGGTGGCCCATTAACCCTAACGAAACTCTACCCACCTGTGAGGAGAGGATGTTTTATAACTCTGGGGACTGAGAATTCAGGATTTGGCCTTCACTAAGCACCTCAAAGCAGCTGTTTGAGGCAATTCAGTGTTGCCTTTGAAGCTGTCTCACTGTTTTCCTGCGCTGAGCAGCTCTGTGAAACGCAAGCAGGTCTTTTTGGTGTTGTTGAGTTGCATTCCACATGCTCAGCTCTGCAAACCTCCTTTCTTCAGAGGAAATGAGGTAATCCTGATCATTTTGCCAAAGAAAAGCAATGTGCTGACTCCCCAGCTGGGGCAGGCTGTGGGAATTCTCATTTGTTCGCATATAACCTCTACAGAAATCACCAATGTTTGATTATATCGAGTGACAGGTCAGATCTGAGACATTCTTGTAAAATCTACAGGAAAAAAATATTTTCACAAAATCATGTCACCAGGTTGCTGCTGCCAAACAGGCTAGGGCTTTGCATCTAATCACTCACTCACTGTGGCTACACTACACAGATAAATGATAATAATTTATGTTAGGAACAGAATACCTTTCACAGGGAATTCTTTTTCACGATTAATAGAATAGCTCAGCTGGAAGAAACCTACAGTGATCATCTAGCCCAACTGCCTGACCACTTCAGGGCTGACCAAAAGTTAAAGCATGTTATTATGGACAAATGTCTCTGCCAACACTGACAGGCATGAGAAAATTAAGGTTCTTCCCTGCCCCCATTTCTATAATAAAACTGCTCAGAAAAAGATCTAGGAGCCAGTCAGACATGGCTTTCTTCCAGATATACCAAAAGTGCTTGATTATCTTCGCTGAGTTATAAACACCATGCTCTTCTAGGAGACTCCTCCATCCTGTTCTGCAATGACATTAAGGCAGAAGGCTTTCCAGGCAGGCACTGAATTTCGGAAATATGTAGATGGTTATAGAGAGGTCTATGAGGAGAGAAGAGGAGAGGAACAGTCTACATTTCTCTTATTCCCTGCTTTATCTCTCTCCTCTACTGCTGTATGTGAGAGCTGAGCACCAGCCATTGCTTTAATCACCCAGGGGCTCTCAGCTGCCTGTCACTGCTGGATTGGATAGAGTTTTCTGACACAGATCCCATCTTTTCTGGATGCACAGTCTGCTGCTCTTGCGTAAACGTCTTATATTGCCTTTTCTGTAGGCACCACTGCAAGGTAATGCAATCAAGCATAAATCCAGGGAGTTTCATCACACAGAAGGCAAAAAAACCTCAACCCACCATCTAAACCCACTGTCACATGACTTAATTTGGACCTTTGATTCTCTGATGGATTCCAGGGCTGACAAGGATAAATAAACCCCCTTGGACCAATCTCCACTCTAGCAAGTAGGAGAAAGATGACCTTCTCTAACCCTCATTCCCTTAAGCTGCAAAGCGAGTACCAGAATCCCCAGTCTTTTCTGAACTTATATGTCACAGACATCTCCTCAGGACTCTACAAATCCTCATTTCCCTCAATTTTAAGCTCCTTCCACTCTTCAGAAAGACATGAGAGTTTGTCCTCAAAAGTAAGAGAGCATCAGAAGCACCAATTTCTCATCAAGGGGCAAATCAGAGAGAACAGAATTGGAGGCAGAGCTAAGGAAGACACAGCACTGAGGTGATGCTATGGGGCTGTTGGTGTGGGGTTTCCCCCTCCACAGCCCCAGCTAGAGAGCTTGGAAACACCCTCATCTTGAAGAGCAACCCATCCAAACCCACCAGGGCAGAGAAGGCACCGACATCCCCACTGAAGGGTCCTGAGACTTGCCCAAGGTCACCCAGAAGCCCATGGCAAGGCCAGGACACCCTCTGCATCCCAGCCAGCGCTGGAGCGAGCCCTGCTCCTGGCTGACCTCCCCAGGGGTGCTTGGACCCAGCTGGAGGCATCACGGCAGGGGGGCTGCAGGTCATCCCCACCTTGCCCACCCCAAACCCTGCTGCCTGTAGCCCCCTGCCCGCCCCGCTGCCCGCGGCAGGGCTGGGCGAAGCGGAGGAGGAGGAGGAGGAGGAGGAGGAGGAGGCGGAGGCGGCCGGCCTCTTCTCGCCTCCCCCTTCCCTCTCGCCGGGTTTCCTTGCAGCATTTCCATGCTAGAGGTCTCCACCGAGCTGCGGATTGAGGATCTGTCTGGCTGCGCCGGGCCCTCTTCCTTCCTTTGTGCATCCCCCCGCACCGTGCAAGCCGTGCCCCCCCGCCCCGGCCGCCACGTCCCCGCTGCATCCCCCCTCCCGAGCCTCCCCCGGCCCTGGCGGCAGGAGGAAGCCTCCCCCCCGGGCAGGCAGAGCCCGGGCAGCGGCGAGGCGCTGGGTGCCACGTCGTGCCACCCCCCCTTCCCGGCCCGGCCGGGGCATCGAGGCCGCATCCCCGCCCACATCCCCGCCCGCATCCCCGCATCCATCCCCGCTCCGCATTTTCGGCGGCGGCGGGGTCCCCTGTGGCGGATGCTGCGCGTCTCCCCGGGCCGCTGGTGCTAAATGCTGAGCGCCGACAGGATGGAGGAGTTTCAGAGCGAGGAAGAGGAGCCCTGGTACGACCAGCAGGACCTGGAGCAGGGTAAGGATGGGAGCACCCAGCAAGCTGCCAGGGATGGTGGGCCAGGGGGATGCGGGGGCAGGAAAAGGGGTAAATCCCAGGTACGGGAGGGTGGGATACCTTCTCTCAAGACTCATATTTCCTTGGCAAAGCCACCGCCTCATCCTGCAGCAGCACCTCCGTGGAAATCTCAGCTCTGCTGCTCCAAGCTGCTGTCCTGGCGGTGGGAAGTTTAAACCCGATGGCTAGAGGCAGGGAAGCCCAGATTTATCCTGAGCATCAGTGGGGTCAAAAATTCGGTGATCCACAAGGAAGCTGGTTCCCCAGAAAACTTACTGCAGGCAGAATCACACAGGGGTAGTTATGACATTGCTTTCTTCTCAGAGCAGTTGCAGGTAGAGTTAGCAGGCACACTAGTTAGAAATCAATACATTGGAAATAATGTGTCACTGAGGATGCTGAAAGTGTCTCTCAAAAGCTTTTGCTGTCCAAGCCCAAATCCAAAGGGACCTTCAGTTTCTAAGTCACCTAATTATTTCTGGAGATTTTACCAATCAGCCATGAGAGCAGGAGAAATTGAGAAGGAGGGAAAAAAAAAATCAAGGCCAAGTTTCAAAGAGCAAAAATAACCTTGTTGGAATACAAACACACATTTGTGTAGTTTGTTTTGAAGTATCTGTACCTGTATTTGCACTAGTTCTATGTAATGTTTATCCTAAGGCTGGACAGTTGGCAGCTGTGGGTATTTGTGGCTTCTTTTTTATTTTATTTTGCTTATCTTAATATTTTGAGTTAACACGCAGTAAGTAAATAATTGGAAGAAGTTCTGTTTCAGCCAGTGGCCCAGGAATGAACTGAACTTTGTCAACGCGTAGCGGAAAAATCATTCCTACCTAAATACAGTACCCCTCGGCCGCCTCGCACTATAGGTACGGAACAGTTATATAGCCAGCTGACTGTCAGCAGGGACGTATGGTCCAGCTGCAGCGCCTCTACCCACCGTAGTTCCAGCACATTATGTCATGATTTAAAGTTTACACAACTTCAGCTGCAGGGCAGAGGCCCAGCAAGGAATGATAACCAGCCCCCCAAGGGATTGTTGCAGCTGGGGTTTAACCCCAATTTCTCAGTTAACAGGAAGTATCGACCGCAGGGTACTGGCCCCGGTTCTTTGAAACACAACGCTCAAATTAACCCGGGGCAGAGCATGGAGATGGAGCTATCAGCCGAATAAACAGTGCAGCCTTTGAATGCTCAGAAATTCACATTTCTGGGTGACGTCTTCCCATGGCTCACAAGGGGCCTGGGCACTGGTCCAGGGGCAGGACACAGGCTGAGGAACAGCAGAACTACAGATGAATATAAGGAGTGTTGAACAACGTGGGACCAATTGATTTTTAGCCTAACGCTGTCCCTGGTGTCAGGTTCATGAGTCAGCACTGGCACCGTACAACTGGCTCGCAGCAATAAAACCACCTTCCCACTGCAGGCCAGGCTCCTAGCTCTGTCCCGGCAGCGTAAATGCAGAATAACTGCCTTCAGATAATGGATTGATGTTGGGGATGGACTCCACCTCTGAGCACATGCAGGACACAGACCCAAAACAAAGCCCAGCTGCGGGGTTTGCAGCCTCCTGTATGAATGGGGGCTGCACCAGCTCGCACGAACTCAGAAGGAGAGATGGGGAAGGCTTTAACTAAAATCAGCCAACTGGAAAGGTCCTACGGGGTAATTACAACCGTAATTAATTTGCATGATGCACAAAGCATCGTGAAGGACAGTGCTAGACTTTGTCCACATACACTGCGCCTTTGCATTACAGTGTGGCAGTATCTGGAGGTCTTTGGTGACAGCAATAGCTGTGAAGCTGTTGGTTTAGAAATGAGGGGTGGAGGCACAGTGCAAGACATCCAGTGTAGCACGATTGTGAGGCGGTTGTGGGCCAGCATTACTAAGAGGATCGGCATGCCAACAGGCCAGGGTCGCACAGAAACCCACGCCTGGCAGCAGCGCCAGGAAGGCGGAGGACAAAACCATAGGCTTAAAGACTGTTCCTTAGGAGTGAGGGGTGGGAGAAGCAAGAAACAACCCAAGCTAGGAGAGCAGAGAAGGTTCTTCTGGTTGCTGGGCCTTTGTCGTCATTTCACAGCATCATCAAATATTTATTACATTTACATCCAAAACTGTTTGCTAAGCAACAGATGGCTTAACTGGGAGCTCTGTGATGATTATGTTAATTAACCATTTTAGCACCACAGAGGAAACCATGCCTCCAGCTCCACTCTGAGCACCTGTTACTTTCCTCCTCACCCCCCCACAGGGGGTGAACTTGCTGAAGTTAACTAATTTTTTCAAGAAGATAAAACCCCAATTGCTCTTTTTTCCCCTGAAGCGCCCCTTCCAGCCTCATTCAAATGAAGCTGATGCCTTTCAGACTCCTTTACCTGTTTCCTAGCATGCTGTAAGCCTCCGTGGCTTTGTACCAAGACATTGTACCTCCAGACATTGAACCAAGATGCCTTAGTATACAGAAGCAGAGACTCAAATCCCAGCCGGCATACTTAGCAGTGACATGGAAACAGTAGTGGTGTCCTCTGAGGTGTTTCATTCTTATGATATTCCCTCTGAGAAGGCTTTCTGATTTGAAGGTGTTAAAAATGGAGCTCTGATTGCTTGGTAGCATGGCTTTGCTTATGGCCAGGCTTCCTAAGCACGAGTACATGTCAGCGCTGCTTTGGTTCAAGCCACAGCCTCACCTTCCATGGGCTGGGGAATCTGTGCCCCTAAGTGTTAAAACCAGAGTACAGTGATGGTGAACCTTTTTCCAGCCATTGAGAACTGATGATGTGGCCAGAGTTGCATCATCCCCTGTGCGCAGGGTGTACATCCAGCCAGACCCTGAGAGAATGAATGAACTAAAATTAGAGACTCTGAGCTGGGGATAAGTGGGGACACCTTTTCTGTTCATCAGAAGCATTTGTGTTCAGAACGGCTGCATGCCAGCTTAATCACATCTGGATCCAAACAGAGCAGGGAGCAAACCCAGCAGCTATCTCTGCCAGCCACTTCCAGCCTTCACCTCCCCCACAGCGATCTCCCAAGGCAAGTCCTCCTTGCAATCACTCCGTTGCATTCCCTGATCTTCCCAGCCTCCCGGCCTCCCTGCCAGCATTCAGGTCTAAGCCAAAGAGCAGGGTGCAGTTGAAGAGGAGAGCTCTCAAAGCCACCCTTGCAATCTGGAGCCTAAATACAGCCTAAGTGCTGGGGTGATTCTTGCGGTGTAAATAAAACGGCCTTGCACTGCTCTGAGTTAGGCAGCAGCAAAAGTAGTACAAGAACCAGCACATCATCTCATTGCCACTGCAGGACTGGTAGTCCTTTCCTCCTGGGCAGCCATAGAAACTTTTGGGCCAACCCATCTGCAATGCAGGCTTAGGACTTTACGGCTGTAACCTCTAAAGGTCTCCAGATTTAAGGATCTTATTTTAATTCCTCCTTTTCCTGCCAAGCATCTGATCTCTTGCATGCTAAGAAGGAAAACGACACAAGGTGCTGAGCTTGCACCACTCCAAACTCATCCGTTAAGACACAGGGTCACCAGTGCTCCAGTGACCGGCTCCTGACTTTGAGGTAAACCCAGGGGATCAGTGTTGGGATTTCTGCATCACCCAGCCTGTGTGGGGTGGCCCATGGAACTGCAACTCACGATGGGCTTTGCCCGAAGGATTCACTGCACTGGGGAGCAGGTGGTACCGTGAATTCTGTCCCTCATGATGCAGTTATCCCAGCATCCAGCTCCGGGGAGAAGCCACGCAGCCTGCCTGTCCTTCAGAGTGCAGTGGTTAACTCGCTGTCCTTCCTCCCCAGCGGCAAGCCAGGAGGACAGAGTTTTGCCTGCAGTAGCTGAGCCACTTACTTATTTAGCAGTGCAGTACAGCAGGTCACCTATGGCAGTGGAAAGTTTTCAGCGACTAATTGCTGAGCTGCTTGGGAATGGTAAGAGGGACTAGAAAAGTCACAGGAGACAAGGAAATAAGATGACATTTAGGTTAGTCTGAGGAAGGGATGAGAGCCACCAAACTGGGGCGGGGGGAAGGAAAAAAATAATATATGTATTTTCCTAGAATAATATTTCCCCTGTTATGTGAAGACAGCAAGAAAAAGGGGCATAAGAGAGCCCCACACAGCAACTTCCAGGATCTCCCTCCTAGTCTGTTCCAGAAGCTCCTTTCTGTATCTGCCGACCCCCAGGCACATAGTTCCAGCTGTGGGAGGGAGCGGAATCAGAGGAGCTGCTGGGCGAAGAAAAGGAGAAGCAAAAGGAAAACTGGCAAAATAAATCAGAGTTTTCCATATCTCCCATCCTGAAACAATCAGCTAACAGTGGCATTTCTCCTTGGCAAGGCCATGTGCAAAGGATTTACAGTCCGAGCCCTTGAAGGACTTTCCCCCACCGCAGCCCTGCGCCCAGGGACCGGGAGCCAAGGCACCAGCCGCTAACACCCTGCACAGGGAGCCTGGCCCCCCACCCCCACCCTTTCCCAATCCTCTTCCTTTTCTCCTGTGCCAGCCAGCGCTGGATGGTGACCGAGCAGATGCGTTGACTCAGTGTGACAGTCAGGAACCGCTCAGAGCTGTGACAGCACCAGAGTCTGCTCCTGCTCCTGCTCACGCATGGCTTGCTCACTCCCGCACACACTCCACCTTTACTAAAAGGCTTTTCCCAGAGCAGCACGGTGGTATATTCCCACCTCACCTAACTCCAATAGATCTGTGTGCTCACACCAAACGCATCACTAGGGCTTCCAAAGTTTCTGCTTAAGGTGCTCAAACATACTTATGTGGGCCAAGAATTTAGGAAAGTATCCCCAATACAAAATACCCTGAAGGAGTGAGACCAGATGTTACACAACTGCCAGTCTTTGCACAGCTGGGAATTTTAAAATGATTGTATGTTAGAGTTTGTACTTTTGTCTTTTCTTCCATGCGCATTTAACAAACAGTTGTAGACCTTCTCTCCAAAAGGTGACAGTTCTTTTCATGGTTTAAACAGCCTGTTCCTCTGCAGCCTTCTGGGAAGCCACTCTAGTTTATCCCATGTGCAGCACAGCTGCCCTGGCACCACTCAGTTAACTGGTCTCCTCCCTGAAGAACTCAGTCCTTCAAGTGTGTGGTATCCAGATTCCTGATGACCTCTTCCAATTACGCAGCTGCAGCGATGGCAGTGGGAGCTAGGACATTATTATGCTGTCCTCCAAGTTTTCTTGGCCTGCAAGCAAGTGTTGAGTTTTGGGAAGACGTGCTAGACTGGGAGGCGGTGGCTGAGCACTGGTCTCTGCAGGAAGAGGCAGAGCAAGGAGCAGTGCAGTGCATCCCCCTGAGCATCAGTCTCTGCAGCAGAGCTGCTTCAGGAGCACTGGTTTTGGTGTTGGGCTCCTGAAAGAGGCATTGCCCTGCACCCTGCCCAGGACTAGTGATGGACATAAATAACACCATGTTGAGAGTACATCAAGTATTTCATCACTCCCTCTCCTTGCAAACTCAGACTGGAAGGCTACAGCACTGTGTTCTTCCTGCATAGCTCCACAAGTGGCACTGATCACTCACCTGAGGTCAGGACCTCTTGCTACATGGGCAGCATCTCCAGCCAGTACCAAGAGTCAGGCACAAGGCAGCTGGGCTGTGTGTGAGGTGCTCCTCGAGGCACAGGGCTTCAGAGCACTTCCCAGCAGTGGATGGGAAGGGAGCAGTAACAGGGCAGCAGCGTGCAAGATGATACACTTTAAAGCCAAGCAGAGGGGGTGCCAGAAAAGAGGTGTGTGGGTTTTTAGTGTTGCTGCAGGGGGTCAGGCTGTTTTTTGCATTTAGCTTTAACACATGACTGTGGAAGATGGATATTCTCTGTACCTACATGCCTCTGGCCCATGAGAGGTAGCAGACAGGAGTAACCAGCAGCCGCAGTGCTGGCAGTGATGTTGGGGGATGCTGCAGCTGCAGGTGACAGTTGTGCTGGAACTTGGTTGCTCCCTGAGAGACCACACCACTCAGGATCAGTGGTCCTGTCTGCACACACCCCCCCCCCAGCAAGAAGGCAGCAAGGACAGCAGGGCTGGCTGGCAACGGCTCAGGGTAGGAGAATACATTGTATGAGCATGAGCAGGGCTGGAGAGCTGACATGGTTGGGGCAGCCCATTGCTGTGGGCACTGTTCCCTGACACATGACCTGTCCTTCACAGGTTGCCTTTGCTTGGGGCTCTGCACATGCACAGTACTGTGGTGCAGCAGCAGCAGACATGTAAAGTCTCCCTGATGCTCATCCTCCTTGTTCATCCCGGGTCAGTTAACAACCTCCTGCCCAAAAACACACAGGGGGGATGAGATTGCCACATGGCAGCAATCCACGTTTCTGTGTCTTTACCTTTAAAAGAGTAAAAGCCTCTATTCACGGTTCTCTGCATCCCAACATAATTAATTAGTCAGAGCTTTGCTGCCCGGAGGAGGAGTGCACACAGGAAAGCACTGGCTTCCTTTCTCCCTCCTTTTTCCTCGCTGCTTCTCCTCAAGAACTCCACTTGTATGTGTTTATTTAGGACGCTTTCTGATCCAGGTGCACTAGGAAAGCCTCCAAGCCACCAGTCACCGAGCTCTTTGAAACTGTTTTAGCCTACAAGGCAAACACAGGCACTGAGGCTGTTTAGATAAGAGAACATCAGGGAAAGACGCAGATGGGGCCCCAACCATGGTCTAATAACATACTTTGTGTTATCATGCTCTAACAACTTGGCAAAATGCACATTGATTGCTGTGGGCACAGGGACGGGACTGCTTGTATGTGTTTGAATAGGCACATACAGCTTCTAAGCAGAGGTAACCATCCTAGGTCTCAAACGTCAACATACAGGGGAGGCTTTGGGGCACGGAACGGTAAGAGAGCAGAAAGAAAAGGCGAGTATCAATTAAGTCAAAAAAGCCTGACGAGCATCAGAGAAGAATGAAAGAAGAGCTGATAGAAAGGAAATGCTGCATAGGACTGAAAAATACAGAAGGCAAGGAAGGGAGCAGCAGGGGCTGAGGAGGCTGGAGGGTTTCCCTGCAGCACAGCACATTACAGACATTGCAGCCCTCAGCCCCTTGTCGGAGTTTTCCACTCCTTGGTGGTGCCAATTTTGCTCAGGGGACCAGAGACAGCACAGAGGGAGCTGCTCTCGTTGCACTGTGCTTGCCTCGACCCCCCGCAAACCACCTCTCTCTGCCACCACCTGAGCTCCCACCCTACCAGGGACACTTGCAAAGCCAAAGGCAGCCCAGGGATACATAACAGATTACACAAGAGAAAGAAAAGGAAGAAAAAAGCAAGCAAGAAATCCAGCAAATCTCATTAGGCTAACAGAAACGCCTGTGTGACCAACGTCAGCCCAGCTAGAACCAGTTTGAAATGAGGAGAGGAAGAGGGAGGAGGTGGCTGTGCTGCCAGGGGCTTCACACCCCCCCTTTGCCTGCTCTCACCCAGCCCTGCCAGAGGCATCTTCCCCCCCTTGCCACATTAGGCTGCTCCACAGAGCGAGCCCTGCCTTTGTGGTATACCCGATTCCACCAAAATGGCAGGTCTCCACGAAAAATAGACAGAACGTCAAGTGCAAAGCTGAACTGGGTAGCAATGTTCGAGTTATGCCAGTGTAAAAGGGATGGAGAATCCACGCCTCAGCAGTAACACTGGTGGCTCTCCGAAAACTCTGCCTAGCCATGGGAAACACTATCATCTGTGGAATGGGCATGTTGAAAAGGCTTTTCCAGGTTGCTTGTGAGATGCTGTCAGATGGCAGTTGCTTCTCTGCATCCCAGCACTTTCCATTGCAAAGGCTTACAAGGGCTAAGTACATAGATTGCCTCCACCACCCACCACAGAGCAGCAGTAAGTGATATACTAAAGCCAATATTCATTATAATATACCCAGATAACACAATCTCCTGCAATAAGAAGAAAAATAAATGAGGAGCAAGTACACCCTACCCTCCAGTAAACCAGCATAACATCATTTATTTAGATTTTGAAAGGAATAATTGCACCTACCCTTGACTCTAAATACCCATGTGTAATGGAGCAGACAGCAAATGCAATTAAATTAAACGTCAACAGCATTAAACATCAGTTCTTAACTCTCAACCTACCCCATCCATCAGCTAACAAGCACACTGGAGTTCCTCCAGAGACCTCCACACCAGAGCTCTGATAGCTGCTCCTCTCCGCCCTTTAGCAGGTGAATTCACCATCTGCAGCAGCAGGAGAGGAGCAGCCCTTTCCACAGCCCCACCTTTAGGAAGGGACCACAAGTAATTCCTTCGTGGCTGCTTAGCTGAAAAGGACCTGCGGATACATGTGCCATAAACCCCTGCCTTTTGGCACAACAAGCCAAAGGACTTCTGTCACCCCCTGCAAGCCTGCCTGTCTTGCAGGATGGGGACAGGGCTGGTGTATTTAAAGGTGAGGAGCAAAGGACAGCATCCCTCACCTGCACTCGGAGCAGCGGGCACGTTCTCTCACAGCCTAAACGCATGAATCCCGCTATCCAAGAGGGACGACAGGGGAAAGCCCATAGCAGCTGCTCCAGATGGTGGCTTCTTCCAGAAAGCCGTATTTATGAGGACCAATCGAACAGCTACTGGATCACCATCGTGCCGAGAGCAGCCGAAAACTCCTCTGCTTGACATTAGGCTTACACTCCCCCAAAGGCACAACCAGGAGATGCTGGGGGGAAAAAAACCCTTCAGAGAGCAGCTATGACAAAAAGTGCTCTGCCCAGACAGATGCAGGCCAGCACTGAGAAGGCAGAAACAGCTCCAAACCCTCTTTGGACCTCATTGCAAGCTGCTGCGAAGGCTGAGCTGGCTGGGGAAGCGCCCAGCTCCACAGCAGCTCCAAGCAGAGCACATCTGCCTGTGCCAGCATTTCCACAAGATGCTGCAGCAGGGCAATACCCTGCAGGTTGTTCATCAGCCTCTTTCAGTCAAAGACAACCTGCTATAGCTTTTGCATGAGGATTATTTTTTTTTTCAAGTTTCCTCAGTGACACAGAGCTAGCAGAATTAGCGCTGGGCTAATGGAGATGATCTCCGCAGCTCCAGACAGCTGCCTCCTTGATGAGCTGCCCAGCGATGCTCCCCTGTACCAAGCACTGCTCGTGTTCAACTCTCGCTCCCTTCCCACCATATGGTCTCTCTTCTCCTCTCCTCCCTCTTTGCTCAGGCGCCTTTCCCACAGAAGCTTGCAGGGAGATGCAGCCTCCATCCCTCCCTCTGCTTTGCTCCATGCACAGCTCTTTGTTTGGGGACACAGGGTGTCTCCTTGGCCGGTGTTAATTAGAAGGGTCACGTCAGCGCTTGCAGTGCTGGGAGCCAGAGGGCACCGAGCTGGTGCTGCCCAGGAGAGTTTGCATCTGCAATCCCCTCCCAAATCGGATTTGGGCAACACCAAGACATCCATTTTTTAAAGCTGAATGTTGGCCTTTTCTCGGTGGTGCTCTTGGCGCAGGCATGCTGCAGAGGGATCGGGCACATTGAGAGGACACGAAGCACAGCCGCTCCCCTCCACTTTATTTCTCTTTCTGCATCGAGAGGGGAGGGGGAAGGGAGGGATCAGCATATCTGCTAAATTAGGGCAAGTCATACAGCACTGGCTGGCTGATCTGATAGTGGAGAAGCAAAGAGGAATACAAAAAATTGTAGGGAAACCAGAGTGCTATGCAGGGGGAATCCCCAAATTCCCAAGTAGTTCCTTTTCTCCCCAAACAACTTACTGAAATTTCACATTCAGCCTCAGGTTTCTGAGGTCTCCAAGGAGGGGAGCCGTGTGCTCCCCCAGCCCATGCAGAGCCACAATTAGTGCAACGATTGAGAGAGATCTGGTTTAAAGACAACATTAATGCACTTCCACACAGCATCCCCTCCCGCCCCGCAGTCCCACAGCCTGGGAGAGACCAACAGGTGGGGAAGAGGACTCGGGCACAAGGCAGGTGGATGAGACAGGATTACCGAGGATGCTTTGGCTGGCTGGCGGGCAGAAAGTGAGTGAGTGTGTGCATGACGATGGCTGAGGCAGTTAAAAGACACTGAAAGAATCAATTCCCCCATGTCCTTCAAGCCTGGAGTCTCTCAGGCCCTTATGCTCAAAATGGAAACGAAGAATCAATTTCCTCCTCAGAGCTCAGCCCCATTCTTTCCTCTTTCCCACTTGTCCCCAAACGCTGCTCATTTCCCCCATTAAATTATTGCTGACAGAGCCCCTTAAATTACAATGCAGGATCTTGCACTGGCTAATCCACTTAACTCAACCCCAGCTGATTAAATTGGATGCCATATGGTGGGAGAGCACTGGTGTAATCCGCAGGGACGGGGACACACTTGCCTCATTACCTGGAGCACGGCATGGAGCCCTCTCGCTACACGCCTCTGTGCCGGGGTCCTGCTTACTGCAAGGGATGCGATTTACAGGGTGCCGGTCTCCAGCAAGGCTCTGGCAAGGTGACGATGCCATTAAATACAGCCCCAAGCTGCTTAAAGGCACAAATTGTCCTCCCTCTCTGCTGGCATCTGGCTGTTCCCCTGTCCCCAACTGGCGTAGCAAACGCTCGGTCTCCCAAGGGCACTTTGGAAACTGGGGAAATTGGGTGCTTGGAAAAAAAAGAAAAAATAAATAAATAGGTGGAGGAAGTCTGTCCATAGGGAAACGTGCCAATATCTTGATTACACTGATAGCTGCAATCGTAGCCCTCAGACCAGGTCACTGTGCAATGATAAGGATTGTAATTAAAAAGGTCACAGCCTAGAATAACACCCTGCAATGCAGGCCACAGCTGGAGAGAACATTTCCATGGTAAAGGGGAGATTTGAGGACACACTGAGCAGCTGCTGGCTGGACATCTGGGGAGCCAGCCTTCCAGCATCCCTGGAGCCACACAGAAAGAAACACGGCCATCACCCAAAAACTAGTAACACAGCGGCACTTCCCACAGTGCAGCGTTATCCATCAGGAAAGCCCCATCCCAAGCACTGACAGCAGGAATAGCGCTCCTCCCAGCGAGCACTGGTGTCCGAGAGGTCAATGGGAGCCTAGTGTTGTGATGTGCCAGTTAAAGTGTGAGAGATCAGTGATTTTCCCAGGGCCAGAATACACCGTAAGCAACCTGGCACCCCTTCTTCTGGTCTTAGTGACCAGATATCCCTCTTTCCCAATCAACTGTATGGCCAAATCAGTCACTGGAAGAAATTATAGCTGCTCTCAGCCCCAGCAGAGCCTTTGCAAAACACATCCTTAGTGGCAGACTGGAGAGGAGCATTACAACGAGCTGAGAAAATGCCAGGGCAGGAGACCCAGGTCGCCTCGCACACTACAGGATCGGCACTCCTTAATTATCTAAACCTGCATGAGAACCATACCAGAGAGAGAAAGAGAAATGAAACAGGTCCTGATGCGTGTTCTTATCTTTTTGAAGGTTTAAGGCCAGATTTTCAGTCTGCCCCTGTAAGGGCTAGAAACTCATCTCTAAAAGCACCAGGAAAACCAGAAACCCTCATGTTCATAGGAGGTCAGGCTTTAAGATGACAGCCCATTCCTGGGAAAGCCAAGGGCTGTTATCAGAGCCAGCTGTACCACCCCAGGCCCACAAGCAGCAACACCTGATGTGCTCAGGCTTTGGCCAGTGCAGGACTCACAGGGTCCTGGGGCTTTTTCCTTACCCAGGAGGCAGCCCCAGTATTTTAAACCAACTACACTGTCAATGTCGATTTTCCCCGCAGTTCTCCTAAAGTCCAACTACTTCAGTAGCTTCCTAAGGGCGTTTAGAGGTGGCAGACAGTCAACACAAAGCGGTTTCTCCTCACCTTGGAGCAGCCCCAAGGAAAAAGCCACAGACCCGGCGACGCGGTGCTGCCCGGATGGCAGATGTGCAAGGTGCTTCCAGCCCCCTCGGGCCACGCATGGTTTTATTACTCGTGTCAGTCTATTAGCGGGTGATGGATGGAGGCTGACAGGGGAGGCAAGGCACAACCTTCGTTAGAGATAATAATATAATTTACACAGCATCCCCAGGGTCCCACGGGGCTTTGCCTTGCTCTTGTTCCGATGGATGCTGAGCCCCTTTCAGCCCAACAGGTCTTGGTGATAGGGGATGGAGATGCTGAGCACCTGCCACAGCCGAACCTCATGGGCCTGATTCTGGCTATGCAGTGTGCAGTGCGGTGCAGAAGGGTTATGCAGTCAGGTAGGCACCAAATCCTCATTGCGTGGAGGAGCTGCAGATAACCCAAGCCTGGCCTCCCCTGGCTCCTGCAGCCTGGCAAAAGAAAAGAGGCCAGATCCTGTATATCCCATAAGCGTACATCCATGTCAAAGCTTGTCAATACAACCAGTGCCATGCAAAATGTGCTGCTGTGTGGCACGGTGGCATTTGGGGACCCCACTGCACCCACCCGTGGGGCTGCGGGAACTGCAGCAGCTTTTTCCTGTCTGCTTTTCAGACTTGCATTTGGCCGCAGAGCTGGGGAAGACGCTGCTGGAGCGCAACAAAGAGCTGGAGGACTCCCTGCAGCAGATGTACGCCACCAACGAGGAGCAAGTGCAGGAAATCGAGGTAGGGACACGGCGGGGCCAGGGGTGGGGATGGGAGCTGCTCGGCCACCACTGTCACCTAAGGGCAATGATGGGGAAGGGGCGCTTCCACCAGTGCCAACAGCTCAGATGCCAGCAGAGAGGAAGGGATGTGCCATGGGGCACAGGAGTTACAGTATCTTCTGGATGTGCCTGAAGCGGGATGGGGTAAGGTCTGGTCAAGATCATACCAGCCCCGGAGAGGGTCCCTTTCCCCCACTAACTGGTATTTTCCCCTCTTCTCACACCCCTGCACTCCACTCAGCTGTGCACACCAGATTTTGGCACCAGGTTGCATCTGGGTCACATTTGGACTTTCCCTGCCCATCCGCCAGCCTTCACGCTCATTGCTCTGCTCTGCTGCAGCTTTCCCTTGATTCCAGTTATTTATAATCGCGTTTGTTCCCAGCTGGCCCCTCGGCACCCCCATAACACAGCCTCCTTTGTTAGAGGCATCAAATAGCTCTTTCTCCAAGGGCTGCAATCTAAACCACTGTTTCAGGCACCCTTTGGGATCAGGGCAGTTATTTCTAAGAGCCCACAGAACTGATCTTAAAAGCTTAAACCTGCTGTGCCAGGAGGGTTTTCATCCACTGGAAAACTTCTAGAGATCTGTGAATTAAAAAAGATTGGACCCCCCCTGATTTAAAAGGATGCAGGGCAGAGGAGGGCTGCAAGTTCACAAGAGCGAGATGTGATGGCTGCAGGGATCTGACAGCAGATGTCCAAGGAATCTGGTGGATGGATTTAGCCACCCCCTACAGCAGCCCTTCAGAAGCAAGGCTGCTATAGGATTTGGGTCTGGTCCCAGCTAAGAGTGATCATCTGGGTAGATGCCCCTCTCCCAGTCTTTGCAGGATAAAATCTTGTGATGACAGGCTCACAGAAAGGGGTCTGTGAACACACAGAAATGGCAGGTCTCCTCACATTTCACGGACTCAGAGTTTTAGCCTGAATTCCCAAGGAAACGCAGCTTCTGCAATCGATCTGTCAGCCGATCCAGTAACCAACTGGCCAATTTCAGTCAGCTTTGGTGAAGGGTTGCAGTCCCAGGGATATCAACTTTCTTTGGGTACTGGGGATAAAAAACCAGCTGAATAGAGAGAGACTGAGGTTACTGCCCTTCACAGAGGGCAGGGGAAGCTCAATCATATTTTAGACACAAACCTATATAGAGTGGGCAGGGGTATGAATATTTCAACTGTGGAAGAAGCTTCAACCGGGCAGAGGATAAATCAGCCACAAAACATGTTCTCAGAGGAAGCAAAAGCTGTAGAAACAACCTGTGAAACAACCTGGATGTTGGATGTGGAGTGTTTCTGTTTCACTTGTTCTTGCAGTACCTGACCAAGCAACTAGAGATGTTGCGGCAGATGAACGAGCAGCACGCAAAAGTCTACGAGCAGCTGGACCTGACAGCACGGGACCTGGAGCTAGCTAACCAGAAGCTTGTGCTTGAAAGCAAAACATCTCAACAGAAGATCCAATGGTACGGCCTCCCCTCCTCCCACTGCAGATAAAGAGATCTTCATCTCACCTTTCCCCTGCCCCAAAGCGCAGCATGTCCTTGCTATTTAAGCCATTCTCTTATCAGTCGGGTTTTGCAGCTACTTACAACACGAGCGTTTTGCACCGATGCTGGTTAGCAGAGGTCAGCCACAGCACAGACACCCCTGGGACGAGGGCTGGATAAAAGAATGTCTGAAGCTGCCAGGAGAGAGGCATGGCAGCCTCTCCTCGGATGTGTTTCCTTGAAGAAGAGACACATAATCATATCAGGGAGGCCCCCAGCACGCAGCCCAGCAGCAACACTAGGCACAGATCCAGCATCTAATGAAACCCTGGCTAGTCCACACTGAAACACCAGTTTATCCATAGTATTTCTTTCCTAAAACAAGCCTATGATTAAGGTCATGTCTGGAAACAACAGACCTTGCAATGCAGCACCTTCTGCAAATGACCGTGCAGTGGAGTTTCAGAGCAGAAAGTTTTACAAACTGCATTCACAGCTAGAACAAAACAAAATCTCTGCCTGGTCTCTCTGTGTTTATCTCTACGGGAGAAACAAGAGAGTAAATAGCTCACCTGCTTGCCTTTAGTGCAGAAATATTCCAGGGTAGTGCTTATGTCCCAGAGGTGACTGTTTCAGCCAACCAATTTGAGGACAGAGGGTCTCAAATTAGTACGATCCCTCGCCACTGTTTCAATCCCCCACCCTTTTCTACAAACGCCCCCATTCAAGAGCAACCACGCAGAGAAAGACCCACCGCTGCCCTGAAAAGCACTGTCATACTCCCAGGGCACGTGCTAGGAAGGGGAAGCACATCCCATAGACTGGCTTTCTCTGTAGGGAAAAAGCACCTTTAAAGGCCTTGTAGTGCCTGACTCCCCATCCGTGCTCCCTCCTCTCTCTGCAGCTTGACGGAAACGATCGAGGGGCTGCAGAACCAAGTGGAAGAGCTGCAGAAGCAGGTGGAGGAAATGCGGAGCTTGGAGCAGCTCCGCATTCGGCGGGAGAAGAGGGAACGGCGCCGAACCATCCACACCTTCCCCTGCCTTAAGGAGCTCTGCTCCAGCCCCAGGTACACAGCCTTGCCTTCAGCAACCCCTCCAACCTTCGCCACCGCCTCCTCTGCCCGTGAACAGGGGATGCGGGGGGTGATGCCCTCTGGGTGTGTGCAAAAGCCCCACCCCCACCCCCATAGGGATCTAGGCTCTGCATCAGAGCCTGAAACTCGGTGCTGGAGGTGGAGGGAGGACCTCCTGCCCGCCTGCCTAATCAGGTGGCGTTGGCAAAGCAGAGCCTTCACGGGGCAGAGCCTCCCCCCTTGAATGGGGAGGCATAAGCTCTTTTTTCAGAGGGCAAGAATAGCCCCCCAGGAGAACGTGGGCGCCTCACGCAGCTGCACTGCACCAGGCTGCAGGGGAGAGATGCTGTCTGGAGGGGCTGGGACTCTCCTGGCACGTTGGCAGGGAGCTGTGCAGGAACACATGCCAGACAGGACGCATTGCTTGAGCTCTAGATAGTTCAAACCAGCCTCTCCCAGTACAGCCCACCCAGTAACACATCATGTGAAGAGGACCCTTACCTCAAGCTGCCCACGCAGCTTCCCTTCCTGATCCAGCACAGCCCATTTTCCCTTTGCAGCTCCCTCCCAGCATCTCCGGCTTCCTGAAACCAGTTGAGATGGTGCATTTTGTCCTGTATGACTCCAGTACCACCACCCCCACCCCCCCCCAGAGCACCAGTCACACACTGAGGTATGCCACGTGCTGCCGAATGCTGTACAAACACCTTCAGCACTATTGCACACTTGATCCTCCTTAAAACCCAGCCACTGTGTTATTTCACTGACCTCGCGAGGGCATTTCTTGCTCAGCTTTGTCCATAATAGAGGCTTCTTTAAATAGATAAGCGGTCGATAAACTTTGTCACTGAAAGCATCCTCTACCAGAGGATACGAACAAAAGACACTTTTACTGCAGCAGCAACGGGGATGTTTATGAGGCCATAATCTAACCCCCAGCAAAATCCACTTAATGTCTCTGTGGTTCTTTTCCCCCCAGCCCCACTCTCCCCCTGGTGCCTCGGGACCTCCGTTCAGCTTGCAGCTCTGCAGTTGGCTCTGAAGGTCAGGCTGCCCTTCAGTAACTTGGAAATCTGTTCAATACCCACCACCACCAGCCATGCCTTCCAGAGGAGGCCACGGTGCTTGCTCTCTTCCAATCTGTTCTACCCAGATAGGATGCCATGGGCACTTCATTGAGGAGGAGGAAAATCTGATTTCCCTGACAGCAACGTCAGGGAAGGGGGAAGTGCTTATTATCACTTCCCAGGCAGCGAAGAAGAGACAACGCTGTCAAAAGTCTCTGTGTGCCTCCTTTGCTGTATAAATCTTCCCCCACCCTCTCTGGAGCATCTCCCAGACACAGGACAGCAGAGCCTGTGCTTCTGGTTTTTGGCTGGGTGGGGTTTGGGGTTGCTGGCAGATGCAGTGAGTAGCTGGTGAAGTCTGTGATGCAGTGAGTAGCTTATGACCTCTAGCAAGAAAAACTCGAAGCCTTCTACTTTCAGCTCAGACTGCTAGCACTTGACCGTTCATCCTTGCTTCACAGCGATGTTGATGGCTTGTCATTAACCAGATGAGTCTTTTACCTGTTAGGGTTTCATTTCCCTCCTGTCTTTCACCACTGTTACCAAATGAGGGTGCAGGTTCTCTGGAACAGGGTCCAGAAGAGCCCCAGCCACACCTTGTGGTCTCCTGGCACACAGGAGCAGATGTATCTCACTCCATGAGCTCATGTTTCCTCCTTTCTGGGCATCAGTGGAATTACTTACATGCCAAGACGACACAGGTCCCTCACGGACTGTCACTTGGTCAGACTCTCTCAAGGGTCTTTCTTCTCTTTCAGGTATGAGGATGCATTCCAGGTCCACAGCTCTTCCACAGAGTTCAACCAGAAGCCACTGGAGAGGGAAAATGAGCGCCTCCAAGCCATGGTGAACTCCCTGAGGTCCCAAGTCAACCAGGAGAAGCAGCGGAAGGAGAGGGTTGAGCGGGAGTATACCTCTGTTATTCAGGAGTACTCAGACCTCGAGCAGCGGGTGTGTGAGATGGAGAACTGCAAACTGCGCATCAAGGAACTGGAAGCAGAGCTCCTAGAGCTACAACAGATGAAACAGGTCAAGAAGTATTTGCTCAGCAGGGAAGACAACCTGTCTGAGGCCCTCCTTGAGCCACTGAATAACGCCCCAGAAGCAGACTACATTGACCTCTCCGAGGAGGAGGGAGGAAAAAGTCACGGGCCATCCATGACACCTTCCCCAAACCACCCTGTCCGGAAAAGTTGCAGTGACACAGCCCTCAATGCCATCGTGACCAAGGATGCTGTGAGCCGGCACGAGGGCAATTACACGCTGCACGCTAACAACGTGCGCAAACGGGGCATGTCCATCCTGAGGGAGGTGGACGAGCAGTATCATGCCTTGCTGGAGAAGTACGAAGAACTCCTGAGCAAATGCCGGCAGCACAAGGACAGTGTGCGCCACACAGGGGTCCAAACGTCCCGGCCCATCTCTCGCGACAGCTCCTTCAGAGACTTCCGAGGTGAGGGACACGAGTTGGAAGAGCGGAAAACCATGGAGAAGACCATCAGCAAACACGTGGAGGCCGTGGACAAGCGGCTGGAGCAGAGCCAGCCCGAGTACAAGGCTCTTTTTAAAGAGATCTTCTCCCGCATCCAGAAAACAAAAGCAGACATCAATGCCACAAAGGTGAAAAACAAGAGCAGCAAATGAGCCCTGCCTCTCCGCAACTCCCGCGTGCAATTCCGAAAGCCCAGTCTTCTCTTCAGCCCCAAAAACGCCACGTGGCCCCTCTGCTTTGAAGGTTTGAGAGGTCTACGAGCAAGAAAACGTCACAGAGACTCAATTCACTTTTTTAAGCTTGGGCTCTGGACAACTCGTTGGGACAATTGTACATTGTAGTTAGAGGATTTCAGAAACTGTATGACGGATCTCTGCATGAGTTACTGCCGCTGCCAGACATCACAACAGCAACGTAAACCACACCACAAAGAAAAAAAAAAAGAAAAGCGATCACCTCCTCCACCCTTTTCAGCTTGTGTTACAGCCCAGTTATCTGCAAGCAAAAGCCTGGATGTCCTCCAGCATCCTGCCACAGCTGGAGCGCAGTGTTTCAGAGTAGAACAAAAAGCCATCGGAACTTCAGGGGCTGCTCCAGCACACCAGTCCAGCCCTCCACCTCGGTTTTATGGCTAAGAACCTACGCTTGTACCCAAAAGACTTCTGTCTACGCCTTCCCCTTCCCCAAAGGGCAGTACGTTCTTGCTATTTAAGCCATTCTCTTATGAGTCAGGTTTTTCAGCTATTTACAATGCAAGCTCATTGCAACTGGAAAAACTTGAAGAGAAACATAAAACTGATTGTTCTGTCTTCATCAGCATCGCTTAGTATTCCAGTCCATGCTCTCCAGACTTCGTAGGCATCTGGGATTTCCTCACTTCAAAGCTGCCCCAGTATTTCAGCCCAGGTGAAGCATTGTGCCTGGTAGGAATTTAATGACCAAGGCTTTCCCATAAGCTAGGGAAGAAGTGCTTTTACAGTGACAGAGACATGCTTTCATCTCACAGTCTGGGTACCAGCCCGCCGGGCTGTGCTCTTCCAGAGGTTGACATTGCCCCATTGTAGCAAACTCCTCAAATGCAGCTTGCATGGGCTTGCAAAACTGACTCCCAGTGACTCGCATGCAAGCGGGATAAAGCATCTTACGGCGCCAGGAGCTTTGGTGCCAGCAGTAGCACTGATCACACATTGCCCCACACTTTTGCTCTGAACATCTCCCCAGTCGAGAGGACAGATTTCAGATTTCTGCTGAAAATAAGCTTTCTTGGCTGAGACACTGTCTCCAAAGGTTGTCACCTCTCACGTTCCAGTTCACTTGCCAGCACTGCAATCTCCTCACTTTTGCTTCCACAGACATGCGAACACACAGCCAAAAGGCCACTGCAGTCTCAGGAATCACCAGTTTCCATTTTTTGCAGACTAGATGTTGACCTTGAATGGTCAGACACTTGTTTTAGGCAGAGAAGCAGCATTTCATTACAGCTTAGGCAACACCCTGAGCATTGAGCCACAAAAATCAAGCAGTTCAGTGTAAGCTACCTATCCTGTACCTGCCTGGAGAAACTTTAGGCCAGATTTGGATTCTATTTTCACCAGCTTACATCCCAAAATCTTGGGTAAACGGTTGGGATTTTTGCAACATCGAGAAAATAAATGAGAAGGTGGCGTTGGAGGGGGAAGACTGTTTAAAAGGTAATTATGCTCTGAGTCTTGGTCCTCGATGTTACGAGGAGCCACCTTTCTTTCACTCTACATGGGATTAATCCAAAAAATACCCCCCAAAATACCTTCTTTTGTTAAGCTGAGTACCACGGCGGTAAGTTGGCAGGAGTGCGATGCCCAAACCCCACCTGCTCCAGAGGTCTCCTCCTCAAGCCACCCACCACCAACCACTCCGCTCTTCCACGCGCTGCATCTTCAGGTGCCCTATGGCCCCAAACTCAAGAAATATTAGGAGCCATACGCACGACTGTGGCTATCAGCTCTGTAACAGTATGGAGAACCTTCATGCCTTATTTATTTATAATGGAAAGCAGTTGTCTAATAAAATTAAATAAAAATGAACAACAGCAGCAAAAAAAGCAGCCTTGTTGATTTTCTCAGAGCATTCGCCACCCTGTTAATTCAACATGTGTAGCAGGGGATAGCTGAAGCGATGTTGGTTTAAGTCAGCCAGTGTTTACCCTGGAGTCATCTGGCTGCTGCAGAGGTGTGGGAAGAGGATCGCCTTCACTTTCCATTTTAAACAATCCCATGTGAATCAGCATCACAGTTAAGTGTACAGCAGATTAAATATATTTTCAAATACTTTATTCTTTTCTCAAATAAAAAGAAACACCACTATTCTCAAAGCCGAGACTTTCTTTACAGCTCTTTTAACTTTTCTGCTGTTCTTAAAAGTAATTTCTTTGATTTTCATGTTCAATTTGGGTCAAGAAAATGCTTCAGGCTTCTCTGAAGAAAGCAGAGAGAATATGCTGAACTATACTGCTGCATTATTTATATAACGTACATTTTATGCACTTGGACTACTAACATTTGCCACATGATAAACCCCCTTCTTCTGTCCACTCCAAAGTCTCTGTAAAACCGTACAATTTCCAAGCTTGCAATTCAAATGCTATTTTCATTTCGGTCTTTCTTGAAAACCACATATCCAAAAATGACTGATGTAAGTAACACAATGTTAGTATTTGGCTTAACAAAGGAACAGCTGCCGTATATCAGCAGTTTGTTCACCAAAGTGCTGACAGCATTTTTTTCTGCATCCAAAAATATTAGTGGCCATATATATATGTCCTGATGACTGTGCGAGTCAGAGTCACTTGATTTTTTCTTAAGTGAGGCTTCCAGCAATCAAAGGAGGAAAAAATAAGTATCTTCTGGCCTTTTATCCCACCCTCGATCTAAACTTTTCAAATTTGCTTTGAAAACACGAAGGAAAACTACACAACTCCACTATGAGGTAAGAAGAGAGTATTAAGCAACCACACCACAGAAACTGGTCAAATAGGTGGCAGCAGTTATTTAATAGCACACCCCCGTGATTCAAGACAGGAAGAAAAATACTGCATGCAATTAAAATGGACGAGAAAAAGTACAATGTAATAGGAAATAGTGATTCATTTCAGAATTTGGCAAAACCAGTGACCCTGTTCAGCTCACAGCATCAAGATCAGTAAGGGCACAGCTTGTCCAGAATTCAGTTTTATGCTGGATTTGAAAGATGACATTTAGACAAGTGCAATTCCACCAGATCCAGTCTGGTTTCTTACTTTACCACCAGTTTGAATAACCCTTCAGGAAAGTGCCCATTACAAATAGGGATGGACCACTTGAAGCACAGATTCAAGGGGTTTACAGAACTCTCATGGGGAAGACTTCCCGATTCAGCAGTCTTCTCTCTCTTACAGGAGCTGAGACCTTCTGCAAGGTCCCCTCAAAGTCCCAGCTTGCTCCTACGTTCATGGCTTGTGCCCTCATTCCCACGAGGAGTGACCAGCTCCTTGGACACATCAGCTTGTGCATCATGGTTCAGGGATGGCTCTTTACAGCTCTTGCTCACCAGTGACCACCATCACCCAAGGGGGTGAGCTTGCCAGCATCACTCCCGAGGCTTTTCATTTCTCCAGCTTAAATGTCAAAAGCTTGGCTCTCTTGGGACACACCAAAGCAAGTCGTTGTCACGCCAAGCCCTGCTGCCAGGGAGAGCTGCTTCCAACCACCCCAGCAGAGACCATTCTGCTTTTTACCAAGACTGTCTGGACACCTGCACCCAGCAGCGCAGTGTGGGAACGAAGCAAAACCAGAGAAATGTCCTTTTAGATGGGCCTGGCTTCAACCGCGTGACCTTCAAGGTTCAATCCCAGCCCCTCTGTGCACCACATGACAACACCGTCCTTGGTGTGGGTGACCAGCGCAGGAACAATGCCGACATATTTGACAACAGTTGGTAAAAATGAGTCATCCTGCTTTGGATATTTTACCCATCCCTCTGGCTACAAACCACAAACATTTACCTGTTCCCTGTAAGAAATTAAGGTCACCAGATGGCACGGTTTGTCTTTGACAGTTCTGGGTTTTTTCCTTAAAGCATTCTGCTTTCAGCCAAGTTTGGATGGGGGAAGCAGAGCAGAAGAACCCCAGGACACAGAGATCTGATTAAAACAAAGCGTGGAGCCCCCCTTGGCCCCCCAGCTCTGCTCAGCCGCAGGCAGGGCAGACTGACCATCGATGTTCAGGACTTGCTCCGTTCCCGAGGACAGAGTTTCCTGATTTTGTGCTGATGGGACCCAGCTCAGATACTCAAATCACATGCTGCCTTTCTACCAGCTTCAAAACACCCATTTTGACTTCACCCACAGTTTTAAACAAAAGATTGTCAGCTCCTGTCAAAACACCAGAGCAAATGACAGCCCTGTCCCTGCCTGTGCGTTTTCCTGCTGCCAGAAATAGCAATCCTTGCCCCTCTCACATGCACACCCTTCTTGTCAAGCCAACCTGAGAGCTCCAACAGGACCAAGAGCTGAAGGATTTCCACAAGTGCTTCAGGCCCCTGCATCCCCCATCCACCTCTGCGTCTCTCTTACAGACAGACCTGGAAACACGTACGTGCTGCTGTATCGGCTTTCAAAAAAAAAATAATTTTTTATATATATATATACACGTACCTACAACTTTTTAGCACACTTGCGCAGATAAAAATCTGAAAGCTGAAGCATCCCAGGTGCAAAAACTAGGCAGTATATAAAAAATGCTGGATGTATTTTCACTTTCACTGCTGGCTGTCAATGCTTGCCAAGGTGTGGGGTGCAGGCGAGAGCACACTGCGCCCCACCACTACCTCTGCCCCACGGAGCTGGAAACCACCTGCCCAAACCCACCCCCAGTACCCACCCCAGGGCCGCCCACACCCCATGCTGTGCCCCCCACCCTGGTCACACCGGGGCACTGCACACCCACCTCACCCCAGCATCCATGTCCCCAGCTACCCCACCACCTGCTGCAGCAGGGCCTGCCTCAGTGCCCCCCCAGACCCCATAACCCCCCCCAGACCTCCGACATCCCCTGTCACAGATCCCATAACCTCCCCCAGACCTCCTATATCCCCCCCACAGACCCCATAACACCCCAAAGACCTCCTACATCCTCCTCTACAGTGCCCCACAGACCCCATAACCTCCCACAGACCTCCTACACCTTCCCATGGGGCCCCAGAGACCCCATAACCCCCCTCTCAGACCCCTCCCCAGACCCCACAACCCCCCACATCCCCCCCCCCCAGACTCCATAACCCACCCAGACCTCCTACACCTCACCATAGTGCCCCACAGACCCCATAACACCCCTCTCAGACCCCCCACGGTGCCCCACAGACCCCATAACACCCCACAGACCTCCTACACCCCCTCCCACAGACCCCATAACTCCTCACAGACCTACACCCCCTTCTACAGACCCTGTAACACCCCACAGACCTCCTACACCCCTCATGTTGCCCCACAGACCCCAAAACACCACCACCACTACGGACCTCCTACATTCCCCCCACCCCAGTGCCCTACAGGCCTCATATACCCTCCCACACCCCCCACATGGCCCCCAAGGTGTCCCCCAGACCTCCTCCGACACACACCACCCCAGGCCTGACGGACAGGACACTCCTCAGGGATCCCATGCATCCCCACACACCCCACGTACACCCCCACTCACACGCCCCCACCTCACCCATCCCAGAGACCCCCCCTCCCCGCGCAGGTCCCACCCCGGAACGCGGCGTGCGGCCGCCGTTTCCGTGGGGACGCCGTGGCGCAGCCGCACCGCGAGAGCCAAGATGGCGGCGCACACGCTGCGGGGCCTGGGCCGGCCGCGGCTGAGGCTTCTCGCCGCTCGGTTCTCGCAGCGGGCTGCCGCCGGGGCCGAGTACCGGAGCGCGTACAGCCTGGACAAGCTGTACCCGCCGCGGCAGGACGGCGCCGCCGCCAGCGCCCCGGTGAGTGCCCAGGGGCGGGGGGGGGGGCGGCAAGGGGCGGGGCTTAGCGTCTGAGTGACGAAGGTGGGTGGGCGGGGTTTATGTGGGGCCGGTGCCACCGAGGGTGGGCGGGGCTTAGCACAGCGTTGACTGTGGGTGGGCGGGGCTGACCGCAAGGGGCGGTGCCACTGCGGGTGGGCGGGGCTTAGCACAACGTTGACTATGGATGAGTGGGGCTTAGCCCGAGGGATTGAGGATGGGTGGGCGGGGCTTAACGAAGGGGCGGTGCCTCCGCTAGTGGATGGGGTTTAGCACAGTAAATTGTCGGAAGATTAACGGGGGCTTAGCAGGAGGGGCGGAGCCGTCTCAGGGGCGGGACTTAGCCGAAGGGGTGGTGCCAATGAGGGTGGGCGGGGCTTATGGAAGGGGCGGTGCCACCGCGGGGTGTGGGGGGCTGATGCGGGCACCCTGCCGTGTGTTCCAGGAGACACAGCCGCCTGCTCTCGACATCCCCATGGGTGAGTGTCCCCCTCCCCCTGGGTGTGTGTCCCCTTGGGCGAGCGTCCGCATCCCACCCACCCACACCCCCCCCCGGGGCAAGCATCCCCTACCCTCCGGGCAAGCGTCCCCCTCCCCCCAGGTGAGCATCCCCCTCCCCCTGGGGCGAGTGTTCCCCTGAGGAAGCATCCCCGTCCACCAGGGCGAGCGTCCCCCTTCCCCTGGGCGACTGTCCCCGCGGATGGAGCCGGGCTGTTCCCGGGCTGCATGCCCAGCAGTGGGCTGGGGGCTGAGCTCCAGGCCTGGAGCTGAACTGGGGGTGCCAGCACCACCAAGTCCCAGCCGTCCTCCCACTGGGACCGTCCCCATGCCCTGCTGCCCGTGGTCAGAGCGGGACCATGGCTGCGGGTCACCGCCTGCTGCTCTTCCCTTCCAGCTCGCCTGACCGTGTCCTACTGCCGCAGCTGCGGCCCCGGTGGGCAGCACGTCAACAAAGGTGAGGAGAGTTTCTCCCGCTCCGAGGGAACAACCACAGCCTGCAGGTGGTTCTCTGTCCGTTGCGGTAAAATATTGACAACTTGAAGTTAAACAGCATCTTTGTGCCAGCCGATGCTAATTTCTCATTATCGTCACCCTATTAACGCAACTTCTGAGTCTTCGTAGTGCTCGAGACCAGTCGTTACATGCGATTCTCCCACAAACGCTCTTACTGGGGTCATTGCTGCTACACGCGCCGGGGGAAACACCACCTCCACCTCATCTGGTCTCATTGATCAGATGATCAATTCATCATTGATCAAACATGTCGGAAACATCACAGCACAATAAATTCTCAGCTAATTCAAATAAACTTGTAACCCTTCCTGTTCTGCCATTGCCATTGAAAATAAGATAGTGACTGGTGATAATGATAAAACTTGTAGTGTGTGTAAAGGCAGATAGTGTGACAGACCCTCCATAAAAAATCAGAGTTTGCCTTGTAGAGTGATATGCAAAAATACAGCAAGAAAGAAGTTGTGATTTTTCAGGAAATTAATACTGGAATCGCTGTGTGTTCAAAGCCAGCAGTGAACAGACTGAATTATCTCACAAAGCTTAGGCAGGCGAGCTGTTCCATGGAAAAAAATAATTGTTTTTTTCCTCGCAGTGAATAGCAAGGCAGAAGTTCGGTTCCACCTGGCATCAGCAGACTGGATTCCAGAAGCTGTGAGACAAAAAATGGCATCGATGGTAACTATTCCCCCTCCGCCAGCCAGGGCTGAAGCATCATACTTCCAGCCCGAACGGGACCACTCTGAGGAGGTTTCCATGGTCACATCCCCTTTTCCCCTCTCTAGCACAGGAATAAGATAAACCGAGCCGGTGAGCTGATCGTGAACTCTGACGAGAGTCGCTACCAAATGAGGAATCTGGCGATCTGTTTAGAAAAGATCAGGACCATGGTCACGGAGGCTACCGAGGTGCCCAAGGTGGTGTCTAAGGAGACCACACAGAAACTCATAGAGAGGTACCTTAATTGAAGGTTTTAATGACTTTCCTGGGTAGCATCCCAAGAACAGAGAGTGGTTTTTTCTCCCTGTGGATGTTTTTCAGCTCGTTATAACATTTTCAGCTCTACATTATAACTGTGCTCAAAGGTGGATGTTTCAATGCTTGCTTTGTACGCTAAAGGATCTTCCCATTTTGTTTTAGGGTGGAAAAAATGAACCGTGAACGACTACGTCAGAAAAAGATACACTCAAACATAAAACAGAGCAGGAGGGCAGACTTTGACTAGATCCTCAGTCTTCTTAAATAAATGCCGTTGGCAGGTGTAGGTGATGCTAAACGCGTGAGCTGTATGAAATAAAAATGGTCTAAAAGTGTAAATAAAAATATTGAACACCTCATTTTGAACCTAGTGAAACGCTGTGATAGCCTGTCAATCATTTTGCAGAGAAAATATTGTCCATGTTTGAGAGAAACTAAAATGCCGTATTTTTGACAGGTACTTTTTGGGGTTTTTTGAATCCTTAATGCCCTTTGTCCAGCCCTCTGCTCTGTGGGAACACCCTCTGCTGCTGAACATAAAAGCAAAGGTAGATTTGGGGGAGAAGAAAGGGGAGTAAGAGCAGTCTTAACCGCGTATCCAAGTAGCAAATAGGACTATTCACTGCTTCAAGCGCTTTCCTTCCACTTTAGTTGTTGGGTTTTTTTTCCTAACCAAAAACCACGCCTGTCACTGCATTGAAAGAACTGAAAGCCACGGCAGGGATTTGGCAGGAGGTGATTGCTCTCCATCGATGCTACAAGGTAGGAACCACCCTGTGGAACGCCAAGACCTCGGGCTGAGCTCCCTCAGGAGTCACTCAGCACCCAGCCCTGTTTGAACAGCACCAGGTTCTGTGGTGCAGGATGGATTTCAGCCCCGCCAGCCTGGGGTACAGTGGGGGGCTCCAAGATCCTGAAATGACCCTTTTTTTCATGTTTCCGCAGGCCCCAGTGGCCTAATGGACAAGGCACTGGCCTTCTAAGTCAGGGATTGTGGGTTCGAGTCCCACCTGGGGTGAGCAGAGGGGGTTCTGTTTTAGGCAACAACCCAAAGAAGAGGGGAAAGTGCTGGCTGTGGGAGCTTAACTGGGGCACCGCGAGGTGCGGGGGTCCCTAACTGGGTGTGCGGGGGTCCCTAACTGGGGCATGGCGAGGGGTGCAGGGTCCCTAACTGGGGCATGGACTGGGGCATGGTGAGGGGTGCGGGATCCCTAACTGGGGGGGCGTGGTGAGGGGTGTGGGGTCCCTAACTGGGGCATGGCAAAGAGTTGTGGGGTCCCTAACTGGGGGGCCACGGCGAGGGATGTGTGGGGTCCCCTCTGGACACTCATGGCTCCACGCCAGCCAGTGCCCAGTCCCCTTTGGAAGAGGGGCTCTTCAGCTTTGCCCTTGCACCACCTGCATCAGCATTTACCCCCCCAGCCTCCCCCAAACACGGGTGCATCCCACCATCCCTCCCAGGAAACCCTGCCATGGCCCGGCCGCCCTCATCCCTCTGTTCGCCAGCAAGGGCAGCAAAGATTTCAATTTTTCTCCTGCCTGAAGCTTTTATGCAGGGGTGGGGTGGGGGGGAGGCTGCCGGCCCCCCCTCACTGGCAAAGGAGCCTGCAGCCCTGTGCGGTACCCAAAGCAGGTGTCATTGCTTCAGGTGTCGGTACCCAAGGCAGGTGTCACTGCTTCAGGGGTGTTTGTGACACTGAAAGTTGTCACAGGACCATCAGTCGGGACCTCCCATGACCCCACCGCCACCATCACCTGCCGCCCAGCTCTCCTGCCCCAGATTTTACAGGAAGATTGAAAAAATTTTGTCTTAAGCCTTGGAGCCGGCCCGTGGCGGCTGGACACGTCATTAAAAACACGCCCCACGCGTGTGGCTGCTGTGTGGGCCGTGAGCCCACCCCCGGGGCTGCTGGGGGAGCATCGCCCCCCACCAAGCCTGGTCACCCCGCAGGGGGAAAAGAGTCACCCCAGGTGGGACTCGAACCCACAATCCCTGGCTTAGGAGGCCAGTGCCTTATCCATTAGGCCACTGGGGCCGCCTACGGAGTCTATTTTGGCGCCTTCACTTAACTCTCTGATGGCCGGAGGGGAACGTGGCCACGGCGAGTGGGCAGGGGGGTCCCGCACAGCCCCGGGAGGCCCCCCCGGGACTGAACGTCCCCCAGCGCAGGGCAGCCCTGTGCCCGCCAAGCCACGCAGCCCCCTCCCCCCCCCGGTAAAACCGCCCAGCTCGGTCCGGCCCTGTGCACGGCGCTGCCGGCGCGGGGGGCTGGAGACCCCTGCGAGGAGCCCAGCCCGCTCCGCCCCGCCCCAGCCCGCTCACCCGGGCTCCCCCCCGAGCCCCCCCAGTTTGCCCCGGCCCCCCCCGGAAGTGGCGGCCCCTGCGCGGCCCCAGCGGCCTAATGGATGAGGCACCGGCCGCTTAAGCCAGGGCCTGAGGGTTCGAGTTCCCACCTGGGGTGGCAGCCACTATTTTATTTTTTTTTTACCCCCCCAGCCCTACCCCGCAGGGAGGGGCGAGGTCGGGGGGACACCCCCCCCAGACACACACCCCCCACCCCGGCCCCCGTGCCTCACCGGGCGCTCCCCGCAGCGGCGCCAAGCCCCAGCCCCGGCTGCCCCCACCCTTTTGTTCCCACCTCCCAAAAACCGGCCGCAGGGGCCGGGCTCCGCTTCGCCCCCACCCCCGGGCTGCGGCCCCGCCGTGGGGCAGAGCCCCGGGGCCTTGCGGGGCAGAGCCGGCCCTAAGGCACCCCCCAGCACCGACACCCCCGGCTGCTCTCACCCCACGGGGCAGGGACCGACCACCGACCGCCGCCCCCCCCACCTTCCAGGGGTGTGGGGAAATTAAACGACTCGTGGCTTTAAAACAACCACGAAGGGACTCGAACCCTCAATCTTCTGATCCGAAGTCAGACGCCTTATCCATTAGGCCACGTGGTCCCCCATAACTCTGGTTTGGGGACAGCAACACACACCGGGGGGGGGGTCCGGGGGGTGGGGTGGGGGGTCTCCTGCCACCCCTTGTGCATCACCCACGCTCCCATCCCTCCTGGGATTGTGGCTGTTCCTCCCCGTGGTGGGGTGAGCGGGCAGGGGGCCCCTCCTCCCATGGGACCCCGTAGGTCACCATGAACCCCCACAGCCTCCCCCATACGTGCTGATGGAGGCTGTGCCGTGCAGGAATCCTGTGGGCTGGAGCAGCGACGTTCCCCTCCTGCCACCGGCTCTGCTGCCCGCTGCTCCAGCCGTGCTGCTGAGGATGCCAACAACTCCGAACACAAATACAACCCACAAATAAGAGCAGACACCAGCCAGGGACACCCCCAACACAGAGCAGCTGGGGTCACTGCCACCCTCACCCTACAGCTGCCAGGGGTACATGAGTCCAGGCCTTCCCTGCCACATCCCCATGGAAAGGCAAAGCCAAGACCATCACACCCAGCCGAGGCTGTACATTCCTTCCATTTGACTCCCAGGGTCGGGCATCACTGGGGAAGGAGGGAGGACAGGGACAGCTGGGACCTTGGAACCAAGTCATGCATTCAGTGTGGTGGCCACAGTGTCTACGAGCCACCAGTGATGGCACCTGCAGTAACACAGCACCGCTACAGCGTGACGGTGCGCTGCAGGAAGCACCGCGGGGCTCAGGCTCCTGCTCCTTACCCACCGCACCTCCTGCACCCTCCACAGCACGGCTTGGCTTCTCCCCAAAAACCTGCGCTTCTCATCTAATCCTAGAAAAACTTCCCAAAGCCCACCACAGGGCAGGAAGGTATTTTAGCCTCTTCCACTGCCACGGGTGGTTTGGGGGACATGTTGGTTCCCGGGGTATGTCCAGCTCAGCTTCCAGCTGTGTGTCTTTTCCAATGCATCCATCGGACGAAAGCTGAGTAGAGGCATGCTGGAGAGGAAGGACTGGGCGAGATGAGCTCTCGTGCCCTGTGGCTGTGCAGACCCCCCCAGTACGGCGGGTGGCAGCAGCCAGACCAGAGCACGTAGCAGCTGCCCCAGCTCCATCCACCCCTGGTGCCCCCAAGAGCTCACCAAGGTGTGGGGGGCACAGAGGGGTGTAGGGTGCAAATCCCGATCGTGTCAGATGCAAGGGGGTGGGGCAGCACTAAGCCAGATGTGTGGTGGTGACAGCCCGGTCAAGTGGATCTGGTGCCTGACTGCAGACTGGGGGGCCAAGGGTCTGAGCCCCCCATGGCCGAGTGTCCCTTGGCCCCAGGGTGCAGGAAGCTCCTTGGTGCTGGCAGCAGTTGCCCGCTTTTGCCCAGCACCAGGGAATTCGAAGCCCTTGGAATGCCACGTGTCCCTGCAGCATTTCCCCCAGGGCTGTTTTCTCCCCGCTCTGCACCCTGGTCCTCACCCATCAGCCGGCACAGTCACTCCAGCTCATGAGGAGCAGCACAGGTCCAGCCTCCTGCTGCCTGAGCCTTAGCGCTCTGGAGCCAGGAGCAGCAAAAACCAGCAGGAACAAAACTTGGTACTGCCCAAGCGAGGCCATGACTGATGGAAGTCCCTCTGAGCACACGGTGACCCAGCCCAGGCCCCTGGTGGTGCTGCCACCAGGACATCGCAGTGGGACTGTGGGTACAGCATCTCCAGGGGATGCAGAGAAAACGCTGCCCAGAGGAACCCAAGCGATCAAACACCCCCAAGAGCCACCTGATGCTATCCAGTCTTGTAAGAAGGATGCAAAAATCGTTCTCTGGCTGCACTTTCGATCACAGCCTTGAAGCTGGTCAACCAAAGAGGTGGAAGCCAAGTGGTCCCAGGTAACACCAGCCTGGAGACACCCCTTTCGCCCCATCCCCATCCCCCAGAGCAGGCAGGGTTTGCTGAGCAGCCCAGGGACCTGCAGCTCGGCTGCCTGGGGCTGCCGGTGGCCCAACACCCAGGGCTTTGCCAGGTTTGCTGCCTTTCAGGCGGTGGAGTCATTTCCCCCCACCCCTAAGAGAGAAAAATTACTCAGAAAGAAACTTGACTTTAGGTTTTACTAGTGTGATATCACCCTGACCACAGCTGCCTTTTAAAATCCATTAACTCCACAGGAAAAGACCCTCCAAGCAGCTTTTTAATGCAACGAACCTGAGAGGGCGTTATCCCAAAGGCACGTACGTGGAGGGCTAGGGTCCCAGGGCAGCACAGCCAGACTGCGTGGTCCCAGCAAACAGCCCTTGCAGAGATGCGTTATCCAGCAGAGTAAAGCTTCCTTCCCACTAAAGCTTGCCATGCTCTGGGAAGAGCTTTACATGACATCTGCAAGGTGGTCATCCCCCAGCCTTTTTGTTGGGAGTCAGATGTAGCTGATGATACAGGGAGCACCTGGAAGGGGTCAAAATACAGCAGAAATTCCTGACTTAGCCCTGACCCAGCTCTGCCCAGACAAGGCTCATTAAACAGCTTTAATACCCTGCTTCTGCACTGCTGGGGACACCTGGGGAGGTGCCCATGCCCCAAAGAACCGCTCTTGCATTAACAGCTCTCCAAAAAACACCCTTTCATTAACACCTGTTCTCGTTTCAGCTGGGATAGAGTTAATTTTATTCTGAGTAGCTGGGGCAGTGCTGTGTTTTGGCCATGATGTGAGAACAACATTGATAGCACACTGACGTTTTTAGTTGTTGCTGGGTGATGTTTATACTAAATCAAGGACTTCTCAGTTTCCTGGGCCCTGCCAGCGAGAGGGCTGGAGGGGCACTGGAAGCTGGGAGGGGACACGGCCAGGACAGGTGACCCAAACTGGCCAAAGGGGTATTCCATACCATATAACATCCCGCTGAGTATATAAACTGGGGGAAGAAGAAGGAAAGGGGGTAAACATCCGACATTATGGCGTTTGTCATCCCAAGTAACCCTTCTGGTGATGGAGCCCTGCTTCCCTGGGGATGGCCGGACACCTGCCTGCCCATGGGCAGTGGTGAATGAATTCCTTGCTTTGCTTTGCTTGCGTGTGCAGCTTTTGCTTTGCCTGTTAAATTGTTCTTATCTCAACCCTTGAGTTTTACATTCCTTTCTGATCCTCCTCCCCATCCGTCTGGGTGAGGGGCAGTGAGCTAGTGGCTGCGAGGTGCTAGGTTGCCGGCCGGGGTTAAACCACAACACAAGTCTCCAAATCCCATCCTTTCATCAGCAGGGCCCAGGGAAAAGCTGCTGGTTCTTCCCTTGGTGACAGCCTCACCTGGGCGTGTGGGACCATGGAGCATCCATCTCTGCACGGAAATCCGGGGCAGTTTGTAGCTGCTCCTCCTGGGTTCCCTTGTGATAGGCAGGCTGGGGCGGCTGCCGTGGAACTGATCACCGCATCGTCCCGGTGAGTGAGCCTGGGGCTGCCATGGGGGTCTGGCTGCCCCAAAACATGTCATGGACCACTTCGACCTCCCTCTTCAGCCATCCCCTCCGCAAGCTCTGCCTGCAGAAGCCACCCAGACACATGAACCCAGCAGTGCTGCTTCCTTCGCACATCTGGACCCTCCCTGTGCATCACCCTCCTCAACTGACATCTGCCACTGGGGATGGGGAACATCTTCCCACCGAGCCGCCACAGCCAGCACCCTGCGGGCAGCAGCGGGAGGCGGGGGAGGCGGCCCGGCAGCGCTGCGCGGGGCTGGCGGCACCGACCCGGGGGGAAGGAGCACGGAACCGGGGTTGGCACCGGCAAAAGGCGGCTCACCCCAGATGGGACTCGAACCCACAATCCCTGGCTTAGGAGGCCAGTGCCTTATCCATTAGGCCACTGGGGCTGCGCAGGGCGCGCGCCCCGGCCCGGGAGAACGGCCCCGACCCCTGCGGGCCCAGCAGGCGGTGTGGGGGCGGGGCGGGGGGGGCGGGGCGGGGGGCGCGCGGGCGGGCCCTAGCCCCGAGGGGAGGGGGCGCGAAGAGGGGAGCGGGAAAAACTGGAGCGGGTTTAAAAGTGCGGGGAAAAGGGGCCGACCACGAAGGGACTCGAACCCTCAATCTTCTGATCCGAAGTCAGACGCCTTATCCATTAGGCCACGCGGTCACTGATACTGCAGCCCCTCCCCCCCCGTCCCAGCGATCCTGCCAACCCCCAGCATCACGCCCACCCCCACCCCTCAAGACCCCCCAAGTCCTCCCTGAGCCCCTGGAGCCCCCTGAGCTCCCCAAGCCCCCCAAGCCCTCCCAAGATTCCCGGAGCCCCTGGGTGCACGGCGGGCCACCAGCAGACGTGGCAGGCCACCAGAAGATGTGGCGGACCACCAGCAGACACAGCAGGCTGCCAGCAGATGTGGCAGACCACCAGAAGACATGGCGGGCCACCAGAAGTCATGGTGGGCCACCAGAAGACACGGTGGGAGTAGGACTGTGTCACCATGGCCAGGCTGTGGGGAAGTCGAGCATGGCACAGGGCGGCTGCGCTCGCTGCGCTGGAGCCAGGGGACACCCCTGCAGCCAGGGCTTGGGTACGTGGCTGGGAGAGGCAGAAGCAGGGTGCTGCGCAGGATGGGCCCCCGCTGCGCAGCCAAGTCATCCCATCGCCTCGCCCAGCCTTGGAAGTGCCACATGGGTCCGGCTTTCCTCCCTCCTCTGCCCCCCCACGAGCTGCCGAGGGAGGGATGCTGCGTGGGGCGTGCGGTGGGGCCAAGGACCTCACTGCAACAGGACGCAGCGGGTACCAAAAGTTTGCAGAGGCAGAGGAGCAGCTCACATCACACCAGCTGCTGGCAGATGTGAGGGATTGCTGGAGGTCAGGTCACCTCTAGCTCCATTCTGGGGGCTCAACATTGTCCCACCTCTAGCGACACCGTCCCACCAGCGTAAACTCCTACGGCCAGCACAGGGGTCACCTCTACTTCTCTTCACACCAGTTACCTCCAGTTCAAACCCTGCCCTATGGCCCATACACTTCCTACCTCCCACACAACCAAAGGGCAAATAAATAAGGTGCCACCTGCAATGCCCCAGCAGGATGGGACTTCCCAAGCACACAAGAATTGGAGCTGCTTCCCTGCAAGGGAACCATCGCTGGAATCACCACGGAAAAAATAGGCAGTGATGGAGAGGAGGGCGGCTGAGGGAAAGGCAGGCAGAGATGTAGGGAAAAAAAAAAAAAGTCTCTGAGCCTTTCACCTTAGCCGTGAGGGCTTGGAGAAGAACCTCGAGAGCGCGGGAGAGCAGCAAGGAGGCAGAAACAAAATCAGTGGGCACATGAGAGGCTCGGTGCTTTGGGAAATGAGGACATCCTCGAACACCCACAGGCTGGGCTGCTACAGAGCAGGGCTGGGCTCGAGGGAGAGCAGCCTCCCCGGCACCCCTCACATCACACAAGCACTAATTTTAATTTCTATTCCATTTCAATGGCATTGCAGTAAACTCTCAGCCCTGTAAATGAGACAAGATTTGGTTCTGAGTAGCTCTGGCTCCTTGCCTTTTCGTTGTGTTCCTTGCCCTCAAATTGTTGGATTTTTTTTTTTTAATGACCTTATTCTTCCTTTACCACAACTAAACTGGCTCTTGGGAGCAGCTTTGAGTGCATCACACCATTAGCAAAGTCTTCCTTCCAGTGCAAATAGATACATCAAAAGTCTAGCTTCTGTTTACAAAACAGCCACCCCTCATTAATAAATATCAAATCAACTTCTACATAACAAATGACGTGTCCTGGAACTGTTCATAAGGCACACAGGGCTATTTTCCTCTTTATTTGGAAGCAGGAGACGATGCAGCGAGCTTTTATAGCTATCCTCACCTTTTCTCTTGGGACAGGTAAGTACAAGAGGCATGGAAAAGCTTTGAGGAATTCTGTTCCCATCTATGTGAGAAGGGATTTGCCCGTGTTACCGATGTTTTTCACATCCCCAACTCCGTACCCTTTCTCTTCTGGCACACCCCTCGCAGGCTGAGATCCTGCCTGATCCTTTTCTGATTCCAGTGGATATTTTTTTTTTCTAGCAGGGGCTGTTCCGAGGTACGTCTGCACCTACTACGATGTGGTTGAATACCTGAACGTTTCCTCTCACAGCAAGCTGCACACACACATCCTGCCCAAGACAAGCTTGGAGGAGCCTTTGGAAGTGAAGGTGGATCTTATGCTGGTGGCGATTCTCTCTGTGGTAAGGACCCAAAACTCCCGTTTGGGGCTTTAGAGCAGAAAACTGGGCGATGGCTGGGCTGGGGTCTGAGTCTTCTGCCAGGCAGGGCTGGGCCAGCAAAGCCACGGGGATGAGCATCAGTCCCTTCCACTTCTTCGGCTTTCTGCTGTTGGAAAGCATTTTTGGAAGATCTGGAGCATCTTCTCCGTCATCTTCTAGAGCATCCTACTTCCAGGAAAAAGTTCAGAGGCAGGGTCAGACAAGCAGCCTGCTTTACAGCAAGCTCTGCAACCAACCTGTGGGGTGCCCGAACTGAGCAACACATTTGCAGGGCACTGGTGTGTAAATATTAGCAATAACTTTATTTTTTTTTTTCTGCAAACCATTAGACCGTGTGCTCCCTCTCTTCGGCCACAGGATCAGGATCCTTGAGCTCTTTTCCTGAGTTTCTACAACCTGTATGCTACAAAAGCAACGAGGAGAGCTTCTGGGTTCTGCATTGGATGTACCTAAGAAAATCAGCTCAGTATCTTCCCTTTTGTTCCTCCAGGTAGAAAAGCTCCAGACAGTCACATTTTACTTCATGTTGAACCTGGTAGGTCCCTCGGGAGCGTTCCTCTCCTGTGATGCCTGGCGCGACGGCTGCTGCCGAGCCCCATGCTCATTTCTCCCCTGCCATTTCTTCCCCCAGGAGTGGGAAAACACTTTTGTAACCTGGGACCCGCAGGATTTCTGTAACATTTCCAGAGTCATTCTGCCCACGGATACGTACTGGTCTCCCCGCATCTTCATTTTAGAGCAGTAGGTTCCCCTTCCACTCATCCACTGGCTTAAGCGAAACACAACGAATGTAAACTGGTGGTGGTGGTGTAGGAAATGGGGTAAACTCCTCTGGTTAAGTTATTCCCATGAACTCTCTGTAACCAAGAACCTCATCATTTAGATTAACGGTGACCATGGTTTATACAAAGCACTTTGTGGCTCTGTAATACTGTGACATCTCCAGAGATGCCTGGGCTGTAGCTTGAGCTGGGGAAGCAGCAGAGACCAGCAATGCCCTGGAATGGCATGACCCTTCGCAGTTTGCTGTTAGGGGATGGAGCACCGGGAGTCTGACAGAGGGGTGGGCACCGCTCTTCGGTGAGGGGGAGGCAGCAGAGCCAGAAGTGAGTCCCCAGGGAGAGCGGAACGTGGAGGGGGGAGAAGTAGAGCTTCCTTAGGAGGTGCAGAGCTGCTACAGCCCTTGGCGAGAGGCACTCACCAGCCCTTCCAGCCCCAGGTCTCCCCCAGGCTGGGCACAGCCGGAGCTGCCCGGGAGGGGATGCTGACAGCCCAGGCTCTGGGGGACCGCGGGGCACCACAGCGCCGTGGAGCTCGGTCACTCTCCACTTTTGTTTACTCCAGAGTGAACGGACAAAACTTGAACCTGGATTATACGGTCATCGAGCACAACGGCAGCTTCACCTCCACCCAGCCCTTCCAGGTTACCTTAACGTGCAGCCTGATGATCCTCAAGTTTCCCTTTGACACCCAGATGTGCAACTTGAGCATCACTTTATTCCTTTACCCAGGTAGAGCAGCAAGCGGAGTTTTGCTACAGCTGGGCTAAATTTTCAGGAGGAACAGATGAGAAGGACCCTGGCGAACTCCTGGGTTCCCTTAGCAGCACCATGTGCTCACACTGGGTTAGTGGGATTGTGGCTGTGTAACACCAGGGAAAATGAGCTAAACCACTGCCATTCTGTTTTGGCACATTTCCCAGCAACATCTCTGGAAGCATTTGGATGTTCTGTGGTAAGTGCCCTTAGGACAAACCAGGAGATTAGGAGGCTTCCTGCAACAAGGCTACTTGTTCACGTTCAATTTTGCAGGACTGATCTTTAAACATACCTGAAAGTCATCAAAATAGGAGGAAATTCAGGACAGTTTCAGGGAGCCAAACTGCAGCCAGAGTTCATCCCAATAGGAAGGCTTGAAGAATAAGCAGAGGTGACATGCAACCCTCCAGCTCCCATCCGCAAAGAATGGGATTCACCAGAGATTTTCCCTCTGATCCACATTCCCAGAGGTCCAGCCAAGTCTCTTCACCAGAGTCCTTTTTAATTTCTCCCTGATGAGCTAAGAAAACGCAGCAGTGCAAGAAATGTTGCCTTTCCCCATCTGCACACACCCTTGGTTGGGAGGGAAGGGGAGAGGAAATAACTGACCTCTAATAAATACCTAAATTCTGCAATTTGCCTCCTGCTCTGCCTCCTGCCCAAACAGTAACAGACGTTGTCATGAAGACAAGACAGACACCAGCTGAGATGATGAAAGAAAGCCAGAGTTACCTCCTAACTGATGGAGAATGGAAGTTCACCAACCTCAGCATCATTGAATACGTGGAAGAGGTGGATAATGAAGAATATTCTGTGGTCACCTACGTGGTACAGCACTACTTTCCTATTATATTGTACTGATTTGCCACCAAAAAAAAAAAAAAAAAAGTATGAAATAAGATAATTTTCTACACTAGGGAACAAGCATTCACCCAACACATTATCTCCCACTCACCTAAATTTTGTCCATCTTCTTCAACAGATTTCCATGGAGAGACAACCCACTCTGTATATCCTGAACCTGATCCTCCCAACATGTGCGCTGTATCTGCTGGACATGGCAGTGTTGTTTGGACCCAGCTCTCTTGAGGAGAAAATCAGCTTCCAGATTGCCATCATCCTCGGCAGCTCCATGTTAGCTGTGATTCTCAACAACATCCTCCCAACTTCCTCTAACAGACCACCTGTGATAGGTACCCATCTTTATCGAATAAAAACTAACCGATTTTCACACAGGTACCAGCCCTTGGGAAGGTCTTTGGGTATTTAAGGACACGCTTGTGAACAATGAAGTCACGAACAGCTAAGCTGCACCAGCTTGCTGGGGTTGGAAATTTCCCCCCTTCCCCACCAGGCAGCAGAAGGCAGGCAGGATTACATTCAAGAAAATGATGCCAGTATCACAAGCTCGCTTGGTTTTCTGTTCTGCAGTGGTATTCTTCTTGGGCACCTTCCTGCTCATGATCATGGCTCTGTTAGACACCCTCTTCCTCTTACACCAGCAGCACCAATCCCTATGCTCAGGCAAGGCTCTCGGAAGCTTCCAGCGAGGTAAAACCACCCATAACCTCTTAAACAAGCTGGGTTTGCTGCATTTTACTGCAGGTTTGTTTGGGCGAGGTTGGGTTTCCTCAGGGTAACCAACGCCTCTGGCAGTACCAGTGTGGTAGTCACCCACTGACCCCTCACACTGACACATGCTATTTGCTCTTTGCAGACGCACACACCAAGCCAGCAATGAGAGCCACAAACAAGCCGACCACGAAACACCTCGGCGAGGGAGCCACCCTGCTGCTGAGCCTTCCCAAGGTGGCCCAGGGAAAAGGGCAGGTAGCCCAGCCCCACTGGCAACTCCAGGAGCAGGACCCATTTCTGCCAGTTCTGGAGAAGCTGCTTCTCTACAGTCACTTCTTCCTGTCCTTGGTTTTTTTTGCTATTATTTCTATGAAATGGAGCAGCTAGAGACCAGTTCTGCACAGCACTGGTTCAGCTGCTCTCCACTGTATGGCTTCTAACCTCTCCACTGTAATTTTTTTCCTGCTTGATTCATAAAAGTTGTTTCCGTTGCCCAAATAAAAATAAGCAAACCCGCAGGGCCCCCGAGATCTGCATGCTTAGTGCTTTCTCCTCTAATTCAGTAGAACTGTGCATGTTCTTACTCTGTGGGCTAGCAAGGTATCCGAATAGAGTAATTGTGAAATCGGGGGATAATACCTCCATTCTGTCTGTCTATAATTCTTACCGCAAACATGACGAACAGAAAAGGGAACTGATGCTCTTCTCTTATGTAGCTGTTTCCGTTTTGAGAAAAGGTGTTTAAGAATTCCATCTCAGATAATTAAATAAAACAATGCAAGGCTGAAGCATTTGTTTCTCTGAGTTTCAGCGAGATCCACATCATTCAGAAACCCAGGACAGAGAACAGGATCACCAGGATTAAAGGGGTGATATATTTTAAAGCATTGGAATGCTTTAAAAAAAATAATTCTTTTAAATGCATCTCAGCACATCTACACTCCTTCAACTTTTTTCAGTTGGCTGCACCTAAACCATCACAGCCAACCTAGAAAACAGCCCTAGACCTCTGCCTGTAGAACTGGCGAGACGTGTCTCCCACCACAGCGCACATCACCACTAAATATACATTCCAGCATCTCAACAGGTTTCATACCTTCAACTTCTCTATTGGCCTGACACAGCAGAACTACATCCCCTACACCCCAGATGGACAGGCGGTTTACTCGCATTACAGAAGATGCAATAGGGCTCAGTTTGATCAGCAGGTCTAGCTGGGATCTCGGTCCTTTCTACAAAACCGAGCTCACAGGTAGAAAAGAAAATCCAGAAAAAGTGGGCTGTTTGCAGGTCTGTGTATTGTTCCATGTTCTCAAAGCCTTGCAACGTCACGTCTAAGGTCTAAGCCACAGACAGGAGGGAAACTACTTTATTTAGAAGATCACAGCATCTGACAGTCGTTAGACAAACTGCTTCCTGACAAGTTTACAGATCAGCAATGGGTTTGTGGGGCCAGTACGGGTATTTCTCCTTGTCCAGTTTCGTTTCAGGGAAGGCTTCGTGCAAGTCTTCAAGCGTCATCTGTTCAAAGGGAATCATGTTCCTGAGCTTCTGAAGCTTGAAGTGGGAGCAGAGACAAACACGTTACAAGTCACTCGTCAGCAAGAAAAAAGCAAAACACATACAAGTAAAGACAAGGTGTGTGCCAGGCTGGCTTAAAAAGAATATTCACCAAGCAAAGTCCAGACTTACTTGCTGCTCATACTGGACAACACGAGCTTTGGAAGCCTGGACGTATTCAGCAGTGCTCTTTGCCTGCAGGAAAGCAGAGAACATGATAAATATGGTCAGGAAAAGGCAGTGACGATGAGTGAACCTGCAACCCCATGCTGGCTTTAAGTTGGCACCATTACATCAGACAAGTGGATAGAATCTTGATCAAAACCCATCAGCCAAACCCTTCCACGTGCAGAGATCCTCTTCCTTAGCCAAAAGCCACGTATGAAGACCAGAGCCATGCTCTAGCTCAGGCTGCCCTGCCCGTGCAGCACACACAGAACATTCTTTCCCTCTCACTCTCTCCCATCCCCAAAGAAGTCAGAGAAACCCCTGGCATTAGGGAACAGTTTAAACACTTACAGCTTCCTGCTCTTGGGCATCAATTTTGGCAGTTTGTGTATCCTTTGGCTCAGGAACCTGTAGTGCACTGAACTGCAAATCAAAACAGAAAACTGCTTTATAGTTTGACTGAAATAATCCCTCACACCAAGGTCATTCTCCCCAGCAGCCGGGGAGCATTCCCTCCTTTCTTCCTAGGATATGCTCACAACCATCTAAGTTAATGAGCTTTCTAAAATCGATCATTGCTGCTTGACTGTGCCCTTCACCAGCAGCACTGCTCACCTGTGAGCTTAAAGCGATCTACTCTGTACTGCATAGCACTACCAGGACAAATAATACCACACACGTTCATCACAGCACTGTAAAGAGCAAAGCATTGCACTGTAAGCAAGCAAGAACATCTAATACCAAAGACATGTCATATCACAGACTTAATTCCCCGTAAGACAAAGTTCCCAGATCCACCTGAGGTCAGTGGGTCCTCCCTGTCCTTGGAAGCCAGATTTCACAGTGCCACTGACACCACGTGTCCTTCAGCAAAAGCCTCCCTCAGGCTTTTCAGTTCCCACTTAGAGAGGATGGCAATCCTGCAGGCACCCACTAGTTTTACATGTTCCACAGCATGCAGAGCCGTGCTCGCCACCTGCTTCTATTCTTAAGTTAGAGAAATATTTGAACATTTGCTTAAGGAGAGGCACTACCAGAAAACACTCCTGCAGCCAAAATATTTAGCAAGTTTTCTTTCACCAGCTTTCTCACTTTCCTCCTGAAAGATGGCATTGAACTGACCTCCTCGAGGTTAGTGACACAGATCTGCAGGATGTAAAGCTGGGGCACCTGCTCACTAAAACCAACCTCCTCTGCCAATTCTGGCATTTTCCTCTCAACACCAGAAACACCCCCCATTTAAACCTCCAAAGAGCAATGCCCAGCTGACAAAGAGTCTGACCTTCTTCTGAAACTCGTCCACCATGCCAGCTTTAGCAACAGTAGCCTTGTAGTAAGCCCAGTCGATGGTCGGGGGTTTCTCCGGCAGGGTGGCCAACCTAAAGAGACGGAGCAGAGCAGTCACAACCAGCACCAGAACTAACCTCACACTATCATTTGCTCCATGCACAGTCACTTTCCAGACTGTCAACAGTCTGCTAAGTTGAGTTTAAATATTTTCAGGTCCATCATTAAACAAGCAGTGATGAACCATTTTCTGCAAATCCTTCTGCCCTTGGAACAGACTTCTCTGTACAGAAAAGAAGAGTTCAGCCTGCAGTCCTGCTCCACTTCAAACTACTACACAGCATCTCTGGGTGCAGCCCTGTAAGAAGGGATTAAGCAGTCTTCGCACTGTTGAGCTAGAGGCTATTACCTGCAATAGCCAATGTTTGTATCAAGCAGCAGCTGCTGGAGGATTTGAGAAGGCTGATGAATGTGTACAGCATTGAACAGAATAACAAAGTTTGCAAAATGTTTTGAATGTGCCAAAGCGAACTGTTTTCACAAAACTGCTTTTTTACATTGCAGCTGTTGTTTTACTCTGGGAAGGGTTAAGTAAAGAAGATTTGCCAAAAAAAAGAGCCAGCAGCTGTGCTGAAGGTGACCTGTTTTAATGCCTGTATGCGCACTTCTGTGAGACCAGTTACTGACATCAGGCTCAGCCAGTTCAACCAGAGGCTGAACAGTTCAGCTGTGGTGCTGAGCTGCCCCACGTGCAGGAGCTGGGCAGACACTCACCGGGCTGACAGTGCATCGCTGCGGGTCTTCAGGGCGTTGAACATGGCCTTCTGGTTGGGAGGCACCCTCTCAGCGAAGGCCGCCCAGTCAATGGCCTTGATGGCAGCTCTGCGGCCCGCCATGGTTCCGGGCTGTGCCTGGGAGAGACGAGACCGCGTGGGTCACACAGAGTGGGGAGCGGCAGGGCCCAGCAACAGCGGGGCTGGGAGGATGGCTCCGGCCCAGGAACACCAGCACCGAGGGGCACAGGGTAGGCCCGAAGAGGGACCTGGACAGGGGGACCCCTCCTCAGCCCAGCCCCACCCCGCCGCGGCTTCCCACCTGCTCCATCGACCCCCCCCCCCGTAACCCAGGCCCGCCCCGGCCTGCTCCCTGCCTCAGCCCCGGGAACCCTGGAGCCCCCAGCCTCAGGAACCTCAGGAACCCCAGAGCCCCCAGCCCCCCGGAGTCCCCAGCCCCCTGGATCCCTGGACGCCCCAGCCCCCCGGACGGCCCAGCCCCCCAATCCCCCAGCTCCGGCCGCCCCAGCCCCGCGGCCCCGCCGCCCCGCGCTCACCTTCACTGACCGCCACCGCCGTGCCCAGGCGCAGACGCCAGCAGCGCCGGAAGTCCCCCCCCGCCGCCCAATCAGAGCGCAGCCTCACCGGAAATCGCCGCCCCCATCCGTCCCGGTGACGGCCGCCGCTTCCGGCGCGCAAAGCGCTTCCGGGGCAGCGGCGGCGGGCGGCGCAGCGGGCGGTGATGGCGACGCGGGGGCGCTGAGCGGCACCGCCATGGCCGAGCTGGCGGCGGCAGCGGAGGGGCCGCCGCGGGGCCGCACGCCCAGTCCGGGCCCCGGGGGAGCGCCGGGACCGCCCAGCCCCCGCGCGGCCGGAGCGGCGGCGGGCTCCGGTGGGCCGCTGTCCCCGCCCGGCGCGGCCCGGCCGCCCGCCGCCTCCAAGTGGGTGCGCCTGAACGTGGGCGGCACGTACTTCGTGAGCACCCGGCAGACGCTGTGCCGGGAGCCCAAGTCGTTCCTGTGCCGCCTCTGCTGCCAGGACGGGCCCGAGCTCGGCTCCGACAAGGTGAGGCCGCGGTGGGGCCGGCCCCCAGCACAACCCCGGGATGGCGGGGGCCCGGGCGGCCGGTGGCACCGTGGGGCAGCGCCCCGACTCGCTGCAGGGGCAGGGTGACAGCCACAGCTGCCGCTGCTCCCAGGGCCGGCACCCCCAGCCGGGCAGGGCCGAGCCGCAGGGCAGCCCCTCGGTGCCCGGGCCCCGTGTCGCTCTGACAGGCGCCGGCCCCGCATCCCTCGGGTCTCCTTAAGGACACGGTCCCAGGGGTGGCCGCACCTCCGTGAGCGGGGCCTGGAGCCCACCCCGGGCCTGCAGCGCCCCGCCGCCCGCGGTGGCACGGCTCCCCCAGCCGCAGGGAGGCAGCTGGAAGGAAACTTCCCCTGGAACCAGTTATTTTAATAATTTCTCACCCCGACATGGTTGCGTTGTTTTTTTTTTTTTAATACATTTCACTTTACTCCCCCAAAACATACATGCATGTTCTTTACGTGGGTGTACTTTTGCAGGCACTGCAGTTTACCGTAAGGATTTTGCAAACTGTTGTTCTTGTAGCTGCGGGTTTCCTGCAGGATCTGCTGCGCAGGGTTTTGTAAATGTTTTGTGGGTAGGTCAGACTGAGAATGTCAGGTCTCTTGCCACTCACTGTTTTGATTAAACTCCAGTTTGATCAAAAGATAAATCCTGGTTGCAATCAAAATATCAGTGAGCAGAGATGACATTTCAGAATGTTTTTGCAGGTTTTTATTGCTTTAGAGCAGATTGATTGGCAGGAGAAACGTTGCTTTAAAGCAGTTTAAGGGAGTGATATGAAAAGAGTTCTGCACAGGAGTTGTCAGCGCTTCAAAGCTGGCTCAAGAGATGCTTTTGGTTGTGAATTGTTTGTTATTTAATGACAACAGTTACTGTATTGCGAGAGACGTGGCTGGGGCATTGCCATGTGCATTTTCAGTAGTAGAAGGGAGAAAATATCCTAGGCTGTTAGCCAGAACTGGAGATCCCACTTTCCTCCAGAGTCTCCTAGTTAAACTAGCCTGGAAAACAAATGTAGACAGAACACAACTCCCAGCTTTTGGCTCTTACTATTGCAGTGAAATAGAACTGCTAAGCCCTGCTTTTCTCTCCAGGTATATAAACTCTGTTTGTAGAAGTCCTTGATTTGAAGCATCTGCTAGCGTTATTGAGCTGCAGCATTCGTAGCTGAGTTCAGATACTGAAAAAAAAAATATGTTGGTTTAAACATGGGGTCATTCTAACACCTTTCACAGGCAAATGAATCCAGGTTCTCAAGGAGAAACTGTTCAATTTATTGTTTTCAACTGAAATTATTTTTTACCTGGTGCCACTGAACCATCCCTGCTTCATTCCTATACACACTCCACAGGATGAGACAGGGGCGTATCTCATCGATAGAGACCCCACATATTTTGGTCCAATACTGAACTACCTCCGACATGGGAAGCTCATCATAAACAAGGAGCTGGCAGAAGAAGGTAAGAGAAGAATACGGGGGAAGAACTGCAAATGCTTTTGATTTTTGATAGCAGGATCCGAAAGCCCACATCAGAAATGGGCCTGAGTGCATGGGGTTCCTGACGTGGCAATGCGTAAGGGTGTGAGCAAGCCACATTTCCCAGTAGTGCTGTTAGTTGGTACCATTAGTTTCTCAGAAGGATGCTCATTAACAGGATTAAATAATTCTCTATCTTCCTGAAAGCAGAGGCCTGCAACCCGTCACAGTTCTGCTTAGCTCAAAGGCTTCTGTTAGCAGAGCAGAAGGTCTATTAGCACATCTCCTCTCCCTCCACAGACAGCAGGTCTCTACAAGCAGGCAGCTTTGGTGACTTCTCCCTGATGGGGCTGTGCAAACAAAATTGAGATTGTACCACAAGGCTTCTGATAATCCCAGGTAAAGGGGAACAGTCTTGCTTAAAGATCTTCTAAGTCACAAAAGGAGGTGACAGATAGCTGGTCATCTTCTTCCAGCTTGAGAGCACGCGATCGGTGGCAGTCTGTTCAGCATCTGGGGATTTTCTTATATCTAGGTTAGATTTGGAGTCAGGAGCAGGTGTGGCACCCTTGTAGCAGAATCATCTTCATTCTACCTTGTTCAAAGTAACTGAACGTGTCTCTGCTTTTGGTTCCTTTCTTAGGGGTACTGGAAGAAGCGGAGTTTTACAATATTGCATCCCTTGTGCGGCTGGTGAAGGAGCGGATACGGGATAACGAGAACAGAACCTCTCAAGTAATGCACAGGAACGTTTGTTGTATGAAGTCAGTCATTTTCTGTAGTGCAGCAGGAGGACGAGTGTGGCTGCAGACACTTCTAGTAGCACTCTTGGGTTTAGCAGTCATCTTTAACAGGGGGAATAAGTGCTTTTAGGTAGAGCCAGGGCACAGCTAGGAAAGAGTATCCTTTATGGTTTTGCAAGCACAGACCACCAAGTCATCTGGTTAACGTTGTAGAGAAGGGCAGTGAACAGTTAGACAAGAGGGGCCAGGAGCAAAGATGGGTTCTTATAAAGCAAAATGCACTGCTTTGGTAGGTAAAGAATAGCTCAAACTCTTCCTTCGCTAAACCACTTTCTGCCCTTTATATCCGTCTCTCTCTAGCAGTTTTCCCCATTGCTGCTCAGTTGATATTGACATACCCAGTAGATACAATTTCAGAAGAGAAATGAGCAGTAAATGGCTTTGAAAGGCAAAGAAGTTTTGCTTGCACTGGCCTTTAGATGCCTAGAAGGCTTTTGAGAGGTATGCCAGCTGTATGTACCTGTTTGAGAATCAGTTGGATGGTCAGAAGGATGAATAAAGCCTGTGGGGCTCAGGCTTCCTCAAATAACAAGAGCAGAGCAGGAGAGGCTTATTAATTTTCTAGCTTTATACTAGTATAACAATTACTAAACTCACACTTATTTTTATTCTCCATGCTTTAGGGACCTGTCAAGCATGTGTACAGAGTCCTGCAGTGCCAAGAGGAAGAGCTCACACAGATGGTGTCCACCATGTCTGACGGGTGGAAATTTGAACAGGTACCATTACCAAGGAACGGCAGAATCCCTCTGAAAGCTGCATATGGAATAAGCAGAGTTTGCTATTGAATTGCACTTCACACTGCTGTCTTCTTCTGAATAAGCAGTCTGAGCTGAGCAGCAGTCCAATGACATGAAATAACTGACAGGAAAAGGCAGAATTCACTCAAACTGCCAAGAGAGATTTCATTTTCTGTCAGGACTTCTTGTATCCTTGTCAAATCCCAGAGCAATTCTGCCCTTTTCCCACATTTCATTGCATATACCAGGCCCCAGTACAACAGCTTTATCCAGGAAGATTAATAGAACCAAGAAAAAACATGGCGCAGCTTTACTGGAAGCTCAAAGCCGTGACTCTGGCATTTGTTAAAGATTCACTGAGTGACATAAGTACACTGCCTGCAGATGCCTTTGTAACACAGCTGGTTTCGGGGCCAGATGTCACCGAAATTGCACGTGGCATTAGTTCCAGATTTGGTTTCTGGAATCAAATACAGTCCTCTTACTTAGGAGGACAGAGAACTGGAAACCAGCTAGCATACGTGCTAATGCTGTATTAAGAAAGTGCAGAATAGGCTCTGCATTACAGCTCTGCTGTCTTCCCAGTTTGGCCAGCTTCAGTACAAGTGGATGTTGTGGGAAATGTGCTGATACAAAGCGAGGCATAAGATTAGCAACAGCACTTCGCTTGTTCATATGTATCTGTTCTGTAAAGCCTGGAAACTCCTGTTGCATAGTGGAGAGGCAGCCAAAAACTCACCCCTGTGAGCCAGTAGTGAAATCTTGCAACCAAGAGCCACAGCAGCTTTATGGAAAGGCAGTTCTGCAACATACAGGTTTTGCTGTTCAGAAATCTACTTAACAGAATTTGCCTTTCACACATGCATGTATACACCCCCAAAATCAAAAGGCTATCTGCAATGCCCTGCATGGGAATCTACCCCTTACATCTTTCCCAGTCTTGCTTTTCAAATCTACAATGACAGGATCAAGATACTAGTTCCAAGCAAATGGTCCTTCTGCCACCCACCACCTTTGCACAAACCACTGAGACCACTACCAGCTTCCTTCCTGTGCACTGCAGGCAGCAGCAGAATGTCCTGCACACCCCACTCCAGCACACTCCCACCATCAGGAGCTGTTCTTGCCCTCCCCAGGACTTGCATTCAGGCTCAAACACCCCCGGGGGCAGCAAGCCTAAACAGAGCAGACTGACACAATGCTTTGGTCAGGGCTAGACCTCACACAGCAGTACAGCCTCTCTCCATCTGTGAGATGGTCCGGACGGGGTCACAGGGCCGGAATGTGGCAGTGGTGCAGCACAGGATGTGTCCCATGCTGAGACGGGCCCTGCTGGGAGGCACATTGTAGCTGCAGCCTATCGCCAAGGTCTTTCCCCAGATGTGCAGCCCGGCACAGCTTCTACCCTCCACCAAATCGTGCCACTTGGCATGCTGAGGCATGTTAGGAAAGAGGGTGACAGATCTCCATACTGGGGACAAAGAGAGCCTATTACTAAACCTTAGCCTGGATGCCAGTGACTGAAGAGAGCAGGCAATCCTTTCACTGGATCAATTGATCCAGTCACTTCATAACATCAAAAAGGCTGGCTCAGAAACCTGCAGGGGAGCCAGAAGCGTAAAAGCTGTTGCAGCCTTATTGTCTGTCAGGTTTGGGTTCTTGGAGGACCATACAGCCTTTCACGTTCTCTGCTTTGTAGCATTCAGTCCTGCTTAAATCAAGGATGGAATAGAAATGTGCTATTTTAAGAAGCTTAAACAGTCAAGATGGGGAGCAGGGAAGGAAAAGAATTTTTTTTTTTTTTTAATCCTGTGTAGCTTTTGCCCTCAGCACAAACATCAGAATCTATTTAAAACAGTACTGGAGGTCAGTCAGTGTGACAGCCCCCCAGGTCTTCCTGCAGCTGCACTGTGACCACATAGGTGGTCATCAGTCCAGGAGGGCTGTGGACTGCATCTGTCTAATATATAAATACAGAGGTGTCTCTTCTAAAATCCATTAGGACATGGAAGTTAGGGTGCATGCTGCATAATAAGGTTTCCTAGATATACTCAGTTGATAAGATTCACATTGCTTTCTTCAGATTACTTAGATTTATTGTCTGGAAAGCAGAACAGAGTTGTAAATGACAAATCAGCTCTGCACTCCAGGATGTTCTTTTAATATAATAAAGATAAATGAGACAGATGGGATTTCTTGGATCGAGTCCAGACCCCTCATCACAACAGTAATAGAATATAATCCCATTTATGCAGCTACCGAACTCCATCTTGACAGCATCTACATAAGGAATGGTGCCGGTTTGCCACATGTTTCCCAGTTAATCTAACATCTGTCTGTGGTAGAGTTTCCTTTCCAGTTTTTACACATCAAAGTCACAGGGCAAGTTGAAGCCAAGTTCAGCATGGTCTGGGCTAGAAAGTCTGTGTTGCCTGCCCCACACCTGAATTAGCTGGATATTCTATATTGCAAAATCTAACGTGTTTTTCCTTTTTCCGCCCTCAGTAATTGGAAAATGTCCTGTTACGTTCAGCACGGCAGTTTCAGGCTGGAATTTCTTCCCGGGGCTCCAGGTGCCACAAGAGGGCTCTGGAGCTCAGCTGTGTCTGACACAGGAGGCTGCAGGGAGACACTTGGGGTCCCAAATGGGTCTCACTGGCCAGTCATATCTCACAAAGCAGTTGTATGAATGAAACAAAAGTCAAGACTTGTTGATAGTTACCTTGGCTCTCTCCTTTTGCACAGCTGATCAGCATTGGATCTTCCTATAACTATGGAAATGAAGACCAGGCAGAATTCCTCTGTGTTGTGTCCAGGGAGCTCAACAATTCTACCAATGGCATTGTCAAGGAGCCGAGCGAGAAGGCAAAGGTAAGGCATCTGCTCGCATGCATGGACCTGCATTCCTCTGTACAAAGAAAAAGCTCCTTACACTAGCAGGTCCACAATTCGTAGCAGTAGTTCTGCAGTACCAGCTTTCCCATTTCCTCCTGTATGTGTGATCTTCCCCTCTTGGAAGATTTCATGTTTTACCGTAGGACAAGAGCTAAGGCTCTTTGTACATTTTAAATCAAGACAAAAAAATTAGAGGAAAGAGATAGACTTGAAAGAGGAAGGCACCATAGCAAGGACCTTTGAGATCGGTAACATTTTGTGGTTGATGGATGGTGCAGGGATAGATAAGGTTGTTTTTTCCCTTTCAGTCCACTCTTCCCCCAGCCAGGATAGCAACAAAAGGCGACATTCTTAACTCCTGGCAGGCAGCTAAGCAGGATTTCTAGAAAAGGGGCTCAGTCAGCTTTAACCAGCCTGTCATTTGTTATCGGAGCCTAAAAACCAGCAAGCTACTACCCACATTAGTCCATCTTTCCTTTCTCTGCAAAAACAAGGACTCTGCACATGAACTTTTGCATCTAAACTTGTGCAAGGTATTTACAGAAACTCTTTTCTTTTTCAGATTCTTCAAGAGCGAGGATCCCGGATGTAATTCAAGAGTCCACCCCGTTAAAACTCCCAGATGTCAAAAGGGCAGCCTAGCTGAGCAGAGCATCTCTCCGCAGTGCAACCTTGCCCTTGTACAGTAACCGAGCTAATGCAAAGCAAAGCCGAGCCTGTCCTGCCAATGGCAAATAATTCTGGTCATAACCAAAGGCTCCCCTCTTACCCTGGAAACCAAGGAAGGAAAGGACTCTTCCAGTTGGATAATCCTTTCCACAAGTATTAGTTTTATTTTCTTGGCCAGCGCTGTATTGAATTTTTCCCACAATGGCTGGGCCGGATTCCCAGTCAGAGCCTTTGTGAAGGTTGCTCAGGTCCACATGCCCTTGTAACCGGTCCCACCTTCCACAGGCTGGTGTAGGTGGGCGGATCTGTGTTTGAGCTGTGCCATTTCTTGCACCCAGGTCTGCCACCAGAAAAGTGCAGGGACCTTGCAATGCTCCCCTCCTAATCAGCCAGCCCCCCCAAATCAGAAGAATGGGGCTTTAAAAGGAGAAACGAAACAACCACTCGTAAAAAACCCACACAGACTTTTCCATTCTAGCTTTGTATTTGTTCCTTGTTCAATTCCTAAGAGCTGAGTTTAGATACTAAGGGGAGGGGAAGCTGTGTGTACATCTGACACAGGTCTCACTGTTAACACTATTACATATGGGCTCCTGGCATTTTCCAAAGCCCATTACTTCGCATGCATAAACAAAGAGACCTGTGTTCACCCAGGATAGTGACAGTTCTGTCCTTAGCCCTTCTCTACGGCAGAAGAGTGGTGACATCTTCCTCTCCCATACCCTGCCACGGCCATATCTCAGCCTGGTGCAAAGTCACAAGGTTAGGGACTCGTTGCTGCCAAGTTCAGCTTTGCCTTGTTTGTCTCCAGCAGCACGGGCTGCCCGTCTCCTCTCTTCTCGCCCAGGGAGGACTTCAGGCAGGATTTCTTTTGTACTGTAGCAAGCAGGTAGGTTTAGTTTTAACCCACGAGATCCTTTGCGGAGGAGATCCCCTATTTACATGCAGTGATTTATCTGCAGCCCCCTCACATCCCCACCTTTAAGAGATCACCTCAAATTGCAGAGGGGCATCACAGAATTGGGGGGAGGGGGCGGGGGGGTGGTGGAAAGTTGCCAAACTGTTGTAACGTTTCTTGTCCAAAGTGGTTCAGTGTCGACTTCTGTGACTTTTCTTTCCTTTGGGTTTTATTTTTCTGGAATGCCTTGGATGGATGTGCAAAATGTTCATTTGTGCCTCTCTTGAATTCTGATCTAAGCCAAACTGCAGTCACTGGTTCCCTCTGTGCCATCCCTAACCAAGGGCATGTCCCTCCTAGTCTGGTAAATGGAATTTCTTAGGAATTTGCTGCATGTTTTTCCCCTTTCATCCAGGCTTTGTTCTTTGTAGCCCAAGCGTCCAGGCATTTGGGTCTTTTTGAGTCAAGTCCCAAACTGACATTAAACGCAAAGCTTCAGAGATGCCGGAATTCACAGACATTAAGCTCAGAGCAGATGCTTCTCAAGAAGGTATCAGAAAATTCCTCACCTGGGCTGAGGAGTTGGGCTCCTTTCTGGAGGACTTCAGCTACCTGTGATCTCATAGTTTTGAGATAGAATTAGGCAGGTTTCCCATCTTCTTGCTTGTTGCTGGCAGGCCCTTGCAGCCCCATTACCAACAGTCCAACAAGCAGTTCAGCAAGACGCGCAGCAAAGACGCTGTCACCGCTGCACTGTCTGCCTCTCTTCAGTTCTGTACATACTCTTGCCTGCCCTCTCCCATCTTGCTTTGCCAACGTACCTCCTCCGGTGGAAGCTTTGCCTCATTCTCAAGAAAAGCTGGTTAATTACCTGTGCTAGTTTAATCCCGGTAACAACAGACTGTGCCAAATGTCTTTGAATTCACATTGTGTCAGTTACAGGCTGCTGAAATGCAGCCGGCTTGCCATCACGCTGAAGAACCCAGCTCTTCTTCCCTCCATCTTCCCTGCTGATAACGTGGTGAGGTGGTACTGGTGTGATTAGACCGTACGCCTTGGCTGGGCCTAAATAACACTGTGATGTGTACAGATCTCCTCTGTCGGTATCTTGTAGCCTCAGTCATTGTCCGTCTGTGCTCACTGCTAAGAAATCAAGCAGCATGTGTATGCAAGTTAGCAGGCTAAAAAGCCCTTTAACACTCTCATCTGTCTTCTTTCCCTTCCTCAGACAAGGGAGTTTCTGGGAACTGGTCAAGAAATATCAAACTAAAGGCAACAGGAACCGGTCGAGCAGTTTTTGTCACATCCATGCCAGCTGAGCACCCTGCTGTTCAAACCATCAAGCTCAAAGCATCACTAGTTGCAAAGGGAGACTTTCTGTCCAGTACAGCTCAAGTAGGTAAAAGCGATACCTCCTTGCTCTTTTGTATCACCACAAATGCCGTACGTGGTGAAGCCCACCGGAGGACTGCCAGATGCGAGAGTGATGCTATCACTTTCCCCTCTGAGCCACAGAGAGCCTAGTAATTACCATCTGAACGGAACAGCTGTTTAACTCAAATGCATTAAAAAGGCTATCAAAGTTGCATCTTGGTTTTCCCCTCCATGCTGCTTTCTGCAGCGAGGACGCGCCAAGGGATCGAAGACAATTTGGGTTCAATTGCAGGGTCTTCTAAGTTCAACAGAACAAATTTATGGTAGAAAACCCATCATTGGTACTGGACACTCAAGTTCTTGGGTGATACTTAGGACCAGGCATGAAGTCCATCCCGAGCAGGTACATTCCCAGTGGAGGATTTCTCCTTTCCTGACTGCTAGGTCACCTTTACCCTGCGACCAAGGCAGGTCTCGGCATCATGCACCCGTTGCATCCCTTCTGTGCTCAAGACAGGGCTTGTCCTTCCATTGCCTTTCACTCAGTCACAACTATATCAAAACCAGTGCTGAATTAAGATGAAATTTATCCCATTCACTCTCAAAAAGGTAGCATGGTGTGGTGAGTAGGGTAGGTGAGCAGGGGTAGAACTACTGGAATATCCAAGAGCGTTTGTGCCTCTTGGGAAGGTTCACTTTAAAGCATTAATCCTGGGAATGGAGAGTATGACACTTTGGTTTTTTTTTTTTAAACTTTCCCAGTGGCCTAAATTGTTCCATTGTGGCATGACTGGAAATAACCTCTTAAAAGTGTCTTTGTTTCTGCACATTTTTTAAAAAAAATCGATTTTTCTCAGGGGTGACTGAGTGGGCTGAGGCAAAGGGGGCATGTTTTGCTGCTGGGCAATGGGACGGAGCAGCTCCCCAGTCCTGCAGCTGGGCTGTGGGCTCCTCCCCTCGCGTTTGCCTGCAAACCTGGAGGTTTTGTACAGTTTGTCACATGTCAGTGCCCTTTGCTACCGTTTCTCTTTGTTTATTAAATGTGTTTGAATAACAGTTGAGATTCTGTGATTAATTATTTTTTTTTTCCAATAAAGATTCTGAAATGGGTTTGACAAGTTTGAACAAACGGTCTACAGCCTGCTGCTTTCTCGGCATCCATGTCCAACCTTCCCACGCAAACACTGCACTGTGGGGAAAGGAACCTGCAAAATGGGTACCTGCTTCGGGCCCGTTAGAGAAATGGGCCCGAAGTTCAGTTAGAGAAATGATTTGCCAAGAGGAGACTCTTAATTAGATTTTGGAGTCCTTCTAATGTTACTTTCAGAGAAAGAGGCAAACCGAAGCCTGTTTCTGATTTTCTGTTCTACAAAAAGAATTTAAACTTCCACGCTTATCTTTACCATTTCCACTGACAACCACAAGCAAGCAGAACAGCAATACAAGCGTTAAGTGTGAGTAGCTAAGAAGGAAAGAGGATTTTTTTTGTCAACTTGCCTTTGCTAAACCCCTGCTCGACTGTGGAACAGCACATTGTGGCAGAAAGGTCAGACTCTTTCAGACAGCTTTGCCCCTTCCTCTGCCACAACAGACCCACGCTGAACCTCTGCAGGAGCTTGCAAACAGCTCTTCACCTCCCCTGCAAGATAGAGACACAAGGTTCTTGCCAGAACCACGACAAAAGGGAATGAACATGGGAAAAGTAACTACAGTTTCTTAAAGCTGGCTTCCCCTGGTGTTCTGAGCCTGCAGCTGATGTGGGGTGGGAGTGCCCTGGGCACGGGCATCAGCCCAGAAACCCTGTGGGCTGTTTTAAATAGTTGCGCTACTCCCGCCAAGGCTGCCAGCCTTCCCTGCCTCCGTGTCTTTAGCAAGACGGGTGGATTAGCCGAGATTTAGATTCTTTCCTGTTTACAAAGCATTGCAACTCAGAAATGCTTGAAATACAGGTACCGATGGATGGATGAGCAGCGGAGCAGCGAAGAGGCACACCAGATAGCCAAGCTTTGGTCATGCCAGAAGTGGGATAACATCAACAGTTCAGGCCAACACACGGAAAAGGAGGAGCAGCAAAGCCGTAAGTGAAGAATGGAAAAACTTGAATTTAGTCTTACTTTTGACTACAAGTGGCTGTTGCCCACTGTAGCTACTCTGAAGGCTGCCCTGCAGGCACACTACCTGCCTCCATCCCCCCATGACAGCAGCCTCAAGCCACGGAGCAGGGAGGGGGTCGATGCATCCCCAGACCAGGGTTTGATGCCAACATGGTGGAAAGAGATGAGACTGTCCCCTTAGAGGCAGCTCACCAGCATGGAGGGCAGAAACCACGGCTCAGCCAAGTCACCACGTACCACAGGTCGATTTAAGATGGTACTTTGCAAACCTCCTTGACCCCTCCCCATATTTCCATGCCAAACCTCACTGGCAGCCCAGACCTGCAGTCAACTTGCCCAAAGCCAAGTCATGCTCCAGTGCCAGCAGCATCTTGGGCAGAGATGGAAACTGCAGGGCTGGCGCTGCTGACGCCACACGCGTATTTGTTCACGTTCACAAGATAGGACTTGTCAGCAGAAATTCAAATTACAGCCAGCATTTCAGGCCTGCAGCCATCACCTCCCTGCTCTCCCATTTTGGGGCTGTCCTATAAGGCCACATAGGCTGGAAAAGCCTTTAAGCAGCTCCAGGTCTGCCAGGCAGGAGGTTCCTCTAACAAAACACTACATCACCATGCAGAAGACACAAGTGTCATTCAGTGGTTTGCAGAAATCACAAGCTGGAGCTTTCAAGCCTTTGCACCAGCCCTCACTTTCCCATTCCAGGCTACACAACCCACTTAACACCTTTTAAAAAGGATTGCTTTACTCGCTGCGCGAAACACAAGTGATGCCCCAGCATTACCAAGCAGCAAGAGGCTGTGCAGGATAGGCAGCAGCACTGCAGGTGTTAACTTACCCAGAACAAAAATGAACCCTATAAACCACTTCTTCCTAAGCAGATCCTGCTGTTGCCAGGGGCAGGCCAAAGCTCAGTTCTCCCTGTTGCCAAAACCCAGGAGGCTCTAGACCTGTTGCAGCAGCAGGAGAAGGGGGAGAGGGGGGCGGTTTGCAGCAGAACTGGCCTCAGCAGCGGGTTAAGGCCCTTGGTCTTGGCTGGGTTTGTCAGAGCACCCCCGGCTGCCTCCAGACCCCACTGCCCCAGGAAGCTGTGGGATACCCAGCGGAGGCACCTTCCCAGGGACAAGCAGCATCTGTGGGCGAGGAGCTCCATCCCTGGGGCTGTGCCACCACTAAGGCAGCACAAAAAACACCCAAGGAACCTAGTACCTGTCTACGGCAGGATTTGGTCCCTCCTTCCCCCAGGGGCAACCTGGGGAGAGAAATTCCCCAGGTGTCTTTGCCAGGTGCTGGGGAGGAAGGAGAGTGACAAAACATCGCCTAGATTTTCCAATAGCCACAGCGTAAAGTCAATAAGCAGCGCAGACATCCGAGCTGCAGCAGGACTTTAAACCCCTTTTACCAGCCTTCGCTGCACTGGAAAGGGTGTGAAAGGAGCAACCCTGCATTTCTCCTCTGGAAGGAAAGGCTCAGGCTCCGGCCGGGGCTGAGCCCACCCTGGCCACCACACTGTGCCCAGGGGCCACCTGGCTCGCTGGGGCTGGAGCTCACCTCATGGCAACTCTGCAAAACTCCCATTAGTCATCCCATCCGGCAGCTCCGCTTGCCCCTGCCAGTTTTGCCTGGGGCATAATTAATTTGTTTTTCTGGCCTGCCAGCTCCTGTCTGCAGACCAAGAGGAAACCTGAACTGACATTAGAGATCAGAAAGGGTTTCAGCAGCGTCCAGGTACCTGCCAGCATCCAACTGCTTGGCCTGGGGCTCCAGCACAAAGCAGTGGAAACTGCTGCTGCCTTTCCCCTCTCCACACATGCCTGGGAGGGTGAGACCCGGCGCGATGCTCTGGCTGCGGCCATAGGTGCATCTTGCCCCACACATACGCTCTTCTGCTCTGCCCCAGGCTCTCACGTAAAGATGAAGGTCAGTTCGTCACTCACCCACCCACCTTCACCCGGAACAAAGTGATCTATTTGCCAGATCTATTTGCAGACAGAAAGCCTGCAGATACTTTCAAGCCAGTTTACTAACTTGTTTGGGAAACAAGGACCTTAGCTACCGTCCTTCCACCCAGATCTGGTTTTGAGGCAGTCACTGAAGGTTTAACCCAACTTCCATATGGGCAAATAACCCCCATGTACCATCTCCCTTCCAGGGCTGGGGAAACACGTTGGTTTCTTCAAACCATAGCAAAGAAGGAGCTGCAATCCCCTTAGCAATTGCCTTCAGATTGTGGTGTAACGGATGAGCAAAGGTATCAATATCTGACCCGCTGGCAGTATTCGCTACTAGATGCCTCCATCCCTCCTAGGGGTTCCTCAGGCTTCAGCAGATGGGGGGGGGGTCTGATAAAAGTCCACCATCAAGCACAAGGAGTTCTCATGCTTCAAGGGTCCCAAACAGATCCCCAGCGAGCCAAGGGCTCAGCTGCTCCCTGCGTCACCACCAAAACCCTTGGGAAAGGCGAGCACCTTCCACCCATGGTCTAGCTCAGGGCAGTCTGGGCAGCAGGTCTGTCACACAGGGAGAACACGCACCAGTGATCCTGTTGAATTCAAATGACAGTGGCTAAAAATGAGGAAAACCATTTGGGCAACCAAGCAAGGAGTCAGGACCTTCACCCAGGCACTGAGTTCAAGATGCCTCAGAAAACAGGCAGATTAGTCACTAAAGGGCTAGGAAATACCTAACGGTCACCCTCATCCTCATATTTCAGTGCATTTTCATCTAAAATTTGAAAGCAGGGAAACATGTGAAAAAAGTAAGAAGGGGATGGTCATATTTGCCAGATCAAAGGGGTTTTGCCCAATGAAGCAAAAGCTCAAGGCCACGTTTTGTTGTCTCCACACACCACCCTGACAACACAACCCCAAGGCACACGGTGACCTGCGCTTCCCAGCGGGATGAAGAGCTCCTGTCTTCCCTTTTCCAGAAGTCACAAGGCTGAAACTGAACCTTGTGGGCATGGGCAGGAAAAGCCTAGGTGTGGGCCCTAAGTTGTCATATCTCCTGCCCTGTCGTGACTTCTAGGCATCACCTGCACCTTCGTTGGAGCAACTGTCCTCCGACAAAGGACCAGAGAAGAGCATCTGCTGGGACCAGCGCAGCCAAAGCTAATTCTCTTGGCTAGGTGGAGTCCCAAAACCTCCTGGCTTCCTCAAACCCACACTCCACACACCTCCAGTGCCCCACAGCCTCCTCCACCTGCCCCAAGGATCCACCAGCCAGTCACAGGGACACACTTCTCTTGACCCTTACCCCACCAAGTCCCTTTATTCCTCATTAATAAAAGCCAAGGTAAGTGACAATTAAGATCTGCTAGAGGGAAACCCCCCCCCCGCCCCTGTTCAGGGTCCCCAGATGTCAATCCATGGGGGTGGGCTCAGCAGGGTTAGACTCTCCCCCACAGCCCATTGCCCCCTCCCCGCGCCACACCCTCACCCACCAGCCAGATTTTCACACAGCTAACGATAAGGTAACGCCATTTCTTCCAAAGCCCCACTCTTCAGGGCATGTGCCACCATCCTCACCTTCACAAAGGCAGGACAACGCTGCAGGAAAAGCACCAGCAGCTTCCAGATATCCTCAGTAACCCCAGCCAGGTTCCTAGCAAAGACCTGCTGCCCTGGGTGAATTCCCTCGAGCACACCTCTTTCCAGACTCGCCTCCGGAGCCATCCCTGTTGCCCAAGGGAAAGGTGCCCCCCCCGGGCACCAGCCCCCCACCCAGCACAGAGCCCGGGCAGCGGCTGGGCTGGGGGGCAGCAGCAGCCAGGAGGGCAAGGGCCAACTTGCACGCAAACCATCTGCAATCGCCCACCAGCCGGAGATGTGCCACTGGGGTAAAGAGCAGGGACAAGCTACATCTTGCTGGATTCCCGCAGGCTGGCAGGAGCTGTCGGCGCACGCTGCGGTGCCAGCTGCCTCCTCAACCCCCCTTTCCATCTCCATGCCAGGCGGCGTTATCCCCAGCTCGTAGTCATTAACCTGGTCCCAAAAGTAGGACTTCTCACCTGGTGTTACAGCCGCATTATTGATAAGTAACAAGCACAAAGCCGCCAGAAGATCCAAAGTCTGCCCAGAAGAGCAGAAGACAATGGTGAGACAGATCAAAGCCTTGATCCAGGCAAGGAGCCGGCCTTAAATCCAGCTGGAGAACTAACGGGGTGGAGGGGACGTGGGAGGAGGCCCCAGATTAAGCTGGTCAGGCTAATTAAGACTTGTTAGTGCAGGCAGGACCTTGATGCCCTTTGCAGGGGGAGGATGTGGGAGTGATGCTGTGGGAGCTGCGTGGAAACTCAGGATCAACCAGCACTTCCCCCATCCTTAGCACAGTGCTATTTACTCAGCACCAGCAGAGCTGGTCCATAGGGGTTTTGCCAGGGTTATTCAGATCCTGTCCCTGCCTCAGCTTCAGTTTCACACCAGGAATCTGTTCTCAGGTGCTCCGAGAGCATGGTTTCTCCTGGGTCTGTCTAGGTTCAAGGGAGGAATCAGAGCAGGAGTTTAATTTGGGACTAAACCTAGAGCAGGGATAGCACCCTGACCCAAGCCGCTCTGCAATCCCTCAGCTGGAACGTCAGTTAGTTTCCTTGGCTTTTGAAAAAAAAAACAACCAAACAAAACCCCAAACCAAACAAAACCCCTGCACTTCCTCTACAAGATTCAATCCATCGGACAATTTGCTAATCTGGATCTCTGGAACAAAGTCAACTAGGCTTTTTTCAAAAGGGATTTGCAGGCTCTGAGGCATTTGCACTTCGGTGCCAGGCACATCGTCTCTCCCAAAACAGCTGTTGAGGCTCCTGAGCTGGGGACCAGCTTACAGAGCTGTAATATGTGGGTAAGGACGGGCAGAGAGCAGGGGACTTGCAGCCACCTCCACTGTGCCCCAGGCACAGCCTGTCCCTCAGGGACTGCCAGCCACCGAGGACAAGTGACATGCTGCAGACACAAGGCTGCAGCATCGGGCTGATGTTTTAATCAGCGCTAGATCTGGATTCTCTGCTCCCAGCTGACGGGGTGACTTTGGAAAGGTCAGCTGGGATATAATACAGCCTACCTGGGAGAGGATGGCAAAGCAAGCCGAGATCTCGGGATGAAAAGGCACTTAAAAAGTCACTTATAAAGGTATTTACCAAGAGAAGTGCTTAGCTTTCCTACCCCCAACAGACACCGAGTGACTCCAAAAAACATTTTACCACGCCGCTCAGTTTACAGTAAACATCTCGCTTCTGTGCATCCAGCTTATTTTACACATTCATAAAATACACATCCAGCCCACACCGGGGCTGAGCTGGGGCGGCAGCAGGGTGTAGGACCTAACGTACCATGAAGAACCTTTCTTCTCCACTTCCACCCCTGCTCCCAAGCCACAGGCATCGCCCGGTCTCTGAACACCCCTCGAGCCCCATCGCTGGGGGCAGTGGCTCTGCTTACCCCCCAGCCACGCTCCCGACTTCCCCGCTGGATGCTGCTGCGGGGTCTCCCCCCTGAGCAGCTGTAGGGGAGACGTGGGCTGCTCCTCTCCCCACGGAGCTACCTGCAAGCTACAAGCTCTTACTGAGGACAATCTACAGATACCATCATCACTTGCAGGCTAAATATAAACCTCTTCCTAGGAGGTAAGCTACATAAATGCCCTGGGCCCATTTTTTTTCAGCATCAGGGGCTGCCTGCCCTTGCAGGGAGCAGCCAGCAACCCTCACCCCAGCAGCTGCTGGTCCCCCAGCACAGCTGAGGGAAACTGAGGCACAGAAGAAGCAGAGAGAATCACTGTGTGAGTGCTCCTGGTCTGCTGCCATTAATGACAACTACTAGGGCTGCTCCGTCACAGCTAGGGAAATCCAAGAAAGCTTGGATGCTGGTGTCTTGGGGGTCACTGGAAAAAGAAACAACGTTCAGACCTGAATGAGGGAGAATTAGCTCAGCAGGGCAGACCATGACTGGCAGAGAGTGGCGAGAAGGAAAGACTGAAACTGGCAGTGTGCTCCCCTGTGTCCCATCGAGGGCATCCACGTGTCCCTGGGCATTGCACGGGCTGGTGGAGGGAAGCACCTTTGCACTGGCTCATCTGCTCCCAACAAAAGCACACGGTTTGCAGTAGGCACCCAGGTGTGGCTGTTGCTGTGAGCTTCAATCTTACTCCCAACACGATTAGCACAAGATCATCATGTACATGTGAAAATCTGCCTGTGTTTCACAGGTGTCCCTCGCCTTTCGTGCTCACTGCTCAACACCAGGAGCAGGTTGCCCAAGAACATCAAGCCTGTAGGAGCACGAAAACACACGCTTGCCCTCCACATTTGCACCGTCCATTCTATCTGGCTTACCCTGGGAAGGGTTAAGCCAAGGTTTTTCGGTGCTGCTGTTGCTCAGTGTGGCACAGCCAGCACAGGAACAAACTTATTCCTTTACCTTTACGAAGGCAGGAGGCTGCGGGGTGGCCGTGTGGTGCTCAGCATCACATTGCCAGGGTCCTGGCAGCCACCCTGCAGGTCGGGCTGCCCGGGGAAAATGTGTCCTGCGGCTGGGGGCAGAAGGTGGACGAAAGCCATGGGGTCTGCAGCCCCTCTGGAGAGTCCTCCCGGGTGAGCAGGCGCACAGGGAGATGTGAGGGGAGCCAGAAATCTGCTGGACAAGCTCAAGAGTTGGACAGGGCAGCTGGGAACAGAGAGGAGCTGTGCTTCTGCCTTTTTTTGCACGTTTGCTGTTGCCAGGGAGAATTTTTAGGCTGTCATCCAGCTAATTCACACCAGAGAGACAAGCTCTTGAATTAGTTGCATTATCTGCACCCAGCTAAAGTGGACAAAGGATTAAAGTGTGCTGAGCACCACCACCGTGATTTGCATCTCAGAGCCCCTTCCCATGGGCCCCCTCCGCTCCTGGCCTTTTTTTTTTTTTTAATTTTGGCCTTGAGCCAGCCAGCATAAGAGCCCTGTTTACAGAAGTGATGCCTAGGTTAATATTGCAAAAGGCTTCCTCAAAGCTTGTAGTGGCTACTGAAGCAGCAGTATCTAACCGCGGGCCATGAGCTGCCCGGGCAGCACGCACCGGGGACGAGCCACGCACACAGCCAGGCGCTCGCTGCCCTTCGCTTGGCCACGTCTGGGCTCAGCCTGAGGTATGAAACTAACTTTCTGCCACCATGCTAGATAAATAACGAGCAAAATCAAACTATTGTTCCTTTTTAAAGCTGCACACAAAACTCAAACGTAGCTATTATAGCTATTGTTTTAGGGGGAAACCCACTATCTGAGCGCTAAATAAATACTGCACTGCGCAGTGACCTTACGGGCACTTCTTTCGAGTTCATCCAGCTGCCAAAGATTATTTTTTTTTCTTATGCATGTTTATTCATGTGGACAGGCTGGGGAATGCTATTGCTGTACATTTTGTGCTGCCATTCTCAAAGAAATCAAAATTGGGATCTCTCAGAAGTTCTAGATCTAAACAGAGGTAAAGCAAAAGCCTATCTGCGATCACTGAATCCTAATTAATTAATGGCTTTAAAAATGTTTTTTCACCACTAGCACTGTAGTGTAGGTGCAGTTTTCTTGAAAGGCTGGCGCTGAGCTCTGCTGCGACATGCGAGCTTTATATGTTTCTATTTTTCTTGGCATTTGCAGAGTTTTTCCTTCTCAGCAGGTCTGAGTGACCTTAGCAATTGCCAGCAAGGGGACTCCATATGATGAAAGCAGGTGAAAGGGAAAATAAGGGCGGGAACTAGGTAAGGCCAATTCATACCTCAGGGGAGGTGTGGTCCTGTTCCGTACCTGGCTGTGGTCACAGCCTTGTGAAATATAAAAGGGGAGGGCAGTTGTTTCTCAAGCGGTCTGTTGCCAAGATCCTGTAGGGAGAAGGAAGGGAGGCGCTGGAAGAAATGCAGAGCAAGTCTAGAGTGTCAGCTGCAAGAGGTGCCGCTGAGCCTCGGGAATACCATCAGCTCTTCTCTGTAGGCCTGTTGGCTGCGCTGAGGGTTGCTTGGTAGCTGCACTCCCTTCCCCAGCAGGCTGGCTTAGGAGGAGAAGGCGGCTACCATGTCCCAAGGAGGAGCGGCAGAACGTGAAGCTGCCAAGCCCCAAGACCGGGGATGGGCATGGATGGTCCTTCTCGCTGCAGTGCTGCTGCAGGGGCTGACGCTGGGCTTCCCCTCCTGCATCGGTGTCTTCTTCACGGACCTCCAGCATGAGTTCCAGGCCACCAACAGCGAGACGTCGTGGTTCCCATCCATCATGGTGGCTGTGCTGCACGGAGGGGGTAAGTAACAGCCGCAGGGAATGCCCTCCGTCACCTCCCACCGCTGTGCTGCTGACGAGTGGATGTGACGAGGTCACTGCTAGCATTTCATTAAGGCAGATGGTGGAAGGGGCTGGGAGGTCTGAGCAGGCTGGTTGGTTGGTGGTGCACAGCATCTCCCAGCCACTTTGACCGCACAGTCCAAAGCTAAGTGTCTGCAGATAACAGTCTCCCTTTTGCCATTCTAAGAGACAATCAGGACCCTTGGTCAAAGAAGGTGAACCCCTTTCTCAGCCCAGCTTCTCCAGACCAGCAAGAACTTAATTATTTCCTGTAGCAGCTCTTTGAATAAGCAGGCAGGTAGCGCTGGAGCTTGGGTGCTTCCATGATTCATCTTCTGTCCATGAGAGCACATCTTCCATGGGCCACATCAACTGTGTTCTTCATGGCTGAAAAGATGCCAAAAGCCAAGCTCCTCCAGGCTGCTCGCTGGGGCAGAGCCTTAAAAGCAGCTCCTTGGGCAGTGGCACAGAGCACACACCCAAGCAGGCATCGGGGCCGCCATGAGCCAAGCTGCATGAATGCAGAATGTGGGTCAGGTGGCACCCTCCAGGGGAAGGGGGATGGAAGCAGTGTTGTGCTTTGTGGCTAGCGGAGTGATTCACTGGTTTTCCCCCAAATGTGGGAGCTTGAAAGGACAGGGTCCCCAGATCCCCCTCGCCCCCATCAGATATTGCTGCATAGAAGAGAAAACCAAATCCCCAGCAGCTCAAGGACTTCCCGGCCAGCGGTCCGTGTTGCTGCTGACCCCTCCACATGCAATTCCTGCGATTATCTGATAAACAGACTACCCAAACCCCACCGTGCAAAAGAAGCAAGGTATCCAGCGACACCCACGTACCTGAGCTGCTCCCCGAGTTCGCACCTGCCCTCTTCTGACGCTGGTGAAAGGTGACACAAGAATATGGAGAGAAAAACCAAAGCAGCGTCCTGAGCCGTGCGAATGTGAAGGCTGTGGCAGGCTCAGTCCCTCCTGCGCAGGACTCGGCTGGCAGCCACCTGACATGGGAGAGAGAGTTTGCACCTTAGCAGAAGCAGCTGGGTCCAGAATTGCAAGGTGCAGGTGGAAAGAGACCTCAGGGGAAGCAATGAGGGGAGGAATTATCACAGGAGGTCAGCAGAAGGGTGGTACAGAGCAGTATCCCTGGGACTTTGAATCTGGAAGCTGCTGGGCATTCCCTGTGCTGCCTTCCATCACCGGTGGCCCGTGGCCCTGCTGTGGTTAGTGGGGATCTGCCGGCTCTGGGAAATGATCTCGGAAGCGGTTTGGTCCCAGCACATCCAGGAAGGACAAGTCTGGCAGCATCCGCAAGCAAATATCAATTATCCTATCTTCTTTAATGAAGTAATTGTTTTGTAGGAGGCTGGAACCACAGTAAAAGGTAATATAAAGACAGCCAATAAATAGATCCTATAGTTATAAATTAGTCAAGGAAAGAACAGCCTCATGTTAATTATATTCACTAACAGAATTTGTCAGGGCATAGCCAGTGCATTACAGGAGAGCTGTTCCTTTGCCAGTTATGTGTCCCGGCTGTTACCGCAGAGCAGTGCTTCCTCTTGTCCCCCGATTGCACAAGGCAGGACTAACACAACCATAAGCGAGGAAGAAAAAACAACAAAAAAAAAACCCAGAGAGAAAAGATTCCCTCTCAATCCAAGCATGTATGGCTTTTGCTGCAACTTCTGACCTCTTTTGCTGTGGGCCAGGCTCTGTTTGATTCCGATTCTCTGGTTACATCCATTGTCTTGGCACTGAAACCTTTCTCAAAATTGCAATCTGCTACGTCACCAGTGGCTCTTGAAGGTGCTTGTCTCTTTTTCCTCCTCTCTTATTCTTTTTTAATGCAGAGGAACTGAAGGGCGACAGGAATATTTGTTGCAAAAATTGGTAAACAGGGAGGGAAATGGAAAGAACAGCCTGTTCTCAGAGCGGCCGGGGCAGCGAGGAGGTCCCATGCGGGAGAGCTAACCTCAGCCCAGCAGAGCTAGAGAAGGAAACGAGGAAGGGCGCAGTGCAAAAAATAGCTCGTAACTTAGTAAGTCAAACGTATCTCATTACCCATGCTATGTTCCTAGGTAAAAGTGATTAATGATTATTTTGTTATACGAATAATTTGAGAGGCCTCAGGATCCTGTGGCCATCTCCAAAAGGGCAGTTCAGGACCTTACAGGTTCTTGCTCCGAGATATTCATGCACACGTAACTCTCCTGACTCACACTCATACAAATGCAGCATTTGTGTTGATTTTATTTTTGCAAAGGAAAGCACCAAAGCCTCAGGCAAGTCAGAAATAATGTCTGAAACCTAGAAAGCAAATTAACAGGAACAAATAATGAAAAACCCTTAGGAATTTTAGAGCCAATCTCATGATTTTTGAGTATTCAATTTATGACTTCTGGCTACTCGGGTTGGTTAAGCAGCAGTACCACCCTTAACGTCTTCAGCAGCAGGAAAAACAATCCAGTCACCAGTTTGCTCAACACTTTTTCAAAGGCCAGTTGAAGTCTGAGGTGAAAATCTCCTAAGCAGATCAAAATACAGACAGCTGCACTCCTAATTTTAATAACATTCCACTGTTGACTTGACTCTGCGGATTTTATTTCAAACCAGACATTGATTTAGGTCACATATATGCCACAGGTTATTTTCCCTACCCTGATTAACTCCTAATTCTGAAGCTTACGGTCATTTTGCATTCATTTATATAACCTTAAGAGTTCAGAAGAGGGGGAAAAAAAGAATAAAACCTGGAGGATCCTCAAAGGAACAGGAAAAGAAACTCTACCTTCAGATCCTCTTCTGCCAGAGCATGCAGAGGGAAGCATGTTTCCCACTGGTGGTCTGCAGGTCAGAACTAATCTTTTCCTACCCCAAAATGAAGCATGCTAAATGACATTAATAAACTGATAATTTACCATAATTTCATATTGTAATAGAATAGAATAGAATTCACCAAAAGTCTAGGAAAGTTAAAGAATTGGCTGATCTTAAACATACACCTCCATGCCTATTTGTTCATTGCTTTTGGTGATGAAATAACATAACTCTTCCCTAGAAAAGCCTGCCAGCAACGTAGGAGCATGATAAAACACAGGTTTCTGCCCAAGAAGGGCAGAGCTGGGCTCTGGCCCATCAGAACCATCCAGGTCTCACTCCCACCTCTGCGGTGCTTGTGCTGGAGGGGCGGGAGTGGGAACTGGGATGTGCACCGTCTGCTCCTAGGCTTGTGTCCTCTTGGAAGTGGACACAGTTAAATCTACCCACCCCTACCAGGTATGCCAGGACAGGCATGTGCTGACAATAACATCTCATTATTTTCCTGGGGAAGATGACTTGCATGACAGCTGCAAGACTCCGCAAGCTGCAGCTTGGATGCTGCTACCTGAAGCTTAAGATTGAATCCCATGCAGACATGAACATACCTCTCCAGCCATTTTCAAATAATCCTCCCCAACAATGCCTATTTTCCTCCCATTCTTGATCTAGTTCAGAGTCAGTCTGCCCTCTCTTGCAAGGAGTTTCACCCAGGCAGTGGGACATCAAGGGCAATTTAGGAGATTTTGTGGCAGGGTATTTGAAAAACATAGTTAAATGCGAATGGAAATATGCAAACAGAAATATCTCCCTGCTTAGCATGTCTTACTCGGAGGCACGGAAATCCAAGCCCTCTCCTTTTTCAAATCATTCCCAGAATTTATCTCATGTGAGAAGAGAATTAGTTGAAGGTCCTTCTTTCATTCCATTTCCTAGAGTTTTAACTAAAATCCATCATAGGGAAGCGTAGAAATCCTACTTGATGGCCCAAATCCAAGTAGATCACAGAAGCCTTCCCCTCCACTAACAAGCTGACCATGCACTTGGGACAATCAAGGAATATTAGTTTCTCTTCCTGGCTCCCCTACTGCATTACGTGCTGCTCGGACAATCCTCAGGGCCTCTAGACTAAATCCTTTGAGAACTGTAGCAGTCCAGCGGGAACAAAATAATTCCTTCCTGCTTAACTGCTTCCCTTTTGCTCCGTTGCTCCCAGGGCCCCTCTGCAGCATCTTGGTGAAGCGATTTGGCTGCAGGTTTGTCGTGATGCTGGGAGGGCTGCTCAGCGGCGTGGGCATGGTGTCCAGCTCCTTCTGCAAGTCCATCAGCCAGCTTTACTTAACAGCTGGCCTCATCACGGGTAAGTACCAAAGAACAGCAGGAAAACCCAGCTGCTGCGTTTGACTTGAGAGATGGGAAACAGTGAGAGTCCTCACTAAGGGCTCACGTTTTTCCATTCGGCTGTGAAATAGGATAAATGAAAAGCCCCACAGCGCAGCAGGAATCGTAGAGCAGCTAGACTTGCCCTTCACACCCCTTTAACACACACCTCATCCAGCCAAGCTCACTGGAAAGTGCTTCTCCGGAAAAAGCTGCGGCTGTCCAGAGGGCAAAACGGAGAGCAAAGATGTCTGATCTTTTTAGTAGTTACTCAGGCTCCTGTCTTTGAAGAAGGGAGGGTTTTTTTCAATCTTGGAACATAATGTGTTGGGACAACACCCTTCCCAAGTTCCCTGGGGTTTTATTTCACCACTCCCAATCTGGGGAAATGTGGAGATACCTTTCTCTAACAAAAGAAGATGTTGGTTTTGAACAGAAGTAACAGATGGGAACTTTTCCTTTCCAAATATTTCTCCTATGTAACTGATGTTCAACTCTTGGCTTTTTCTAACACAGAGAAATAATTTCTTCACCCAGGTTCCTTTGGCACCAACCCTGTTGGATCTTGCAAGCTAAGCTGTGTCCACTGCATAGAGAGAAAAACAAGTAACTCCCCGAGTCCTGACAAAAGTGTCAGGAAAGCAGCACTGCTTGTTGCATGTGGTATAAACCCAAAGTTTTTAATGAACAATTCCATAACAATTTTAGGAACGGCAGCGTGCCCAGACAAATGTCAGCTTAGGTCAGTATATTTACTGAACATGAGTAGTTTGATTTATGTACAACATCTTTCTTCATGCTTTGTGTGGGATTTCTGAGCATTAATGACTGGAGGTTGTGCAGCGTGGCAGGTGAGGAGATGTTTCAATGGCAAATGAAGCCGTTTGGCTGTAGTACACCCTGGATTTGGGCTCTTTTCACTCTCTAAGACAGCACAGAGGGATCACGTGCTATCATTTTCTCTTTTCTTCTTCCCTTTAGGTCTGGGCTCATGTTTCAGCTTCCAGGCAGGAGTGACTGTGCTGGGCTACTACTTTGTCCGGTGGCGAGCGCTGGCCAATGCCATCGCATCCACCGGTGTCTCCCTTGGCTTCACGCTGTGGCCTCTGCTTTCTCAACACTTGCTGGATGAGATGGGCTGGAGAAATACTTTTCTTATCTTTGGAGGAATACTATTGAACTGTTGCGTTTGTGGAGCCATCATGAGACCAGTTCAGCTTGCATCAGGGTCACTACTACAGTCACCCAAGCCTGGAGAGGAGCCAGAGAGAAAAGCAGAAGAGGCACAGCTATCCAATGGAGCATCTTCTTCCCAGCCGAAGCTCCAGCAGCAAACCAGGACTGCATGCTTCCAGATGCTGCAGAAGCACCTGGCTTTCGACATCTTTTGTCAAAACAAAGGTTACCAGATTTACACGATTGGAGTGACCTGGATGATGATGGGGTTTGCATTACCCCATATCTACCTTGTGCCTTACGCCATCCAGAATGGAGTGGAGGAACGCAGGGCAGCCCTCCTCATCTCCATTATCGGGTTCATCAACATCTTCATACGCCCTTTCACAGGGCTGCTCTCAGGACACAGAGTCTTCACAGGGAGACGCATCTACCTGTTCAGCCTGGCTGTGCTCCTCTGCGGGCTCAGCAATTTCATTTGTGTCATTTCAGCCGAGTTCAGCATGCTCATCATCTACTGCGTCATCCTCAGTATAGCCATGAGTGGCATCGGGGCACTCATCTTCCAGGTGTTGATGGATGTGGTGGAGATGGACAGGTTCTCAAGCGCTCTAGGGCTCTTCACCATCCTGGAGAGTATCACTCTCCTCATCGGACCCCCTCTCACAGGTGAGAGAAGCTATTCAAGCAGGCTGGGGGAAAACTGGTTGCTCAGACACTGTTGACAAGTGTTTGGGAGCATAAAGAAGAGAAATAAGGGAGTTTCCAAACCCATGCAGGCAGGTGAGTTGTGCGAAGGGAGCAGTATAAAAGGGAGAGTCGGAAATGAATGATCGGCCCCTTCTCACAGCTGAGGGAGGGTCATTTCTGCAACTGCCCAAGTGTCACTGCAGCAACAGCAGAGAGTGAAAGCTTTACCCGCTTGGTGAGCAGCTTTGCTAAGTATGGGAGTGATGAGAGCTTTTTTCCAGTGAGAAGCAAGACACAGAGAGGAACTACTGTGGCAGGATCTTGGGGTCTATGAACTCTTCCACTGCTTTGCTAGTTTATACTGTTTTATCTACGAAGCCGCAAGGAATTGTGAACAACCCATTAAACAAATTAACTGTGATCAGAATTATTACCAGCCCTACATTATTCAAGAGCCTTATAGTAAAATCTTCTGTTCACTCTTCCTTCCAAGTTCTAGGGTGTATTAATGTTTCTCTGGAGACAAGAAAGGAGCTAGTTGTGACCCCCAACCCAATAAATTATTCACAACGTTCACAGTTTGCTCCAAATGCTACTAAGTGACCTGTCTAAGATGCACCTGCTCCTGCACTACAGCAGCAAATTGAAAACTAACAAAGAAGAGATGTGAACCTGAGCACGAATCCTCAATTCAGGCTTTAGTTCTCTCCTCCAGACAATGAACTGTGTGTTATTCAGCAGGAAAATAATGTCTGTCCTAAGAATGGGATGGTAACATGCACCACATTTCATGATATTCCCTAGCACTAGTGTGCCAGTCACTTTTCTCAAAGTGCAAAAAATGTCTTTTCTTGGACATCTCTGACAGGAGTGGCAAATGGGCAAAACAAAGTACAGTAAAAGCAACACCATTTCTAGTTATATTCTAAAATCTGCACTATGAAAACAAACATCATCAATCTTTACTGAAGAATACAAGCAAACAAACATTATTTCAGTATTTCCATATAAATAAGCAGCCTATAGAAGGCATCATATAATTTGACCTGTGTATTGCCTTTCCATCTCAAACATTACTGTTAAATTAATAATTTGATATATCACACTTCTAAATGTTTTATACTGGGGACACTTAATGTTAGTCATAATGCTTGCTGCGCTGTGAATTTTCTTCTCCCTGATCGCACACTATTAAAGACAAGCTTTCAGTTCAGAGACACTAACATGTCAATTTGTGAGAGATTTCTCTACTTCTTTGTCCTGTTTTCTGACCCAGGACATGACAGGGTCACTCATTCCAAAATCCAGTGAGCGGCAGTGGCACAGGGGTCCTCTGCTGAGTAAACAATATGAATCAGCAGGTTGGGGAAAAGTTAGAAAAGTTCCTCTCTTTCCTGATTTCTCTGGGTATTGAAATACTTTATAGAGAAGCAGAAACATCACCAGAGTGGTGATTGCAAAAACCCAAACAACTCCTAGAATCCAGAGAAAAGAAGAGAACTTATCTGTGAACGCTTATCTGTCATCTATGGCAGTTTGCTGAATGATTCAGGTTTAACATTTATATAAATGTCACCCAGTTGCCTTTAGTAGGCATCTTCTCTTTGACTAAGCTATGGCTTCTATTTCAGGTCTCCTGGTAGACATAACTAGTGATTTCCACTACGTCTTCTACACCTCCAGTTTCTTCCTCATATCAGCTGCATTATTCATGGTGCTCAGCTTCTGTGCTTTGGAGAAAAAAACCAAATTGAAAGAGGCTTCAAAAGCACGTTTGGACAATCCCTCCAGATATCAATACAATGAAATCCCAACTGAACCACAGTCTGAAAGTCAGTCCCCTCCAGCAGTTGTGTACATCACAAGCATATGAAAAGAAAGAAGAGGAAAAAAAGCCAAACCCAAGAGGAACACAAACAATTATGTGGCCTGTACAAAGCTACACAAGGCCCAGCACTGGTGGCAGATCAGAACAAGCGTCTGCTTTCCACAACTGTCATCATCCTTCTGCCCTGCACTGCCACTCTGCGGGGTTGTGTCAGACTCCAAGCGAGCACTCCAGACCTGGGCTGAGCCCAGAACCCAGCGCCAGCCAAAGAGCTGAAGGACAAAGAGAACTTTGCTTTCCTAAAGCAAACCACAGGATAACAGCCATGGTAACCAGCACTGAGAGACAAAAGCTGTGTCAGTTCAATTGGTTAAAGTCAGTGCCTTTAAGAAGTCACTGGAATTTCACATGCCGTTTCAGCTGGAGGCCCAATACGTATTAATGGCTATGCACAACGGTGGTTCTTTCACAAAGAAGTATTATTCCTCGTCTGAACATGCCATTTTGGTTGATATGAACTTATATGAAGTTTCCTTGAAGTTGCTTCCCATGCTGGGGGTGGCAAGACAAACACCTTCCACAGGAAGCATGTTATTATTTTCCACATCTTTAAATAGTCTATGGAAGCTGCTGCATGGGTTGCAGAACTCAGCCAAGTTTCTAGTAAGATCTAGTATTTTCTCCTGTGAGGTACATACATGAGTTCTTCATGCCAAGAACATTTTCAGAGCTTCAAAGGTTCAACTTCAGAGCATAAAAAAGAAAAAAACTCAAACCTTAGAGCGCCCGTTTTATGTATCCAGTGGTATCTTAAGTGCTTCTTGATATATCATGAAAAACGATTCACGGCTTGTGTAAATACACGTATTTACAGGGACCCATTTTTGCAGGCGGGGTGTGAGGAAGGGCAGTGAAGGTATTACTAGCCTAAGAATAAGTGTATATGCACCCTTATATATATGTATATGCATCCTTATACAGGGCCAAATTCAAAGCCACTGTAGTTCCCCCTTGTGTAAATGAATTTAGCTCTTTAGTCTTAGACTCCCAGACTTAACTACACCAGCGTTCTCATTAGAGAAGTTTGCACAAGCATAATTTACATTTCTTACAAGCACAAGTATAACTTACAAAGAAATCTAAGGGGAAAAGTATACTGAGAAAAGTCAGCGTTACTGACTTTCATATCCATACAGCCTCGACTGTAAAGTGGCTTTTCTTGCTCCACTCCTGGCAGTTACACTTGTAACTACCAAGACGATAGCTGCATCAGCCTCTGACCTCCCTCAGTATCAGCTCGAGTTGCAAAGTGTTTATATTCCGTATTGTTCCTGATCTGACAGAAAAAAACCAGAAGCACAAAATGGGAGCAAAATGGAATAGCAGCTTTCAACCCAACTGCAGGGCTTATCTTGAGAACTTTTATATCAAATTCCTAGCAACAAAAGCAGTTTTCATTAGAGCTGTGGGATCCCCAAACAAAACAAACCAACCAAAACAACCCACACTGGATGAAACCACTGGAAAACTGACTCCAAGGTCTTCAGAGACTATAATGGCTTTACAGCTGGCTTTTACGGTGGAAGAGGTATCAGCCCTTCAGAAGGGTTCCTGCTCCCACAGCTCAGTATCTGCTTCAGTACTGCTCTAGGATTACTCAACCAGCAGGCTTTGCATTTCCTGATCAAACATATACTTAAGATGACTAGTGAGAGACACACATATCTAATGTCTTGTCACACATGCTTATTAACTTGTGTAATGATTACACGGTCCATAACTACAAACTGAACAGGGGCTGGTGCTTCTCAGCTTACCGAAACAATGACTTGTATGTTCCCAGGAAAAAGATGGGGCTTTCTCCCTCTCTAAAGAAAAACCAACAAAACAACCAACAATGAAAGGGGATCAAGTGCCAAAGCTGTTCTAGCTATTGCAAATAAAACAGCTAAGCAGCTAAACAGATTGCCATTTTTGCTGTGTGCTATTCTTAAATTTTAAATTCTGTTCACCTTTCTACATTCCCTTTCTGTTTTCTTCTAGAAATATGGGGTCATATTCTCCCAAATCCTCCCACTGCTACAAATGTCCTGGGCAAAACAGGCAAGATATGGTGTAAGCTACAACCCATCAAAATTTATCACAGGAATGCAAAGGTTAGTTGAGCGAGCAATAGAATGCATCTCCTATGTGGAGCCAACTGCTCCGTCTGCAATGGTTTAGCCCTAGATGGCTCACAAGCTGGGAAATGTATGGGCTAATGCATGCTTGCAAGATAGAAGGGAGTGGGAGGGGGAAAAAAAGGTACCTACTGACTGAAGCTGATGCACAGAAATAGATGGGCTCCCGCTACACCATGGCAAAGAAACGTTTTGACTATTTCTTAGCTGTGCTCAACAGTGCAAGATAATTTAGGATGAGAAGTTAGGAGAGTGCTTCATACAACTGCTTTTTGATACATCCAGACTCAGCGCCAGGTCACTGGGAGTTATTTGCAGAGGCAGAGAGATGTTTCTGGGAAGAAAAACAATGATTTCACAAAGCCATTATTTTAATGTTTCTCAACTTGTTGACTAAAAACTTTCTAACAGCCTAAGCTGCCTGAAAACAGGGTTGTCTCCCCTGGTTACTTTCCACAGACCCTTCAGAAGTAACCCACAGGTTGGAAACAAATCTCGGAGAGAGAAGAGGTAACATGTTAGGCTGCTTCCACAGGTAAATAAGATATCTGAGCTCCCATAATAGGGAAAACTACCCCACTCCTCTCCTGTTCCACAGCTTTCCCCTCCTACCGCTCTTTTCAACCTGAACTCCAAGCTGTCTCGAGCAGGAGCTTTGTAAAGCGTGCTGAAGGGACCATGCAGACTGAGCATGCTGCAGGATAATAAATATTCCCCCTCAGAGCTATCGTACAGGAGCAGTGATACTCAGTCCTTAAGAACCTTGCGGTCCAGAAGAATAATAAAGCAATAAAAGTTCCTTTCATTAAAGGTACATCCCATTATGCAAGGCAACCACAGCCCTGCCAAAACAGTTTATTTTAACACCTACAGACAGTGAAATAATCGCGGCTTTAATTATGGGCAAACACCAATACCTCAGCCAGGTTACAAACCTCTGAGAGCCAGCAGAGCAACAAAGATTGACGAGAAAAGTATGCCCCTTGTTCCCCGAGTCCCCTCTTACCCCCTCCTGCTCCCTTTATCATTTAAAGTATCATTAACCTCCCAAGGTAAGCACTTTTGCAACAGGCACCTTCCCTTCCTGCAATGAAACATTCACCAGGAAGTTCACGCTGAAATATTACAAGATCGTGATCCTTAAAAGCCTTAGATACTCTGCCAATGTAATTCTTGGAAAAGTTTAATAAATACCCAAAGAAAGGTCACAGTAAACTTACACACTCTAAAGCATCTCAGAAATGCAAAATCACTTAAATTAAGAGCTTGGCACGCTGTTTGCAAACCTGGGTAGTAACTGCATGAAAAGAAACGTAACTACTAGAAATGAAAAGTCACTGAATTCTAACTTTGGTGCGCTACCAGTGTCGTTAGACTAGTCCCTGGAGCTGTGAACACCCCAGCTACACTAGCCCATTCTGTGCTAACTCTTCTGGCAAACAGCAGGTGCTCGGAGCATTCAATTAAACAATATAGCCAATATTGGGTGAGTAAACAGCCAGCTGTGCCTACTGCCAACTGATCTCACCGGATGGTCAGGACAAACTCCCCGCAGTAAAGACAACAAGCCCACAGCTGGTAACAAAGCAGGTCGTGCAATCAGTACTAGCGCTCTCTGCAACTCCTGCAGAGAATCTCTGAGGACTACAAAACCCAGGGGATGTTATCAAACCCTACTCCAGGGGACAGCCCCAACACAGCAAATTAAATCTAAAATGTTTCTCACGTCTCTTAACCAGCTCCGATTAAACTCAATGCAAGACAAAGGCTAGCAGGAGCACAGCGGGCAGTTCCCAGGAAGAGAAGTACAGGTTATCCTCTCCTCCTGGTTACTTCTTGCCATGCACGGAATAGTGTGACCTGGGGACGCATCACCCGAAGCTCAGCCAGCACAGACACCAGCCCTTTCTGAACACCACTGTGAAACCACTCCAGGGGACAAAGTTCCTGCTGCTTCTGTGCATGCAACATTATACTGACTGTCCCCAAATGTAGTACTTACAGTCACTAATTTCATTTCTCCTCTTCAAATACTGTTTTTCACCCCTTAGTAGTCAATCCCAGTGTCCTTAATCACTTCTCTTTTATTGACTAGCTCCTCTGTGTTTGCTTTCTCCATTAGTCATTTGCTTTGTATGGAATGACAGATGTGGCTTTAAAGTATGTCAACGCTTACCACTTACAAAGGGATAATTAAAGGAGATTTGTTAATACAGTAGCAAAATGTTCCAATATAGATGTTGTCTGTAGCATCTTTGCTGATCATTTTAATATATACACACATATACATACATATACACCAACTTCAGTTGATAACTATGATAAGAGTTGAAGCTGCTAGCACAAGCCTGGCTTAAAGTCTTATTATACCATGTAGAAATAAATACCTTCACTTTCACATACCTCTGTCTTCCCACACCACTGTAATTAAAAGATGTAGCATTACTGCATTTGGTGTAGCTTCTTTGCTCATCCTTCTATTTAAAGTGGTCATGGGCAGGCATTTTCCTACACCCTGCCGTGTGGTAGGAGGGATTATCAGCCCAACACGCTCGTCACTGATGCCACGTATTTGGCAGAGCAGTCCACATTCAATTTGCTTTATATGAAAATCAGCTGCATTTGAGAGAATACAAAAGACAACATCTGCTCACAGCCTGTTTCCTACCTATTTACTGGAGCACCTTCACGCATTTAATTGCTTCAATAAAAGCAACACAAATTTCTGCAGAGTCCACCCCCCAGTTTATGTACCTTTACCTTACGTATTTACACATGAACCACAACTGAATCCGCTTGCAGTGCTGATGATCGCAGTGGTTTCATTGGAACTGTGCTAGCTCAGAATTGTGTAATTGCTCTGCTTTGTGCTTAGGCCAGGGCATTGTACAACCAGGGTGGAATAACCTGCTGCTGTTTCAATTCACTCCTTCATGGCTTCATCTTGGTGTTTTTTTTCCCCCAGGTGATTTATCTTACCATGCATGTATTGTGCACAGGTTTTTTATCTTTTCCCTCAGCTTCAAATCCTTTTGCCTTTTTACAAAAGTCATAAAAAATCTCATTCCATTGCCCTTCTTTAGCCCATGAGTTGCAACCCCGTATTAAAACTGAAATTAACTAAACCCTTATTCCCTCCAGGTCTCTCCCTACCAACTGAGCCACCCCTGCGCTCTCCCGTCTGCACATGGACCGGGAGCACCCACTCCCTGGGGAGATGCTGAGGGGTAGCGAGCAGCAGGGCAAGGCCCTTGGCCTCCATCAGCCCGGCCTTGGCCCAGCCTTGGCCTGGGCAGCCCAGCTGCAGCCAGCCCCCGGGAACCTGGGGATTTGAACTGAGCCGGAAAGAATATACACACGCGAAAACGTTTTGGGTAAGTAGCGAGTGAGGAAAGGCTCACTCTTTTCTGGAGCAAAGTGCTGAAGTATCAGAGTTTGGCCGTTCACCCAGGTGCAGACTCGAACACCTCAACGCACATTTATTTGTGGCGGTGGGTACCAGGTTACACGGTCCACGGGGAAGGAAACAGCCCCACTGGGACCCCAGCCCCACGGCTGCCAGGACCCCTGCCTCAGGGCTGCCCGGGCCTCCTGCCCCATAGCCGCCAGGCCTACAGGGCCCTCGGGACCCCCGCCTCAGGGCCACCGGGACCCCACGGCCGCCGGCATCACCCACCTCAAGGCCGTCAGGACCCCCTGCCTACGGCCGCCGGGACCCCACGGCCGCCGGACCCCCCCCACCTCAGGGCCGCCGGGCCTGCAGGGCCGCTGGGACGCCCTACCCCAGGGCCGCCCGGGAACACCCACCCCACGGCCGCCGGGACCCCACGGCCACCGGGACGCAACAGCCGCCCGGACCCAACAGCCGCCCGGACCCGGGCAGGAGGAGCCACCGCCCCGCCCGCGGAGAGCCGCGTCCCCCCGCGCCACGCCCACAAGATGGCGGCGCCCTGCGCTTCCCGCCGCCCGGGGTCCGCCGGGCCGCTGGCTCCCCGCGGGCGTGAGGCAGCCGGGCCGTGAGCACCCACCGCCGGGGCTGCCGGGGGGGCCGGCCTCGGGCAGCTTCCCTGGCACCGGGCGCTGAGCTTGCGGCGCCGCAGGGCGGATGGAGCTGGGTCGGTTGGAGTACTTGCAGGCCCTCGTCACCGAGTTCCAGGTGACTGACAGCCCAGGTAACACCGGGGCGCGGCCGCCTGCTGATACGCTTCGCGTCGAGCTGCTTAGATTAGATATTGGAAGAAATCCTTCCCTGTGAGGGTGCTGAGGCGCTGGCACGGGCTGCCCGGAGCAGCTGTGGGTGCCCCATCCCTGGCAGGGCTCAAGGCCAGGCTGGACGGGGCTGGGGGCACCCTGGGCTGGTGGGAGGGGGCCCAGCCCAGGACAGGGGGGGAACTGGGTGGCCTTTATGGTCCCATCCCCCCCAAACCACCCAGTGGTTCTGCGATCCCTCGCACGCACCGCTTCTCCCTTGCAGAGGCCAAGGAGCAGGTACTGGCAAACCTGGCCAACTTCGCCTACGATCCCAAAAACTATGAGTACCTCCGGCAGCTCCAGGTCCTGGATCTGTTCCTCGATATGCTCACCGAGGACAATGAGAGCCTGGTGGAGTTTGCCATCGGTAAGGATTGCACCCGAGCACCCTCAGGAGGGGCTGACAGCCCAGGGACCCCAGCCCGACACAGATCCATGGACAATCTCCCCCTGCAAGAACAGACCACGCTGTGCCGATAAAGCCTTTAGTGGAGAATGAGTGGAACAGGGAGAAAGGTGGGAGGCAGGCATCTCCCTTTCACCCTTACAGAGCGGTTGTGCTTAAAGAAGATGCTTTTTGGAAAGGAAATTGGTTTTTTTATTTTATCTTTTTACCCCAGACTGTAAGTAAATGCTAGCTGAATGACTTTTCAATGACATCTGTCCTATAGAGAAGCATTCATTCCTATATAATGATATTTCATTCATTAATATATAATGAATGAAAATTCTGCCATGTACAATATAGAGGCCCAATGTTATCATTCTGCTATTGACAACCGCTCTTCTAGAATACTTGAAAATTTGTAATAAGTCCTCTGAGGAACTGCCTTATGGTGATTTGTCATGTCTGAATATAAGGTAAGGGGCCAGATCCTAATTGTGAGTGACTCCATGACATGATAATAAATATATTTGATTTCTAAAGTTTGTGGCTGAGCTATGCCAGGATATGGCAGCATCATAAAAGTTTTTAAGTTCAAACATTCTGCGCCTCTGGGCTAGTACTGTTAGCTCCATTCTCTGTTTTTCTAAAACACCTACAATAAACTGCTGGTTTGTAGCCTCTGTTAGGGTTAAGTGATGCTGGAATTCTTCCTTCTGTGGAAGAGGTTACGTCCAGCAGTAACAGTGCCCTAGTGCCCTCTAATGACACACTGGTGGAGGAGAAATGTTCTGGTGGAAAATCTCTGGAAAAAAATCAAGAAGACATTGCCCAAGAAGCCGTTGAGAATTTTCCCTCCCAATCTCACAGAATATCTGCATGCTTATTTCTGTATTAGAAAAAAAGGGATCAGTAGTGAATTTGAGTCTTGGTGTGAAAAAAATGGGGGTGTGGAGAGAAAAGTTTGTCTTCTGTGTCATACATTTTCTTGTGCTGTTTCAGGCGGTCTTTGTAACCTGTGCCTCGATAAAACTAACAAAGACTACATCTTGGAGGCAAACGGAGTGGAGCCCATAATCAACTGCCTCTCCAGTTCCAACGAGGAGACAGTCATGTCAGCTGTCACAACACTGATGTACCTGACAACGCCGCAGTCACGCCAGCAGACCACAGCTCTCCCGGTGGTGGAGTGCATGCTTCGCTTCTCCCTCTCAGCCAGCAGAAGACTAAGCAATCTGGCAACTGTCTTCCTGGAGGATTACTGCACGCCTCTGCAAGTGGAAGAGGCCAGGAACCTAAGCAAACACACAGCGGTGGGGATTCCTCTCCCCAAGGACTGAAGCTGTCAGAACAGCGCGGGTTGAGAGGGAGACCTCCCTCTTTTTTTCCCAGGTCTCTGCTTTCTGCTCAGCAGGTCAAGAGTGTGTCAAGAACAACATTAGAGAGGGAAATTGGTCATACCACTGCTGGATTTTAGTTAATAAAGAGGACGGTATAGCACTACTCTGTCAGTCAGGCCAAGCACGCAGCTAAAACTGCAAGCAAATATTTAAAATAAAACAGGTCATGGCTGCTGGAGAGGAGGCTGCCAAGTGTAGCCCAGCACCCAGCTTGCACAAATAACGCTTCCCAGCAATCAGGGGGGCTTTCTTCCTGGGGTATTGGGCAGCTTATATCCCCTCCAGCTCCTGGCTGGTTTTGCTGCAGCTCTCTACTCTTCAGCATCAACTCAAATGACTTTGAAGTGTCACAAACTTTATTGCTCCTGCAGAAGAAAGGCGGCATTTCCCTGCCCTGGCAGTTTGCAGTCTTACTTATCCCTTTGGTACTAAATATGCCATCCTGTCATCACGGCATAGGGACCTGGCTAGTAAGTCGCTACACAGAGCAGCTTGTAGCTATGCGATGAATCAGGAAGTGGAAAGCTGGTTTTCTGTCATTACCACTGGTGAGAATGGCGGTCTGGCTCATGAGAACAGCTGTCTTTTAAAACCTTCTCTTAATAAAACATTAACTTAAATGCTGTGTAAACAGTTTTGTATAAACTCATAAATATTTTACAACAGCACTGGTAGCCCAGCCTTCACCCACTCTTACTCGCACACGTGGGCCAGAAATGGAAGCCAGCTTGGTCTCCTTTCATTATCAGCCAATGATGCAAAAGGCAGCCCAAAAGCCAGACTGGCTAAATACATAAAATTTGAAAGGGTTTAGCTGCTGAGCACCGTGCTCCCTGACAGACACCCACTCTGTGTGCGCTCAAGTTTCAGAGCTTTACTTCCTCTTTTTTTTTTTCTCCCCTCTGCCCCCAGTCAGCCCAAAACAAACAGGAGCGAGGTTAAAAGCACACACACGAACACAAAAAACCAACCCACAACTGCCTGTATTTTATAGTTTCTCTTCACTAACAGCAAACATCCAAAGCTCTGCAGAGATTAGCTGAACGCAGAGCAATCATCCAGGAACCTGGAGAGGAGTCAGCTCACAAGGGCAGCTCGCTGACCCCCCCAGTGCCCCTGCCCGGGTGACAGTGCTCACTGGGAATGGGAAGAGCGCAGCATCCCCTTTTTTTGCACTACTGCCGGCGCTTGCTTTGCAAGATGGCCTTCCAGTCATCTGCCCAGGACAGCAGCCGCCTGCGCGGTGCCTGCAGCTGGAGGTGCCTGTTGTGGCAGCAGGTGAACAGGACATGCTCCCAGCTCGGGTTCAGCTCTGCGCCTGGGGAGGGCAAGGGAGGAGAGCTGGAGTCAGCTGGGGGGGGTTGTCCCCAGCTAACAGCAAACGAAGCAAACGCTTTTCAAACCTGTAATGGTATCCTTGTCATCAAACAGCAAGTCAGCAGATACGACGGTCTTATCTCGGGTTAGAATAATCCGCTCCACAAATTCAGGTCCCAAATGTTTCTCCACCCACTTATACTGCAGAGACAAGAAATAAAAGAGAAAATTCTACTGTACTTTCAGTTTGCACATTGCTCAAGCCAGATCAACCCTAGCACAGCAATTGTTTCCCCTGTAAACCTACATCTGTGCCTACAAATCCCCAGCACAGACCCTGGCTGTGGCCCAGGACACTGAACCTGTACTTGTAATGGCCTTCAGTCAGCGCTGCATTTGCTCTGCCTAATCGCTGTCAAGTTTGCGAGCGGCACTGGCTGCTCGCCCAGAGCACAGGGCTTGTGCCCATCTAAGTCATTCCAGTGATTAAGGTTCCCCCGCTCCATTCTTGTGCCAGTGGCAAACAGGACAACTCCAGCGCTATAGCCTCCTCTTAACTCAGCACTGGCCTCTCTCAGGATCGCTGGGTATGTCAGGCTCAGGATTTAGCCAGAATAAGGTTTTGCTGGTTGAGGATACCCCAGTGTGGAATCCCCTGGGAATATCCCATCCCTGTGGGCCATGCTAAAACAGTTTCTTTGCTATCACCTGCTGACACAGCTGGAGCAGCGGTGTCGCGTGCCAGCTCCAGGAGCACAGGGCTCACATGCTCTGCAACAAGGCTGGCATCACACAGCACTCCGAGGTTCCCCGTCCTGCGCTGCTGCTCTGTCTGGGCAGCTGCCCCTCACACAGAGGGATCGCAGGGAAGCCTGGCAGCCTGAGCCTGCTGCTGTCTTTATAACTGAATAATTCCAACTCGGGTGGTATAAAATAGCAAGGCCTTCCAAAAGCAGCATCAAACCCAGTCAAATAAATTCTCTCCCACCTTTTCCACAATGCAGTGCTCATATTTCCGGAGAGGACTTGTGCAAATAAAGACTTCGGTGCTGAAAAGAAACAGCCTTCATTAGCGGTCAGGGAAAAAAATGTGTAAGATGGTGGAAAAGGGCTGCAGAGTGCAGTGTCCTTACTCCTGCATGTGGATCATCTCCTGCATAGCTTCAAGGGCTCCTGGAATCGGATCCAGCCCTAGAAAGAAGCCAGGGGATTCGTAGACACTGGCTACCTTCGCCTGCAAGAGACAGGAGGATAGTCAGCAATGCCTGCACTTTTATCCGAGCTCTGTGCACAGCAGCTGCCCCGTCACCGTGTGTGACAGCCACCCAAGGGCCAGCGCAGCAGTGAGTGAGGCGATGCTTCACACCCAGAGTGGGTTAGAACATTTACCTTTGGGCTTCCAGGAAAAGCCCGGCTCAGGCGCACAAGAACAAGAAGCCAAGAAGCCACACTCCGGCGGCTCGTTCGGAGCGAGGAGGCAGAGCCGATCCCGAGCTGGCTTGGTCTCTGCCAGCCACTCCGTGCGCTGCAGCACTGACCCACAGCTCTGCCGGCGGGTGCCTGACGGAGGGAGGGCTCACACCTCACCCCCCAGCAGCTCGCTCTCTACTAACTCTCACGAACACCAAAGGAACAAGTTCAAGGCTTCTGCTCCTCCGACACGTTTGACTAAAATTTGCTTACGGCTCAGGAACTCAGCGGGGGTGCGTGGGCAGACCCCCGTACCACCCAACAGCCCTCTTCTCTGTAAAACAGGGCAATATGGTGGCCATGCTAATTACCGTCCTCCTTGGACGGGCCAGGTCCACACACCCACGTGTTTGGTTTAGTCCTTTAGACCAGAACAGCTCAGCAAGAGGGAAGGATGAGGATGGGAGAGCTAGCACAGCTACATTTCTTTGCTGCTTTCCATGATTTTCAATCACACACTAAAATAACAGCTGTGAAAGGAGCAGATCTTGCCTCCAGCATGGACAGCTGCTCCTCTTTGGTAACGTGTTGGTGCAAAGTCTACTCACAGCGTGTGAGATGGCAGCGGGAAGTTCAGAGGTGGATCCCTGGGCTGTCCCGGGAACCTTTGGCTTCATGAACCGACCTACGCACCCCGGCTGGGCTGGGATTGGTGGTGACACGGGTAAACCCACCTTCTACACGTGTGTGCGGGACGCTATGTGAATCAGAGAAGTCATTAATGACAGACAAGTGGGAAAGGAGGTTCTCTCTAAAGTTAGAATAATTTTTAAGTGAGTGTAAGTAGGAAAGAAACAAGATTACTGGAGGAGCAATGTTTCCCCAGGTTAAGGTAGCCAAAAATGGTGCAAAAAGGTAAAAGGAAATTAATATGACACAGTACAGCAGCATCTTTAATCGCTCAAAGGAAAAGCAGTATTTCCAGGGCAATTCCTGTACCTCTAGGTAGGACTGTCCTTCCAGTCCTTTTTTTTTTTCAATTTTAATTTACCGATCAGTCATTCTTGCACTTTTATTATTAGGAAGCTCACTGGTTTGAATCCAGCTCTGGTGAGTTAATTTTAAAAAATTGCTACCTGGTGCCTGCCCAGCGGCCGGTGCTAAACCAGAGCATCCCAGTGCAGACCCCAGCCAGCTCCCCCAGCCACACAGCCCCTCCCGACAGCGTCCACAGCAGCATTCAGGGCTGAGCCCACCTCCAGGACCAAGTTTCATTCTCAGAGAGGTTCATCTTCCAGTATCTCTTCTGCTCTAAGACACATAGATCTTACCTTCCCCAGGGTCATACAGTGAACTTCAGAGGTGTTAAGACAGCGTTTTTCCACAAGCATTAAAGTCATACATTCCCACGCCACCAAACAATTTGGAAAACTTAGTTCTCGGTAAGTATTCTTCAAAGGCAGGCTGGCAGCCTTTGCTTAGAAATGGTACAAGATTGCTTTATAGTCCAGCTGAGGTCTCCTTGCTCCGTATCACCAGTGGAACATCAACAAAAAACCATTTTAATTAAGCAGTAATGAGAAGGAGTCAGCATTAAACAAGTCTCCCTGAATACGATGCTCACTCAGCTATCATAATTTACAAATACTCATGAATCAACAGCCAGAAATTTGGAAGCCCTGGCCGATTTCACATGCAAATCAGAAGAGGTGAAGGAGTCTAGGTGAAGATGTGGCAATCGGATCTGCCCAGACCTCTGTTTCCACTCAAAGCCTCACTGATCCCAGCAACAATTCCCTGGAGCTCTTCCCAAGGAGATTCAATTACAGTCAGGGCTCGCGTCTGAAAGCTCTTTTATCCTAAGGCAAGACACACCAGAAACTGGCAAGTTTCCACCACATCACAAAAAGTCTGGCTTTGCTGGAGAGAGAAATTTGATTTGATGACTCTCAGAACCAAAAGCCATTTCTCCCCCCCACCAAAAGTGACTAGAAACAGAAAGTAAACCAATTTTCTTCTTCATTCTCGTGCCGTTGTGGCTGAACATTTCCTTTTAACTTCCATTAGCAAGATTACAACTCAGGTACAAACCTGGAGGAATCACATCTCTACCTAAACTTTCCCATTTGCAATAGTTAAAAATAACTCTAGAAAATTTCTGCCACCGCTGGAGATGCCAAAACCTTTTTTGAAACTGTCTGCGATGAAGTGATGCATCCTAAATGCTCGGGAGTCTGTTTCTACAATATTATAAATAAATCATGCCTGCTTCTATAAAATGATAAAGAAATCCCCATCAACAAAACCCCTGCTACACGCACAGGAGGCCAGAGAGGCAAGAATTAAGTCTTGAGCAAAATACTTTCTAAATAAAATTATTTACAATGTGAAATTAACGATCAACTTACAACCGAAAAAGAAAGAAAAACCAAAGTCATGGTTCAAGTGTCAAGAGGCAGCTGCTCAGCACTACCACAAACACCACTTAGGAAGGGGGCAACACGTAAATTACTATCACGGTACTTCCCAGCCCCACCCCTGTTGTGAGAGCCCCTTACCACGCTGGCTGCTGGTGGCTGGAGGGACCCCTGCCCCAGGGAGCTCGCCAGCCAGCAGGCTGCTCCCCCTCCTCTCCGCAGCTGCAGGGTCGCTTTCTCTGCAGGGACAGGGGCTCTGCAGACCCTCAGGCATGGGACGGACAAACCCCACTCGGGGTCTGGGCTCCTGGCTCCTGCCCAAGCTTTTCCCACAGCTGGGGGCGAGGGGAGACCTTCGGCAGGGATGCTCCTGCACCCCGCGGCACCGTACCACGCTGGCACAGCTAACCGCCTCGCGTTTTTCAACAGCCACAGTGTTCATCTAAAACCTGCAGGAGCTTCAAATCTTGATAACTTTAAAACTTTACTGGTTTGCTAAACACACCTAAACCAGCCCAGAGATCCAGGGGTTACTGAAGGACACGGACAACAGCACAACTACAGAAACCTCATTTCCTTAGGAAGCCAGGCTAATAACTAAGATAAGAGCTCTCTGCCCCTGCTGATCTGCATGGGATTCAAACCAGTTAGCTGGTTATTTCATGGACACGCCTAAGGTCTGGGAAGGAACAGGATGAGCATGAAACAAATTAGGGAATGGGGATGCCAGAAATAGAACAGAACGCAATTTTCAGGACAGATCCGACTGCAGACCTTCCAAAGAAGAACAAATAAAAAGCCACAGCCCCTTAAATTACCTGCAGGATTTTTGTCCCAGTGTACCTCCATGGGATCCGCTTAAAGAATGCTCACTTAAGCAATGAATCATGTCTGTTTCTATAAAATGATAAACGAATCATGCTTGCTTCTATAAAATGATAAACAAATCATGCCTGCTCCTTGTATTTCCTGGTTCCTGGTTCCAGGCAGTTTGGAACATTAATAATTCAATTAATAATTTAAATTAATAATTTGAACATTAATAGCCATCAATGGGAGCTCGGTGGTTTCAGAGCCTGCGTAAGCGCTGCCTGGACCCAGTGCCCCTGCCCATCACATGGATGCAGGAGCCTGTACCTTGCTACGGAGCGGGAGGGAAATGAATGTGAGCCACCAGTTCTTACCAGTAAAAAAGCTCTGCAGGCTCAGCTCAGGATCTTAAAATTAGCAACGAACTCGGGGAAAAGTGTACGGGCACAGCCTGGACCTGCACCCATTCGGTTTTTCTTACAGTCCTCGACTGTCCTGTGGTGACCAGAAGGAAGCGTGAAGCCTGGATTCGCAGTATTTTCAATTTTGCCTTGCAAATAATCTCTGATATTCATTCAGTCATTAGCAAACATTAAAAATAGCAACAATTTGCACAGGCGTAGGGTGTACCACCAGCTCTTCACATGCGGTTCCACACCGCTCACCTACTGTGCGCTTTGCTTGTCAGCGCACGCAGAAGGAAGGGTATAGATAGGGGGTTTATTAGCCATGCAAAACCCATATATAATATTTATATTTCTTGTCCTGCTCCAGAGCTACGTTATTGCTTGCAGAGTGCTCAGAGAGCTCTAGGTAAGTCACTACTACGCAGCATGGCAAGAGCAGCTCACGAGCAGGTAAAGAACCAGCCGAAATGGTTCAGCAAATCATTTCTCCCAGTTATTTTTACAACAGCACCACTCCTTGCCGATCCCCTCACACACGCCTCTTTGTAAGGGGCTGGCAGCCCTGCTGGAAGTCACTAATTATTACTATATAAATTAAGGCTGCTAGCGTGGAACAACCCTTTGTAGCCCCCTCTAAAAAAAAACAAAACAAAACACCAAACTAAACACCCCCCCCCCTCTGCTTTGCATACCCAGGGTGGGCAGATTTCCTTTGCTCACAGCAGGGTGCAAGCCAAGAGCTTTTTAAACAAGGTGTTTTCCAGGGCTTTCCACTTGGCTGCGACCCACCGGCCCCTGCCCACACTCACCCCCAGGTCCTCCCGCAGGCAGCGGTACTGCTCCCGCACGGAGAAGCCCCTCCGCGCCGGCAGCTCTACACGTGGCTCCCCGGGGAAGCGGGCGCAGAAGCCCCGCAGCACGGCGCCCTCGAAGTCGGCCAGGACACCGTCCATGTCCACCAGCAGCCGCAGCGGGCCGGCCACGCTCCCCATCCCACCGGCCGTGCCCTGGGACACAGGGCAGAAGTGCTGGGAGCAGCGTGAGGACCTTCACGGCATGCATATGCATGACCGTGGGCGGCGCGGTGGGGATGGCGCTGGGCATCCCAGAACACTGGTGGGCTCCAGCCGGGCTTGCTGGCTGAAGGGTGGGCAATTCCAAGAGCCTCTCCATGCTTCTCGGCACCTTCGTGGCCAAGGGTGCTGCCACGGAGAGGGGCGATGGCAGGGCAGCCTTGCTCGGCCGAAGTCTTGGCCACCACAAAGCAGCGTTAACAAGTTCCACTGGTCGTGGGGCTTGCAAAGGAAATAAAATTTGAGTATTTTCCTCCTCCTGCGTTACACAACACATAGGCGTGATTTGCGTGCAGCCAGCAGCCGCGCCACATTTCCTATCAGCTATAGGAACACCACCCCCAGCGCAGGGGAGGAGGAGCATGTAAGAGCAAATCCAGTTTTATAGGTCAAGCACCTAAGGCTAGGGCTTCTCCAAACCTGATCTGGAAACGCAGGGTGATTTTGGGCACTGGTTCTTCCAGGAGGCAGGCAGAAAAGGCACACTGCGGCAGACAGCAGCTCGGTACTAATCCACTGCTTTGGCTTATTGTGCAGCAGGATCCCCTCCAGGAGAGCAGAGAGCTTCATGGTTTGGTCTCCCTTCCACCCCCTCCCACCCCTTGTTAGCATCTAATTTACTTTTTTTTTTTTCCCCCTTTTTTTTTTTTTTGGTCTGCAGAATATATTTCTTCTCCCCCTCCCCCCCCCCCCCCCCTTTTTTCTTTTTTTGGTCTGGAGAATATATTTTTCCTTCACGCCCCCCCCCCTTCTTCTTTTTGGTCAGGAGAATAACCTTTTTTCTCTCAAGAAAAGAGGCAAGTATTTTGCAGAAAACGGATTATATATATATCTCCACACTTCCCTAATCTAGAAAATAAAAATGAAAATATAAGCCAGACACTTTCTTCAGGGGAAGACGACACGTGGCGGTGACCCCAAGCCTGGTGTAAAAAAACTCTCCTCTGCTCCATTCCACCTCTCCGAAGAGTAGGACAGGTTGGCTGAGACAAGGACAACCGAGAATAAAGCAAAACCAAACCCGCGAAATAAAACCCACACAGGAAACACTGCTTCAAAATTTCTATATTATTTACTTATAAGCAACAGTCCAGCTTTGTGAAATTACAACACACACTTTAAAGGATGAGATTTTTTTCACCTCATGGTCAAGCACCAGCATGATCATGCACAGCATTGAGTCAGTTGTAAAAAAAATGCCCTGTAATTTTTATTTATTTATATGATCCACTCCACCTTTACTGAATAAAGTCTGAATAAATCACCTCCTAGCATCAGGCCAGGCAGCTCTGGTCATCAGCCCTCTATTTGGCACATACCCTGCTTCATGGTAGTCCAGTATCAAGATTTTTTTTTATTATTTTTTTTTTTTCAAGGCAGCATGGTGTACACTAACCACTTCATGATTTATATGGCACAGCAGGGCTCGAGGCATTTACCACATGCAGTCAATGAAGCCTTTCAGATCCCCAAATCCCTCATGTGAGGTAAGGGGCTGCTCTTGCTGATTGTTTGCTGGCCTGTTTAACCAGGATTCTAGATCCTTGTAAAGCTAAGGGGTTCTAAAAAAATCTCAGTACAAAAACCCTCTAAGCACACTTAGAACCAAGCTACGCTCCTTTGAATTACATTACGATACTTCATAAAGCTTTCCCTCAAGTCTATCACTAGAAAACACTCATGTCACTTCCAGCAGATCTGGGGGAAACACAGGACAGAAGTGGGGAAAAAAAACCCTTGATCTCAAAAAAAGATGGAGTACATAAAGTGCTTCTTTTTTAATGAAAGAAATTCGAGATGTACAGTCAGGCTCAAGTTGTGCAGTTCACAAGCATGGGGGAAAGAAACAGACACGAGTTCAAAACAGTCAGGGAGGGAAAGGTTTAACCGAGGACTAGGCTGGACTTGCCACCGGGTGGATTTCTCCTGGACGGTGCAGGTGCTGGTGCTACTGGGCTAGGAACAGGTGCAGCAGGCAGGGATTTTTCTTCATTCTGACCTGGGGCAGCTTCTACATCAGCCTCAGTGTTTTCTAGAAGAAAAGAAGCTTTTAAAAGTGTTTGATGTGGATGATGAAAGCCAGATGTTTCGCTGGCTTAGACAGAAGATCAACTCCTGTATGTTTTCCCCAGGCTGTTACAGACACGCTCAGCGCTGCTGTAACCTGCTCGCAGGACAGACCTGAGCCCTCTGAAGTGTTTTTCCAGAACTCCGATGCCTTAACAGTTCTGTTCCAGGCATTCGAGAGCCACATTCACTCAGCTGCTATTCAGGGACTCCAGCAACATACTAATTTTTTTTTCCAATTGACAAGCAGCTTAAGTCTTAAGCCTTGTGCGTATTATTAATCAGCATAGGATTATGACAATTGCAACTCAAGTCTGAGCAGGTGCTGGAAACCAAGTCACAGAAGCACCAGTGCTTGTAATTAAGAGCTCAAACTACATCCCCAATTTCGTAACTGGAGGGAAGAGCATCTGACACACACTTCGGAGGCTCCACACAGAACAGAGGAGGGAACAGCCATGCACGGGAAGGCTCCAGCCGCACGCTCCCTGGAAAGCACGTGGTAGGTTTCATCTACTTTAAATACTTCTGAACAACCACAAACGAAGACAGGACACAGAAGGAATTCTTCACAGGAAGCACTTTAGATACTGTCCCAAATAACTAATGTATCTGCTTTACTGACAATTAATTAACGAGCACAGCAAGTACATTAGCATCTCGCATTTTTATAGATGAATGCAATCGGTTCTGAGCCGAAAGCCCAAAGCAGCACCAAGCAGCCCCCTGGTAGCTGGCGGGGGGGTGAGGGAAGCAGAGCTTCACCCCACCAGCTCTGTGAAGATGTACTTCACATGTTTAACAGCCCCCTTGGTATCACTAATGATCACTAGTTCTGGGTTTGGAGGACTCGGGGAACAGCTGCACATCTACCTTCACCACCACCTTCACGATTTAGTAAATCTTGATCGTATTTCCCTCTCCCCCAGCCTTCTCTTCATTTTAGCCTCTCCCCGTAAGGCAGCTACTGCACCCCTCTGCCTTCCCCTGCCCCTTGCTCACCTCCACTACAACCTTCTGGTCTTTACATTTAACGGACTGTATACACAACTGAAGATGTGGGTATATCATTGTTTACAGAGGCAAAACCACGTCTTGTTTCCCACTCGCTCCCTGATTATGTTCAATATTTTGCTGGCGCCTCCAAACATTTCAGAGAACTTTCAGTAGGGAGACTCAAGGCAGATCCTGGGAGCGAACTGCTGCACAGAGCTCAGCTGGCATGGTTTAGGTGTTCAGTTGGGTTTCTTCTTCCCCTAGATGCATTACTTCATACTTACACAAAGATTATCCTGCCACATTTTTACCTGCCTACCTTATTGAGTCCTGCTGGCCGAGATTTTTCTCACTGTCAGCACAATTTGACTATTGGAAAGAGTTAATATCGCCAACAAAATTGGAGACTTCACTGTTCATTGCCTTTTCCAGGTCACTGATGAAGACACTGAATGAAACTAGCCCCAGCATCACTTCACATGGCTCATTCTTCCAACCTGGAAAGCAATCACTAAGCCCTACCCTTCATATACCACAGGAGGAGCTTTCCTCTGGTCCTGTGGCAACTCAATTTTTTGAAAAAATAATCTATGAAGTAGAATTGTCAGAAATGCTGAAAGCCCACTCATGTCCACTGAACTCCCTGTATCCACGCTTATAATAATCTCGAAGAACTCCAGCAGCTCAGTATAGCCTCCATGCATCCAGAAATAACCTACCATATAGATTCCCCGCTGTATTCATTAACCCACAGGCACATCTGAACCAAGCAGTTAATAGGAAGTTTTAAACTTGAAGATTCTGTAGCTCGTGTGTGCTGCTGCCTGCTTACTCAGCAAGCCGAGAACAACCGTGGCCGTGCCCGCGGCTCGTATGGCGCTGAACACTCCGCTGTCCGTGCCCGCAGCGCAGCCTGAGCACTGCGCAGTGCTCACAGTGACGGTCTGTCCACCAAATGCCAGGCTCCACCTTCCTGTGTACCATGTAAAGTCTGTCAATAAGAGTGCTGTCTAGTTCTCCTTAACTAGCCACGTTCATTAAGCACACGGTGCCCACTGAATCACAAAAGAAACAAGAATTATTATCACAGGAGACTTTGGGGGAAGTTTCTATAGCGTTTAGAGGCTGATGTAGCCAGCTGGTAACACACAATTAGTACTTCCCACATCATCAAGCTATAGGTCAGTTTGCCAACCTAGTAACTGAAGCGGTAAATCCAACAGGACCAGATCAAATGTTAAAGTGTATCATCTGAAAGTCTCCTACCGAGTATACTGCAAGCCATCAGAAACTGACGCACAGAAGGGAACTACAGCTTCCAAACAGGCAGCAGGAACACTGCTGCAAAAGGAACACATTTTCTTCCCCTAGAAAGGCACGATTAGTAAGTATGCACACCCCACCTGACACCTACCTGGAGTTTTATAATCAGTTACATACAGAAAACAGTTCCCAAATTCAGAAGAATTCCTATAATTTAATTATAGGAACCCATGAAGAATCTAGTTATGCTGTGAACGAACTTGTAAACAGTTTTTACTTGGGGGTATATTCATTTGGCCCCTTTCAAATCCCAGAGACAGCTCTACAACATAAAGAGTACAAAATCACACGTACGGCAAGTGGGATGTTCACCAGCTCACACAGCAGGAACATCAAGTGGTGGAGTGACACAGCTAGCTCAACAAGACTCTGTGCTCCATTAAGCAAGGATACCCAAAGCTATCAACGGTAGAAATTAATTTAACAGTCCATCAAGATTCTCAGGTACCTGCCACAGACATCATTTCCAGGAAGCATGAACCTTCCCAAGTACCATCAGCAGAAGTTTAACATTCAAACCATTGCCTGTCATTTTTATTTCACCTTGACCATCTTCAAAAATCTAATAGACATGGCCACAACAGGAAACAATGCCAGTTTCTTTCCAGTAACACTTTATAAAAAAACCCAAACACTTCCCAGCATACATTTACTTGGTATTTGGTAAGAACCTCCTTCGCTGCCACCTACCAGAAACAAACCAAAAGTCAACAAATACGACAGCTGTGAAATGTGAACTTTTTCTAAGTGTCAGGAGTATCACTTTGTACTCAGTTTCATTTCAGCCAGCTGTTGCTAGCCCAGGCAGCCCTATTTCAACCTCCTCCCATCCCATCCCATCTCCCACCACTGCTTGCGGGCTTCTCATCCGAACCCCTGGTGAGCCGGCTTAAACACCAGAAGCAGCAGCAGAGCCCTTAGATCAGTTTTGCTTCCACTACCAAACCACATCCTCCCACTTGAGACAAACTCTAGATGCCTACAGTGCTAATGAAGATCAGACAGACACGGGAAAGAAATACTAAAAAAGCCTCTCCCGTTTGATTAGAAGCAGCCTGCTCAAGAAGCAAGACTTACTTTGGGGACAGATACCACTTAAAGGTAGTTAAAACATTCTGGAAAAAAACTCTCACCCTCCCAGCAGAAGTCTTTTCAAGCCATGGAACTGCTAATGGCTTTAGTGATCCCCCACAACTCTTGGGTGTTGAAAGTAGCACTTAGAAAGCAGCCAGTCAACAAAACACATTCCTCTCATCAGGAAGTAAGCTATTCTTCAGGTGAATCTTACAAAGGAGAGACTTCCAGCCTCAGAGCTAGAAAAAAGGCTTCAAGGTTAACATGCATGCTGCTAGAGGAAATGCCTCTGTTTAAGGTGAAATTTGCAGTATGCATATGAACTTCCTTGGCAATAATCAGCATTTAAAAGGCAACAGAAACTTAAAAGCTAGTTAATGCAGACACTGGCAGATGCAGTAGCTGGTTTTCATTATTTCTCTGAATGTAGTGTTTGCTGTATGAGAAGGCAATAGGAAAGAAGCAAATTGCTAAACTAAAACTATTTAAGTTGGCCGTACTATTTAAATACAAGCTACTAGAACAGCAGGATAGTCTCTCCATCACTGAACTCCTTGCCTTCTAGTACTCAAATCTTGACACCAACTGCTGTGGACAAAATCAACGAACAGGCCTGTTCTGATTTTTAACCTGATGACCAACAGGCACTCCACCATCTCATTCCATTTCCACACTTCCACTGAGGCAGTCGGGTCACTCCATTGATTCGATGGGTTCAAGGGACAACCCCAAGCCGTCTCTCTCTCCTCTTCCATTTCAAAAGCACCTAACTGCAAAAGGTTTTCACTAGAAGAGTCCGAAGGAGTTACTCACCAAAAGTCTCAACACCACCATCTCCTCCCTAGAAGAGAGAGAAACAAGTTATGTCTCACATTTCACAATGTATTTTCTTCTTCCATCGAGAGGGTACTCAATAATCCGTGTTATGACCAGGGTGCTGGGCACACTGCTCTATCCAGCAGCACTTTCCACGTGACAGACCCAAGGAAGCACTTTTAGACCAGCAACAGGCTCTTAGGGACAGACATCAGCGGCACGGCGGGTTCTGCGTGCATATTTCTGCAGATTAATGTTGTGGGTTTGTAAGCACCAATCCTTACAGAGTGACTAATATAATTTCATCAGCTGTTTGTTTACCTAACATACTTCTAAAAGTTGAGACAGATAATACTGAAGTAATCCTGATGACCTCTAATGTGTGACATACTTGTTATTCCCACACTGTGAAGGACGTGGGTGGGCAGGAGCGCTCTGTCATAGACAGCATCCTACGTGAGGCAGCACTGACAGTAACCAGAACATTGTAACTGCTGAGCAGTAGAGACAAGGAAGTTATGCTGAAAAAGCAACTGGCAATAGTTCAGTGTCCTCTCCTTTCCACTAAGCAACTTTTCCCAACACCAAACATTTATCTGTCAGCAAGGCCCAGAGCATTTGTTCTACCCAGTTTTCTGCAATGTTGCCGATAAAACTTTCCTTCACTACATGAACAGCTAAACATTCTTTTCAGACTGAATCTGTTCACAGGCTGCAACTTGACACAGATACAGAAAAATCTTCCAGCAGCAGCCAAGGCTCCTCAATGGCATGAGGTTTTATCAGCTTTCACAGATTTAACATTGTTAATTACATACTGAAACCACAGTCATCAGGATATAAATGCACAGAAACTCACACAAATATATCATCTTAAATCTCAGACTGGGCTACAGTACGCTAGCTCCAGCTTCTGCTGTTTGTAGCTGTAACTACTGCATAAAATTAAAACATTCCACATTGGAAGAATCTGTTTGCAAAGCTGAGAACCACAGTTAATTAATACAATTAAGTAGAAAACAGAATTAGACTAAACAGTTTATTTTTGTTTTCTGTGGCAGCAGCTATAAATTTAATCTTATACTTGCTAAATTGGAACAAGGCATTTTCTGCAACAAAGAATAGTTTTGTGGCTCAAAGTGCCTATTAATAACAAAAATGGGTTGCGATGATTGATGCCAATTATCAAATTAAAACTCACTGTTTGTAACCCATGAGGCAAAAGTATCTCTGCCACAGCATTGGTGATCAGCAACTTACCTGCCCAGCTCTTTTCAGAAAACCTAAAGCTTGAGACCTTTCAGGAGCAAGGTTTCTTATTTTCCCTCTGGAACTTGCTTCTGCAAGCGCAGCCTACCTTAGGTTCCTGGTTTTCTCAGTTCAGAGCTATTACTACTCTTCATTCTGTTTTTTGCCATGAAATGTAATCGCACATCTAGCAAATCCCACCTTAACACTACAAACATGCTCCATGTTGCTACCAAGTAGAAAGTTTATATAGAAAATAATGATGGTATTACCGAAGACAGTAACAGAAATAAAACAAGTACTCATGCTATTGCAGCAAGCGCTCGTTGGGATGTGAAACCACGTCCTTTGCCAGATCCACGGTTTGCTGTAGGTAACTATTCTTTGTAAAATTTGTTCAAACACACAATTACAGACATGACTGAAGCTACATTTCATACAACTTCATTACTGTATCAGTAAGAAGAGGTAAGAGCTCTAGAAAGCGGTCCTTTCTGAAAAATCCAGCCCTTCAGCAACGTACTTTCTGAAAAATCCAGCCCTTCAGCAACGTACTCTAAGACTATCATGTGGAAAAGAGAAACTTCAGGAAAAGAACAGATTCGAGAATAAGGCTTCAAATCCTGCAATGCTTCCAACTACGTGAACATCAGTGAACACAGAGTGAATTGTCCCATTATCAGGCTCTTCACAGTTACTGACCTTGGGATCTACAAAGTCTCCACAGTTTGCATCAGTCGAGTTTCTTCTTTGTGGGCCAGATGATTCACAGTCGTCTCTGATGTCACCTGGCTTAGTCCCTACAAGCAGAGATTGATCGTAATCAGGTTGCAAGATAAACTTACTGGGAAAGCAGATCAGTCAGGGGGTTGTGTGTGTGATTTGGGTGTTGGGTTTTTGGGGGTTTTTTTTAGATTAAAGCTTTACTATTCTAAGAAGTCCTAGTCCTTTAGATAATAACTCACAAATTACTGTCTTTCAACAGCATCTCATGCAGTTGAGGGTGTCATTTAAACAGATGGAAGCTAAGGTCCTAAGGCCATCCATACTGGCAGTGCTCTGCAGAAATGGAAGCTTAATCCCAGCTGCAAGTACAACACAAATCTAAATTTCCTCTGAATAATCAAGACCAATCAGTGCTACTCCAAATACTGAGACACAAGTGCACCTTACGGTGACTTGATTAACTTTGAGAAACAGCATCCAAAATACAGTTCTCTACTTGCAACATCTATGCCCAAGACTTGCATAAAAAAAACCCCTCTGGAAGCAATTAAAAATGAGAAGTAAAATAATCCCATATGCAAGCACACATCATGTACAGCCCTAAACTACCAAGTAGGAGGGAAACTCTGGTTTGCACAGAGCCGATGCAAAAAAAAAAAAAAAAAAAAAATTAATGCATGTCAGCAGATCTGGAAACAAAGCACTCCGTTCTTACCCGATGACTTAGCCCAGGAAGGTGGGTTTTCTTCAGGAGTTCCAAAGATGCTGGATGCCATTTTGTTCCTTCGCACAGGTTGTTCTTTTGGTTCATCAAAACCCAAGGAAAAGTTGGACCCACCGCCAGGAGGACGCAGCACTCTGCAGAGAAAGTCAGCTTTACAACCTTGCACGTACCATTACCATGCCGCACTCCAACATATAAAACTATATAAGACTAATAAGCCAAGAGATCATCGCTGGCTCTTGTCATGGGCAGTCACACAGGCTAAATTCCACCCAAACAGACTCCATTATCCATTGGCTTTTAACAAATGACACAGACCATCACGTCTTCAGTGCGTAAGCTGAACTGTAAAGGTAAGCTGGCTGCCAGCATTCAATCCAGGCGCTGGATCTCCACTACTCTTCTCTTCAGTGACACTTACAAAAATAAAATACTCCGGCACTCTACTTGTGCCCTTGCTTCATTCATTCGGTGTCAACAAGACCTGCTGCTACCAGTCTTTGGTCTGAGCCAATTAAATTAAAAAAAAAAAAGTATGCCGGCATGTCAAAAATCAAGCTTTTTAAAAGAGAACCCCGTGAAGGCTAACATTAACCTTCAAACTGTCAGCACAGCAAAGACTGAAGTTTGGCATATGAGCCAAAGTATTGGTTGCACCACCGATGACTGGGGGCTGCAGCCTTTACCTAGATTTGTTTCATTTTAAACCCCCCCCAAGTCCGCAGCATGCTACTGGACTAGACTTAAAAGGGGCATTTAAACAGTTTTAAGTTAGGCTATTATTAGGAGAGACACGTGTACAAAGCTCCGGATCTATAACCTAAATCTAACAACCTTCCATTAGACAGACACAAAAAGAAGCCTGGTCAATACTTCACAAGCTAGATTGTGGTCTGCTTTCCAACTTGCAGAAATCAACCAGAATTAACAGCAGCAGCAAAATGAATCTTTACATGTAAATTCCTTTATCTTATTTTCTTAAGCATGACATCTTTTCAAAGGCAACGTATTAGCTGGAGAAGCCAGACAAAAGCCAGGAGAACAAAAATGTGTCAGGCCGTATGACAACTGTCACAACCCCCAGAGAGATGCAAGTCCACCAACAGAACTGGGCTTTTAAGATATCCAGGGCTCTGAAATGGAGACCAGAACAAGATAGGGATGGTGCACGCTTCCTCTTCTTTACAAATCATTTAATCAACTTAAAACTTTGCAACCGAAAACAGTACGCAGCTTGTTAACGCACCAAGCCTAGGAATTCAACACAAAGAACGTGTCTGATTCTACAATGTCATCACCATTGGTAAGAGCATTAAGATCTTTTGAGATTTTGTGCCTATGACATTTCAGACGCAACACAAAAATGCTTCTCCAGCCTACCGAGCTCAAACACGACAACGGCATGAAAAACTCACAAAGGGACACGGCATGGATATTTGGTGTTACTTCAACAGCAAACTACTTTTCCTTACAAAATTCTTCTCCAAAGTTCTAATCACTAATGCTCAGCTGCTGATGGGAGGATCCCAGGAGATTGTAGTATGTTTTAAGAATCCAAGAACACTTCCGACATGCTTTGTCTCCTTTCTGAATTAAAAGATATCATTGAATCACTCCCTCATCCTTTTTTCTCCAGAGAAAACGCCCCCGTATAAAAGATTTATTTTCTTAGTTACATCTGTTGCAGTTATTAATTTGAAGGCCCCCCTGCCCAAAGGAGGGCTTGTTCCCACATCTCACATCACCTTTATTTTAGCAGAGCAGTGAAACCAGCACTCTCTTAACGGCACAACAGTTTCCACTGCCAGTCTTAATGAAATTAACAGGAGAGACAACTGGAAGGCAGGCAAGCCGTCACCCGAACTGTTAAAAGGAATAATCCCACTTGCCAGACCGGGTTAAAAGCTGACAGGTTTTTCGTGAAGCCTCTCTCCGCCAGGCGATGGGCTCTGATGCACGTTACGGCGTTTAACTTCGCTCGACACCCGGCGATGTGAGCGCACCCGCCGGGCAGCGCCCCTGGGAATGGGGGGGGATGGGGGGGGGGGGGGGCGGCGGCTCTTCCTGGCTTTGCCAACGCGCCCCACAAGGCGGGGTGCGGGCAGGGAGCCCCCGCTCCGCCAGGGCACAGCCTGCCCGAGAAACCCCCCGACCCCGCAGCCAGCCCTGCTCCCGCACAGCCGCGGGTGCCCCAGCGCCGCGCGTCCCCCGCCGAACCGGAGCTCTCTTTGTTCCCAGACCGGCGGCGGCGGCAGCTTCCCCCCGCCCTCCCCCCCCCCCCCCCCCCCCCCCAGCCCCCTGGAAGCAGCTCCGCGGCGCGGCCGCCGCTGGGCAGGGCCCGGGCCGAACCGGGGGCAGCACGGGAGGGAGCCGGGGGGCCGCGACCCCGGCCGCTGAGCGCAAACAATGGAGCCGCCCGGCCCCACCCAGAAGGCGGCAGCCCGGGGCCGCTCCGCCAGGCCGCGGGGCAAGGCCGGCTCCGCCACCGCGGGGCCGGGGCGGGGGCGGCCGGGGGAGGGGGGTGCAGGGGTGCGGGCCCCCCCGCCCCCGCATTGTGGCTGCGCGGCCGCGCAGCGAGGCGGGGAGTCGCCTCCCCTCTTTGTTAGCGAGGCAGGGACGCACACGCGCACCCCGGGGGGGGTCTCGCCAGCTCCCACCCCCATTCCCCCGGGCAGCTGCGGCAGGGTACGGCCACAGCCACCCCCCACCCCCGGTGGGAGCGCGGCGGGTTCGCCTCCCCGCTGTCCCCGGGTGGGTGCGGCCGCCGCCCGCCGGCAAACGGCACCCACCGAGCTCCGACCCGGCCGGCGCCCGCCATCCCCCAGAGCCGCTGCGGGCAGCCCCGGCCGCGCCCCCAGGCCCCGAGGCGGAGGCAGAAGGGGCGGCCCCGCCGCGGGCACCCTCAGCCCCACCGTCCTGACGGTCCCAAGGGCCCCCCGGCGGACCTGGAGCTGTTCCTGCCACTGGGGTCCATGCCCGAAAAGGTGGTCGTGGTGGTCATGGCGGCAGGGATGGAGGAGATGGGCGCAGGGGAAAGGGCTCCGTGGAGAGGCCAGCGGGGAGCGACAGTCCCGGCAACGGAGCACCCGCCCCCTGCCTACCCCTGCTGCTGCCGGTGACAACTGCAGCCACCGCCCGCACCGGCCGCGCCTTTTATACCCACGTCGGGGTCCGCCCCTCGGCGGCCTTCTCATAGGACGGTTCAAAACCAATCCCGAGCTTCTATTCGACGGCGCCCTGCCACTCTACGTTTGGGCCCGCCTCATTGTCTATGCTGAGGCGCCTGGCCCGATCCGTAAAAGCTCATTGGCGAAGCAATACGTCTGCTCTACGCCGATTGGCTGCGCCTGGGCGGTGGCACCCTTTGTGGCTGATTAGCGGGCGGCCTGTCGCTCACACCAGGTGCGCTGCCATTGGCTCAGCCGTACATGAGGCGAGACAAAAGTCCCCGGCGTCTCCCTTGTGGCCGAGGCGCCCGGGAGGGGCGGCCGCGCTGCTGGGGAGCTCGGGCGGGGGACAGAGCCCCGCCGCCCCCTCCCCCAGCGCCCCCCTTCCGCCCTGCCTGTCCCCAAAGCCACCCCGAAGGACATCACCTCGAGTACCATCAGGCCACCGACGCCCACCCCAGGCACACGGCTCAGCCGAGCTCTGCTCCCTCAGGCTATGCTGGGGGTAGTGTGGCCTGGCCCAGCCTGGGGGCCGCCTCAGAGCACCTCCTGGTGCAACTCCCCATCGTGGTGCAACTCCAAAACACGTGGATGAACAACACAGAGGCCGTCCAGGTGCTGAAGGTGTTCGCACAAGGCTGCTGTGGTGTTAGAGGCTGGCTCCAACAAGGGTAGAGACAGCCAGCGGCCTGCAGAGACGCACGGGGCTGGCGTGAAGTGCTGTCACCTCAAAAAACATGGCAGAATAACATAATTAACAGTATCGGAGGATGTTGAAGCAGTGGATTTTTCCATGACAACTGTGCGAGTCCCAGAACGTCTATGGCAGGTGGAGTACAAAGCCCAGCAACACTGCTCACCTGGCTTCAAAGCATGAGCCTGCACGCTTCTGCCGTTCATCTTCCACCGACTGCCAGCACAAAACTCACATTACCAGATGCTGGCTGTTGACCTGTCACATTCATCTTTGATGTGGTGACTGGGACCTCCGTCAACTCCCTGCAACTTCCAGACACACAGATGCCTCCCTGATCACCGCCAACTTTTACTCCAAAATTAATATATCAGGCCCTCCTACTGCAAATGGTATTTGAATTAGTATTTGCATAAAACAAGTAGAAAGGGGAATGAAAACCCCATGTCTGTTTTATCCATCCCTCCCAGTCTGCACTAATAACAGCACTTAGGACCCCCAAAACACTTTTCCATAGAAAATAAAGGTTTTTGGTCTGGAAAATACAAGCTTTGTTTGTGCTACTTTACTTCATGTGTACATGAGGTGTCAAGTGTCCAAATTAGCACCAGCCTCAGTATCAACACAGCTCAGGAAAGAGGTGGACTGCTAAAAATACACAAACAGGACAATAGTATTTTAGTTTTTCTGATCTAGGATCTTTTATAAAAAAATCTTATTTAAAAAAAATAAAGCCCCAACCACTATTCAGGTCCCCAGGGAACTGTGTTGCCATCACATCATTCTAGAGGTAAATTAAAGGGAAACTTTAAGTAACATGACACAGTTGTTTTAATTCTATTATCCCTTAGGCTTGGGCATTAAGAAGTCAAATGATACCTACTTGCATACAGGTAAGCATCTGCTCACTCAGGAACTTGCAAAGCACTTTGTCATCCAAATGCTTTTTATTCAAACCCACAGGATTTGACTCTTAAATTTGTACCCCTGAGACATATGGAGCCATTTTTTAAAGTCAGGATGAAGAAAAACCTGTTCCCTCTGACAAAGCTAGTTTTAACGCACAGCTTTAAAGTTCTAAACGTCCAGTATTTCCAAGGGACTCCACTGATCTCTTGGACAGTCCTGACTGCAGGATAGTCTTTAAATAAAAGCTGCTTTGCCAATTATTTACCCATAACAAGATGAAGGGATTTATGAAGATAGCTACAGAAACTGAGCTTACGATCCTTCTTGGATAATGACATCCGACCAGAACAATTCTCAGCAGCTGTTTGAAAAACTCAGACACCAAACAATTCCACCTGTTGTTGAAATTCAACCGGCAATGAATGCAAAAAGCATCTGGAAGTCTGAACAAGACTCCAGGAAATGCAAGGCTTAGGCAAGAGGAGATACCATTGGTTTGAGAAAAGCCTCAGCTTGGTCATCCTCCCATGACCAAGGGTTTCTTCTGCATGCCAGTCTCTGCTACTTACACAGTCACAAAAAGCATTCTTTATTGCAAGCACATCATACAAAAAAAAAAAAAAAAAAAAAAATGTTTTGACTCAGACTTCTGCCCCCAACTCTTGACAGCTAAAGGTAAAAAGTAAGCACCATGTAATAATTGAAGGTAAAAAGTAAGCATGAGCTAATAAATAATCCCTGTTACAGCTGGATTTGCAGCTGTCAAAGACCTTGCATGGCAGAAGTTCAGTGGAAGGCTGATGTCCTACAGGTTCAATGGTTTGTCCTACCGAGCAGATGCTGTAGTCAGTAAGAGTTGCGAAAGCTGCTCTGGCGCCTCTCTATATCTTCAGGTGAAGTTCGTAACAGTAAGTTGCTGTTTGGGAAAGAAGCTTGAATCACAGCATCCAGACTCCTCTCAAAGCTGCCGAGATGTAGTTCTGAACAACATAAAAAGCCAATTCGTGCTGCTGTTCTTGCCTGGACATCCAGCATTACAAAGTCTGGCAGTTTATTCCAAAGCATTGTTCCTTAACGGAAAAAAAGACAAACATCACTGGAAGGGGAAGTCAAGTCCTCAAAGAGCTCCTTTCATTCCGCTTTTGCCTCATCCAAGTTCGCTTAAACTGTAAGTTTTCTTAGTCAAGTGATCCTTCAAGACCCCTTGCAGGGCATCAGATGTGCTTTAATGAGATCTATGGACTGGATGCTGAAAGGTGGCGGGGTGGGGGGGGGGGATCTAAGCCACCAAAACCAGCACAAAATTCATCATAAATGCGTTCATGTCCCCCTCTGGAGAATATTCCTTTCCTAAGGGGTAACAACTTATTTTACTGTTTATTTGGGCTTCTGCAGTATTAGTCTTTTCCCAGCACTCCAGTGTCATCCTCATATCAGTATTAACTGTTAAACTGTACAGCTCTTCCCATAGGCCCCACTCCCACTGCTGCTCCTCAAACTCATGCACTTCAGCGCTTTCTGCAGCGCCCCACTGACCCTCATCACCTCTAGGATCTCCGCTGACAGCGAGCTGCTTCTTTCCGAGCGCCACCAGCCCTGTCTCACCCCCGCTGCATAACCTGAAATTCTTCAGCAACAGGGAAAAAACTCTTCCTGTCACAGACCCAAACCACTTCATAAACACCACCTGGGACTCCCAGCATCTCCACATCAAGAGTAAGACCATTAGTCCCATGCTACTAGTGCAGAAACCAGGAAACCTCTGTAATTAAGCACCTTGAAGGCCAACCAAAAACTGAGAACAGGGACCAAAATCCAGTCCTCCATCTCCTATTCATTCTCATCCTAACCACCAGGAAGAAGTGCAGTACTACCAGTTCATTCTGACACTAAGTACAAAAAAGCAAGCTAAGTTCAAGGATTAAATTATTTACTATCAGAACACATTCAGTTTAGCAACTGCTTAACAGCCAGAACGAACAAACCTTAATAATCCAGAGAATGAAATGTATTAGTTACAGTGGTAACATAATTAAGAATAATTCAAGTTATTTAAATGCTTTTAGGTTGTCTTTTAGTATTCCACAACAGTCTGTCACACCAGCTGATACAAGTGTACCGAGAAGAGGCCGCAACCTTAAAACCCTAACAAAAATCCTTCCATTTATTGTTCACTTTCAATTTCATAGATGATGATTAAGGAAGCATCCACTTCCTCATTTTTAGCTTTGAAAACAAATTGCTGTTCCTTAGAAATTCAGTTCTTTCCAACTTGCCGAAGCATAAAAAGTATTCTTTGAGCCAGCCACATTATGCCTTTTCATTAATGTTGCAGTAACAGTCACAATAGAACCAGCATCCAACAGATAAACAGCAGCACTTGCATTACACTGACTCGGAAGTAATGAAGCGCAGGTACTAAAAAGGAATATTCTTGCAAGAAAAAATAATCTCGCTTTGACCATAACCTTTGCAGAGATGCTGTATCCGTTTTAATATTGCAGTTATCTCGAAGCAGCAATTATCTTGGCGCTACTTCAGGGATTTTTCTTTTGTTAAGAACACCTCCATATGCCAGCATTAAGAATCTCATATTACCACCTGGGAGTATTCCCTTACACTCCAGGCAGCATAGCATATTCTGTTTCAGAGCAGCCTTGCACTCCCAGCACCCCTTTTGAACCAGCAGCTCAGGCCACTTAGTATCGATCCTCACCAGAGCCCTATTAAACAGGCATTATCCCCTCCGCGCAGCTGAACTAAGGCACCTATTTCCACCTGTTAACCAAGGGTCCCACCACAATGAGCTGGGCTTTCAATCTGTCATTATTCTCACCCCCCCCTCCCCGCCCCCCAGTAAAAATGCCTTACTTTAGGTGCCTGAAACAATTAATTTCGGTTGCATCTTTTGAAATAACTGGTAGTGTCCAATTCACAACAGAACTGAACCTCTCTGAAGGACTAAAGACCCAGCATATGCGAAAGGCAAGGTCTTCTCATCCACAAGAACTTGCCAGAGTATCGTATCCAACTATGACTTACTCCCCTTTTTCATTTAAATAAACATCAGAGGTATATTTAGCTAATATCACTTTAGATTATTTGAAAATTGTGGATAATAATATAATTTGCCCAGGCTTTTGAAAGATCCCAGCTGTTTAATAAACACAAAAAACTCGCCTCCTGCCTAGCGTGACCTCTTTGCCCAGCTTTCCTGTATTCTCTGACACATGGAGATTTAGTAGCCCATTAAGCCAGCAGCCTGAACATGAGAACTGTTACATATCAAGCCAGGCCAAACAGCTAGAGCAAACTACAAATAATTTGATCCAAATTGTCTATATCCCTGTACTTCATACCACTTCCGAACCATCAACCCTAGCAGCACCTTTCTTAGTGCAGAGGTAGTCACAGTAAAACCACACAGGTCCCAGCAAACAGGAATCAACACGTAAATTCTTTAGCAACAGAGGAGCAGGACTGACAAACAACCACTTCTGTCATAAGGAGAATTTGCAAGACTAGTTCCAAAACAATTGTTTTTAAAAAACAGGTTAGTATTTCTGCATTGCTGCGTACATAAATACGTATCAGAATGTGCCAGCCCGCTTCAGTTCGCTGGGCTAATGGAAAGTAAACGTTTTGAGGCTCTTGAGGAACTAAGTCACTTAAGTTCTTTAAGACAGTTTCTTGATTTTTATCTAATCAACAAAACACCTCTCAGAAAAGACTATTTTAGCAGTTTTTGACTGCACTCACCACCTTATATAAACACCATTCAGCACTGTTAGAGGAATTATTTTGGAAATACGAGGACCAAACTTGGAATTCTGCATGTAAGTTCATGACAGATGAAGTACCACTCTACCAATTCAGGAAATTAAAACCTTGTTTTTGAAAGCATGTTGTTCAGTACCTGTCACTTGACTTACATGGCCTCAGGAAAGAAAAAAAAAAAAAAAAGTAGACAAGATACAACAGGGAGTTTTGAGCCCCATAGTCTTAACCTGGGCTGAAAAAAAACCCTTTCTATTTTCTTCAGAAAGTAAAGCAGGTCCAAACATCTTTTTTGGCCTAACAAGATAAAGACAGCTTTCTCCTGGGAAAAGTCTTGGCATGACATCAAGCTGAAAGAATTTTATACACTGTTATTGGAAGTCTAGCCAGGTTAAAAGCCAGATAATCTAAAGCCAGAGCAATGTATTCCATGTCTAACTTTTGAGAAATGTTGAAATATAACCCCCCCCGGCCCCAAAGTTTTTTCCAGGCCTCTGAGAGTTTGGATATGAAACCATTTGTTCACAAGAGGGAATTCCAACCTTGCAATATACCACAGAAGTCTACAAAATACGTACCAGAATAAGGAATAATCTTCTTAGCAGTAGAACTTCCTAGAATTAAAACAGTAACATACAGTAGAGGTACATTCTTCAGCTACACAGTCAAAAGTAACTGCAAAAACAGACGCTATTTTTCTTCTGTCTCTGCTAGATGTAATTAATGAAAAACCAGATGTGTTAAAATCGTGACAGAAACGAAACAGATCATTTTCCATCAGCTAAATGCACAGACCCATCATTTTGCCACAAAGTTAAAGAATTTCCAGATCCAGGAGGCACAGGCCTAGCATGTAGTAATCACATCTTCAATTAACTATTACAAAACCTACCACCAAAAAGTGAGCTCTGCTAAAAGACCATTAACTTACTGCAAACACCACAGAACTAATTAGAACGTTCCTAGGACATCCGAGGATGCTTTGGGGCTGTTGAGCAAACAGGTATACAATTTTTCATGAACGTCAATCACCAATGTCACCGCAACCTCTGAACTTCCCCATGACAAAACTCAGTGACAGCAGCCTTGTGGAAAAAAACCATCATTGTCACTAGCTCCCTTCAGCACTTCAAGCCTCTTCCCCTTTCAAGCAGGAACACAAAGGTAAAGCAGAGCTTGGAATTACACCACCATAGCTAAATACACCCAAAACCAGAACTCAAGTTTTTATTTTTGCTTTACATTTCCAAGCATCTCCCATATGATACCATGGTAAACTGAAGGGTTAATGAAATTCTTTGCTCTTCTTAACATGGCGTTTACATCAAAAAGCATTAAAATACAATTCTAAATAAGCTACTGTAACAACGATACTGATGCTTCTATTGGAGACTGACAAAAAGTGCTCAACCCAAAGGCATTAGTAACTAGTCCAGTATTTTGCAGTTTGCCTAATCAAACATTTTTGGCTTAAAAGAACATACACACACACAAAAAAAAAAAAAAAATCAGAAGAGAATACTGACTCCTATTTCCAGTTCAACTACTGACTGAGAGGTCTCAAGGAAGCCTTTCATTTTCCAACAGTCTTCTGACTGTAAAAGAGAGATTATGCTTACTTACCGCAGAGAAAGCTGAGAACTGAGAAGCATAAAGTGCTGCAGAGAAAGAAATACAAGTACTGAGTACTATTACTCCACAGAAAAATAAAGAAAACTGGTTATTTTAAACAAGAAGTTTATTTAAACAACAAGACGCTTTACTTGAAGGGAAAACTATCTAGGATCTTTTTTTTTTTTTTTTTAAGAGTAATTTACCCCTACTTAGACAGAGATTGCTCTACATGTAACAGCTACGTACAAAAAAGTTATAAAATTGTCCTTGGTTTTACAATGATAAAAGAAAAAACATTGAAATTATCCAATCAAACAAGGTATGCAAGGTTTTTGTTTTTAAACAGTGAGAGCAAAATAACTTACTGGAATATAAAGATAAAAGTAGAAGGAGCATGCCACTAACGGAGAAAGGGGCATTTTCACAGAACCAGTTTGTTTTCCCACCCCATCTCCATTAAATGTTGATCAAAACATACCATTGGCCATTTAGTTAAAAAAAATATGCATTATGTCTGTGCACATACACCAGTTACTTTATGTACAATAGAAGGAATAGGAAAAAAAAAATCAGAGAGAGGAGAGAGAAAACTATACTGCAGTAGTCAGGATGTGGCTGAACCAAGTCTCATTTTTCTAATTGTGAATGTGACGCCTGTGGGAGCACAGTTCTGGAGCGGAAAGTAGCAGGTTCTTTTTTGTGTGTGTTTTTTTTTTTTTAGTAAACTCCTCCTGTTTGCTGCTGGAACACATCAATTGTATCTTCATCCTCCATTTCCAACTATAGTAGAAAAGAAAGAAAAAAGGCTTTCAACTCTTCTCAGGTATCTACTACAGGCTGGGTTGTTCTTAAGTTTCCTATCTTCATGTTTACTTTTTATGCAACTTAACCAGACCTGCTCCCTCCACCATCATCATCACTTTGTACATTTAACCTACTTCACCGTAACTCAAAAGCAAAGAAATTGCATGGAAAAACAAATGCCAGTTGGTAACTGTTGTCCTAGAATGAATTCTAGTGTGTAACTTCAGGGTGCATTGTATGACTCCTATGGAAAACATCAGCATTCATAATATTTTTATTCTGTTGCCTACTTTGCAACTGCATCTTCTTTCTCCTATTTACTTCCTCAGTTTACTTTAGAATACTGCCACAATTCCACTTTGCTGCTGTTGTTCAAACGTGCAAAAGGCTTCAGCTACAGCACTAAAGAAAGCAGACTGTAATTAAGGCCCCTTGCCCAACCAGGCAATAAAACCAAGCATCAGCAAGCACAAAAACATTAAAAATACTTTACATGTTCAACTATGTAACAAACCACCACTGACAAACAGCAATACTTCCTTAATACAATTCTCTTTTTTCAGCATAATTTTTACAGTTGATATTCCTGAAATGTAACTAATATAAGTTATATTTCTAAACAGTCTCAGTTTCTGCTCCAGGAAATCAAACTGGTCTATGGCATTTGCCACAGCTATAAATAGACTGATCCTTAGCTACAGTATAACACGGATGGAGAGAAAAGCACCCTGTTGCCTCAATTATCAGTACTCCAAGTTAAAAAGTTGCATAGATTGTGGCCCTAAGAGGCAGGTTCTTTGGAGCAACTGCTTAGAAAACAGATCTACCATAAACCTTCTGAAAACAGGAGGCCCTTACTCTATATAACAAGTGGTTCCGAAAAACATATAAACCTGTATCACTTGGAAAGGATGATTACATGCAGCTACTTGGAGCAGTACAGAAGAATACTCCAAGAGTCACAGTGAACAATTCTGTTCTTGGCATGACCCTCGTTTTAACCAATTAAGACAACCTGAACTTCACAGTATTTATTTATTTTTGTGTTGCTGAACAGGGCTTCAAATTACAAATGATAGAAAATAACTTTCATATTACAAATACGAGTTTGCAAACAGGATCACTGATAAAATCCTGCAAGCTTTTATATATGTAACTAAAAAAGCTATTATTTCAGGAAAAACTCAATTCTTAACTTACAGATTCTTATCTCAGAACTCTGACTCAATGAACTGACAGCTTTATAAGACACCATTCTGTACACTGTAATTAATTTTCTTCTTTTATTACTACAGTGATACAGACTTATTCACAACACTCAAGAAGTCTTAGATTCCATTTCTAATAATTCTAAACTAGTTATACCAAACTAACGGTAAAAAAAGATCAAGTTCTATCAATAATATATACAATTACACAAGTATTTTATACGAAACAGAAGCACCAACTCCCACAGCAAATTTTAAATACAGTTCTTTAGTCTTGCTTCTGTTGTTTACCTGTGCAGGTGTGTCTGTTTCATTAATTGGTTGCCCATCGAACCGGAATCTGATTTGCCTCATTGACAACCCCTGCACAAAGAGAAGTAACACAACGGACAGTTAAGTCTGGTGTAAAAGTACTCACTAGTTTTCTCTCAAACTTGTCACTGGAATTGCAGCATGATCATTAAAAGCCACCATTCATAATACAAGATATAGTTTTCATTCTCCCCTCATGCACTCATTTTAAGGCGTTTCACTACAAATCTGTTTTATATTAAAAATTGCATTGTGTAACTAAGAGAAGCAACAGTGCCCCCACTGACTGTAAGTTAAAATAAAGCAATTTCTAGTACACAAGCCTCACCCCAATGGCCAAGACTTTTATCGTGCTTCTTAATAATTAATTTAAAAACTAGATGCAATACTTTGGGTAACAAATGTCAAACAGTAATATTCAATACTCCTTTTTGATCTTCCCAAAAAGCAAAGGTATTCTAAAACATTTTTTCCAGAGATTAAACCACCATCCATTAGAGTGCAGCAGCAAAGCGTAGGCAACGGTAACTTTTGTGCTTCAATTCCCATTAACAAGAAACCAACGCATCAAAGTTTTTCCATGCACAGCTAGAACTTTAAAAAAATCTTTTACTTCCAGAAACTTCTGAATAGTATTTCAAACTAGCATTTCTACCACAGAATAGTAATTCTGCTGACCTCCTCCATCCTCAGAAGACTACTCATTCTTGCTTGAGCCAACAGATTCAAAAACTTAAGAGCAACAATCCTTTCTACTAATAAACTTCAAACTCACAAGTTAGTTTTCAAAAGGTACTCTACAGTACACTACATTCTGCAAAGGAAGATGAAGTTTGAGGATACCATCAGAACCAAGAACCCTGGTATCTACTTCTTTCCTAGTTCCATCAACTCTCTCTACAGAGTATCTAAAAAAATACAAGTCTAGTTAATTTTGAAGTACTTCCAATGGATTGCTTGGTGCTGCCTTGGCACCTCTGCATTAGAAAAGCAGCCTCCATTTAGCCATGCAAGATCAGGTGTAACACACAGAAGAAAACAATGTAGCAATTATTATCAAGAGGTTAATTTGTCAGGAAAAACGCGTAATAAAGACCATGAGTAAACTTTTTTTGGTAAGACTTCAGTCATGCTAGAGAAGACATTTTGCTGTGAACTATGAAGATTCTGCAGTGTTCCCTCAGAACATCTCGTTTAAGAAAATCACGTGGCTAAGTGTCATGGCAGCAACACATTTTTGCACAGCAACATTTGGTTTGAGCAGTTTTCTTTGACATTGTGTTTCTTAAAATATCTGTTTCCTATTCCAAAAGTGGTCATTTTTTGCAGGTTCCTGACAACTTTATGAGCTGAATAAATGCTTGCTGAAAACATGGTGAAGAACTGTACCTTGGTGAGATTAGTATCCGCTAAAAACCAAGTATGTTCCATGGATGATTCCCCGCCCCGCCCCCAATAATTGCAAATAGTCTTGATCTTCTAAATGTATCATTCAAGGTTTAGTTACTTTCATTTTAGGTCCACTACACGCAATACATCATTTTTCATTCTTTAAAGCTGCTAGACTCTCTACTATACCCCAGCTTCCACCTCTCCAAAATTAAATCTGAGGTCCACAGTTTAAGATTGGGTATGCCTAGTTAGGAACACCAACAAAATCTAACTTTAGAGACACACAGAACAAATGCTTTTAAACGAAGTTGGAGAAGTAAGCACCTAAGAAATTAAATGTAAAGACGAGTCCATCTCCACAAAAATATCCTTTGGATACATAGTAGCTTAAAACCAGGATCAGAAAAAATGCCTCCCATTCTAAAAATTTATTCTTCTTTTCCCTCCAATTAACACTTGGGCTTTTTGCTGGCTTTTGTTGCTTTTTTTTTTAATAGTAGAAATTTAGGTGAAAATTTTTGGAATCATACTTTTGTTTCCAAGCAACTGAACTATAAATGGTACTTCTAAAATCATCTTTCCCAGGACTTTACAGATAATTAACCAACCTTCAAACTCCCCAAAAGATGTAACTCACTTTATGTTTGGAAAAAGCAATACACAGTGATTTGTATAATGTCACAAGAGTTTGTAGGAAAAATGATCTCACAGCTTGAAACATTCCCTAATTTATCCCCAGAACACCCATGCAAGAACGTATTCACACATTCATTAAGACCTTATTTTCCCTGTCTTTATTCGTATCACTACCTATTGTGGCAAAGGGTAAACCAAAAAGGTTTTACCACTCTATATCTGATTTAGAGTTAATTTTCCTTGGTTCCAAAATAGTTACCTCAATATTTTATACTTAATTTATTGTAGTCAGTGGTATCGCTGAATATTTGTTAAAGAAAAAATAAAACCAATCTTCCTCACCAAACATTTTTGTAGAGATGGAACTTTTTAAAAGCAGTTATGAAAAAAAAAAAAAAACAACAAACCAATCACAGACAGCAGAGACAACATTTTCCTGATCAAAAGCCTCAAAAGAAAGTGTAAGATAGCTCTACACTTACAGAGGTGTTTTTGAAGCTTGCAATAGCTGCCTGCAACCTAGTAGGTTTGCTGCAGTTGCCACTACACCAGCAAAATACATTTAATTTTTCTTTTTGTCCCTCAGAGGATTAATTTGACAACCAGGCCACAAGAGAAAAAACAAGACTCATCATTCAAAGTACAAGCACCTTCTCAAGCTAGACATTAGACACGTTTAAACCCTGAAATACTCATTGATATTCTCTCACCTCAATGCAGTAATACTAAGCTAGTAAATGAGAAGTATGACCAGACCAAGAAGTTTACTCAAGAGTTATAAAAATACCTCTGATTATCACTCAGCTCTCTATCCTAAGTTCATACCGTAGGTTCCTAACCCACCCTTTCCATACTGGTATTTTCGAGCAGTAGAGTTAACAGCCTATACCTATGACACAGACTTCACAAAGATAACAACACATCTTTTTTTTTTTACCCGTTTCCTGTCACAACCCTGTCAGTCCACTCTGGAACAGAACAATGCACTCTCCACAACACAATCAGTTTTTGTTAAGTCTCTATCATCTTGCATATTTACATAGTTTTAAAACTTTACTGTCTTAATCTATCTCTACGGAGATCACCTCTCCCCCAGACACCGGTTCTCCTGATGATCATACAAGAACCATACCTGTCGTTCACAATAGGCTTTCATTAGTTTACTAAGTGGTGTATGCCTCTTAATCTTAAACTGCACCACAGACCCATCTTGCCCTGCCACCTTCAGATTAATGTGATCATTGTTTTCAGTCTTCACTCCTTCCTGTTGAGGAAATAAAAAGAAAAAAAAGCAACACTTTTCAAAAAGGTATGAAACAGTAAGTTAACACTTTACTGAAGTGCAACAGGTCATCAAAAAGGAGGAGATGGAGCACAGCAGTTTACCAGTTTGAAACTCTGAATTAAGAAACAGAGGTCGATACTTTTTATTTGAAAATAAACTCCACACACATTAAAAAAAAACAAAAAAACCACAACCAATACAACCCAAACCCTACTAATATTAGTTGTCAATCCTGAGATTGGTTAACATGCGAAGTAGCAACGAAGAGTTACTAGGCCAACTGTTTTACAATAAATTTAAAAAAAAAGAAAAGTTATTTCTATCAAGGGCAGGATAATAATGAACACTACTGTTCCAAATCAAAGGAATAAAGTTATTTACTTTACAACTCTAACCTCAGCCACTAGCAAGTCTCTATCTTACTGTACCTCAAACTTTTTCATATTAGTGGAGGTACTTATGAAGAAAACTTCAAGCTATTTTAAAGGACTGCATTTGAAAAGGTGACGAAACCTGAAAAGAACCAAGCTTTCTCTTTCAGAAAACGTTTTAAGAAAAAAACGCTCTTCAATAAGCAGTCCAATCCTCTCTCTTCCATTAAGAGCCACATGCAGCGATTGCAGAGACCCAAGTTTCAACTGCACAGCTGTTCCGATCCAGAGTGTCACGGCAGGGGCAGAGATGATCCAGCGCCACCCAGCCCCTGGGCAGCGCCTGCCCCCGAGGTGCTCAGCTGCGGTTTCAGCTTTGTGTCCCTCAGCAGAGGCGGCCCGGGCCGGGCTGCGGGTCCCCGCCATGTGACAGATCCCTGCACGCCGCGCTCCAGCACACCGGCCCGCCCGTTCTGGCGCCTTCAGAGTTTAAAAAGGGCGGGGGGGGGGGGGGGGGGGGAGGGGGGGGGCGAGAAGAAGGGGGGGAAAGGCAAGGCAGCAGCGCGGCGTTCGCTGGCTGTGTGGTGGTTGGGGTTTTTTTCGCTGCGGTTGTTTTTTTAATTCCTGCTGTTGGAGAGCGCAGCCCCCCCGCCCGCAGAGCCCCCCCCCGGCGGCCCCTCCCGCGGCCAGGGCAGCACAAAAGGGGCAGGGAGCGATGCCCGCCCCGCCCGCGGCCGGGCCCAGCGCGGCGCTGCCAGCACCGCACGGAGGGGGCCGGCGGGTGCCCCGGCCCCCGGCGCGTCCCCAGCGGGGATGCTGCGCCCCAGTCCCCGCTGGCCGCGCAGGGCAGGCCGGATCCGGCCCTCGAGGAGGAGCGGGAGGAGGAAGGCAACGGCAGCAACCGCCTCCGGACCTGCCTCTCTCCCTGAGGAGGGCGGGAAGGGAGCCCGGATTCGCCCCCCTCACCCCCCCCCCCCCCCCCCTTCCCCGGGGATCCTCCGCCCGCCCCGGGAGGCTGCGGCCCCGGCCCCCCCTCCCCCGGCGGGGCGGGAAGGCGGCCGCGGCCTGGGTGCGCAGGAAAATGGCGCGCAAAGCCGGCGCGGCCCAGCCGAGGCCGTTGGGTGGCCGAGCCCGCGACCGGGGCCTCGCCGCCCGCCGACTGCGGGGCGAAGCGAGGCGGGGGGAGGGCGAGGGAGGGAGGCGGGGGGGGGGCGGGAGGGCGCCTGCCTCACCTTGGGCTTCTCGTCGGCCATGGCGAGTCAGCGATGTCCGGGCCACTCCGAGCGCCTCACAAAGGGGGGGAGGAAACGACCGAGCGCGGCGGCGGAGAGAGGAGAGAGAGAGAGAGGGGAAGGCGGGGGGGGGGGGGAAGGGAGCGCGCACGCACAGCCGCGGGGGCCGCGCCTTGCCCCCGTGCGTGCGCGCGCCCGCCCCGTCCGCCGGGCTCTCCCCCGCCCCCCCCCGCGGCGCGGCCCCCGCCGCCCATTGGGCCCCGCCGGCTGGGGACGGGGCGGGGACGGGGCGGGGCGGCGGGGGAAGGGGGGGGGGCGGGGGGGGGGAAGGGGGCGCGCGCGCGCCCCGGCCGTTACATAACGCGGCGGCGGGAGGCGGAGCGTGCGCGCGCCCCGGCCGCTGCCCGCGCTACGTGCGCGCGCCCCGCCCCGCCCCGCCGGGCGCAGCGGGCCCTGCCGTGCGGCGGGTATTGTCCTCCTCAAAATGGCCGCCGGGCCGCAGCGCCCCTCCCCGCCGCCCCGGGAGGGGGCCTCCGCCGCCTCGGCCCGACCGCCTCTGCGCCGCCGCCCCCCTCGGCACCTCTCACCCAGGGGCCCTGCTGGCCGCCCTGGCTCTCGGGCCTGCTGCGCTCGCCCCGCCGGCGCCCTGTCCTGGCGCTCCCCCGTGGGTGACCCCTCCGCCTCGCCCACTGCTTGGGCCTCCTCAGACCTGACACGTTTTTTCCCCCCTTGGTCGCGGCCCTCGCTGTTTTACGGATGATGCTGATAACGTCGGCGAGGTTTGACAGCCATCCGCCGCACTTTGAATCCCCCCACCTTCCCCCTGAGGAAGGTGAGGCGGGAGGTTGCCCCGAAATACATGTAGTGTCGGCAGAGGGATCTGGGGCCTGCCCTGCCGCTGCTGCGTCTGAAAAACATATCTTGAATGCAATCAAAACAATTGCAGTCAAGGTTTACTCATGCTTTTCAACGAGCTAAGGGCGCGTGATGCAGCACCTCAAAAACTGTAATACCTAAATAAAAGGACATACTACTAGTGATGTGATTTCTTCAAGCTCATCCCAATGGAGCGAAGGAGGAAATCCTCAGGAACTCCAGGGTTCCCACAAAAGTTTCTGGGCCTTTTCCCATCAGTGTTAGACCCGCCACCATCGTTCGTCAACAGTTTCTCTGCAGCACGTCGGTGGAAAAGAAACACCACAAAAATAACCCTTGTAGATGCTTCAGGGATGGATTTACCAGGTGGCCATTAGTCCACACCAGCTCCGCTCCATGTGGCGAATACGCTCTGGATCACAGCACAGAGGTGGCCATATGGTCATGCCACCCTTCTGCTCCTGACATGACAAAACCTGGGCCTGTGTATAAAGCACCTCCTGCACCGTTCCGGAGACATTATGAAATGGGATTTGTCCAGAACGAACTACTCAAGTAGTGAAACATCAACTGAAGAGAAACTTGAGCAAAGCACAGACTGCAGACTCGCTTTTCACTCTCGAATCTGAGCCCCCTCCTCTGCCTTTTGTCATGTTACTTCACATTCCGGTACCTCCCTTCTGAGTGCAGACACACAGGGATCTTTTTGTTATATTGCAATTGTCTGGAAACTGAAGAAGATTAACACCCACTGAGGATAGGAAGCTGAAGCCAAACTTTCAAGTGAGTCCACAGTTGAGAAAATAACACAGCCACAACCCTACCTGAGGCTGTGAAGATGGCCCACACAGCCTGCTGAGTTTCTGCTAAACACACGCAGTGAAGTCTTTTACCATGTCCTCATAGACTAGGCTCCCATATATTGTAACATTTACCCTCGGCTTCAGTACTCTAAAAGATCAAAATTCATTAAAAAATTCATAGAACCTTTTAGTTTTAGTATTTTACTCCTTCTGAAGAGTCTTTGTGAGTCAGTTCTGGAAAAGTCACAGGCACTAGAAGAGCTCAGTCTGACCCAGGAAGACAACTGAGATGCTGTTTTAAATTTTGACTGCAACTCAAACAGATAGTCCTTTGAGCCGTACTTTCCACTCCTAACTGTGTCATTTTCCTTGATTTATCATCAAAAGGCTGTTCCATTCAGTCTATCCTGCCTGCTTTCCCTGCATTTAATTACTCATGCTATTATTTTTCTATTTAAGGTACCGAGAGGCAAGAAGCACCTGTGGCTAGAGAAAACAACACACTTCTGTGCAAATCCCCCTCACACAGTCTGACAGTGTATCAGTCTCCTACAATCTCCCCTCGCCTTTAATTTTAGCTCTGAAGAGCAATGAGCAATGTCAGTTGGACCTTCTGAAGTCCATTATCACCATTAAGAAGCAGGATTATATGTGAGAACTAGGAAATAAAGCATCTTAAACCCCTGTATTCTACCTCGTACACAGCTTTTTTAAGTGAGACTGAAACCAATTTACAGAACAAAAGATGAGTGCCATTTCCCAAAGGACTGTAAGTTCTATTTTTAGAAATGATGCAACATCATAGAGGAGCGACCGCTGTGAGGAAGGGCGTCAAGACTGATGTTGCTCGTTTTATTTTGCTCTCGTCACTTCTCCCCCCACTCCCTCATCGAAGAACTCTGTGCTGCAGGTCCAGGAGGAGGATTTCTTTGGGAGGTGGGGTGAAACTGGTCAAGGCCTGAGAGTGGCGTGAAAGAAGTGAATGCAGGAGTGGCATCAAGTGAGACATACATTAAGGCCAGCATCACAAATAGCATAGATGTGCTTAAAAGGAGACAGGAAAACCACAGAATCGTCAGGGTTGGAAGAGACCTCTGGAAGTCACCTGTCCAGCCCCCTACTAAACCAAGTTCTCCTACAGCAGGTTGCACAGAATCGTGTCCAGATGGGTTGTGAGTGTCTCCAGAGAAGGAGATTCCACAGCCTCTCCGGGCAGCCTGTGCCAGTGCTCTGTCACCCTCAAAGTAAAGTTTTTCCTCAGATTCAGATGGAACTGCCTGTGTTGCAGTTTGTGCCCGTTGCCCCTTGTCCTGTCACTGGGCACCGCTGAAAAAGAGCCTGGACCCATCATCCTCTTGACACTCACCCTTAAGATATTTGTATGCATTGGTAAGATCCTCTCAGTCTTCTCCAGGCTAAACAGGCCCAGCTCTCTCAGCCGTTTCTCATCGGGGAGATGTGCCAGTCCCCCCCCATCATGTTTGTAGCGTCTGCTGGACCCTCTCCAGTATTTCTCAGTCTCTCTTGAACTGGGGAGCCCAGAACTGGACACAGCACTCCAGATGTGGCCTCACCAGGGCAGAGGGGGAGGATCACCTTCCTTGACCTGCTGGCCATGCTAGATTTTATGAGAATATGTAAGATTTCACTGCCACTGCAGAAGATGCACTCAAAAAACCTGAAGACTGTTTCGTCTGTACCACTATTGGTGTGGCCACCAATTACACAGATCCCCAATCACAGAGCAGGTTTCTACAAACCTCGTATTTGTCTGGCTTTTCTTCTTATATAGCAACAGAGGAAGCTTGTGTTATACGGGAGATTTAGTGGAGCTAATAATGAACAGAGTGCTAAAACCTGCAAAGATAACTGGCTAGACAGCAGCACTCGGAGCGAGCGGCAGGGAAGAACCCACACTGGGAACTACAAAGGATCCAGTTCTGCAGGGTCCAGGCTGCAGCAGAGGGGGGCAAAGGCAAAGCTTTTTGTCTCTCTGAGCTCCTCCTCTTCAATGCACAGAGTTGAAGGGAAGTGAATGGAGAAGCGTCACAGTGAGAATTCCAGAGAAATTCCATCTCTGGGGAAAAAAATTCCACGTGTTGTTTCCTAAAATATTTCCATGCCTTGTTTCATTGTCATACAGCAGTTTTAGAAGGAAGAAATATGATGCATCTCAATCTTGCAGAGCTCCTTTGGCTTTTCTCCACGCTCATCTGAAGAGGGTAGGGACTATGGGTGTTCAATATACGTTCCCTTTCACGCTGAGATTTTAAAATATGAGGATTTTTAAGACATTAAGACAGCTACAAGCAGAAGGAGTGTGCTATGCACATCAGCAAGCATAAGCCTACAAAAGCAACTCCAGCCCTTTCAAAACTGTGTATTACTTTGCAATTAGTTCAGTACAAGAATAGAAAGCAGTTATTTCAAGGTGTAAGCAAGCGAGTAGGGCTAAAGCTGCCTTCTCAGCCTGGACTCTGAAGGTCCGAGTGGTTTCTTCAGGCTTTGCTATTCTTTAATAGTTCAGCCCTGGGAACAGAAAATACCTTTTGCCTGGGGCACTGCCTGTTCTGTGCCTTCCCTGTTCATGATGCCAATCATTCCCTCTGTTCCCCAAGTTATGAAATAGCTTTCAAACCTCCTATTTCACAACTTAGTAACGTCCCTCCTCATCAAGCTTTGGGGTTTTTTTCGCCTTTTTTTTCTTTTTCCCCTGACTGGAAAACAGTAACAGCTGCTCTTCGTCTTTGCCTTCCCCTTCCTTGCTGGACCCAGAGCCTGTACTCCAAAGCCTTTTTGAGTCACATGAAGCTCCATGCTGACGCAGCGGTTCCCAATTCTGCTTAATTACATGGACGGGACAGGCACAGGAGCCCTTTTGCAAGGTGTGCAGGAAGGTCTCCCTTTTAGATATGTGCAGACCTCCAGCTAATGTTCAAAGGAGGACAAAGAAATGTCAAGATTTCATACTAAACCTCACCTTTCCCAAGATGATTTTCCAAGAAACCAGCAACCTTCCTTATCTGTTCAAGAGCATCAGACACTGCAAATATGAAAAGCCACTTACACTTCTAGTGAGTCAGCAAAGCAGACTGTACGTGCCAAGAGCCGGCAGGAAAGGATCAGAGTTCCTGGACCAGATTTTAGTGTCTCTTTACACAGGATAGATCCTGGAGCAGAAGAAGATGCTGTCCCACTCCTAGACTCACCACCTCAGTAATCAACACTCCTCTCTCCATGCTGATGAAGAGAAATAAGCCCAGTGGGACCGACGGGCACTCTCCAGGGTTGTCAGGCCTTGCAATATCGTTGGTAAAGGCTGATCACCTGCCTTTTGGCTGACTCTCCCTGCGGGTAGGGCTGTGGCTCCCCACAGAGTGGCCCACAGAGACAAGTGTTATGTGTGGAAAAGGATAAAAGGAAAGCAAGAGAAACACATGTGGCACAGTAAAAGAACACAGGGGCACTCCAGGCACTTGAGCATCCCTAGGAAAGCCTCAGGTGGCAAGTTCTGCTATCACAGTTGATACTCAAATGAGCTCCCGTGGAAAGAACTCCTTAGCATCACTGCATGGAAAACAAATAAGTGACTCCCATCCTTGTAACAAGGATCTCACCTGGTAGGCAAGTCTCAGATTTCCATTAAGAGAATTAGCCAGCTCTATATTAATTATGTGGTTTAGTTCATTAGTGGCTTTTAATTATGACACCCATACAAGCAGTGGGCTCTGTATTTTTCTCCAGCATAAGCCATTAGAAGTCTCCTTCTACCAGTCACAAGAAACTGATGCAGTTATAGAAGCAGCACCTTACCCTTGAAGGATGGTAGCAGAAGACCTCTTATCGCTGGGTTTTCAGACATCCAGTTTTGATTTGTATCTGGCGCCATTTTAGTAACATGTGGAAGGATATTTGGGATCTAGCCATCAGCACTAATGTGCTCAGAAGCCTGCAGCATAGAGCAGCACCATTTTATAGGACCACAGATGAATTTGACTTCATACAACAGATTTGAATACGTGCACATCCCCAAATTCCCCCAAAACACAGGACTCTTACCCACAATAAACGATAAGCTTTCTTAAAACTGGTGAGTCTTAGTTTCTCAAGCAGGTTTCTGAAGATTTATTTTAAATTCTTCTACACTGCAACAAGCTGTTCCTCCTGACTGACCTGAATAGACACCGCTTCCTTTTCTCAGCACAATTGGTGTCACAGTGTGCTCTTACCAAAGATAACTGCTGGCTTTATTTTCACTGGAAATGATGGATGCAGTAGCCAATAAAGTAAAAAAGGGCAATTTAGCAGTGGAGTGTTGCAGCATTTGTCATATGAGGACAGCAAATGATTTAAGCTATCTTGAAAAATTAATTCTTCGTGAGCTTCTTTGAAAAGCACCAGTCAGAGAGGCTGGCTTCTTCTAGCTGCAAGTTCAGTGAGATAGCATTGCTAGTATTTTTCTTTAAAAGCATATCACTGAACAAGTTTGTTCTTGAGAAGAATAGGCAAAAAGCAAGGAGTACGCAGAGATAGGAAGGAAAGCAGCAGTGTGTGGTTACTGTTTTATCACACCAAGTTATCAACAGATACTCAAGTTCAATTCCACCAGTACGTGAGCTCCGAGTTAGAAAGTTCCTATCACAGAATAGTTTGGGTTGGAAGGGACCTTAAAGATCAACTAGTTCTCACCACCTTGTCATGGACATGGATCTCTGCCACCAGCCCAGGGTGCCCCCAGCCCCGTCCAGCCTGGCCTTGAGCCCTGCCAGGGATGGGGCACCCACAGCTGCTCCGGGCAGCCCGTGCCAGCGCCTCAGCACCCTCACAGGGAAGGATTTCTTCCAATATCTAATCCAAATCTACTCTCTTTTAGTTTAAAGCCATCCCCCCTTGTCCTATCGTTATGGGCCCAGCTAAAATGCCTGTCCCCAGTTGATGAGGCAGTTCCAGCAGGCAAACCCTGCCCGGTCCCTAGTGGGTATTCACCCCCACGCTGAGCCCCACCGGGAAGAGAAGGGACAAAACTCTCAAGTGAATGCGGCACCGTCGAGCTGACACCTGCCAGCACATCTCCCCGACCGGATCTGATCGATCTGATGTTTCATTAGATCCTACGTTAGGACCCTGACTGTCCCCAGCCTGCGGGCAAGTCGCTCAAGTCATAAAGCACATAATTTGATGGCTCAGCTTTATCAGTGAGCTTGCCCCAGAGCTCCAGCAGCTCCGCTCCAGGGAACGCCACCTCCGCCGCCTGCAGGCCCGCCCGCCAGTTAATGACAGCCTGGTTATTAGCGGGCAGCCGGGTCAGGAGAGCCAACACGGACACGGCGCTGACCGACCCACCGGCTCGCCCCGCTCCTGCGGCCAGCACCGCAGCCACGGGGCAAGAGAACGATGGAGGCGGGGGGGACCCATCCTGCCGCCCCCCGCGGTCCGCGTACGGGGCTCGGGGGGGCAGCGTCGGGGTGGCCCTGCCCCACTGCCGGCGCTCGGGGCCCGGCCGGGGCCGCCGCCGCCTGACCGGGCTCCGGGGGGCCGGGCCGCGGCAGCCGCCGCCTGGCGGGGCTGGGGGTGGCCGGTGGGCGGCCCGTGTGCAGCGCCCGCGGCAGCCCCGGCCGGAGCGGAGCAGCCCCGGCCCCAGCCCCGGCCCCAGCCCCGCTCCCGCCCCGGCGGGGCCTCGGCAGCGGCGACGCTTCCGGGGCGAGCGGCCGCGCCTGCCCCGAACCGGCGGGGCCCCGCGGGCCCCTTCCCCCGCCCGGGCCCCCCGCTCGGGCCGGCGGCGCCGCGGGGAAGCGCCGGTGCGCGGCGGGGCCGGGGGCCGCGGCGGGCGGGGGCGCGGGCGGCGCAGGCAGCGGCACGGGCAGCCGCGGCGGGGCCTCCCCGGGCCGGTGGGCGGGAGCGGAGCGGTGCGGAGCGCGGCCGGCGCCATGGAGGAGCTGGATGCGGAGCCGCCGCTGATGGTGCGGGGCGGGGCGGGGCGGGCCGGGGGGGCCGGGGCGGTGCGGGCGCCTCTGACCCGCCGCTGTCCCCTCACAGGTGGTGCCGGGCGCGGACCCCGCCGCCAGGCAGCTGTGCTTCGCCTGGGGCCCCGCCGAGGTGCTGGTGTGCGAGACCCTCTTCGGCCGCAGAGGTGGGTCCCCGATCCCCGTCCCCCGGTCCCCGTCCCCCGTCCCGATCCCCGGTCCCCGATCCCCGTCCCCCACCCGGTCCCCGTCCCGTCCCCGGGCGCTGACGGGCTGTGTTGCAGGCACCGGGGAGGGAGGGCCCAGCGCCTCCCGCGTTTTCGTGGTCCGCAAGGATCAGGACATCTACATCCAGACCCTGCGGAAACTCTTCAACGAGTCGCACGGGATCTTCGTCGGGCTCCAGCGGAGCGAGGAGGAGCTGGTGGGGAAGTCGAGGAAAGCGCAGTGAGTGGGGGCGCGGGGGGGACGAGACCCCGGTGGGACCCCCCCCGCCGCTCCTGCTGCAGCCAGGCAGATGCTATTTGCTTATAGATGCCTCCAGCCGGGCACGTGCCGTGGGCCAGGCTGCTCAGAGCTGCTGTAAGCAGCAGCAGTGCCGAAAACCCGGCTGTTCTGGGCTCATTCTGGGGTAATTCTACAAACCCAGGCCCTGATCATTTCAGGAACCATGCCGACCACCCCTCTGCCAGCGTATTGCCGGCGTGTGCAGCCTTGCTGATCCCCCCTGGATTCACCCCAGCACAGGGAGCGGCTGCTGCTGCAGGGAAACGTGCGAGGCTTTAGTGGCTGACAGGCACGAGACTAAAGCTCCAACAGGTCTCTCTAACCAAAGCCTGTTTGTGTTTTGGCAGGTTGGTTCAAGTGAGTAAAAACTACCGCTCGGTGATCAGAGCCTGTATGGAGGACATGCACCAGGCAGCTTGTAAGTTTGTTCTCTTCCTGCAATAAAAGGAAACGCTGTTTGCAATTATAAAAGTAGCGTTTCAATTGTAAGTTATTGCAACTACTGTAAAATAGCACACGTAGATTTCAGGAATTATCGACTCCATTTCCATCGTTGGTTTGCATCAGTTCCAAGTTGGTTTGCAAATCCAGTGTGGTCAGAGATACTTCTTTCCACTGTGTTTGATTTTCTGGGGGCTTGCAGTCTTTTCATATCTCTGGTTGCAGCTTTATGGGAAATGTGAGTCCAAACTAACAGCTTGCTTCCCCCAGAAAGTGGGAGATTTTACTCTTCCATCCGTGCCCTGTAGCCATACCCAGATTTGCACAGGATTTATAAAAAAAAAAGTTAGAAAGTTCTACGTACAAGTTAGCTTTGCCCTGTGTGTACTCATTTAGGTCTGTTCTTGCTGAGTGCTCACATATTGTCTTTATTTAGGAGCCCAGAAAGGGCTGCGAAAGGTAAATACGTTGCTCTTTGACCTTTCTTATTCTTCCCTCAGTTTCAGCCCGGGACCCAGCCCTGCAGAGCCAGTATAGCACACAGGTAATCTGCAATCGTGTCACTAGGCACAACTGGTCGTGAATCGCGAGTTAGTAAATTCATCGAGGCCAGCACTGTGGCAATAAGGCATTTTTGATTTAACTCTGGCTTAGTATATTGGATGCAGTTCATGACCAAGAGTAAACGGGAAGAAATAGTTAGCTCCTGTATTTCTAAAACAACAAGAAGTTGCCCAGCGTCTCGGTTCACTGCCATTGCTTAAACATATATTCAGTGTTATAGGTGTGATGTTTTCTTGTTACCCTAAAGTCAGCTGCGGGCCAGTACTTGCCCATCTGAACCTTTGCCCCTCAAACGCTCAGGTTCCACTCAGCTGCATCTGAGCCTCGTAGCAGGCGGTAGGTGTTCACCGTGAACTGTCAGACACCAGAAGAGTTTTACGGGGAGAGCAGCGTGCTGACAGGAGTTCTGTCCTGTTAGCCGCAGGGACGTTGCTTCACTGGCCTTTCTTTCTGCCTTTGCTGTTTGTATTGTTAAATCTTCAGGAGTGCAAAAAAGCTGAAAATAATTTTCTGTACTCTTCAGTATTGCCTGCTGATGACAGATTGTCATTGCATTTCAGTTCACAAATAGCATCAACATTTTCTAAGCTGGATGTGTGTTGAGAAGTTGTGGCTTCTTTCCATCTCTTAATTTGTATCTGTGAAACTGCAATGTGACGTTTCTCTTGTCTGTAAGAACTGAGCTTAACTGATTGCTATGGACAGCACATGCCTTTGTGTGGTTAAAAAAACCCCAACAACTGGAATAATTAAGTCTGAAACGTGGCCCTGCTGCTTTTTTCAGGTTTCTATTCTCTCTGCAATGGAGCTGATCTGGAACCTCTGTGAGATTCTCTTTGTTGAAGCAGCTGCAGGTGAGCAGTGAAATACCTTGATGTTAGGACTGAAGGACGCTTTTTTTAATATTTATTTGTTTAAAATTTATATAGCATCCATTATGTCATATTTTATTATGTTTTAGAGAGATGAAAAGTGTCAATAAACCTTTTAATACCTCTTCTGCCTCAGTAAATTGCTGCCTTCATATTGAATTATGTCAAGCTATTAGATTTGCTTTCTACTTTTTCCCCTCATGCATACGACAGTACGATTTAAATTGTCTTTTTGACAGAAAGGTAGTGAAGAAGAGGGATATCAAAAGTTGTTGCCAATTTATTTGACTTCTAAGCAGAAACACATCTTTAAGTGTCAAATATGTTGATGCCAGCTAACATTTATGCATTCTCTGATGCAACTCCTTTAACTTTAGGGTGTCATTTTTTAAGTCAGTTTATTTACACCAGCATTTTAAAGCAGTAAACAATTTTTTTAAGGAAATTGGATTATACAAACAAATACGCTACTTGCACAGTCCCAGGATTCAGAAGAGAGATTCACAAATTGTGGATTACTTAAGCTGAAGAAAAGTTCATTACCTAGTGCCAGATTTCTTCCTCCTATGCAGTTGATAATAATGGATTGATGCTCAATTAAACAACAACATTCTATGTGTCTCTTGGCATTGCAAGATTTATGGTCTGAATCACTCGCCTTTTATTTCTTCAAGTAACTGGTAAGGGGTTTCTGCTGGACTGTGTTGCTTTCTGTCTAAAATTTGCCACGTGGAAATCTGTTAGCAGCCTGGTGCTCCCACAGCCTGGCTACTTCAGGAACTCTGTTCCTTTGCAATTGGAGTGTGGCAGGTAGAAATCCAATCAGTAAACCTCACGATTGTCAAACCATAAAGGTTAGAAGCGTGTAAGATCGCAGTCTCGGAACAAACACTTGGGAACTAACAGAATTAAATCTCTGCATAAAGCTGGCCCCCTTCTTCTTCGCCTCCTTGACTGGGTTCGACTTCATGTCTGTGATGTTGACAACATGGTCCGTGAAGTTCTGAGCAGTGAAAATCCATCGAAACACAAACTCTTCTGGAACGTGGTTAGTACAGTAACCTATAAGATTCTTAAAGAGAATTTGTGCCTATGTGTTTTGCCTTCCTCTTCCCTACTTGATGTGAGAGACTGCATCTCAGAAACTGATACCTAGGGCACTGCTGCTGTATGCTTATATAGGTTTTAAGATGAAGCCATTCTGAAGATCGTCCTACCCCTCGTTCCCTGATCCTTTCACAATCCGTAAGACTTACACTGTGTATTTGAATTAGCGGGGCCTACAGTTTAACCATTTTAACTCCACTTGCCTAAATCACAAGTTACAGTTCCCCTCTGGTACTTTTCCTGGGTATTTCGTAGCCTTGCACAGTGTGGTGCTCACAGATGTGTGGTTTTTGCAGGTGGATGTCTTTGTGCTGCAAGGCCGAATGGATGAAGCACGGCACTTGCTCTCCAAGGAAGCCAGTGCCAATCCCACGTCAGTGAACATGTACAAAATCTTGGATGACTTGATGAAGAAGATGCCTGTGCCCAGTGTATGTACAAAGTGGATTTTTTTCATGCAGTTCCATTGGGAAAAGAGAGCCACCTCTGGTGTGTCTCCTGTAACATCACAATTCGTTCACTATTAAAACGTCTCAATCTGAATCCAGTAGTAATATTGGCCCAGAAGGACCAACCATTCAGATAGAAGACTGTTAGGTGACAAGCCAACATAATTAGAAAAGTAATTTTTTTTTTTTTAGCAGGATACATGATCCAGTTGTCTGAAACAGTTCCTGTTGAGAACTGTTCTCTTGTACAGAATGGTCTCTGAAGACTTTACCAGCAGTTTCTCTCTGTTGCAGTGATTTCTTTGTGAAGGAAAAAGCAGCTGCATCCTAGTTACCTTTCACAGGCTCTCCTTTGCCTTATTTAGGTGGGTAAAGGAAGACTCTTCAAATGCAACTGTAGGACAAGGAGAAATTTGATGGCAGCCCCGTGTTTAGCTTTTTATCCTAAGTGACTGTGAGTTCAGCCCAAGAACCTGCTGTGATTTGACTTGGTGTTTTCTTTATTTTACATATTTTATCCTCTGTTCAGCTTGGCAACACCCAGACACTGACAGAGATGGAGCTGAAGTGGCAGCACTGGCATGAAGAATGTCAGCGTTATCTACAAGATGGAACTTTTGCTTCCAATTCCCACATGGAATCCATCTGCAAGGTATGTTTTTGCTGAGAAGGGAGGGAACTGTGGACAGGTATTGGATCCATCCTTGTGCATTTCAGGAGCCCTTTGCAGCCATAAGTAACTTTAATATGCTGGGATGATCTGTTCATTAAATCAGGACATTTCAGGCCAGTCTTCTGTATTGTGTTCTTTGTTTTGCAACAGTCCTTGCAAGCCTGGGCAGATCATTTTCTCTTCGTTTCCAAGGTCATAAGGCTAATTATCTGAGAAGGATCTTTGTCCTTTGTTACTTAGTTTTGATTAAATCCTCAACTTTGCAAAATGGGAGTAGTGCCTCTGAAGAGTTACAATGCAGCTGTGTACATTGCTGAATTTGCAGAATTACTCCTATGTTTTTCTCCTGTTAGATCCTGCTGGGAGACGAGGATGCCATACTGGAGAAAAAGGAACTGATGACTACTTGGTACCACTTTCTGGTCACCCGACTCCTGTATTCCCATCCAACTGTGAAGCCAATGGAACTGCGGTTTTATGCACAGGCATGAAATAGAATTATTTTTATATTCACCACCGTTTTATGCACACAAGGGTGGTTACTCTACTTAAAGGAAAACTTTGCGAGGGTTGACATCTTACAGCAACTATATACCTGTAAGATGTTTCCTAGAATTTGTAAGTGGACTGGCAGACTGATAGAGCGGACAGATAATTGCTGAAGACCCAGTCTCTTCCATGTCTAATGTTACCAGTCTTGTTCCTGCAAACTGTTTTCCCAGTTTCATTACGCTAAAATAAGGAAAAATCTTTTTTGTTAATGTGTTCAGTCTCTGTGAGCTATTATTTCCCATAAAATAACCTAAACGAGGCTGCTACATCCAAACAAACGTCTATCTTCTACCATCTCACGACTTCTGCATGTATCATCTCTTGTAATCTCATTCCACAGTCTAGTATGGACCTGTTCCTGGGTGGAGAAAGCAGCCCTGAGCCTCTAGACACGATTTTAATGGCAGCCTTTGAATTTGAGATGCACCAAGTGATCAAGGAATGCAGGTTGAGTTTTAAGGTTTTTGATTCTCTAGTTCTGTGGTATTGCTTCCAGTAGTATTTGGGGGAGAGGATATGGGTACAGCCTGCTTGATCATCCTTTCAAAGAATTTAGCAAAAATACATGAAGCAGGCAGCAATTAAAAGTATTCCATTAAGGTCTGGGACATCGCAACCAGACATTATACTGTAATAGAGCTTCTGTACTGGTAAGACACGCCTGTGGAAAACCTGACGCATTCCTTGGCAGTGGTAGGCTTAGGTTTTTCTTTCTTTCGCTTGCTTCAAATACAGCATCGCCCTGAGCAACTGGTGGTTTGTGGCTCATCTGACTGACCTACTGGATCACTGTAAACTCCTGCAATCTCACAATCTCTAGTAAGTATTTATTTGCATTGATTATTCTGACAACCCAGCAGCCAGGATGACTGAAACAGCACGTGGATTTTGGTTGAAAGGGAGCATCTTGGGCATATACAGAGGATGGAGAATAAAGGTACCGCATGTGCCTCCGAAGTTACAGGCAGCCCAGATGCTCTGAGAAGCAACAGCCGTTGCTGACCAGATGCATTTGACATGCTGTTCAACAATGCCTCAGTGCAGTGTTAGGATTTTATTTTTTTAAATATAATTTTATCTGAAATATAATCAAGGGCCCAAATGTTTGTGATTTTAGGGAATGGTGAGAAACTGATCTAAGAAGAGTTTCTGTACTTACATTCTGAATACATTTATAAGTTTGAGCAATTGAATTTTGCTATCCGAGTTCCCTTGAAGTTTCAGTTTCTTAAAGCACTTTCTCTCAGTTATGTCTGCTAAGTGCTGTAAATATTTGGCAGGTCTTCCCAAGGAGAAAGCTGACCTGCATGCTTAGGCCTGAGGTATGAAGCTTATTAAGATAGCCCATGAGAAAACATGCTGCACAAATGAAACGTACTTGTGAAATAAAGTCAGCAGTTTTTTCCAATGAGGTGCAAATAATAACGCCTGCTTATTTTCTCTCTTTCCCCCCAGTTTCGGTTCAAACATGCGTGAATTCCTCCTGCTAGAGTATGCCTCAGGACTCTTCTCCCATCACAGGTAGCAACTGTTTCGGTTTTTTTACTCGGAGGATATAGACTTAACAGCAAGGCAGCCAAAACAAATAACTACATGTTAATGAAGTAAAAAGGCAAAACGTAACGGCAGCTACTGTTAGAATTTCAGCAAAGGTGTTTTCCTTTCTGAACGAAAGACAAAAGCTAGCTGTTAGAATCCCTCAGGCCCGTTGACCAGGGTAGAATTGCTCACTTAAGATTTATATGATTGGCATGCTTGATGATTTATTTTTTTTTTTCCTCTCTCAGCCTCTGGCAGCTGGGGGTGGATTACTTTGACCACTGCCCAGAATACGGGAGGGTATATTTGGAGCTTCATATTGAACGGATACCCCTTAACACAGAACAGAAAGCCCTCAAAGTGCTGAGGATCTGTGAGCAGAGACAGATGCACGAACAAGGTGATTGATTTTTAAATCTCATTGCTTGTAGTGATACAAGAGAAACTACTGAAAGTAATTCTTTCCCTCTTCTCTGTTTTTTCCTAAGTTCGTAGCATCTGCAAAATCATGGCCATGAAAGCTCTGCGGAATAATCGCTTGGGCTCTGCGCTGTCGTGGAGCATCAGAGCTAAGGATGCAGCTTTTGCTACACTGATATCAGACCGGTGAGTCGGAAGCTCTCAGGCAGCTACTGCTGTAGGGGGTGGTAGGAAGGGGACCAGAGGGGTCTGCTGCAGGCAGGTAGGGGTTGTCTTCCCCTCTGACCAAGTCCCTGCTTCTGGACTAGAAAATGACATCCTTGGGTACTCTCATCTGCAACGCTCTGGCTGTTTCTTTTCTACCGTTTCACTTCATGAAATGCAGAGATGAAACAGATTGGCTTTATCTGACAGTCCAAAGCTCTTAGACTTCACTTTGATAAACATTTCTGTTGGCAATTTCTCTGTCTCATGCACTGCCCTTTCACTTGCTCCGATATGGCTGTTGGTGGCCTGTAGGGTGAACCAGGGAACTGATTTGGGTGGAGGATAATCCCCGCCTGTGTGTTATTCAGCAGACCATTTTTAAGCAGTCTAGTCTACCATGCAATCTCCAAACAAGTCGGTGGGAGTCACTTAAGCCATTTCTACAGAAAATCTCAACCCACAATTCTAACGTGCATAACAAAGAGTCAGGTTTTGTCACGTCCCTGGTTTTGCCTAAGCTTGTCACGATGTCTGACCTTGCAGGGGTGGGAAGGTTGTTACAAAATTGAAGAGGATGCCAACGCTTAGCTTAGGCCTAGAAAAAAAGCTGTGTCAGCTCTCTTTATGCTGCTTAATCTCTAGCTATCCATGTCATGTATTATTTTGCTAATTGGAAATAGGCAGGTACCAATCTCATTGCATAGAGTATAATTTGAAATGGCACTCTGGCTAGGTGGCCAGGCAGTACTCTTATCTTCAACAGTGAAAAAAGGGAGTAGTAAGAGATTGCTGGTTTGGGTTTGGCTTTTTTTTTTTTTTCTCATTTGTTCTTTGCAGGAGTGGGAATCATTGTATTTCTTTCAACAGAAGGTGAAAGAAAACCATCACAGGAAGGAGCTCTGAAAAAAGCAGCATAATGAAGGCTATGACAAAACAGATGAAAAGCTTTTAGAATTGTTTTTGTTCCTGCTGCTTAACAACTTTTTTTACACAGCAGAAAAATAGAGCTTTTGTTATGATCTGGGAGTGTTATTTATGCATCCATCAGCTTCAGCTTCCTGTGCTCCTTCCTTTACTTACTCCTTTTAAAGAACAGATCTCAACTACCACAAAATCTAGAAGAATAAATAGAATGTCTGTTAAATGCACATTACACCCATGCACTGGCCATTTCCAGGAAATGTTTTGTTGTTTTCTGAAACCCTCGAGGCAAGTTGATTAAGATGAAACTTGGTTGTCCAGTGAAGTTTTCTGGGAAGGGATTAGGAGACAGAAAATGGATGTGGATGATGTTCTCTCCTCTAAGCTTTTATTGTGTTTTACTTTCTCCCTAGGTTCCTTAAGGACTATTGTGAAAGGGGGTGCTTCTCTGACTTAGACCTCATTGATAATTTGGGACCATCCATGCTGCTTAGTGACCGGCTAACATTTCTTGGTAAGAAGTATACAGTTTTCATTCTGGTCTGTTAATTTAGAACATTATTAACTCCACAGATTATTTGGATTTGTGTCTTCCTCCACCTGGCTACAGGCTGTTTTAGTGATGAGGGGAAAACAAGTGACTGCAGGTGATTTGGGATGCAGCCTGCTTGCTGCCAGGAGGCTGCGTTTAAACTGCACTCGCAGTAGGCATCTGTTCTGTGCTGCTTTGAGCGGGATAGTCTGGAATTCTGACACTTGTAGGCTTCCCCTTGCTTAGTCTTTTTCCAGACTGTATCACTACCTAGAGAGACTTGGAAATACCAACAAACACAATCTGGAAGACCTTGGGGTGCTTCCTTGGAAGAGTAAACCAGTGGTTTAAGTTATTTTGACAATGTGATAGTTCTACTAACTTCACAAAGTTCTGCAGAATCTCAAATACGTTTGTTGGCTCCATATGCCAATTTCAAGCTCACTCAAAACAAAAGATCCCTCCTACCCTTTTGCAGCCGTGCCAAGTAACGGCGCAGTGCCTCCAGCGAGTTTCCTTTACATACCACAGCTTCCTTCTCCTGGCTGGCACAAGCGTGGGCTGTGATAACCTGCCCATCTGGCTGCCGCTGCTCTGTGGCCTTTGATTAATGGAGCAAGACAGGAAACTGAGCGAAAATGCACCTTTCTGGGGAGCTGCGGCAGTTAGCAAGGCCAGTTACTGGGGCCAAATCTAACAGGAATTGGGAAGAGCTGTTGGCAATTGGACTGACTCCCTTCTGGGCTGACGCCAGCGTTACAGTGAGGGTGATCCTGCATTTCATCTGTTCCCGTTTGGTCCAAGCTTGCAAAACGGGAACTGTATTCCCTCCATTTAAATCTTATCCTAAACGAAGCCTAGAAGCTAACGGTGATTTACCAGGTTGGTCCCTCATATCTCCGTGTCCCAATGGCACACAGGGAACCTCACATCAGCCCCAAAGATTTGTAGTTTAATTGTGTCACTGTGTGTGTAGAGAAATTACCTCCCTTTCTGCTCGTTATAAAAAATTCTGAAAGGCCTGAAAATATTTCTGCTTGGTTTTCCTTTGGAGTTTTTAGAAACATCAGGTGTATTTTTGCTGGACAACTTTCACATGTTTCTACCTTGAGCTCAGGCATCAGTCGGAGGTGAATCTGAATGGGAATCGTTACTTCCAGTATTTTGACAGTTTAGTGGATACAAACAAAGCTGCAGAATAAAGCTCGCTTTCATCCTCAGCCAGTTCTCCCATGCTGGATATCGATGTAACTAATTCTTAGCAAAAGCAGAACTTGCCACGTTAACAAAGGTCTCAGTTTCCCTTTAAACAATCAGGAAGACAATGAAGCCTTTCAGACCTCCTGATACTCTGCGATATCAAAAAGAACATTCACCCCCCACCCCTCTGCTCCCATTCCTGGTTTCTGCAGACACCGCCAGCTTCTCTAAGCCAGTGGTGCTGGTGCTCACCCTGCAGACACTCGGCACCAGACAGTACCAGTTAGTGAACAGGCTGGTTCAAACACTAAACCTTACCAAGAACAGTAATGGATTTTTGGCTGCCTTTTCAGCCAGCCTCTCTTTTAACCTTTCCTCATGCACAAGATTCCCGTTCCCCCAGACTCTCAGCCGCTTTGGAGACTCATTTGGGTTGGGGGTAGCTCTGCCGCAGGCTTCATGGGAGCAAACGACCTCCCGCCGTCCCGTAGCCCGGCCCTGACTGATGCCTTTTACCCTTCACCACCACCCGTGTGCAGGCAAGTACCGAGAATTCCACCGGCTGTATGGGGAGAAGCGGTTCTCTGAAGCTGCCAAGTTGCTTTTGATGTTGATGACGGCTCACATCGCTCCTTGCTCCTTCTGGATGACCCTGCTGACAGACGCCCTTCCCCTGCTGGAGCAGAAAGAGGTGAGCACGCCGGTCACACCTGACAACCACCCCTGTCCTTTCTTTTCTTCTCAAAGTTGGTGACCCCCTTTCTGCCCCCCGGGCTAGGACCCGCACTTCCAGCGCGCAAGAACTGTTCAGAATTGCACAGCTATCCAAGTGTCCCAGCGGTGGGAGCACACTGGCTTGGGATAATCAGCTCCTAACTTGGTTCCCCGCATTTAGAAAACAGCAGTGAAAGACACATACGTTAATAATTCAAGTACATGTTGCATCCAGTTCCTTCTAGTGCTTGGCTTGAAGATTTTTCTAGTGTGCTCCCTTCTTTTAACCCCATTTTTTGCTTTAAGATCCATCTAAAAAGTGACAGTTTAGCCATTACAGACCCATGGCTGGATAAAGCCCAGAGGCACCCGCTCCAACCTGGTGGCTGACCCTGCTTTGTGCAGGAGGTGGCACTAGGGGCCTCCCAAAGTCGCTTCCAGCCTGAATTATCCTCTGATCCTGTGGTTTAAAGGGTCAGAATGGATCTGTGGGGTGTGAAAGCATCCTCTTCTCAGCTGAGTTCCCATCTCAGACTGCGCGATGTCCTTAAACTTTGTCATTTTCAGTAAGCACTTTCATTTCCACAGGTGGTATTTTCAGCAGAGCAGACCTACGAGTTGATGCGATGCCTGGAAGACCTGACGGCTGGGAAGTCGGATAAGCAGAAATTCCAGGTAGCTCCTGTTTTGAGGACAACAGGATAACGCAGGGGTGGGGCTGTGGGGAGGGTCGGGGAAAGCAAACTCTACAGATACTCCTACGTGGGGGCAGGAAAAGGGGGAGAGCCGGCGTTACCGAGGCCGGTGCGCATCGTTATTTTTAAAGGCCAACCGAACCAGGCATCATCAGGAGATATTTAGGTATATGCAAACCCACTACAGGAGTACTTCCGCTCCGCACCGTTCTGCTGATTTGGATGGGACTGTGATGCTTTTCCAAGACAAATAACTGCAAATTACACGGGCAATGAAGAGCTGAGATGCTGCCGTCTCACAGCTCGGGCTCTGAAGGGTGCAGGCGCAGAACAGGGAGCCGTTTGCTACACATGCAAACCCCTGCAGCTGCCAGAAAAAGAGAAGGCTTGGCAGTGCTGTCTGTGTTGATCTAAAAAGTGCGAAACGTAGTTTTTGCTCTTCTCAGGTCCCTGTAACAGGTACATATACACGTGCTCTCCCTCTTAACGACCCATCCCTACTTTCCAAAGCCCAGGAAGAGAGCCTGTTGCCAGCTCGTTACTGCATCTAACAGTCTAACCCGAACTCTGCTTGCTTTTAGGATGACGTTGAGACTATGAAAGTGGAAATGCTGCGACTTGCTCTTGCACGAAATCTCGCACGAGTCATAGTCAAAGAAGGCACGTTGGAAGGATCCTGAAGGCAGCAGTACACGATTTTAACTCTTCTGTGGCTCACTGTACATAAACCTGACTGCTTTTCTAAGAATAAATGTCTTGTTTTGCATATTGCGTGGTGATTTGTTCTCGTCTTCCAGAAACATAACTTTTTAAAAAAGTAAATGTAACTTTTAAGAAGGAGGGGCAACAAAACGTTAAGGTTGCTGGCTCCAGCTTGGCCTGGCAGCCCTCCCCTGGCCGAGTGGCCCTCAGGACCAGTGGCAGGCGATGCTGCCTGCGATGGCTTTCTCAGTCGCTTTGCCGCCAATACCTGGAACTGAAATTAAGCCCACCTTTTAAACTGCTACGGTTTTAGAAACAGCAGCTTCTCCATTTTCACTTTGTTTGGATGGTCTTCGATGGGACGGAGCGAGTTTTAGGATTTCCAGAAGCAGCACTGTGCTCCACAAGCAGTCAGTAGTCATTAGCTATCCACAGAGCAAAGTAGGGAAAACAATTTATTTAACATGCAGCAGAACAAACGCATTTGAGATGTATATACAGTTACGGCTGTTCGGTATGAAGCAGGAACCTCACCCTACAGACAAGGAACATTCATAGTTTAATTTCCAAAGCTTTTAACAACGCCATTTCCACGCAGCAAGACTACGGCATCTTTCCATTTGGCTGTACAGCACGGGCAGCGCACTGCCGTTAACGCTGAGAACAAAGCCATTCTGCAGAAAGCACTTGTGCTCTTCTGACTTCCTCAAAGTCACAGTGAGATTCACGCGTAGGCATCTAAAGCAGTGAAACCTGCTTCCTCAGGACACACGACCCTGACCTAGGCACGACCCCCATGCCTACTGTGTCTAAAGTGCTGGCAAGAACATGTCTGAGGCAGAAAGAAATCTCTCCTCGTCCCCTAGCCTAGTCCATCAATTTAAAACTCCTGTAAGGGTCCGAACAACGCACCCATCCCTCTCACCTGCCTCCTGCATCGGGGAGCTGACAAGGCTGGGGTCTTCATGAGCTTCAGACCAGGCATTTACAGCAAGTTCCTTGGCCGAGCTTTGATTCCACCTTCAGGGGCTTCTACAGCTGCCTGGTGCCTCCTCTGATCAGGACCTCAGGCCTTCGGATCTGCTGAGTTTTCCACCTCTAGTGATTTTTACTTTGCAACATAAAGAAAATTCAACTACAAATAACTCCAAGCTGCATTTGCAATAACGGGGTTTACAGCAGCCGTTACTTCCAGCAGCACATTCTGCTCGGGAGTTTTCCCACAACAGGCAGGGATCTCCTCCTGTGTGCTGATTTTCCCAGTGCTTTAGCCGACTGCTCCCACTCAGAGTTCGAGGTGAGAGCTGCTGCTCGGCAGCGCTGCGAGAGGTGCTGAGCTTAGTGCCCAAGGACCCGCCTGATCTGTGCTTTTGTCAAGGGGCGTTAGAAAAACCATTCATTTAAAACAGCCTGTCTCAAAGCTAGCTGAGGCACTGCTCGAGATTGGAAATCCAGAGGGAGGTGGAAGGGACTGCTGGAATCAAGTTTTGGTGATTTACACCTAGTTGCTGTGAGACTGTAGCTAGAGGGGTCTGTCTGCTGCCCGCCGTTAGCGCAGAACACTGATGTCCAGCAAAACCGCCTTCCTCCTTGCGGGGACAATTGCACTTTGCCACTTTAATAGAGGGAACAAATGAAACAGGGCATTAAACCCAGCACATGCATTGTCACAGCCCAGTGGAGCCTTCCTTCCCTTCACTGTTTCTATTTAGATATCCTATAGCTCTATTATTTACATCTTGTATGTCATTGTACTAATCTCAATAAAACACAGTATTCAACTACAATAATAATACTGCCTGCATGGGGGGACACGAAAGGCATCTCTCGTCCCTGGATTCAGTCACTGCACCTGATTAGTGATTGTAAAGACATTTCTGCACTCCAAGTGCTGTCCTCCACCAATACTGACCGCTCCTTCCGGTCCCATTTACCTCCTCTTTTCCCCACACTATGGAATGCCACGAAGACAGAAAAATAACCGGTGTAACCATCTGCATACAAAACGCAGCCCCAGCTGCCCAAAAGGGATCCAACAGGGAGGCAGCTCGCAGTATAAAATAAATATAACAACTGAGGCTACAGCGGCGGCGCACAACACAGGGTCTGCTTACATCGGCTGCTGGGAATGGAGCAGCGGAGGGGGAGGGAGGGAGCCAAGTGCCATTTCAGTGTAAAAAAAAAAAATCTGCATTCCCTCACGGAGCCAGCGTTATTGCTCAACATGCTTAGCAGATCCAGTCTGGCACTGAGGAGGTACAAGTCCGAGGGAGGGCATGTGTAAGGGCTCTGCACTGAGGAAGCTCACGGTGGCATCATTACCCCACCAGCCTGTAGGTATCTCTGGACAGCAGGTACAGGAACAAGCCAACTAAATCCCCTTCTGCTGACAGGTCTCCCCTCAAATTACAATAACTTCAAGTTTAATAGAGTGGAAGATAGAACCAGATTCACCCAGAGGTCGAGATAAAAGCAGCCAGCGCTGCCTGGTACTGGCTGCCGTTCAGTTCATGCTTGGCATCAATGTTCCAGGACCCCTTCAATGCGGGGCAAAAACATTCTGGACTAAAGCTACAAGCAGAGTGGTCAGGACATGTAAACAAAGCTGAACATCACCAGTGGATAGCATGTGTGTCCCTCCCCACGTCACATCCATTCCAGTCCTGCGGGATCCTTCCCTGGTCCTGTCACAGAGTCTCTGGCAGTGTCCTAAGGTCATAGATTCCCCCACTGCTCTACCGGGGGAAACTGATCCACTTCGCCCACCTCTGTGCTGGGCTGGTCTCCCAGTGTGAAGGTCAGTCGGTACCTCAGCCTCACTTTCTCCTGCAGGAAAGACAAAACCCGAGAGCAACATGAGAACAGCCCCAGCTGCTCCCCAACAAAACGTTTCACAAAAAAACCCCCAAAAGATTCTGCTGCACATAGGAGGGGGAAAAGGGCCAAGGTGAATTTCATGGAGTCGTTCAGCTATTTAGCAAACCTGAGTTCTTTACCTCAGTTTTTACACCACCAAAGCTTTATTGCTTAGCACGGAACAGCAGGAGAAAGGCAGGAATAACCTGCGATAGCGGTTTGCACCCAAGTGGGCAGCACCCACTGCTCAGCTGCTCTCCAGTGAGCCTGAAGAATGCTGCTGGAATAGCTCAACATTTTCAAAATTACATTTCCTCATCACTCGGAGGAAGATAAAACAGTTCCTGCTCTGCAAAATTCCTAGTAAAACAGAAAGCAGGAGATGGAACCAGTCCTTCTGTAAGGGAATCTCCACATACCTCACACATTTTCCAACAATCCACCAAACCCCTCAGAGGTTTTTCCTTTTGGACCTCAAAGCTTTCCACTGATGCTTTAAGGACCCTTTTGCTCTGATTCTTAAGTACTAACATCTAGATTTGTCAAATAATTAGAAACTACTTCAACACACAGCTTTTATGGAGCAGGCTACTTAAATGAGTAACTACAGCAAGGGAAAACATCTACTCAGATGCTCCCAGCAGCATCAGTAGAAATGAAAGTGTTAACCATGTTGTTTCAGTGGTCACAAGTACATCCTCCACGGATAATGGAACAGGCATGGTCTGAAACTTGTCTGCTGGTTCAGGCCTGTCAGGCTACAGCCTCAACGCAGCAAAAGTATTTCTACAGCACCAGCTAATTCGAGATCAACCTAATTATCACCAAAGCCAGCCACTTCCAGTGCAACAAGGGAGTCAAACTTCTGCTACAGCTCTGACTGCTGCCCTTTAAGGCTAAGCCTTATATGACGTTTATCCTTTTGCTGGGAGAAATGTACGGGTCCTTCTCAGACCTTTCTCCTTGCTGACAGTCTGGGAAAAGCCTCCCCTGACAGTCTGGGAAAACTCCCTCTAGCCCCGAACTGAAACACCGGGCAGTGACCACCTCTGGAGGGCAAGTTAGGAACAAACAGCTATACCTGCTCAGATGTTTGGTGTTTGGTCCAACCCCCCTGCAGAATTCATCTTACATCAAACTTTCCTGACAAGGACAGGACAAATCCCGCTGCCCCCCTCACCTTCGCAGGATTTGCCAGAAGCATGACTTGGGTGATGGCAGCAGGCGGCTGGATGGGATTGAATGGAGACAGCTCTGTGCCAGAGGGTGGCTGTAACTTCACTTTCATGGACTGCAAACGAAAAAGAAAGTGGAACCTCAGGGATTATCTCCTCCCTCGGGGACAATGACAGATGCATGCATAGGCTGGGGAGATAACAGCACACGCAGAAACTGAAGAGAATCAATCCACAATGAGAGGATGAGGAAACAAGAGCCAGCCCAGCTTGTGCAACACGATAGGAACAGGCAGACTGACAAGTCAGCTCAGAGAGAAAATACTGGTCGGGTGCACGCCAACAGCACCTTCTATCAGAGCACTCTTGTGTCAGAGGTTTTAATGCAAACACATTTCATGACAGTAGGCAGATCGGAGCTGAGCCTGGGCCAGTTTTCAGAACGCAGAGCTGGCCATCCAGAATTACCCAAGTGTAGAAGGCTAGAATGGAACGTATTGTCAGATTTAGGACAGCTGTTAGAAATTCTGATTCTAAAGACCTCGAGGGTGGCTCTACCCATGTAACAGTCCTGTCGTCGTGCTGTCTGAGCCACCTTCATGAACAGAGACAGCGGGATTGATCTTAGATAGCAAGAAAAACAGAACACTAACTACCTGCGGGTCCTGACTTACCCATCCAGTGTTTTCTGCCTCTGGCAACCACCTTTATGTTTTGGAAAGAGGCAGAGCACAGCCTATAGCAGGGTGGAACCAGGCTGTCCCCAGCCCCTGAGCTCACACCCAGGCCCTCCCACACACAGTTCCGTGTCGCCGTGGGTCTGAGCCATGCATCCCTACCTTTGGCACAGCAGCCTGCAGCACGATGTTCTTCACAGGGAGCGGTGCTGTGTTCAGCATGGAGACTACCACAACCAGCACATCCGACCTTCCCGGCGGGCACTCCCTGGCAAAGTGCAAGAGGATCCGGAAGCCGTTCTTGTCATAGGCTGTCACCGGGAGGGCACTGCCTGCCACAGAGAGGAGGGAAGAGGACTGCAGGTTTATGCTGCAGAAGACAAATCTGTAGCAGCATTAGGCAATCGGACTGTTTGGCTGGGACATCCCATCTTTTCTCTCTACTTCATAAGCTTTGTGAAGATGCTTTGCTTTTAAAAAATGTTCAGAGAGGTGAACAACCTGAGATACTTACTGGGTTTAATGGACTCCAAGGGAACATGGACATTGGCCAAAGAAATTTCAGGTGCTTTCAGGGGACTGCCTTGCTGCTGGAATGATGTCGGCTGGAAGAGAGGACTTCCTGAGCCAGCAGGGCAGCTGCTTGGGAAAGGCATTGGAGGGGCTCCGGAGGCAGCGGCAGGCAGCCCTGCAGGTGCTATTAACGGGGCAGGGGTGCCAGCGGTTGGCAGAGTAACCCCAGGGAACACTGAAGGTGTCGCCATGCCTTGGGTGGCAGTCCTGCAAGACACAGAAAAAACATGGGAAACTGAGCTGGAAGCAAAGCAGGCATTCCACCACAAACCCGGAGATAACAGCACATCGCCAGGACAAAGCAGCGGCCCAGAGCCAGCTGGAGCCTGCGACTCAGCACAGTCTCACGGTAGGAGGGGAGCTGCAAGGGACGCGGTGGCGGGGTTAGGCATCCCTTCGGTAAGTCGCGAAGAAAGCAGAGCCCCACCTTGGCAAGGGTGGGCAAGGCCAAGATGGGCAACAGCTTCTGTACCTTAGCAGCCTCTTCAAATTTACATCACACATTTGTATCGGGCAACAGCACAGCTGTTGTGCTCTACCTAGCAGTGCCTGCCTTTCCCTCACGGAGGTGGGACCCTTGCATTAGTTTGTAAACTGAAACCCTCCGAGAAGGAAAAACCTCAATCGCACATTTCTACCAAACCAGAGAGTGGGAAGTCTGCCTCTGAACCTGACGCTGCAGCGAGCCTGGCTTCCTAACTGCAGAGACAAACCAAAATCCACGGCTTTTGGTTACCCTTTGGCTTCTTCAAGGAGTTGTCCCAATGCGTCCATCTTATGTGACATATTGCTCCCCACAGAGGAGCCGAAGTACCCAGGAGCAGCTGGAATAGCCTTAGGAGGCCCCGCAGGGGCAGCCGGTCCAGCAGAGAATACAAATGGTGCTGAGTTTGGTGCTGGGATGCTGGGAGCAGCTTGAGAGGCTGTGAAAGCAGAGGGCAGCGTCACTGATGTTCCACACGTGGTCTGTGATGTGTGATGGAGAAGAGGGTTCCCTGCAGAGTTGCAAGCAACAGTCACCATCTTCGGATTAAAGAAATCCAGGTCCAGCTGGTCATTCTGAAAGACAGGACAAGTAGATGCTCTACCTCAGCTGCTACTCCCTGTTGTAGAGATGGCACTGTTACAGAGGGAGAGAGATTTACCGCAAAAACAGGTGCTGGGTGGCAAGCAGCAAAGTCTGTGGCCTATGTCAGGACTACATCTGATCTGTAATTTAAGCAAAGGAAGTGCTAACATCATGGCGGACAGACGGGAAACTGAGAAAGCCAGGTTCAGGGATATCTACTCTGTTTAGACACAGCTATCCCAGATTTTAGGGCTAAGCCAGCCTTCCCCTCAGGAACAGCTGCCCCTCTGCCTGTATGTGTGATCACGTTTCTCCAAGGTGACAGAGTGTGTCCGGAGACCTCCCACAGTGACAACCCCTCCCTCCCCTTCCCCCGAGACCCTCCTCTGTACCTCAAACATGCTCCACTGGTTGTTTTCTGAGGTCTCCTTCACCGCTGCAGGTGCTGGGTCATTCAGGCCTGAAAAGCAAAACAGTAAGTAAGTGACTGGAGGAGAACATGAGTTAGGTGTCGTCCCTTGGTAGTATTTTCACAGCCCTCAAACTACTTGATTCAGCTCTGCCAGAGCCCAAGAACCTGATGAAATGTGCTGCAAGTCTGAGATGACGAAAAAAGCGACAGCACCAGTAGCTGACAGTCATCCCCGGCACACAGCTCTTCCAGCCCTTCCTGATTTGCAGTGTCTTCTGAAAGGCAGGCGTTCTGCAGGCTCCTGTACGCAACCCCCCTAAGGCACCTCGTTCTTCAGCACAGCCACAAAGTCAGGAGTGAAATTTGTACCGAACTGCAGCTTGCACGTCCGAGCACCCGCAGAGCTCAGACTGCAATTACACTCAACAGCTATTTCCCTCGCAGCCCGCTCTGGGAAGATCAGAGTTTTTCCAGTACTGACTCACTGACCCGTCATCCATCCAGGATGATGCAAAGGAGCGTGCCCTGAACCTCTCTAGAAACCAAAAGCATCTCCTGCTCCTTTCAGGCATGCCACACGCACAGCCAGCCCTCACACCCACGCTGCAGGAAGAAAGCAGCCTTTGTCAGGCGTGGATTGAGTAGCCCTTTTCCAGGCCCCTCAGTGTCTCACCTAAGCACAGAAGCTCCTCATCCAGCAAGGAGAGGGAGTTGGCTGCGCTGCTCTGCTGAGCCGGTGCGGCTTCCACTTGGCTGGAGGAACCGCTCCGCAACTGTGCCAGTGTCTGGGGAGGAGGCGGGAGGATGGGGATTTCTGCTGGGGCTGCTGGGGGGGCTGGCGTCAGGGTGGTGGGTGCCATTGGAGGTGGCGGGGTGCTGGTGACGTCCAGTCCAGCAAGGTCAATGAGGGTGTTGAGATTACTTGTGGAGTTACTCCCTGCAGCAGACAGGATAAGAGCACTACTAGGAAAGAAGGCAAAAAGCTCACGGCAAACCTGGTGTACAAAAGAAATTATCAGAGATGGTTCAGATAACACAGATCCTCACTGAATCACAGCCTACGGCTCTCTGCACAGAGGAAGCCCACATGCTTTCCAACTAACCCTTTGCTGTCCACAAGCTACTTAAATTAACCCAGATATTGGGACGTTTCTATATGGAAAGCAATGCCTGCTCCAACCACTGCTCCTTCTCCAGTGCTTCAAATAGCACAATTCTTAATATTCTCAAAATATTTTGAGCTCAGATGAGGCTTTGGGAGATCCTACAGAATTACAATAAATGGGCTACCAGAGAGTTAGAGAGCTGAGGAAAATTCATACTGTCTCCGTCTTCACATTTAGGACAGCCTTGCCCCAGTAAGATGCTGTCAGGCAGCATTACGCATTCCTCTACTGCTCTCCATATAGAAATGTTTAAGTGACTCCCAAATGGTAATTCTGCCACACACACGTCCAGAGTTTTCAGTGGTGAAGCTGAAGTGTGAAGTGGGCAACTGGCCTAAATTCACAAATGGAACTGCTGGCAGTCAGCAACAGGACCCCGGGCCTGGCTCCCACTCTCCTGCTCTTGTCCTTTGGATAAAATCATATTCTTCTTACATGTCACATTAAGGAACAGGACAAATGTGGAGAGGAAAATGTATGGGAACTTCCCATACAAGCATTCAGATGCAGGTTTGCTACTGATGTTATCAAAGGTTTCAATAATATGCAACAAGCTATGGAAAATGCAAAGCTGCAGCACTGTTGCACATGTCCAGAATTCTTTATCCACTGCTTAGGAGCTGTCTTGTGCCCCTCTGATTCACAAACTGTTGGCCCCAAGCACCACCAACAGTCTAACTTTACCACCATTAACAGGAAACTCTATCCAAAAGACTTGGAATTACAGGATTCAAAAATTAAACAGTTGGCTTCCCAGGAACTCACCTTCCACTACAGACATCACAGGGAGATCCACTTCACCATTGATCACTTGCCCCTCTATTATTTTTTTATAGGAATTTATCACACGGGATAAATTGTCACTGGCCTGCAGAATATCCCCTACATGCAAGAGAGACAAAAATGACTTCTTAGTCACTTTGTTCCCACTACTGCTGAGAGTACTCAGTTATCAACTAAATAATCAGCAAGAAAAAACATAATTATTTGCCTATGAGCTCCATTACTCTCTCTTTGTCGTGCTTCCCTAAGCAATACCCTGACCTTCTAGGTCCATGCGTGTTCCAGTAACAATGAAAAAAATAAGTCCAAGGCTTTGCTCCCCACAGCAACTCCCTTCCCTTTCCAAAGCAGCAGCTGTCCCCCATTATTGCCCCCAGCCTCCCTAACCACCAACTATACTGTCAAGTCCAAGAATTTCAATGATAAGCATAGGGGAGAGGCAAGGATGTTCTTTTATCTGCTTGCTCAAAGCAAAGTGCATCCACGGTGAGGAGGTGTCTTTACAGCAGCCGTTCCCTTGCTGAACCCTTGCACAGTCACAGGTCACAAAAGCAATTAAAAAATTAAAATTAAAAAAGGAGAAGCGTCGCTTAGTTTACCCAAACTGCTGTCATTATCCTCCGTCTCACTGGCCAGCTTGAATAACGTCCGTCTTTTGGTTTCACACCTTTCATAGAGCTCCTAGGAAGGGAGATTAAGACAAAGGGTTTCGTCAGCCAGACGCCACTGTTAGCGATACCAGTCAGCACAGAATGACTCCCCAGGCACGCGCTGGAAGGCCCAGAATAGAGAACCCAGTCCCCCTGTGCTGGACGTGCCAGCGCGGCTGGACAACCAAAATCCCCTGTCCCTGCTCCATCAAGAGAGCTGTGAAGCATTACATTAGCCGGGGGGTCGAAACACAACCTGCATTTTCAACACACCTCTCTCAGTCCTCCCTCGCATCAGCACTTAGGGCCAGCTCTAGTTCAAGAGATGTTCGTTCTGTGTGTCGCAGTAGTCCCTAAAAGCCTGAGGAAGAGTGTAATTGCGCTCCAACAATTACACTTCAATTGTGCTGTAACTACTGCTCGGAGAGTCTGCAACCACCCAGAAAAAAGGTGGCAAGAAAGAAAGGTTTCATAGAAGCAAACCAGTTTTTAAGCTTCTTACCACTGTTTCAGGCACTTGCTGTGATAAAAATGAGTCATTTTATCTTTTAAAATTAAATAAGGTGCAACTCTTCCAAGGCCCTGGGCCCATCCAACCACCCCTGCTGGCTGTTTTGATTTTTATCTTCTTGGTGTTCTCCCAACCTTATAACACTAGCTAAAGCTCTTTCTTTGAAGGGGGAGAACGTATTTTCTGCCCCACTCAGCCTTTAGTTTATCCATCCACAGCGCCGTAAGGGACAGTTATGATCTGCAATCTGCGTGTCTTAATAGGAGCAAGAATTAACAAACTGCAGCTTCTTGATTCTGCCACACTGCATCTTTGGAGAACAGCTGGACCTCACTTCAAGCATGTGCAAAACTGAGCTATTACCCACTGAGTCCTTTAGGGAAAGGCATTAAAAACATGGTTATTTTCTTTCCTGCTGTTTCCAACAACTGCTCTTGTTTCTCACCATTGCTCTCCCTTTGACTGCACTGTTTGTAATTCTCTGCAAAACTCAAACCTGTAAGAAGAACGGACTGACTCCAGGATTTCTGGGAAGGAGCAGCTCAGACCCACCTTCATGAGCTCCCTATCGGCCTCTGATGAGTCCTCTTTGCTGTAATGAACCAACATCTCATTCAGCAGCTTCACATTGTTATTTACTTCCTCCAGCGTGTGCATGCGTTTTGTCACTTTTTGAATCCGAGCCTCATCCTTCAGGGTGTAAAACACAGACACAAAAAGTGAGTTTCCTTGTAAAGGTCCACAGGGTACCACAACAGCAGGTACTATCTGTAAATCTTGTCAAGCATCATCTATTTAAGGTTAAGCTAGGAAAAAAAAACCCCAACACAATAACAAAAAGCCTCTCCATTCATGTGAAGCTTTGCTTATTTCAGTATCTTTTCACCACCACTCTGAAATGACAAAACCCCTGTATTTCCAAAAAGTCTCATTAAATAGACTTCAATGTATAACGATACCACTAAAACTAGAAAAGTTCCCACAAGTTCCTTTTTGATCTTTTCAGAATATTTGGTGGGCTGTTTTTGCGGGGGGTGGTGGTGGTGGTTTTGTTTGGTCATTTGATGCCATTTTACGAAAAAGATGTGTTTGAAGCAAACCATTTACTAGGAACAAGCAGCACCCTCTGGTAGAAAATCTCCACCCAGCTCTGATTTGAGATTCCAACTAAAGATGTAGGAGAGCCTGCCTTGGGGACAAGAGAAGCCTGGATGGAAACATTTCAGTAACCTATACATCCTCTTCAGTCTAGAGCTATCCTTTATTTTGCCAGAATCACAGTGAGTCATTTCCTGGACTCCAGAATTTCTAATGACTGCCATGGGTGGATGCGCCACCGCTCTACAAACAGGAAGGTGTTTCCATGAAGCATGCTTGTGAGAAGGCCCAGTCCAATGACTCAGTCCTCAGTATCTAGGGGTGGTACTGCGATGCTTCCACCAAACCCTGACATGAAATACCATCTTGAGTGATGAGAATGTATTTAATTACAAGGGACATTCAATCCTTGCCCTTTCTTGCCCTGTCCTCCACCAGAGACACCAACTGCAGATGTTTTTGTGATACAAACATCTCCCAGCTGTGCGCCAGAGTCAAAATCACAACACATTCACATCACACAGAGCCCTATTAAGTCATCAGGTAGTGCCCCCTTGATGCTGGTAACCACGGGGACTAGCTGCAAGTTAGCACTGTTAGAGGTTTTAAAAATAATAAAAAGCTGGATGTCCCTGACAGTCAGCCTCATTCAGTCCCCTCAACTTAACTAAGGAATGTACTAACACAATGCTCCCAGAGCCTGAAAAACCCAGGTTCTGACATTCACACGATCCCAAAGCTCATCACCTGTTTTGAAGTCAAACTGCTTAAAACCTGGAAAACAAACCGCTGACTGGAACCAATCCTACAGGAATTTCTTACCTCTTTTACCATGGATTTTATAAGCTTGTTGGCCTCTTGCAAATCATCTGGGTTTTTGCTTTTCAGCAGTTTGGCTAGAAGCTGTAAGACGAGAAGAGGACATTCAGGAAACAAAGACCCTTTGGCAAAGGGAAGCAGCAAAAGGAATCTAAGTGCACAGTTCAGGGGAAAAGAGACACAGCCCATTATTACAAAGCTGACGCTGCTTGCATAGTTACAGGGATTTCAGCAGGAGTCATTTATGGTTTATTATTTTGTGTGAGTTGCTACAGTCTTGCTTCCACACAGGACATATACTGTGAAATCTCAGCGACTTCTGACACTAGATATTTATTCCTCCTATACATTGGTTTTGGTCCTGTGTGTGAAACGTTCTGTGCCTTCTCCTACTGCAGCAGGATGGCACTTTAAGCAGGAATAATCTCATAATGGTAATACAGACAAGACCTTAACTGGAACTTCAGGTTAGGTTAGGTGGACAAAGCAATGAGTTCTGTGGAAGTACACACCACCACCACAAAAATAAAAGCCAAATGAGTACATTTTACATCCTTATTCTAAATGTGCACTGAATAATCACTTTTCGTTCATGATTACGATACGAGTCTTCACTGTACCTTGGATTTCTCCTCATCATCAAACACAGGGTTTTTGGGACGAGGGGGTGGCGAAGGAATCAGGGTTCTGTCTGCAGGTATCACAGGATCAAACATAACGATTCCTGAAAGCAGAAAGGGAACCCATGTGGGCTCGCACATGCAGTCATACCAAGCAGTGCACCCCACTATTCACAAGCTGCGATCAAAGCGAACACGCGGTCAGCCTGTCCATTGACACTGTTCCCATGAACAATACAGGAGCAAAACCACTGGGCATGCTAGCTGCAAAAACAAAGGAAGTTTTCTTTGGTAAAGGCCCAAACACCAGCAATGTGTTGCCATGTCCATATTGCTCCTCTAATTGTTCGGTATAATCAATAGCTCTCCACTATTTGTCTTTCCCCCTTTCACTTTAGCTGTTGAACCACCAAGTGAAGTCCCAGATAACCCAGCTTTGTGCAAACTCAAGGGCACGACGACTGTTTGTGTAAACGAGCTGAGCAGGAAAGCAGACAGCAATGCAAAATGGTGATGAGCAGATTCCTAACCATGAGTGGGGGAAGAGCTAAGCTCCCTGCTTGTTCCATTTGTGAAATCCTTAGATCTGTGCTCTACCTCAAGAGCTTTCCAATTTTTCATATGTTGAAGCCGCATGCTTCTCAGCTGAGCTTTTTTCACTGTGCCTACACAAAAAAATGTGTATCAGTTGAACTAAAGGTACAATTGTAAAGTGCTCTAGTGAAAAGAACACAAAAGGCTACACAGAGGCTCTTACTTCACTTTAAATTAGACCTGTTCAAATAATTTAATAACTAGTTCCAGAAAAACTCAAAAAAGGCCCTGCAAACTAGAACAAAAGTTTGCAAGGTGTTTAACTGATCTAGTTAAAAAAGCCAACTCAACCCAGCCCAAGGCATTTAAAAATAATGAGAAGCTTTTCATGGAATTTCTCCCTTGTTCTACCCCCCTCAGAGCTTGCCTTGACCCCACGCAATTAGTAGCTGTACTTTTTATGACACTCCTGCTTAAAGCACAGGCTGGAGAGAATGCATGAATGGGCAGCTGACTTCCTACCTTGTCGCTTCAGCATGTAGTAGGCATCCTTGATTTTGGATTCCTCTGGCAATGCCACCGTCCAGCTATACAGCAATTCAATGACTTTGGTCTTCACCTTCTCTGAAACTCGGTCTCCCAGGTACTAAGAGTAGAAAAAAAAAAAGATGTAAATTCTCCAAATTCTTCATTTCCTTTTAAAAATAATGTCCTAACCCAGAGAATGGAAGTGATGCAAAAAGTGTATAAGCCAAGCTCCATGATGATCTACGATACATCTTATACAGAGGAAAAAACGCTCCTCTAATATATTTGAAGTAACAGCGAAGAGTTTTGTGATCATCTTCAGCAAAAGAAAAAGCAGCTACTCTGTTGGTTTCAGGATTTTGCTATTTAAAAATTACAGCAATACAGATAACCACACCCTCCCCTGTTTTATGGGAAAGAATCTGGGAGTACTTTGCTGCATCAATCATGCCATGGGGTGCCTCTGTCTATTTTTCACCACATTAAACTGATCATGAATGCTGAGGGACTTCGCCAGGCACTCTTCACACAGCAACTGGCAGCAGAGTGAGGACTAGAACTCTGTGGTATGTTGCCAAGTCTCTTGTTTTAACCTCTGCATCACACCTCGCTGCACTGACACTGGAGTTTGGTTTTTAAAAAAAAACCAACACAGCCCAAGTTTTAGAAGCCATTGAGTTACAGGAAGGATTAGAACTGTGCAGACTATATAATGATGGGAAATAAGCACAACTTACTGAGAAAAACAGTAAGCAGAGCACTAAAAAAACCCCCAAAACTTAGCTAACGAAGGCTCTTCAATATAGACCAATCAATGCAATGAGCCAGATAGAGCACTGCAAACATTTTGGATGTTGCCTGTAGCTTACAAGAGGCCAAACAAAAAGTAAACAGAGCCATAAGGCTCAGGGACTAACCTTTGGAGACACAACTTTTATTAACTCGTTTAAAAAGCGAAACTTCCCTACTTCATTATGAAATCTTCTCCCACAATTCTTCATACAAGCTTCTAGCACCTGCATTCAAGTAACAAAAACAGGGGAGGCTGAAATGAACACCAAAACCCTACAATAACAGCATCACTGCGTTCTGCTCATAGGGGAACTGACGGACACACATCAGCGAGATGTGCTCTGCAAATCAGGCACGAATCTCTGAACTTTAGGGGTGACACATGAAGGCAGGCTGGTCTCCCACCCCCAGCCATGTCTATATGGCTCTTAAGTCATCTCCCCATTAGGTCTCGTAACAATGACCACCAATCCTGCCTGAACAGAAACAAAAGCAGCTAAAACTAAACCAGTTATTTCTGACTGCTCCGTGGCTAATGAGCAACCTGGACACTTCGGTTAGGTAACCGTATTCCCTCCCAGCACAGGGGAATTGAAGCATTCAGCCCAGAACCAGCCCCAGCTAACCCCACTGACATGCACCGTGCCCCCCTCAGACTCCACACAGATGACATAAAATGATAGATAACTGGATTTAAGAGGAAGGGTAAGGACTACCTACTGTCAAGGCTTGGACTGCTTCCCATTCCTGTGGCGACTGGATTTTATGAGCCAGGAGTCTCACAGCTATCTGTGGCCTGAAACAAAGCGGATCCCCATTACAAACAAAGCAGGTGAACGCGCTGAAGGATTTCAGACTTTCACACATTCTGCCGTTTAAGTGAGACATACCTTTTACATAATTAAAAGGAAATGCCACTTAGTACTCTTTAGCTTTCCATCAGTGTGCAAAGGCTAACAAGAAATGTTCAGATCATCTGTGTAAGCCTGGATGTTTGCACACATGAAAGAAAGCGAGGGCTGGTAGTCCGAGCCAGCAATTCCAGATTCCTCCTTAGGAGGAGCTGAACAACTCCCAGTACAGTCCCCAGACTAGGAAATCACTTCATTTCTCTTGCACTAGTTTCCTTTTTCCAGAAGAAAACACTTCTTCCTTAGCTCACAGGAATGCTGTGACCCAGGAGGTTTCCTCAGTTAGGCCTTGGAAAGATTTGAAAAATGTGAAGCCACATCTAGACACTAAGAGTTATAACCCCATTTTACAGAGCGGCAAACAGAATGACTTTGGCTAGATGAGAACCCTGCAGCCGCAGAAGGTCACATTAGAGACAGACTCAGAATTCCCATTTTCCTAGTGCTCAGCCTGTGTATAAGTCATGCTGCCTTTCGCAGAAGAGAAACCACACTTCACAGCTTTTTGCTTCTTTTGTAGCCAGATCTTCCTTGCGATATCAGTATATACATATAAAAGAAAGCATGAAAGCTTGATGATCAAATGATATATTTTAAACTGTGAATGTTAATTTATTAAGTGTAGAGCAGTTTGGGACACCCACCCTTCGAGTTCTTTGTTGATCTGGTCACAGAATCCAATGATGTATTCCCAGTCTTCTTGCCTGTTAGATGGGTTAGTGGCTTTATCTTTGGCAAGGGAAAGAGAACATATTACCAATCAAGCAGAAGAGACAATATAAAAGGTCATGAATTTCTTAGAGAAAAGCATTTGACATCCATTGCCAACTATAAAAAAAGGTACGTCTGGTTTGGGGAAAGGGTGTGTCCAAGTCGAGACATCTAAAATATCCAGCAAGAATCACTGCTTTCCAAAGAAACAGGCACCAAATCTCAAGTGCTTAGAAACATGCTATTTCCATACTCTACATGAGAGTACAAGATAAAATATTTGAGCTCACAGTTTCCCTCTCCCTCTTTCTATTTAGCTGTAACATTAAACTCCTTAAAGGCTAAACCCTCACACTTGCTACACAGGCAATTTATTTTTGTATTCCCTGGAAGTTTTGTAGAAGAGCTGGAACATCAGATATTTAATACAAGTCACTTAGCATTAACACTTGTTTTTAGAGTGCCAGGTGATTTGTTAGATGCCTTAGCATTTCTCCTAGGAATTATGAACTGAAATTTATTAGTATACATTGAGTTGCTCTTTCAAGTAATGAACACCACAGCCTGTACCTGATCAGGCATTCAAATCCTGTACGTTCAAACTGAGAGATCAATGCTTTACTGACTGGGCTATTTCAGGCTCCTGAAGGATCTTCCCTTGTGTACCAGGACCTTGCTTATTGTACTGATTGCAGAACAGTGAGGCTATCAGCATCTTTTTTCGTTACAAATGCATCTTCTCCATGTATTCTATTTAACTCTGATGGAGCACTGAATTTACGGTAGACAACACTCCTGCTTTAACCTAATTTTCCAGCCAAGATGACAAACATCATGATTTTTCTTTCTTGTAAGGGAAGAAACAACGCACTGTAGCTATATATTTCAGGGCTGGCATTTAAGAAGCCTTCCTCAAAATTTTAATACAATGGAAAGAGATACAGAAAAGAAAATATTGCTTAGCCAGACAGTATAAAGCAGGGGATGAAGGACAGGAAAAAAACCAGCACACATCCCTGCACTCTTATCACAGAGGGAAGCACAATGAAATCAACACATGCTACATTACACAGCGTCATTTTTTATCATCATTAAAACATACTCTCTTAACTTTCCACAGGCAGATAAAAACAGCTGTCAAACATCTACTCTGAAACCTCACTTTCACAGTGCACCTTAGTCCTCCTGCTGTGGCAGTCCTGCAAGGTTTGCTCATATTTTCCTCCTCATGGAAGGGTAGTTGTAAAGCAATTTTGTAAATTGTTCCATGGATTGCATCTGTGAAATATTCCGCAGAGGCGGATCTCTGCGCCCGCTGCTGACTTTCATGGGAGCCTAGATAAGCAAAAGGCAGCAGCCAGGGAGGACTAACTGTAGGATCACATCTTGTTGTACTAGCTAAGCTACCAAGCTATTTTTTGAACTCCAGAGATTCAAGGGAGGCTTAGTTTAAATCGCAGCTGCTGCAGAACCAAGCAACTGTTCAAAACATATGTGGCACTTAAACCTTATTACCACACTCACAACTGCTGAATACCCTGGAAGCACCGTGAAACCATGGACTTACAACAACTGAAAGTCTTTTCATGCAAGTCAAATGGCATCATGCGTGGTTCGGTGCTCCAAAGCACCTCTGCTGCTCTGCAGGCCTAGATGAAAAAAATACAGTTCTTGGCTGGAGTAAATGAGATTTATTTAATAAGTACAGGAAGAGTACAAACAAGTAAGGATACTCAACCAAATGAACTCTGTTGGTTGCACATCCTGAAATTAGGAGAAAGATGTGGTACAAACAGGAAAATTTAACTGTTTCCATACTCCAAGTGTTAATTTTAAAGCTGTTCCAAACACCTCCACAGATTTCTTGGAATGACATTGGATTATTTCAGACTCTCAGATTGAGTTCAGACCCATCTAAGTCTTTGCACCAAAAGCTCTCGCATAAAAATCGTAAATTCTTAGAAGGAGAGAGAGATTACTGAAGGGAAGTTAGGTTCCACATGAAGAAACTCCCTATTTCTGACATTCCTAAAATCTCCACGTGAAACCCGAGTTCACAAAAGTTAATAAGCTTGACCAGAAGTCCTGCCCTGGCTCTGGAGATCGATGTGTTCGCATGACACAACACAATGGTGCATATGGATACTTACTGCCAGCCTCGGTACAGCCATACGAACACAGCATCCCAGCTGAGCTACATTCCCTTGCTTAACCTTTTCAGGACATCCCTCACATCTGACAAGGCATAACTCAAAATCCTCTGTTTCTATGTAGAATGTGTAAAATGTGGGCAGGCGGCTCCTCTGCACTGCCTTCTAAATACATTTAAACCTTTATATGAAAGGTTTCCCTCTGTATAGAGAGTTGGTGCTCTGGAATATCAAATCCTTGTCTCTCTGTTGAAACTGCCAACAAAGGCCCGTTGGGTACCGGTTGTAAAGTTTACTTTCAGAGACACTTCCCACCAGGTCCCATCCTGAAAATCCCATTTCACATTGGCAACCAAGTGAATCTGAATTAGCAACCTGGGAAGTCTCAGCACTACCCCAGTTCCGCCACCACATCTGCCTTCGCTTTCGGACACCACTACGCTTAGGATGTATAAAGTTGCTTCAGACCTGACCTAAGCATCAGAGACATCCAGCCCTCAGTTGCTGCTAGACCTGACATGCTAATGAGCCAACATTCAGATGCATCATTAGATATGAAACAAAGGTGCCTATTTTCTCTATAGAGAAACGACACTGGAATGCAGAGAACCACAGAGCATTAATTGACTGGTAATGAATGCTCATATTTTCTCTACTGAAATGAGACAAAAGCCATCCCAACAAAGAGTTTCACTACGTCAGGCTTAGCATATGAATCGGGAATCCCCAGCCCAAGCATGAGTCTAACAGTCAGATTCTGTTTGTATCCCCGGAGGAAAAGGAGAATGCTGACCCATGACAATACAAGGGAAAAAGAGATGAAGACAATCATCTTTTACCCGTCTGCATCTCTTACATAGCTGGACATTGCCTAAGCCTGACACGAGTGGGATACAATAAGCTTCCTTTTGGATGCGGTAGAAAAGGCAGTGCTAAAGTCAAAGGATCCAGCTGTGTTTGTACAACTGACGCTATTTTCTGACCTCCTCTTCTGTTTCAGCTAAGTGCAGCAGAGCCTGCCGGCAAGGAGAGAACAGAAAGGATCGCCTTCTCTCCCCCCAGCTGCCTGAAACGAGGCAGAAGACATGAAGATGCTAGATCATCACTGGCTGAAGTGCAGACCTTGCTGCAGTATTAGGACACGAGGATGATGTTACTTCATGGGTCTATGACTCCACCTGATGACAGAGCCAGGGCAGCCTGGAAGGCTGCGTACCACTGCTACAGAAAAAGAATCATTGGCAATCAGGAATGTTTCGTCTTCCTGTGACTGGGAAGTTGGCTGTGCTGCTGAGCAGTTCTGGCCCTTCCCTTTTAGTAAGGGCACAGCAGGTGCACACCCTCAAGGTTAGCATTAGACACAGCACAGCTTTGTGATGGTTACAAGAAAAAAAACCACTCGGGAGGCCTGGTGAAAGCACTCAGATGCACCAGCCTTTGCACCCTGCCGCCCTGGTCTGCATGACTCCTCCGGTAATTTACGTACACTTAATGCTCCCCGCTCCCCTACCATGGGAGGAGCGATATAATCACACCAGCACAAATCACTGTAGCAGTGACCTGGCATAAATGCATCCTCTTAAACGAGAGCGCAACACTCAAGCCATGAAAAATGCGTACACCACTGCAATCAGGCTCACTGCAATATTTCTTACAGTGAGTAAGGCCTCTGCAACGCTACCTTTTAGCGTACGTTCTCCAGCGCAGAATATCCTACTGCTTGGCCAAGGAGACATAACTTCTCTCTTAACTTCCACAATTGAAAAATAGCCCCCCCCCCCCCCAACAAAGTCAGGAAGCTTTCCAGGCTATACAACTTAAAATATCCTTCCTACTAGAGATACTTTCACACACAAACCTAACTTGGTGAGTCAGTTCTCCTCAGAGAAAGATTAAAAGGAAGGGATGTGGGTGTTTGTTCATGTGTCTCACTGGCTACAATAAAAGATATTGACAAACTGTGGGAGTTCAGAGGAGGAGCAAGAACGGTAAAAGGAACAGAAGGGACTGATCTAAAATGAGAAGAGCAAGCTGAAAACATCATTTAGCCAGTAACTCCTATAACAAATGATGGTACCACGTATGTGTCTGAATTTTATATAAAAATACCAAGAAAGATATGGAAGGATAACTCCAAAAGGGTAAAAGGTTTTATACCCTGAGGTATTTAGGGTAATGACCATCACCTGCTCTTTGCCTAACACCTGACTATTTAGGAACTTCGCTCCCTGCTGTAATCAATTAACTATTAAAAAAAAGAGGAAAATCTAGGCACCAAGCTGGCGATGCGCAGGATAGCCTCCCAAGGACAGCAGCAGCAGCAGCTCCTGTGCATGGAATATATGAAAACCAATTACTGTTACAACTGATTCATTCAAGAATCACCCCCTGATCCTCACCAGCAGCAGCTCGGGATCCCTGCCTGCACAGCCCACAGCCCCATCGGCGGTGACTTGGGGGCAGAACAGACACCCAACGAGGGGGCACCCAGCAAGGGTTGGGGATGAACAAGCCACGTGGGGTTGCCCCCATCTCCGACATTTCAGATTCTGTGCTAAAAAATAACTCGATGCAGAATTTTTCGACGTTTCAGCCTGTAGGGAATGGCCACCCGTAACTCCTGCAGCTGAAGCTGCAGCTGGGCACAATGCAGAACCTGGCTGCTTGGCCAGCACGGTTGTGTAACGCGTTAATACAATTTCTTTGGGAAATCCCTACAGTTCTGAGCCTCACCGACAGCACTACGGCTGCACGCCGGCTAACAAAACCCAAGCGAGGAGCCAGCAGGGCCAGCCGCTCGCCGTGAGGGCAGAAGCCCCAGGAGCCTCGCAGGGGCCCAGCAGGGCGTGCTACAGCCCCCCCCGTTCCCCACCCCCCCGCAAACGCATCGACCAACGGGCCCTGCCGCTGAGCCCCCCGCCGCCGCCGCTCCGCGCCTCCCCGCCCGGGGGGCCGGGCCGCCGGTCAGGGCCAGGCCCCAGCCCCTTCCCCCCGGGGGCGCATCCCCGTGGGGGTCCCTGCTGCGGGGGCCCGGCCCTGGGGCGCTGCCCCGCCCCGCCCCTGAGGGCCCAGGCGCACCCGCCTGAGGGGGGCGGCGGGGAAGGGCCCGGCTGGAGGGGCCGGGGGGGGGCTGGGCCGAAGGGGGCGGCGCTGGCAGCCCAGGGAGCCCGGCCGCGGGGGCTGAGGGGCCGCGGGGGCTGTGGGGCCGCGGGGCCCGGGGGAGCGCGCCGAGGGCCGGGGCAGGCCGCGGGGCTACTCACTCAGCCACGACTCCAGGCTCTCCCCTTCCGCCTCCGCCATGTTGCCGGCCCGGCCCGAGGCCCCGCCCAGGCGGCGCGAGCGCCCAGCGGGGGGGCGGTGCCGGGGCAGGGACCGCCCCCTCCGGGCCGCCCCGCCCCTATGGCTCCCGCCCCCTATTGGCCCCGCCCCTTCCGGGCCCTGCCCGCCCCACGCGCCGAGGGAAGATGGCGGCGCCCAGCGCGGCAGGACTGGGCCGGCGGTTGCGGGCCTGGCTGCCCTGGTGAGCGGGCCGCGGGGGGCGTGAGCGGTGTGTGCTTCCCCCGCGGACACACGGACAAGCGAAGCGGCGCTCCCCGGGCCGGGCGGGGCCGTACACGGTTGACGTGCTTCCTAGGCCTGAGCGTGACACTGCCGGGGTCTCGCGTGGGCGTCTGTGTAGCCGGGGCCGGGGGCCGTCCGCGAGGCTCGGGGGGCGCTCAAGGGGGTTTTCCTCGGGGCTTGGGGCGGCCGGGGGCCCTTCGGGGCCCGACCCGTTCGCGGGGTTCGGGTGGGCCCGTCCCGTCCGCGGGGCTCGGGGGTCCCGGCCCGTGGCGCCCCTCACGGGGGTATCTGCTGACCCGCCGCGTCGGAGGGGCGCAGGGATCTCGCTATCCCCTTGCTTCTCTTCAAGCCACCACCTTTTGCTGCAAAGAAACGAGTAGCGTTCTGGTTGAAGGTACTGGCCCCACACAGAACAGCGCTTGTCCAAGCCACCCCCCTGCCGGGACCCGCGGGTGACAGCCCTGCGGCCCTGGGTGCAGGCAGGGGCTGGCAGGATGGTGCGCTCAGCACTGCTGGCCTGGAGCTGTGGGCTGCGACTCCCATTCCATCCAGCTCGTGGGCCTGGGGACTGCACGAGAGCTTTGTGGCAAAACTGCAGGCCTTGGTGTTAATTTGTGCCCCTGGCTCTGCCGCAGTGGAGAGGCAATGATGGAGAGGAAGGTGGAGATGCCTCTCAAGTCTGATGTGACCTTCTGAGATGCGTCTGCATCTGTCCACGTCCCCGCTACAACGTACCACATACATCAGCGTGCAGCCCCCCTTTTCTTCCTCTTTGCAGGTTGACACAGGTGAGATGGAGTCGCTACAACCCCAGTTACTTAGAGCCAGAAGTGAACAAGGAATTTTATCGGAAACCTCAGGAGGAGCTGTCTGAAGAGGAAAAGGAAAAACTGGAGGAGAAAGCTGTTAAACCCATAAAAGCTGCTCCTCCCAATGTCTCCAGCTCTGTGTTCAGTGACCCGATGATCAGGTCAGAGAAAGCAGCGTCTCCTCTGCTGTTAGAGCTCGGTCCCATAGAGCCAAAATGCTTGGGAACCACACTGTCCTCCTCAGCCTTTGCTTGCTGTGCTGCACATTGCCTTCTGTTACAGCACAATCCCTTTATGCCAAGTTAATCTTTTCCCACAAAGCCAGTCCGTTGACTGACAGTGATTAGAGATAATTACAGCAGATCTAGCAGCACCCAGAGTTAACCATGGGAACAATACAAAGCCGGGGGGCGGGGGGGGGGGGAGGACTTATTTCAGTGGGTGATAAAATCAGAATTTAAATCAGATCGCATTTGGCTTTGTGTTTACAGTAAATTCACTAATATGATGATGAAGGATGGAAATAAAGTGCTGGCCAGAAGCCTCATGGCTCAGGTGAGAACTCATGTTTCTTCTCACTATTATGTTAAAACAATACAAAATGGAAGGCTGGGACGTCAGGCCCACTGGAATTAGGAATTACCAGAACTCAGGTCGCCTCTGTTGTCCCAGTGTGTTTCCCTCTGCACACGTATTGTTCTCACCATTATTTATCTGATAAGATGTACGTTTTGTACAAGCCCTAGGCTCATTCAGCTCACAGACCAGGGGCTGGTAGCTTAATGGGGAACACTCTCTTTCTGCTCTTCGGTATTTCTTGGACCTTATATACTGCATAAACTGAGAGAATACCCTTAAAAGCATAATTTTCTCAAAAGATCTTCCTTCCAGCTCTCTTTCATGCCTGTATAACTTGCCAATGTTATCAGATGTGTCACCTGCATGACACAGCTTTGACCCCTGCTCTGACCTACAGTAACTGGTAATAGCCGGTGGTCCCATTGGTGTGTTCCACCCTTGAAATGGGGACACACGTTGCCCAAATGTTCCCCAAGTAACTGCCGATTCCTTGTGACAGAACACACAGGCTCTGGGCTCTTCAGTCCAGGTTTTGCAGGGGAGGATGCTTAGTGTACACAGACCTGTGTTCCTGTCTCCACGTTGTCCCTGCCCTTCCCTGGCTTCTGGCCCAGGTTTGTTATACTCTGCCTCCTCACCCCAAATGCAATGTCTGATAAAAAGACTGAAGTGCTGGAAGAAGGCGAAGTAAAACTTGAGTTAGAGAATTCCCAGCTGGCCTGTAGGGCTACAAAACCAGCTGCTCAAGTGAAAATGCGGTGCTTGTAAAAGTGATGTAACTTCATGGAGTGGGATAATCCATCTGCTCTACGTGTCTCCTTGTCTTTGTCCCAAGACCCTGGAGGCCATTAAGAGGAAGCAGCTGGAGAAGTACCACAAAGCTCCAGAAGATGAGAAGGAAACAATTGAATGCAACCCTTATGTCATCTTCCACCACGCTCTGAAAAACTGTCAGCCCATCATTGGGCTCAGCAGCATCACAAAAGGAGGCAAAACCTACCAGGTGAAAGGGGTGGGTGGGTGTGCTGGGAGCATATCTGGTCGGGAGAGAATTAGCTAGGGAAGCAGATGAACTGGTTTCCACCCCTTCAGCTCAAGAAAGTGAGCCACTTTGCATTAAAACATCACCTAGGAACTCCAAGATCAGGACCCCAGCCTGTGAGCATTCCCCAGCAGCAGAAGTCTCTGCTTCTTTAATTAGGTAAGGAGTACGCAGCAAATGTTGTCCAAGGAGACAGAGATCAGTGACAGGCAGCAAAAGAATTTGCTTCCCTTGGACTACCAGTCCTGTGCTCTCTGCCGTGTCATGTTACTTGCGTAGAGGCCCCAAAGCCCTGGGGCAGTTCAGTGTAGCAGAAAAGGTCAACTAGACACAGCGTGATATTTAAAACATGAGCAGAACCTGTTCTGAAGTATGGGCTCTGCAACACTCCAGACCTGATGGAGAAGTGGTATGTGGAGGCATTTCTCTGTCATTCAGTGCAGGGAGTGGTGAGCATCTCCCTTCTCTGCTAGCACAAACCAGCCTGGATCCAGTTCCCAAACAGGCCAGAAGTCTGTACAAAGGCCGGTGTCTGCTGGCAGTACCCAAGGCTGATGAGCATTTCTGTTTGGTAGCAATGGCCAGTTTCTGTGGACAGAGGAGGTGAATTGGCACAAAACAGCTGTCAGGAGCTGGTCTTACTGGAGTTGCAGCACAATGTAAAACTGTACGTGTCCAGCTGGACCTGTGTGACTGCTGGAGAAGAGCAGGTTGCTGCCCTCTCACAGTGTGGTAACTTACAGCTTAAACCTTTCCCAGGTCCCAGTCCCTCTGAAGGACAATCGGAAGCGCTTCCTGGCCATGAAGTGGTTAATCACTGAGTGCAGGGAGAACAAGAACCGGAGGACGCTGATGCCTGAGAAGCTCTCCCAGGAACTGCTCCAGGCCTTCAACAACGAAGGGCCCATCATCAAGAAGAAGCATGTGCTGCACAAGATGGCAGAGGCCAACCGGGCTTACGCCCACTTCCGCTGGTGGTAGGGACTGGCATGGGACACAGTGCCACCAGCCCCATGGCCTGGAGAGCGGAGCCCCAGGGCTGCCTGCCTGGGAGAAGCGGGAAAGGTGGACAGCTTCTGGACTAAGCCAGGGAAAGCTCATCCGATGCCCACAGGGTTCATTTCCTTTGTGCTTGTGTGGATGGGGGAAGGGGAGGATATGAAAGAGTTACCAACCCCTGTACAGATGCTCTAGTTATTTCATAACCATTTCCCTGTGAAGACAAGCCTTAGATGTTTTTCTTACAGCAACACTGTACAAAATAATCCTCCACTTACCTATTTCCTGGGGACTTGCAAGTCTCTGCTCCTGTAATCAGCAATGATTTTGGCTGCACAGCTAAGAGCAGAGATGGAATTTTTTTCACACCATAACCTGCCTTAGCAGTATTGGTACAAAAGGCAATAAAAGGCCCTTTTTGATTTTTGGTTCTGGTCATCGGCAACACTATTGGCACAGATTTGATGGGAATGTTAACGGAAAAAAATAAAACCAGTTTTATGGGGAAGGTTTCTCAATTCCAAGTCATTGCTCGAGCCTCACACTGCTCTCTCCAGCTACCCCGCTTGTGTAAAGCCACGCTGACACCCTACACCGGAGGAGAAAATTACTATTGCAGCCTTAAGGTTTCAGTCAGGAGTGACCTGTTAAATATTGTTCATAGCAGCTGCACAGACAAAAAGCAGGGCATGTGTCCGTGGAAAGCTTTTATTAGAAAAAAGTTCTTCGATAGACTATTTTGTTTCCTTTCTTCCTCTCCCGTTCTTATAAGAAACATACTGTAGTTGAAACCTGCTACATTCTGAAAAAACATGACAGTTATTGTATAAAACTTACAAAAGCTGTTCCTAGCTACATCTGCTCAGGGAACTGTCCTGCTGCAGGCTGCCCTGTGACAGGTATTTGTGGCTAGTGTCCCGTGGGGGAGGCTGTGTGTGTGCAGGTGCAGCCGGTGTGCTGGAAGGACTCTGGGAAAAACAGCCCTTGGTCGAGCTGTTTGTGAGGCCACCGTGTTTTCTGGGACTTGTCCCAGAGAAGCAGGTACCACCTGAGCTGTGAAAGATTCCCCTGCTGGCTCTCAGGCAAACCAAATTGTTCTCAGCCTAAACTATGCTTTTTTTAACACGCATAAAAAAATGCTGGTTCGAGTGAGAAGCATACCTTGCCCTTTGCTGGCAGCAGCGCAATATTAGACAAAATCAGTGGGAGAACTTGTGGGTTAAATGCACCTGCCCTTCCCACCTCTCCAAACCTCCCAAGTCAGGCTAGCAGGGCTGCAGCCTGACTGTTAAGTGCGCAGAGGCTCTAGACAATATAAATCCTATTTACAGGAAGTGCTTGAAAAACATGAACGTGAAAAGAAATTCAAACTTGGTATGAAGCTTGCTGGTGAAAGTGCTGGGGCCGTCTCTCCCCCTCTGCTGCAGAGAGGTTAATCCGTCACTTCGCTGTAATAGTATTTCTGGGCAGCGTCTGTCATCTTCCAGTCGGCGGCCCGAAACTCGATGATCTCCAGCAGCAGGAGCTGGGACAGGGAGCTGAGCCCCTCCTGCAGAAGGAAGCCGTCTCGGAGGAGGGAGAAGAGCTCATCCATCCGCTGGGAGTTCATCTTCTCCAGCTGCTCACCGATGCGATGGAGCTGGAGGACCAAGCAGTCCACCTTCAGAAGGAAGAGAAGATGGCTGAGTATAAAGGAACGGAGAGCTCTGGCACATCTCTGTGGAGGTCCCCATCAGTGACTTATGGACCAACTCATCTAGTTCCCTCTGTTCTGGAGTTCCAAAAGGCAACAGTCCTGCTTCCCCCAAGTCGCTGTGATCCGGGAGGCAGAAGAAGCTGAATGTCTCGTCTGCCAAAACCACTGGAAAAGCACATCCAGAACTCCCCGTCTCTCAGATAAAATTGCCAGAAAAATTCACCCACAACATGCGGAACAACGTTAATTTCCTGCGAGATGTCCAAGAGATGATGGGAAGGCTGAAGCCGAGGCCAGAGCAAGGAGGTGCCTCTGACAACAGAGGGAAGTGGTTGGAACATGCACTAAAGCTCTTAGCAAGTCTGGGGCTTCGCAGGAAACGGGCACTAACTAGGTCTGTGGAGAAGAGGGGAAAGCTGATGGGCTGCAGGGGTGGAAGGGTTGTGCTAAGATGGGAAAAATCCTTGAAGGGCCCATCCAAGGGCCCCTACAGGTACAGGACCCCCCTTGCCCGAGGGGCTACTCAGCCATGCCCATGCAGGCGTGTGTAGCTCCAGCTCCAGCAGAGCCTTCTCCAGCCTCCTGGGCTCTGGCAGAGCCTTCTCCAGCCTCCTGGGATCTGGCACAGCACCAGTGCCCCAGGCCCAGGCAGGTGAGCAGCAGCTACACAAAGCATGGCACAGCAGGTCCCGGGAGCCACCGCGGGGACACACAGCTGCTCTGCACACCTATGGTCACTGCATCACAGCTGCGGTGGCTCGGCAGATCCGTGTGACAGCTGCTTTTCCAGATGTCTGGCAACCAGGGCTGCTGGAAAAGCAGCTGGGTGGGGGGAGAGCAGTCATCCGCCAGACGGTCCCTGCTTCCAGGGACAGCTGGGCTGATTCTCTCAATCACTGGGAGGAAAGCTACCCCGAGGGAGGACGTGCAGCCTGGCCCAGGGAGTCACCCCCAGCACCTCCATCCTGCCTCCCTCGAGGCTGCAAACCCTCCTGCCCGGGGGTCCTGGGGAGGCAGCTGTCCCCGCTCTGCACCCTCCCCGGGCTGTCCTTTTGGCCAGTCCTTGGCAGGACAGCGGGCACAGCCGTGCCCTTTTCCCTGCACTCACCTCCTCCTCCTTCCGCAGGCTGTCGGGCTGTGCCAGCCGGAACAGGCAGTCGTAGACGGGGTTCACCAGAGCCATCATGGGCATGTTGTTCACCTGCGAGGAGGCAGAGCCATCAGCAGCCTGGGGCCAGGGAGGGAGGAGCCTGCAGCTATTTCAAATAGTTGTTCCCTTGCTGCTTTTCAAAGGACGAGGATGCAGAAATTAGCTGTGCTGCCAAATGCCGTATTGGTGGGATTTACGTAGGAGACCAGACGTTCAAGCCTCCAGGAGCCAGAGCAACTGAACAAATGATCTAAAACCCATCTATTTTTAAATGTAAGCAGGTAGTCATGGGAAATACACTTGTTGCAACAGCATTTCTCCTGCCTGCAGCTCTACTTGCATCACTTTTACATCTACTTGAAGCAGGCACCCAAGTATACGCGCTGTAGTGACGGCCTGCAGAAAAACTGTCAGTACCTGGGCTAGAAATGATGTCAGCATCCACGGGTGCCCCCTGAGGACCTCACAGCAACTAAACTGGTTCAGTCTGGGGCATTTGGGAGGAGGCAAATCAGGGGATTTCAAACACCAGGTACAAAATAAGGCAGCTCAGATTTTGTGATTGTTCCCAGAGATGGCTCTGCCTCTCCAAGCTGGTTCGCTTGCCTTCAGGTAGCGCCAGCCCCACAGCATCCTCATGCTGAGGACCAGCTCTGGCGCCCACTGCCAAGCCACAGCCCCGGGGCTCCACACCATACCCCTCCAACACCCCTGCCCTGGCATCTTTGGGTGCCCAGGCCCTGCTGGCACCCCTAGGCAGCAGCAGCCAGGTGCTCCTGCTCCAGCTCCTTACCCTCAGGTAGTCGAAGATGTTGCAGATGAACGTGACATAGCAGATCCACGCCTGGAGTGAGCGGGTGCGCAGCTCCTCCCTGTCCTTGAACTCCTGCTGCAGCCGGTTCAGCAGGCTCCTCCGGAAGATGCTCTGGCCGACTTGTTTGCTCTCTGCCTACGAGCCCAACAAAAGCAGGATGGAGGGATGAGATGGTGTGAGAGGAGCAGGGGGATGCTGCTGCTTCCGTGATGCAGGACCATGCAGATACCCTCCTGTGATTGCCCAGAGAGGCAGGAAAGCTGCAGGTGACCACCTGCACTCGCTGGCTGCGTGCCTGGATGCTGCCACCGCAGAAGAGGGCAGCTGGCTGAGGGGTCAGAGTGCAGGGGGGGGGGGGGAAGCCCCTCCTGGCCCAGCCTCGGGACAACCCACACAGCTCAAGTGTTTTGCTGTTTGGGCACAAGGAGCTCTCACCTGAATGATGGTGTAGCAGATGCGCCCTGCCTCCTTGCTGAACACACAATCTTTCAGGGACTGGTCCACTATAATATTGGCCACTTTCTCCAGGTCCACGTTGCTGGGGTCTGCAGAGAGGAGAAACGCTGTCAGGACCCAGCGCCCTTTGTGCCCTGCTTGCTTTGGGGTACCTGGAAAGCAACCAAGATCAGCGCGGGGCCTGGTACAACCATGTTATGTGGTGCAAAACCTCATGCTCACTCCCACATCAAGAGTCACAGCCCCTCTTGCACACCGGCTGCTTTGGAGATACCATCTCCAGCAGTGCATGGTCCTCCCAGGCTGGAGACAGGCACCATGATGGGAAACTGATGGAGGAAAGCAGATGATATGGGAAGCAAGAAGCTGATCTGAATCTGAAATCTCAGCGCTGCTTCCAAGCTGGGTTAGCGGGAGCCAGCTGTGCAAACTGCCTTTGGATAGAAGTGGGACTGAGCAGGAGCTGGGGGCTGGGAGGACCTGGCGGTGGGAAGGGGCAGGGCACAGGAGCCAGGCACTAGGGAGCAGCGAGAGGCCAGGCCTGGGCAGAGATGCTGGGTCAGAGCAGGAGAGGAGGGTACCCCAAAATCAGAGAAAACCCCAACGATGAGCACCAGGAGCCAGGTTTGAACAGCTGCACCATTACACTTTGGGGAGGAGGTGAGAGGGGGGCAAGAAGGCGCAGGGAGCGAAGACCTTCCCAGAGAAGATTCACCAGCAGGACCCAGTCAGGGATGAACAGCGTTTATGAAAGAGCTTTTTCCACTTAGCAGTTGGTGTTCCTTAAAGCGGTGCAGGCACTCAGCTGTGCACGGCAGAGGAGCTAGGAAAAAGCCTGCTGACCTTTGAGGGCTGTTTTCAGCAGCTTCTGAGTCTCTGTGTCGAACGACTGTATTTTATACTCTTCTTTGCCTGTTTCCCCCATGACTGGCTTCCTCCAAGGGCAAGGATCTGGGCAACGGATGGGCTAGTGACAGTCCCTGGGGAAAGAGCACACAGAGCTTAGTTGGACAGAGAGGCAGAGCTTCACCCAGCCGTCTGGCAAATCCCACCTGGTGCTGGAGCACAGGCTGTTATCCTGACAGCCCCGCACCCCAAGGAAACGCCTCTGTTAGCCCCGCACCCAGCTCTGGCCCTAGATCTGAGCAAAGCCTCACTCCCACATTTTTTCAAGTTCCTACTAGGCTATGACAGGACTTCATCTTCAGAGCCTTGAGGTTTTTCTGACATGAAAAATGCGTTGCAGCCTATCGATCTGCAGGTTCAAAGTGGACAGCTCACCAAGGCAGCCCCAAAATACACCTGTCTCACCTCAGAAGGCTTCCCCGTGGCTGTATCACAGGGAAGCAGATGCGGGAGCACCCCATGCAGCTGCTCCCTTGTGCCTTTGAAACACCAGTTCAGCTGGCTTCACCCAAAAACCTGGGAAGAATCAAAGCCGGCACCTAAGCATCCAATGCACATTTGGCAGGGTGAGCAGAGCACCTCTCCTGCGCTGGAGCCAGGCTCCCTCCGCTCCCAGCGGGACACAGCGAGCTCTACAGCCAAATCCCCGACAGCTCCCAACTCATCCCCCCGCAACCAAGCACAGCCCTGTGCAGTACCAACGGTGCTCCTAAATAATCTCTAGATTCGTTTCGTTTTCTTCTGCTTCGTGATACAGTGAAGACAGCAAGAGGGTACGCACGCACGGCACAGAGGAAGGAAGGGTTTTTGACACGCGCACGAGATGATCTGCTGGATGCAAAATGCTGGGCTGGCCAGACCCACAGCACCAACAGGGGAAGGCAGCCGGCCAAATGAGTTTTGCCAGCTCATCGAAATTCCTCGGCCATTACTCACCCTCTCTGCAAAGAGGTCCCTGCCCAGATTAAAGCCGAAGAGCCCGTGGCCCTTTAGAGTAGGACATGTCCCACAGGCGGCCCGACCCCTCGGACACACCACTTGCCCACGTAGGGGCCCAGAGCAGAGTGTGGATCTCACTGGTGGGTCCAGGTTCTGCCTCCTCGCCCACCTCTACTAGGCTCAGGGCCCCCCCTCTGTCGGGGGGCACAACCCGCTGCCCTCGCAGCTGAAGCTCCCACCCGCGCAGGGTTACCTGCCCCAGACCCACACAGAGGTTTCCCAGGTGGGTTCAGCAGGCGCCCTCCGTGCCATGCCTGTTGGCCAACGATTCCTACCCCACCTCGCCTCCTGCATCGCCTCTCTGCATCCGCGCTCACGCCATCCTGCGCTGCCGGCGGAGCAGCCTGGTGTGCCAGCAGCATCACAGCGCCCAGGGAACCAGGTGGGAGCTCAGCACCACACCCAGCGAGGCAGAAAGTGCCCGAGCCCGTCTGGCAGCGTTCCTGCCACCACCGCCCAGCACCTCGCCGCAGCATCCTTCCCCCCACTTCGGACTGCTGTGGCAAGCCACCCTGCCCAGAGCAAGCCACGGTGGGCCAGTGTGGGCCCAGCCTGGCCTCATCTGCACCAGGGATCCCGCCGCTGCCCGGGCCACCTCGCCCGAAGGGCTGGTGGCCATAGGTGTCACTGGGCACTGCAACGCCTATGGGTACTGGCTGCCCCTCTGCCAGCGCTCCCCACCAGACCAGCCGTGCTGGGCGCTGGTGCGGCTGGGCTGGAATGTTCCCGGTCTGCCGGGGCCCGGCCGGGGCCACGCTGCGGGGCTCACACCGGGCGCGACGGGCCGGCCAGCACGGGGAGGGGGACGGGAGCAGCCCGGTCTCCTCTGCCCCCCCGGCCGGGGGCACCCCGGGCCGCCCGGCACCCCCAGCTCCGAGCCCCCCGGGACCCCCCCCACCGCCCCAGCCCCGCGGGCGGCACAAGCCGAAGGGCCCCCCAGGACGGAGGGAGCGGCGGATCCCGGGGAACCCGCCCCCGCCCCCCCCCCAGCGCCGCCGGGCAGGGCCGGGCAGGGGGCGCCGCCGCCAGCCCCACCGACCTGCCGGCCGCCCCCGCTGGCTGCTCTACCCGCCGGGACATCGCCGCCCCGGCCCCGCTCGCTCCCGGCGCGGCCCCGGTTTCCTCTTAGGTCATTTCCTCGGCCGAGCCGGGGGAGGGGAGGGCCGGGGCGGGGGAGGGCCGAGCCGAGCCGGGCCGGGCCGGGCGAGCAGCGGCAGCGCCCCCGCCTGCGAGCGCCGGCCCCCGGCGGCGCCCCCGGCCCCAGCACTGACCCCTCGGGGCCGGTCCCGCGCGGGGCTCCCCCCGATGCAGGTCGCTGTCGGTCCCCGCCCGGCCGGGCAGGCACCACAAAACGCAGCAGAAAAAGCGGGTGAGGAAGGGGGGTCTCGCAGCGCACAGCTCGCTGCAGCAGGGGCCCGGCGGGGCGCAGCCGCTTCCCGATCTTCCTCCAAGCTCGCGGCCATCCCGCAGGGAAGACCCCCGGGGGGCGAAGCCTGCGCAGCACAGGGCCGCCCGGCTGCCGGGGCAGAGCAGCAGGAAGGCGGAACGCGCAGGTTGGGGACATTTTCTGCAGCGCTGTGGCCTGCAGAGACACTTGCCCGAACGCCTCCAGCACGGCTGTGTGGCTCAGCACCAGCTGGCTCCACCAGCCCCTCCGGGCACAGCACCGGGACCGCCCAGTCACCTGCAGCGAAATAGCTGAAGATCTCAGCTCCAAGATCCCAAAACGCAGCAGACACAACCCCCCCGGCCGATCCCCCTCTGTGCGGTTCTCAGCAGCGATGCCCAGAGCATCGCTCTGCATGGCAGAAGGGCTGGGGCACTTCTGCCTGCTGCTGCGGTTTGAGATCTTGGAGTGCAGGTGGCTGTTTCACTGCAGGTGACTTCGAGAGCTGCGTAAAATTTACGAGGAGCACCCAGAAGCCAGCGACTGGAAGGGATAAACCCACTGGCTCCTGCCACCCCACACTCTGGGCCCTGATCACCCTCCCTGGGGAAGGACATGGCAGTCTGGGGGGTCCCGTGGAGTGTATGGACCAGGAAGAAAGGAATAAACAACCTGCAGCGAGGCATGAACATAATAAAATATTTAATGTACCTTTTCTCAAAGGTAGGCCCGCGTTGTGCGCATTGTGCTCAGATGCTTTCAGACGACAGCAGCCGCAAATATCCACTCAGGCAGCACAGCAAAACGCCCCAGAGAATTACATTTCTATATCGCAGGAGAAACTTAAACCCAAATTCAATACAATGCATTCCAAGTCTGACTGTAAAACATTCATTTCTTGTCAAAAAGGCGGCTGCGCAGCTCTGGATGAGCACCCTGAGAACAGGATTGTCCTGGGAACCCGGGGAGCCAGCCGGCGCTGGAGGCAACAGCGTGCTCACCGCAGGACTTGTGTGTGAATGCTTTCTGGTCCGAGGCCAGCTACGAGCGATGGTGGATCCCCTGACAACCCCGGCGCACCTCGCCTCGAGCGCTTTGCCTTGCTACGGTGCTTCTGGACCTTCTGATTTTAAAAGGCACTAGAAGAAAACACAGTTGCTGAGCAGCTTGTGAGGTGAATTTTGAGCAACACAAATCCCCGCTGATAGGATTACATCAGAGTGAAATCTCAGCCATCCCAACGGGCAAAATCCGGTGCAGCCTCAGTGAGTTGCTCACCATGTTCAGTCACTTGAAACTGAAGTGACACGCACGGTTTCCGAGAGCAAATCTGTCCCGACATATGGGAGAACAAGGCACCTACAGATCTCTCCCATCTCCCGTTCCTTCAGTTCTAGGAAATCAGCTTCAAACGGTGTGCGTTCTTCCAGAGCAGCATCACAGATAAGACCTGTTCTCCTAGTGCTTTGCACTAAACCAGTCTCATTCCCAAAGAGAAAACAATATTCCCGTGACAGTCCTTTCCCAGCTGCAACTCCCAGTTCCCAAGGTGCACGTGGGAAATCCACGAGACGGATGGCACCGACCAGGGTGAACGATGACGTGCCCGTTAGGTGCAACTCCTAGTACTGTATAGCTGAGCTTGTCACTCCTTTCTCCTTCCCTCCCTAGAAGCCCAGATGCCTTTACGAGCCTGTAACATTTCCACCTGACAGCACAATCAACCAGGCTCTGGGCCAAAGCCCTCCAGCCAGTCTCTCTTCCAAAGCCTGGGCCAGACTGGCACAACTTAAAACCCTGACTTTGCCACTGTTGGGTAGAGGCGAGCTCATTTAATGCAGAGTGGAGGCAAAATCTATCCCAGAGAGAAGCTGCTCTATCCTCTCCATTGCTGCCCTCTCTGCAGAGCAGCCAAGCCACCTGCCTGCGTCACCTCGAGCTCCACAGCACACTCCAGGGACATCATCTTTGCAGAGCACAGTGTTTTCTGTTCTTTATTTTTTACCCCTGTGACAACCAAGGCAACACACCCTCTCTTCCAGTGGTAGCAGTACCCGCTGCTGAGTTCCTCACCAGTTTCTCCCTATTTTGTGCAATTTAATGGCAGCACTTTGACATACAGTGGAGAGTAAGAGTCTTGTGATGTTTACACAGGATGGATGAGTCCTGATTGTCTATGGAAGCCCAGGCCAGCACAATAAATTTTCTGCTGTGGCTAGTCCTGTCCCTGCTAACCAGGGCAGCATTCCTCTCTACAAAGACAGTAACAATCCTGACCTGTTTGTGTCTGTTTCAAAATGAGGTATTTCTCTCCCTCAGGAGGATGTCACAAGGCTAAGTTCATTACTGGTTATGAAGTCTTTCTGATTAACAATAGATGAACAACAAACAAAGGCAAAAATATTGTTAAGAAGATCTGAGGGGGGGAATCTCAGAAGAGCCTGGAAAATGCCAACAGGATTGAGGGACTCTGAGAAACTTTTTTGCATTTTCTCCTCTCAGCAAAACTGCACATGTTGAGAGTACACGCAGCTAACACTCCCTCTTCGAGGCTCATGTATCAGCCTCCTGCCTGAACGCTGCTCAGGGAATTTAATTTTTACGTAGCTCTCAAAGTCACCTGCAGTGAAACAGCCACTTGCACTCAAAGATCTCAAACCACAGCAGACACAAAGTTATTTGGCCCGGGCTCGCAAGGAATCACTCTGGATAGCTCAGCCACCAGTGAAACAGCTGCTCTTTAAAAAAACAGCCTCTCACAATAGTTCAGGATAAGTGAGCAATGCTGATACGCTCAAAAACGCCAGGAAAAGTTGCGTCAACAGAATGGAATTGGTCACGCTGGAATCTGGCCAGACCATTGGGATTAACACCCTGAATACTGCCAAGAAAGTGATGAAAAGCTCTGCGTTAAGAATCATCAAACCATCCTCTAAACAGTTGCAGTGCTCTGCCCTACCCACCACTCGCCAGATGACTAACGTGCCTCTGTATCACAGTCACTCTCCTCCTCGGAAATCTGCCTTCCACACACTGGTCCAACCACACCCTGCTCAGCTTGAAAAAACAGAGAATAAAAGAGGAGGAAGAAAGTAATTTTCCTCTTTTCCCTGTTACATAAATCAGAGCTGTTGGTTGGTTGGGTTGGGTTTCTTTTAACCCTTCGTAAAACCTTTGAAACTGGAGAAAAACACTTCCCCAGCTCTAATGCAATCATCCTTTACTTGTCAAACACCATGCTAAACCAACCAATTCCGATGTGATGTTCAGTGCTCTCACTTCAGCTAATCTTGTCAAAACATTTTCATCGGTTAGCACCACTGTAGGACTGAGGTTCAGAAATGTTTTGAGGCCACTACATAAATACTTGCTAGAAACATTCAAAGGTGGCATTAAAAAAAACAAAACAAAACAAAACATTTACTAGTTTCCACAGGACTTTTCTTTCGTTATTACAACTTAGATTAAATATTTCTAAAACTCTGTACAGTATTTTACTCACTGCATTGAAGCAAAGAACGTGAAGTAAAAACTGGGCTTGTGCGTTGAATCCCCTTAAGAGTGGGGTTCTTAATCTGCAGCTCTGCTGAGGCAATGCAAAACCCTAAGAGATGCATGGCAAGACATGCAGGAAGAGAAATGGGCACCTGGGATACAATCAAGCTCACCAGAGTTAAAGGAAAAGTGAGTTTGGGTCAGCACGATCCATCAGAAGATTCTGTGTTTATGGTGGCTGAGAATGCACAGCCAGCAAGTGGTAATTGTGAAGCGGCTGCTGGCAACAAAGAAAAGGAAAACTGAGGTTCTGTGCGTGCTAAAGACGTTTGAACTGACTTCACAACAGCAGGACAGAGCTACCTGTGCAACACCAAGAAAAGAATATCGTGCAAACAGCAGGCCATAAAGCAAGGAAATAAAGCCGTGTGGATGCAGCAATAGGAGGTGGTACGTTGGTTAAGCAGCACTAGCTAGGCCAGGATCCTGCTCTGTGATCCAGGGCAAGCACAGGAATTCATCAACTTTATCGGGTGCCTTTTCACAGCAGTCTCTGCTAGGTAGTGGTCTGCTGGGTTCCCCCCTCTCCCCATCAAATATGTGCTGATATAAGAGGAGACAGAGGAAAAAAGTGCTCAGCTGAACAGCTTTCAGCGCAGCAGTTCAAGTGTCTTCAGCAGAACTGCAGTCGCCTTCTCCTTCTGCTTGGTCCCAGGAAGTGATTTCCTACAGGCTGGTGGACTCTAGGAGCTCTGACATATCCAGCATGACAAAGCAAAGCTGGCAGTTCCCCCTCCTCCAGGAGAACACCAGGTAGCCACACACCGGCCCCTTTCAGCCTTCCTTCCTCACAGCGCTATCAGTGCTCTTCAGGGCACACAGGAGGCTGCAGAACAGCTCATACCAAAAGAAGACAAGGCCAGTAGAGACAGCAGCCTTCAGCAAGCTGGGCGAAAGGCCCTTAAAGAATCCACCTGGGCCCTCCTCTCGCATGATCTGCCTTATGCAGTCCATGAGACCCCTATACATCCGCACCTGGGGGAGAAAAGGCAAAAAGGTTAAACAAGAAAACTGGAAAAGAACACAGAGATCCCCAGACAGGATGTTCTGGTACGTAAGACACATGCTGAACACTTAGTGCCCGTTCCTCGTGTCAAAATATTAATTGCAGAAAAGGATCCTGACAGCCAGGTGATTTCAGCATAAAGCTAGTGTCACCCTCTGCTAGTCATTTGGTCCTGAATCAGAAATACCAAGCTGCAACTAGAAAAGTAAAGTAAATCGAAACCCCTTTGCCTGCCTAACTCATCCCCTGCTCCAAGGCAGCCAACCTGATGGAGACAGCTGAGAAGGCAGAGCACAGGTATGTTGGACAAGGCCATAAAATCAATGCAGTATATTCATGCAGCTATTCCCATTATTAAGCGAGACCAATGCTCAGCTCCCAGAAGTTCCCCGGGAGCTCCCAATCCAAATACGAACAGAACAGGCACCACCAGTGAATCACCACTGCATTCGGGTGCAATGGACTGGCTCTGGATTGTCTCCATGAAAATTCATCCTCATGAAAATCAGTCAACTGCAACACCTCTCACCTGCCCAAAGGCTGCCCGGGCCTGCTCAAAGCCACCCACTTGCAGTCGCTTTTTGAACAGGTCAAAAGGGTAAGTGAGGGTTTTGCTGATGAGTCCAGCGCAGCTGCCACAAACAAGGTTTTTAATGTTGCCTGAGAAGCAGAAAGGGGAGAGGATAGCGGGGAGGGTAAAAAGAGGATTAGCAAGGAGTTCTGATTAAAGATCTCAATCAGAGGTAAGTTAAAAATTACTTTTTACAAGAAACCGAAAAGGTCCTTTAAAGTTACATCACCTCTTCTGCATAGTTTGGGCCACAGAACTTCAATCTGTATTTTCTGCATCGGGCTTACCATGTCTGTTGGCGACAGAGCATAACAGCTCATCTGGTTCATTACCCTGATTTATGTTTTTGCTCTGCCAAGTGGCATTGCACAAAAAAACCCAGTCACCAGAGAACCTGCTGCTAGTGGATGGAAAATTTTCATGCCCTTCACTAAAAGCTCAGTCACTGGAAATCTTGCGCTCCTGATTACTCAAACTGATTTATTCTGGATTGGACTAAGTCACAAGTTAACGCTGCCTGATGATTTCAGAGGCTCGTAGGAAATGAGCTTTGTGATATTAGACTTTCTCCTGACAAATGTGAGTTCCCAGCAAAAAACCACCATCAGTCCCTGACATCTAAGAATAAATACGCAGACATGATATTGAAAATTCTAGTTCCTCTGCTGAAGAAATTCTATTGAGGAACAAAACCACACTGATGCTGCACACACTCTCTCTCAGAGAGGCACTAGTATCTAGAACTGTCAAGGTGACAGGCCACATCAGGATGAGGTTCTCTTATAATGGAGCTAGAAATCAACATAAAAATATCAAATCAGGAGCTTGGCAGTTTTAAATTAGGCTAAATGAATCCTCTTCTGTAACAGCTGTGCTGGAATCTGCAGGCAGATTTCCTGAGGAAATCCAAGAGTCCTGTCCCCACAACACTAATGAAACAGACTACGCCAGCATTGTCTTCCCATGGTATTGGTAACGTCACACAGCTCAAGAAAGAGCACCCTGGCCTATGACACTTTCCCATCCATCCACAGTTCCATTATGGTTATTCCATAACAGGAGTTGTTTGCAAGCTTCACTGTACTTTTGCAACATCTGTGCAGGGGTAAGAATGAGAGATAGGAAACTGAGACACTTTTCGGGTGTTGCATCAAGAAGGGTGATAGGACAGAAAACTGAGCTTCGGTCAATCTCCCAAAGTAGCATTCATCCTCTCTTTCTCTCCAGATCGCAGATATCACTGTCTCATGTGCTTACCTCCTTTCTTTCCTTCAGCTGGAATCACCCATTCAGAAAACTGTTGCAGGATGTTGTAGAAAGAGAACTGGAGACCGGCATATGGGAAGATGGCAACGATTGTGGGGGTCAAACCTCTATAGAAAGTCCGAGGCCCTTCTGTCTGGTACATCGTCACCACGGCATGGCGAACGTTATGATAGATCTAGACAATACAGAAGAGGCTGAGTAGTGAAACAGGCTTAAAAACAGCAAACCAAAGGTCAGGTTATTTCCCAGTAATGAGGACAGGAATTTCCTGCTGCCCAAAATACAACCGACTGATTTTCAGCACAAAGCCATGAACAATGTGATTTTGCACATCTTCACACAGTATTCTCAGCTAAGCCCTTGTGACTCTTATAAGTAAACTGACAACGTAAACCTATCTCTGAGCCACAAGAGATTAATTGAAGAATGATCATTTACTCTGTACTGAAAAGCCTGGGCTGCCATGGTATCCCACATCCAAGCTGTGCTTCTGAGGGGAAGAAATGAGGCACAGAGCTGAGACCACTTGCATCACAGACACAATTATTTATTTTTCTTTTAGCAGCTCTGCTTGCTCTTGCAACAGAATTCATACAATATATAGGGATTCTACTGCATGCTAAGTCAAAAACCAGAAACAGCTCTGATACAAACCCATGTAAGTCCAGTTATTACAGACCTAATTAGTATGGAGACCAATTCTTGCATAAATAAGAACATGAAACATGGCTGAAAGGTGACTGGTTTCAAGCATATCCCCATCATTACCTAAACACAACTCTGTGCAAGTGGAAAGTTTCAAAAACACAATGTTCAACAGACTGGGGAGTGTATTCTATACACCAACATTATCCTAATATATTTGGCATCACAACAGCTAAAATAAAAATTGAGTTATCCTGTTAAGGGCAGTTTCTGCTTTCTGGATCACTTGTCAGGAGTCAGGAGCAATCAGGAGCAGCAAAACATAATTAAGAAAGCTGTGTCAACAGCATAGAGGGTAACTTGGCAATAGTACAAACAGTGCCCAGTAACAGCCCCCGCTCCTTTACACTAACCCGTAGAGTGCTACATACTTTTCAAACCCCCTGTATTCATACACATGAAATATTGCTACTGCTATGGATGATAATTCTAAAGATTGACCTCTAAGCCATACCTTCGGCTCACCCTGAGCAGCAAAGCGAGTGCGTAATGTGTCAACAGGCTGAACTGCAACAGTGGCTGTGCAAGCAGCCAGTCCACCGCAGACGAAGTGCACAAAGGAATCGCGGGCGTTGTATGAGGTGACGTTGTGCACCAGTTTTGTCAAGCTTTCAAACGCCATGAACTTGCAGAAACAAACATACACAAGTCAAGGAATCTCCCGCTCCTCTCTCGTTTCACCAAAGAAGCTCCACCCACTGCTTGTAACCACCCCCCTCCTCCCTCTGTCCTTCAAAAGTCCTCCCCAACTTGCAACCTGTTAGAACATGTGCTCAAATACCCTGTAAAAAATCACTAAGCTGTCCGAGGAACGTGTGGGATATTCCGATCTCTGACACTTCTGCTAAATCTTGTGTTTAGAATAATGAAAAACTCATTTTAATGCTCTACGTACCCTGAAGAGTATTTGCTATATCAGATATACTGTCCATTACTCTGTCAACCTGGTGCTCACAAAATACACTGTTAATGTTTACAATTTAAGCATAACAATGCTGTGTAAAACACCGTCATCGGCTTCATTGATTTTTTTCCTAACAAACTGTCAGGGCGACAGCATGAACAAAAGCAAATAAACTACACACGCTTGGCACATGAACAGCTAAGTCAAGTGTCAGGAGCAAACAGGGCCTGTCTATAACACCAGATGCAGACACAACTCAGTTTACTCTAGCTGTGCTCCAGGCTGGCCAGGCAGGATGTTCAGCAAGCTCAGGAATATCAACTTAGGAATTATACAACTACACATCTTTGAAACTGGAGCCAGTTTGCATCAGTACAGCGTAAACCTGGTCCTTCCCGCACCTGCCCATGCAGCCAGGTCGAAGAGGAACAAAGCAGAGTCCTACATATGTACGCTTTGCCCAGATGGTGTCTGGTCACCTTACCTGAACAGCTCCGTAGCCAACTGAAAGGAGCTGAGCAGGAATATGGCCCTTCCAGAAGGCTACCAACCCCTCCTCCTGGAAGATGCACTGTATAGCTTGCAAGATGCCATGATACTTTGCCTGGGGGTTTCTTGGGGACAACTGCTCGATCTGAAGCTGGAGGAAAACAGAGAAAATATTTTCAATTCATCACATTTCAATAAGGTTCAAGTATCCAGCTGAGGACTTCACAACCCTGCCAGCCCACCCCTGCTAAGATAGGACGTTCTGCCTTCCCATAGGATCGCATATAGAACCGACTGGGATGTTATTTATGCAGGGCTTTAAAATAAAACCAGACGTGCAACACAAAGGAAGTCAGTAGGGATGATGGTGAAATTCAGTTATTTCTGCTCAGAGAGTGGAGAATGTTCAGAAAGACAAACTGAAAACCACCAGATGCCGTTCTAGCACGTGTGAGGTTACACAAATCGAGGCACCAGGCACGTGCATGTGGTGCAGGTGAGAGCGGATTGAGTGCTCTGGCTGCACAGGTGACCGACGCACCCAGGGCAAGCTCAGCCCTAACACGCCATCACCCCATCCCCAACGCGCCATCAGGAAGGCCGATACCTGGAAGCGGATCTTGATGACATCCAAAGGACTGATGAGGACCCGAGTGACCAAGCCCGATGCTGATCCTGCCACAGCTGCTTCCACCGTGGAGACGCACCTGGCCTCAGGGTCATAGCCGACCATGCCTGCCCGGTGTCCCCGCCGCCTGGGGACAGCGAGGCCCGCTCGGCCAGGAGGCGCCTTCCCACCCCCTCACCTCACAGCCTGCCCCGCCATCCCGAGCCCCCTCACACGCCGCCCCCCGCAGCAGCCTCCCCTCTCCCCGCGGGCCCCACGGCGGGCACCGAGGGAGAATACGGAGCCCAAGGCCGGGCGGAGCGGCCGGCTGCCCGCGGCCCAGGGCAGCGGAGCGGTGCGGAGCGGCGCGGGGAGCTCCCCGCCTCAGGGCCGCCTCAGCCTCCCGCCGGCTCCCGCACTGCGCCTGCGCGCCGCGGGGCACGCCGGGAGTTGTAGTCCCGCCGCCCCGCCCTGCGCCTTCCGGCATGGCGGGCACGGGCACGGCTCGCCGCTGGGCCGGGCCGGGCCGGGCGGGCGGCGCTAACGCGGGCGGGGGTTCGGCTTTGGGGCGGGGGGCTGGCTCTTCCTGCAGCCCGCCAGCGGCTGTGCTGAGCCAGGCAGCGCCCGTAAGGCTACAGGTTGCTCGGCCCCCGGGCCTTGGCCGCAGCACCCAGCGGCTGCCATCCCTCTGCGGAGCGCCAGGGAGGAGCCCCCAGCCCTGCGCGGGCACCCAGCCACCCTGGGCGAGCGGCTCCCTCACCGCCTCACAAACAAGCCCGGCGCCCTCGCTGGCACAAATGAAAAATCACCAACCACAGGAATATCCAGGCGCTTCTGAGCAACCACAAAGCCCTTCCCTACATCTGTGTTTGAGGATAATGACTAAGAGCAACTGTTAATCAACAACCCAAACCCTCCCGTGGGCCTTTGCCTCTCGGGTATTAAACCAGGCGACAACATCCACAGGCATTTCCCTGACAGAAGCGGAGCTGGGGAGCTGCAGAGCCAAGGGCTCCAGCCAGGCACCCTGCAGGTGTGCCCGCACCCCTCCCTGGCACGGCTCAGCACCTCTCCTTCTTCAGATGACACAAGTGACAGCGACCTGCGAGGCACTGACCAAGCAGAGCACAAGATCCTGCGACCACCTGAGCCACAGCTGCTGTGCTGGCACCACCCACACACCCATCTCCTCTCTCCTTCAGCACACTGCTCCAAAAATATATTGCTCTCCATCACTGGCTCCTTACAACCTAACAGTCTGTTCCACAGAGGCACTTGGGCAGCTCAATAAAAAGCTTAGAAAAAAGCAAGAGAAGAAATAGTGAAGTGCCACCCTCCTCTTCACCTGGTAGATCCATGCCCTTCAATCCTGGAGGCGCCACCATCATGCCTTCTCCACCTCCTTGCTGTTCACCATGGCACACATGCCAAGTGACACGGCGCTCTGTTGGCTTGGAAGAAGAATGAGTTCTTCTGCCAAGCATGCTGAGGTTGAACTATAATGCCAGCCTGAGCACTTCGGACCAAAGCGCACCTTTTACAGCTTTTCTCTCCCACAGCAATTTAATATCCTATAAATTAGCTCGCTCTGTCATATTTTGGTCAGTTAACTGAAATAACAGACAGATGCTCAAGTGAAGAATTCAATGTATATTTATTATTCACAGTTAATTACTATCTACCAAATGCTGCTGCAGAGTTAAAGGATTAAGTACATAGGCCTTTTTTATTTAAACACTGATTTTTTTTTTTTAATATATATACACACACAAGACATATGTCTGCAAGGCTGCATGATATACACCAATTCCAAAATAAGGAAACAATCAAATGGTCCAGGTGTAGAATGCCATAGATTCCTTTTCCAATCACTTTACAAAGAAGGAAGAAAGTGAGTAACAGCTAGCAAGGAGAGGGGGAGAAAGTAATACTCTACAGGATAGCTCTCTCTTTCATCTGCTGGAAAATTAAAGTGTAAGGCAGAGTCCATCTCAGGAATAAAACATTTGTAACACTTAGTACAAAAAAAGGCACCCTCCAACAAAAGATTGCCCGTGCTTAGCCAGGGCGGGAGGAGATCTCCGCTGTAGTTTTTGGATTCGTTGGTGGGGTGATCCAGCCAAATGGCCATTGAAAGGAAAAATAACGCAACTGAAGATTGGCACAGAGAGCGGTGCGAGCTGATTGCTTTCCTTTCCGTCCAATTTAATGTCACACTGCTCTGGTGGAGGAGCAAATGGCCACAATAAATGCCATTATGGTGCGGGGTGGGGATTACAGTCATCACACAGCCTGCTGTGAATGGGGAGCGGGGTGGGGGGAATCTACTTCAACAGTAACACTGACCTGAGGAGGGAGGAGAAACTGGAGAACAGTGATGGCAACCCCACTTTTCAAGAGCGACACGACTGCAAATATTCCTTATCCAGGCCAAAGAGACAGGCTGATTACATGCATCATGTAGAAACATTCACTAATAGCATAAAGTTTTTTCAAGCACTATTTTTCTTGAGGTTTCTCTGCATTATAAAGTTTTCCATCAAAGGAATGTACATTTAATAGGACATCTCAGGGCTATTATTTCTCAAATTTCCCCCTTAACCCTCCCTCCCCAAAATATTCTTCCTCATTATCCCTGGTCATAACTTCCCCCTTTCTCTTACTTCTTTTGAGGCTCCTGGTTGCAGCTCCCCACCTCTCACAGCAGCCTAAGCTGCCACTTGAATGCCGTGATTTTATTTCCCTTGGAACAAGGGAAATTGAACAGTAAGACAAATCTTAAGATTAAAGCTCCATCTCTGTTTGTAGATTTTTCTCAAATGTCCATTGATAAAATCAACCCTCTTTTACACCCTTCCCCCAAAAGTATTTATTTACACATAGGCAGAAAAAAAACCCCCTCTGAAAAGCTCTGGACTGTCCTTTTAACGTAAGAAATAATAAAAAAGAAAATAAGGGAAAGGCACTATGGAAAAAATTACAGAATGTGCTCAACCGTACACCTTTAAGAAAAAACAAAAAAGCTGTCAGCGCAGCATTAACAGACTTCAGTTGTACATTGGAGCTTCTCAAAAGCAGGTCTGTGACTCAAAAAAAAAAAAACCCAACACAGAACAAAAAGCCACAGAACTCTTCTCCCTTCCTCTGCTTGCAAGCTGCTGAGCTTGAGAAGAAAGTGCCAGAGGAGAAGAGACAATAAAAATTCGATTAATAACTCATCTTTCCCAGGCAAGAAGAGCTGAATGTTGAAGGCAAAAGCAGAGACTGATGATTTTTGTTTTTTTTTAAAGGCAGGACTGTGGATTTGGTTCTTCTCTCATGTCCCTTCATGTCAAATGAAGACCATTTGCAGAGAGAGAAAATACCAGCAGAGTTTCTCCCTTTTCCTTTAACTGCATGGGTAGGACTTTATATGGCATTAAAACTTCATGCACTGATGGACAGAGGAGGAAGGGGAAACAAGAAGAGTGAACAAAAGGGGGTAACCCAGGAGCAGCTGAGGAAATTTGTTATTTTCATTTTTTCTCTTTCTCTTTTTCTTTTTTTTTTTTTTTTTTTTTTTTTAAAGATAAGTTTTGGTGTGTAAGTTGAACTCTTCCCTGCCTCCCCCCCCAACCCTGCCACCTGCCCCTGCCCCCCCACCCCCCCCCACAAGTTCCGTACTGAGTGAAGGAGGATCACCTCACGGTGAAAGATGACTCAGGTTTTATCGCCGTGTGATTTTAGGTCACTGGCTGCAGTTAGGCTCTGTATGTGTATTTACTGTTTCTCTGGTTTCTTTAAATAATCTCTAATATTTATCTCTAGATGTTCCGGTTCACCGGGGTCACGTAGTTGCGTGGAAACATGCCCGTCTGTCCGTGGCAGGCTCCCTTCCACCAGTTGGGGTCAGAATTGTCAAGGACTTGGATAAAGTCTCCCCGACGGAAGCCCAGCTCTCCTTCCTCCTGGGGATCAAAGTCAAACAGGGCCTGAACGTATGTTGGTTGCTGAAAGGGGAAAGAAAAAGATACACAAAGTGAGAATCATCCACAGCGCTCTAGACATCTGCTCCCTCAGGCAGGACCTTAACTTACACTGGAGTTTAACAACAAACATTTGGGTTGTTTCATTTCCCTACAAGCCAGCTTCCAACATCTGTAACAAGACGTTAAAATAGGAAAGTACAGTCTAGAGAAGACCTTACAGAAAAGTCAGGTTTCTGTGAAAGAGCCGAAATAAAGATAGCACACGACTCAAATGTTTTCCTAGCATTTTCCAGTCTTCATGACCTACTGTAAATCTGTAGGCTATTGCAATACAGTAGTCTCTTTGCTAATTCATTGTGTTTTCACCAACAGACATTATGAATATAACTGATCTACCTAACACAAAGCTGTTGATACACAAAACCTGGATGTTGGCATTTTACACATCTTCCTTAAAACTCTCAAGTATAGAGAAATTCTGTCACAGAGCATTTTGCCTGGTCAGCAAATACTTCCATCCTTACGGAAAAGCTAACAGTCTACTTAAAATAGACTTGCATTCCTAAAATCAGGAAGGTATCTTCATGCTTGTCATTTTCAGTCAGCTCTTCTCTCACCCTCTGTTTCACTGACCCAACAGTGCAGAGCCAGATGTTAGTTCGGACAAACCGGTGCCCACAGCACCTGGAGAAGAGTACGAATTCCACACCCCCTGTCTTCAAGCTAGAACTAGAATGCTGCACAAGGAAGCAAAAGGATTTATCCAAAAATGACAAAAGATCCAGTTACATGCAACGTAACATTCTGATTGCTCTGGGAAATGGGACAAAACAAAGAGCTAGAGATGCATACACAAGCTGCTCCGCTGGCACGTAGCAGTAGGTTTTTGTTTCTCTTAACACTGGCTAGATCCAAACCAGATCCATATGTTACTACCTGCAACCACTTCTTCAGGAAAAACCAGTGCCAAAGCTTCACCGGCTACTGAGGTGTACAGTTCTGGCTATAAACCAGTATAAATAGAACTATCCTTTCTTACTATGTCCTAAACAAGGAGTAAACCTCTTTTTAATGCACAGGAATCAGATGACCTTCCTGCAACAGTATCCATAAACATTAAGACAAGCCACTAGTTCACACAACAGTAACACTTTGCCAGGACTGGGGGGGAGACTGAGGAGTTAGCAGGTGGGCTCTGCACAAACATCCAGCTTATCCACCAGTATAATACTGGCTGCAGGATCTAAAGACACACTTTCACACACAAGAAAAACGTCAGTCAGCTTCCTTCCACCCCTATTTATTTAAGATGCAATCCCACTTCAGACTGTGGTTGCAATAGTTCATGAAGTGCATTCTATGAAGACACTTCTCTTACCTGTGGCACCTGTTCAATGTCCCGGAGAAATATTTGCTGGTTCCTGGAGACAGATGTGGATCTGTGATAATCTACCAGCTCGTTCAAAGAATTGAACTTCACCACCCAGAGGAAATATTTGCCAGCCCCATCTCTAAGCACCTTGAAGTGCTGCACATCATTTCCAAACCTGTGCGGAAAGAATGAAGAACGCAAAAAAAACCATATTATTAGTCACCGAGTACTCCTCTTTTGGGATTGTTGGCACAGAGTTTGGAACAAAAATGTCCTTCAGGGACCAGTGCAAACTGTCAATGACACTGATAATATAGATACCGATTGGCTGCTGTAAAAAAGATGTCCACTTGTCAATTGCATTTTACAGAAATCAGTGATGAGAAAAATGGAATCCAAATACTGAATTTATTTTGAAAAAAAACCCGCAAGATTCACGTGTACTTTTCTTACAATAGGACTTCAGTTTAAAACCAGCTTTTCAAACCACTCTGAATCTGCAGAAGTTTGAGGTCTGTTTGTAAAGGATTTCTGGTGTCACAACACTTTATCTTGGATGACATGCAATATTTCAGCTATTTTACACTACGTTGCCACATAGCTGGCATCTGGTACATGTACTACTTCATGTGTGCATGCAGTCACCTGAGTCGCTGAAGACAGCACACAGAACACCAAGGACACATGCTGTGGGCTTTGCAGTACAAATACCAGGTCACATTTACAGTAGCTGCACCATGGTGCCTTCTGCTTCACGCTCCCAAATAGAAAATTTTGAAGTCAAACAGTACAAGCACTTTGCTTTAGCTCTTCACCCACAGCAATTTCACAGCAGTTTAGGTTTGTGCTGCTCTTGGCCTGTACTTCTCACAGCACCACTCTGTGAGTGGTAATTCAATACATAAGCACCAGTCCCATTATAGGTAAGTTACTGGGAAAACACTGCCACAGGGAGGGGGTAGGATTGTCTCTTTTGGCAGGAAGTCTGGTCTTATGCAAAAGACTGTCTTGCAAAACAAAAGGCTCTCTCTAGTCTTTAAAAAACAAAAAGAAAACAAAAAACCCCCAAACCCCCCCAAATGCTCAGAAGGTTATGCTGCACATGTAATGCAGCAACTGCAACTCTGTGTTAACAACTCTTTCTGACAAATAATGGCATTCAGCTGAAGCTACTTTTCCAACAACTTTATTCTGAATAAAGAGGAAATCCAAAGAGGTCCATTGGGATTTTCCAGATGAATGGCACTTCGGTATTTTTACTTCAGTCTAAAACACTGAAAACAGAAGACAACTTGGCATGCATAGCTTCTATACATTGGCTGAAAAAGTAGGCACTATCTTGGCTACAAAGCTAACACTAAAGGACTCATGAATACTGCCCTCTGCTTTTCCTTCCTCAGCCTGAGAGCTTCGCACCATTTCAAATCCTGCAGATCGCTGTTTAGGAAAAAGACTTCTAAATTAAACAAACAGGGGGGAAAAAAAAAAATCAACTGAGAAATTACCACCAGATGGCAACACTAAGCTGACAGGCAAGCAGAGCTATGCTATCATAACTTCATGTTTCTTAAAGGAATGCACTTTCTGGAATGAAGCTTCCATTCATATCTGGTATTCCAGCTCAGCTGATTATATCCAAGCCAGAAATATAAACATCTCTAACATCAACAGCTTTAATCCAGTCTGTTGGTATGACTCAGTGCTACTGTACAGGACGGCAAAAATTTGGTTACAGACCAAAGATGACCAGAAAAAAAAAAAAATCAACACCCTAAACATGTTGAGACAGATCACCGATAGCCACAGAAAATAGAGCAAACTACGAATTATGCATGGATGATCAAAAATTATTGTTAGGTTCTAAAGAAAATCTTGTTCATTTCTGATAGGAAAGAGGAAGATTACAGAAAGTAAAAAAGCTCAGCAAAATCAACTGCTGAGGATAGAATCCCACCTACCCCCAAGCCACATTAAATTACATCACATCCTCCTTCATGTTTCTAATACGTCTATCTTACAGTGACTTCAGACGGGCAAGAGAGGTATTATGTGGGTCATGGCTAACTAGCAGGCTCCTGCTGGTTAACAGCCAGTACTTCTAGTATGGTTACTCAAGGATGAGAACTGCTCCTTCTCACTTCACTGTTATTAGACTGAGTTTCTCTACCAACGTGGACCCCACTTGTGAGAGATCGAAGAGGCCTCTGTTTTCACAGCTACATGTCCCAGTGCTAGACAACATTAATATCCCCAAAGCACATGCCAAGCAGACATGATAAACATATTTGGAAGTGTACCATACAGAGAGAAGAGTAATAACTTGTACTGCAGAAGAGGAATGAAGGAGGATGGGAGAAAATACATACACACTGGGCACTCTGTAGCTGTAAGGAGGAGAAATAGGATGCACAAATAAACCAAGAGAGAGTGCTTGGGACTACATGAGCCGGAGAGCAACGTGCCACCACGTCAGCCCTGTGGGCTCATCACAAACCAGAACGTATATATTTGTTCTGTTAGAGGAGGAGTATCACTGGAAGGACAGAAACATGACAGAGCATCTGGAAGATTATTCCTGCTTTTCAGCATTGCCAATCACCCGCCCTTTACTGACTAGTCCAAACGAGCAGTAGATGGCCTGATTACCCCACACGATTGCTTCTGGGCATTACTTACTTGACTGAGAGGGAGAAGTCCCCAGGAGCGCTCTCACTCTCCCTGATAAGGAAGGCACCGTCGTGTCTTTGTTTGCCTAACATCTCTTCAGCCTTTGCTCGGGGAATCTTTCCAAAAAACCACCTGCGTAGCGAGGAAAAGAAAACAATAGGGAAAGTTAAGAATGTCAGTCCTTTCATGGAGGAACCAGACATAGATATTCACACAAAGATGAAACCACTGCTAACAGAAATAACTACACTGCACCTCGCTGCCACTGCAACACAGGCTACTGAACCCATGCAGCTTTTCACAATGTTTCGTCCCAGCAAGGAAGCAACCATGACTCGTTAAGTAGGTGCTTGCAATAGCCCTATTTCATCCAATTTTGCAATGTGGTAAGAGTGAAATCCTCAAATTACAGGATTTATTTTCAGAGGTGGAAAAAAAAACTCACTCAGAATTTAATGCATTATTCACATTGTTTCGCACTCCAGTATATCTACAGTTTAGCATATAAAACAACACAATGAGAACCTAATGTACACAATTGCTTCACAGCAAAGTCCTGCTTTGTGAGACTAAGATGACTACCCTGGGAACTTGCTACAACCTTGGACAAAATTAAAAGGTCTACTGTGGTCTGCACTGTTATCTTAGTAATTAGACCTCATAACCTCAACCTAAAGTTTAAATGCCTAGCTCAAGCAAGAAACTTGAGTCCCTTCCTCTGTCACTAAGAAATGAAGTCTCACGTCTCTACATGTGAAGTTTTAATTGTTCAAACTGTATGATGCCATCAACTCTGAGACAATGAAGTAGCCCTGCACTACTGGCTGGTCACTATTGAACTCCCCTATGATAAAAGCACCATTTATTTCACTATTAGTACCCAAAGATAATCAGTGAGGGGTAATTACACAGTCTCCTTTATTACTTAGGCCTTCTAAGGATAAGTCACCCATGCCGAAGCCATGATTTACAGAGCAGAAAATATAGAAAACTTAAGTTATTAAGAATTAAGCACAAAACCATCAATATTTTAGCAGGTAGAAATGTTTTAAAAAAACAGTAGTATTTGCAAAATGCAAGGGAAACGTAGAAGGAAGATCCTGTCTATAGATTGACCCATCCCGCACAAGTGGAATGTGCATTTTAACAAAAGCAACTGTTGGTCTATTTTAGATCAGGTGGTTTTTAAAACATGACTGCTTCAGCAGAGAGAAGGAGTAGCTTTATTCAGCAACTGGCTGCTCCTGCAGCCCAGAGTCCAATCCTTCTGACCCCTACCACAGCACTGCAGTCAAAGACGGTATCGTGTCAGAAAGCTAAGGCACGCAGGAGCGGAGTTACACGCAGACCAAGTGAGCAAAGTTCCCTCAAAGTCTCTCTCTGCTTCACTGCAGAGGAGTGCAGAGCTGGGCATGCCATTTGGTTCTAGGAAAGATGCTGGTAATATTTTTTCAGTAGCCTATTTTCTTGCTTTCTCCTACAGTTAGGACCATCTAGCAGTCACATGAAATAGCTGCACCATAGAAGCCACATCTGAAGTTCGTGAGAGCAGCACAGAAATCAAAGCCACAGGCTGACCACCTCCACACACACTTCAGGCAACCAGATAGTCAGCACTGACCAAACAGCCCCCCACCCCCCACCCCCCAGTCACGGGATTCTTACCCACATTTACATCTGCATTTCCAAACTAATCCAAGATTAAAGGCAAACAAGGGCTGAGTGAGTGGTAGGTCACATGGTGTGGGAAAAGCAGAACCATCTTCACAACCAAAAAGTACAGCTTTCAGTTCTGAGTAACAGATCACACAGGATAGAAGCACTTACCACAGCCTGTAAGCATGCAGATGATTGACCTTAGAGGAGGGCATTTACTAACAAGCTCCACTCATAAAGTTTACTTTCTACAGCGAAGGTTTTGGTGCAGCAGTAAGACAGAAGTTGCAGAACCCTCCCTGAAACAGTTGTTCTTAAAAGATGTCACAAAGTCACATCTTCCTCTCTAAGAGTAAGCTATCTCTAGAGATGAAGGAGGCCCAATTATTCGATTACCAGACTTGCCAGCTCCTGGTAGCTCTCACTAACTGCCTTCAATATCTGCTCACCACAGGAGGCTACACAAAAGCACATTCCTGTATTATATCAAGGTTGATGATGTATTTCTACTATATGCAACATACTCAATAAAACAGCTCTAGAACATCCCCCTTGTAAAAGGGGTATTCACTCTATTTAGCTATGCAGCTCCATTATGAAAAGCATTTTGGCACTGAAAATGATACATCTTGTGTTCAAACTTGGTTTCCGTGATCACCTATACGTGTTCTACTTGCAATGCTTGCTGTGTACTTTTTATCCCCTGGAATGGAAAAGAAAAGTTTTCTTTCACAACGATCCTATTTCCAGTGAAGAACAACAGGGCATTCAGTACTTTCTTGGTGGTTTAGCATCTGCGCCACTTCTCAGCACCCAAGGTGGCAGGGAGGGAGTGCCTACCTGTCTCTCACTGCACTCTGCTGCCTTCAAACTCAACCAAGAGAAATGTTTATGTGACACACCTTCAGAATTCCAAGGCAGTATTTTGTTTCCTGGGCTTTGGGCACAATTGTCATAAAGATAAGGAAGTCTCGATTTTTGCCTCTACCAAATGTTACATGCAGCAAGCTTTGTGTTATGTTTTTAGATATCTTGCCATAGTCCTTGTTTACAAAGTGTTTTCATTCTGTTTAGTTCTCAAATAATCTCCATTATTTACATATGGCTTGGAAATGAAAGCCTCATCTTAAAAAACCCAAAACACCTCACCCATTTCTGTAAAACAGAAAGCAAGCCTGAAAGAGCTCAACAGAATGTCTATCATACTTCCTGAAGTATACCCTATTTTCCCCCTAAATTTTACTGAATCACTACAAACTAGAAGTGTATAATTCGACTGAAGGAAGTAACATTTCCAAAGCAGCAATATCAAGTTCTTATTCTGCCAGCTGTTTCTAAGGCACTGTAAACAGAAAGACTAAAAATTGTTCACAATTCTTGAACTCTCTTGAAGTTTTATGACTTTGTTACCACTTAGCCAAAATAAAAGGAGCTTGAATTCTAAATAAAAAAAAAGATGAAAACCCCACAGATGAAAGAAACAAAGGAAAGTTATTTTGCAGGACTACTCTCTACTTAAGAACGCACTTCTACAGCATCAAGTATTGTGTACATATGAATCTTTGCTGCAGAATGACTGAAAAAAATAATAAAAATCACACATGGAGAATTAGGCCAAAGAAACTGTCCACAACACTCCCACAGCTTCCCTGCTGAAGGGCTGAGCTTGATAACACTTGTCTCCAGCTAGCTTTGTAATGTAAGTGAAACTCATCCAGTCAGCACCGCAAAACCAAATCCAGGCATTACTGCTGATGCTGCACAGCTAGAGGGAGATGCATTGATTGGTACAACACAAAGTTCACATTGCTTTCAGACTCGCTTCAATAGGCAGTTTGGCAATTCTTCTGCCTTTCCTTAGCACAATCACGTAGCTTGGCTGATTTCCTCCACATTAAGTTACGATATTGCAAAGTGAGACTGCAGCAGTTATCTTCAAGAAAAACAGATTACAAACACCCTGAGCACTCACACCGTGAGTCTGATCCAGGCTGCTTCCTAAACGGCAAATTCCTCCCCTGCCCCCTCCAAGAGAGAAAAGTAGTCCTGCCACCAAACCGCCCCGTTGTGCCTTCACAGGAAGCCTCCCTGCCCAGAGTTTCCTGCAGCTCTTCTCTGAGTGTCATGCCTCTGTCTACTTACATCTTGGCTTCGTTAACTGACGTGGCAATTCAGGTTAACGCTTCAGAACCCAGGTAACTCAGCTGGTGACCAAGGCGTGCCACATGTTCCTTTCAGCTTCATTTGTGATTAGTTACAAAGGAAGCTAAGATTTGCAAAATAGAAGCAAGAAACACTGCATTTAAGACTAGCTGTGGGGCTGGAGGATTTAGTCTCATATCCTAGGACAGGATTCAAAGCCATTTTCAGTTGCTTTCTTTCCAAACTTCCTTGAAAAGCCCTCACGCCACCTTCCCACAACTGAGAAAAGGAACATTCTCTTTCTCACTCCTAGTCGGCTGCCTGCAATTTGCTTTTTGTATGACCTGTCTGACTGGAGAGCTCTGCATTACAGCTAAGCAAACATTATACTATAAAAACTTTTGCATAATTTCCCAGGGTTGTTAATGTACTAGTTAAGACTCCCAGCACTGCTGACACACAGAGCTAACTCATCCAGCTGCCGTCAGCAGTTTAAACATCTTCAGAAAAGGTCAAATTAACTATGCTTAAAAACCACTAGCAAATTCTCCCACTTGCAGGCTCAGATACTGTTCATTCCCTTTTGATATCAAAACTGAAAAAACTGACAGCTGTATCTCTCTCAAACAAAATACCTGCAAAACTGCTATAAGATGACGTATGATGATTCAAACCAAAGAGGGAGAAATGGCAATGAGAGAGAGATCCCCAGCAGACTAGCATGATCAGGGTAAACTAGACACGTTACTGCAGCAGACAAGGCTTTAAACAATTTCAGAATTTTGTGTGTTCTTGCTTCACTTCCCACTTGGCTGCACTAAAGCAGTATACCTCCTCTTCTTGGGGCACCGTCCCACAGAAGCTCCCTTCTCCCATTTCAAAAGGCCCCTTAGAAAAATAATTCTTTTTTGGATTTAACTGCAGTATCTTCATGATATAATCACAGTCAACAATTAACAAATCAATCATCAGTTTTTTGTAGGCAACAAACACTACAGCTTCTCGTAAAAACCCTAATTACAGGTTTTGCTGTTCCTTCCTAAACCTTTTCTCGCTTTTGAATCTGTTACCCAGAGCTTGCTGTTTTCTTGTTCAGATGTGCAAGGATCTCAAAGCTTGGCAGAACCAGAATTTAATAGAAGACAGCAGAAATATATGAACTAACGAAAGGCACATACCCATTCATGAAGTGCTACTATTTTCATATGCTAGATTCTTTACACTAAGAGGAAATGTTCAAATTAGTTACTCAAATACAGTTCTCTAGAGTTGCAAAACAATGCCAGTGTACTTGTATAACAGTACACACTCTCTGAGGTCAGTCTGTTTTGTGAGGAAGGTTTTGGACCAGATGACTGTTAGAGGTCCTGTCTGACCTAAACAGTTCTGAGATTCTATACTCAGGATTTGATGTAGACATACTAAGAATTCAGCTCCAAATATCCTTAAACATTTTTCTGGTGAGCTGTGAATCCACAATTTTTACTCTTATCTGCTATGCTAAGTAAAATAGAGAATCAACACAAGAACACAGTCGCTCTTTTTCCAGGGGCAGTGGTGGTGACAACTCTCTACCCCAGTGTTCTGCTGGTTTATGCCTGCCATTGCCAAGATAGTCCATCTGACCCTACAGCAAAACACCAGAAAAGTTTCCAAAAATACCCTGCTGTATAGCTAGCTGTGAAATGAGTTACAGTAAACAATACCACCAGAGATAACACTATAGCCATACATTTTGGTAGAAATGGCAAGGTATGCTTTGCAAAGTATTCAGCAGAAAACCTTCCTTCTGTGGAGAGGATGTGCAAAAGTAAAATCAAGGGAGCCTATCACCAAAGCTCTACTTACGGGTGTGGTTTCATTTCTATGTAGTTCTTGGGAATGAAGCCATCTTTTCCATTGAGTTCTGCCTTGTACCAATTCTGATCGCATTCTTCATTCAAAACCTGAAGGAAGCAAACAAAAAATAAGCTTTACACATTTCAAGACACAGCAAAAAACCGATGAAGGTACTAGCTTATTTTTCCCATTCTTGTTTCAGAGACTGCTCTTGTAAGATGAGCCTATTAAAAAAAAAACCTGTGCTAGTCATGCTACTCCACTGCATCTCATGAATGTTTGGAACTGTTGTGAACAAAAAGCTGAATGAGTAATTTAAAATAGCCAAAGGATTTTAGTGCCAAAACCCCATGCTTTAGTGAGAAAGTCACTGTAAGTCCACAGGTACTTTTAACAGGGTAACTAGACTGAGATCCGTGCCAAAGATTAAGTTGTCTGTCATCACCAAAAACTCTGCCCAAAATCTGCAAGCCAAGAAATTCCATATCTTTATCACTTCTAACAATCGCTTTTTTCCTGAATTCAGCTGACAAACCTGATGCTCTCAGCAGAGATGTGATTTTATCCAGCTTTTCTGCATTTGCACTGGTTGCACACTGAATATGTTAAAGATTCTAGGCAACATCTACATTATAAACCATTTTACAAGAAAACTCCCTCATGATGTTAGTACAGGCTCAGCTGCAGATCCAACTGACAGCTTCAGCTGGTTTTGCTGATACAAGTTAAAACCAGGTTAAATCAGACAGCATAAACAGTGACCTGCCTGTTGAGCATTTTTTATGTTAATAAAGTTAAATACATACAAACAACGAAAGTAGATAAACAAAGATGTCCGTCCCCCTCCCTTTAAAGGGATACTTTTCTTACTATAACTTTATTCTAAAACGAATGAAAGATCAGCAGTCACAACAGAGAAACCACAAGAACAAGTAGCTTTAAAAGCACAAATTGCTATTTCAAAGCATACTCGCTCTATAAACTTTGTTGTTTTATTTTTCATTGAAATTCTGCCAACTGGTACAGTGCAACAGGCAAGCCTGGTCCGCTAACTGAAAGTAGTCTCCCGAATAAAGTGGTATTATGTTCTGTAAATAAAGCCATGCTATAGTTTGAAACTACCTCCTCAAAAAGATATTATTTGGAGACATAGTACAGAACCTGCCTCCCCTTTAGAATTAAGCACCACACCACTGCTTTTCCCTGGACACTTTCATTCCTTCTCAGCTTCCTGAGGTTCTTCAAATTGGCGATAATGGCCAACAAAAGCTGAATCTGGTTTTGTTTTTTTTAAAAATATATATATACTTAAAGTCTCAAGTCACAAAAGTAGCACATCATTAGCATTGGCTGAATGTGGGAAGATGAGGAAATGCAAAGAGAAAGAAAACATGAAGGCAGATCCGGAGATCACATACTACATACACACAGTTATGGTGAAGGTATCCACCAAAACCCCAAAATCTTCGTAAGCAATTATAGCAGTTTCTGATTCCCCCTCCCCCCCCAATCTCACTAAGTTTCTTTTTTGGAAAGGTGATGAGAGGAAACAAACAAACAAAAAACCTCAAAAGGAAAAGCAGACAAGAATTTACAGGTGCAGGCCTTAAAATTCTTACAGCTGATGGAAGTGCTTCAAACTCTAAACATCATAAGTTTGCTGCCTTTCAAAAATACATGACATATCAACACTTTGATCTGCCCCACTGTTGCCCACTACGTCTAAAAGAGAAGAACCTCAACACCTACCAAAATGAAATCCAGTAAAGCTAAAAAGAGAACAGAATCTGAATTTCCTCAGTGAATTACAGTGCGTAATGTTACCCGGCTGCTCCTTAACTCCCAAGTGAAGAGGCTGATGGTAGGATGGACATCCCGCGGGCAGCAGCACTTCCACTGGGGAACTCTCATAGTAGCAGGGACACATCTACAAAACTTGGGGTGAGCAAAGATATGTACCTTTATGGCCCAATTCAGGATATTTTCAGTGGAAGAGACTTTATATACTTAAAAGATCCTAAGTACTTTTATATGGATAAAAATATTGAAGCTATCTTTTCTGCAGTTACTACTCTGGGCTCCAATTTATTTATTTACAAGCATTGTTTTAGCATGCATTACAGTTCAGCCATTTAGCAAGAATGATTTGACCACAGGTCATGAGCAGTTCAAGTGTGGCTCTGTTACAGGCTCTGAGGTAAAAGCTTGCACATGGAGAGTTGATGCACATCAGCTGACGTCTGCTGAACTGCCTCTAAGCAAGAAAATGGTGCACATCTTTCACAACCACTGTGCTGAGAGACAGACTTCTGTGCAGAAACTGATTCGACTCCAGAATACAAAATACAGGTAGGTAACACCAGCAGGCAGCTCTGGGATACTGAGCAAGGAATATGGAGATTAAAAACAGGTGTGTAAAAAAGCAAATTGCATAGACTAGGGAGACAGAGGGCACAGGTTGAAGCTCAGATCTGCAACTCAGTCACACAAAGATTTTGGCACATTGGCTTCAATGACCAGGAAGTTTGGCTGTTGTATACCTCGGCCACCATCACTAGACTCGTTTACAATGCAAGAGAAACAAATATGACACATTTTGATGTGATTTCTAATAAGCCAAATCTTATGTAATAACATGCATTCCTTTATCAAAGATAGCACAGATCAAACCTTTGACAAGATTGTGTACCACAAACTCATTTCATTACCAGTAGCAGTTAAGGGATATAGCAGTTTGTTCTTTTTCCAATCAAAAATCCCACCTGGTAAATTGTAGCTTCATATGAAGAACACTACCACATATTTGTGCTTTTGGCAGTAAGTATTAAAAATTATCAGAAATTCTAAAGCCCAAATGTAAATTATTTTAATGAGTTTTATCTTGCTCTGAAGATATGCTAATGGATTTGGAGGAGCCAAATCACATAGGGCTTGGGGTACTCATTAATGCTTGGCCTGAAGCCAAATGCCATCGAGGGAGCATTGCTGAGGCATGCATTAAGCTTTCTGCCTGGGAAAAAAAAAACCCAAACCAAACCAAAAAAAAAACCCCAAAAAACCAACAGCTCGATAAAAGGCCGAGTTAGGTGAACTGCCTACACATATGCATGTGCAACCTGTTCAGGGGACTTCTGCTGTAATAATGAATCCTCCACAGCTCCCCCCTTCAGTGGCTTTGTTTGCTCCAAGGACTTTTTCCTGCTTCACACCCCGACTGACATATCTCCATAGCCAGTTGTCCTTTCTAGGACCGTTCAAACTAGCTGTCACAGCTCCATTCACACCCTGGCAAACGGCCAAACTATCCATGGCCTATATTATATACCAGGGAGCTTATACACACACAGTCACCCTGTAAACACCCTTGTTTTCCCCTTTCTGGGTCTTTCAGTGTGCACTCGTCCAGAGACGATGGCATGTACTGTTTTGCTTACAAAGTTCCACGACCACGTATTTCAAGAGAAGTCACCTCCATAACACAGCTATCTGCAAAATCATTTTTTCTGACAGCCTCTTCAAGACACTGCTGGAGCAGCTCCCAATGCTTAGTAAAGCAAAAGTGACTTGTACTGAAGTACCTTAAATTCAGGACAACTTTGCAGTCACGTGCACAAGGCTGGAATTCTGGTGGCTGCTATGAAGTTCTGTAGCTATTATGACAACTATGGAAGAGTCATGTAAAATTTCAGCTTTCCAGAACAACTTATGCCACTAACATCCATTAGTGAAATACAACTAAAAAGTAAGTTGGGAGCACGCCTAAGAACTCTGCACTGGTGTATCCAGCTTAGACATTTACAGCTGACACTGCTCTCTCTTAAATTGTAAAGCCACTGAAACGAAAGAACTGACTCCAAGTAATTAAACCATTTTTCTGCAAAATATTTTAAGAAAAGCATCCAGTAAATCCATCTGTCCCATACCTCCAACTGGCCTTCAAGTGATTTCCAGAAAATAATTAAGATTAAAATTTATCATCTGGATACTTTTAAAAAGTTATGCCTCTGAGAAAAATAAAGACTCTTGACTGAACTACAGTGATATTTTCCCAGACTTACCAAAACTATAAAATTTAGTCTAAGTACTGCACGTATCACTAGATTTTACTTTGAAATTTTCCCCAAGTAGAAATAGATACAGATAAATTCAGCAACAAAACAAAACTTAAAGATTCACTGCTCCAAACTGAAACAGCTTTGGAGTCTGCAAAAAAAACCGTAAAAGGAACACACACTTATTTTATCTCTACAACTGTTAAAACCCATTTTTTTTGTATAAGTCAAAACGTAAAGCGTTCCTCTGCAGCCAATCCCCTTGGCTGCTATAGATCTAATCAAGTCTATGCCAGAGGGACCCTTCCTTTCACACTGGGGCATCTGTGCCTGAGAGGAGGAAGAAGGAAGGATATTTTTAGCCACTACATTTGAACACATACTGCCATGTGATGTCCTCGGTCTGCAGTCAGCCCTGTTTCACAGTAGTAGTGGCTCAACTGCTGCCCCTCAGTTTCTTAGTTTGATAATAGACCTCTTATCAACAAAAGCCCATCTGTTCCCATGGAAATGGAGAAGGGGCACTGCTGAAGAACTGCACAAAGCAGTTCCCAAGTTTTAGCTAGAACAGTTCACACAGGCGTCCCCACCAATTTTCAATTCCATACCTAGTGAGTATTTCTAAGCACAGCTTTTCCACCCCTGTGAATTGCTGCACCAGTCTTGATCCTCTCAAAACAACTTTCAGGAACACGCAGGCATTAAACTGGAACACAACAAGCAGGACTGGCATCTCAACTCTCAAGCTGACTCCCTTATGCAAACATGGAACTAAACATAAGGCCTCGAACATACTTACGTGCTTGCAAAGTTAGCCAAATTCATCAGAATACTTGAGTTTTGGAAAGACAAAACCCAAAAAACTTGTTCAGGGAGGGCTGAGTTTTGGCTGAACCTCTTCCTTTCCCTGAACTGTAAGTTTTTGGGATTTTCGCTGAGCTGGGTAACACAGCTGCTCAAGTACAACCTGTTAGCTGCTGATACAGGTTTTTCTCCTTGACAAAGTTGCAGTAACACTGCCACAAAGAAAACAAGGAAACATTCCCAAAGTCTCAGGAATACAAGGAAAGTGCTCACAACACTCCAACTTGGGCAGGATTTAAAATTTTTAAAAGTGAACAAATGACTGAAAAGCAGCAATTCCGCAACTGGATTTTTAAGCCTGGAAATTACTTGTCCCAGGGTGGAATGGTGGTTGGGAGGCCAATTCTCACTTTCCCTAGAGGTGCTTTAACACAGCTTTTTATTTCAGAGAAAAATGGCTCCTTTTCTGCTTCAAGAAGAGAGGTACAAACTTGCTACAAAACCAGCAAGCACCCACTGCTTCAAGGGAAGCTACACCTGGATTCAACAAAGCAAGCTCACCACAGTCCATTATATGGCATTTTTCCTCACCACAAACTTGCTGCAAATGGCACCACAGGCTATTCAAAGTCACCTCTTCAGGGTTTTGCAGAAGACAACCCAAGACATGGCCTGGTAACCTGCAGCTCCCTGCCTCATCCTCATGTTGCACAAAATCCCTTAAACAAATGAATCTTCCTCAAGCTGGCTGCCTAACACCATCAACAAGGTGGCTCTGCAGTGGAAATGGCATCTTGTGGAAACCTAGGGTCATCTGCACATCAAATGGCACTGTAATTCAGGTCAAGTCAAATGAGACTTTTTCTGTTAGTGGTTTACTTGTCATGACACACAGTACAGTTCATTTTAACTATACATTCAATACAAAAAGATACATTAGATGATTAAGATTACTAGGTCAAGAACACAACTGCTAAAATACTTTATTTTTCAGATCAAAACCTAAAGCACCGTGTCTGGACATGCTTTAAGATTGTGAATACTTGCTCTCTAGGTGGATACAAAAACTGTGAAAAGGCTTAACAGCCACTGAGCAAGCGTTAGTGGAAATAGCCACAGAAAGATTATTTCTTAAACTGCAACTCCCTAGTATTACAATATAATATTTAAATAATGCATGTAGATTTTAATAGAATGCAATAATGTGTTGTGGATACAGGTTTTCATTCTCACCCTCACCCCAATCCTCATTATCACTGTAGAAACACTTCTTCCACCCTTATCCTTTTAAAGGCACAAAAAGAGCACAAATATGAAGTGCAAGGACCCTTCTTCCCCACTCCTCAAGTGATGCTTTTGTCAGAAGCCTTATCTGAAGTGATGACTGCTACTTCAACACTGTGCACACACTGACTTTTCACATTGACAGTGTTTACCCCACCAGGCCAAGCAGCTGAAAGTAGGAATCAAGGAGAATACATTTTGAAGCTTTCCAAATCAAAAAGCTAGTACCTGGATCACATAGTACCGCCTTTAGACATATGTTCCTCTTAAAGAAACTAAGTTATTTCCATTCATCTTGACGGAACTTGGACACTAGTTCGAATATAAGACAAAGCTGAGAGGCAACAAACCAAAAATGACAATGAAAGTCACAGAGCACAGCTGCTTTAGGATCGAAGCTCTTCCAAACTGTAAATAATATTGTGCTCCAAATCTATTGCACAAATCTACTCATTACTGGAGATTCATTCCATATAAATGTTTATAGGTAAATCTAGTATTCCCCAACCTTCAGAAAGGGTTGATGCGGAGAATTAGTTGGGTAAGATTACAGGGAACAATGTTACTTTTAACTACATGAGATAAAGGCAAGTTGCTATTACAATTCCATGCAATATTTCACCATGCAAAACTCCAGATAGAAAGGGATACAGTGGGTCAAGAAATCCACAGTAGCACTGGCTGGCAAGTATAGTAAAGTATGACATAAACTCAAGTCCAAAGAAAGGAACGTAGCTAGGAATTAGCATTCAAGCTTTCACTTCAAAACCATTTATTTTTTTTTTTAAATGTATGTAACACAAGGATACTTGAGGCAACTTGAAGTTAGCTGAGGTACAGTCAAGCCTAGCCACAAGGCCAGAACTCAGCACAGACTAACTTACCCTGCCTCTCAGGCCTTGCAAGTTTTGTACTACTACTTCCCCTCTGGCAAAAGCCTTCAATTATGAAGACTTATTTAAGATAATAGGAGAAAGAGAAAGAAGTAAAGACAGAACAATCTAGACAACAATTCTCTTTCCCTATGCCTCAACTTTTTTGGTTTATGTGGCACAAAGAGATGGGAGGAAAAAAAACCAGTATTCTAAAGTATATTGCAACAATCTCGAAAATGTCTGATGGAGACCCTGGAAGCAGTCAATAAAGCGCAAGGAACTTTGCCACAGGTCTTGTCTTCAACGAAGCATCCTTCTCTGTAGGAAGTTTACACAAGCACAAACCACAGAGGTAAAATGATAACAAATTCACCAGTTCTGCCTACATTGCTTGTGAAGGATAGCGCGACGACAGCCTCAGCGACTACAGAATTCTCTTGAAATCAGCCTGCCCACTATTACCACCTGTAGAAAGGTTAAGCTATAGATGACCACAAAGTGTATTTTCAAGAAGAATGCTGCAAAATCTCCATTATAGAAAGTAGCCTGCAGTAAAAATCAGCATTGGTGATTTTACAACCCAAACAAAAATAGCTTTACAGAGCTAGAAGTAGCTACAGCTAGTGTTCTAATTAGGCTTCCCCTCATCTAAGAGATTCCCAAGTGTTTCAGTAACAGCAGTGACTCTCAGAAGTGAGATTCATTTTATGTTCAGCAACTTTTATGGTGCTTAACTGTAGGCTAATTCTGATGAACTTCATAACATAAGGATGACTGTTCAACATTTGGATGCTGCAATGAATGCACTGCCTCATTTCAGGGCTTGATCAAAACGGAATGCAAAAAAAGTAAAAAGATTGTTATCACAGCATAAGCTCCACATGTAGAGAGAGAATGCTATGGGATTCACAAGAAGTGTTTCTTAAAAAGAGGAAGGGGAGTGTTGTTTTTCCCTAACAGGCCAAGGGTTAGTTTACAGTGACTAAAGACCAGGACCAGCCGCGTTTTGTAACTAGCTGTAGTGCTCAGGATGTTATCACGGAAACAGAAGACAAAACATCCTTCCCTAATCTCAAACCCAATCCACATCGAATTTGGAAGCATTGAAGAGCACAGCGTTTTGTCAGTTTTCTGTTGTGCAGTGTGGATTAGTTTACTCAGGTACTAGTGGGACGGTCACCTGCTTGCAAATGAGTGTCTTTCCTCACTGAGTTTTTATTTTAAAAGTAAACAGAGTAGCACTGGTTTTTTTAGGTTTAAGCAGGGTCCCAAAAGAACCATAAGTGAAACACACAAACAGAACAGGTCAAGGAAGTTCTGAAGCCTAGAGAGCTCTATGCTATCCTCCCCTCTTTTTTTATTGAGGAAAGAAAACAGCCTTGAATTCAGAGTATAAACCTGCTCTATTTGGGAAAGGTTCACAATCCAAAACCACACCCCAGAATAACCCAAATGCATATATGCACATCTGTACATAAAGAACAAGGTATACATTGCCTTAAGCATCTAAATAAACCCTCGATTTTGAGAAGAAAAATTTTGAAAGAACTACTTTTACCTAGTGGTCAGATTAAGGTCTCCTGGTTTCTATTCCTGCATCTGCTGCTAACACAAATGCTATATATTCCAGGCCATCTTAAAAGAGGGGCTCTTTGTGGCTACCCCTTCAAGATTAGCAACATGGATAGCAAGCATAAAACACATCTGTTATCATATGCTCTAGACTGTTTATCCAAGTACAACCAACTACAGCTTTTCAGGCCCTTAATGAAATTGTTAGGCTTTTGTAAGAGTTCTTGGCACAAGCTCTGAGGGATGAAGGTTGAAAGTCACTCCACCAGAAAATAATAATAATAAAAAAAATAAAAGTCAAGCATTCCAATGAGAGTGTTTCAGAGTTGCTTTCAAGCTTAACAGAGAAACCCTGCAGAAACACCAGCAGTGGTCTTGTGGCAGTTTGCAAGCGTATCAAAATCACACATTTCTCACTCAACTTCTCTCATCATGCTGCCTCTGGTGTAAACCATGACTTGATGGTGCATACCAAACAGAAAAACTGAAAAAGGTAATGAAGAACAAGCAATCATAACATGTGCTTGTCATTCCAGCTGTGGTTGCCCTTTCAGAGCTTTATAATACAAATGAAGCTGGTCACATACAGTGAAAGTGAAAAATACCCAGGGGAAATACACATGCATGACAGTCCATAAATCAGGCTAGATTGATAGCTTGTGAAATCCATTCTTAATCTGCTTTGTGGAACCATTGTGCTTGAATACCCTATAGTTCCTATTTCTATTTGCATATGTCCTATTTTGTCCTCACGTCTCTTACTAAAATGTGCTGCCAGAGATTGTATTTCTCACCATCTCTGAGGAAGCAGACACACCTGCCTCACAGAGACAGGGACAAGTCCTCTGTGACTATACAACACAGCTACTGGCTCCAAAAGACCAAGACCTTTGCTAGTCATCCCACACGTTGCCTTTAAAGACACTACAGCAGCCAACTACTAAAACATTCACTAGAGGACAAAGAAAGGCTTGCACTTCATTGAAGAACAGGATATTACAACTGTTACAACCAGCTCTAACCATCTCATGCTTGCTACCCCAAACCTCTACACATATAAGATCTCCAGAACTCCTCAATCAAGAATGAAATATAAGAAATTCCAAATTTAAGACAGTCGTGCTTTCTATTCCAAATGGAGGATGTGTGCCATTCTCTCTGCTGTACTTCATTGCCCAAGAAACCACCATGTCCAACACTCCACTCCTGTATTTTCATTCTTAATTACTGGTTTTCCTAGCACACAAACTCGAGTAATTTACCTATCACTTTTAACCAGATAAGAACAGTTATTTGTGGAGTGACATTGAGTAACTGCTCCATGTAAGAACCATCACATGGAGCAAGAGCTATTACAGCCATTTTAATGCTTGTACACAACCGAATTGCTATGTTGTACATAAGTAACAGCAGGTTAAAGTCTAAAAGAACGTGTTATAGATGACAAACTGCTTATGAACAGCTGTGCAATGCAAACCTTCAAAGAAGATGACTGTAGCCACTGAAGCTGAACATTGTTCAGTTCACTTGGCATTCTGCAAAAATACTGCACCACATAAGGTAAACTCTACCCCCCTGCTAGAAAAGCTGGGCAGGAAGAAACATAATTACTAGTGGAACATCCTGGACTTAAACTTTGATCAGAAATTTAGAGTGTGTGACCAAAGGGCAGCTTTATAATAGTCTTGTAGACTTCAAACTACAGAGCTCCACAGCCAAGGCCCTGCGTGCACTGCGTGGAAGAGTTTCTTTGCATGTTGTACAGGTATTACAGCCCTATCTATACATCTCATTACGAGTTTTGCTTGCCTTCAAGACTGTGACACCACATCGGTACCAGCTGGTTTTCCACTGTAACGTTTGGGGTATTTTCAGAGGAACTGATACCTAGCTACTTATTCCCCATGCTTGCTGTAGTTGATTATTTCTGCCTCAGCATATGACAGTACATTAATCCTTGTTTTAGAATATGTTTCTTCAAAACATCAAGATGGGTTTATATATGCTGAAGACAATTCAAAACTCAACTAATAATCACCACAAATATTATAAGCATGCTCAGTTTCATCACTCAGTTCATTAATACAATATTATCACACCTGAGATTATATTGTGGAAGACACCCAAGAGCCTTCAAATGCAACAGCAAACCACTGCTACCTAAGCTTCGATTATGGCTTTCCAACTATCTTCACAATCCCTCCTACAGTAGGTTTCACATAGATGAGTTCTTCCTGGTTGCTTATAAAACAGGCTGCCCATGTTAGTGGACTACTAGGCTTGACACCCCAGGATGCACTGGCAAGTTTAAGTGACTTAACAACATGTCTAAAGACATTATGAAAACTGCGGTCTTCATGCACTTTGAAAACCTGGAAAAAGCTTACAGAAAAAATGCACATGCCTTGCACTGACAACCAGACTACCTGGCGAGAAGCAAGACAGATACTAATGTTAACTGCCTGTTAGAAAGCAAGCCAGAAGGAAAAAAAGGTTGCTCAAAACCACTACCAAAACTCCACTACATTTCAGTGGTAGATACAATTAGAAACACTATCTGCTACAATTTAAAGCACACTAGGAAAAGATACAATCTGTAAAGGCCTTAAAGAAAACTTTCAAAAGTGTTCAAAAGACAGACTTTCAATTTTTGCTTTTAAAGGAAGTAAATTAACTTGGTCTGCAGCTGCTCTATCTCATTTTTCCAGCGAAAAAGCTATTGCAACTACACCAGCAAAAGGTCCAACACGCTTCTAAAGATCAAGACAAGTGGCAGATTCCAGCTGAGTATTAGCAACATTACATGGAGGGGGGTGGGGGGAGAGGCTTTCAGTACAATTGGCATCTATTTACAAAATACATAATCTTAAAATTATTTTTTGCTTTAAGCATGTAGCTTTGTTTAAACTGTTATATTACAGTATTTAGTATGCATTCATTTTACAGTGCGGACCAGTTAATAAAGCAATGAAAAACCTTAACTTTGCTTAATATGGTTTTAAAATATAAAGACTTCAGGATTCTGCTAGCATAGATTCTTGCATTTGAAATAATTTGCTTAATATTTAATATCATTGTAAATTTTACAGAATGTGAAACAGTCTTACTCAGCTCTTAGAGAAAATATCAGGAATAACACTGGCAACTAAGTATCTATAGAACTAAGTTCCCCACGTTAATTACACCTGATACACCATATTAAAAAAAGGCATATATTTGAAAAGCTACGCAACACTTTAAGTTATCCTGGTATTACTGAATTTTTTGTACTTTTAAAGTCTCTTAGCAATGGTCCTCAAAAAACACAGTTGTTAAGTTGTACCTTGAGAGGTGGAACACTTACTCAACTAAACACAGAGGTGTAAGCCAAAATCCAGATGACTTAAGCCTGCATCCCAGAACAAGGATGTCTGCAGGTATCTCTCCAAACAGCCATCAATGAAATTGTTAATATGGATATTGTACACACCTTGGCCTCAGAATTAACAATCTTACTCATTAATTCGTACTTCTGAGCATGAATTTCTACCCAGGTACAAGCTCAGTTTGTTATCAGTTTGTAGTGCCCAGCAGTACATTTGAGTTGGTTTACGCAGTCACTGCTGTGTGGCTGCACCCTCCCACACACACTCCCCGCAGTGGTAACAAGCTCTTGTGGGGCCCAACAAATTGGGGAACTAATCTGCAAAACAGTTTAGAGAGGTGGTGTATTCTTCACCTGTCTCAGTTCGCTGGTTGGCTTACACAGATTATACCAGCAAGTGCAGGGTACAACTTGAACCGAAGCAAGCGACTGAGGAGCCAGGAAGGAAAGGACCAGGGCAGGACTGCTCCAAGAGGCACTGCCGTGAAGGAAACACCCTTCGTTCCCATTTCAAAAGACACAAAAAACGCCTGCTCTACAATTCTTGCAGACAACCAACCCCAAAACTTACATACGCAAGAATTAATAGTTCCACTTATTTACAGTTTTATCTAGGCAGGGTTAAACAAAGCAGACCATGGGAAGAGGGGGACAAGGGTTCAAGAAAGAGCACGTGAGTAGTCCCGCAATGGGGCAGCAAAAAACCAAGACTTGACTGCGAGGGGGAGGAAGGGAAATGGGGAAGCAGGAACGAGGGACTCCGCTGAGGCTTACAGAGGTATTTGTGTCTTCTGATGACAGGCTTATTTGGGCAAGTGTTAAGACAGCTCTCCCCCCCCCCCCCCCCCCAAGCTGTGTGTTAAGACAGCTTCCCCCCCCCCCCCCCCCAAGCTGTAGACAAACCGAAGCCGGGAGCTTTAATGGACAAGACGGAAAGAAAAGTTAACTTCAGCTCAACCAGCTTGATTAAGCTCAGCCTCATACTGATCTTGGCAAGAGACATCTAAAGATTTCTGCAGCACAGGCAGAAAACCCACAGACTTTATGCATGAAACAGCTATCAAGTTCAGGGATGCTTACAAGAAATACTGGTGGCCTGATCAATACTCTTATTCTGCTCCATACTTTCAACAATGACAGCTGTTGGTCCTTCTGACAAGTTTAATTCTTTACGGGTTACATCAGTGACATGCAGAGCAGAAGTCATCCTTTCCATCCAACTACACTTTGTGAAACTGCACACAAGAAAGAGCAAGGCTTTTGACCAGATGTTTAAAAATTACGTGTTAATACCAAGGCACAAAACTCAAAACCTTTTAGACACAGGATGTCAAGCAAGTGTTAACTGCAATATCCTTTCTGCAGCAACCAAAGAATCAGTATTTATTATGATCAATATTTACTCATTTCTTGCATACCTAAGACAAACGTGTACTTTTCTGTCAGTCCCTAGAGCATACTCTGCAATTTGCATTTGAAAGTACAGAAGAAGGAAAAGCCCATGTTCCACTGCTTTGAGACAGCTGCCCCAAATGTCATCACTGTTCGGTTCAGACCCCAGCTGCAAAGGCTGATCACTTTGGCTAATGAAGCTGCAGCCTGCTATTTCCCGTCAGCACCAGCAAGGTTTCATAGCCTCAGTGATCTAAGAATAGTATTATCACCATCTGTTTGAACTGCATTTTCCCCAACTTCAAACTGCATCATTAACTTCCCAACCAGGCATTTCAATCCCTATCCTACTGAAAAAGTGAAGTAAACTGTGTTGAAATCTCATTTTGAGATTAAAAATGAAAATTACTTTTATAAGGTCCACATAGGATTTTATGAGCAACCAGTGCTGTGGACAGGATCTGAGATTCCCTCCATGAACAACTGTCAGTCCACGCAAAGAAGCCGTATTTCCTATCATTGTTAGGATGGGCAACAGCAATTGCATCTGCATTTTTAGGAAAGCTCTAGCCATAAAACGTACCAGGCATACTGATGGAGAACAAAATTATATAAATGCTTGTGGGACAGAAGACATAGATTAAGCAGACTTCACAGACTAGCAAAATGGACAAGACTAACCAGTGGTAATTAGACCAGAAAACAGAACTTAAAACACTGCAGAAAGCCCCTCCACTTTTCTACTATGTTATGAAAAATCAGCCTCCAATCTCAAGGCTATGTGAATCTTTCAGATGCAAGGCTTACTGCCGTTGCCTTAAACCAACAGATACCACAAATTAAAGGCTTGCCTCATCAATGCAAAGCTTCCACAACTCTGCTAGAATTTTATGCAGGAGACTCATGTTCTTGTCATGAGAAGACATGAGACAAAAAGAGACAACCTTCTACTCAGACTGACGGCAATCTATCCTCTGCTTTGTCAGGAATGAAGTTCAGGGTAGGAAAAAGAAAAAGTTTTGCATTTGCTACAGTAAGGGTTCTTTGTGCTCATTTGAATTATCCTCCTCTTACAATAGAAGAGATATGACTCATATCAAATGTCAAAGTCAACGAACCCTCAACATCTTTATTTTTCCTTCAACCCTTTACAGCTCCTCACAGAAGTTATTACTGGGGGAGTGTCACAGCAACAGCCCTTACATCACCATTTATTCCCCCTTCCTCCTCCACTACCCCAAATGGAACTGGCATGCTATCACTAAGCCAGCTCATGTAATTCTTTATTCTTTGCAATTTCCTACCTCTCATTTGAAAAACAAATACATCACTGTTATCTAAAAATATATTAAAACTTTGCCAGCAACTCAGTGCTCAAAGCAAAACAACCATCACCACCCAGCGTGAATGCACAATAGAAGCAGCATTTCTGGTATGGCAAATTTTTAAGGAGTTCTTGAGAACAGTAAGAAAAATAATTCAAGTTACAAAAATAAAGGGCTGCTCTATAATCACCAAGAGAATGCTGCTTTGCTATCATGAGACTCAGCCAAATGTATAGCCTGAGGGCAGGAACGAAGACTGCAGTCTGACTGCAGTGAAAGCTTTCAGCAGTAATGCCAGTCACCTTAGGGTATGCCGATCCAGCTCCCAGGCCAAAGTTGGGCTCCCCCCAGTGCAGCCAGCACAACTACTTTAAACCAAATCAAAACCAAACTTAACTAAAAAAAAACCCACCCCAAACAAACAAACCAAAAAACAACAACAAACCCCTCTCTGCTCCAGGACCAGTTCACAGTGCAACTCTTATTAATGTCTGCACTACCACAAGTAAGAGTGATACACAAAACAGCATATCCTGTTTGTAAAACTAAGACATGTCCCCAAGGCAGTGATTCCACAAGTGAAGTTTGTGACAGATCTAAGTTAAGCTTCTTGCAGTACTTTGTCCCCTCCAGCCATTCATGCCCACCTCTGCACTCCCCATTCCCAGCCCAAGTGTTTGAGAAGTTAGTCAAGACTCAACAGGCTGAAGAAAAAAACCCCATGATTTGCAGGGGCTCCATTTTAAGTGACTTTTGTATCAACAGAGCACTGGAATTAGCAACTAGAGGAAAAGCTCAAGTGGTCCCTGTACTACAAGACAATGAAGCCTTAATTAAGAGTTACGTGCTCAATGTACTACAATGCTGCAGTTGGGGCAGCAACTTAAGTGACATTCCTGCATCTCATGGCTTTCTCTACACAAAACCAGGTGTAATAATATACACCATTCTACAAAGGTCCAATTTAGATGACCTATAAAAACAACAGAACACATACATAAGCAGAATGAACTTGCTTCCTTCTATCCCAGCTCTGATGTACTAAGAATTTTTTTTCCTTCCTTTCCAATCTTCTTCCTTGTCCTCCAAATTCAACTTTAGGATAGAAACTGGAAAACATGTTTGATGTTCAAAGATGACCATCCATCAGTGTAGTGCAATAAAATCTCAAATAGCCTATGAATCCGTTTGAACAGGAATTACAATATAATATAAATCTCTTAAGAGAGAATCGTAGTTGCTTTTTAACTCCCACAATCAGCAGCTGTCATTTTGCTTTCTTTTCATTTACAGGCCTGAAGAAGCAGTAACACTTGTTTCGTAATTGGTACCTGAAACTGCAGAAAGGATCGTGCTTCCTCCACAAGTTTAAGACAAAGACCTCTTGTAATCCTCAAAGTCCACAAGACAATGTCTGTGTTAATGTTCTTAGTAAAATGTATTAGCCCAGTACAGAAAAAGAGTTCCTTTCTCCATCACTGACTAGAAAGGTAACCCCTTAAATCAATTAAAGTTGACCTCCCAGTAACAATAGGAAAGTTGTGCTGTAGATACTGAAATACTAGGGAATTCTGTGCTCCAGTTCAGCTGTCCCTTCTTCATTTAAAATACACAGCTACGTATTTTCCAGCATCTTGCATTCACTGCTGTGTACTTGTAATGAGATCAGGAGACACTCCATTAACTTTTATATTTTTGCGTGTCAAACACTGGGACAAAACTCTGGAAAATCCCATTTCTTTTCAGAAAAACTAGAAAAAAAATATTCTGACCTATCATGAACTAAAGATCTCCAGAAGGGGCTCTTATTTTAGATACCACAAAGCATTAAACTGAAAATGGAATTCTTAATAACCATTACTTATTTGCTGTCATATATATAGGGGGAATTTCATGCTTTGTAACTCAAATGAGTTTTACTCATCATTTTAGAAAATCTGCTTAGATGAAAAGACCCCACCCAACCACCACTCAAAAACCCCAACAAAGTGTATTACTTCAAGTAGAAAAGTCTTTAAGAGCTTGGTTATTTCAGGATGATATAAACATTTAATCTGAAGTTTGCTGAACACGCCTCAACTACCTTTTCACTAGATTTTTTTGTAGCTGTTGAAGAAAGGGTTAAAACCAGGACATTTTCAAATCTAGACACTAAGTGTAATGAGATCAGAATAATAAGATTACCATAATCTGCCTCACACACATAGCTAGGATCAGCCCTAATCTCTTCATTTTGAGACAGATGGCAAAAGCATGAAATCAGAGATAACAGGAGGCCAATTTCCTAGAATAGGCAGTTTTTCAAGGTTCACCATAGCTGTAAGTCAATATTTTTCTAGATTTGTACCTATTTAACCAATTTGAACATAACAGATGGGAAGGAAGAACCAGGCATCTCCAAATCCATACCATAAACAGTAAGAAAAAGTAATACATCAATGTAATTTTAATATGTTGCAGAATATTAAAAGACTAAGAGACTAATTTATGGAGCCAATACCATTCCCAGATGCTTTAAACTGGAAAGACAGTGAGTAACAACCAATTATGTGAACAACAAAGATCTCAAAACCGCTCATGACTAGAGACTGCTTATTGATTTTTACTATAAGGTGGATAAACACTGTTAAGATAGCAATTTGCATCTGCAGCCAGTTTGACACAAAGCAGCTGCAGGAAGGGACAGTTTTAATCTTGGTTTAAAACAGCATATAAAAGAGATGCAGCATGGAATGACCCCGTAACTCTTCTATTCTGCAGGATATGAATATTGGCAGGGGGAGAGGGGAAGCATGAAATAGCCTCAGATATATAAGATAGCTGAGAGTGATTATGGTGGCCACTATCCTACCTCAGTGGAACCGGGCCAAGAAACAGCAATAGGGAAACTTAAAGAAAAGAAAGAAAAGCGTGCTGTCATTTAGCACTAAATGGGATCAGGAAGATTCCTTGAGATTAAATAACACTGTTAAGGGGAACAGGCAAACAAGAAATCATCTAAGGCATTAAAAGCAGACTGCAAGATAAATGGAAAATTATTTTTCAAGCCGCTAACAGCTCCTAACTTTTTCAAGAAAAAAGCCCTACCCTGTAGGTCAGCAAAAGCCTCAGGCTCTCTAAATCAAAGTCTGCAACATGAGACCTTTGAGGTTTGATGTGACATTTAGCAGTATTGTAAGCTAGCTTTGCAAAAACCTGAAAAAGGCAAAAAAAAAAAAAAACACCACCAAACCAAAACCAAACAAGCAAAAAACACCCCGCACACCACAAGATCCAATCTTATACCAAGGAGGTTCACCTGTCAGTTCCAACTAATTACTCTTGTAACTCCTAGAGCACATTAGCAGTTTGCACACATCTCCTCTTAGCCAATAATTTTACAACACGTCTTAATTTAGCCCACAAAAATCCTGTTCACACTCTCACAGCCCTAACGATTTTGTAACACAGTATATAGATGTAGCCACAATTAAGAATTTGGTTGGTATACAGACAAAGCTCTTTCTATTGCCTTAACCCTGCTTGTACATATGCATAACTTGCTGCCTCACCTCTTACCTGTGCATTCAAAATATTAAGTTTAACTCTCCTTTGTGGGGAAGACACACAGATCTGCAAAAAGTACTTATCACCCATTTCATTTTGGGATGGTTCCTGAGGAAAACTGGAAGAGGAGATCTGATCACATCGGTTCTGCAGGGCTGGTCAGACAATCTTGTCCCCATGAAAGAAACGGCAAAACCAATGCTAGAATAACTTTAGCCTCCTGGCAGGTATGATTTTTCGTTATCAGAATCTTTATCCAACTGCATGTGAACAAACCCTTGCTTAAAACAAGACACCTTCATAACTAGATGAACATAAATTCAGTTGTACATCGGCATTGACTAAAATAAAGATAAATTAGTGAAGCTTATCTTTCCCTGTACAAATCAAGGCAATTTCAGTGCACACCAACTAACATTTTGGCTTCACATGACCTAAGAGCTCAGTTTTCCACATTATAAAAAACACCATTTAAGGCACCTAAAATACCGATTTACCACTAAGGATCTGCAGCTGTTTTCATCAGAGATTTGTCAGCCGCGAAGTGACAGGTTTTGGTAGCGTGGTTTTGATTGATATAGTTTATATAATCTGGTTTTACTGACTTATGTCTAGCAACATCTTGAACCGGAGAGGAAACATACAGGTACTTGGTCTGGCTGATCTTCAGAGAGTGAGAATATTTAAGAGAGACAGGAACTCTTGTTTCCCAGTAGCTGCAATGCTCCTCAGACTTCCTCTCTAGCGGGACGTGCACACACAAGAGGAAGACACTTGCAAATGGTGTCTGATCAGAACGCTGAATATGGTCTGACTCATTCCTGTCACATTTGCGTAATGCAAAGCACACTGAGAGACCCTGCAAACCTTTATGAGAGCACAAATGTATGTATCAAACTATGCAAACTGAAGGCAGTTTGCACAATCAGCTCTAGAACATTATACCCACTTAAAAACATGTCACAGAATGTCTCCAATTGCATGAACCAGAACCAAACAAGAAGATATGAGATGCAGCTTTACTATACAACATTAAATTAGCACCAGTGATTTTCCTGCCCACATAAGACTGAATGAGGGAGAAAGAAAGGATAATAAAGAGGCCCTTTAATGGAAAAAGATTTTTAGAGGACTTGCTTTTAGAAGCATGTGATGGCACATTGTCATTTTCTGGCACCCACGTTTCAACAGACAGGCACAGTTCCCAGCAGGTCATCAGCCACACTTCAAAAAACATCAAACAAAAAACACCCAGCCTGGTTGGTTTAAAAAAAACACCAACACAAAACAAAATAACACCACCACCACCAAGTAACCAGAATTATGCTGGTGTTGCACTAACAACCTGAAGTTCAAAGACTGTTCAAACAGTCCCTTCTTACAGACAGTTCAAGCCACCACTGGAGGTTGTTACGAGATACAACAGAGCTTTCACCCAGCAACTTTGGTCATTTCCACCTGGTCAGATTCTGCAAAGAGAAAAAGATTTCAAGTAACAGATGTACTGAAAGCCCCTTGTGAGCCAAAGACATCAGGTGCACTCCAAATTCAAACTTGTGGGCTTGCAGGAAGCAAAGTTAAGTTCCAAAAAATACAGTCAACAAGGCAAAGATGTTAGATTTTAAAAAAGTACCCAGAAAAAAAATGGATTTCAGTGGATTTTGCAGCTAAATAACCTCTGTGAAAACACATTCAATCACAACTCTGCTTCACAGGTTGTTTTGAGAAATGTTTCTAACAATTTTAAAAGCCAGTAAAAACAAATTGCACCAACTGGTTATGCTCAGTTATCTTTCTAAATCCACAAAGTGCCCAAAACAACTTGTTTCAGATACAAACCCTTCATTTCTTTTCCATGTTTCCTTGGCTCTTTGATGATGAGGGGATACAACTTGTATGTCAATATTCTTAACAGTGTATCTTCAGTCATTTTATTAGGAAGACTTGGGCAATACACTTCTCCACAATCAGTCCCAGCTCTTACACAACTGCCAAATACACCAGCCTTTTCTGCACAAAGCTTTTTCAGTGCCTTCACAGCAACTCATGCCTTTAACATATGTAAACCTCAATAGGGAAAACGCACCAACTATAAAAACAGAAAGCAGGGTTGGTGTACTAATGTTTCATGTTGATCTTGAATTCATGATAATTTTAAGAAGAAATGTACAATTGTTTTCAGTCTACTATGGAATAATGAACTATTATATCCCAGAAATCTTCTAATGACATTTAAGTTTAGCCTATTTTTGGGTCACAACAGGCCTTAGTTAAAAGTGTTGATTCATTCCAACACTAATCCTTTTTTCTTTCTTCATCCAGACTCATCATCACATTATGGCTCAATTTCTGAAGAACCAGAATGAAACACACAGAATTCTGTACTCACAAGGTTGGAACAACAAAATTCAGAATTACAATGGCCTCAATTTAACCATAACAAGCCAACAATTTATGGCAAAACAGGAAAGATTAGCCTTTCAAAAAGAAAACAAAAACACACACCCTGCCAGAGCCTGTAAAAATATGCACTCCTAGGTAGACTGAAAAAAGAACATGCTTTGATAACTAATGACAGAGTGAAGAGTTGGAGAGAAGGATGTCTGAACTATAAACAAGGAATTAGATGTTGAAGAATAAGGATCATTCCTTTAAAACAAGGAAAGCTATTAGAACTAAATGGCCAACATTAACCCCAAAAAGAACCCCATAGGGAATGCCATTATGAATGGCAAAAAGCAGAAAGATAACAATAACCTCCTCTTTTGAAAAAGAAGAAGGAAAGATGACCACCATACAGTAAGGACTACATGCATGCCAGAGAGCTGCCTGATGGTCTGTTAACATATACTCATTCCAGTGTAAAAACAATGTTCCTAGTCTGACAAACTGGAAAAGTGCAAGGCCCGAGAACTCCAAACCAAGTTTGATTTGCATTCTACATCAGAAAACGCCCAAAACCACTGTTGTGGGGGATTACTGAAAGTAAACTTCTGAATTACACACTGTAGGGGAGGGGAGAGGGGAAAGCGAGTAGCATATAAAAAAAAAAAGGGGGGGGGGAGGAGGCAGTGTCTGTATGTCAAAGTGATGCTTTAAAGAAATTCCCCTTACATTATGAAGTTCCTCTTTTACTTCAGAGCTAACACAATCGCATTAGTTCATGGTCAATTCCCTCCATAAAAGGAAATGAAAACATTTAAATAGAACTTGCTCACACCAAGTTCGAGTGGGAGAACTTTGCATATTCAAGAGACTGAGCCTACAACAGTCATTGTAGCCCACTATCACATGGATTGGGAAAAGAAACACCTGTTCAAAGTTACTCAGGATTAGGAAGAAAAACAGTATACTAATACAGGAATAATTTTTTAAATTTAAAAAGATGTGCTACCTACAATATCTCAGAGGAACAGAGAAATATAAAACTGATAAATACTGATACATGCTTTTTTCCTTTCCTTTTTTCCCCCCCTTTTTTTTTTCCCAATGCAACATATTATTAGAAACACCAGCAATCTCTACAAGAAAGTCTATTGCTGCTTTCTTGGCTTACAGGCAAAACCGAAAAAAATCAAAGAATCTCCTTACATGAATAATGCAGAAATGCAGATAGTGAATGCCAAAAGCAGCAACTTGCTCCAGAATCCTAAAGTCAAGACAGCTGAGGCACCAAATTCTTTACAGAAAAGATCAGAGATAACTAAAACCATCTCCTAATTAGTGTCTCAAATTAGAAGAAATGTTCCAGGTCAAGAACAAATTAAAACAAGAATAGAACTCGTTATGGCTCCATTGTAATAACCTGGAAGGGATATCATAATGCAGGTCACCGACACCCTAGGGTATATTATTTGACCACAGACTAATTTTAAGCTCCCAAGTACATTATAGTAGCACAATATCTCCATTGTAAGTCTCAGTAAAAGCTAAGGCACTAAAACTCTCCCTTACCCAGAGATTCCAATCAGGAGATCAATGCCTTGGCCACAAAAAACTCCCCCCAGGGCCCTGACAAAGGGTCAATCATTCCTACACAAAAAAAAAAAAAAAAAAAAAAAAAAAAAAAGATTTTTAGACCATGCGTTAGCATGAACGCATTCAAAAGCTTTCCCAAAAGTGGAGTTCTGGAAAGATCTCAGTATGTGGAAGCCTTCTCACAAATGTACTCACAAACCAGGATCAGGCCTTATCTAAAGATATTACATACATATCTTGTACCATGACAGATGCCAGTTGGTCCCAGCTGGTTTGCAGCAATATTGCTAGTACGCAGACATAAAACCTCCCTTGAAATACAGCTATCCAATTAAGTTGACTTTCAAGCAGCTGTTTGGAAGCTGGGCTCTTCTGGCAAAGCTATAAAAGCAAAAAGCAGTCTTCACCTCAGACCTTCATTTAATCAGTGGCAAGAGAGAACAAAAAAAATGTAACTCCATATAGAAGACAGATGAATCACTAATTGAGATAAACTAGAATATCTGCAAGGCCAAGACTCAGGCTTTTCTAGGTTTTACGTGGGTTGCTTCATTTAAAAAAAACAACTCCTGCTTTTGGCTACTTATCTCCACAAACGTACTCAACAACAGAGGACACCCCCCTTCCCAGCAGCTTAACAGAAGGTTAACACGGAAACCCAGGGGTCAGTGTCCATAGAGGGAGGCTGTGGGACCCCAGCAGGGGCTGCGCTGTTATGACCGATCTGAGAAGGCGACAGAGGGGTGAAGCGGCAAAGTTTGCCAAGACACTAAGTGTATTCAAACTTTAAAATTCATGAGTTGCACAAGTAACTTTTAATACTAAAAGACCAAGTGATAAATGTCAGATTAAATACAATACACAAAATAACACACATGAGGAAAAACACAACTGAAAACCCCAAAGAACTATAACCATATGAAGCTGTAGGTTCTAAACATATTATTCCTCCTCAGCAAACATTCTGGAATCATGGAGGTGGTAATCTGAAAACAAATTAGAAAAACATTACCTATAATCTATTAAGAAGAAAGAACCAAAACAAGTATTTTGACCTGTAAATCTGTTCTGTGTCAGTCCCTGAATACTTTGAATACCTACATTCAACCCATCTCAAGAAATGTTAAAATGAACTAGAATTTGAGATTGCAACAAGGATAAATCAAAGTATGGAATGTTTTTTACACTATAGATCAGACTTCCACCTTCCTTCTGAGTAAAACAGGTAGAACAGTGGCAAAGACAAGAGGACATTTGCAAATTATTCGGGGGGGGGTGGCGCGCACGGGGAAGGTCAATAAAATTCCCAGGGAGCAAGTCTCAAACCAATAAAGGAGTAACTTTTTTCCACACAGTGCATGTTTACATTATGAGAATTTAATGCTATAATGTACAGATTGACTCAAAATGGGTTTAGAAAGATGCATAGGTGTGGCCATCACCAATACAATAGTCCAGGCACAGCCTGCAGCTGAGAAAGTCACTAAAACGTAAGCGACTAAAGGAAGCCAAAACCTTCTACAAGGAGGAAGGTGATGGCCAGTGCTAAATGTCTCACCCAATATAGCCAGCACTCAAGAGGTCCAACTATAGCCCAGTCTTTAACGGGAAATAGTAAAGATATTCAGAGAAGAACAGAGGAACATTATATGTGTAAAGTTTTCTATTACTTTTACTCATTAAGATTGTATGTAATTAACTTCAGGTGGGAACTGCTCCCAGAATGATACGGGACAGTATTTTAACATTATGGAAGGTAGAAGTTCCTTCCGTAGGAAAAAGCCTGAAGCATAATCCATTATAAAGGTATAATAACGTTATCTGTGGTGATGAACAGTGAGTAGGAGAAAGCTGACTAATACCGGGAGTTGGCCACACTGTACAGGGGCCACGTAAAAGGTCAGCTCCAATCTGTCTGTGATAGCGCTAGGAAAGCCTTAAGCACATGCCAGTGACGTTACTTGTTCCCTGCATTAGGACATGAGAGCTAGCTCCACTCATCTGGATGATGCCCCCCTCCCAAATCAGTTTTGGGGACCACAACTGAGGGAAAACAGGTGGTTTTATGAGTTTGATTAGGTATTGCTAGACTTCTCATTTTGGACTGCAATTCTGAGCAAACACAGCTAAATCCTGTTAGACTCAAAGCAAAATAAGAAAATGGTATAATCTTACTTGCTTTGTGAGGACTTTAAACGAGGGACCCTGAAAAGTTCTACAACTACACCCTCGTGGGGTAGTTCAGACACTGCCACAGAATGCTGATCTGCAAGTCACATAAGTCACCCATGGGTAGATTTCAGTAGCTGACCAGACTGTAGAGTCGCTCTTTTGTCAGCCCATTGCCTTATGTTTATAACCAGCTTTTTTGAAAGTTAGAAATAATGATTCTTCTCGGCAAAAAAGTTTTATGGGAAACTTACAATGCAAAGAGCATCAACAGTGTCTCTAATCTTACTGTAGCACCATGCACATGTTTGTAATTGAGAGACAGGTGGAATTAAACACAAGCTTTTCAAGGAAAAGAAAGCTCAAGATAGCTTACAGAAACATCAGAAGCCTCTTTTTACCTATGCTCTTCCTTTTTACACTACCTAAATAAACTTAGTGAAGGTAACAGCTTGCAAGATTTCCAGACATAACAAGCTGTAAAGGAAGGGGTGGAAGCCAGGAAAGCTGGGTCAACTTGTAATCACTTTGGTTATCTCTGTTTTACGCGACCCTGTAAAGAGAGTTGTTAGCTTCGGTCTGGGTAGAGCCACAACAGTCTTCACCTATCCATCCTGGCAGAGAGCAAGTTACACTTTTAACCCAAAAGGCAATTTTCAGGAAAAAAACTGAGGAATGTATCACTTCCTGCTAAGGACTAAGGAAAGATCAAGACAGCTTGATGCTGGAAGAAAGTTTAAGCACCCTGGTACAAACGGTCAGACAAATCCACACATCCATTTTTGACAAACTGTAGTTTCATTAGAGGTAGGGCAGATGCGTTGGTGCAAAATATATTCTAAGAAATAAGGACAGAAGCGAAGGCAAGGAGGAAGCAGAAGCAATTCTGCTTCCTCCTTTCCAGAGGTCAGAAGAAAGCCTGAATTGCCAGCCCATGCTTTATCACTTCCAGCACTAAGGATACATCTTAACACAGTATTCTTCAAGGAGACTCCAAACATTACAGAAACATAAAATTTACCTGTGGAATATATGCACAACAGGTTTTCCTGATATTGCCTGAGCAAAGCACGTTTGTCAAGCTGATGTTTATTTCACCAAAATTCAAAGCACTGTTTGAAGGGAAGGTAGGGAAAAACATTTCAAATGCTAAATTTCACCTTTAGAAGTTTTCATTACACTTGTCTTCATTATGGCTGCCACTTCCTCCTCATTTTCCTTCTTGTATTTGTTTCTTTCCTTCCTCTGCAACTGCAGGACACACTTTGAGCACTTGTTTGCTTCCCCTCAGCCCCTACAAAGAATTTGGGAGTTTTCCCTGATGAGTTACGTCCCCAGTAGCAGTAAAGACTAGAGAACAAGACCCGAATTACACAGTAGCTCAGGGAAATCACCTCTTAAGTGTTAGATTTTCTAGAGGAACTAGCAAAGATGCAGACTTCTGCAGCTTAAAATCCTTCCTAGTATTCTGAAAGAAATACTTAAAACGGGAATCTAAGCATAGCTCTTTCCAAGCAGACCATAACCTACTGTTAACAGCAGAAAGTAAAAGCCAGATCAAATGTTTAAAATATCATTTTCATATTTATGCTAAAGAAGTGTAGGTAACAAAAGAATACTCAAAATTTGACTGCACATAAGGATTTATAATGGAAAAACTTACTCAAGCTCAGCAAGAGTTGCAAGAGTTTAAAATTTTGTGCCAATTTCTCACAAACCAGAAGGCTGACTAGCTTAGACCACAAGTCTTCTGCACTAGCAGAGCTGCTATGATTAGTGGAACCTGCTGGCTCATACATAACTCATGAAGAATTCCCCCCCTTCCTCCCAAGGGAAACAATTTTGCATAACAGCAGCACTTTTATTTTTTCCTCCACATGTAAACCTGTAGAGTTTTAGTACAAGTTAGAGCAAGAAGTACACTGGCTCAATGCAGAAAGCATGAATTCCAGAGACAAATTATTTAAATAAGAGGTTTTAGAGACTACACAGTATAATTACAGTTCAGCTGAACTGAAAAAAAGGCTTTCTGCTCTCTGCATGAGGTCCAGCTGCAGTGGAGCCAACACACAGCTCACGACAAAGCGTGCATGCTGACATGAATGCATGCAAAGAAGCTAAATTCAGCAGGTACAAACAGAATAAATTTACTCTGTTTTCTCTTTCTATATTTTATTTATAAAGGTCAGTAATGTTTGAACATCACAATTATAAATTACTCTACAGAGGCTGACAATCTACTTCCTAGACAAAAATAGCTGTCCTAACTTTCGCCTTATTCCAGTCACCATGCTGACCTGTCCCCATGGGATCAAAAAAACCCTGATTTGATGAATCTTCAATAACAGGACCGTCTACTTGTTTTCACAACCTCAAACAATTGGAGACAATAGGATTCAAGATCAGGTACAGAAACTCAAGTGAGCAAACATTCCTTGAGGGGGAAAAAAGCCTTTTAGGCTCTTCAAGACATTTAAGACATTTTTTTACACGGGCTTTTATTTAGTATCCATAGAAAAACGCTATTCTTTTACTAAAGAGAGAAATACAGGCTGAAGAAAATTATGAACACAACCATTTAAAATGCAAATTTCAGATGCATCTAGTAACTAATCAGGAAGTATTGTAGAGTAGCATCTGGGTTTCAGGAATATAATAAATAGCCTAAAAATAATTATCATGAGCAGTTTTGGAGACTGCCAGTTCACTTTTTGCTCTATTAGAGCTCAGCTGTACAACCCCATGTGTTCAGCACATGTCACCATGAAAAAACACACTCTTAAGTTTGTTAAACCAATTCTCACTTGAGTTGTCAGATGGTGGCACCAATCATGCATATCAGACATGGGAACAAGTTCAGTTCACCGCAGACAGTCTGCTTCACAACCGTTCTTCCACTCCATTTGAACACCTACTCTTATGAGGTGTTACAAGATTGACTTCAAAGTTGAAGGCATGTGCCACTCATGAACAGCGCTTTAAATACTTTGCAACAGGGCATGAGCCTAGAATGTGACAAACAAAGTGCAGCCTGAAGCTTGACAGATTGACATGGACAATGCTGCCGTTCCATCTGAGAAAGATACAGATCTTTGAAGGAAATACAGCCTTCCCCACGCTGCAGCTAACGTGGCGCCTCCCTCACCCCCCCAAATCACAGACAGTATTCTCCTACCCTGTTTTCTTTCCCAAGACCCAAAGCATCTAAACCCCACATTTTTACTTCCTTGTGTACGTTCTAGTCACTGATGTTTGCCCAGCTTGGGAGATAACAAGAACTGCCACTGCAGGGCTGAGCAAAGGAAATGACGGAGCAAGAACAGCAGTGGGATCAAGCTGCAGATAAGAACTCTTGTATTAAACTACTGCAGTATCAGTTTGCCGATCAGCGTAGAAATGCAGAGTGCATACAAGTCACCTACTCATTTGCATTTTGAATGTAACAGAATTTTCAGAGAAAACTGGAAATTACAGAAATCAAAGGCAGCTTTCCTAACAAAATGCTAAATAAAGCAAGTAAAGTAACAAAACATTGAGACCTACCACCTCTTTTTCACTAGTGACCCAGTGAAATGGATTACTACACAAAAGCTCTGTTTCTAAGTCAATCAGAGGAAGAGCAAATGCATTTCCCTGGTCATTTTTCTACTTGAACGTTACATTCACAAGTCACAGCTTCATCTCTCCAGCTGGCACCTATCCCACCAGCACTGAAAGAAGGGAGTGAGGGCAGCAGGGAAGAAGGGAAATAGGCTTATCTGTTGCCAGCATCTTGCTAATTAAGACCTCCAGAGTACCTAGCTCGGGCACCCTGAACTAAGCACGGGGTAGGTATTCATTCAGAGTCCTGTCTAAGTTTTGTGAATCATGTTGAATCCCATAATGTGGTTATCGTTACTTCAACTACCTGAAAGTTAGCTTGCATATAGCTACAGAAGATACAGTCCCATCTCTTGACTACATAGTGCAGACATACCCATAAACCTCTGCGCAGAGAGGTGCAGCTGTTCTGCTTACTGCTTTAACGACACTCTGCTGTCACACCTGGAAAGGACATTTTGCAACTCAACACCACAGCCCAGAAGAAATGTGATACTACATACACAGTCACACAGGAAAAACACAAACAAAACTAATCTCAACTAGTTCATGTATGTTTTTTTATAGATATCCTTCGCTGATTCCCATTACATGACTGGCTTTAAATGTGCCTTTTTTTTTTTTTTTTTTCCTTTTTGGGGGGGGGGGTGGGGGGGGTGGATAGGGGTGTGTGTTTGGATGTTTTAAAGTTGTTTGTTGTTATGGTTCTAGAACTAGCTTTGATTTTTCAAACCTTTCAAGATATAAATAAATAACATTATTAAAAATTCAGCAAAAGTTTTGATTTAGAGGTAACCAAGCAAGTTAAGTATAGAAACCTGGCATCATCGGTATAAGAGCCTTAAATTAACACAACAGTTGAGTCTCAGAGCAATTGTGAACATGTCCTAATGTTATCTTTCGTAGTTCTTCCGGTTTAGACTAATATTGTAAAATTCATCAGGTTTTGTAAATTACATTTCCTTTTTGCTCAATGTGAGTTTATGACATTTTTGGTTCCAGTGTTGTTAGGGGACTGATGTTTAATTTTCTTTCGTTTTCAAAGACATAGAATTAGTTCTGCCCAGCGCATTTTTTCCTGAGGTTTAGGCTTTAGTTATTGATTTCTGGTATATAGCCACTGGCAACTTTAAATCACAAGGGATTTTACCAAGGGGTCATACAGTTCACTGCTTAGGTTAGGCTGAGCTGTACACAGACAAATTGGATTCCTTATCTCCCCTCGCTTAGTTGGATCTTTATTGATTATAGTGAGAAATCAGAAAAGTCTGAATTTCACTACAAACAGGATTCTTTCTCCTCCCCCAGTTAGCAGGGCTCTGCACAGAGACTGGAAAACTATGAATACTATATTTATGACACTCAATCTTTCATACATGCTACTATAAATCATAATCTCTCTTTCTTCCCCCAACCGTGATCAAACTTTTACCATTTTCACTTTAAAAAACCCAACTAAATCAAAGTTAGTCTGTTTAACACCTGAGATGTCCCTCAAAATAACAGATTTTACTGAACTGAAATTCTCAGACATTCCCTCATCATGTAGTTATCATGACAGAAATGTCACTGAACCAAAGAGGAAACATGAAATTTTTGTGTTGGCAGTAAATAAAAACAAAAAGCACATCATATTGGTTGCAGTTTGACACGCATGTTGAACAAAGCAGATAAGTAATTTAACAAGCCAAAATTTGATTTGCTGATGTGTCTTTGCTAATGCTTTTCACAAGTCTGTCACACCAGTCCTATCAAAAGCTGGACCTCGCAGAGAAGCTGTAACAATAGCATTTCCACTAAATTGGCAAAAGGCAGCTGGAGCTTCAAATTAGCATAATCTCCCCTCGTTATAACAGAATGGAACACATGTAAAGTCAATATAATAAAATTAGCTGAGCTGACCACACCACTAGCTTTAATCAGTGTCTTGTTTGATATTCATAACTCCAGCAGGCTTCAGGTAGCACACAGCTCATGAGCTAATTTTTCTTTGCTCTCAGTGACAAGTTTAAATAATCATCACAAACAGCTACTAAATAAAAACAAAGACGGCATTTTCAAGGAGGAATGTGTTTACTCTTGCTTGTGAAGACTACTTTACACCTTCAGTCTGGAATATTCCATATTTAGGTCTTCTGCACAGAGACACCTTCAGCAATGCAATCTTGCTCCAAGGAGGTCCAAGCTCTTTGACAAAAACAGAACACGAGTGTTCTCTTTTTGGGGCACACACACCTTGCAGAGGTTAGGTAGTTCCTTCCCACAACACTTCCCCCCGCCATGCCTAGAGAAGTCAGCTAATAAAACACATCCCATCTTCAGATTAGTATCATACTTAAGAGGAACAGTATTTGTGAAGTTCATACCAAAAACACAGGCACTGAATAGTTGGGTAGATTAGAAGAATGCAACCTCTTACAGCAGCAACTCCTTGTAACACTGATCTCCACTGCCAGGATGCCAAATCAACTACCTTTAAAATAACTGTACTTGCCATAAGAGTTTATGAGTCTCTGTAATTTTCTGATGTTTTCTTAGACTGCAATATCGATCACATATTGATGACAAATATCTTCATTCAAGGCTGGAAAATGACGTAAGTGCACCTTTACAAATCAACCCTCCCATAGAACAGAGTTGCCACTCACAGCTAAGTCATGGAATAACATAGGTTGAAAGGGCCTCTGGAAGTCACTCAACCCATCCTCCTGCTGCAAACAAGTCTAATTAGATCAGAATGCTTGGGGACTTGTCTGCGTATCTCCAAGGATGGGGATTCCACAGCTTCTCTGGGGAACCCGTTTTAATACTTGGCCTATTTCACTATAAAGCATGCAGCGCTTGCCATGTGTCCGAATCATTAATTCAGAAAAATGTTTCTCTCACACTAAGATCATCAAGACCTCACTGAGTCCACCTCCTTAAAAAAATATGAGGGAAGATGAAGGTGGTGTGTAAGGAAGGGAGAAAAAGGATGAGTGAAGATGATTTCACACAGGAAAAGTCTTTGCGAGCTGTGAATTTCTGTTCTCTAGTACAGACACCACGACGCAGAAGCCAATGCAGATGAATTCAAAGACAAGGGAGGAGGAAGAAGAGAAGGGAGACCACGCTCCCAATTTTTATCATACTCCTCCCTCTATGCAAAACTGTTTCACTGTATCCAGACACAGAAAAATGGTTTTCATGCAGGAACTGAAAATGCCATCTCAGCATCAACTGTTTGCAAACACTCAATCCTCTTAAAGGCTGACAGAAAGAAAATAAGTCTGGTAGCAAACAATCACGTGAACAGAACCTGCCGTGACTGTCAAGTGTACGATCATAGTAGGAAGAAAAATCTTGATTTTGCTGAACGAAAATGTCAGGTGATCAAAATCCTATCAAGGAAATCCTTCCTCTAGCATACAAGGAAGCTGGTTTCTGTGAAACACACAAGCGAAAACCTTCAAATTAAAAACAACAGCCCTCTATTTAAAACACCATCTGAATAATTTTACTCAAAAACTATCTGTAGGTGCCCCTGAATTAATTATGCTGTCAACTACTGGAATTAGGAACTTATTCAGCTCTTCAGAAGATCACTTGCCAGATATGCCCCAACCCTGCAACAGAAGAAGGAAAAAGAGGAAATGGAGCAGTGGTCTGTAGTTTTCAAAAAACCCACAATTCTAACATTCAAGATATTCATGAATATGTTTAGTGCTTCTGTATTAACCATGCAGAAAGGGTTATTAGAGCACCACAGTATTAACTGTACACTTCAGATTAGGTGTAGGAGGAATAGAGAAAAGAAATAATGATGAGATGAGAGAAAGAACGATTTTTTTGTCTCTCCTCTCTCCTTCACCCCCAGCTCCTGCCAAACCACCAGCAAGTATTAGCACACTTTAGGTCTGGATACTTGCCAGATAGCAAAAGGCCAACAAAACCAGAAGCTGCTAGAAATACAATAGTTTTTGGGGACATAAAACCTGACTAACAAATACAGAGACTGGAGTCAACTACTCCCAACTTCAATAAATACAGCAAGTGAAAGGGGAAAAAAAGACTGAAAAATCATCATGGCAACCATCAACTACTCAAAGTGAAAAACAGTAAATCAAAATTTCAAGGAGGAATCGCTTGGTTTTTTTGTTGGGTTTTTTGGTGTTTTTCTTTTTTTTTTTTTTTTTTTTTTACTTTTTCAAGTAACAGGACAGGCTATCCTCATACCCCTAACAGTATGCCCAGTCACAACAAATTTTTGTGAAGCAACCACCAGTTGAGAGCTGCAGCACTGTACTGTAACCGGAAGACACAGAAGGACACAGCAACCTTTCCTTTCTCTGGAAAAGGCTTGGCAAGAAGTATTAAGTGTATTTTAAAAGTTTAAAGCAAGTTGTCACTTTGCAGCTCATGAATGGGCGATACCACAAACTGCTATAGAATCACGACATGAAAGGGGATCCAGCGTACTGCCAGCATTATGAAAATCATAGAAGCAGCTTTTACCATATAGTGCCCACAAAAAGAGAAGGCCAAGCACTTTTCCTCTTCACTCAGCTGTTTTACAATTGCAAGCCAAAGGTCAGCTATCTTCACTCATTTTTGGAAACCAGCCATAAGATTACTAACAACCAGCTTAATGGCTACAGTTCAAATCCTATTCAGTCGAGTCCCGAATATGTGGGTATGCAGCAGTAATGGCACCATGACATCATAGGCAAGTTATCTGCTGAAATCAGAGGCAGTCAGATAGTGTGCATCTTTGCCTTCTCTCGCCACAAAGAGAAACACAAATTTCCAAGGAGTGGGAATTAAAGCATTAGAGATTTTGTTCTCTCCTTAGTGTGGCCAAGGCATAATGTTTTGCTACAAAACAATCCTTTACTGGCATCATACATGCCATCAAACTAACTTGACTTAACTTGGAGGTCCATCAAGACAGGTGTCTGGTAGCTCTGTTTAAAGTCTTCACTACATGTCAAGTTACATGTACACCTCAGCGTGGGATACTGAAGGAGTGAAGCATGCAGATGCATTCAACATGTTACAAGTTTATTTTTTCTTCCAGATTCATTCAAGGGCAGCGGGATTGACCTGATTAATAAGACTGATCACGTGAGGCCCATGAATGGGATACCCCGAGATTTCTCAGTCATGAGCAAAGTACTAACAAAACAGATCTGGCACTTCTGGTGGAAATAAATTTCCACAACCTGAAACACATTTGAAGTGAACCAGGCTTTCAAAATGACAAAGCACCACAGAAGTTTGTCAGTTTGAGTAAAGTGAAGTGTAACAATTCTAATTGGTTTTGGCTTATTTGTCTGAAAGTTGCCACTTTTAGACAGTGAACCTTATGCTGCACTGAACTCATCTCAATTACGTGCAGAAGGATTCCTGAAACTCTTGGAGTTTCCCTAGCCTTAGTGATAAACTTGAGCAATCTACCATTTCCATGACTCAGTTTACTCATCTATGAGGCAAGTATGTAAAATTTGTACGCATTTTCAGAATATGAGCTGAAATGAAAGACGGTTTGAAGAACTGTTAATCAACGCTTTGAGGAAGTGTCAGCCTAGGTTTTGTGTACAGTATGAAAATTCCTCCCTGTATTCCCGGAAAAATACAGTTATTAACGTAGTGTAATGGCATACATACCACCAAGTTTCTATTCTTGTATTCATACAAAATGTGTATATATAGGATGACATTAAGCGGCTAGGACTCAAGAACATCTTACTATCAGCCACTGTGTGCAGTTGTAAGAGTTTTAACACAGACTAAACTTTCAAGAGTCTAAACCCAGTTATTTTTCCTTTAATTCTTAGAGAAGAAAATACTTTTAAACAAATGCAAATTTTACAAGACATTTTTTCATGTACTTCAGCAAACTTCTATACCAAGTTAGATGAAAATAATTAAGAATACACTTTAAAATAAACTATATTTAATTATACTTAATTTTTCCTTCCTGTTCAGCATTTTCTACAAGCTGACTTCAGCTGTGCTCTACTTCAAATATACTATAAAAGCTGAGGGTGGCTAGCAGGTAGCCCAAAATTGAAGAATACAGCTCAGGTCAAGAAAAATAAATGCCAGGTTACCACAGAAGACTTCTAAGATTCTGACAGTCTCTAATGTTTAAAGACAGCAAAAGGAAATATCCTGGTAATTTACATAAACACTGGAATAGAGGTGTACGTGTCTAATGCATTTTTAGGCCAGTTACGGGCCAGGGATGTGTAGGGTATATACAGATGCGATTATAAAGTTAACAATCTCAGAGCAGGATACATTGTTGCAACCTTTATCTGTTGATGGCCACACAGCATTACTGCACTTTTAACAAAGTCACAGTTATGTTACTGAAGTATCAGCTATAGAAACCCACATACTAAGTTTACACATAGAGGTTGTTTTTTCCAACTTATCTTAAAATAGTAGTTAAAATCAAGCCCTTGCCTAGCAAAAATTTTGAGCAGATGAGTAATCCCATTGAGGTCTGCAGGATTTTATTTGTCAGCATACACAAAGTTACAGCCTTACATCTGCAGGACAGGCACCTCTCAAAACAGTTTCTACTCGAAGCATTTTAGAAAGCAGCAGCTTAAAATACTTTAGTATTAAATACATCACACTAGGAAGGTAAAGCACATCTTACACATTTATGGAGAAACACTGAGTGAAACTCCAATAAGACATTCTACAATACAGCTCTTATTACTTGGAAACAACAAAGCTCAGAGCTTCACTATGGCCAAATCACTATGGATTTTTATATTTTACTGCCCTCTTGAAATAAAATTTTTGTCTTGTTCTGTGCATCCAGTTTTTTTTAAGTGAAGTTTTAGAAATGCAAATATTTTTCAGATTCCTTTACTACAGCCAAGATGAAGCCTAAAAAGCCTTTGATATATTGAAAGAACCCTCAAACTAAATTCCTGTAATGCACTCCAACATACACTTAGATCTGCACAGATCCATTAAATATTCAGCCACAAGTTTATCACTCGAGTTCATCACAACTGAAGATAAAACTCAGCACCAATATTTGACAGCCTGATGCTAAAAGATTATCTACTGAGAAATAATCTAATCATTGTTCTTTGATATTGGAATCCTTGGCAGGAGGCAAAGGAAAGGAATACCAAATTGATCTTGATTACTTTCAGGGTTTCCTCTCATAGAAGGGAATTCAGTGTAGAGATTATCTTATACTTCTGCTTATTTGTTAGCATGTTTACAGCAAAGTTTTCAAATATTCCAATCTCACAAGAGACGAACGATGGACTTTGGGACGCATGCTTAACACAGAAGCAAAACAGCCTCTCCTGCTCTTAAAAAGGTCAGGCTGGAATCGAGGAGGTCATGAGGTACCCTGTTAAAAGGAGATGGCGTTCTCTGGGGACTCAAAGAGGGTCGGGTCCGACGGGCAGGAAGAGGCTCAGAGAGAAGCTGAAGAGCCCGGGGCGAGAGAGGGAACTGCCGAGCCCGCTTACCTTAAGGATATCCCCCCGTTTGAAGCTCAGCTCGTCATCCGCGGTGGCTTTGAAGTCGTACTTGGCGATGGCTTCCATGCTGGGGCTGCCGCTCGGCGGTCGGGCGCTGGGAAGGAAGCGCTCCCGAAGCCTCCGGAGGCTCGTCCCGCGGCGGCCCGGCTCAGCCCTGCCGCGGCCCGGCTCCGTCCGAGGCGCCGGCCCCGTCTCTCACATACAGGGAGGCCGGGGGACGATCCGCCCTAGGGGAGGGGGAGGAGGAGGAAGAGACGGGCCATTAGGGGAAGTGGCACGGATCGATGGCCGGGGCCGCGCCCAGGGCCGCTCCCTCCGCCCGGCGCGGCGCGGCCGCCGCTTCCTCCCGCCGCCGCTCGCCCAGGCCCGTCCCGCCCGAGTGACACGGCCCGCGGCCAATGGGCGCCCCGCCGGCCCCGGGGGCGGGAGGAGCCGCCCGCCCCGCCGCAGCCCGCCGGCCCCGCGCCCCGCTGCCCGCGGCGGAGCCGGGCGGAGGCCCCGCGGCGCCGCAGCCCGGGAGGGCACGGCCTCCCGCTCCCGCCCCTGCGGGAAGCCGATCCAGCCGGGCGGACCCCGGGCACCGCACCGGGCGGGTACGGGCGGACGGCAGCGGGGCCGGGCCGCGGGGCGAAGCGCCGGCAGCACCGGCCCTCCCGGCCACAGGCGGCGCGGGGAAGGGGGCGCAGCCCGCCCCGGCGCTCGGGGCTCTCCGCTCCCGCAGCTCCCATCCACGGTTAAGCCAGACGAGGCAGAGGACGCTTCTGCGGGTCCTCTGTAACAGAACTTTCTTGGAATGCTGAGCACAAAGCGTCCGAAAATAGCATTACACTGAGACGAAAGTTTGAGCTCACGCTAACATAAAAGCAACCATCCTGAAATTCCAGCATCTCCAGCAGCAGAACACACAAAAAAATACATCTTCCTAAGCACAGCATGAAAATCAGCAAGTTTGCGTATCTTTATGGGCCCAGAGAAGAAACGACATCAGACCTGGCAAGGCATACATAGACACACCAAAACCGCTGAAAAGGCTTAAATCTGGATCTTGGGTTAGAATAGGAAGGATTTAATCCAACTTGATAGCGGAGAAGGTAAGGGATCAGAAAAAAGTCAAGACAGTCTATCAGTTAAAAACCAACACCCCCCTGCGGAACCAGCGGAAAGCTGGTACTTGTCAATAACAATTCAAGAGAGAAGAGATCTGACACACAGCAGCGAACCCACGCACCTGCTAATTCAGTCTCTGCGGTTATGGCCCAGAAAGAGCCCTGCCACATGCAAAGGCAACAGATGGCAAATAGTATTTTCTCATTTTGGAGAAAAACTTGCCTTACATAAATGCAGTTCAGCAATTAACATGCTTATATTCCATGAGCTCCGTGTTTGCCCAACCTTCGGCTCCCCGTAAAGAATAATGACGCTCGAGGCAAACACCAGAATGGAGATTCCATCACAGGAAACTGGCCGAATGAGAAGAGCTATTTACAGGATTTACCTTGATCAAAAGAAGACCAGCTTAGTGAAGTCCTCACGTGGACAGGGCTCGGGGTTTTCTTTGGTACTCCTACACAGCATTACTGACTGAAACGTCAGTAAGACTGACAAAGCTGTCAACAGCTACGAAGATCACAACTGAACAATCTGTGCTACCACAACCACTGGCAATAAATACACTGGATACAAGCTCTGACCAACACATATCACTAAAACCAAAAAGCATGTCATCTTAGCTACACATTGGTGATTTTAGAACACTTAATTTTAGTGTCAATGCTGATGAAAAAGCATCTGGCTTTCTGATGTCAGTCTTCCACACATGCAAACAACAACAATAACCTTCCTTTGCCAGGAACGTTGAACGTTTTCCCTGTGCCGCCTCTATTGTGTTCAGTTCACCATCTCCTCATCTTTCTAACCCGGCCTCTGTTTTTTTTAACTGATGGTATTTATAAATTTTTCTGCTATTATAGCAATATTCAAGAGCCACGTGAATGATTCCATATGAAGCAATGGAAAATTTGTTCAAGCATACTGTCTACATGTCCTATACCTTTAATGGTAAACATCACCTGTTTCCATTCCTTCTTAAAAATAAATATTACTGGCAGTAACATTTTGGTGTTTCAAACAGCACAATGCTACATTAGAAAATGCATATAATTATATGGGCATGTAAACACCATCAGCTAAGGGAACACTGCTTGAAAACCCTAAGTTCCAAACCTAAGAATGTAAAAGTTGCACAACTTAATATGTTACAGGCTTAAGACACATTTAAAGAAAGAAATTACTGCCAATTGGTAAATGTTCCTGTCTTTGCAGCACACAAGTATTGCTACCCAGTACCGCATTAGTATCTGAGAATTATATATTTTTTCCTACCTGAAGGAGTTAATACACTACTTTCTTTGAGAAACTGATGCAGCATTTCCAAGAACCATACCGGCATTCCCCAAGCTTAGCAATAGTGCAACACTGGGAAATTTTCCAGCACAATTCAAGATGAAAGAGACTCATCACACAATTTTCTTTAAACATACATTCATATTACTACCACCATTGTATATATTGTCAGCATATGAAGGAGTGATGTTTCTAGGTAACAATACTAACAACAACTGCAGCATAGAACCATCATGACTTTAGGCAAAAGTGTAGCTAAAGTTCAGGCACCGAAGTTACATGTAATTTAGGGAAAGGCTTTGAAAATATTAAACCAAGATACTTACACAGCAAATATCAGAAAAGGTAAACTTAGAACACCAATTCCCTTACCATCACTTAAAAAGCATTTGCTGTTCACTAATCTATTTAATAAGTTCGCATAGACATTCAGTCACACAATTATTAAAATACAAACAAACCAACTGCAGAACAAGGGGGGGAAAAAAGGCTTACGGGGGAAGGAGCTTGTGCTAGGTCTCTGCCTACTGAGAGCACAGCTGTAGGCATCTGCTTTAGCCAGGCAGTGAAACAGGACGTTGCAAATACTGTAGCTCCATAATACAAGAAATAATACAAATACCCCAGCTCCACAGATGTCAAATGGAATAAGATAGGTATAAATGAATAACAGCCAAAATACAAATACAATGAAGACACATTACAAGAATTTTCACAGGATCTTACTAGAGAAATGACTAAGATTTCTCAAAATATGTTTTTCACCTCTTGCCTTACTGTGACAAGATACTTCTCTTGCTCTTAAAAAAAAGAGGGTGGGGGAAGAGGAAGAAAAGGCAGCAGATGCAGATAACAGTAAATTCTTATTAAGCACTACAGTGCTGCAGCTCAGAATGCAATATAAATAATTATAAATACAAACCTCCCTGTTGTAGCCAACAGGAAACAACCCTCATATTCTTTTCAACAGATATTTAAAAAAACACAGAGGCAAAGGTAGGCTTTTTATACTGCTTTTAAAAACAGCACTTTTTCTAGCAAGCGAGACCTTCCTCATTGCTCTCTTTCCACTGTTTCACTGCTCTTCTGGGAAGTGTTATGGGCAGGAATAGAAGAACAGATTTAGAAAAGCCAAAGCAAGGGAAGAAAGAAGGTATGTTCAGTGGAAGATTTTGCAAAAAATCGGATCCTAAGCTTCATCAGCTGTTACGGGACAAAACATTACTGAGGGTGGTGGAAAGAAAAATGAGTGGATACATCATCTGGAAGACATGCAGAAATGTTAAGTGTCAGGGCTCTAGACAAAAGAATAGGAAAAAAAATTGTAAGGGCAGAGCACTAATTCAAATTAGCCAAATAAGGAAGTATAACATAATAAACAAATGCGGTAATATATAAATTAAATCATCAACATATACAAACCAGAACATTCGGGATCATAAATAATACTCATGATCTACTAGCTTAATAGATTTCAACTTCCTTAAGCATGTCTTGCCAAAGGACAACTCAAGATATCACTTACAAAACTAAGCTACAGCACAAAGCACAGATAACACTTATCAGATTTTATCAGTTAACAGAAAACTTCACCTCTGCCAAAATGTCATTATTGCCACTTTTTTTTTCTTATTAAACTGTGTAAAGTAGCTTTAAATGTTACAAGCTTGCCTGGTATTATGAAATACTTAAAACACTACATGACTTAATCGTCCTAAGAGATGATAATTGAAAGGGTTTTTTTGGCACAAGTTCTCAATATTCAAAGTTTGCACAGAAATGGACTACAAACAACATTGTGTTTGAAGAAGATTAACAACCTGTGACCCTTCAAATTTCAGCTGTTAACAACAGGCATTTAGTAATATTTAAAACAAGGAATTACCTTCCCTAAACACTATATTTATCAATTAATTGCTCTCCCAGCTATTAACTGTGCTACAGAGTATTTTTCTCTTTAGGTTATAAAAGAGATGTACCAGGCAGATGTTGTGGGAGTTAACAAGACTGCATCCTCGTCTCCTATAGATTATTTGAAACTATATTGCCAAGCTAAACCTTAACCCACAAAACCAACGCTGAATCTCTCAAGAGGAAGTTCAGAGGAGAAAGAAGACACTAGGAGAAAGAGGTCCTTCCCCCTCAGAGAAACTCACATTTGAAGCAGGACCCCAAAAGGCCTCTGGAGAAATGGATGTTAACCTGCCTGCTGGGCATTCACAACCTTTTAACCTCTGGAAGCGGCCTGGAGTTAAGGAACTCTTCCGGGGAATATCAAAAACGAGCCCCGCGAACCAGCGCCAGCCCACACCACAGACGCAGGGCAGAGGGAAGCCACCCGAGCTAACACCCGCCTGGGGGACCCGAGTGCAGCGAGCTGGGCCGCCCCACCTCGCCGATAACGCCCGTGCGGCCCGGGCCCGCGCTCCGACCCCCGCCCGCGGGCGGCCCGGCCCGGCCCCGCCGCGCCCGCACCCCCGAGAAGGGGCCGGGCCCAGGCCCGTAGCCCCGGACGCGCTGAGGCGAGCCCTGCGGAGCACGGCGGGGAGAAGCGGAACACCCCAGGGGCCCAGGCCGCGCCGCCGGGGGACGCCAGCCGCCGGGGCTCAGCGTGCGCCCCCCACCCCGGCAAGGCCCGCGGCGGGCAGGGCCTTCCCCGCGCCGCACCGGGGCGGGGGCTGGGGGGGGGGGGAATCGGCGGCGCGCCGCCCGCCCTCCATACACACCCCCCGGACTCACCGCGCAGCGCTGGGGGGCGCCGCCCCGCCCGAGGGTCCTCGCCGCCTGCCCGGCCCCACGCGGCCCGGCCGCCCCTCCAGCGCCGCCTCGGCTGCCGCTACGGCCCCGTCCCGCGGGCCCCCCCCCGCCCGCCGCCTGCTCCGCCGCCTGCTCCGCCGCCGCCGTTCCCGCAGCAACTCTCGCGAGAGCCGCCCTGTCAGCCGCCCTTCGCGGCCGCGCCCCGCCCACCCGGGAGAAGCTCCTGCGCGCTCCCTTCCCCGGGCGGAGGGCGGGCCCGCCCCGCGCATGCGCACGGCAGGGAGCAGCGGGGGCCGGGCCGGGACTGGCCGGGTTGCCGGTTTCCCGGGGCTGACACCGGGCACCGCCTCGCCGCGGGATTTGTGCAGAGGCGAGGGGGGAGAGGCAGCGGCCGAGGTACGGAGCCCTCCCGAGCATCGTAGGGGCTGTGCCGCATTCAGACTACTAACCCCCGGGGGAGGCGGCCATGAGCACACTCGGGGTTCGTGCAAAGCGTTTGCCTCATTTATCCGTGCTCTGCTCGGACGTAAGACAGGGCAGCCCCACGGAGCTGGCAGGGACAGGTCAGATCAGAAGCAACCTGTGGCTAGCATGGAAAACTCCACGCCAGGTCACACCAGGCTTGCCCACACAGCATGTGAGCAGGCACCGAGGGGTGCAGAACTGCTCGCCAGACTCTTAAGAGCAAAGAATACACCTGGTAGAGTCATTACTTGGCAACTATTGTCCCTTCCGAGCTTAAGGCACTCATGCTGTAGGAAAAAAAAAAAAACAAACCAGCAGTGTGACCACACATAGCAATTAAAATATGCATGGAGGACCACATTCAGACGGCACAGGTGTTTAACTGTGTGACCCTTCTGGCATTCTTTTAGCTTGAAAATACTCTTTAATTACAACATACAGTAAAACAGTTGTTCAGGTAAGCATCAGGCCTCAGTTCCTCAAAGCCACTGAACAAAAAATGCTTCTAGCTCTATAGAGGAAAGCTAGTTTCTGAACCAGAGGCTTTCTACAGCTGTACTCCGGTTCCCATGAAAGGATGAGCCAGCTACAGGGTTCCTTTGTTTTTGCCCCCAGACAGGTTATTCCCCACTCCCCCATGCACAAAAAGATGCTGAGACTGTAAAGGGGGAATCTAAGCACAGCATGTGCCACAGTATCAAGACATAAACTGCAGAGTTCCCATCTGGGCTCACATAAATGCAGGATTATTCTGCACCAAGACTGTATCTAATTTAGGCAAAGATAATGGATATTTTGTTTTATGACAAAGATGCACATTTGCAGCCTCCAATTAAACCCACTTTCTTTTTTAAATGAACCACCACACCAGTTGATGTCCCTGGCTGTACTCTGCAGGCGGCTCTCACGGTTTCACCCATACCAAGATCAGAATACCATCAGAATAAATACTGCTACCTCATACAATTTGGCTTACAAACCATGTTCTGCAAACATTGCCTACTAACATTCTCATTCTAAATGCTTAAGCAGCTTGATAAAGATTCCTGAGAGGTTATTTTTGGATGAAATATGTGGTTTAAAACCTTAGCAAGATCATTTTCTTATCCTAATAGCATTGTATTTAAGGAGTTTTAACTTATTCCCCAGATCTGGGTGTTGGGGGAAGGTGTGAATTCTCCCAGTACTTAATTCAAAAATTGGAAAGGGTGGAGGAAAGGAGCTATAGGACTTGAGGATGTTACAAATGTTTCAGATGTTCTTTCTGAGGATGCAAAAGTGATTCATCTAGGATGACACAAAGATTGATGAAATCTGAGCTAGATTCCAAGATGGCTCAAGTCCCCAGTAAGTACTGTTCCTAGAACAGGCTTACAGAATCTCTGGTTTCATGTACGACCTCAAAACGAGGATTTAGAAGTTCTTTGTAAGCCTCCTATAAGTTAAATAACATCATCTCAGACAAGTTGTAGCAGCTACTTTTAGCTGGACTTGAAAAGCCAGATATGGATAACAGCTGCCAGTTGAATGATAGCTACTTTAAGAGGCTGCAGCTGCCCGACTTTAAAAGGGCAGTCCTAGAAAATTAAACAAGCATCAAATTTTAGAAATAGCAGAGATCAAAGCCTTATAGAAAGATATGCCTGATAAAGGACTTGCTGACATATACTTGCTTGCAAACCAATTAATGTAGCATGTTCCTCCAGCTTGCAAACAAGTTAATGCTTTAGAAAAACACACAACTAAATGTGCAAATACAGGGCAGCTTCACTACAGCAAAAGTTGAAAACCTGGCATAGCTGTAAGCAAGGGTCAAAAAGGCAACAGAGACATTGTTTTGCTAGAGGATCAATTTCAAATGTTTTTTGTAGTCTAGGAATAGCTTGAATTTTCTATGACAGTTTGGGGTGATAAAATACAATCTAAGATTAGCTCTGAGTATTTTAAGTACTACTAAGGGTAAGAAAAATCTTGGTGTCTGACATTTCTTTTGGATGTCTTTTTAAACTTTTTAGAGCAGTCTGGGGAAATAAATGTATGGGGTTTGCTATCAATAGATCAGAGAAATATTTGTTAAGAACCGTATTTTTGTGTAAGCAGCCACTCAAGTTTAAAAATTGCTGCTTGGAATGTTTGTATTAATACCCTGTCACTGACATGAAGTGTAACATTAATAATGGAAGTTAGTGAATGTATGTGCCTTATCTTGACACAGTCTTTAAACTATGATCCATTAATATCTGTTCCCTTGCAATGGAATTTAATTATTGTGGAAACTTTTACATTATTAGCACTCAGAACTCCCACTGTATGTCATCTAAAGATGAACTTTTTCTAGTGTTGTCACAGCAAATGCATGACCTTAGCATGTGTTGTCATAACATACTGCTTCTCCAGATGAGCAGCTGGCATGTATTAAGCGATACTGTGTACATGTTCCTAATTTTTGCCACCATCTTAGTGCTACTGTATGCAGTAAACGTACTTCCTTGTAGGGCTGATGCAAGAAACTAAATGCTAACCAGGAAGATATTCTAGACTGTTTCTTTTCATTCAAAGGAATAAAGAAGTGACCTCTCACTCCCACTTGCTGAGAGCATCAACACACGCAGCTTCAAAGGTGGTTTTGAAAACCAGGCTCAGAGCCTAAATTGGAGCCCAGGGGCCTCTGCCTCAAACAAAAGAGCAACTAGGAACTATTGGGAGAGCTATTGAACTTAGAGAGGATTCATAATCAGAAAATATTTGCTCTAGCTTTGATTCATATCTGTTCTCTCTCGGCAAACACAAGTTAAAAGCTTATGAACTGACATAGTAATGACAGTATGAGCTAGTGTGGTCTCTATGTTCTGCATGCATTGTGAACAAATTTAACTATAGCAGAATCTTTCTGGTGATAGTGCAAGACACAGAAAGAGCCCAGAAAGCGATCATCTCTCTCAGGTGGAACAGAGGCTGCAACAAGAAAAACCCAAGGTTAAGTGGAGAACAAATGTGATCCTTAATTTGTAGATGTTAACTTGATGCAAAGTTGCATGAGGCCAAAATCCTTAAGGCTTCTAATCAATCAAGAGGAAAAATCTAACATCTGAGTACTTTACATACTGTCAGTATCAACGATAAAACGGGGGGTGGGCGGTGTGGGGTGTAATTCCCTTGAGCACAAGTGGGAATATTCTTAGTGGTTGCTGGAATCTGACATCATATCCCAGCTCTAACAGAAGAAACCTCTGGCCTTGAGTAAGTCCTTGCTTCATCAGCACTGGTTTTTCACAGGGAGATCACCTTCTTGACCTGAAATGTAAGCCATTTCTTTACAAAGATGTGGTTTAACCCTACATTCCATGTACTTCAGCTTCCGAGTCTGCTGAACCGCAGGCAGAGGAAGCTTTCCTGCTAGAGCTCTCCAAGATGTCTCACTTCATCTTTTCTGTAGCCTTCACATTTGTTCCTAAGCCCATTCTCCTCAGACATGAGAATCCGTGATCATAAACTACAATACATAACTGCCAATTTAAGGAACTTTGTGTCCATTGCAATGATTTTTATTTTTTTAAAGGACATCTGGCACAATAATTGTAACAAAATATGCTGCTAATATGCACCTTTCTTCCTCTGACGTGTTTCCTGATTTCAAAGAATTGTAGCAATATTTTTTTTTTTTTAAAGCAAAACCCTGACTGGCTCAACACATCTGAAGATGCTCAAAATTTCACATTGTGATTCTGCAATATATTGCTGCAGTTCACACAGCATAACACTATGTGTGTTATCTGAGTTGTATTTAAGCAGCCTGATGTATGAACCAAGACAGAATGCTTCCTCCCACAAAAAACAACTCAGACAATCTGCTATGGGGAATGTGGAATAGACGAAGGTAACTCAAGATAGCCCTGATCAATTTTCTTGCAAGCTGAAAATTTAATGCCATAAGACTGTTCTGACAGCTGTAGGGGAACTGACTTGCTATATACCTCTGTCTGAAATGCACAGGAATAAAGTGGGTGCGGCAAATAGGGGAATGCCAGGAATGTAGGCACAGCAAGGAGCAAATGCTGGGAATGGGGCTGTTGATTTTTGTTGCATGAACATCACCCTTGCCTTTTTCTTCTCACATCAACCCACGCTGGCCTCAGTGTAATCATCAAGCCACATACGTTAACCATAAAATCCCAAACTATTCCATTTGCTAAATATTTTAGCCTATCTTGGAGCAGAAGTTGCTTCACCAAACAAGCCTGATGCAACAAAAGAGCAATGAACATGACCTGCTCTAGGAAGATGCTAAACACCCTGAGAAAACCTAGAATCTAGGTGCTAACCTTAAAAGTCAGGCCACAGACCTACAGACACTACTTTACAGATAGAAAAGGCAACAAATTGCCTTCATTGATCATGAAGTATTAAAATGGTCACCAAACAAGCTTGGCCCATTGGAGTCTACAAGACTTAACTGGTCTTACTCGAGTTTCTATAAAACCTTAAGTCAAGATCTAGGTTTCTGGTCTAGACATAGGATTTCCCCACATTCCTGTATCTGAAACATTGTCTGACAGTACTAATTAGAGAATCAGACACCAAAGCCAAGGAAAAAAAACCCTGCCCAAATGTGTTCCCTGTGTCTATTCTTTATAGAATGGGATAATGAATGGATTGGGCAACTACTTTGCTGTATATTGACTGCTTGGTTCCATTTTATTTTGCAGCTTTGTGTTAGTGATAAAGGTGTGGATAACTGGCTAGCTGAAAAGGCTCACATAGACGTAGTCCAGCTGGCTGGACAAAAATGCACATCGCTCTCAGCTTATCTGAAGTAAAGCAAAAATACACTATCCTTGGCTGTTCTTGTTACACAATAACAGGAAGATCGCAGTGGGAAAAGAACGTTACAGGTGGGAACAGATAACTACAGAAGAGAAACTAGGGGCGGACTTGGTATTTAGGCAACTAACCAATAATGAGCTTAACTTTTGTAATATGTATGAGCTAATTATAACAAGGCATAAAAGGTGACTGTAAGGTACAATAAACGAAGTCTGCTGATCACTCATATTGAGTGACTGTGTCTTCCCTCCGTCGCAACATAAAGGCAACAATATCAAAGAGATATAATAGATGTATCCACATATACACAATATAAATATCCATATTCTGCAAATGGGGAAACAAAGGCATGGAGGACTTGTCCAAAGTCATACGATAAACTAATGCCACAATGTCCAACAGCATTGGGAACAGAATTCATAGTTGTTGACTTCTGAGCCTTGCTGTAACCATCAGCCAGTTCTCCCTGTTCAGAAACCCTCCCAATGCTCTGCCCTGGCCTTCTCACATACATATTGAAATGTTATCACAACTGTCTGTTTCTGAGAATCCGTCCAAGTGCAGTAAATAAGTGTTGGTGCTTGTGACCCAGACAGAACAGCTGATCTGCCAAAACAGCTTCACAATTTTCCTCATTAAATATCTCAAGAGCACTTGTGAGGCAGCTTAATCACCATGTGAGATAAATGGGGACCGTTCTGACTTTTATAGACCAGGAGACAAGAAAAGTTAGCTTAGCCTCAAAACTAGCAAAAAAAAGTGCAAAACAAAACCACCCATGAGTCTTACAGTAAAACTGAGTGAGCTAGGAAGAATGTAATAAAAGCAAATTCTCTTCCATGCCACATTGTGTTTGCATGGTCACAAAGAGAAGAAAGGACAAGATTGTTATAAGAATTACTATGTAGGAAATGCTGCTCTACCTGGGAACTGTAATAGCCATTCCTGACATTAAGAAATGAAACAATAAAATGAGTTGGCTGGGGTCACCCAGAGCAGCTTAAGCTCCAAAAGAAATCTGTAAAAGGGAATCAGATCCAACTATAGTGTGCCATCTCCCCTTTCTTGAGTACAAAAGGGATTCAGCTTTCTTCCTACTCCCAATACAGTCATCTGTCATTTTCAGGACAGCTTGGAATTGTCAGTTCAATTACCTTTCCGTCTGGAGAAAAACAAAGCAGATGCTGTTTATTACTAAAAGGCAGAATCTCTCTTTTGAGGAATATAACATCTCATTTTTTATAATTAAACATTGAATTAGGTGCATCTAATTTATTAAACAATACACAGGACCTGGGAAGTACTACTATTCAGCTAAAATGAAATGCTATCTTCCCTTCAGCTTTGGTAGAGGTGTTGGTCAACTCAACTACTGCTTTTAATTTTTAAGACTCAAACAGCTTTTGTATCAATCTTCCCCTTTTAATTCCTCTTACTACTACACACATTAGAAATATGGTAGATTCCTAGCATGTCATGAAATGTGCAGAGGGATGGGGGAATCAGACATGCAGCAATTGCTTTTTCTAAACAATACAGAATTTTCTCACCAATTTAATTTTTTAAATGATTTTGCACTATTGTTCAAAAATGCTACTCATCAAATATTGATTAAAATGCAACTTCAACATCTCACCAGAGAGCTTAATTACACACACACACAAAAAAGGCAAATAAATTTTTTTTTTGTATACAATACCTGCTTTACAGTAGTCCTACTCAAATTTTCATGTCTGCTCTACCCGCAGCAGCACACTGATGAGGACTGACTGAAAGGCACATGCAGGGAGGTCAAATAGTTCCCTTGGATCTGTCGGGCACTGCAAGCCATTCAGAGGCGGAAGCTTACTGCAAACTGAGCCATGTCTCTGCCCATATGTTGTGGTCCCAAGAGGAGACTGTATATCCTTGCGCTGAAGACATGGTGAGCATGAAATTAAGCATTTTCAGACTATATGCATAGGTTTGCAGTAGCTGTTTCATTTCTGTAAACTCACTTCCCACCAAAATGATATAGGAGGCATTAGACAGTGAAACAATTCCAAGGAGTAGAAGGATGTGAAGAAAAAGCACCCAAGGTGCTTTTTATAGCTATATTGAAGCAAGTATGGGAAGTAATCCTAATCTGCAGCCAAAATTGACTGATCTGAGCTTTCCATGCCATAATATTACATTACTATAAAGATTCAGAAGTAATATTATCTTGTTTGCCATTACATCATTTGTTCACATTCTGTAATACTAAAAAAATAGAGAGGATGAGGACTTAACATAAGACAGAGCACTTTATTGTAGAACAGATCTTTACACCAAAGTTCTCAGACCCAAAAATCATACCAGTTTAGTGCCTCATGAGTACTTCACAGCATTTGCCTTTTGAGTTTCCCTTTGTCATCTACTACTAGAATACACAGGAAAGTGCTCTCTGGATACCTGCCCTATTTCTGAATCTATAGCAATATTGTCCAATTCAAGGGTATTTTTGCTCTTCCAACCATCCTGGTAATAATGCATTTTGATAATGTTTTTCACATAATCTCAACTAGGTCCCTAAATCACTCTGAAGTAAACAGTTAGATCAGATTTACCAAGGAGGAAATAAAGGTACAAATACGTTAAAGGTCCAGTCTGTCAGCCCCCATAACCACACGTCTCATTGCCAGAAGTTCTATACACAGCATACTTGTGAGTGAAAACAGATTTTATTAGTAGCTTGTTCAAGACCCACAGGGAATCAGTGTCAGAGGCAAAACAATCCAGACTCCGGATCTCTGCTCAAGATGTATCTTTACTCTGACCTTTTACTTAAAACCTTCTACTAATTAAGTAGATTTTATTGGGAGTGGAACAATCTAAAGAGGAACTAACAAGATGCTCGTGCAGCACTAAGCACAATTCATGATCTTATGTTATTAGAATTCCAGTAACACATTTATCCTCTTCCCCTTCCTTATACTGTCTCTAAATTACACCATAAAATTCCCCCACACCTGCCATTTTAATATCTCTTTCTAAGACACCAAAACCACTTACAGTGTCACTCAAGTGTATTAGAGTTGTGGGGGTGTTTTTTGGTTAACTGATTCCAAAGAATTGTTCCGAGTAACAAGAAGCTCAGGAAAACAAGGAGTTCTGTGGCCCTCATTATTCTCACTAAAATTGACATGGCATTTAAAAGAGCTGAAATCGCACTTGGAGAACTCCTGCACTCTGGATCCACACACTGTGAAAGTAGACTGTCTCAAAGGAGTATTGAGTATACTCCCAAAACATTATGTTCTTGTCCAAAACTGCATCTGCAGCGAAAACAGTGCAGAGCACAACTTCATTGTACAATTTATTGCCGTAAAATTGCAAACAACTGTGCCAGGCTTTAGCATCTGTAGTTCAGCACACTAATGAACATCAGTTTTGTAAAAAAAAGTCTCACAGGGGAACTGTCGCATCCCAACCTGGGATGATACAAGCTCTACACTGAACTACAGGAACAAGAAAGAAATTAAAACTAAGGGGCATGCATCTTTTCGATTTAGCCAGTCCACTATGAATTCAGAAAACAAACCCCAAATCTCTGTACACAGAAGCAGACCATCTCTGCCTCACACCTCTGATTTCCCTTCCAGACTCGGCAGCAGCTTACATTTCTCATTAGATTACCAGCTCGATATGTTTGTGTTCTGGTTCCCACCACGGCCTCCCGGGCATCTGGCACCCAGCGCGTGCGTTCACCTCACGGCTCCTTCGAGACTTCCAGTCCGTTGGTTACTCTACGGCAAAAGCGGCTTTTCAGAGGGAGATCTGCAGGTGTCACCCTCCCCTTGCAGAGGCACAGCCCTGGCAGAGGGACAACCCTTCTCCCTCACTCACCCCTTGACTGGGGCACCCCCCGCGGCCAGCCTTTGCCAGAGGGCTGGAGCCTTAGGCCACAGGGCCTCTCCCGGGCTCTCTCTGTCCCCTCGGGCATTCCCTTCACCCCGAGTCACTTCACTGCCCCTCAGCACCGTCCCTCCGACGGCACCTCGGCAGCCGCGGGGCCAGGGGGGTGGCCGCTCTGCTGCCCGGCCCCCCAGCGCTGCCGCCGGGGCCGAGCAGCCGCTCCTCAGGGCACTCGGGCTCCCCTCAGGGCTAGCCCCGACCTGCCGCCAGGGCGGATGCCCGGCTTCGCGCGCCACCCTGGCCAAGCCAATCAACGCGCGGCGTACGGGTGGCCGCGCGGGATCTCACCAACCAGACACCGGCTTGTTGAGGCCGCCCCGAAGCGCCACCGCGGGTCCCCAGCGCCGTGGCGTCCCGCTTGCCAGTGACCCTGATGGCGGCCCCGGCGGCGCGCGGGGAGGCCCGGCGGGCGAGCGGCTTCCCCGCCGAGACTGCCCGGTGCGGCTGGTGAGTATAGGCCGAGCGGAGGCGGGGCGCGGCCGGGCTCCATCCCGTCGGGGAGCAGGACCGAGAAGGCCCGCCGTTCGCTCAGCGGGGGTCCCCGCTCGGCTGGAGGCTGCCCGCCATGGCGGGGAGGCCCGCGGCAGAGCCGGCGGCGGGGCGGCCGAGCTGCCTTCTTCCGCGCAGTGCCATTCCCCTTACGCAGCCTGCCCTGGCATCTCGCCGGCGCGTTACCTAGCGGCTTAGGAGGGAGAGGAAATTAAAAAAAAAAACAACCCACAAACAAACCCCAAAAACTAAACCACAAGCACCCAGAAAAGGCGCTGCCACACGTGCTGGCGGGTCGGCGGGACTTCTCCCGCGGCTGAGGGACAGACTCCGCCTCGCCGCGCCGCGCAGCGCGCCCCGCCGGGCAGCGGCTCCTCAGCCCCGGGGGGCGGGGGCCCGGGCCCGCTGCGGCCGCTCTGCTCTGCCAAGGGGCTTCTGGGGGTCCCAATTCTGACTGAAACGCCTGCGGGAGGTTGCCTCGGCCCCTTACGAGCTCGGAGAGCGGCCCCCGCTCGGCCAGGTGCTTCATGGCGCTTCACCGCCGTCCTTTCCTCAGGAGGAGCTCACGGCACGCTTCACCTCAGGCGTCCGCCTGCTTGATTTCCAAAAGCTGCGATCCACGTAGTTCTTCGATTACATTGCTGCTGCTTGTCTGCTGTCCAGGAGCTTTCTCCTACCGGGATAACACAGGCCATTAGTGATAAGAGGAGGCCTAAAAATCCCAGTTAAAAACCTCATTACATAAAGCACAAAGAAGTTTGTCTGAGACGATATTATCTACTCAAGAGATAGCTAGAGAAGAAGGGAAGACCTAGAGACAGGAGCAGATAGTGTTCTAGTTACGCATTTAAGATTCACCGAGCTGTCACAGGACAGCCTGTGCCACAGAAGTTTCTTTAAGTTAGTCTGATCAGTCTTAAAAGTTACCAAGATAGCAGCAGGTGAACATAAGTACCCATCCATCTTCCCAAGGCGGCTAACCAAGTAGTACATATTTTTACATTTTCTGAGAAAAAGGAAGCTGCTATGGCATGCTTGTCTAAAATCCCATTATTTCCCCCAGCAATTATAAAGTTCCTTGTGGAACAGGCAGCTCATACGTGGTGAGATACAATGGTATAGTAGTGCATGATCTCTGTGAGACACTGTAGGTTCCTTAGATATGCAAGTTTCTATATAAACAAACTTAACAGCTGCTGTACTACGTTAAACTACAGAGCTTGATCAAATATAGCAACGTTTGAATAACATACCAAGCAAACTTGACTTACTTTCTAAGAAGCCAGCTTGATACAGGCACGCATATAAATAGCTACAATATGCTGGTTTTACACAAAATGTCTTTTGTTATTTAGAGTAGTGCTTTATATTTCTTTGTTGTCTTTTACTCAAGCACATCAAAACACTTCACATAGTATTCTTCTTAACCATGAGCTTTTAAATAAAAACATTGCCAACATTTTTTGTCTGGTGAGAGGATTAAGATATTAGTGCTTTTAGTCTAGGTCACAAAACAAATCAATATTGCTACTGCAAGTGGAACCAAGAAAACAAACCTCCTTCCTCTAATCTTCATATCACAGCTCTGTTTAAGTCTTTGTATCTTTAAGGCCACCCTTGCTTCTGTTGGAGTCCTACCTAAACTAGGTGCTAGAAGCCACAGCAGGCACTCCAGAGACCAAGCTGCTCCAGGCAGAAAGACAGCCCTGAAGAAGGGATGGGTTGTGAGGGCTTATATACCCCTGTGGCTGTGTGGGACTGGCCAGGAGCAAGGAATTGGCCAGAAGACAAGTCCTTCTGTAGGGTTGGCCAAGAAGAGAGTCCTGCTAGGGCTTGGGCAGCACTGCCCTGTACCCAGGCCTGCAGGGAGCAGGATTTGCTTTGGGTTGGTTGGATTAACCTCTGTGATATGATAACATATGGGAGCATTTGTACGCTAAATAGGGCACTTTAGATCTCTGTCTGGGATACTCTTGAGTGAATAGTGGAGAGAAGTTCTTACTGAGCTGCAGAGACCTCCTCTGTTTTCCTTTTACAGTGGAGTCAGCTCATGGCCCTATTTCTAGACACAATTCATCATATGAATGTTCAGCATAAAGCTTTCATGGAGCTTGTTGTGAGACTAGCAAAATACACAGCCTACTGAACTGAGCAGTGTCTTTTCTACATAAGGGTTCAGCTTTGTTTTGAATAAATGTATGACCTTGATCTTGTTAATGGCCTTCAGGTGCTGGGCCTGCTTTGGGGAACTCCCCAGAAAATACCTTCTCATCAGCGTGATATTTGTTAAGTATCTCCAAATGGCAAACATTGGTGTAAGAATGTTTTTTGCCTAGAATTACTATAAACTGTGCATATAACACCCTTATTTATAAACTGGATTTAGGAGAAAAAGCTGCACTTTTAGCTGTGAGTCACAATGTACGTCAGCAAAAGTTGATTTGCTAGAAGGTCCTATAAATACAGCACTAGCTTTTTTATTTTATTTTGGGCTGCTGCCTTTTTGTGGTTTTCTAACATTTCAGGGTTATTATTTTTTTTAAATGGAGGTAGTTATACGATCCTGGTTACCATAATAACCAATATCATGATGATGAATGACAGTTGCTGCTTTTGCAGTGAATTCTTCCATACATTTGCTGTAAAATGTTTTAGTTGTCATTCAAGGCATCATGCCACAAAGCAGGTGATGTCTCATCGCTCTGCAGAAGCTGCAGCAGCCCTTACAACTTTCAGAATTGTGCCTTTTGTTACATTTTCCGCTTTGATCTGGACTGTATACATGCTGTGTCTTTCTGCGGCAGGTAGGCTTTGAGTACCTGAAGCAGAAAAGATAAAGCAATCCTTTAATTCCCAAACAGTCTACTTTTTTTTTAACCAAGTAAGGAAAAATGAACACGGCAAATATCTTTCAGATTTACATGTGAAGCAGTATCAGCCGCTGTGGAACAGTAAGTAGACTAAATTAGTTTGATTGTTCTTTTGATCATATCGGTCAATTGCTTCTCAACTCACCAGAACAAAATTAAAACAAAAATAAATATGTTCTTTCGATTGTGTAGCATCTTGGTTTACCAATCTTAATCTTGCAAGTAAACCAATGGTCTGACTTTTACAAGTATGCCAAAGCTATTTCCTATTCCCTTTATCCCTCCTTGTTGCTCAGCTTTCATTTTAAGCCACTGCTGTCCTTTCAAACAAGTCTAATGTGCAAGTCCTGTGCTGAAGAAAAGATGTCAGAGGTATTTTTTATTGGAAAACTCTCAGCAAGTAAGGTTGAAACAAAAATAATTTCACCTCCAAAAGTCACACTTATCAGTTGGAAGAGAAATTAAGTTAATTTCAAGTTTATCCTATTGCTGATTCAAGGTAGAATAGATCTCTCTCTAATTCCTGTCATTTAGCAAGGGAAGCAGAGCCTGTGTGAAATCAACTCCTGATTCTGCACAGCCATGCACAAATGAGATACTTGACCACTACCGAGTTGATAATACTTAGCACATATACAACCCTAATTCATAAGATCTCACTTACTTTACAGATACTACTAAATTTACTTCACAGCCTCTCTTGCTGAAGCAGATATGCATATCTCTATCTACAATCAAGGGTTACTGAGGCAGGGAATGTTTACCTGGCCTAAAATTTTACAAGTTTTTTCACAAGCAGATACTGAAACCAAGAAGTGTGGCAGACAGCTCTGTAGCTGTAATTATTCCGTGCCCTCGGTGGGTCTCCAAGCAACTGACAGTATCACTTGATGCACCTTTGGAAGCCCATATATCAGCAAATGTACCCATGTTGCAAATTATCAGGCAGACATCAACTGCTCATGAGTAGGAAGACCGTATGGTTCTGCTGATATCAAAACAATCAGCTCTAATCTATGCCATTTTCTCCAAGGCAGCTGCTTTTTTGGTTATTATCTATTCCCCCATGTTTCTATTCTGGGTGACAGATCAGGCTTCTGTTCTTGAGGAATTCACTTTTGGCAGCAAGGAATGTTCAGATCCCCGTCGTTTTTCATAGGCTAATCTATGTTGGGAGTTTTCAGTAAATAACATGAAAATAGCACTGATTGAGCACTTTAGGGAAAACAGTTTCATTAGGTTGATTTATTTTTCTGCCTAAAGACTTGCAGCTTCTGAAACACATTTTTCTTTCCAAGTGTTTGTAGGTTGTATGTGGAGTTATCTGATCTTTCTGTTTGCTAGTTGGTTTATAAGTTCTGTATGTACTGTATCATGCCGTATAGTTTCTTATTAAATTTCAACACTGATAGCTCATATTGATGTGAGGTTTGGTTAAGTTGTTGTGCTTTGAAATCCTTGAATTTCAAAGGAGGATCTGAAAGCCAGTGTTTATAACCTATATAAATACACTAACTGCATAAAATAGTGTTATTCAAAATATGATTGGGCAAACAAAAGTTTGAATGGACCTTTGTAAAGCTCTGCTTCTGCCCTTCAGATGGGTGTTTCAAACACTTCCTGATACTCGGATCAAGCTACAAGACTTACCTTTGCTCAGGGTGCTTCCAGACTGAAATGAGTTTGGGGTGATGGGGATCTATTCTTCAGATTTGAAAAGGTCTGGGTGTCAGACACACATGGCAACACAAGCACTGAACTAACTCATTCTTGTAAATATAAAATAAAGATATTCTAACGTGCATTGCAGGCCTCTCCACATACCTATGGGCTAACTATTGGCCGAGTTCAGCATACAGGATTTCCAGAAAGTTAGCTTGCTATTAGTGATACATGCATTGGGTTAAGTTATTTGGTAGATGCTATGTTGCGTTTTACTCTACCTAACGGTTTGGAAGTATTTCTCAGGCTGAATGCAGCATGATGACACTTGAACACCACATCCAGCCATTTCCAGATTTCACAGACTGCTCTAGGCAGGCGAATCCTGAGGAGGATGGAGTGTGCTGGGAAAGTGGAGGGAGTCAACTGGCTGCACTTGAAGCCTGTGGTGTCTGATTAGAGCAACCACAGCTTCAGGCATCTCTGATTGTCTGCGGCTGAATACTTGACGCCCACTAACATGTTCCAGTAAAGCAGTCCCGCTTCAATTCTCTCCTGCTGTCTGGCAGAGTTCAACATGTCAAACGAAGGCATGAGTGACTAATTGCCTGGGCAAACAGAAGAGAGAAGAACAGGGGGGACAGAGGAGGGCAGATACTCCTAGTATGGAAGAAATAGCAGTGCACAAAACTCCTGGGTCCAGAGTGTGGCGAGTCCCTGCTGTTGGGTCAGGGTGGTGGTGAGATGCATCTGGTGGTGAGAATTAAGGGTCCCTGAAACAGAAGAGTCTGGGAGGACAGCACTCAAGGACCTTGTGTGGGATGGAGCTGATGGATGCACAGATCTGCAGATCTTTGCCTACAGAATTAATGAACTGCTTCACCTCATTGTGTGAAGCTGTTTTCTGAGTGTTTGCAAGACCTCTGTAATGCATATGAGGTTTTTGGTTGGTATAACACAATTCTTGCAATATTCTTGTAGACTTTATTTTGATAAATTATGCATTTGGAAGAAAGCATGCAAATCACATTTTGTATGGCTCCAGTGCCAATCCTGGTGCAGAAATCGAGGGAGGATTGTTTATCATTGCAGCCTATCTTTGCTTTTGGCTTCAGTTACCCTAATACTAAGATATCCCAACCTATGTAGGATTAGCTGTGTTTGGAACTCTTGCTTCTAAATGAAAACCTGTTTTAAACTTTGAAAAATGAAACATTCTGCTTGTTTTGTGTATCCAGATTGGCACCGGGAAGACTTGGCTTCTTGCTTTCTCTGTGTGAAATGTCTACAATCTAACCTTTTTTGGCACCTTAAATTGGAGATGTGAGAGAAACTGAACTACTTCTGGGTTTCAGGTCAGTTTGTTCAAATTTTGGAGGAGCCGTGAGCATGTGTGATGATGAAGCAGTGCTGCATGCACCACTGATTACTTTTGCAAGCTCTTGTTATATTGATCATTATAACAGCTTTGAATTTCTCTGGGTAGGGGATATTCACTTCCAACCTTCTCTTTAACACCTTTGCTGTGTATCCTGCTTCCTACCACTGAAGGACTTCAGGGCGGTATTCCTAAGCATGCAGATGATGTGCCTTGAACTTTAAGGGATGGCATGTTTGGCGTTCAGGATCACATTTCAGTTTGCTGCCTAAACTAGAATGTCACTAACACAGAATGTCACCATGCCTCCCTGCATGGCCCCCTGCCCTCCAGCCAGAGCCACCCACCGCTGCTAATGATATGGGCTCCATGGGATTAGCACAAACAGCCCAGGATGTTTTTTCTTGTTCTGCTTTTGTGACTTTGGCTTCCCAGTTACCCAGTTGTGTCATGGATAATTATGCTTTTGAAGTCCAAATCCAGAGAGAAATTCAAGCACTTAGCTTTGTTTGAATGAGGGAGAGCATGGTGCATAAATCCTTCAGTAGATCTACTAATAAATCTTCTGTCAGAGGGGAGTAAAAAGAAGAGTCATGGATTTATTTCTTAGCCATTTTATTGTTAGTGAGCATTTTTCTCCTTAAAATCATCTCTTGCCTTCGTCTGTATTGAAGTCACTCTGGAGTTCAAGGCAAGATACTGAGGCTCTAAGCTGCTGTGTGCAAGCCTACAAAGTACGTTTTCCTATTTCCCACTCCCAGCCCTCTGTCAGCTTCGCTCCAGTAACTTTGTCTGATCCTCTCTTTGCAATTGCTAATTGGCCTGGCAGGGATACAAAGTGACTGAAAATAGCTTCATTCCCTTGGTGTGTGCGCATTGACAAGGGTCACAGAACAGAAAAGTAGGGCAGAGTCCAGACTTGCGGCTCATGCCAGCCAGCCGGCAGCCAAAAAATCGCACTTGCAGGTGCTGGTTGCTGTACTGCAAACAGTTCTTTGGAAACCAGCAGTCTGAATGTTGAATGCTTGCTGCTTCCTGGAGTGCAGGTACAGGACTCGCCTGCATGAGAGGAAACACTGACATCTAACTCTTCAGTGTGGGGAAGCAGTGGCTTTCTGAGTAAGCTTTGGATGACATTTGTTTTCCCTGAAATGATGTAGTGTCATGGAGCGTAGTGCTGTAGGTGACTGCGACAAGGATGGGAACTCCAGAATCCTTTGAAGAAGGCAGTATGGTATAGACCAAGGTAGTAAATCCCAGTGTATCTAGGAAATACGTAGGTGGTTTGGATTGATTTGCAGATTGAGCTGCTGCTTTGTTTGTTTGGATTTATGAGAAGTGTGTGTCCAAGCCCTGAGTTTGTGTGTGATATTAAAAAGTAGAACCAAGAGTTACTAGCCAACAAGGCGACTTTCCCTTGACCATAATCTTGTAATATCTCATTGTGTTCATATATAAGAGAATCCTCTGGAGCAAAGTACACACATCCTTTGTTTTGACCAGAAAAGACATTTTGCATACATGGAAAGAGAACAAATTTGTGCTGTGGGAGATCAAGGGGGACATGGGCTAGAAGAAGGTTGTGAGTTCCAGAGCTGCTTTGTATCTCAGTTATGTTGGAGTCTCAGTTTTGCTAAAAAGAAGAAAAAAAAAGAAAAGAAAAAAGGCCTAGTTCCCTAGTAATCTGGAATTGTTTTTATGACTTCTGGCTTACTTAATGATGGTCAGATACATGCACCCCCCAGTAGCACAGCCTTGTCAGAGGTTGGATGTGTTGTTCAGCAAATGGAAGAATCATTACTGCAGGCTCCATTAGAGATTAGCTGGACAAAGCTCCTGGTAGATAAGCATAGCAAGACAAATAGCTGTGAGTGACAGCATGCTCCGACACCTGGTAGAATCCAGCACTTTGTCAGATGTTTTTGGAGGCTTGTCCAAAAGTGTGTCAGGGCTGCACTAATACTCTTACTTTGAGCTGCAGGGAACTTAATTCATATACTGCTGTCAGTTTTGGGGGGGACTTAAGCTAATGGGACCAGTTCTGAGTAAGGGGAGGACTGATGTACTATTAGAAGAACTTTCATCTCCCCAGTTCTTCTTTTAAAGACCAGTCCTGTAATTCGAATTTTGTGAATTTCATCACTTCCTTGCCCTAAAGGGAGAAATATGGGGAGACTGACTGCTTCCTCTTTCCACAGATGGTGATGTGATAAGTGTAGCCAAGCTCATCTCTACCTAGGAGACACTCTCCCCTGAGGAGCAATCAGTCCCCTTTTGCTGGACATGCTTATGGAACTGCATAGCCATGGACCTCAAGGAGAAGTGTCAGGTAGGTTCCCTAAGGGTCATGCCCAACTTAAATGTTGAGTTCTTTTAATTGCCTTTCATTATTTTGCATCAAGACTCACCATTTGGTGTTACTGTGTGGTGGTGTAATCCATGGTTAGTATCAAAGTTGAGAGTTCTGTCACCTTCACATTCCTAGGGATGTGTGTGCTTGTATCAGTAGGTAAGTCCTTTGCAGGCTGGGACTGAGGCACCATGGTGGAACAGCATAGGTGAAGTATATGCTGTTGCATGTGCTGTGTCTTTCTTGAGGTTTAAAGTACGGCTTCAGCCCCCTGGACACTTAGCTTGGCTTTATTTGAGAAGCTGAATTCTCTGTGAAGATTTTTTAAATAAACTAAGGTAATGAAATCATCTGAGTCCAGTTTTTCTGATGATAAATGTATGTATTTCTTGGGCAATTGCATGTCTTCCTAGGGAGTGCTGCAAGATAGTATTTCTGTATCTGGTTTACAAAGTGCCAGATGTGTCTAGATATTGTATGGAGGGGCAATCTGTCTCTTGCTATCTTGCCATGCTTATGAGCTTCAAAGGAGAAAAAAGAGAGAGAGATCTTCACGAACAGCTGCTATAGAAGCTAAAAAGACATATCTGCTGTGGCTGACAGGAGAGTGTAAACTTGGCACATGTTACTACTTCCCAAAAGTAAAATTATTTTGATCACTTGAGTGAGTAGTCTGCTGGTCACTTATGTTTTAGCCATGTTTCAGCAGCCACCTCAGTATTAAATGTATTTCTCACTCAAAAAAGTGAACTGGTCCTTATTTTGGATCCCAGTCAGAAATGGGGCAGATAGTTCGAGACTGGTGGAGAACATTATACCCATCAAGCTCTCAGCTGGCACTGGTAAGAGAACATTCTTGGCCTTCCTTTTTGGTGTCCCTCTCTGCACCACACTGTAAGCTTTATCTGCCAGATCATGTTTGCTGGCTCTTTTTTTCTGCGTGCATCCCTTTCTTGCTGTTTTGTTTGCAGTGCTTCCAGCATCAAGAAGTGGTTTTGTTCGTTAGTGCAAAAGTACCTGTTAGATAATCAGCTAGGCCCAGATCTGCTCTAAAAGATTACCACAACAGTGTAAGTGACTTAGATGGTACTCATCTTGGTGAGTGAAGCTTTTGGTGCTGGTATGCTTGGAGGATGTGTTTGAACTGTGTTGTTTTATATCGAGTTGCTGTATTACTATGGAGGTAACATTCCAATGAGGATAATTATCTATTTATTGTCTTGTTAATGACATCATGGGCTAATCTGGTATTGATCATTTTAGGAGACAATGCAATTGCTATTCTTTACAGGGGTGTGTGCTGTGTAGGATCTGAAAGCGACAACACTGGCATTGCTGCAGCCACGGCAGAGCACAGTGGGGACACTTTCACTGTGGTCATGATCTTTGGTTCATCCCTTTCTTTCTCATATGACATTCTTCATTGTACAATGCAGGAAGAGCGTATCAAATTGCTGGACAGGCAGCAGCAGGGACAGTAATGTAATAGACCTTTAAAAGGCATATTAGTAAAGTGTCCTGCACAAGGAGATTATGGTGGGGAATCATGATGTTCTGAAGTCCTAGTCTCCTCTCCTGGCTTACTGACGTTTTTTCTCCCTCCTTTCTGAATGGGGATTAAAAGTAAAAGCAAGATTTCATCACACTTTTCAATAGGAATTAAAAAAAAGACATTGATACATACAGCTGCATTTTACAACTTATTTTGTCTGGATTCTGAGGAAAGAACATGGTTTTATTCTTGTTAGCAGTGTATTATTTGGTGTTGAGGAGTTTTCTCCTATTTTTTAATACTGCAGAATCTTGTTTCATCCCCTTTAAGGTGGAATCCATCTTCCTTTCCAAAGTGAAGACCTTGGACACATATATGCTGATAAGGGAACAAATTAACCTGCTATATAACTTCAGTACTAAATTTGATGTGCTAGGTTTAGTTTAAAATGCTAAAAATAAAATGAACCCAAGTGAATACAACAGTCCCAAACCTAGTTGAAAGCAATCTCTTTGCTCTAATATATATGTGTGATGAAGAGTTAGCACTCCTGGAACAGAAGACATGCTCAGAGAACTGCTGCAGCACAGACATCTGTCACTCAGATGATGAGAGACTTGTCCTTTGGCTCCAGTCAGCTAATACAGTTCCGTTGTCAGAGATGGCTGAGGATCACAGTTTGTCAGGTGTAATGTAGGCCACCTTCCAATTTTTTGCCAGAAGCCAGACATTGCAGAGAAAGGCAGAGAGTATTTTAGGAGCAGTGCCAAAACCTTCTTAAATTAAGTGTGCTGGTATCTTGTTCTTTCCCCTGTTCTCCTGACTTTTTAATTTTCTGTGTATTTCTGAAGTGAATTTAATACTTGTGAAAGGTGCCAGAATCTCCACTCTAAAACCCACTCAGCATATACCAAGAAAGACAGGAGCATTGATTGCCACAGGACAGTGTGAGTGAGGCTCATGAGTTGGAATTACTTTAGATGTAGGCTGTATAGGCAGCAACACAACTATTAAAAATTATTGACATCATCCATTCCACAGTTACCAATAACAACTGAGCTGTATTATCCCAGTGTAATTGCTGCAGCCTGGACACAGCACCATGCCTCCTGGCCAGAGCCCGGAAATCTATTCAGGGAGCCTGTGCTTGTACTCCGGCTATAGCACTGTTGATCCTGAGCTATTTTGTTCCAGGAAGCCTGACAAGAGCTACAGTCCTACCTTTGGACTGAAAAGTAGCCCAAGTCCTTTGCCTCTTCTCATCTTGCCAGTAACTGTATCTCTGTTTTTATTCCCTGCTGTTTTCTAAAACCTCACTCTTCTTCCAAGGGCTCTTTTGCAAACTGATCCTTTTTTCACAGGCATCTCTCATCTATGCTGCAGTTTTTTTATGGGTCTTAGTCCCTGCCTTCATACTCAGCCTTTTATTTCAAGCCACAGTTTTATCTTCAGATCTCAAATTTACAGCTTCTACTCTTTCATCCTGTTACTTAATGCACAAATGTGCGTCCAGATGCAGTTTATGATACCAGCTCGTATCAGAAGGAAGGTACATAGTACAAATCACTGCCCTACACAAAACACTTCAGAGCAAGGTCTCTCAACAGTGGGGTAAACAAGAGGCAATTTGATCCATTTCTGTTTGTGTTCACGACTAAAGCTGGAGGTTTTGAGCTGGAAGAAAGTTGTGTTGGGACCTCTTAACTGCATGAAGCACAAGGGTTATTTCTGGTATTGCACTGTCACAAGCAAGTTGTTTTATTCACATTCATTTGAGTCTCCAGAAGGTTCAGAGCCGTGGGAAACGGATCAGCAAGCACTATGATAAGTTGCGGGTGTTACATGTATGTTGTGTGAGGAGGGTTTGTCCATTCTTAGCCCATGTTGTTGTTGTTGATCCTTTCTTTTTTTCTCCTTACTTTTTTCGTTGTGTTGAAGTGAGTAGGTGAGTAGTTTCTTAGCAGGAAAAGAGGAAGGAAGGAAAAATTGTGCTGTTAGGACATTTTGTTCCTCTCTGTGCTTTAAAATTGTTGTCTAGGAAACAAAATGCCCTACAGAAGGATGAAGGATGTCTTGCCTCTTGCTCCCCTTGCTTTTTCCTGAAGTTACATTAAATGCAATGTCTGCTTCCATTCAGCTTTGGCTGTGAGAACTTAGTGAGATTACATACCGATGTATAACTCAGCGCCAACACAGAGGTAATAACCAGACCCTGTGTCGGGTTTATTGTAAATATCAAGACCTCTTAATCTCTGCACTTCTGGCTTTAAACACAGAATATGGGCTGTGCCTATTCAGGCATTTGAATGTCGGGGAAGGAGAAGTGAAAAGCTTGGGCAGGGAGGGTAAGCAAGTCCTCACACCTGTACATGGTTTTCAAAGCTACATAATACGCTGAGACTGGAAGCCTTTGCAGTGCCTGTCTGTTCCATTCTGCACCAGCAGCTGTAATCCTTGGCAAGCTATTGACATGGTTCTTGGCTGGGCCAGTTCTTTACCCCTTTCTACATGGAATGGAAGTAATTGGTTTAGTGATTGCTCTGCAGAATTGGGAAGCCCCAGATAGAATTAGGACAGCACTGAAGTAGAAGCTATATAAAAACCCACTTAGGAAGGTGCTTCCCTCCAACAATGAGAAGGAAGTGTTCTTGTAAAGGATGAGAATGAGAGAGAAGGCTCATTCCTTCTTCACCTCCAAAGGCCTTTTTATCCCATTACTTGTTCTACCCAGCCCTTCCCTGTCTACACTAATCCTTTGCTTGCTCTGTGCCACTGCCTAGGCATCATCGGTAAATGGGGAGCCCCAAGCATGGTGCATGGCTATGAAGAATTTATGTGCACCATTTGGTTTAGGTTGTGTGGCTCAGTAAGTATGAATATTGGAAGCTGAGAGGGGCTTTTGCTGCTTTCTCTATCAACAAGAGAAGAGGGAGGGAACACTTCAGACTGGACCTATAACCATCTCAACTTGTTTAAATAGCAAATGCTTGTATTTTTAAATTGAGCTTGAATCCAAAGCTGTGGAGTTCTCTGGAAGACTCTCCTAGATTTATGTAGGGGAGTCAGTATTCCTGGGTCTCGCTGTCTCAGTCTAGTCTTTTTCATTGCCTGCTCAGGTGTTCCTTCCCCTGTAGTATGTTTTATAATACTTTGTCCTGTCTGATTTGCCATCTGCTTTCCCAAAGACCTCTCTCTGTCAGCATAAACCCTTACTGTGCATGCATATGCATCTCTACAGTCAGGGAACCTAGGGATTCTGGCTCTGTCGGCTCCATCTGATGAATTGAACCATTCTTACAGACATCTGGTGCTATCCTGGGCAAACTTTCTTCTCTCTTGGCCTTTTTTCCGCCCTTTCTCAACCTCATCCCCCACCCCCATCCACCGCCTCCTTGCTGGATCTGCAGCGTGACTGGAAACAGGCTGAATTAATCAGCAGACTGGTGCTTCACTCTGCTGCTTCTGTCTCATTCTCTGCAGCGCTGGGCTCTGCACAGTCTTGCTCTCTCTCCCTCTTTGCTCTCTCATTTTTGGAGGGCAGCAGCAGTGCAAGTTGCTGGGGAAGTGGTGCAGGAATTTAGCCCAGATGCTCTTCAAGCAGTCTGATCTCTGGATCCCCCACCAAGGCAAATGCCGCAAAGTAAGTTTCTCTCCCTTAACATTTAAATTCAAAATGGCTTTCCTGTCTCTGTCCCCAGCCTGCATCCTGCCTGATGTGGTGGCTTGTGAAGAGCTTTGAGGTTTTGGGGAAAGAGGTTATGGCAGGACATGAAGCAGTGAATGATGATTTTAGCTAGGGAACGGCTTAATGTTGGAGGTGATGGGGAAAGAAGCTCTATTTTAAACTGCAGGTTTAACCCTGGAACCAACAGGAGGGGCCAAACGTGATTTTAGCTGATGACTCCTGCTTTGCTGCCCCTCTGCCTCATGACTTAAATTTGTCTGTTTCTTCTATGGGCTTTGAGCTGTGGCTGTTGAACCTCCTTACCCCTTTGGAATATGTCTCGCAGTCCACCTGCTAGGTTGTATCATAGTTTTAGTCCCTAAAGTGTTCAGCTCAGATGATAGGAAGGAAGCTAATGGGGGGATGAAAGGTGTGGTAAAGTTCTGGGGATTTCTGAGCATTGCTGGCCTCTGGGAGGGGATTAGCAACCCCTGGAGTAAGCTCTGCATTGGCATAAAGCAGGATGCTGTGTGTTGAAGCCAGAATAAATACGGACCCCTAACTGCTCTGTGAACTTGGAGGAATAATGTAACTGAATAAATTACACTGATTAAAGCTTGATAACTGCGTAGAGCAGGTGAGCTTCAAAGCACTGCATAAACACTACCTCATCCTGCCAGCAGCCTAGTGGGGCAGATAACTATGGTTGGGGATTTGCTGCTCTAAACAGGACCAAAGAGACAGACCGAGGAATGTACAATTCAAAACTGGGCTGTTACCTGGGGAGTGGTTGCCTCTCTGCTGTTGAGCTGCTACTAGCTGAGGGAGAAGCAGAGCACTGGGCTTTGTATTACCTATGTAGAAAGGTTGATCGTGCCTGTTGGCATCTTACTGTGTGCTTTATGGAGGGCATAAAATGTAAATGTCATTGTCTGGATTAAAATGGACTCTGTTTACACCAAAATGCAGTGGTGATTCAGATGGCTGATTAGCATTGCATTGGGCAGATATCTCAGAGATCTCTGTTCCTGCAGCTGTGTCTCTTTGCAGTGTAAGTCTGCAGGCCCTGTTAGCAATGGGCTGTGAGGAGCCTCAAAGCCAGCGTTCACACTGGAGCCCTCACAGGCAACCAGTTACCAAACTGGGGACACAGAGAGTTCTGGCCTGCCTTTCATACTGTTGCTGCAGGTGGAGGAAGGAGGCAGTTGTTGACTATTGCTCTGTCCATTAATTTGGGCACTGCTGTGCTGAAGACTTTGCTTGTTTCATTTGATTTGAGACCACCAGCAGCTAAGCTGTGACTGCCAAGCTCATGTCAGGTGGCATTTAAACCAAGTTTAATAGCTGTGTTTGTCGTGTTTTCTGGTACCTTTCCCAGCATGTCCAGTTTTAAAGGCAGTAGTCCCCACAGAGCCATGAGCTGCTTGATGGGGTGGCCTGAATCGTGTTGGTATCAATGTGTATTTCTGTTTTCTGTGCTTTCCACTAGTGTTCAGGTGGGTTGGTGAACATTATAATCTTCACAATAACTACAGCTGGTGGTCCCATTATAGAGATGAGAAACTAAGGTGCAGAGGAGCATCCAATTTTCACACTGTCATGCAGAAAACTGTGGCAGAAGGAAGAGCAGAATCCAGCTGTCCTGACAGTTAGTCCAGAGTCTTCATCAAAAGATCATCCTGTGGAGCAGAAATCTCAGGGTGGAGGCTTCATGTAGCCTGGATAACTAGAAAAGCACTCTTGCTAGGAGTCAGGGACCAGACCTCTTTTGAAAAGTAACCACTTGAGCACTTAGAAAGACAAAAAGTATGATTGCACCCAAGGATGTAGGTAGTAAAGGGATGATTTTGCCCAGAGTGGCCTGTGCATTGTCTTTGCTGGCTACACCTGTATCATTCTGTAGCACGGATGTGCCATTTCAGGCAGTCTGGGCACTCACTCAGCAGGTGCAGTTGGACAGAGCTGTACCGTACTGACGTACGATTTGCTTTAGAACAAGAATAAATCCCTCTCTAGCCCTAGCCTGCTGTAGGAGATGTTGCCCCAAGAAACTGCGTGCTGTTGTGTGCATGTCTGCCATCCTCTCTGATAAGACTCAAAAAACCTCACCGTGTGTCATATGCCTTATCCTAAGCAAGAATCTGACTTACTGTACTAAATGCAAATATATCTCGTGGAGTTACTCCTTCTCATGTGTTTTTGAAACTGAATAATGCTTACGTTTCAGGAGGTGTAATCCCTGAAGTAGATTAATAGCCTGCAAAATGTCATTGTTAAATTAAAAACTGCCTTCTTTTTCTGCTAAGGAATGCAAAATAGCTCTCAGAAAAAGGAAGAGCATTCTGCTGCCCGGTTTCCCACCTCCGACTGTTTAAATCTGAAAAGCAATTGAGCAGAAGTGTTAAAAAAGGGGCCTAGTATGTACGGCTTGGAAAGAGGGAAACAATCTGACAGCTGCCTTGTAGGGGTTTTCCATACCACTCTGAATCTGCGGGGTGGATCTGCGGTCTATGAAAACTGAAGCTTCTAGCAAATTTCCTGTTTTCTATCTCCGTATTTGTTTAAACAATCTTTGTAAAGGCAGTTACATTCAAGCGTACGGCAGTCTTGGTGAGAAGCCCGTATTCTGCAAGAGGATGAATCCACAGAGGACAGAGGATGATTCAACTCACTTTGCTCTGTAAAGCAAACAATGTATTTGTGCTTCAGTATTATTTAAAAAACTGTTCGGCACATGTGATGCAACACCACATATTAGATCAACATTTACTGGTACAACAAATAAATATGCTACTATGGGTGTGTAATGGCTGTATGAAAATATAAGAGGACTTAATTATACTAATACTTTGTGTCCATTTCTCACCTGTATACATTCTGACATCCGCTTGTTTGTTCATCTTGAAGGAAGGAGCAAGACATCTGTTTTTGATTGGATAGCAGAGAGTATGAGAATAGTTGATAAACTGCTTAAGATATTTTTGAACGATTCTATGTGTAAAATAACAGGATGGGCATTTTAGGAGGAGGGATCAGGAGCAAGTGGTAATTTTGTGTGAGGATGAAGGTGGGCTGCAGGAAGCAAACATGAATACGTGGTGATGCTTGGGAAGAACTCCACATTGTGAGAGGAAAAATCAGACGATAACCACTCTTCTTCCTACCTTTCAGTCTGAAAACACTCTTGCAACCCATGAGGAAGGCAAAGGAAACCTTTTTGCTGTGAGCTAGGCAAGGCTACAGATTTAAACAAACTCCAGGATCATTGGGTATTGGCAAACTGATTTCCACCTGCCAAATTATGGAAGGTGACCTGAGAGGATAAGGCAAAGAAAAGTCTACAAATTCTGTGGCTCCTTGTCTCCTGGCTTTGAGCTACTCCTTGTCTCCTTCCTGAAGAGCCAAACCAACTCCTAAATCTGGGCATTTACTAGGTCTCAGAACTAGCATTAGTCTCAGAACTAACATTACTAGCTCATGTTCCTTTTCCCTAATGTTTGCAGGCAAACTAAGCAGTGATTTAACATGTAGAATATTTATTGAAAGTGGAGAAATTCACACATCTTTTCATCTTCCCATCAAGTCCACACCTCAGCACATTCATTCCCTCTAGAAAATAAAATGACATTCACAAAAAACATCTCCCTTGCTGGGTGATTTTCCTTAACAGCCATCCTGCAGGTAACAACTCTGGAGAGCCGCGGTATCATCCAAGGCAGAGGGTTGCAATCATCCCATGTTTACCTGGCTTCAGTCATGCCTCTCGGACTAAGCCAGGGCAGGGGTCAACTCCAGAGGAGCCGTAAGTGCACTTAGAGGTTCGCATGCTCTGCAGCCTCTCGGGGCGAAGGAGGAAGCAACTGTTCATTTTCTCCTCAGGACTTCTTCCCTTTAGGCATGGGCAAAAGGAAAATATAGCCTTTTAAAATGCCTCCTGATACCATGAGGGTTTGCTTTCACAGTAACCTGGAATTTACTGTCCGTTTTTTCTTTTTTCTTTTATTTTTTTTCTTCAGAGGAAACCCTATGCTAAGGCAGCGTGCTGGTTTAGTTTTGACCTGAAAATTAGCAGATTACTCTTTGAACGCAACTTTTTGAAGCAGAGATGTGAATGTTGAGGGGTTTATTAATGAACTGACACCTCCTGTGGATGGCTTCATCACCCTGGGGTGCTCACCTCCTGTTTTTTGTCAGGAAGAGCACTTGCAGCTGATGAAAGGCTGGAAAGATCCCTCTGGGACAGCTTAAAAGCACCTAGGTTTGCCATATACAAAGGTTTACTTTAAGGCATTTGAAAAATGCCTCATTAGCAGTTGATGACTTAGCAGGGCAGCTCTTGTTGAGAAAACCTAGAGCTGCCCCTTGCTAGGAGCTTAGAGTGGCTCTTCTTGCCTGTCCCTTTCGTTCCTGTGTTCCAAGCGCTTTCCCTTGATGCTCACCAGCAGTAGGTTATCTGAGTCACCACAGGCAGCCTCTCACATTATTACAGTGTTTGTTTACCAGGCTGGCTCTGCCTGCTTTGCCGATTACTCCGTGTTTTAAGTGTCAGAATGGGTGTCTAACAATCCCTGCCCTTCCTGCTGTTCTTCCCCAACCCTGCCGCACTCTGCACTTGTCCTGTCTCACCTGCTACAGCCACCTTTCTTTGTGGCTGCCCTTACCTTGGTTGGTACTACAGCAAACCAGTAACTCCTGTGTAAAGAGTGGAGCAGGTGTACAGGTATTTCAGGAACCTTTTTGATTAACCTCTGGATTTGCTGCCTTTTTCTGCTTGCTGCCTGCTGTGATGTGGCGCTTTCTTTTTTCAGGCAGTGCGTGACTGTACTAGATGTTGTATTATGTATCTGCATTAAGTGCAAATTCCCTCTCATTTCTTCTGTAGCTCTTGATGTATCTGCTGGAACCAGCTTGGTGTCTAAGCAGACTTTGCTTTTCAGTTAAAGTATTACTATTGCTGCCTTTCATTCTGCATCTTTTATTTATCTGTCAGCTTTCCCTGTGTTGGTAGGGATGAGTGTTTTTGTGGGTGCTTTGCTATGCCCCAAACAGCCAGTAGTCAGTGGAGAGGAACCTTATTGTCGTCGTTTGTTCCGTGCTGCTCTCAGGCACTCCTGTTTGCAGCACTCCTGTGGTGCAGCAGCATGTCTGTTGCCAGCTACGCTGCCTGCCATCTTCTCCTTTGGGAGTCTTTGAGACTCCTATGTTTAGTCCTCTGCTGATGTTACCTGGGCTGCTTCCAAGAACAACACAGAACTGCTTCCTCTATTCCTAAAACTGACACAGAGAATGAAAACTACAGCAGGATTATTTTTAGTTCCGTAAAAGTACAGCTAAAGCAGTATTGCTAGACTCTGCCTGGCCAGAATTTGCTGTTTCAGGTTGTCACTGATAGGTGGGGAGCATGTGTGTGTGGTAGATGGTAGTTTAAAGAGCATCTATCTGCTGTTCCTTGATGCTTACGTTACACTTTTGGATTGGACCATCAATGCAAATGAGTCTAAAGTCTGAGATTGGTTTCCAGTAAATGTTCATCATGAAACCACTCAGTTAAGGAACAAGAAAAGTGCAGATCCCAGCTGAGCTGCACTTGCAGAGCTGGGTGCATGCACGCAGCTCCTGAAGAGCAGAGCTGCTGCAGTGTGAGAGCACGGTGGGTTTGGCGAGGCTGGGAAGAGCTGGTGACCGCAATAGCAGGAAGAGCTGCAGCTCCTGCCTAAGCTGTGTTTGCTGGGCTGTGTCATGCTGGTGGGGATGGGAGGGGGAAGCTTCCTGCCTGCTTTGTGTTCAGTAGTTCTGCACTCTGTAAACAGTATGATACACCTGAACATTTCTGATGTGCAGGATATCCTATATGCTGTACACGCTCAAGGTGTTTGTATTAAAACATGAAATGCAAATGAGAACTTTTATAGACCAGCTCCCTGATACCTGCAGTAGCCCACTCACGGACACATGCCAGCTCTTCCTTGTTGATTTGCTTTTGGTGATCTGGTACCCACAGTACCTCGCAGCAGTCTCTGTGATTTGAAAGAAAGTGCTTGTGTTCTTGCCCCAGAAATGCAAGCACTTACCCCCCTTCCTTGTTATCAGCATCTTATAGCAGTGTTTTCCGCATGGTATGCTCTTGGATTGCATCTTTTCAGGCTGCCACCTCTTTGCTGACTAGTGAGGGATCAGTGCTCTGGACAGCGTGGGCTTCCTTCAAGTCTAAATGCCTCCCTCATATGTTTGTATAGTTCAGCGCTTTAAAACTAGTGATTTCTCCTGTAAAAGGAGGAGTTGATGCTGGAGTCGTGTCTCCTCCTGAACTGATCCATGGCCTAGCACTTAAATCTGGGGGCTTCTGCGTCAAAGTAGCCACAGAGACAGGATTCCTAACCAAACATTTGTAACCAGTAGTTGTGGAAATTGAACCACTCTTATTTAGAATTGCAAATATTCTACTACTTGCATGTTATTACTGTTAGCAAAATCTATCCTGTATCATTAAAATTCTGCCATATACCATAACAGCTGTGTTGTTTTGTCTCTACAAGCTGATACCGGTTCAAGCCTCCATAACCTTGGAGCTGAGCAGCCTTCCATTGTATTGTCCTCAGTCTCTGCTGATTAGAATCTTGTTTTGCAGAACTGACTTTGTATTGTGCTTTGATAAAGTATTTATCCAGCACAGTCAGGACCGGTTTGTTTACCTGATATTATCTAAGTGCTCTAATTCCAGCCAGCAGTCTAAAGTTCACAGAAGGGAAGATGATTTCAGAAAAATGGAGAATCAGACTGGTGATGATGAGTGCGGCAGGATCAGACTGGTGATGATGAGTGCGGCAGGATCAGACTGGTGATGATGAGTGCAGGGCGTTCTCAGTAGGGTGCTCAGTCAGCCACCATGAAAAAGCCTAAAAAGAAAATAGGCAAGCCCTAAACAGTTTGTTTCTCTGGCATCGCAGGATGACATGACTTCAAGTTTGGGCCTTACCACGAAGAAAGCCCTCACGATCCTGAGAGACCAGTTGTCCACACTGTTGGAGGGGCATCAGAAGGAACGGAAAAAAGTGACTTCGTGGAAGGTGAGTCACCAAACAGCGCAAAGTTGGGCACTCAGTCTCTCCTTCTCAAAGTAAAGCTGAAGATTAAACAAAAGTTGGCTGCATTCCCTCCCAGACTGCTGCTGCAGAGTGTCTCGGTGTAGAACTGCTAAAGTCCTTGGGAACAAAGCAAGAAATCTATTTAAGGGTATGTTTCTCTCAGCACTTCTTTCCTGGGTACTGTAGCCCTACAGGAGCTTAGCTTCACCTGGGAAGGATCTAAGGATGTCAAGAGTCACTGATGGCAGTGTGCCGAGGGGGTCCATATCAAGTGGAGAGAAAAAGCTCTGAAGCTCAACAGTCTCCCCTTGTCCACCATGTTTGTCTGGCATGTGTGTTGAATACAAAGCGCTAGTGTTTGTGCACAGTACTGAAATGTTAAAAGTGCTCCTCGCTTGGTTAGTGACAATGGGGCAGCCTGGCACAGAAGCCTTTTCATTCTTCCAAGCAAGAGTAAAGCAGAGAGTGTTCACCCAAACTCACCAGCTGAGCAACTGCTAGTGCTGCAGCATTCGCATAACTGACCTGTGGGGCTCTGTGTCATGTTCAGGGGTTTTACAAAGTTGTGTTCACCCTGGGGTGTCACCTGCTGCCTTCCCTTTCTCACTCTGCTTTTTCAAATATCTGGCTCTGTATTTCATGAATGCTGACTGTCAGCTGCTCTCCTTTTGTAGGAGGCGTGGAGGAGCAGTTTTCTGTACCATGGTAACCGTTGCTCCTGTTTCCACTGGCCTGGTGCATCTCTGATGCTTCTGGCAGTGCTGTTGCTGCTGTGCTGCTATGGGAGCCAGCCACAGGGGAGGTAAGCAAAACATCCTATGCTGGTTAACTGAAGCGAGTTGGTAGTTTTATATCATCGCGACACTGTGAGTGGCTGACATAACAGTGTTATCCCTCATTCTGTCTAGACATCTAGACATTAGTGTACTCACACTGGTAATTCTGTCCCTATCAGCCTGTTTCACAAAACTTCAGCCAACATAATTCTACTTCTGATAGACCCATAGAGACAATCCTATGGACAGATTGAGATTATTTTTTCCTACAGCATTCCTAGATCTTGACAAATACTAAAGCATTATCATAATTAGGAAGGATGTTGAAACTGGAGAAGTTAGTGGCTCACAGGAGAAGTTACTGTGCTGTCACATGTGCCATAGCATGTCTTGACCCTGTTTGTAGGGGTATTTTTCAGTTGAGATGGGTCCTTCAGACCTCTCTGGTGGCATTATTCTAAAGCATGCTTTTCTTATTTAGCCATAAGTCTGTGGGATGTAGGAATAAACAACTGAGCAGGTGTGCATTTATCTCTGTGGGTGGCTGGCAGTGTATTCTACTCATTTACTCAAACCTCATCTGCTTTTTCTTCTGTTTTGCTATGCAAAGCCAAGGTGCTGAGATAGTTAATGCACTGGCACTCTTCCTCCTTCTCCTTTTGGATCTCTTCATGATTGGGCGTCAGGAGAGGCTGAAGTGCAGAGAGGTGGAGAGGAGACTTCAGACAATCATTGATAAGATAAATGGTGAGGTCCCATTCATCTGTCTCTCACTTGCATTTGTGTTTTCCTCCCATTAGATTTTTCTCCAAACCTGATCACATATGCTACTAATTGAGCTTGCTACCTTCCCCTATGTAGCACAGAAACAGGTGGTGAGAATTGTGTCCCACTCATGCCTGTCCTGTAGAACAGTTATTTTGAGCTGTCTTGTGGCCATGTGCTTCCAAGCTGTGTGTTATCAGGTAGGCGTCTGTTATGTCTGTGCTATGGAGTAATTAGAATCCTCAGTATCTTACAAAAATATCTGCCTTGCAGCAGATGATGAGAGAGGAATACATAGGGTTGTACCACAACATGGAACAGGAGGAAATAAATCACGCTGTGCATGAACATTGTCTCAATGGGGGCTTTTGAACCTGAGGAGGCAGTTCATTTCAGTGTGGCAGTTTTAAGGACAGCCTTTAGCTTTTCCATTGTACAAGTATCTATCTAAGGTTACAAAATTACTATGTTTTATTGTTAATACTGGGTGGAGAGAGAGGGGAAAAGCATCAAGGAGAACGAGAGGCATGGTAAAAGAGCATGGAAATGGACTGGAGGACCTATAGCCGTTACAGGATGTAAATTGATGTATGATTTGTTATCATTTAATTTTTTCACACTTTGTGCTTTCAGATACACTTGGCAAAGAGGTGAACTGGCCAGACTCCATGTACCCTGACCTTCACATGCCTTACGCCCCATCCTGGTCCCTTCATTGGGCCTACAGGGATGGTCATCTTGTCAACCTGCCTGTGAGCCTGTTAGTAGAAGGAGATGTCGTTGCTTTGAGGCCAGGCCAGGAGTCATTTGCTTCTCTGAGAGGGATTAAGGTAACTTGTTTGTCTTGTTTCCCTGGCCTGTAACAATATATTTCCCAGGATTTTCTTGCTAATACTCTAATTCCCAGTGTACAGGGTATTGGAGTGTTTGATTTCTTCTGACCTTGAAAGTAGCTTCAAATTCCAGTTTAGTCAAGGACGGTGCTTTGTTAGACAGACTGCATCTTCTCTATGAACTCTCAGACCCAATGGACATGAGACACTAATGTGATACCAAAGCACCATATTTCAATCTCTTCCAGGTTGAGGAGAAATTGTAATGTGCTACTAAATATAAGTGGAATGAATCTATCTAGTAGGAGGATATGACATACAACCCCCCTACTTCATCCTGGTTTTTTATGTGGATAGATAGTTTGCCTGCTTTGATCTTCTCCTTACTACTGATTCATTATAAAAGAAGATAATATAAAATACCTGGGTTAGAATTAAATTAACAAATCAATTACAAGATTTATGCAAACAATTTGTTGCTTGAAGAAGATTGGAAGAAGTTTAAAGCTTGAAGTTTACCTTTGTTGGTTTTTATCGTAACTTTCATTCCAAATGCCAATTTTCATGAAATAGCCTGATGTGCTTGAACACAAATATTTCATTTTGCTTTGAAAGCTGAGAGAGGGAACTGTGACAAATATGTCACAGGGAGGGATCCTGCTGGACTAAACCTCCAGTCCCTTGCAGCAGGATTCCACCGAGGCCCTGACTGCAGCCTTTGAGCTTTCTGACCTTTTTTCTAGGATGATGAGCACATAGTTCTGGAGCCAGGAGATCTGTTTCCACCTTTCTCACCTCCACCCTCCCCAAGGGGAGAAGTGAAAAAGGGACCTCAGAACCCTCAGCTGTATCGTCTCTTCCGTGTCTTGAAGACACCAACAATAGATAATGTCAGGTGGGTTAAATACAGTGCACGATGTCTGCACGACTTGTCTATGTCCTTGTTGCTGCCTTGTATAGGCAAAGAATGAGACCTACCAGTCCAGGACAGGAGTTTTCAAATATGCTGTACTGTGTTTTCTTTATTACCTGGGAATGCTGTAAGTCTGTTAGTGTCTGTCTTCAGTTGTCCTCCTTAACTGGTAGATTAGGCTAATGGATAAAACTACATACATGCTAAGTGTTACTGTTCAGCTCATTACTATCCAACTAAATTTGAACAATGCAGGGAGGTCACAGATTTCATGCATTTGATGTAACCAGCAATACTGAGTTTCCAGTCAGGTCTGCTGAGAGGTTTACATCTGAGGAAAGTGCAGGGTTGGGTCTTGGTTGCTGAATCTCAAACTCTTTTCCATTTTTTAGGTGGTGTCTGGAAATGGCTTTGTCACGTCCTGTGACAGCCCTGGATAATGAGAGATTCACTGTACAGTCTGTGATGCTGAAATACGCTGTCCCTATAGTACTGGTAGGTCTCATTTCAAGGCTTTGTTGTTGAATATAGCCATGTTTTGTCAATAAAGGTGGAGAATTTGCAGCCATCAACAGGAAACTGTGGCTATGCTCTAACTCATGCAGCTGGCTCTGTGTGTACCTTGGGTAGTTCAGCGAAGCAAAGATGCTGAGCCATGAGAGTGGAAGAAGGAAGTGCAGCAGCAGACCAAGTATAACTTCCAGACTTTCCCAGGACTGAGAATGTTACCAGGCAGTGAAAACTCCTTCCCTGCAAGTACTAGTAGTTAGCTGACAGTGTCATCTCTGAATTGCAGGCTGGCTTCCTGATCACCAATGCTGTGCGCTTCATTTTCAAAGCTCCTGGAATTGCTTCTTGGCAGTACACTCTTCTTCAGCTACAGGTAAAGGAGAGCTTTGAACTCCACTACACCTCCTCCCCAGACCACCACTGAGACTGACTCTCTCCTTCAGCAACTTGCTCCATCCTGTGACAGCATCCTATGCATGCCCTTGTGCATGCTGGATCCAGGAGCTCTCAGTGGAGCAGGACAACAGCCCTACCCTGGCCTTTCCTCCTAGACTGCCCTTTATGTTGTTTGCTCTCTCTTACTTGCCATGTATGTGTGTGTGTATATATATATATATATATATGGTATCTTTTGCCTTTAAACTTGTAAGAGTTTATGCCAAATTCAGCAGAAAAAACAGCTACAAGTTGGTGTAATTTATTCATGGCCTCCTTTGTTACAAACCCCTAAGGGGGGGTGTGTCTCCTCTCTTGTGCTTCTCTCCATGTTGCACTGCTTCCAGTGGAGCAGTCTCCTCCCTGCCTGCCTTGCCTTTTACCCATCCTCTCACTGTGGTGAAAAGATGTCATGTGAGAGGTCAGACTTCTTGTTTCTGTGCTTGCTAATGATTACAATTTTTTGCAGGTGAATGGTGTCCTACCCATCCTTCCATTGCTCTTTCCTGTCCTGTGGATTCTTGCTACAGCCTTTGGAGAAGCCAGAGTCTTGGCCCAGATGAGCAAGGCCTCATCCACTTCACTGGTAGGTATCTCTCCACATCAAACCATTACAGAGAAAAGGGCAGGAGATGGGAAAGGCTCTGTGAAGTGAGCACAGTGAATACAGCAGATGTGTCTACATAATTGCAAAAGTTTGCTGGATTTTTGCTTGTCCCAGCTATGCCTTCTACCTGGAACACAGTGTGACTTCTTCTTGAACAGATGTTTCAGTTTTTTGGACCTGTCTACAGCTATCTCAAGGTGATAGGAAGCTCCAGTGATTCCATAACTCTTTCAGGCATGTGCTTTCTGTCAGCTAAATACAATGTCAGAGGGGTCAACATGGAGATAAATGCCCTGTGGTGGCTATAACTAGGGAACATTTAGCCACTGAGAAGGAATGGGATACATGAGATCCTCTGCAATCCCGTTTTAATGTGTGGGCTGAACAGCCCTTTCCTGAGGCTCTGGGGCTTTGTGTGCCGGCATGGCCTTTGCAGTAGGTCAGGGGGTAAGAGGAACTGCTGGTGGTTGTGCTGATTTGGGGAGTGGAGTTTGGTAGTCTGATGGGTGTGTGGTCCTGAAGTGGATGAGCTGATGGGTGTCTCTTGTTCTCTCTTGGTGGCAGTGTTGGTGAGATGCGCTGTGCTATGTTTGTCTTCTGTGCTGACTTCTGTTGTGCCTGTACTTGGACAGAGTTTCTCTCTCTCCTTTTTGCCCTTTAACCTCTGTGTCCCTGGGTCTGCATTTTCTGTTCTTTTTCTTATAGGTTGTACATGACTAAAGCTGCCTGTGTTCTGGGAGGGAGGACAGGTTACCTCCCTCAGTGGCATTTGCACCTTTACCATCTCTTTTCAGTGTTTTCGCCACTTTACCTTTCCCGCCCATTCTCAGCATTACTTGGTTTCTGTCTTTGGAACTTCCTCTTTCCCTTCACACTTTGTTGTTTCGTTGTGAAAAGCCAGAGCCCCTTGGCTTCCCTGCTTCATCATTCTCAACATACCCATTTGCCGTGTCACTCATATGTGCACCTTCCTTGTGTTCTTTCCTGTCTTTTCCTTTTCCTTGTCCAGGCAACTCACTCTGTCCAGCCTGCTCTTTCTGTGACATCTCAAACATGACCCTCCATCCTTGCTGCTGCAGAACAACTCCTGTGATGTGCCTTGGTCATTCTCCCCCTTGAGTAGGGCAGTCTTCTCATGGCCTCTCTATTTCACTCCTTCCTTCTCTCTACTCTGTTCAAAATGTAGCAGGTAAGACCCTGTTCCTCTCCAATCACTTGGCCTGTGTGACACTCTTGTCCACCTTCTGCCCCCTCCCATCATGTTCAAGCTGTTTGATTCCCAGTTTTTCAAGGCCATAGGTGACCCATGTGACTGGTTAGACATCCTGCAGGACACAAACAAGCCCCTGCCACAAGTTGCATTACTACAGTTGGACTACAGCAGCATCACCTTAGAAAGGAATTTGATGTTGGTTTGAAAACATTTGTTCTGCCTTTGATAGGTTGTTTCAGTAATTATTTACCTTCACTGCTAAAAATGGGCATTCTATGTTAGTGGTAATTTTTATAGTATCCAATTTCCAGCCCTTGGAACATTTACAACTTTTGCCTCCTAGATTTAAGAGCACATCAATCAAATTTCTGGTCTCTTGTAGCTACTCACATTCCCTTTTTGTGTCTCTGGTTAAGTAAACAGTTTAAGCACCTTGAATGACTATAAGAATATTTTCCAACCCTCTAATCTTTCTCTTGGCTTTCCTCTTCGTTTTCTCCAGTGCTTCAGGATCACTGTAGAATTATGAATCTTTGAAGCCTGATAAATATTCCAGCAACAGTTGTGCTTGTGCTAAATTTCAGAATAATTTGGACTTTCTACTCTTATGTTCCCTTATTAGTGCAACAAAGGATTGTATTAGGTCTTTTAGCCACTGCTTTAAATGGCTGGGTTTTGTTCAGCTGATAATCTACAGTTACTTCTTTCTAAGATAGAGTCCTCATCCTCTAAGTCCAACTTTCATTTTTCCTCCTAGGTATGCCACCTTACTTTTGTGCCTGTTTTTAAATTATTGCTCTGTTATGCATGTTTTTGCTTATTTACCGAGCAACCTATATTGTAACAGTGGTCTGTTCTTTTTATTATTGGACCCTGCCCCAAACTTCATATAGTTTATAGTCTCTGTAATGGTCTTTTAAGCTTCTTTCAGGATATTAACAAAATAAACAGATTTGTCCCTGATTGAGCTAGTGACACATCCTATTGCAAAGAATTCCTCAGTTTCTGCTCCTTTTGGAGATAGTCTATTTCTAATATATTTAATATGGACCCTATTTCTCTGGTATTACTCTAGTTTTTGTTAGAAAACCAGTAAAGCTTTTTGCATCAAGTCAAAGTACCAAGTGGTCTGTGTCAAAAGCATTACTTTTATCAGTCAAATTTGTAATTTTGTCAAAAAATATATCACAGTAGTTTGATGAGATTTATTACTCATATACTTGTGGTGTTTGGCACTGGTTGTATTATTCAACTTCTCTTTTTTTAATTGAGTCTCATATTAGCTGCTCTATTATTCTTGTCTGAAATCAAAGTCTGTCTGGGGTCCTGTGGTAACTTGGCTTGTTCTCCTTACCCTTTTTAGGCATTGGCACCACATTAAGCTTTCTTCCGTTGCACTGGGACTTAATCCATGCATCAAGCTTTGTGCAAAATCAGCAGTAACAGTTAGAAAGTTGTCCAGACCTGCTAATTTAATCATATTTACTTTCAGTAGCTAGTGTTAGAATGGAAAATATTTCATAGTTATCATATGGCATGATTATATCACTGAATAAGGAATAGCAATATTTATTTAACACATCTGCCTTGCCTGCAATATCATTTGCAATTTCCCTGTCTTCAACAAGCAGTGGACTGGTTTTAATTACTTACTGGTATGCTTCTTCTTATTCTTTCGTTGATTTTTACTTCTATTTTCACTTCCACTCAAAACTGGACTTATTTATTCTTCCTATGGGATTGTTGTTTTTAAAATTCTTAATAAAATATTGTTAAACATTGCCTGATTATTCTTCATAGTTCTCAGTTTAAATTATTTCTGACAAATTTGTCTTGGCTTTTTTCAGCTTTGTTAAACTGATCCTTTTTGAAGTGCCAGATATATGTGTGATTATTTGGGGTGTCATTTTATTTACTTGCAAATGTAATTGCCATATTCACTTATGCTTATTAATATACTTAAATTTAAACTGTTTTTCAAAATTACATCTACTGTGGAATTCCTTTGTGCTGGATGCACAAATTTTGAGTTAGTAGATTTTTCGATGTAATTCCAAGGGCCCCATGATGGTGCCCTGGTATAATTTCTTTTCATTTTCTGTCAACATCCCTTTCATATCACCTCATTCCTTTGTGTCCATTGTGTTCCAGGCACCTGCTTTTACAACCACTCTTCTAGCTCCCTTCTTTGAACTGACCCGTATAGCTTAAAAACAGATCAGTCAACCCTGGCTCTTCCTGTCTAAAAATAACCATCCAGAAAGAGCCTTCTCTGGGTCTAATTGCTGCTATTTTCTCTGTAGACTTTTACATAATGACTGTGTGTTCTTTTGTGATGTATAGCACCAAGCACCTTGACTGTGCTTCACTGTAGCTGGAGACAGTCCATTAAAGACTTAATTGCTTTGATGAATTATTGGTCTGCCTTGGTATAGCGATTCCCACAGAGCAGGACTCCTGCTTTCTTTTCCCTGAAGGCACAGTATTTAGGGAAGGATGTTCCTCATGACACATTTCTGAGCACAATTATAGTAACTGGTCTCTTCTCTTGCTGCAGCTTGCTAAGTTTTCAGAGGACACTCTCAGCAGCTACACAGAGATGGTATCTTCTCAGGTACTATTATTATGAATTGTTTTCTTCCATCTGCACTGCAGAACTTCATTATATCCTTTTCCTCCCTCTCTGATCTCCTGCTTGTTCCTAGACCCTTTTTACTTGTGCCAGTTGTCCATTGTCACCCATTTGCTGCTTTAATTTGCTATGCATGCAGGTTGCATGTCTTTTCCCTGCACCTCCCCATGTAAATGCTGCTCCGCTGACCAGAGATTGAGATGACTTCGATACCGAGTCCAGCTGTGCTTTTCTGAATATGGTTTGAAATCAACTTTCTCTGTCCTGGAGAAAGTACCTCTTTCAAGTCCTCCTGTTCCAGCAGTAAAATAAACTTTTAATGGTGCGTGTCAGAAAGAAGGGAAATACTTTGCTTGTACCAGAAAGGCCTCCTTCTTCAAGCCAAAACTAAAGAACAGAGGGGATGGTGGTCAGCAGCAAGACCAAATGTGAAGAGGGGATCATGGGGTGTTCAGACTTTTTAAAAGTCTGATCCTGTTTCATAGGCTCCTTAATAAGCTTAAGCACATTACTAGTGCTTCCAAGCTGGGGCAAATAAACATTCAGAAGACCGTTTTCTGGGGGAGGAACTGCATCTGGCCACTCTATAAATTCCGTCATCCAGATTAAACAGGTGGGTAGAGGAAAGACACTTTTCCGTCTAATCTGGCATTAAGATTCCCCTTTCCATCAGGACGCAGATGGACTCTAGGATTGATTACAAATCCCTAGATATTATAAGAATCAACTCATATCTCCTTGCTCCCAGCCACACAGAGGAATGCACATGGATGCACACACACATGCTTCCTTTGCTGAATATTTTGTTGTCTTCTGTGCCAGTTCATCATTTAGCTGAGATGTTTTTCAGGTGTTAAATGGGAATGACTTGAGCTGACCTTCCTCCTTGAAAAGATCTGCTCCTTTCCATTTGTACCTCTGTAACATTTTTGCTTATGAGAAATTGGTTTAAGTAAGAGCCTTTTTTTCTTCCTGGTGATAGCTCATAATTGTTTTGCATTTGAGCTCATGCCTGTACTAACCCTTAGGATCTAAGGAACTTGATCCAAGGAGCTTTGGGGGAAGTGCTCTGCAGTGACAGCATTCTAGAACAATAGTTAAAAAGCAGTAAAGTAATACTGTAATGCAAACCTGGTTTTGCTGGCTTTAGGAGTGCACAGAGAAAAACATACCCCTCTGGTGCTTGGATTGATTGCTGTCATCCAGGCTCCCTCAGAAACATTTCTGTGTGAAAGATGAAGGGGGCCAAGTTGACATTTTAATTTTGCAAAATATCCCCTTCTTTCAGTTTATTACCATGTTGATTACAATTCATTTTTAATGATGGAGTTGTCAGGGCACGTTGGCTTTATTTCCAACATTGTCACTGCTTCAGTAAGTAACCTTGGGTAAGTCACCTCACCACAGTGACTCCATTTACCCAATTTGCAGCATGGTGATTGTAAGCTTAAGGCCTCAAATTCTGTAATCCAATGGGATGAAAGTTATTTTAGGGAAAAAATACTGAGAGGTAACAACTGATTCACCCCAAATGTAATCACTTCAGAATTCTTTCCTGTGTTTTTGGATGGACAGAGGTAGTTTCAGTGAATTCTCAGTTCAACAATCAGACTGTGTTAGCGTCCTCTGGAAGGGGGGAGAAATGCCTTTCCCTTGAGAACATCAGCACTGTATCAGTTAACAGGTTCCCACGGAGACTGATGTTTATTTTACAGTGTATCACTGTTGAACCTGAAAGCAGGTAATGTCATAATCCCTTTTTTCCTTCTCTCCCCTTATCTTTCACTGAATGACTCTTTAATTGGCTGATGTCCTCTGCTTCCCTTGGCAGGAAATGATACGCTGTATCTGGAGCCATTTCCTCTGTGTTTTAAAAGGCAAATCCCCAACTCTGAGCTTCACTTCCAGCTTGCTCCATAGTCTGGGATCTGTCACTGTGAGTATTGCCGGGTTGTCAGAAGGAAGAGCCCTATGTGGATGCTTCATTTGCACTGTTCACATCAACCTTCCCTGAGCGTAGACTGTTAGCCATCAGTTCATTGGGCTGGAATTAGAAACCCTTCAGGCACCTGTCTTTGTAGAAGAGTTTGTAACTGCCTTGTCTTGTCCAGGTAGCACATTTACGGCTAAAACAATGGTTAGAGATACCCTGTGGCATCTAACAGAATGTCTGTATTTTCCAGCCCTGGTTCTGGTCCTGTAACCCTCTTGACTCCTATTCAAGAACCAGCTGGTTTGGGTCCTGATAAGGTACTAGCTGAAACAGGTTGAGTAGTTGCTTCCTTCACTTGGTCTTCATGCCTAGTTTTGCAGTATCCTGAGGTAAAATTTGTGTTAAACAACCCATCAATCCCGATAGAGCAAAGAATTCATGGATTTCTTGGAGAGTTAAGTGCAGTTTCTTTAAGACAGAAGGTTGGCAAAGGAGAGACTTGTCTATCTTCCCATGTGCTTATTAAAGTTGCAACATTTACAATTACACATGAACACTGAGACATGTTTTCACTGAGATTTTACTTTCTTGGGGGTGTTGTGGGATGTTCTAGGTGCTCTGCTGTGTAGACAAGCAGGGGATTCTTTCCTGGCCAAACCCCAGCCCAGAGACTGTTCTGTTCTTCAGTGGAAGGGTGGAACCACCTCATGATAGCCATGAAGACCTGACTGATGAGCTTTCTACACGGTCTTTCTGCCATCCTGATATGGAAGATGAGGTGAGTGATATGTACTCCGTAATGTAGTATGTTGACTATAATCATAGTTTGACTGACATGCACAACGTGGTCTTATGGAGGGGGCCCTTTGCTTATAGAGAAGTCTGTGCCACAATTTTGTGCTTAAAAGATAAAGAAGCAGCAAGGATGAGAACCTCTTCTGCAGAAGTCCTAAAGCAGCAGGTGGATCAGTAGTGCCTTATGTTCAGTCCCTGAAACACAACTGTTCATTTTGTTGGTATCTTGCAGCCCCATGAAAGAGATGCTTTGCTCTCTGGCCCCCTGGCAGACACAGTCCACATGACCAGTGAGCAAGAGAGGAACAACTGGTCTAGTGACCCTCCAAAGGCTTCCGATGCCCATGCCCACCGAAAGCCAAACAGCAGAAGCAAGCATCCCTCTGGGTCCAACGTGAGTTTTAGCAAGGACACAGAGGGTGGAGAGGAGGAACATACTCAGGTAAGACATACTGAAGGGGCACACAAGTAGTCTTTTATGGAGCTTTTTTTTTTGTCTGTCCTTTGCGGACAGACTTAAACCCATAGAGTCTCCCTGCTGGGGAATTTAATTGGGAATTCCCTGTGGGATTCTAGGCTGAAGCTGTATTCCTTGTAACCAACTAGAATTTTCCTGTCTGCTGGACCAGGTTGTGGGTGACAGTGAGGTGGTGGCTTGTGAGGCTGAAGACTTTGTGTGTGACTACCACCTTGAGATGCTTAGCCTGTCCCAAGACCAGCAGAACCCCTCCTGCATCCAGTTTGATGACTCCAACTGGCATATGCACTTGAATTCCCTCAAGCCTCTGGGCCTGAATGTGCTACTCAATCTCTGCAACGCCAGTGTGACAGAGCGTCTGTGCCGCTTCTCTGACCACCTCTGCAACATTGCCCTCCAGGAAACACACAATGCCGTGCTGCCTGTCCACGTGCCCTGGGGCCTCTGTGAGCTTGCCAGACTAATAGGTAAGGAGAAATTGGATGAGCAGACACAGAGAAATCAGAGCTGTCAATAGACACTTAATCCTTAGAGAGCACAAGAAAAATATTTCTCTGGTCCTTGCTGCTGAGAAGGTGGAATTACTGAGCTGACTCTTATTGTTCCGTTGCCAAAAAGAGTCTATTAAAGCGATTGCTTTTGGCAAGTTCTGACATTGTAGACACTATCAAAGGAACAAATGTCATCAAGGATATTTCCAGCCAGCCCTGGCTAGGCTTGGTATTCTTCTGGCTAGAGTCTGCCAATCTCATCAGGAGACAAAGAATACCTGCTAATGGACAGATAGCTGCCCTGTCTTTACAGTAATGCTTTACCAGGAGTTTGGGTATAAACAATGTGAGGTACTTCAGCTTGTTTTATAGATGGGAAAACCGAGGCCTAGGGGAAATAAGAGGTTAGAGGTAACACTAGGATTAAAATCTGGAAGCTCTTGAACTCACTTCTGTGCCTGTCCTTCAGTGTCACAGTTCCTCTCTTCAATGAACCAGAGCATGAAAGCTGTAATTACTAATAACATCTAGTCCTTCTGAATGTTATTCATCACTGACCTTGAGCCATCCTCGTGTAGATGCACAGTGAGCCCAGCTGACCTACCTATTGCTGGCGAGATGTCAGAATGAACTCAGGCAAAGTGGGTGGCATAGAAGCAGGAGAGAGGACCTGTCTTTTGCTTTGGTTAGAGCCTAATTTTTCTCTTCCTTGTGTTCACATTTGAGGTTTCACACCAGGTGCTAAAGATCTTTTCAAGCAGGAGAACTATTTGGCCTTGTACCGCTTGCCAAGTGATGAGATGGTTAAGGAAACAATCCTGGGGAAGCTTTCATCGATCACCAAGAGGAGACCACCCCTGAGCCACATGATTAACCTTTTTGTGAAGGACACCACTACCAGTAAGGCCACCCCTTTCTTTGGGCACCCACTTGGTACGGGAGGATCTTTTCTGCAGGCAGCCTAGAAAACGTCAGACTGGAATAGTCTGGAATCCCTGTGGGTTGATAGCTTTGCTCTGCCCATGGCCAGTACAGGTACACTCAGCAAATGTTAGTGATCAGTGCTATGGCATACAGAGGGGGAGAATTCTTCCCAGCTCTGGCTCACTCCAGGATCATAGGTAATTTTTAAAAATTATCTTAGATAGCACCTAGTAGACCTATTTTCTAAGACCAAATGGCACTGCAGTATAAGGTGGGGGTTTTATTGGGTTTTGAATAGACTTCGTTATGGCAGTGAAACTGCTACTGCACAGGGCTGAATATTACTCAGGGTTTTGGCTAGCGATGCTCATCCTTCTGATAATCCAAATCATAAATCATTATCTTTGTGAGTTGTGTGGTGTGTTATATTGCATACTCTATATTACATACTAATAAGGAATCACAGCAATCCCATGCAAACTGATGGTGACCGTGAACACAACACCTGGAGCCATGCTGAATTCATGCTGAATTCCCCACTCCTTCTGTTCCTTCCTATTCTAATAGGCATGGGCTAGGATGGAAAGGATGTACAGCTGGGCACCGTGAGGTCTTAAAGCACCTCAGCAAGATTTAACAGCTTGCTTGTCAGAGCTCTTAGTCTCTTCTTAATACCTTAAATTGCCTGGACTTGGCTCTCTGGAGTTGACATATGTTCAGTATTGAATCTGAAACATGATTATTATGCTGGCCAGGATTTACCAGGTAAACTGTCTTCTCTTGTGCAGTTCTTCTCTAATTTGTATCTTAATCTGGGGAGGAGCTTTTTCATTTGTCCTGATTGCTGCTGTCTTCCCTTTGTGAGAAAGATTTTTTCTGATGCAGAGATTCTTATTGTAGGGAAAGACCTTTAATGTTGCCTCATTTCAACTCCTTATCCTCATTTTTAAACGGTTTAGTTTAGAAGTTGGAGCTCAGACGAATACGTGTGTGACCTGGATTATGCTGTCTAGAGTAAATTCTAAGAGGAATTTTGCCAGGGGAGTTAGTTAACCGTTGGAACACCTCTCATGTGATAGTCTTGTCCCTTGAAACTTTCTAAAGTGTGTACAACTGGAAAGAATGGATTTTGCAGATAATACTGGATGAAATCAAATGGCTCTGTTTATGCAGAAAAGTCAGACCAGGTGATCGTAACTAACCGCTCTTGATACGCTACTTGTGAATAAATCTTTGAATCCACCCACTCCCATGATGTGCTGAAGTCAAAGGGAGATACATAATAAATTCTGCAGCTGTAGCAGGAATAGGAGGTAGCTTATCTCTGTATTCTCTTGCTATTCCATTGAAATATGTGTCTCGCTATCTGGCAGTGTTCATCTCAAATCCATAGTAACCACATGGAAATAAGGGGCTCACCGGCATCTTCAGTGGACTAAAATGGCTCGATACCATCTCTGTCTTCCTTTGCAATAGCTGCACTCTTTGATTCCTTTTGCTCTGTCTCACTGGCTCACTGTAGCAGCTCGGTGCTTCCTAACGAGTCCCAGCAGCCATGAATGGCTAGTCATACTCTGTCCTATTCATTAGTTTTCTCCCTTGTGCCAGAGAAATACTGGCCTTCAAGTTCATGATTTAGGAAGGGAAGAGGCTGGGCTCACTTTGCTGGTAATGAAACTCTTTCCAGTTTACAGCACGTACTGTCACTGTCATTTATCCGTTAGAGGGATTGTTGTGTGAGATGCTGGTGGTACTCAATGGGAAATGGATTGCAGTTGCTGTCAGGCACGAATGTAGGTATGTCTGTGTGTGTGGTCATCTGCAAGCCCTTGCTCTGTGTCCAGGGCATAGGTTTTGCATGAATCAATAAACATCTCTTGTTCCCTCTTTCCAAGCAAGGACTATCTGACCGCAGGAGCAAGGTGGGAAGGATTAGGTGTTTATACAATAAAATTAACCAGAGCTCTGCACAAGTACTCCTTTATGTCCCTGAGACAGGCTCCTTCTTTCACACACAGCTCCTATTCGTCTTGGAGGTTTGTTATGCTGATAAACTTGGCATGTGATGACTATTTATAGCAGAAAGCAGAGAGCTGCTATGTTTTGGAAAATCCTCCAGTGTTCCTGAAGGTCCCTGCCTGGTTTGTGCGAGTGGATATTCTTGGCTCTTGATTTCACCAGCTAGTGTGAGCATTTGCAGTCAGCAACTAATGCCTGCAAGAAGCCTTTGGGCTCATTTTTCTTGGCAGTGATGTTTTTTTCATTAGATCAGCTTTGAAGCTGTTGGGGGCAAAGTCACAGAGCAGCTGGAGGAGGGAACCTAGACAGAGAAGTCTACGTGCATGCAATGTTAATGTATCAGTGCAAATGAAAGGGAGCAGGAAGCGTGGAGGGGGAGGCAGCCCTGCATCCTTTAACTTGTGTCCTGTGTCTGGGACCTGCCTCAGACAAGTGGTATCACACACCTTTGAGAAACACTTTAACACCTCTGTCTACAAGAGGGAACTAAAGATTTTAAGTCTGTATTGAAGAGTAAAGTAGTAGAAGAAAAAAACAGGACAAGCTGTGACGTCCATCGATCTTCAGTTCTTCCCTGATCACAACATGAATTACTTTTCTAGAGTCTGTTATGTTGAACTTTTGACCCATCCTGATTTAACACATTTTCAGGACCCATTGTGAAGCAGGCTGCTATCTAATGGGTCATGCTGTTAAGTTATCTTCTGCTGCTTGAATGGAAGGTATTCAAGAATAGCTCTTACCCTTTAGATCCACACCTGGCCTAAAATTGAATGTACTTTCCAGTGTAGAGACTTTGATCCCCATAGGCTCATCACTGGTGCTTGTACTCACACAAGAGGCACACAGGAGTATTTTTTCTTTTGCTCTGTTGGATACAGGAGCAAGATATTGTCCCACTTTTTGTAGGAGCAGGACTGTTACACAGCGTAAGGGGAGAATAGGAGCTGACTACGTGGCTCACATTTTATCACAGCCTTGTTTGAACTCACAGTTAGACAAATAGCAGCTGAATACATATCATCCAGTCTTGAATAATTTTTTAATGGAGACTGAAAACTTTCAACAAAGGGGATATCTGGAGTGCATCAAGGTAGTTTGTGGGAACAGTGGCCTTTAACAAATAAGGGAGCAGTCGGTATGATATCCCTTTCCTGGGAGCCTGTATGTGTGATGCTGACTCATTGTTCTCCTACACTGCAGGCACTGAGCAGATGTTTTCTCATGGGACAGCTGACATCATCCTTGAGGCCTGCACAGACTTTTGGGACGGTACCGATATCTACCCCCTCTCTGGCTCTGACAGGTGGGTGGCTTTGTCATTTGGTGCATTCAGGAGCTGCAAATAAATTGCAGAGGGAACCTGCTCACCCTTTATTAAAATTCCCTTTACTGATGCCTGTTAAGCTATTTAATAGAAGCTTCAAGTAGGTTATGAACATGAGCTGTCTCTGCTTATAATTAATAGTTATAATTACAGCAGTGTAAGAGATTAGATAGCAACAAGCACTCTGTTGGACTGTAAGACCAAGCCACTTCTTACTGTATCTGGTAACATATTAGCCTCTAAGAGAGCTCTGACTGTACCATGTAGTAGGACCATGAATTATAATCAGGTCATATGCTGGTGGCAGAGAATCTTTTTTGTTGTTCAAGACAAATGCTTTGTCTTAACACGAAATGCAAGGCGATCAATTCTACCTGCTGCTGACAGCTTCAAACCAGTCTGCCACAATACATCACACCCTTTTAGTCCTGCTGCAGTATCTGACAGTGTCTGTTGCGTTTTCATCTATAGGCTAAATTTCTGCTTCTGCTAGCAGGGCAGACCGGTAACGTTTAGTTTCATTGACTAGCAGCAGATTGTTCTTCTAAGTCTGCCCATCCTCAGGTGTAAGAAAACTAAAAATCCCATGTATGGTCTAATTTGTTACCTTTGTGGGTTCAACATAAGAGAAGGAACTTTACACTGTTCCGGTGACCGAATAGTAACTAAATGGAGACTTCACATACAGCTCCTGGGACCCACACTCGGAAAGGGGATAGAAGAAAAAGTCTGTTACTGTAACCATCTCTGCCATAGATACTGTTGTCAGGGTTGGCAGATCCTTCCTTGGTGTTTATCTCCCTAAAGAAAAATTATCTCTGATGAATTAAGCTTCTCATGTCATGCAGTGAACTTCCTCGGTGTCATCTGGCAGCCATATAGAGCATATTATATTAATAAGTGTATTCAAAGAGTGCTGTGTTCATGCTTATCAGTCTGTCTGACGAGCAAACAGAAGCATTCACCACTGCCCCTGTTGGAATATGTATTTTTGTTGCCCTGTAGTGCCCGAAGCTCAGAGAATGCAGAAACAGTAAGGAAAGTCTTTTTCAGAGTCTCTGACCACTCCTTATGGAACACATTTTTCCAAATACCCAGCTAGTGATTTCTACATTGAACTACAGTGTACGTTGTCAGAAATGTGGCACATTTCTGCTAACTTTGTCCGTTTTTTTTCTCTTCCATGTAGGAAGAAGGTGTTAGATTTCTACCAGCGAGCCTGCCTCTCAGGATACTGCTCTGCCTTTGCATACAAGCCAATGCATTGTGCCTTGTCCTCTCAGCTCAATGGCAAGTGCGTAGAACTGGTGCAGGTCCCTGGGCAGAGTGCTATCTTCACATGCTGCGATCTCCCGGGGACGACACCCATCAAACAGAGCAGTCGGAGGAATAGCTGGAGCTCAGATGGTATGTGTCTTCTGTGCTGTCTATAATAAGGTCTGCTGCTGGGCCAGGTGCTTGCTTTCTGATCGTTCTAGAGCTGTAAGAACATTGTTATTCTGAGTAGCAGATGGAAATTGAGAACTAAGGGTTTCTGAAATAGATGCGCTTCCAGAGGAAGTAACGATGTAGCAGCTGGTAGGTATGTTTCTAGTTAAGTTATTGAAGCTTGCAGAGAAATTCTTCTACTTGTGGGAAGTCTGTTGCTTAAAGCAGACAACTGGAAGTCAAGGCTTCTGGGTATTTCGATACTTGGTTTGCTTTTTTCTAATTTTATCACATATACTAGGTTTTTCAAAGGAATTAAATGTAGGGTGGTATATGGCTGTTCTCCCTTGATAGAGTTTGTTGCCGTGCTGAAAGAACTGATTCCCACTAGATTAATTGTACTTCTCCAGAACAGCAATGAAAAGTGAGAAATAAGCATATACCAACCATTACATAAGTCCTGGAGGCTCTTCCAGCAAACCAGTCTTAATTTTCTTTCTGCCTTGGTCTCCTACTCTGTAAAATGTGAATAATGGGGTTTCCAACAGCCGGGAGGCAGTTGTGACAGTGTTTTCAAAACACTTTTCAGTCCCACCTGTGGCACACTTTCTAACAGCGTGAAGTATTTTATTATTTTGTTCCTTATGCTGCATCCAGCTCCCATTCACCCCAGGCTGATCTGGTGATGGTGAAGGAATCCTGTCAAAGAACCTTTGCAGGCTCTTTGGGAGTGTCTGCAATGTCACTGGAAGGACCACGGTCCGGTTCCTTTGCATCAGCCCCTCGTACTCTGATGCCACTCTGCCCCAGCTAGACTTGCCGTGTTATTTAAACACAGTATGATGTGTTTAAAAATGCACATGTGAACGTTATGCAGCACACATCCTTTACCTTTCTGCCCCAGTTAGAAAGACTGTGACTGATCCCCGTGTTCTGTTTGTCTTTTTCCTTTCCATGCTTGCTGTTTCACGCTTGTGTATTCTTGGTCGTGTATGTGGGGATGTCCTGAAACCACATCTGTGATTGGGTATGCTGGGACAAATGGATCTCTCTTCCTCTTTCCTCCTGTACGTGTGTATGTGTGTATCTGCATGTTGCTGTGTGTCTGGGTACTGTCCCCTTGGGTGTTACCTTGGTGGCCACTCCCACCACGTGTATTTTGTGTGATGCCCTTGTGTCTCAATGTGATTGCGTGTTGTTTGCATGCCTGAAGAAGGGATTGGGGAAGTGATGGAGAAGGAAGACTGTATCCAGGCTCTGAGCGGACAGATCTTCATGGGAATGGTCTCATCTCAGTATCAGGCCCGTCTTGACATTGTCCGCCTCATTGATGGATTGGTCAATGCCTGCATTCGTTTTGTCTACTTCTCCCTGGAAGATGAGCTCAAAAGCAAGGTAAGCTGTCTTTGCTGAACCCCCTGAACTTGCATGTCCCCTGGATGTCTGACTGGAGAGTTTAGCTCCAGTGCAATCTAAGGTTAATCTGGTTCAGCTAGGTCATAGGTCCAGAAGGTACCTACGCTCCAATATGGCATTGGTCTGCAATACTCTGGCCTGGATAGCAATGCTCAAATCTTTTGTCTGCTCACCTACAGGTGTTTGCTGAGAAGATGGGTCTTGAGACTGGCTGGAATTGCCACATATCTTTAACGCCTAACGGTGATGTGCCTGGCTCAGAGATCCCTCCCTCTAGCCCCAGCCATGCTGGCTCTCTGCATGATGACCTACATCAGGGTGAGAGAACCGCGCCTAAGCCACTTTGAATGCCACGTGTTTCCTGGATGGTTCTTTTAAACCCATTCATAGGTTCCTGTGTCCTCACCAGGTACCTGATCCTTCAGAGCTTTGAGCACAAAACTGGATGGGCCTGAGGTGTGTGTGTGCGTGTGAGCAAGAGCGCCTTATATTTATAGCCTTTCTACCCAGTCAGTTCCGCAGTTGTTGGAAACAGACATCCTTCTGTGCACCAGCTGCCGTGATTTTACAGCTGCTTATTACTGGTTTTGGTTCCTGCTGGGGCCCTGGTCAAGGCACCGAGGGTCTCTCGCCTGTGCATTGCTCTTTTTTTTTTTTTCCTTACTTCAGGTGAGGTTTTGCTTTCTTCTTCCCCTAGAAGAATAAAGCAAGCAGAATAAACTATCTTGTCTCAAAAGAGGAGAGTCTAGGCTCGCATATCTACCTCTGAACAGATTAGTCATCTAAAAATACTGCATTTTAGATGACTGAGTAGGATCTAAGTGTTGCTAACCTAGAAAATCAGGCCTCACGTTTCCTGGCTTCTGCAGCACCATGTGAATATACCATGTGGGTGGCACAGGGGTGGCAGAGGCACATTTGTGCTTATTGTTTATGCTGCTTCTCTCTGCTCCAGTTTCTCGAGATGATGTGGAGGGGCTTCTGCTGATGGAAGAGGAAGGGCACTCGGATCTCATCAGCTTTCAGCCAACAGACAGCGATATCCCCAGCTTCCTGGAGGACTGTAACAGGGTGAGGCCCCCTTTCCCTACACATCTTGTACTGTTGTCATGGCTAGCAGCATCACCTCATTACTCCCAGAGGGAATGCCTCTTCAAACCAGATTGACTGACTGGTTTGCATTGGTACTCCTGATTTCCCCAGCCCTCTTCCAGCTTGGTATCTAGAGCCCGGGAAGTTTGGGATTCTCTCAATCACTTCTGCTGAACAGGTCTTTTCTTTGGAATTTAGGAACGGAGATGACCACACATGGGGTGGCCTTGAGAGCTGCATCTCAGTCCGCCTGGGTCCCCTTCCCATGTGCTGGGTGGGGAGTGGGAACGTCCCCACATTCCGTGCAGACAGAAGAAACTTTGTCTGTCCTCCAGCTGTTAGCCGGGTCTGGTGCTGCCCAGTAGTCAAGAGTGTGGGACAAGCTCCTCCTGCCTTATAAAGAACTCAGACACGCTCAGCAGAAGCTACAGAAGTATCAGGGATGCAGATTTTTTAAAAAATAAAATCCATTAGGCCTGGTTTTAGAAAGCAGACAGCCTTGCTGTGTGTTGGTATGGCTGCAATTGAAATGGATCTAGCTGCTGGGAGACAGCACATAGTCTCTGACTGCATTCTCCACACAGGTAAAAAAGTCCTTGGAAATCCTTGAGCACAGGTTTATCATGCTGATCTTACAAACCCTGAGGGCAAGCACAGATAACTTAGTATGTCAGTGTAGAACTTTAGCAGAAAACTTTTCACAGTGGCTTGGGAAAACCAGCTTCTGTCTGCAGGAACATCAGTTTGTATCCGATTTTGAAGTTGCAGAACTCTGGGAATCATCATTCTCATTTCAGCAGTTCCCTCTGAAATGCCTGTCCCTCGCACCCATACTCCCCTGCTTAGTCTCTTCTTTCTCTTTTTCAGGCCAAACTCCCAAGGGGGATCCACCAGGTGAGACCTCACCTGCAGAACATAGACAATGTGCCTTTGCTGGTGCCCCTCTTCACAGACTGCACCCCGGAGAGTAAGTGGCACAGGGCCTGGGCCTGTCCTACTGCTGCCCATGAGTACCTTCCCCATCCATCTGCTCTGGCTCGTCTGAGTGTGGGCGTGGGTGAAGGGAAGGGGTTACGGTCCAGAAATCTAGGAGATCTTGATGTTAATGACCCTCTGTCACTATCTGTGGGAAGCCAGGTGTTAACTTCATTTCAATGCGGCTGTTCCCTAGCTACAGAATGGGACTAAGAACCACTCCTTCCAATTTGCATGCGTAAGAGACACAAAAGCAAACATCCAAAATGCTACTGCCTTTTATTAAATAAGCATTATCAGTGTGCTAGTAGACTTTGATCTCTGCTCACAACCCTCACTGCCTTATATAACTTGGAAATCGCTTCCCAGAAGAATTTTCCTCTGGCAGTTGCTGTTAACACCTTCTGCGGCTTTGCAGAGTTTTTGATTGCAGAGATCAGAAAGGACAAAAATTTTTTATCGCTCTGAGAGATACTGTTTTTTCTAAGAAAGGGGCTGAGTGCTTAGCTGACTAATACCTGTCCAGTCCACAGTAAAATGCTAGGCATCATTACAATTTGACATTTGATGTACCTCTGGGCACAGTTTACAGAATGCCAGTGAGAACCAGTTGCAGCCCAGTCTGCCTGAGCAGTCAGTGTCCAATAGATTTCCTCTCTCTTTTTGACAAAGTGGCAGTTCCCCACTTCATCTAACCCCTGTGCTGCAGATCTGGCTGCACCGGTCATTTAGCGACTAAGTTGTTTACACAGGAATCTGCAGGGGGGGGGGGGGTTGGGTTTGTTTTTTTTTTTTTTTTGCCTGGAGCATTCTAGAAAATTCATATCTACACAGAGCACTGTGCACAGAACTACAGAAGAAAAATTGGATCAAACAGCAGCTTTGATTTAGAGGCCCTGGGAGGGTGTTGGTAAAAAGATTGATGAAGGCTAGAGGTGTTGGTGGGAGCGCAGGAACAGGGGCTGGCTCGGAGTGTGGCTAAACACGGCACTGCTTTCAGAGTGGTTCGTTACACTCGCTCTGTTCCTTTAGACTTGGAACAGTAGTGATGTGCTGCTGAATGGAACTTAAAATTGTGTACTTGTCATAGGTTTGAATTATTTAGGTTTATTTAACTTCTGCTGTTTTGATGCTGAAGCAGTCTATATTGTATACCCAGGCTATACCTACGGCTCTGGTCTGAAAGATGTGCTAGAGATGCAAATCTGGGTCACAGTTCTGGGAATCACAGCTGAGTTCCTGCCAAGGGCAGGTATACAGGGCACTTGGACCGCAATTAATTAGCTATCTAATTGTGTACTCTGACTTTGGATCTCACTGTACATGACTGCTGAATATCATTTGGGGCAGTTTTAAAAGATCTGGCTGCTTGTTATCTAGACTGGAAAAGGGTGTGTGAAACACTGCATCGTTGTGTGCATAATTAGACACCGCACTATGTCTCTCCTTCTGTCCCTTTGCAGCCATGTGCGAGATGATCAAGATCATGCAGGAGTACGGGGAGGTGACTTGCTGTCTGGGAAGCTCTGCCAACCTGCGGAACAGCTGCCTCTTCCTGCAAAGTGACATCAGGTGGGGCAGGATCCAGGCTCCTCCAGCTGCCTTTGCCTTGAGCTTAACAAGTGCCCAGCCATGAGTCAGACCAGACCTGTGGCTTGTGCAGGGAGACGCTCACAATTGCTCTGTCCATTATTAGCGGCATTTGTCTCCGTAAGGGAGGTATTGGATGGGATGATGACCTAGATCTCTCTACACAGAGATATTTAGCTCTGTCTTTGAAAGGAAGATGTTACTCTTGCATGCTGAGGTGTTGTGCACCAACTGGTGTTACAGATGCTTCTCATTGGGTGAAAGAGTGGAAATGCCCCTCTGCATCAGCCAATTTGTTGACCTTAAGCTACAAACCCAAATACGCTCATTATTTCTCTGATAATAACTGAAAGCCTAGGGAGGCTGATCCTAAATTCATGTCACAGCTCAGGACTTCTCTACCAGTGAGGTAGACCGAGGTTGCATGGCACAGCACAGCCCAATTTTACAAGCTGCTCTGCAGTGAAACATAGTTTCTCCTCTGGGATGAGAACTTTCACTAACGCTCCTGTGTTGTCCTTGTAGTATAGCACTGGACCCTCTCTACCCATCTCGCTGCTCCTGGGAGACTTTTGGCTATGCCACCAGCACCACCATGACTCATGTCTCTGATGAGCTCACACCACTGCAGCTCTCAGGGCAACTCAACAGCCTGCCTTGCTCCATGTCCTTCCGCCAAGAAGAGAGTACCAGCATCATAAGGCTTATAGAGCAGGTAAGCCAGGCACGTCCCCTCTGTAGTACTCACCCCTCTGCCTGCAGCTCACAGAGAGCAAAGCTCATGTAAGCATTTTTGTTGTGTTGCCCACAGTAAACTGTCAGCGTCAGTTTTGCTTGCGTCTCCTGTCCTTTATTCAGGAAGCACAGAGATACTCTTCCTGCCTGATCTTACTGGTCCAAGGTGTAGGGTACGGTTTGGGAATTGTGCCTTGCAGCAACAGAACATTAATATTGTTCAACTAAAAGTATAAACTTGCAGAGATCCCTAGCCAGACAACCATGCAGTGTTACCCCCCCAAAAAAAGCTAGGAGTTTTAAACAAACTTACTCCTTGCCTAAAATCTGCCTTTCCTCTACATCTAGAGAAGAGACCTTCCCCTTTTGCTTACAGTGTGTCCAGATCCTCTCCCCTCCCACTTCCCCTGCAGCCCACATTTTCTGCCCCTGCCTGCCAATAATTGCTCTTGGCTGACAACTGCTCCCATCACAGCAAAGGCTCTGACGGCTTGCGCTTCCTTCCAGGCCAGGCATGCAACGTATGGGATCCGCAAGTGTTTCCTCTTCCTGCTGCAGTGCCAGTTGACCTTGGTTGTCATTCAGGTGAGTCCTGTTATCTGAGCTAAATGCTGTCCCCAGCCAGGCCAGGAGTACTAGTGGGGATATGGGTGGCTGCAGTGGGACAGCCACACGAGAGGGGAAAATAACCTTCAGCCAAGTTTACACAGCATGTTTGGGGAAGTTACAGCTAGAGACTACGTGATCTCAGCCAGCATTGCCCCTTCAGCCAGACCCTCCTACGGAGGTTTCTTTTCAAACCGTTTTTTCCCCTGGAGAAAAGCATCCCCTGCAGCACCTGCCCCAGAAACCTGGAACATGTGGAGGGGCTCTGCAATGGCAGCCTGGTTACCCAAAATGCCACTGTCCTCCCCCAAAACACTGGGATGAGCTGGCAATAAGACTGTCCTAGCACTGCTCACGCTCTTCACTTTGCATTGTTCCTGTCCAGTTCCTCTCCTGCCTGGTGCAACTGCCCCCCATCCTCAGTACTACAGACATCGTGTGGCTCTCCTGTTTCTGCTACCCACTGCTCAGGTGAGTCTGTGACAGGGTGCATCTCCTGCCTCCCACCCACAGGACCCACAGACCGGTCCCCCAGCCTCACTGTGTCCACATTAAAAGAAAGCTGACCACCCACAGCATGCTAAAAAGGCTGCAAGAGTTATTCCAAGCACCTGCTTGGATGAGGTGCTTAGAAACACAGATAGGAGCATTTGTGTACTGCTGTGTAGCCCTGCCTGCTGTCTGAGAGCTGCTATTATCTTGTGGCTTGAACCTCCAGCTGAAAATCATCTTCTGATACTGTTGCACTGGCTGGAGTGTGATGGAGAGCCTAGGGTGCGAGGCAGAGGCCAGGGCACCACGGGTGGGTTTTTCCCCCATCACACATTTGGGGTCATCTCTCTCCCAGTCTGCACCTTTTACAGCATATGCTTAAGGCAGTGGCCATGTTAAGTGCCAATGCTCCAGGCAGTCTGAGGAGGTTATTTGGGTTTATATGTTAGAAACAGATGACAAAGCAATAGTTACAGTACCTGAACTTGTTACTGAGAGACAAACTTACCTTTTCCAGCATCTCACTCCTGGGCAAGCCTCCCCACAGCTCCATTATGACCATGGCAACAGGAAAAAACTTGACTTCCATTCCTAAGAAGGTGGGTGACCCCATCAGATTAAAATGATTCACACATTTTTCTCTTCTACTTTGTCCCAGCATTGATGCATTGCTGAGGCCCTGTGCCTTCCCAGCTCACTTGGTAAACTGATCCATGGCATGAGCCATGCTATCCAAAATCCTGACACGGACGGGAAGGGAATCCCCTAGTGCCAGCACGCCCACAGGGTTTATCTGCCGTGCAGAATCTCATCTGTACAAAAGCTTGTCTTTTGCAGCCACTGGTTCCCTGATGGTTCATGCAGGGGAGGTTGGGCCGGTGACATGCCCGTTTCATCCTCCTGCCTCTCCCTTACTCACAGACTCAGCACTACTTCCTGTTCTGCTTCCTGCTGAAGTTCAGCCTGACCATCTGCTCCTGCCTCATCTGCTTCGGGTTCACACTGCACGAGTCCTGCAAAGAGGTGAACGCCACCAGGCTCAATCTCACAGCCTGCTCCTCCATCATGCTGCACAGGTGAGGAACCGAACCTGGCACACGCTCCCCCTCACCCTGCAGGGCCTGTTGCTCTTGCCCTTCCCAGGTAGGGGTGATTCCCCTCTAACAAGCTTCGGAGTCTTGCCACGATCCAGCTGTAACAGCTGGACAGAGGGCTGGATGCTCTCCCTATAGCCTCAGCAATTGCATCTTTGCTCACTGCTGCCTCCTGGCACTAGGACAGCCCAGCTCCAAGCTCACACTCAGCTCTGTCAGCTATCAGGGGAGGACAGGGCCCTGGTGGGAACAGGTCAGGCAGTTAGCCCCCACTGCTGACTTCTTTCCTCTGTCCTCTCGTTCACTAGCAATGCTGATGGTGCTCCTGACTGGTTTGGGACATTTTCCAATGCTCTTCTTGTAGCTCAGAAGCTTACAGCTGGCCTGATTGTTTTACACACAGGTAAGCCCCTGTTCCCCACTCAGGGGGGAAAACTTGCATTCTTTGCCTTTCTTTGCTCCCTGTTCCAGGGCACAAACCCCCTGGTAGAAGCAGATGCTGCAGTAGCCTCTCAGCACAGGCACAGAGCCCCTTGTCTTGGTAAACGTTGCCCTTACAGACAGCTGCCTTCAGGGCTGATTCTGTTTCCTACCAGCCTGGTGAAGGGCTGATTCCCTTCCATTCTTACCTGAAGAGCAGCATCCCTCTTTGCCTTCTTGCAAATCACCTAGCAGCATCTTGCAGCTCTCCAAAAATATTTCCTGCTTCCAAAGTCCTTGTATACCTGCTATCATTTTGTAAAGCACCCCATTTCCTTCCCCCAGACAACACTGGTGCAGCTGTGACTACCCTGGAGCTGGAAGTCATTTTAAACCCTCTGGAGGGGTGGGGAGCCCACTCCTGGCTGTCCTTCATCGCCTGCACGTGATTGCCTGGCAGAGTAGGCCCAGCTGCTCTCTGACAGCCTTAAAGGGTCTCTGCTCCCTTTCCCCTGTGTTTGGGGTGCTGTGCCTTTTTTGGTTTGATTTCCTGGTGCCAGGCAGAGCATTGTGTTTTGAGACGTGCAGGGTGTCCAGGCCAACAGAAATGCTTCCTGATCTGAGAGGCAGCCCTACTTCAGAGAGAGGCAGTGTGCCGTACTGTTTTATGTCCTTCAGACCACTGAAGCTAGGCAGGGATGCTTTTTGCCTGGCAGGTGGGAAATGCTGTTTTGAAGAGCCCAAGCAAAAGCCGGGCAAATGCTCTGTCCTGTGCAGGCAGCTCTGGGTCTCTGGCTGCGTATGTTTCTCTGGCTGGAGTTTTCCACCGGTGCAGGCCTGCAGTGACCCAGAGACAGGGGCACCCTCCACCCCCGCTTCCTGATTCTGGTCCTAATGCCTGATCTGTTTTAGCTGTGAGACAACCTTTGGCGTCCCCACAGTGAGTAATCGTGTGCAGTACTACTGCTGCTCTCACCCACCCTGCATATCTGGGGACTCAGAATAATTGCTGTGGGGAGTCTGGTCTGAAAGGACCCTGAATGAGAGGCTGGTTTCAGGGACATAAACCCCATATCCCTTCGGATAGCTGTTGTTGTGTATCGTAAAGTGCTGGATGTGTGTGACGCTAAATAACCCCCTCTGCCATCTGTCCCCGTAGTGTTCATATCCATCACCCATGTCCATCGCACCAAGCCCTTGTGGAAGAAGAGCCCCCTCTCCAACCGGTGGTGGACGCTCACTGTGGCTGTTGTGTGAGTATCCCCGAGCTGCGAGGAGGCCCTCCAGGCTGGAGGAGAGGCTCTAGACCTGCTCCAGCACCAGTTTTCTGGTGCTGAGGAAAATGATAGGGGGTGGCAAAAGTTCTCTGCTGCTGAATCGGTGAAGGGTCTCTGTTGTGAACACAGGAGTGTTACATCTGGGCCCGAACCCTGCTCTGCAGAGCCTGGGAAGCTTGTTGGCTCCGCTGAGATTTGCTGTGTCTGTTTATGATCTTAGATTGCTGGGGCAAGTGGCACAGACTGTGCTGGACCTGAAGCTCTGGGAAAACCTCAATTCTGCATTGACCTTTAGTGACGTTTCCATCTCCCCGGTCTCGTGGCTCCTGGGTTTTCTCTCCTTGGTCCTTGTGGTTATCATCAATGAGATTGTCAAGCTGCATGAAATCAGGTATGGGGGTGATAGGGAAGGTGGGGAGAAAGGGCGGGAGCCTCACTCCAGCCTGGCTTGAGCGGCAGAAAAATGATGCACAGGGAACAGGGTGGGGAATAAAAAGGAAAAGATGATTGCATTGTGTAAATCACCTGGCTATTGTGTGCAAGCTCGTGTTCCACCTCTCAGGGAGGAAGTGCAGGGGAGGGAAGAGGGTCAGGGAAGGGCAGTGGCAGTGATTGGGAGCAGGAAGGGAGACCAATATTTCTTTATCTCAAACCAATGAGAGGGAGACAGCCAAAGTCTATGAAATACCAGTATGGAATTGGAGAGGGCTGGTCTCTCCATCTCATCCCATGAGGACAGAGAGGCATTGAGTCACAGCAGAGGAAATACGTCTTCACACAGTGCCTGGACTGTGGGACTCATTTTCACGGGAAGTGGCTGAAGCCAAGAATTAGTAGCGCAAAGCGACTGGCTGTTCTTCCTAGCGCAGGGAGCAGCCGGAGCTGGGAGTTAACACTAATGAGCATTGATTCAGGAAATGGGTTGGTGAGGAAAGCAGCAGGGATTGCAGGGAACCCTGATGGGGACAGAGCTGCTGTCTCTGTTCCTGGGAAGAACTTCTGGACCTTTCTCTGCTGTGTCTGGTGGCCTTGGAGATGGGAGTTGGCTGGATGGGGCAGGACTTGGGGATGTGGGCTGCTCTCTGGATTCAGTTCCCCTCCCAGGGTACCACAGGGTCCAGGCCGGGGGCTTTCCTGTTTCTTGGGGCTGTGCAGCTCAGGAATTGCAGTGGGGCAGCCTTGCTTGCCTTTCATCCCTCCCCCTGCTGACTCTCTTCTTTCTTCTGCCTTCTGCAGGGTCCGGGTCCGTTACCAAAAGAGGCAGAAGTTGCAGTTTGAAACGAAGCTGGGAATGAATTCGCCATTTTAAACGCTCCCAGCTCAAGTTCCCTGGAGCCAGGGTCACACAGTCGCATCCTGCACTGGGAGAGTGGCTGCACCAAAGGCTCGGGGAGTTTTCCCTCACACGTGCAAACCAAACAGCCTCCTTGCAAAACTACATCAGCACCTTCCAGGGGGCCCCAGGCAAGGCGCTGCTAGCAGGATGCCCCCGCAGGTATGCAGCCCCTCCCCAGCCTGCCAGGGTACTCTCAAGGGGGCCTGCAAGCTCTCGTGGCTGTTCAGGCTGCTCTTTTATTTATTTATTACTAGAGGTTTTTGTTATTATCATAGTGATGCTGAAATTAAGTGACCCCTTCCCTCTGTGTGAGCAGATGGGTTTCCTGGACCTGGCGGGAGTATCCGGGGCCAGCAAGGGAGACGCAGGGCTGCTGAAGCAAGAGATCTCTGTTGAAATCCGTTTTGTTTTTCCATCTCTGCCTGCTCTCCTGGATGATGTGTGTGCGTGCCTGTGCATGCCCCCGCCTCCCTCCCTGTCCCCGTGTCCTGGGGCAAAGGAGCCATCTCTCGTGCAGCTCCTGGAGTGCTGGGTGCCGGGTGAGGAGCGGAGCTCCCCCTCCGGGGGGACACCGGGAGGGCTCTGGCAGGGCGCCGGCCCGGCCTGCCCTCTAGCGTTGTTGCTGTGGCCCTGTGGCGGCTGTTGAGTGCTTCAAGAGAAGAGGGGTGAGACGGGGCTTTAAGAAAAGCTGTCTGCACTTGACCCTAGTGCTGTGGTGCAGAAGTTGTCAGGAGGGCAGCTCTGCCTGTCTGCAGGGAGCCAGCATGGCTCAGCTTCCTCCAGCTCTGTTGAACCAGCTCCTACCTGCTCTTAACAACCCCCAGAGAGGTTTGCAACTGTCCTCCTCGTTGTGATTCAAAATTGCCGTTCTGCTTCAGTAAAATGCCTGCTTCAGAGGGCCAGAGCTAGCGATAAAACCTGAGACCAGCCTGTCTGTCGTCCCAGGCAGGGTATCTGCACTTGCAGCTGTGACTGCCAGAGAGCTGGTGGATGGTTCCTTTCCCAGTCCCAGGACTGTGTCGCAACAAGCACTTGCTCTCCAAGGCACAGGGAGATCTCCCTTCGTCGTGTCTTTCTGTGACAGTGTTTGGAAGTCTCTCCCCCGTCCTGCTGCCCTCATGTCTGTTCCCTTTTTTTTTTTTCTGGAGGTCTCTTCTTCATTTGACTGGGGGAGCCCTTCCCCCGAGGGCTGCTGCAAACCACGGTTTGCTGCAATGTGGCACACATGCTTTTGGGCTCTGAACAGACCCCAGCTGTACTGGGAACACTGGTGCTGTTGTGGGCTGGCAGTCAGGGGCCACACAGGAGCACAGAGGCTTGGCTACTGAAATATTTGCAGCTCACGGAGATGTTGACTCCCTTCCTAGTTCTGAAAACTGGCTAAAGCTGGTAAATTCTGGCACTGTTTTTGCTCCCAATATTAACACTAATTCAGTACACGGCTGTACCGCTTTGGTACCCGAGACTCGCGAACGGCTGCTGGTCCTTCCCTGGCAGGCAGGGAGCTGGCTGGGAACCTCCAGGCTCTGCCCTGCTGCTCCACCGTGTCTTCCTTACATTTCAGCATAACCAGAGAGCGCACGCAGTGCTGCGTGTCTCTAAGCAATACACTTCTCCCTGCTGCGGGGCTGGTAGGAGAGCAAAGCGGGGGTACAGCCGGCGTCCGAGCTCTGGGGACAGAGGGAGGCTGCTGGAGGGGGCGGCTGGGGGTGCTCAGAGGCCTGACCCTGTTCCCACAGCTGGAGAGCGGGTGTTTAGGGTTGCACGGGATCGGGGAGCCAGCAGCTCACTGGGGGAGCGCAGGGCTGCTCCTGCGGTGCGGCAGGACCCAGCCACTCCGGCTGGCAGAGCGTGTCCGCTCGCTTGGCCGGCTGGGCTGACCTCTGCGTCGCGCCTCTCGGGCCTGCAGGGCTGCCTGGCTCAGCGGGAACGAGCTGCATCCTTCCCAGTCTCACTGAATTCGCAAAATGCCAGCTCCAGCTCTCTTACCCCTGGCACTTGAGGAATCGGCTTTTCTTCCTGGTGCCAGGGTCAGCAAGCCGGTGGGATAGGGTCTGCTCCGCGGCCCAGCGGAGCTGGAGTCGGAGGCTGCACGTGCTGCTCACTGCTGTTCCTGCAGAGCAACCTTCCCCCCCAGCCCTTAGCTCTTGCCCTGTGCCACTAACTGTTGCAGGTGACAAAAGGCAGCAGATAACCAGGGCTTCCTGCTGGCCACACCTTCCCCTAGAGGAGGCACCTCCCAAGGTTTCTCCTCTGGGTGATCATCCGTGTTTATTTTCCTGCACCCTCCTTCACCTGCTAGACTTGGAGGGAGCCAAGGCATATGAATGGAGCCTTTTGGAGGGTCTTGCCAATGCCACCCTCCCCTCAGCCACCGAGGTATCCGAGGGTCAGGGTGCACAGCTTCACAAAGAAATTTCCTACATCGAGATGTTTTTAAATGGTGTATATTTTATATTAAATTTTTTGGGATGTATGTAAAAAATATTTGATTTGTATTAAAAGTTGTAAATTGTATTAAAAAAAAAAAAAAGAAACCAACCCAGACCCACATGCATCCAGTGTATGAACGGCAATAAATGATTGTCTTGGATGACACACCCAGTGAGAGTGCGAGGGAGTTTGCACCCAGCAATGCAAGGAGGCAAAACTGTGTGTGGCTGCTCGGGTCCCAGGGTCAGAGCTCCCTGGCTCCCCTCTCGTAGGGACACAGCTGCTCCTGGCACCCGATCCTGGCACTTTTTCCCACTTTGTGCTCAGCTTTGGGCAGACCTGCCCAGCTCTGAATGCCTTTTCCCACAGAGCAGCCGTCCGCTTACCTTGGAATCTCCCGGATGCCAGGCACGGCACGCACGGGTGTTCCCGGTGCCGCCTCGGCCGCGGCTGTGGCTGGTTTGAAGCCCTCTGGATGGAAGGTCAGGGGCGAGCTGGAGCAGGCGCCGCAAGTGCTGGAAAAAGCAGCGTGGCGAGACGAGGAGGCCTGGCTTCTTGTGAGCAAAGCAGGACCCAGCGTCACTGCGGCCGCACCTGTCACCGGGGAGGCCACGGAGTGCTTTGCCTGGCGGGCAGGGGTAGCTGAGGCTTCGGACATGCCCAAAGCTGGGCAGTGGGGCACTGGAAGGCTCTGGAAGGCACTGGAAGGCTCTCCCCACATCACTGCCACGGTGGTGAGACTCATACTGAACAGCAGCCTCGCTGGAGGCCGCAGCAGGACTCTTACCGGGGGAGATCATCTGAGGAAACCCAGATGTTACGCACTCGAGGGGTAGGATAAAGCTGATCCTCGATGAACTTCAGAGTAGGAGACAAGCTTGTGCGGTTTGACACGAAGGACACAACCAGGCAAAACTATCAAAAGGGTAAAATATGCCCCACTGTTTAATAGAATTTAGTCTTAATGGATGTTAGTGGAAAACGAAACACATGATTAACACAAACAGAGCAGATGGTTTAAAATCTGTTGTCAGTCTGGTGATTACATGGGCTATTTTTTCCCCTCACTGTCTTGCTGCACGGAGCAGGTGCAGCTGGGGTCAGTTAGTCCCAGTTGCATTGTACATAACTTACACACCATACAGTAGCTTCAAAATAGAGATCTAGAGCTTAAAAAATAGGCATTCTTCTGCAAAATCAAATGTTTAATTCCCTTATTGACAACGAGAGCAGCATGGTGCTGCCCTCAGGTGGCTCAGACAGCGACAGCTCCACCCCAGTGTCCTCTTATCCCTGACCCTAGAGTACAAGACTTGCAGTTCTGGTTAGTAAATATATATAATAAATCACATTTAAAATATATACATTGGCCTTAAAAAAAAAAAAAAAACAAAAACAAAAACCAAAAAAACATTTACAGTTTGTCAACATTAGGAAAAAACCCCACAACTGGGCTTGTCCCAGGTTGACTCGTGAGAGTAAAAATCGGTTTTAAAAGGTTTCTGCAAACCTTTTGATAAAGTGCCACTGGTTGTAGCTATTTAAAAACAATCGGGTCCATGACGTAGCACTTGCCTGTCAGACATGGTCATTTAAATACACGCGATGTGATAGATAAATCAGAGCAACCAACAAGCCAGGAGAGAGGTGTCAACCACCTCACACTAGCCTCAAGTCCCAGCCAACGATACAATTTATTTTTTTTTAGGGCTTTTTATCTTTGCTTTTCAGCCTAGGAGCCAGGCTGGCACCTCCCGCCCGGCCGGCCCATGGCACAACTGCTGCTCGTGAGCGGAGACCCCGGACCGCGCAGGCGGGCTCTGCTCACAGGGGCTGCTCCCGCTGCGTGCAAGGGGACGAGGGGCTCCGAACAGTCCCAGTCAGTCGCAAACCCCCAGGATTGGGAAGCAGCTGCCTCTTCAGCCACCTTCTCCCTTGCCAGTTTGGTTTTGCATTGATAATTTTTTGAAAGGGGGGGGGGGGGGGGAGATATGTGGATTGTTTTACCTCTGTCTGGAATTTTTGTAGCAAATGGCACTTTAGTACAATCTTCGGTTCCCTTCTGGTGCTCCGATGCTTTCATTTGCTTGGCATGCCGAGCGCAAGCCAAGTTTGGGGCTCTTGGACATATTTAGACATGCACTACTAAACAGATCCTGCTAGAGAAATCTGTCTTCAAGCTATGCAGCCGTTCCTACCGCTTGGATGCGATGAGCTGTCGCTGCTGTTCCCCTACTGCAGCCACGGGGCTGTGACCGCATCCAGCCCCAACGCACGGGAGCTGCTGCGGCGCAGAATTCACCCAGTGCACGCGGGGTCACCTCTCCCGCTGCCTCCCAGCGCTGCAAGAAGCATCTCGCAGAGTCCCGCAGGCTGCCACTGTTCAACGCTCGCAGCGGGGTTTGTGCCAGCAGCTCCCCGCAGGGAGCAGGAGGGGGAAAAGGGACTCTCATCTCCCCCAAAGAGGGAGAGGGGAGGAAAATCAAAGAAAAAATATGCACTAACCACGCTGCTCCTTCAACCCTGGAGGCACCAGGGTGGCGGTTTGCGGAGGCACGGTGTCGGCAGAGGGCAGCTGGTGTTTAGCAGCACGGTGCAGCCAGCCTGGCGCTGCCATCACCCTCCTCCTCGCTCTGGAAGGGGCAGGGAGAGCTCCACGGCCGGCAGTGCCATGGCAGAGCATCCGCTGCTTCGCATCCTGCCAGCCCCGTCTCGAGGGGTCCGGGGGGTCCCACCGCAGGGATTTCAATCCACTCGGATTACACGCTGCCTGACACTGATGCATTTGGAAAAGCAACCAATAAAGCAGAAAGGTTCCTTCTCGCTCTGCAAGCTGCCAAATTGCGACAAGCCCTGTCTTCTTTTAGCTGCTGTCAGGCCTTGCTGGGGCTCAGTAAATAGCCAGCTCGGTGGCGGCTGCCCGGGGAGGTCTCTCCTTTGACACATTGTTGGCAGGGGATAAATAATAGAGGCAGGACTCAGCAATGCAGCGGGGAAAGAGAAAGGTCCCTTGTGGAGGCTCCTCAGCTCTGTGCAAGGGAGCGAGGGCTTCTCCCTGGCCTCCAGGACCGCCCGTGCAGCCCCTCTGGGCTCTCCTGCTGCCAGTCTGGTGGGAAACGCCTGACCCCCTCGGAAACCAGCCCGTGGCCGTGCTGGCACGTGTGATCTGGAGCCGGGGCGAGCCAGGAGCGGTGGCTGCGTTCCCAGCCGCAGTGCAAAGTGTGGGGATGGAGGTGGCTGGTGAGACCCGGAGGCACCGGGCGGTGCTGGACCCACTCGCCCCCTGTCACGGGGGGCACTGGTGGAGCAGCCGGAGGCGGGGAGGGGAAGGAGGGAGCAAGCCTCAGTCCAGCATCGCGTCCAGCTGGTCAGCCAGGTCATCGAACATGTTGCTGATGTCTTCCAGGATGTTCTTGGCCGAGTGCGCGGCCCCGGGGTGGCTGGGGAGGAAAGGGAAGAGTCAAAACGCCACCCGAGGGCTTCAGGCGCTGGGGGGGGGGGTGGGCTGGCCAGGCTGGACCCGACCTCCCGGCAGCAGCCAGAGCTCAGCACGCAGCTGAGCTGGAGCACGTGTGCCCTGGTGCGGCACCCGCGTGTGCCTGTGCACAGCCCTTCACCCGCCCTCGCTGGGAGCTTCCCAATCCCACCCGAGGGGCCCAGCCCCAGCGCTCCCCTCGCCCCCAGCGCTGCCTCACCTCTCCGCCTCCTCCGCTGTGATGATCTTCTTCTCGGCCGCCTGCAGCGCGGCAGCCAGGGTGCAGTTGGTCTGCTCCAGCCGCTGCTGGGCCAGCGCGGCCCCCGGGGCAGCGGCCAAAGGCTTCGGGGACACCTTGCTGCCTGCCTCCAGCGAGCCAGGAGCGGCCAGGGACCCCACCACATCTGGCACTGCCTCGGTGGCCGCCCAGGGAGCAACAGTGTGGCGGGAGGGCTGCAGGACCTGCTGGTAGATGGTCTTGGGCCCGGAGAAGACTAGCTTGGTGGACGCCACGGAGGTGTGCTTGGTGGGGACGTCTGCAAAGGAGGGGGACTTGTGGCACACGGTGGCACACATCGTCCTCACACCTCCCACGCTAACCTGGGAGGGAGCCTCAGGCCCCACCACCGCCTCAGGGACACCCCCACGAGCTCACTTACCTGGAGCGGGCGTCCTCACTACGGCAGTGCTGAGCAGCTCCACGGGGCCGGGGGCCTTGGTGGGGCTCGGTGCCTTCTTGATCCCCTTCTCCAGTGATAAGATGCTTTTCTCTATCTCGGCAATCCTGAACTCTACGCTGTCGTCGTCGAAGGCATCGCCGGCCAGCCCAGCCTGTGATGCCGGTGCCGGCACAGCAGGGCCCGCGATGCTCACTGCTTGGGCCTGGGCATACTGGGGCGCAGGGCTGGCCCCCGCCTCCGCCTGCCCCGCCATGCTGAACGCCTTCAGCACCGCCTGCAGCGGCTCCCGCTCCCTGAAGCGGGGCCGGCGCTTCACCGTGTCCGACTCGGTGAGGTTGAACTCCAGCACAGGCGGCTCCTTGGTGGCAGCGGGCGGCACCGGCTCCTTCCCGGCAGGACAGGGGGATTCCACCACCTGGGAACCGGGCTCTGTTTCTGGCGCAGCTGCGTCAGCCTTGGGGTGCCCGGTGGGCTTTGGTCGCTGTTTGATGGTTAAGTTGCCTTCTTCTGCAAAGGGGATGCACTCGCTGGAGCTGTTCTGGGAGGATGAGGAGGAGACCCCTGGCTTAGCCTCCTCCTCTGTGTCCGAGCAGGCATCCTCCCGCCCGCCCTGCGCAGCCCCCTCTGTCATGGGAGCGCTGGGCTCACTCAACGTCCGTCTCCGTGGCTTGCTGCTCTCAAAGGGGTCCCTGCCGGTGTCGGGAAGTGTGGTGCTGCTGCTGTCACTGCCATTGTAGGACTCATTGTTCACATCTGCCCTGGGGAGACAGTCCTGAGCCACGTGCAGCGGTTTTGGGGCCAGAAGGGGCTTGGGTGGACTCGGCCCCGGTGTCCCCTCCAGCGCAGCTGCCAGGCCCTTCACTGTCCTGCTGTGGCCAGCGTCACCCGGGCTGGCAGCCGCGTCAGTCACATCCTGGGGGGCTGCAGGCTGCCGCTCGGGGTCAGGGGGCTGCTCGTTGTCTGCCTCGGCAGCCAGGGTGCTGGAGACGGAGCTGAGGCGCTTGGGAGGTGGCGGCGGAGGCCCCTTGCGCTTGGCCCGGATGGCGAAGGACTGGCTGCGGGTCACCTTGGCGTCCGTCTGCAGAGCGGCTCGCGGCATCTGGCTCCGGCCCGGCCGCCGCGTCAGGGTGGCGTAGGAGCCCAGGGTGCTGGTGGGCGCCCCCTCCTCCTCCTCGTGCTCCCCATCTGACAGTGCGTAGCGGTTCAGGCTGTGCGAACGCTTCTTGTACTTGAAGCCCTCGCCCCCACCATGCTGCTCCCCGGGCTGCCAGGTGCCCGGGGCTGCCCCAGCCGCGGGTGGCATAGCAGGCGGCTCTGCGGGGCCGCACTGGCTGTGCAGGTAGGAGAAGGCTTTTTGAGCCGATGTCTGCAGGCTGCTCTTCTGTCCGGAGGAGACAGAGGGGTACGCGTGTGCCAGGGTCTTGGGCTGCTCCACTCCCAGGAGGGAAGGGACCGTCGGGGATTTCAAGGAGACGTGTGGGTACATAAAGACGTATGGGGCCGTCGCCTTGCTGGGGGTCTGGGGAGGGGTACAGGGGGTGACTGCTGGTGTCCCAGCACCTTTCTGAGCCACCGGCCAGGTGTACTGATCCGTGCCTTCAGGCAGGTTCCTCTCCTTGAGAGGGCTGCCCCCGCTGCCGTTGGCATAGCCATTCAGCCCCTCGGGGGAGACGAGCTTCCCGTAGGGCTCGGGACTGGGCCGTCCCGGCAGGCCAGCCGTGCTCTCCTTGCTGCGGGGCGGTGCGCAGGACTGCCCGCTGCTGCTGCTGCTCTCCCCGCTGCCCAGGCTCTCCTGCGAGGGGCTGGAGAGGTGCCGGGACAGCACGTTATCCTGCGAGTGCCCTGAGCCCCGGGATCGCACCCCGATGCTCTCCTGGCTCCGTGACATCCCCTGGCTGCTCTTGATGCCGAGCGTCTCGTGGCAGCTGTTGGACATGGCTGTCTGCAGCTCATAGCTGAGCTCACTGTCCTGGAAGGTCGTCATTTTGGGGGTGTGTGGGGACTGGCACTCCCCGTTCTCCAGTGACTCGATGGTGACGATGTCCAGGGCACCTGGGACTTTGCGTCTTGCCAGAGTTGCTTCTGCTTGGTTGAGGCTTTTGCGGAGGTCTCTGAGCTTCTTGACAGCCAACATGATCTTCTTCTGGTGGCCTGCGGGAAGGTTGCAACAGGAAAGGGGCGTTAGGTCAGCTCCAGCCCCCAAGGCCTTTGTTTCCTGGCCAAGAAGAGTCACAGTTACGTCACCACCCGGGGCGCTGGGGCAAAGGCCTCCAGATTATCCAAACCCTGCCTATGCGAGGAGACAAACTACGGCCAGCGTCCACCTGGCTCGGCCTAGATCCAGCCTGCCAAGGGGATTCCTTAGGGACAGTCATGAACTGCCCTTCCAGGTGCTCGGGACATGCCTGCCCCTCCCCGCCTGAGGGAGAACCAGCGTGGGGACCTGGTGGGAAACTTGGCTGCCCTGGGCCACCCCAGCACGGCGGCAGGGACTCACCCAGCTTGTTGATGCCGATCTCTTGCAGATCCTCCCACGTCAGGTCTGTCACGATGGTGATGGAGTCATAGCCGTTGTTCACCAGTTTTTTGTGGTACTGAGGCAACCCGATGGCGCTGAGCCAGTCCATCAGGTCAGCCTGCAAAGAGCATGCAGATCTGTCATGAGCATCGAGGCACGGGCAGCACCTTCATCCATCCCCTCCCTGCCCCCCGCCAGGACACTGCCATGTTTAGGGTCTCTCTGCACTAACGCAGGCTGTTGCAGTGTGTGTTTATTTACAGACCCCACTCCTGCCCTCTCCTGGGCTAAGACAGCTCTGAGAAAAGACCTGAGGAAAAGAGGGCGCCGGGCCAGAGCCACACTCACCGGGATGTAGTTGGCAGCCACTCAGCGATGCTGAGCTGCCCGATCTCGGTGGAGATCTTCTTCCTGTGGCCCGGCTTGGTCACACCGATGGCTGTCAAGATCCTAACGTGAGCAGAGCGGGGCTGTGGTCAGCAGTGGTGGGCAGTGTGGGGCAGGGGGAACCGGCTGCCAGCAGCTCAGGGCGTGCTGGCCGAGGTGGGGGAGGACCTGCCTTACCTCTGGGGTCATGCGGCTGATGGTGGGGACGTCGTAGCCAGCGTTGAGGAAATTGGCCGTGTACGACTCCAGCTGGAACTCACTGAGCCAGTTGTAAATGGCTTCTGCGTCCTGGGGAGAGGACGGGGCAAAGAGCAGCCTGTGACGATGGCTGCAGGACCTGGCTGCTCCAGGCAAGCGACGGGATCTTCTTAGGCAAGAACCCTTTGTCCCCAGTGTCCTCAAGACCCAGTCCCCTGTATCCCCAGTGCAGTGAGAGCTGGGCCGAGAGCCCCAGATGTGGCCCTCTCACCTGGCACACCCGGTTCCCAGTTGGCCCAGTTACCTTCCCCTCAAGGAGCTGCTCAGGCCGCAGGAACTGGTGGGAGAAGACCCTGTCTCCAGGGGGGCAGCTGCCTGGGGTCTGCTGGCTCTGTGGCCCTGGCAGAGAGGAGAGACAACAGCCGTCACGGGGGTGATGTCACTGAGCAGTGAGCAGCCCCCGTGGCTGGGGGGACAGCTGTCCCCAGGGCCCCATGGAGCTGGGACATCCCTCACCTGCTGTGGAGGTCAACTGCCCATTGCGCGGCTCCGATCCCAGAAGGTGTTGCTGGAGGTCGTCACCAGTGGAGGCCAGTGGCTGGGGGAGAAGAGGAGTGGGTGGGGGAAGGACCCCGCTCCGGAGACATGCCCTGTTGCACCCCAGGAGCAGAGCAGGGGGGTCCCACATTGGGCTGCCGGGCACAGCTTCACCCAGTGAAGGGCTGGCCCCTGGCAAGAGACCTGGGCAGGATTTGGCCCTTTTTCTCCTCTCAGATGACACAGGATGTGGTGGAGATGCTGGTGCGGTACCAAACCACACAAACTCCACCACCGCTCCAGCTCTACCCAAAAAGGCCCAGTTGTGCTGCAGGGCAGCTGGGGACCCCCCAGGAACATTTTCCTGCTGAGTCCTGGCAGCAAATAGGTGCTTGGTGGAGGATGCTCAGCTCCTGCAGCCCCTCCTTTGCTGGGAGGTGCAGAGGGGGACAGGGAAGATGCTGGTGCTCCATCTGCAGCCTGAGCCAGCCTGGGGCAGCATCCCAGGGGGGAGCATCCCGGGGGGAGCATCCCGGGGGGAGCATCCCGGGGGGAGCAGGGGCTGGTGCCTACCCTGGCGTTCTCGATGAGGATGCTGGTGCTCTGCCCGTTGGTGCCCTCGGTGCTCTGGCCGCTGCCAGCACTGCGGATGCTGCCGATGCTGCCCTCGCTGCCCACGCTGTTCCTGTCTCCTGCTGCTTGGGGCAGGTGGGGGAGGGCTGTCAGTAGCGCCCCAGGATCAGGGCTGACACAGGACACAAAGGTCCCCGGCAGGGACCCATGTGCCAACACAGTGTGATGCCAGTGACAAACAGCCTCCCGCGAGATCCCTCTGGCCACAGATGACGCACCGGTCCCTCCCGCCTCCCGGCGCACACACTGGGCTGGCAAGGGACACGCGAAGGGGGACATGGGACACGGCCTGACTGAGGACACAGGGAGGGAGGGGGCTGCTCTACGGGCTCCCCTAAACTCCCTTTTCCTGCGCCTGCTCCTTCTTGCCTGGCTGTTTCCCCAGTGGGAGGTGGAGGGAGAGTCTCCCCCTGCGTCCCCCTGCGCGGGCAGGGCTGGGCACAGGGGAAGGCCCCCAGCCCCTCTCCCTCCCCAGCTGCACCCCTGACCTGAGCTGTCAGGGCCCGTCCGGGTTGGGGTGAGGTGGCCATAGGCCGCTGGGACGCTTGGGGCTGCCTGGTGAGGACACTCGTCGGGGAGGTGCTGCAGCCCGCCGGGGGGGGCCGGGAGGGCCCCGGGGGGACCCTGGCGCTGGTGTGTGGGTGCCAGGCGGGGGACAACCGTGCCTGTATTCAAAGACAAAACACGCGTGGTCAGAGCTTGTGTAGGAGGGCAGAGGGGACAGCTGAGCCTCAACCCCCAAGTTACCACCCCACCAACGGCACAACCCCTGTGCCCACCCGAGTCCTTCTCCCCCCTAGCTAGCCGGGCTCCGGGGACCTGTCCTACGGGAGGTGCTGGGAAGGTCAGGGTGGTTTCACACAGGGGACAGTCCCCAGCTTGCCCAGGGCAGCCACTGACCTGTTCGCTTGCTGATGACTTCGGCGATGGAGGGGGGAAAGTACCCAACGCGATCGGTGCCTTTCTGAGCATCATGGATGTGCCCCTTCCACCGCCCGTCCGGATGCTGCTCCAGGACCTGCCGTGGGGCGAGAGGGACAGGGTTGGTACCTGGGGCCATGGCAGGGCAGGGGGACAGGGAGCAGGGAGCAGCCTCACCGTGATGACGTCTCCTGCCCGGACATTGAGAGCAGTCGGGTCGTGGAGGTTCCAAAAATCCTTCAAAGCTCGGACCTTCAGGATTCCTGATGCCTCTGAAGACAAGGGACAGAGGGAAGAAAGAAGGTACCAGAGTGCAGGGAGGAAAAAGAGTGGTTCAGGGAAGGTAGAGAGAGAAAACAAGAGTGAGGAGAGGGGAAAGAAGACATTAATACTGCAGGAAGGATGCAATCCCTGGGCATTGCCCACATGGAGGATGGGGGCACATACGACACAGGACTGGGATGCTGATGCTCACAGCCAGGCTGGTTTAGGCTGCTCGGCAGGAGCATTGGGAGCCTCAGGCAGGTCCCAGGGGGAAGAAGCCCCTCACAGTGCCTGGCCATGTGCCGACCCCACCTCACCTCTCAGCAGCTGCTTGATATCCTTGCTGGCGTGTGAGGTGGTGAACTGGTTCACGATATCCAGTGCCGTCTGGTTGTAGGTGTTCCTGATGTTCACGTCGACACCGCCCTGCGCAGGAGGGGACGTGGTCAGGGCCAGGCCCCACACCTGCCACTGGACCCATGGGAGACAGAGGGACCGAGGGGAAGGGGGCGGTGGCTGACCCCCGGGGGCTTGTCCCCCCATGCAGCCCTGTCCCCACTGCACCCACCTCCAGCAGCAACCGCACCACCTCCGTTTTGCCATAGAGCGCAGCCTCGTGCAGGGCTGTGCCCGTCTTTGTCTGCTTGTTGATCTCGATCCCGGCCTTCAGCAGCTGCCTGGTAGGAAGGAAGGAGAGGCATGAATGGCAGGACACAGATGTCCGGGCCGGGCGATCGGCTACTTTGCAATGGGAAGGGGACAACCCCTTGCACCGCTGAGGCTTTGGGGATGAGGGACTGAAGCCTGCAGCAGGGAGGTGGGTCTGGGGGGAAGGGGGACTGAAGCCATGATGGGTTTTTCTGGGATAGGGCAGTGCCACAGGCCGGCAGGGGTTACCTGATGATCTCCTTGTGCCCGTTCTTGGCTGCCAGGTGCAGCGGGGTGGTGTAATTGGGGTCGGTGGCATCCTTGGACTGTCCCTCCAGGAGGGCAACGCACAGATGGCTGTTCAGCAGCAGCTGGGCCACCTGCATGGGGCACAGGGGTGGGCAGCAGGGTGCAGGTACCCTCGTCTGCACCCTCCCAGCATAGGGCTGGCCCTCTGCTCCCCATCCTGCTGCTCCCATCCATCCGCAGCCCCAGGGCTCAGCTGGAGCTGGCTGGTGCTTGGCAGGGCCACACTGTCACAAGGGGCCATAAAAGGTCACAACAGCCAGAAATAGTCTTCCCATAATCAGGCTTTTCAGACCAAGCCCTAAAAAGCTGCAGTCTCTCCAAGCCCAAAGCGACTCTCAGCGTCTCAGGGCAGCCCAGAGGCACAGAGGAGTTATTTTTACTGCCCTGTTTATAGCTGCAGACATTATAGATACTCCAAAAATGGAAGTAGCCCCCTGGTCCCCTCCCCGGCGGGGCATGGGACAGTCTGGCTGGCCACACTCCAGCCCAGCTCGGTGGCGTGGTGCTGGCTGGGCTGGGGTCTCCCAGAGCGTGGAGCAGCCCTGTCCCCATAAGCCGTGCCGGGGACTCGAGCAGCTGAGCGGGCTGGGTGCTCAGGGCTTGCAGGGATTAGCCGGCTCAGCCTATCTGTGCTTAAACGGGAGCAAAGCTGGGGTGGGCCGGGGGAGGCTGCAGGGAACCGGGAGTGAGGGCTCCCGTCTTCTCTCCCAGCCCGACACTGCCCTGCCACAAGGTCAGGAGCAAAACTTGCAGCTCCCAGGTTCAGGATTTGGCCTTGCCCGGCCACAGGAGGAGGCAGATGCTGCCTGCTGGGCTCCGAGGCTCATGGCAGAGGGAGACTGGGCATGGCCAGACCCAGCACTGCGCTCCAGGAGGAGCCAGCTGGCTCCAGAGCCGCCCCCGGCGAAGTGCCCGGTGCCGGGGAGAGCCCCGCAGCACTCACCTTCAGCCGCCCCGAACTCGCAGGCCAGGTCCAGGGGGGTTTTCTTTGCCTTGTTGATGAGGCAGGGGTTGGACTGGTGCTGGAGCAGCATCTCTGACTGCGGAGGAACAATGTGGTGTAGAGGCTCAGCATCATTTCGTACTCCTGCCTCCCTCCTGCCCAGCACGATGGGGTTGCCCCGCTCTGTGTACCCCCAGAGAGACCCAGGGTGGGGGGGGGGTGTGGCTGGGCTGTCACTTACCACCTCATAGTGGCCATACTGTGCCGAGAGGTGCAGCGGGATCTGCCCGTCCAGCGAGGCCATGTTGACGGAGGCGGCAGCACGCAGCAGCACCCGCACCGGCTCCACACGCCCCTGCCAGGCTGCATAGTGCAGGGGCCGCATCCCTGCAGGGGAACAGGGCTCAGCAGGTCTGGATGCGGCCCCCAGCCTCTCTCAGAGGGCTGAGCTGACTGCCGAAGGCACGGGGCTGTGCCGGGGGATCACCCCTTACCGTTGCTGTCCTTGATGTCAACGGTGGCCTGTGCCTCCAGCAGCAGCGAGATGAGGTCCAGGCTGCCGCCCAGGGCTGCGTGGTGCAGTGCTGAGAACCTGTGACACAAGGCAGGGCTCAGCGCAGTCCCAGTCCCTGCCACGCTGTCCCTACAGCCCCCGCCTGCACAGGGACACGAGCCAAGGGCTGGGATCATCCCCCGCTGTTCGTGGCTACATCCCTCCTGATACCCTGCTCCCAGTGCCTCAGTTTCCCCGTAGCAAAGCACAAATAAATCCCTCCCCGCTGTCTGTGCCCCACAGCTCAGTGAGGGATGCAGGGACCCTGTGCCCCCCCTCCCCAGGTGAGGTCCCTCATCGCCCTGCCCTGTGCAGGGGGCAAGCAGGCGGGTTGGAGGGATGCATCTCCCCTCTCTGTGGTGCAGCCAGGCAGCCCAAAGCTGCGCTGCTCAGAGCATCCAGCAAACACACTGGCCCAGTGGCTACTCCTGGCCTCTCCACCAGCTGCCCCCTCCCTATGCCAGCAGGGATGCCGGGAGCCCACGGCACAGCGTGGGAGGCTGCCGGTAATGAAAGAGCTCTGTGTCTCAGGGCTGTGAAAGGGGCCTGTCTGCCCGGTGCTGTCACGTGAAGGGCCATGGCCGAGCGAGGGGTCCCCATGCCACTGGGGATTAGCCCGTGTGCTGCTCCAGGGGGCGTGGGGGGGCTCCAGACAGCGCAGGCCGGGGCTCCAATGGGCTTGGCAGCATCCCAGCTCTGTGCCAGGGACGCAGCTCAGCCAGCATGGCTCTCCTCCCGACGCACAGTCCCAGAGTACCCCCAAATCCCTGTGCAGAGTCTCCGGGTGTTGCAGAAGGTACAAAATCCCCCCGAAGCCAACTCTGCCGGGATTCCTGCAGGGCCGGCTCTGCCTGGAGGCAGCTGCACAAACCCACCCACACCCACCCAGTCATCTCCAAGCTGCGAGCAAGGCGATGCCGAGGTCACTGCCAGCGGCACCACTCTCCCAGGAGGGCGCAAGCTGCCGTCCCCATGCATGGGTCTCACCTTCCTGCCATCCCCTTCCCACACCCCGTGAAACCCAACGCGCTGCCTGCGCTGTCAATACCCCGTGTGCAGCCCTCTGATGGGGAACGGACCCTTTACCCTTGTTCCCATCAGCAGCCCTCCTGGAGCTGCCCCAGCACAAGCCCTGTGCCTTATCAGAATCAGATCATTGCTTCTATTATTACATTTTTTTTCTATTAAGCTCCATCTGCACAGTATTATTTTAAGACAGAGCCATTCTGCTCATTTTCAACCCCCCACTGGCCTGTTAAGACTCATCATGGACACCTCCTCCTACAGAGTCCCCGAAAAGAAAACATGTAGAAATTAGGTACAACAACAGTACATAAAACAACGCTAATAACTCACAGGTCAGAGCTAATTCAATACGAATAACATGCTTATTTATTTTATGGGCTTTTGTGGTTTCTTTAACTCTCAGTACCCAGCTTATTAAATGCTTGAATTTTGGAAGAGATGAGCTACACAAATATGCTGTGGTCACTTGGCAACCTCATCTTTTCTTTCTCTAACCCCCCCAAACAATGGGATTTTGCTCTTGGGATATTAAACACAGGCACAAGCACGTGCAGGCGCCAGGGCTGGCTGGGTGCTTCTCCGTGCTTCAACCAGCACTCAGGGCACGGGACATTGGCTGGACACACCGTGATCCCTTTTCACACCCAGCCCTGAAGAGCGGGACGCAGAAGAGCTTTACGAAGGGTTTTGCAGGACGGACTGAGCACAGCCCTCAGCTCAGATCCAGGCAGGCACCGGGTCTGCCTCTGCAGGGCTTGCCCTGGCTTCGGGATGCTGTTGTGTTCTGTGGGGCTCAGCAGCCACCCTCAAAAGCTTTACGATACCCAAAACTGCAGAACCAACTGGCTATCGGGGAGAGCAAGCCCACCCATGCCGGCGGCAGCAGCACCTAGCACCCTGCCAGAGGAGCACTCACCCATCGGCATCTTGGTAGTTCACATTCAGGCGCTTGGCAGATCCCAGGAGCTCTGCAGAGAGAAGAGGCGACGGTCAGAGCAGGAGGCAGAGCCCCGCACGGCCCCCAGGACCCTGCAGGAGCCCCGTCCCGCAGCCAGACAGACCTCCCAGCGCACAGAACAGTGCCTGACCCATCTCGGCGTCCTCTCCTCTCCCTCACTCCACGTTCACCTCCACAATCCCTCAACAGGCTGACCCAGCTCAAGCTCAGACCCTTTCCTTCCTCCGTCTCTCCTGCCCCATCTCTGTATGCCCCTGGGATGTGTCGGATCCTGCAGCTCCTGTCACCCTGGCTTGGTGGGGCAGCGCTTCCCTCCCCTTTATAGGCAGTGACACCCCAAAACTGCTGAGTGGGGCCATTTTGCCCCCCACTCGCTCCTTGTGCCCATCGCTGCTGCTGAGGCCTGGCCCACAGACCACATGGTTGGCATTTGTACGGCTGGGGCAGAGGCTGAATGAGCTGTGAATGCAAGGATTGTGCCACCTCAGACATCCCCATCCCTCCCTCCCTCCCCTTCGGGGACCACTGAGCAGCGGAGGATGCTCACCCCACCCTCGGCACAGCCTCACGCACGCCCCCAGCTCCCCACTCCTTCCCGCAATTAATTCGAATGAATTCCTTCCTCCCACACAGAGAGGACATTTTATTCTTCACTGAGGGGTTGAGAACGGATTAACATCTCTGGAATTCATCTGACAAGTCAAAAGAGAAAGAAAGGGGAAGGTATGTAGGGGGGCAAGAAATGCCACCACTCCTCCTCTGCCTTTCCAGGCAGTCCCATCATCGAGCCGGGGAGGATTAAATGCTTTGAAAGGTTTCTGTGCTGTTTCCTATGGAAAAATCAAAGTCCAAGAGCCAGGCTTCCAGTCCAGGGTGAAAGAGCTGCTCAAACCCCACTGAAACATGGCAGGGGGGTCCTGGGGAAGAAGCCCCCACCCTCACAGCCAGGCAGATCTCCGGGGCCGCAGCTCCCTCTCCTCCTTCATACCCCTCTCTTCCTCCTCTCTCAGGGTCCCTGCCCACCTCACACGGCAGATCCCACCCAAAGCCATGCTCTGCTGCATGGTCCCTCTGCCAGAGAGCTGAAGAGGGGGGCGGCTCATTCATCATGCAAATGGATAATTAAAGGAAACCAAGGAATGGTGTGTTCACTACTGCAATTTACAGTGTTTTGTAAACAGCATAATTAACACAAAATGGGCTTGGAGTGGCTGCTGGTGAAGGACTCGTGACTCCTTGCTGCAGCTGAGGGGATCGCCCTAATTACCTCTTCCAGGAGCTGCTCCTCCTCAGAGCAGTACCAAGCAGCTCTGCCAACCCAGAAGCCCTTCCTGAAGGAACTGGCTCCCAAAGCCATCCCTCAGAGCTCCCACTTTCCCCCCCCCCCAGCCCCATATTGCCTGAGAACCCAGGATCCAGAGTCTCCATCAAGGACAAACCACTTCACTCTGCCACAGCAGCCAGAAAAAAACCCCCAAACATTTCACTTGTAAACTGGCCGCTTCTGATCCGAGTCACAGAGTGACCATAACCACTGAGCCCTGCGGTGCCACTCTCAGGATCGCACTTGGGCGTATGGCAGAGCCAGGAACAGGGTCAGCTATGGTGGGCAAAGGCCTCATCCTGCCCCCCGAAAAGTCTTGGGATGGGTCCTGCAAGCAGGGAGCAGGAAGGGCTGGGAAGCGTTCACTGCTGGGGGATTTCCAAAAGACACAATCAAGATAAAATTAAAAGTAAACAAAGGGTTCCACTAAGTCGTAGGCAATGCCCATGAAGCCATCACCTCTTGCTCCCTGATCCCCCAGCCCCCTGCCTTTTAATTACGGTTTATAAATAGGTATTTTTAAAGGATGCTCTTTGTGGTGGGAACCGAAGGCCAGTGTGGGTTTGCTCCCATCGGCTGCAGCTGAAAACTGCCGCAGGTGTTTGCTGCTGAGAAAAGGTAGGAAGGAGGAGGAAGGGTCCTTACCACAGTAGGAGGACCAGAGCCTGAACCGTGTCAGCCAGGAAGGTGATGCTGGGAAGAGACAGGCTGGACGGAGATGTCCACTGAGCATCTCATCCAAAATAGGCAGATACATCCCACAGTCCCCAGGGGCTGGTCTTGGGAGTTGAGCAATGCCCACTATTTGGACAGGGAGAGCTCACCCCAGAATCCCACCCCTGACTCCCTCCTACAAGGGGACAGGGCTGGCCAGTGGGATCCAGTAAGCAGGTCTGGGATACAGCAGGTGTCCCTGCCCGCTCCCTGGCCCCAGGAGGCAGCTGTCAGCATCTGCACAGCAAAATGCCCATGCCTTTGCTCCTCTCCCTGAGCAACATTCCTCAAATTAGTTCCCTGCTCTGGCAGCCCAACAAGGTCAGGAGATGGGGCAGGACCACACGGACATGGTGTGGGTGGCTGGGAAAACAGCAGGTCCCAAAAAGCGGAGCCAGGAGCAGTATCCCCTTTGGGGATCTTCCCGAAAGTGAATGCAGCAACATTTGTATCCACCTTAGGCAGGAAGGGAAAGAGTTCATCCCTGGTTTGTAGCCGGGTAAATCACTGCCGAGAGAGCTGGAGAGTTTGCAGCCAGGCTGGAAGGTGAAGCGTGGCTAGAAAAGGGGCCGGGCATCCTGGCGTGGCGAGCACAAAGGCATGAGCCAAGAGGAGTGGAAAACAGAGCACACCCAGGCAGCTGGGACCCCTTTGCCAGCACCATCCTGCTGCACACCTGCACCATACAGCACTCGAGGCCAGAAAAGCAACCCCAAAGGCAGCCCTGCCTCAGTGGGGAGCCAGCACTGGGATGGGGTGAAACAGTGGAGCAGCACAAGGGCTGCCAAGGGGGTGCCACCAACCCCTGTCATGGTCCTGAGGATGCAGTGACAGGAAGGCAGATGATGGGATGCTTCCCTGCATCCCTCTTCCTCGTTCCATCCATATGCTCCTTTTGACTGATTCCCCTGCTTTCCTCCCCATTTCTTCAGCTCCTTCTCTCCGTCAGTGCCCTAGCAACTTCAGGCTCCCCTGTCTTTCCCACCCAGATGTTCTGGGGCTTTGCAGGGGCCAGGCCAAGCCATTTCCAATCCCACAGCCCTCCCAGACCGGCTGGTTTGGAGATGTGGCTCTGGTCAGGAGACTGCAGAGCTGGCCTGGGAGAGGGCTGTGGGATCAGGGCTAATCCAGCCGCAACACTGGGCTGGGGTGGCCAGACCCTTCTCAGCCACATCATCACCTCCTTTGGGTTTGCATGGGACCACCCGTGGGCCTGATCCACACCCCCTGCTCCCTGCCAGGAGCACAGTCACATTCTGGGAAGATGAACCCAGAAAAATATGGACCCAGCACCGAAACATAAGCCCTGAAGGAGATATTTCCAGGGGAAAACCCAGCTTGGTGCACTCCAAGGGTTAACTCCAGCTGCGGGTTCCCCCTGCTCAGCCCCACTCCCCAACACAACCCCTCCAAGGGGTCCAGCCGGACCCAACCTTGCCCCGTCCCCCCTCTCCAGCGCATTCGCCTGCGCCTGCCCGGGCAGGATGAGGCTTGGCAGCGGGGCTGGGGCTGAGCGAGGCCTCGAGGGAGCCAGAGAGCTTCTGTGCAGCGCCTGGCTGCCAAGCGGCAGGCAGGAAGCACCTCTGGAACGCTCCGGCAAATTGCTTACAAATGTAGGGCCTGCTTGCTCCGCCGGACACCGGCCATGGCAAAGGCAGCTCGGCCGCTCGGCCGCTCGCTCATCACATGGGGCTGAGACCCTTGTCCGCAGCACGCTCTGGCTCCGGCCCCAGCCAAGGGGAAAGCACGGGCCCTCAGCCTTTCGGATCCTTGCTGGCGGGGGGCCAGGATGGCACAGCCCAGAGTGGTGTTTCCAACCAGCTCCCCCGATGGATCAGCCCCCTCTGTCATGCTGCACCCTGTGCCTCAGTTTCCCCGCAGGGCTGGGATGCACCCCCATGGCAGGGATGCCAGGCTGGGCTGAGCTCCCCGTGGGGTGTGGGGGGCACCTGGGGAGCAGATGGCCAGGGCGGGTGCCTCACCCGCACCACTGGCAGCCAGCCCAGCACAAATCTGTATTTACCCCCCCAGGGCGCTTGCCTGGCGCCGGCTGTGCCGGCTACGTGGAGCCAGGCGTGCCCTTGCCCGGCACAGCCAGCACCCCCTGTGCCAGCACCCCGGGCACCCTGCGTGCCCTTCACCGGAGACCTTGTCCCTGAGGGGACACCCTGAGGCTTTGCCTTGACGTCTTGGAGATGGACACGATCCCTCCAAAGTGCTGAACCGCTCACTGCTGGCTGGGAAGGAGTGGCACATGCTTGCCTGGGTTTGCTGGGGAAGGAAATGTCCAAATATCCCATGTTCCCCCCAAAGTGCCCCTTGGAGACTCCTGCCCTGGCTCTCACATGGGAAGTCAGGCTCCAGAAAGCAGTGCTTTTGCTGTGACTCCCCAGTTTTGTCCACCCAGCACAGCCACACTAAAGCTCCTCCACCGCCAGCCTTCATCTCTGTGCAGGACAGACAGATCTATAACTGCAGACCCACATCCTTGCCAGAGACACCTTAAAAAAATACATTTTTCTGCTGGTCCGGTGTCACAGACCCTCATACCTTCCCCTTGCCCTAGGAAATCACATCCCCACACTGCTGGCTGCAAGTATCCCCATGCCATGAGCCTCCCTGCACTGCACGTCTCAGCATCGCTCTATCACGAGCATCCCTGCACCACACACATCCCTGAACATCCAGCCACAAGCGTCCCTGCACTGCCGGCCACGAGTACCCCACATGCAGGGATGCTCTGCCTGGCACTGCAGGAACACCATCCTGCTGCTGCAGGTGGTGGGAGAAGGACTTTGTGCTCTGGACACACCAAATATATGTACATATGCACCTGGGAAAATAAAATCCACCTGGGGAATGTCATCACTAAGCCAATAAACCAGCTGGAGGAGCTAATCAGCTGTGATCTCCCAAAGCACCAGCCATCTCCAATGGTAGTGGCAGCCTCCTGGGGCTGCAGGTGGAGGTGGCAGCTTCACCCGACCTGCCCTGCCTGGCCTCGACCCACACCGAGGCCTGGGATGGCCCTGCCTTGGCACACAGTGGGGTTATGCCAGAGCTCAGGAGAGACTTGATGTCTCGCCCAAACTCAAGACCCAAAGAGGTGACGTCCATCCGCCTTCTGCAGGAATCTTCCTTCCCTGTCATCCCTCCATCCACAGGCACGTCCGCTGCGGCCACCCACACCCGGCTCCTCCCGGCAAACCGGCTGCTTCAGGTTCTCAATAGGTTCAGAAGAGATTCTCCCACTTTGATAGGGAAGGAGCTCGGCCACCGAGACGTTAAGAAACTCAACCAAAGTTGCCCAGCAAGCTTGGGACAGAGGCTGGGCGAGAGCCAAGGTCTCCTGACCCCAGCTGCCTGCCATAGCCACCAGCTCGCCCCCCAGACGCCGAGCCCAGCTCCCTGGGCAGGCAGGGCCTCCCTCTTTCCCTTGTTGTTATGGTGGGTGAATTTGGCTGCCAGGATGCTGCCATCTGGGAAACCCGGCTGAGCACTCGTCCCTATGCCCAAACGCCACCGGGGCCCAGACGCCACGGGTGCTTTCCTCCCCACTAATGGCCCGCACCAGGGTTTGAGGCTTCGCAGCATCCCTGTGAATGGGCTTCCCACCAAGGCTGACAAACAGGTCCTCCACCAAGCCAGGCGCTGTGGGGTGGGTCCAACTGGGGCACAGCCACTGGGTTAACTGGCAGGGATGGGTAGGCTGCAATCAGGGAGGCAGATTCCCATCAACACAAGGCAAACAGCAGCGATGGGAGAGCATGACACGGCAGGGAGCCCCGTATCTTTCCCTACAACAGCATCTGGCAACTCCTTGAGAATAACTGGTGTCTTCATCCCTTGAGAAACCTACCAAAGCCAGGCGTGAGACACATTGGACCTGGCCAGGGCCCTGCCCGCTTCGATGCTGCTCAGGCTGCGCAATGGCTGTTGCACCCAAGCCCTGATCCTGGTTTGGGCAGCTTGGGTCCAGCTGGAATAACCCCAGCAGATGCAACAACCTGCTGGGAGCATCCCCCCACTTGGAGCATCTCCACACCAACTTGGCTGCTTGTCTCCAATCTCAACAGCCTCCACCATTTACCCCTGGCTTGAGCCCCAAATCTTACAGCCACACAGAGCCCAAGTTGTTCCTGCCGCCAAGCTGTCTCTGCTGGCGGCATGTCTGAGTGTCCTCTGGCAGTTCTGCCTCCCTCCTCATCTCTGCTTTCTCCTTCTCTAAGCTCTCTTGTCCTGTCCTGTGCTTAGATATGATGGTGGATGATGGTAAAGGCAGGTGATGGCGAAGGCAGAGGACTTTGAGAGATCCAAGGAAGCAGCATTCCTCCCTGGGCTGGGGACCCACAATAGGTGAAGGGGAGGGTTAGGGGACACGGTAGCAGGACCATGGAGTCAACTGGGAGCTTTTTTCCTTCTTTGGAAAGGCTGGGAACCTTTTTCACAGGGAAATCCAACAATTACGTTTTTTAGAGGCTAGCAGTGGGAGGGTGCAGGGGCAGCATCCCTGCGCAGCACAGACATCAGTCGCTCAGCCCCAGCCCAGCTGCCCCAGGACCCCTGGCCAGACCCCCAGTTTCCCCCTACTGCTTCCCCCCCGCAACAAAGCAGGAAAAAACAGGCAGCTTGTTCAAAGTGAAGGCTCCCAGAACAATGAAAGGAAAAGCAGAGTCGGAAATCCCATCCCCATCCACACAGCTGGGAAGAAGGTGCTGCTCTTGTCCCTCACCCCTGAGGTTTGATGGCTGCAGCAAGGATGGAAGGGGCAAATGCCAAGGCGGGGAAACAGCATCACAGGAGTCCTTTGGGGCTGGACTCACCCCTTGCAAAAGCCAAACACATGCTCCTGCTTTGAGTTTCAGGCCCCCAGAAAGATCTGAGCTGTATGGGGGGATGAACAGCACTCGCTCCCCTTCCCCACAATAATTTGTGCGTTCGCATCAGCTGCCTACCCCAAAGTGACGTGACCCAGCCCGGCTCCCCTGGCAAGGGGGAGCAGTAACAACCCTTCCTCATGGAGCTGAAATTGCATCCCCCAGCCCCAGCCAGGATGGAAACAGCTGGGAAAGGCTTTGGGTGGGGGAAGCCGGGCGGCTCCTTCAGAGATACAAGGGCTCCTTTCCCAGCTGGCCAGGGAAACGCGTTACCGGGAGGTGAAGTCACCGTCCCTGCTGGGACCTGACTATTCCATTCTCCAGGATATGAACTCAGAGGAGCTGTATTTGCCCAGGGAAGAGGTGGAGCCTTTTCCATTTCCCCCATCCTTCCGAAAGGACAGGACGCCTCCCGAGCGGGAAGAGATGGGGCGATAGCAGCAGGGGCTGGCGGCCAAGCACGAGCTCTGCCTGTGCCCGCGGTGCATCCCTGGGCACGCCACAGGGCCAAGAGCCACCCAAAGGCTGCAGGACACAAGGACCAGCAGAGCATCTGGCCCAGCATTAACAACGCACCTTAGCTCCCGTTCAACCAGTTCCATACTGGTTCCAACTGGTTCCCCTGGGAGCTGGGGAAGGGACTGCAGGGCTCTGGTGACCCCAGGCACCCAGGCAAAGGGGCTGCACCTACAGGCATGCTCAGTGTTCTCACTAATGCAATACCAAGCAAACAGTGCATTAATGTAATCTGTGGAGGATGCGCAACAGATCGACGAGGGCAGAAATAACACAAAAGGGACTTAAGAGAGATTAGAAGAACAAACCCAGGCAGATTCAACCTGGGAAAATTGCAGACTGCAGCATCTGGGGAAAAATAATCCAACCGGCAGACAGTCAATGGGAGGAAGAAAGAGGGGAAGCAGGATGAGGGGGGACGGTGAGAGCAGCATGAAACGTGGGCACAGAGGAAGCTGCCAGCGAGGAAAACAACCTCGGCAGCTCTGTGGGGGGATGCTGCTTCCCAGGGTACCATCTCCCATTGCATGCCCAGGGCTGTGAACATGATATGGGCTCATGGGGAGCACAAGAGGCAAGTGGCAGGAGCCAGCAGCCAAAGGGCTTGCCTTGCATGGTAAGATTAGGGCAGGTCAGTAAGTGTGGATTTGCTGAGCAACAGTTAATTACAGAGGGCGAGCAGGGACGCAGCAACCCTCCTACACCTGGAGGGTTTTGACGCTCAAGAGGAGCACGTAGCTATTTATTTTATGGTTCTAACAATGAGCCACAGATAAAAATTAGAGCAGTCAAGAGCAGCCAGCAAAACTCTGTGAGCTCAAGCGAGTGCAACAAGGATCCAGCCCTCCGCTGTCGCTTGGATGGTTGCAGCAAATCATACAGCTCCTGGGGCAGTGGGGCAAGGCTGAGGTTTGAGGACCAGGCTGCCACGGCACTCGGTCCCCATCAGTGCCAGCCTAGCGCCCGGCACCCGAGAGGCGCTCCAGCCGGTAGAGCCAGTACTCAAAGCACACAGTGGTGCGGCAGCTGGAAATCCTGCAACATCCTCCCTCCCCTTTTGGCCCTGGGGAAGCTGCCATGCACCTAGAGAAGGCGCTGCTGGGGCAGACGGAGTGGCTCTCCCCACCCTGGCTGCTCTAATTTAGGCAAGGCACACACAGGATGGGAGGGGAGGCACCGGGAGGTGAAGCTGTTTGCTCGAGGTCACCCAAAAGGTCAATGGTTCAAGTGCCGTCACTCCTTCCCGAGGCCTTGGTGGATGGGAACTGAATTTTCCCCAAAGCCCCCCCCAGCCTATGGGCAATGAACTGTCAGCAGCCGAGGACTAACCTCTCAGACTGCTGCTGGCGGCTGTGCAGCCGGAGTTTGGAGTCACATGCAGTTAAAAATACCTTGCGGATGCCTTTCCTCAACTCTGACCCTGCGAGCCGGTGCTGCCGCCAGCCCTGCTCAGGGATGTGCCGGTGGGGTCCCCCAGGATGCACAGCCCAACCTGTGCAGGGATGGGGCAGACGCTGCTTGGGGACTGGATTTTTCTCACTATGAATCAAAGATTTCCACTCCTGGGGGCCTGCTGCCTTTACCTCCTATTGCCAAACTGAAAAGAGAGGCTCTCTGCTTCCTACAGCTGCCTTCCAGCAAACGATGCACGGGCTATCCAGCTCCATCTGAACTGCAGCCCAGATCCGAGCAGCTTGAGCAAATCGTTTCCTTCCCTCCTGGACAGAGCCAAAACGTGGCCTCCAGCTCCTGCTGGTCCCAAGGGCTGCTGGATGGGCAACTGCTCCCACAGATGCCATGGCACTGCAGCCATTTGTGGCATCTGCATTGGGAAAGAGCAAGAGGATCCACCCAGTAGCGGCTGCTCGGCACTCCCAAGCCATGAGCGATGGGAGGAATCCCTCTCCAAATCCCCTCCCCAAGGACACAGAAGGCACCCGTCTCTCCTCGCTGTTCCCATCCCCTGTGCAATGTCACTTCCCGAAGCAAGTGGGAACTGCCCGGCTGCTCCGCGCTGGAAGCAGAGAGGGACGAGTCTGTCCCCAGCGGGCACAGGCCAAGCTCCCTCCAGCCTGGGACAAGCAGGCTGAGAGAAATGAACCCGCCGCTGTTCTCTCCTTTCCCTGCCAAGGCTGGGGAGGGCAGCACGGCTTTGCCTGTGCCCAGTGCGAGGGCTCTTTGCCAGCCAGGTCAGACTCTCCAGCTGCTCACCCAGGTTTCCGCCTGGCTGGGCAATGGCGCAAAGCAGGAGAAGCCATCACCAAAATCTTGCTGAGCAGCTGGCCAGTAGCACTTTTCTTAGGCCTTGGCTGGAGCAGGATGTTTTCACCCAGCTGCGGCAGCAAAGAATTCCCCCAGGACCCCGGTCTGTGGTGGGACCCCATCTGCAGGGGACAGGAGAAGGACGCAACAGCTCTATCATCACGATGCCCTGCATCACCCTGCACGTCCCCAAGTGGAAGCAGAGATCACCAATAAATACACTTAGCAGCCAGTGATGCTGTATCTCCCAGGAGAAGCATCTCCCTGTCCCCATAGTGGAAGCAGGAACCACACCAGGACCCCACACCCATCTTGCCATCCCTGTGGGGCCTTGGTGGCTGCTGAGTTATTCCAGGCACTGTGTTCCTGCCCCCCTGCCCTTGTCCCAGCTGCTCTGGGGCCGGCAAGGAGGGCAGTGGGTTCCTCCCAGCACCCAGCCCAGACACCAGAGCCAGCCAGCAGCTGCTCAGGGACCAGCTGGGGACAAGGGCGACACAGCACAGCCCTGTCCCCCCACGTACTGCGGAGGGACAAGGGCTGATTTACAGCAAGGTCAAAAGCATCAGAATACAACTGCGATGGATAAGGGGAGGCTCGATCTGAGGATCCACAGGCTGAGCTCCAGCCACCAACTTCCCACGCAGGGATGGGGAAAGAGGTTGGGGTGCAGCACGTCAACACCTCTGAACCCCTAAATAACAGGCCCACCTTAGCACCAGAGGTAAACTGAGGTGAAGACCCCAGTCCCTTGTTAAATCAAGGCCGTGCCCAGGTCCCCACAGGGACCCTGCCACCAGGTCAGCCCCTCCATCTCATCCCCCTGCCTTGCTGCTCCCCCACACCCCAGCCCGAGCGAGCGGTGGTGGGACACAAGCCAAGGCCTGCCCGCTCCCTGGACCCCTGCCGGCAACCCGATCTGTTTATGCCTTTCCAGCACAGCGGGTGCGTGTCAGGAACGGCCCCGGCAAGCCCGAGTTGGCGGCGGAGGCAGGACGTGGGAGCTGAGCGCAGAAACCCCTGCTTGCTGCCTCGCAGCATCTCAGGGGGGTGGTGGGGAGAAAGATGTGATATACAGGGGCAAAAAGAGTCTCCCCACCTCCCTCAGCTCCTTTTCGTAAGAAAAGACATCCCTTCTTGCACTGTGCCACTGCTCCTGTGGCACCTTGTGCCCCCCACCCTGACCAGGGAATCACGGCGGGTTGCCTCATCCCCAGGCCCTGCCAGCAAATGGTTTTCCAAGCTGTGCCAACCCTGCTGGGAAAGGGACCCAGCCCTGGAAGTTGCATGTCCCTTCCTGGCCGACGAGGTACCAGCTTTGCAAGCACATGGCCAGCCACACGTGTGGGCTCAGGGAGCTGATGGCCACATCCCTGTCCTACTGCCCCGGTTGTCCCCACCTGGGGCTGAGCAGAGGAACCCACCTGCACTGCTCCTGGGAGGAGACCTTTATCCAGGACCACACTCATGGGTAACACCAGTACCTGGTGTGAATTCAGCCCCGTGGAGCCACAGGCATTCAGAGCAGGCTGCAGTGGGGCAAAGCAGAACCATGAGTCTGGGGGCTCAGAGCAGGACCCTCACCATGTCCTCACCAGCTTTGGGGTGGAGGGAATGGAGAAACAGCTCCAGGACATCCGTGTGCAGCCCAGTACGTGCTGCTAAATATAACCAGTGGGACAGATGCTCTGAGACAGGGAGCTGCTTGTGCCCCAGCACTGTTGAGGAAGCTGAGGACTCCTCCAAGGCTCGAGCAGCCCTTGGGGTTTGGAGACAGAGCACGGTCAGAGCCAGCTCCTCCGCCTGTGCAGCAGCCTCTTCCCCTGCAAGGAGGAGTGTCTCCCTTCTTTTTAACCCAGCAGGATTAGTGGGTGCTTATTCAGGGAAGCCAGGAGGGCTCATGCAGCCCTTCCCACCTGCGTCAGCCCAGCAAAACCTAACCAGAAGTGCTTCAGGCCAACCAGAGCAACCCAGGCTGCAGCCCAAAGCAATCCCCACTGCCGCGGCTGTGCTGGCCCCACACCGCCGGCTAGGCTCACCATGTACCCGCATCCCCTGTGCCAGCAGCAATTAGCCACCGGCGAGGACTCTGGCCCCTTTTGGAGGCCACTGAGGCAAGTGGTGCTCACGTAGCCTTGCCACGGACGCATTCGAGGAGGTCCCTGAGGGGCCACAGAGGTTGTGAGCTGGGTGTCCTGCCCAGGGAGAGGGGTGACCCACAGGAGAAGGTCCATAGGGTTCCCAATCCACAGTCTCCCTATTGCTGTTTGCACCCAAGTCGGCTCCAGCTGGAAACCCCCCTTCAGGCTTACCCACACCCATCCTGGCAAAGAAACAAGACGATGCCTCAAGATGGGCTGCTTGAGGGGGGTAGTGAGGGCTGAGAGCCAGCCAGACCCTGGGGACCAATGCTCCAAGGGGGCAAGAGGCACCTGCAAAGCGAGTGGGAGCATCTGAACCAGCCCCGCTGCTGGGGGCACCTCCGTGCTGGGCACCCAACGCCTGTGCCATGCTCGCCGACTCCCTGCACAGGCAGACAGGGTGCCTTACACAACCGGCCGTGCCCGTGGCCAAGGGCGGTGTTACGAAACCTCAGGAGTTTTCACCCCTCACAGCACAGTCACCCACCGGGCTCAGATGATATGGGCGCTGGCTCCCAGGATGGCACCTGGGGGAGGGTGGGGGTGGGGGGTCAGGCATAGCACCAGCGCTGGGGCCATGTGCTCTCTGCGCAGCCTTGGCTGGGTCCCGGTGGGGGAGCGGCACCAGCGCTGGCAGGGCTTGGCGGAAGAGCAGCTGGACATGTTGCACCAGGTCTAGGATGCTGCGGGAGCCGCATACCTGCCGTGCACGAAGGTTTTCCCTACTCCCTTATCTCGCCATCAAAACTGCTCAGTTGCAGCTCTGGCCTTTCTCCCTGGGGCTGCAAACTGCTCAAGGTGCCTGCGCACCTAACCCCAGGCACAGAATGTCACAGCCCTGGGCATCCCGCAGGAGCAAGGGATGGGCGAGGGTGTCCAGCCCTTCCCCAGGAGTGTGAAGATCACCCCAGCAGAGCCATTTCCAAGCAGATCGGGCATCTCCAGACAGGTCTGTGACTCAGCTGGACACCTTGGCAAGGCCCAGGTGATGTTGCAGCTCCAAGATTCAAGCAGGTCCCTCCCTCTCCATCCCAGGCACAATTCTGGGGGAAGCTGGAGTGCTCTGGGGGATTTGGGGGAGCTGGAGTGCTTGCAGCTCCTCCCCACTCCCTCACTCGCTAGAGCAGCCAAAAAAAGGTGGTTTATTGTTATTTAGTTTCTGCCCCTTTCATACTCCTTTGCCGGAGTTTTTGCCAGCGGCGGCCCCGGGTCTGGCGGGGGGCCAGGCCAGCCGAGGCGCTTTTAAAAACAAAGCAAGGCGCGTGCATGCACACACACACGCACAGCATCCAGCCCCTCTTTTAACTCTTGCTGGGGTGATGCTGTGGAGAAGATGGTTTCCAGCCAGCTGGGAGCGCGCTACTGCGTGCTCCCAACTGCTGGAAACCATCTTCTGCAGGGGATGCTGTCGATCACCACTGGGATCCAATAATTCACTCCCCCCTTTCCAGGGAAACCTTCTTGCACCACTGGGATAGTGATGGAGAGGTGGCAGGAGTGATGCTGCTGACGCTGTTGTGGTCCATGGGGACCTGCTTGTCCTAAACAGGGACAATGCTACAATTTCTTTCTAGGTTGCAGCCAAGACCTTCAGACCCAGCAGCCCTGTGGGGGAACGAGGAGGAGGAGGAGGAAGAGCACAATGATGTTTTCACTTAAAAGCAGCTCCTCTCCCACGTGACAAAGCCAGGGAGTGCCAGCAGCATTCACACTGCATCCCCAAACCTGCAGGGCCGACTGCCCTTTTGCAACAGGTCGCTGCCACCCAGAAGGTGGCATCACTGGTATCCACCAGCTCCCTCCTGCAACCAGCCCCGTGCCCCTAGCACATCCCCAGCCCGAGGAGAGGACGCCTGTGCCAGTGGTGTCCTTGCCGCATCCCCTCCTCCCGTGCCTGGGCACAGCCCTGGGGAGCACCGTCCCCCTTACAGCACCTGTGTGCCACCAGCAGCCGGGCACACGCTGTCCCACGGCTCGGGGCTGCCCTCCCTGTCTGCCTTAGAGCTGTCGTCATCCAAATCATCCTGTGTTTCTGGGTCAGACAGCCAAAACGGCCTCTGCAGCCCTGGGGAACGGGGAGCTGAGTCCCCGGGAAGTGTCTGAAGGATGGAAAGCTGCCTCCTACCCCAAACCTCAGCCTCCCACCTGCGACACCAGGGGCAGCTGCCAGCCATGAGGAACTTCTGTACATCCCCGAGAGAGCAAAAAGTCCCGGAGAGACCCCAGCCCTGCCTGGCTGTCCCCAGGGGAAGTCAGCACAGCCCAGAGAAACCCCAACAGACCCCACACTTGTCCCCTTTCCCAGAATTAGCCCTTTTCCCCCCCTTCTCTTTTACCCAGGCAGGGAAAAGGCAGGTTCTGCTGCCACAGGCTGCCCTGCCAATGGGTTTTCAAAGGCTGGGGACAGAAATACAGACCTGGGACAAAGGGAGATGGGGACAGGAGCTGGGGTGCAGAGGGCTGCAGGGCTGGGTGCCCCAAGGAGGCTGTGCCTGCTGTGCCAGGCAATACACAGCACAGCCTCCTCTGTCCCCCTGTGTGATGCTGTTTGCTTGTGCCTTATCTCCTGCGCTCAGCGCGGTGACACTCTCTCCAGCTCCAGGCGCACCAGCAGCAGCCGGGCCCCTTTCCAAACACAACACCCGTTCAAGGCCAGCTTTGAAAAGCAACCGCCCACTCACTCCTTTCGCCACCACTGCCCACGTGGGGGTTTTCCTTCCCAGGAAGAGAGGTGGAAAAAGAGGGGCTAAACCCCGTCATCAGCTGGGACAATCGGGAAGTGGCTGGGAAAACCCACCAAGCAAACACAAGGCTAATGGAGGAGACCCCCATCCTAGGGAGGCTCGGGAGAAGGAAGGAAGCAAGGAAGGACAGACCCCCCTACTCATGCTGTGCAGCTGCAGCCCCACCACCATCCATCCCCACAGCCGCCACACTTGCTGGAGCCTTTGAAGCCTCTTTTCTCCCCCCCCCCCCCCCCCCTCCCACCCACCCACCCACCCACCCACCGTGGCCTGGTTCAAAAGCAGGTTTTGGCAGGCTACAGGGTGGTGGGGTCCCCGGCACAGAGCCGCTGCCAGCCGGGCTCCCCTGGGCACAGCGCCTCGCCCTGCTCCTGGCTCAGCCTCGGCGGAAGAGGGAGTTTTGCCCGTTTCGGCAGAGTTTCTCAGCGTCTCTCCGCAGGCGTGCCCACAGCATTTCCAAGCCAGCATGCGCCTGCGGAGCCGGTCCAGCCCGTCAGACCTACAGCACGCGGGGAGAGGAGGGAAGGACACGGCCGAGGATGCTTGGGAACTTGTCCTCGAAACTTGGGCTTCAAGGGACATGGCCACACTTGAGCTTGGTGGCAGAGCCGGGTCCAGCTGCCTGCACCACCCAGGGCAGGACCGGAGTGGGCAGGGTGCCCAGACATCTCTGCACCACTGCCAGCAGGGAAAGCCATCAGGTGTAACAGAGCCTGAAATGATAGGGAACCTGCTCGAGGGTAGTCCTTGCTTTTCCCTGCAGCCAGACCGCACAGAGCAGCCAGAGCACACAAGGCTTGGGACAAATCTCCCTCAGGAGCAGCAGTGAAGAGGAGGATGGTCCTCCTCGGTGACAGGGGACGGCACGCTGAGCTTGCCAGCTGGCACAAAGGCACATCCAACGTCATTGCAAAACAACCACCAAACTGCAGAAAGGAGCAACTTCTTCCTCAAACAACTACAGACCCACTGCTGCTGAGAGAAAGAAAAGCATGGCAGGACATGAAGGGAGGGCAAATGTTTCTGCAGAGGACAGCAACACAGAGCACTGGTGGCAAAGGCTATCAAATCGCAGGAGAGATATTAAACCTCACGCTTCGGGGCTTAAGCTGATATAGCTACTAGGGATTAGGAGGAAATTTAAGCGAGAGGGAGGGAGCGAATTATCCCACATCTGCCTGCTGCAGTCTCGCAGCACGTGGAACAGCATCGTCCCTCTCCTGCCCAGCTGGACGGGTGACAGCAGCATCTGAGGGCCGGCACTACTTTTGGGAAAACCTTGCTGTGCTTTGTGCTGCTGGGACACAGCAACGAAGGGCACCAACCCAGGCATGGGGGTAAAGCCAAGACCCCCTGCAAGCTTCACTAGCGTTTAACAACTTGCTAGGTCACAGCCCAGACACAGCCGTGTCTCAGGCGCCTGCTCCTGTCCTTGATGTATCCAAGGTCTGGAAAGCCCCAGCATAGCTGGTGAAATGAGGTAAGTCGCTGGTGAAATGGGGCAAGTGGCTGGCTGAAGCTGGCCGAACCTCCCTGAGGCAGCGGCTGAACCCTGGTAGGGCTTTACTTGCTGTCCTTGAGAGTTTAACACCAGTTTGCTCAGCTGCTGCCCTTTCTTTGCACTTCATGCACGTTTAAACAAAAACCTCCACCACTCCCTTGAGGAAGGCAAACAGTAAGTCCAGCTCCCATCACCTTCCACTGCTCCTCCAGTCCCTGACTATCGCGAGGGCACCACACACCCCCAGCAACACCCCAGCATCCCCCCCATCCCCTTAGCCCTGCACGTCCAGGGATGGGGACACCCAAACCTTGCCAGGCACTGGCCAGTTCCAGGAGCCATCACCACTTCCCAGGGAAGAGAGCCCTGAGGGGGCTCTGCCTCTCACCTCCCCTGGGAGCCCCAGCCCCTCCGTGCTGCAGCAGCCGCCCTGGCCCGGCCAACTGGCGCATTGTTGGTGAGCGCGGCCAGCCCGGAGACGTGATTGATCGCCAGGGAGAAAGGCCAAAGCCGTGACGGGTCGTTTAACAATTTCAATTAAACTCTGCAGTGCTCCGACGCAGAGGGGAGGGGAGAGCGGGAGAAGGAAATTAAAAAAGCAGGACGTTTCTATTGCTGCGCCGGGGAACCTCAGCAAAGCACAGCCGCCTCAGCAGGAGTAGCCTGGTTGTCCCAGAGGAGACCCCCTCCCTGGCTGCAGAAGTGACCACAGCATTGTCCCTATGTCCCCTTCCTGCAGGCAGGACACCCGCCCTCACCTGCCCTTCCCCTCCTGCTCCTGCCCCAAAACTTTCTCTCTGCCCGTCCCATCGCCTTATAATAATAGGTGCTGTGACCCACTTGTAAGGCAGCGCTCGCGCAGGGAGGAGGGCTGCACATGGTGAATATTAAACAACATGTCCCTGAAGTTCCTGCTGCTGGGACTGGCGCTTGATTTTTGCTTACGTGTGGTGACTTTTTTAGGCACAGGAAGCCCCAGAGGGCTGATCACAACAACCGAGCTCCCAATCCACTGAGACAGCAGAAGGACTCTTAGAGGGATTTAAAAAAAAAAAAGAAAAAATTCAGCATCTCAGCCTATCATATGGAAAAGGAGCTTTAATGAGCGGCAAATGCAGCAAATACTTAGCTCATATGGCATCAGTGAAAGGAGGGAGAGGGAATCATAAGGGACAGGGAGCGGCGATGCCCTCCGTGCCAGGAATGAGCCCCTGGGACCAAGCAAGCCCCCACAGCATGGCCAGCACGGGAGCTCCACCGAGGGCTTGCAGTGGTGGCTTGCAGGGGTCCAGGCGTTTTCCCCTCTGACTTTACGAAAAAATAAAATTAAAATAAGCAGAGGGAGCTGCTGACTCCGCCGCAGCAGGGGAGTTAAACACACACGTTCACGTGGGTGCCCCACAGCTGGAGGGAGGGGAAGACGCCAGAGAGAAAACACAGACAGGGTTTAACTGGGAGAGAGTTACTGGAGGAAACAAGTGTAACTTCCCCCCCTCCGGGTACACAGGAGGAATAGAGCCACAGGCACCCCAGCCTGCCCACACCGCACAGCCATGGGGCACCAGCTTGGGGGAACAGGGCTGCGTCACCAGCGAGATGCAGGATGCTCACATCCTGACATTACTTATTGCCTTGGAGGTGTCCTTCAACCCACCTGCGCAGGCAAACCTCCCTCGCTCCAGCTCAGGGACCCCATACAGGCGCCGTCCCTGAACTGCAACCAGAAGCAGTGACACTCAGTCCCTTCGCCCAAGGAGGGGGCACCAGGGACCCCCTGTTCTGGGGAGGAGGCAGCACTCCTACAGGCCCAGCAGTTGGGATTTGTGAAGTCTTGGTCCCAATCAAAGCCTTCCAGTAGCTGACCCAGGGGAGCTGATCCCCTTCTCACGTTTGCAATCCTCAGCCTAACTCACGTTTCTCAGCACCAGCCTCTCTGTCCTGAGCCACTCCTAAGAAGCCTTAAAGCTGCTTCTCCTCCCTCTCTCCAGGACAGTTTTTTGCCCTTCCAGCTTTCCTGCACACACCCACGAGACCCCCCATGATGAGCCACCCTGGCAGGCGGTCCCGCACCCCCAGCCCAGAGCAGCTCCTGTAGCCTGGGCAGGGGCACCTTCCCCTGGTCACGCACCATACTGAAAGCCCTTTTATTTACTTTTCACGGTTTCCTTCCCTCCGCAGGTCTCAAGAAGCACCCAGGAGCTCAGCTCTCTAAAAGGGCACGTGGCACTGGTCACGATCTTCTCCTCCACCTTTATGCCCTCCCCATCTCCTCCAGACGCCATGCAGTACCTGCGGGACCCCGGTGCCCTTGGGGACTGCCACAAGCCTGACATTCGCTCTAAGCCATGCTTGCTGCTGACCCTTCCAAGAGCACATGCAAGAAAACAGCCCTGCTGAAGGGTTAAACATTACCAGACTGAAATTCAGGGTCTGACGATTGGTTCCAGTCGACTGGCTGGGATGATAATTTTTCACAAGATAAATACGGCCGGGAGTAAGCGGCAATTGCTAAAGACCTTTTGTAGCAGCATCCCCCACTAAGTGGATTTGCTTCCCTCTGCCCATCCCCGCTCAGTAGCCCACACTTCAGGGCCTCTGGCCCAGAGCCCAAGGGGAACCCCAGCCCTGCCAGGAGGATCACTTACAGCCCGGTCATTCATCTGCACGGGCTGTGCTTGTGCTCCCACCTCCAGCCCTGGCGTAACTCACACGCCAGGGTTCAGAGTCAGCACTTGCACCCCGGCTTGGACAGCACTGAGCCTGCTGCCAGGACTCACACCCCGGGACAAGCAGTAGCGCCCTGCTGGGGAGAGGGAGCCCACAGCTCTGCACCTGGGTACTCACTGCTCTTGGACGCCTTGATCTTGGCCACCAGTTTCTGCACACCAGGTACGTCCCCGTTCTTCACGGCCTGGATCAGCTCCTGCTCTCGCCCCATCGCAGACAGGTAGGAGCAGCAGTGGCGTGGAAGGCAGAGACCCTCAGATCCCAGCGGTTTATAAAGCCATGGGAATAAGCCCGTAATTCCTCAAAACACACTTTGATGGGAGATGAAATCCAGCAAGAACGATGCTTTAGAATCCCAGGGACATAAAAACCAGAAGGAAGAAGCCTTTCTGTTAAGGGCAAAAGTCTTTTTCTGTGTTGGAAGAAGCAGGACCCGGATGGGGTTTGGTTGGAGAACATGCGATCAGTTAAAATGAGAAATAGTTCAGTGCTCAGGGACAGGCTCCCAGCAGCCCCAGGGCTTCGCAAGAGACATCCAGGCAGCTCAGGCCAGGGTGGCCATTGCAGTCAACATGAGGATGCCCTCAGCCTCTTGCAGCTCTCCTGGAGCTGGAGGTGTTATGCTTCGCTCCCCTCGCCAGGCTCTGCTGCGCCGATGAGTCCCTAATTCTTCCCAAAGGGATTACAGGCTCGTTGCCATCTGGAAGTTATAGATCCTCCCTCTCTGGTGCTCATTAGCCCCTTCGTTTCAGCAGTCCTCTTGGCGACAGTGCAGCAGCCACGCTGGGGAGCCCTCCGCACGGCCAAGCCCCAGCACGGCAGCCCAGGACCTGCAGAGGAGAAGAGCAGAGTCAGCCCTCAAAGGCCATTTACCTCCCAGCTCCATCGTGACAGCTTTTGTATCTGTGCCGAAGAATAAATACTTTGCCTATATTTAGTCCTGGTGGGACTTGGCTCATCCTTGTGTTAAACTGAGAGGGAAGAACCTGTTGAGACCTCCTGAGGGTGCTGGCGGGGGGGGGGGGGGGGGGACGGGATGAGGAGGGGGATGAGGGCACAGCTCCTTTCCCATCCCCCTGGGGCTAATACACACACCACCCCCTTGCATAGGCAGCACATGGGGCTTGGGGCACCCGGGCATCTCCCCCTCTCCTTTCCCAGTGGAACCGAAGGGATGGAGCTGGGGAGGTTTAGCCAAAGTCCTCTGCAGCCGGTGGGAGTGGGTCAGCCTGCCCAGCACCCTCCCACACAGAGATAAACCCTTGCCCTCCGAATTACCCGTTGAAGCTCAGTGCCGTGGGGCCCAAGACACTCCTTAACCAGTACATGAGCTCTCTCTGCCCTAAGTGAGGAGCTGGGTGTAATTGAGCAGCACAACCATGCTCAGGAGAACGGCATCAAGCCCATGACCTGACCAGCTAGGGTACCCCAGAGAGGGCACAGGGTCCCATGGCAAGCAGCTCACACCTCCCAGCCTGTGGTCTCCTGCTGCACCCGGGCGGCCCAAACTGGGTGGTGAGAAAATCCCTCCTGGTTCAGGGCCACGCATCTGGCAGGCTGCTCCAACGCCTGGGGAGGAGCGTGTGCAGGAGGGTAGGGAGCACGCGCCATACCAGCTGCAAGGCCGTCACCACATCACCCCACAATTCTCCCCCTGTGCCAATCCAGGCCAGACCAGAATCTCCCCCAGCCACGCTGTCTCCCTTGCCAGAGCGCTCTCCCTCAGCCGTTTATATAATAGCGGGTGTCGCTTCCTCCGAGTGATCGAGGTCACTGTTTCGAGGATGAAAACCACAGGGGAGAGAAGGCAACAGCAGTAAGAGGTCCTGTCGGCTGGGGGCGGGGGGGAAACACACACACAAACCCAGAAGGGGCGGCCCACGGCACAGCAGCGCTCAGCCCACCCACAGTAAAGCTGGAAACTGCAGCTGTCCACCAGCACGGACCCCCCATGGGCTCCCTGTGCTCCAGCCCTCGCCAGGGCACTGCAGGATTCGGGGCAGCCGGAGAGGCAATGGGGCAGCCAGAGAGGCAATGGGGCAGCGCTGGCTCAGATTCTGGGACAAGGGGATGCTGAGATTCCCACCCCAGACGGGGGAGTCCTTCCCCCATCACTGCTCCGGAGCCCACAATTCCTGCAGCAGACGAGCTCCTCACCACTGGGGATGGGGGGGGGGGGGGGGGCTCAGTACCAGGCACCGAGACCAACACCCACCGAACTCAGCTGTCACCTCCCTGCTCCTGGGGCACCTGCACCAGCTTATCTACGTTACAAACAAGTTTCAGCCACTTGACTCAGCCTAAGCTCTCACCACAAACAAAACCCCTCCAGAAACCTCCTGTTGCACCGTCTTCCAACCTATTTCGCTCAACCCTGCGCACTGCATCCAACTTTGCGCTGCTCTTCAAAAGCGCTGGCAAAAAGCGAGTGCGTGGGCACGGAGCCTATTTACTCGTGTAGTAAAAAAAAAATCTGCGCGGCCTCGCTCAGCACACAGCCCCGTGCTGCTGCCTCTCCCGGAGCACGCCAGGCTCAGCGAGTAACTCAGGAGTAGGGAGAGCTCCAAATACCGATCTCCACCTCTTCTACCCCTCGAGAGAGGAGCAGCAGCGAAGGTAAAATTCAAGAAAGCACAAAGCTGGAAAAGCAACAGCAAACATCCCTCCCACCCGAGCAGAGCTGAGCCTCCAGCCCAGGAATCCACCTGGAGAACCAAAGTATCCCAAACATTCCCGCAGCCAACAGCGGCGCCGGGAAAAAGGAGGGAGAGGAGGGAAAAAACAAACCAAACCAAAACAAAAACAAAAACAAACCAATTACGTAAGTTGAGAAGGAAAGATGTGAGGGAGCAGCAGGCACCCGGCTGGGTCCCGAGGGGCGGGCGGGGGACGCTCGCCCCCCCCCCCGGGAGCCCCCGGGCAGCCGGCGGTGGGGGCACCGGTCGCACCTCCATCCCCCCCCGCCCTGCGACCCCCGGCACCGGGCTGGGCCGTTCCCTCCTTCGGGGAGGGTTCGCGGGAGGGGGGCGAAGCCCAACCGAGACGATTCGCTCGGCTGCTCCAGCCGGGGCGGGCGGGCTCCGCAGCCGGCGGCCCCACTCACCTGGCGGCGCTCCCAGCCGCACCGCACCGGGGCGAGCCCAGCCGCACCGCGCCGGACCCAGCCGCGCCGCGAAGTACCGCGCCGAGCCAAGCCGCAACCCGCCGAGCCGTGCGGAGCGGTCCCGGTGCCGGTCCCGGTGCCGGCCCGAGCGAGCGGCGCGGTCCCGGCTGCCCGGCTCGCAGGGCGGCGCGGCGCTCGGCAAAGTCCCGCTCGGGCTGGCCCCGTCCCGGCAGGAAATCCCTCCCCGGCCCGGCCTGATTGGAAAAGCCCGGCGGGTTGTGCGGGCTGGGCAGGGCCGGGGCTGCTGTCACTCACCGTGATGCGCCGGCAGATTTGGGCAGGGGCAGGGCCGCGGCAGCCCGCCGTACCGGCACCGCTCCGCCCCGCCCCGCACCGGGGGTGCCCCGCGGCTCCCGGCCCAGCGGCTCGCTCGGAACGCGGTCCGGTACCGGCTCCAGGGGGCGGGACCGACGGGCTCCGGGACCGGCCCCAACGGGCGACCCCCTAGCCTCGGACCGGCACCGGTGGTAGGTCCCCCAAGCCTCGGCCCGGCACTGGCCCCGGTGCTCCGGGACCGACCCGGTGAGCGATCCCCCAGGCCTCGGCCCAGGAACCGATCCAGTGCTCCAGGACCGGTCCTGGTGGGAGGTCCCCCAGCCTCTCCCCGGGACCGGGACCGACCCAGCACTTCAGGACCAGCCCCGGTGGGCGATCCCCGAGCCTCGGCCCGGGACCAACCCGGTGCTTCAGGACCGGCCCCGGTGGGCGATCCCCCAGCCTTGGCCCGGGATCGACCCGGTGCTCTGGGACCAGCCCCGTGCAGCGATCTGCCACCTCCAAGCCCTGGGTGACCCAGTCAGCCCTTTGCCACCACCAGCCCCCCCTGGCAGAGGGGCTGCACAGAGTTGCTAATAGCACCCACAGGACAAAACCCCACCGATCCCCAGCTGCCAAGCCCCCGATTAATCCTACTCTCACAAAGCACTAAAACCACCAAAAATCACCTATTTCTGCCAGTCCTCAACAGAAACGCAGGAGCTGAGCCCTCCCCCAAGCACAGTTCCCTTAAAACAAGAGACTGCCTAATAAAGCTGGACAGCTTTTGCTGCATGATACCACTGGATTATCATCAACTAATCAGATTAAAAACACACGGAGGCTTTGATTTTATTCACTAAGTGCCCGGCCCACAGCTGCCTGGGGGAGTTGCAAAGATCTGGTACCTCTTCGAACCAGGTCCCGAGACATTTCGCCAAATGATGGTTTCATGAGCAATCCCAATAAGAAGGATCCTCATCAGGGAGGAGGAACTGACGTTTCAAGACACACCCTGCCTTTTCAGTTCGGGAATAAAGAGATTATTATGCACATCTAATTAGAAATGTCAACATTTTGTGGCTGCTACGTTGAAGCATGAAGCTGTAAGTAGCCCTGCTAGGAAGCACTGTGAAGTGAAAGGTCTTGTTATTCCTCCTGTGAGTTTTGCCAGAGCCTGTAAATCGCAGTGACATTTATAATAATCCCCTGAATTTATGTAGCACCTTTTGTCCTTTTAAGGATCTTAATTAAGCTTTGCAGCTCCCTGAGCACAGACCAAACCTCCTTTGCAAAAGAGGAGTCCAGGCCCTGCTTTGTACAAAATATGCATCCTATTTCAGGCAGGGGTAGGACTTTTCCACCCCAGTGACCTCTGGCAGCACACTGTACCCCACAGAGAGGGCATGCCACACCAATATTCCCACTCAAAGGTGATGCCGCTTCAGTTACACTCGTGTGGTTAAAGCTGAGTAATTGAAGCTTTAATCGCTGGTGTCCTACAAGCCTTTGGAACAGAGGGTGCCACAGACTCCAAGGAGAGTTTACCTTGATTTACTAGAAATCCACAATTTCTAGCACAGCCTTTGACCATTAAACCATGTATTGGTGCTCCTGACTCCACACTGAAGCCTGATGCCTTTGCAGGCAGCGGCCCCCATTTCCTAGCACGTATCTCACCGCTTTCCATCAGCTCTCAGGGGCTGAACGGCTGCTGGGTGATCCCAGCACAAAGACCTGCCAGCGGCTCCAGCCGTGGCCACCTCGCAGAGCAAACAGATCCACTGTGACAATTATTCCCCTGTGTCCGCAGAGCAGGTGCCGAGAGCATCGATTGAGTTTCCACTGTAGAGAAAACCCTTCCACATTTTGCTGCCTTTCTGCACCGCGGTGAGATGTTTGCAGACTAGGGCGGGTTCAGGGTACAGGCACCCTTGGGTGGCCGGCCCTGTCCTCAGCCCCTGCAGAAAGGTGCCTGAGGCAGCACCCATTCCTGTTCCCCTCTTTGGGTGCCTGGGGGCTCCCACCCGGCCGGGCTGCTCGTGTCCGGCCCCCCACCTCGCTCCCGCTTCCAGCTCTTCAGGTCGATGTTGCCATCTAGAGGCCCCGGCTACAACGATCGTCTCCTTGCAAAGTGTTGGGAAGGAGTTTTGTTTTGGTTTGGTTTTTTTTAATTCAGTGCAATATTTCAAAGCAGCTGGCTTGGGTTAGGGGCTGAGGGGGAGGAGAAGAGTAGTTGCTCCTGCAGGTGATGTGGTTTTGACACAAAATGTCACTACGCAATGCTTTGCCAGCTCTCCCCAGCCCATGTCTTGGATGGCTGATTGATAGCCCCAGCTCACCCTGGCTCATCTCACAGCCCCAGCTGTGCAAACTCTGAGATTATTCTGAGGGTGGGGTAAAAAACGCAAAGTGATGCATTTTCTGCCAGGGAGGGAAGCAGCCCCACTGCAGGAGCAATGCACACAGCAGCATCCACAGCAGCTCTGCTGCCAGAGCTCGCTTCCAGGTGAGGCCAACAGACACAGCTGAGCGTGCAAGACTCCCACTCCCAGGTCTCACCCGTGAAAGCCGAACTTGGAAAGTCACGGCCATCTCACCCCCACCGAGTGGGTGGGAGGTCTGCAAAGGCCCATACCAGACATCCAGAACATTTTTAAGTATGTTATGAATCAGCTGGGTGGAGATATATGTCTCCTCTCTTAGCTATGGCTCAGGCTCCTCCTTTTGCTGCTGTTTAAAACCACAGAGAACATGCCCAGCTCAATGCAAAGACTTGCTGCTGCAACCCCAAGGCCACTTCTCGCACCCAGGCGGGGGGAGGCTCAGACTAAAATAGGAGTGAAGGCACCCATGCCGGCAGAGTGGGATCCCCATAGCAGACAACGTCGCTTTCCCTGGACTGCTGCCCAGAGCGGGGCTGGAACTGGTACCTGCACACCCCCAAAGGGCAACACCACAGCAGAGGCTGTGGTCCCCAACATTGGTACCATGCTATCTGTCCTGCAGGAAGGAAGGTGCAGGGTGAAGACAAAGCAGGGTGAGAAAGAGACTCTCCTGCACGGAATCAGGCCACAGCAGAAAGCAGGTTATTGCTCAGATTGAAAGCCACCCCCAGGAACCCTTCCTGCAGCTCCTGACATTCATTCCCACAGCACCTGGCTTGCAATGGGTGTCCCACTGCTGGGCTTCCGTCCTGTCTGTTAGCAGCCTGGCAAGTCTCGGTCATTCCCAGTGCTCAGCAGTCACATCCCATCCCCAGGGAGCCTTTCCTGTGCAGGCATCTGCTCCCTCCCATGTTACATCCGACAGGCATTTCCCACCTGGCTCAGCACTCCACCTTGCTGGCCACAGTGTCAAGGGCAAAGCTAGGGATGGACAGGAGATCTGGACACACAAAGTGCTTATGTATGTATTCTACTCCATCACCTTTTATAAATCCTCCTGGTAATAACTGCTGCTGGGAGCAGTCCAAGGAGAAAAACTGGTGGGTTTGATTAAGAGGGAGATGCACTGCCCACAAGGAAGAGGATGCTGTTGTATTCCCTGGGACCAGGCTCTGGCAGGGAAGGGTTTGGGCCACTTTGGCCTCAGAAACCTCCTGCTCCCACACCACATACAGCAGAGCCACTGCAGCCTCTGGCTGGCCATCGCTGCCAGGAGGGCTTCAGTGCCAAGACACATCCCAGCCCCAGGCCAGAACCTGGACACAGCTCTGTGCACGTGTGGCCTGCGAAGCTGGACATCAGCTGTAGGATGAAAAGCAGCAGTGACTGCCCTTAGCAGAGCTGGTGGTACCTGCTGGTGGCAGACAGCAACATAAACTGCACCCAGAGTCAGCACTTCACAGCAGGTAACAGGTCTTTGGAGGTGATTTAGGAAGCTCTTCTCAGCTACAGCCTTTTACAGCAAAAAATAAATCCCCTGCACCCATGCGACCTCAAGCAACCAGCCTTCAGTTCCATCATTCCACTGTAGTCCAGCTTCAAGCTCCCTCGAAAAGCAATGCCAAAGCCTCAGGTCAAACACGTACGAACTGGGAGTTAAAGCCTGCACCAGCCTCTGCTCTGGCACAGCAAACCCTACACACAATCTCTTCCCCTGCATCCATGTGGGAACTTGGGCAGCCACTGGCACGGGGCTCCCGGCAGGAGCAGCCTTCCCACGTGCCAGCACTCAGCTCCCACCGGACTCACCTCTCCAGGCACTCGTGTGCCGCTGCTCATGCTATCCTCCCGTCCGCCCGCTTTCCTCCTCTTCCACAAGCCTCCCCATGCTGACAGTCACTTCTTTCTGGTCCTGTGCCTTTCTTTTCTCTCGATCTCCCTTGCTTAGTTCCTCACTCAGGAAATTAAAGATAATCCTCCCTTTTTTTTCTGCCGGATTCCCTGTTTAACATTCGCTGCGTGTGCTTGCACTGATTCGAAACGGGATTAGACTTTCTGTTGCTTTGATGTCAGTTGGGCTTTGCACTTAAGGCGGGGAGGGGGAAGAAAATGTCTGTTAACAAACCTCCTGGGTTCTGCCCCATCCACTTGCACCCATTCTGGAAATGAAGGTCAGGCAATTTACTGGCAGAAACTGGGTCCTTTTCCAGGATGAACCTGGGGGGAATAGACCGACCCACAACCCCAGCACTGCAGTCCCTGTGCTGGACATTATTCTCTGGAAATGCCCAGTTTTCAACCCTGACTCCATTATCATCCAGCAGTGTGGAGGCTGAATGGCTCCCATGAGGAGGGAGGTATCATTAATCATCAGAAAACCACAACTCGTTGGCTGTCAGTGAATATTGCAACCTCCAGCTGCTGCACAGCAGGGAGCGTGCAGGCCACCAGCATCGCTTCAATAGAGACTGGGGCTCAGGGCTCCCCGCCGGGAATACCCCAAGCTGCTCATTTCTGAGGGAGAAGCAGGTGCTGCAGGATGGCTAAAATGGAAATCCATACCCTGTCCTCTGCGGTGTGGTGCTTGTCCTACAGCACAGGCCATGAATCGGGTATTTCCCTCTGCTTCCTTGTGCCGCAGCTTCTCCCTTTGGAGAACAAGGGCTCAGGGTTGTTTTCACTGGTTGGTACCTCCAACCCCAGACCAAAGCAGACAAAAAGCATTTTTCTCATGTTGTCTGCAAAAGTCTTGCTTTGCCTCAGAGACACTGCTCCTTGAGTCGACAATGTCCAAAACAGCCTGCAGCATGGTTTGGAACTGGGACATGATCTCACACCAGAAAAGAGCCTTTTAAGGGGTTCTGCAGAGCCATGACCAGGGTTGGGACCTGACAGTGGGTCCTATTCCTGCTCATGCAGGACAGCCCTTTCCTGGAGTGGTTCCTGGTGTTTTCTGCTGTCTGTTGTTCCAGCTCTGTTACCACCTGAGCTTCACTGCACAGGCAGTTGAGACTCTGGGTAACGGGCAGATCTGGGGGCTGCAGAACTGGAGAAGTTCAGATACACTTGGAACCATCCCAGGACATTCTGCAGGTTATTTGGAAGAGCAGCTCCATGGACGAGAATAGTCCAGCCACGGCCAGGACCCACCTCCCGGACCTGTCCCTAGGGAAAGGCACAGCCGGTGCCTGCAGAGCAGAAGAGGGGACACACCTAAGCTCTCCCTGGGATCTGGCAGCCATAATACTTCTGTCACACACAGCACACCGCTGTGTCGCAGCCCTGACAGGCACCACCACCATGTCAGGCATCCTCCAGGATTGCCCAGGGACTTGGGACGCGCCTCTGCCAACAGCACAGTGTCTAATCCATTTTGCCTGGTACACGCACACAGACTTGATTAATGTCTGCCATGAGCTCCATCCATCATCAGGGAGTAAAAGAGATTAACTCCGCAGCACGCCTGCCTTGTGTTGATCCCATTCTCCAGGCCTCCTGATTAATGGTGAGGCCGCCTTATCTGTCAGGCCAGGAAACATGAATATCCGGGTCGACTGGGGATGAAGGGGACCTGCGGGTTCTTGGGCTGCAGGCGGGCGCTGCCGGCCCTGGCATGTGCTGCCATCGGGGCATGCCGACACAGCCCTGCTCGCCACACTGCCAGCTCTGCTCCCCCTTCCCATTGCTCCCTCCATTCCCCTTGCTCCCTGCCTTCCTGCATCCTCCGCTCCTTCCACCCAGCCATTCCCTGCCAAACTTGCGGAGATGGCCAGGGGGAGAGCAGCAATACATCCCTGCAGGAATGCAATGCCAGAAACCAAAGTCTGGGCTCCGTTTCCCCTCAGTGGTCAGTGGGGAAGATGTCACTCCCCATTCACAGAGGGGATTTGGATGAGCCAATTTAGAGTAACCTGGGAAAATCCCCTCACGGGGCTGCCAGTGTGGCTGCAGCTGACCGACACTGTAGAGGGCAGCTGCTCTTCTCGGCTCTTCCCCGAGAGGACATGCGTGTAAAGTGGATGCAGGGAATTAGTGGTGCCATCTGGACGGGCTCCAGCTCCTGCCCCTGGCTTGCTGCTGATGCTTCATTAACAGCTCCCTCCTTTCAGCTCCCATCGCCTTGGCTTCTGCTGCGATCAGCTGGGCTGGAGTTTTGTTGTCTTGGGTTTTTTCCAAGTGGAAATTATTTCTCATTTCTTTTAACAATCAGGACACAGAGAAAGAGACAGGAGAAGAAGGAATTTCCAGGAGATGAAAGGGCAGGATTAAGGACATGGCTTTTGCTTTGTTATCCCTCTGGTGTGGCTAAGAAATGCCTTTCAGGAGAAAGCTTTAATTAACTGTTTTTCTGACAGGAAAGAAACCTGGACCTAGAGATAGGACTGGTTTCTTGGGTCCACTGACAACCCTGGCTGCAACCTCAGCAACTCAGATTCATACACACGCACATGCTTTTATACAAAATTTACCACAATACATTTCAGTTTGCTTTACAAAGGCACTGACTGACCCCAGCCTGGAAAATAAGTCATAGAGTTAAAAAAACAGGCACGAGCAAGGCTACTGTGGATGGCGCCAGCAGGAAGAGAATCTGAGCACACTGAACCACAGGGCTATGGTAGCTCAAGATGTGGGAAGGAGCTTTTGCATAGAGGAATAACCCAGGGCAGGAGGCAGTAGAAATATCTCCATTGTCTTCTAAATCAACAGCCCTTCTCACACAGCAGGAAAAAATCAGAGGGATAGGAGAGAAAAAGGCCTGGTGGCAAACTGGGCAAAAATTTAGAAAGCATCGCACTAATGTATCAGCATCCTCTACTGCCACAAAACCCTCCAGGAACTGAGTCAATCAAAAATAACATTTGGGGCCGATTTTCACCCAGATGAACTCCCTCCAAATATTTTAAGGCAACAAGCAAAATGGCCAACTTCTGGTTTGTTTAATCCTTCTCCTGAAACCTGCATCAAGCCTGAAAGAAAGCACCATCTCAGAAAACACCTTGTTCTGTGAGCCTGACCTGCAAAACTGGACATGGTACTGGGTCTGCCTGCCCGCAGCACCACCCCAGTCACCTCCCTGCACCCCGACTCTGCCCTGACCCACTTAATCTTTCTGCAGCTCAGCTTTCTATGTAGACCTGGACACGAAAGACCAAAAATCCATGCAGATTTCCAGGGGAAGCCTCACCCCCACCTCACACAACAACAGTAACTCCTGCCAGGGAAAATCTCACCTGGTCCCTCCAAGAATCACATTTGCCTTTTTTTGAGCCATGGTAAACAGGGAACTCATACCAAACCCACGTCTTGCTGCTTTCCCATCTTTCCAACTAATGAACACCCAGCTGATAACGAATGCTGATTGCTGTTGCTGAAACGTCTGTGTCTGCTCTTAGCATTTAACAGCCCAAGGGGCTAAGCATTTACCAATTATTGTTTTCATAAGTGAGCATCGTTTTACTTTTTCATTACCATTTTAACAGGTTCCCACCTCTTCCAGTGCCCTCAGCGACTGCCTCCAACCCTAGCAGATGTCTCTGTGCCCAGCGGCAGCACAGGGCACATATGGCTGATTTGCCGGGGGGGAGCAGAAAGGAAAGAAACATCTGGCTGCTCCAGCAACCCGACTGCCAAAGTGAGCAGAGCTTTTCCTAGGGCCTGCAGGTCCATGTCAGGAGGGTTCCCCATCCCATGTTACCACCGTTAACAGTCCCCCTTCTCTATACAAGACTTTGGTCTCCCTTGTGATTTAAGTCCTTATTCATTTTACAGCTTTTGTTCTTCTCCACATCTTCTGCAACCTAAGAATTTCCTGAGAAATACTGTGTCAAATACTTTACTGGACTTGAGGTAGACTCCGTGCACTGCAGCTCAAAAATTAGCTGTTACTGCTTCCCTCCCTCCTGCCCATGCTCAAAATCAGGCACAGCAGGATTGCAGTCTCTGGTTATAAAACACAACGTGGTTTGTTTTTGTTTTTTTATTAGCTCTGTCATAAATCCTCACACTTGGATTTGCAATTTCATGTGACAGCTCTTTCCAGGCACCGACTAGAGTTTATCTTGTCTCCCTGACTTGAACCTCTCCGGATTTTTTAGTTTTGCTTCATCTCAGATCTGCAATTTCCATTTCGGTTCAAAATCATCACTCTTATTGAAAAGGGTGGCACAGCACTCAGCTTGGGTTGGACAGATATCCGTTCTTGGTCATCAACCCCCGCTGTATCAATCCTCCTGCCCTGCCTCCTCTTGACCCCCCGTGCGCAGTTACCTGCAAGCTACAGATCTGAGCCAAAAGTTTTTCCCCGTTCAGACTTCAGGTTGCAGCTGCCTCCTCCATGTGCTGACGCCTCCTGTTCTTGTGGAAGGGAAGCACAGTGACTAACACGTATACCATGCAGCAGGATCTGCTCCCTGGGGGCTCCTGGCTGTTTCTGGCCAACACCAAGAGCTGCCGGCAGCTTCTTATCTCTGACTGTGGGATCTGCCCGTTTCACCAAGCACGCATCCGCATCCCTGACCTCAGCGCATCGGCTGCAGACAGCCGCAGAGCCCGCCAGCCTCCCGGCTTCCCCGTCACAGGGCAAGCCCTGCTTGGCCCCTTCTTGTTATTTTTGGCCGTGCTTTTGTCTCTGGGATCCTCTAACCTTTAGCAATGAAAACAAAACCGCAGAAGGCTGCTGCCCTGGCCTTTGGCTCGCAGCAAGTAACCGGGACGGACAGAGGCTGAAGGCTAAAACCTCAAATTAGCAGCGTGGGACTGGAGTGAGCCAGCGCTGACCAGGCAGCTCAGACCCATCATTTCAAGGGCAGGAAGCCTGCAGGGAGAGAAGAGGTGGTCATCTGCTTTCAGATAGGTGCCTGCTTTGTGCTAATTAATTAGAAATCCAGCGTGGATAACAGGAAGGTTTAGATGATTGTTTAGATAAGTATTCCTGTAAAGCCCTGTGTAACTATCAAGTGGCTGAGAAAGGGAATTCACCCTGCTGCATTCATTAGACACACACATATAAGAGAAAGCAGAGTCTGGGAGTGGGAGATCAGGGGTTTGCTCATGGCTCAGTCTCAGGCTGCAGCTCCATACTCGATAATACCAGCTCAGAGCAGTCCCAGGTCATGCGGTAACACTGATCTGAACTGAGTCAGGCATCAAGACATGACAGCAACTTTCCAATCAGCCAGACCATATATGCAGTGCACCTCTGGATCGATGACAGCAATGCCTGAGTCACCATCAAGTTGCCTTGATGAAGTTACTCCTTCAAATCTTTGGGTTCTCTGTGGTGGTTTTTTGGTTGTTGTTTTTTCAAAACCAAATATTACATTCAGCACACATCCCTCTGTGGGGATACAGACAGTTGTGCTGGGATAATCATTGCAGGAGGGCGGATAAGATGCTGCCTAAGCCAACACTGTTGTAAAGGGAATTACTGTCAGTTTTTGACCTCAAGCTCAGTATGTGGCTTTAGGAAAATTATTTCATTTCGCCACATGACATTTTCCTTCCCTGTAGATGAGAAGTGATAGCAAAGACTCACTTTCTAGAATCTAGGGAGGCAAAACATATCAGTAGTTGGAAACTACCTCACCAATCTTGTCTGAAAATGGGTGAGACTGATGTGCAGCTATCAGACAGAGGCAACAACATTCAAGTACTCAGACAGTATGAAGGGTTGCTGTACCATGTCTAACACATCCTGAATGAAATCATCCCTACCATGAAGGATACTGCAAGGGCAAAACTTCACCCGTTAGGCCACTTGATCAATATGAACAAAGAGCTAAACAATAAAAATCCAGAAGCCCATTCTGTTAAGTCTGGAATTGTAAATAAGGAGACCAGTGAGTTAGAAGGGAGGATTTGCAGCTTGGCTCTTAGTGAAGGTTCCTCTCTCCACAGTGCCAATCAGAGTAGTAGCTAGGTGCTAAATAAATATTTAGCAAATGAGAAAGTCCCCATTTAATGAGGAAATATTTGGTGAAATGAGCTGGGGAAATGGTTTCAGTAGTGTGGTAACAGAAGCCAGTGCTGCATTTTGCCTCATGGGATGCTGTGGTTCTACTTGCATTGTATAAGACAGGATCCCCAGCTGGGACAGATGCAGGGAATATAACTAATTACTGAAATGCAAGAACTTTCAGGGTTAAGCCACTGTTAGACCAGCCAGATTCATTCCCTAGTCACAGAATTTGCCTAGCAGCAGCTTTAGAAGATTACTATCTTTCTTCACAACAGCGGTGTTGCAGACAGGATGGTCTAAGTGTAGTGACTATGCCAAGTTTGTAGGAAAAAGTAATTTTTTTTTCTTTTATGTTCAAGGGCTGAATTCCATTTCCACACCTTTATCTACATCATTAGGCTGTTGAGATGACAGTTCCCTCCTTAAATGTTAATTACTATATATCTCTTTTAAGGTGTGTTTTCAAGGGGTTAGTGCCTCAGTCTTCCTTGTAATTAAATGGAGTGGTTAGTACAACTCCTTGGCTATATCCCAAGGTTCGTTGAGAGCTCATCCCTGCTGCAGCTTCCAGTAGATGAGCACTCACAGAACTAGTCCTTCAGAGAGCTGCTGCCTTCAAGTGTTCAGCCAGATAATGAGCCGATTACTGTGCCTGCTCCTCCCGGCGATGGCAAGATCTATGCACAGACAGGCTGTGCATCGCCAGTTGCTGCAGTTAATATTCCTCTCCTCTTCTCCATCCTTTCAGCCTGGCGGGGCTGGTTTTGCAGAGACCAGCCCCTCTTTGGGGCAAGAACTTCCATAGATTATTGACGTAGCATAAAGAGAGAAGCAGACCTTGTCAAAGTCTGAATGTAAAAGTTCAAAAATAAAACAGCCACATAGCCATGCTGGTGAAGAGAGTCTCAAGTACTGAGCACGGCTTTGGTATCGCAGCTGTGACACATGTGCAGCAGCGAGAGAGTGGCTGCGGTTTATTATGCCCCTGCAGCTGAGAAGAAGGAATTACAGCTTCCTCAAATGCTAGGTCTTTTTTTCAGTGAAGAGCAATATTTGAGATTGCAAATGAAAAAAATAATGTCGTGCTTTGGAAACTGCTAAATTGAAATGCCAGTTTCTTTCTTTGAAAGCTGTAAGATAGCTTGTTCCTCTGCAGGGAAAGAGATTAGGAGCCTGTCTATGCAGGGAAAATGTTTGGAATACCAACTGCCCACCAGTTTCCCATGCAATCACTCATACTCTGTACTTAAGGCTGCATTAAAAAAAAAAAATTACCTGAAGGTACTCTTTGCAGAGGACAGCACCCTGTTCACAATAGCTCTCCTGCCTTAGCTCCACCATCCCAGTACACAAACCATAGATTGTTGTCATGGTTTCACCCCAGCCAGCAACTCAGCCCCATGCAGTCACTCACTCTCCCCTCAGTGGGATGGGGGAGAGAATCAGAAAAGTAAAAGTGGGAAAATTTGTGGGTTGAGGTAAAGATAGTTTAATAGGTAAAGCAAAAGCTGTGCAGGCAAGCAAAGCAAAGCAAGGAATTCATTCACCACTTCCCATCGGTAGGCAGGGGTTCAGCCATCTCCAGGAAAGCAGGGCTCCCTCATGTGTAGCAGTTACTTGGGAAGACAAATGCCATCAGTCTGAAAGCTACCTCACCACCGCCTTCTTCCCCCAGCTTTACATGCTGAGCATGACATCATATGGTATGGGGTATCCCTTTGGTCCGTTGGGGGTCAGCTGTCCTGGCTGTGTCCCCTCCCAGCTTCTTGTGCACCTCCAGCCTATGCATTAGCAGGGTGGTGTGAGAAGCAGAAAGGGCCTTGACTGTGTAAGTGCTGCTTAACAATAACAAAAACATCCCTGTATTACCAACACTTTTCAGCAGAAATCCAAAACATAGCCCCATACCAGCTATCCTGAAGAAAACTAACTCTATCCCTGCCCAAACAGCACACTTGCTTTGCAGTAGTAACCCTTGAGAAGAACACTAGTATTTGCCCAAGATGGGAGGGGGTTGGGTGGGGAAAGGGTCTTTTAAGAAAATATTAAGTGACTGAGAAACACCACTTTTTCACAAGCAGCTCAGGTTCAAAACTGTCTTTACACGATGGGTATCTGCCAGGGAAAAGCCTCTCGGGCAAATCACTGACTGAGGCAACTCCAGAGACTCAGTGGAAAGTTCATAGTATAGCAGGCAAATTGGTCCCAGCCTGTCTCCTGTTCCTAAGAGCTACAACACCTGGGCAAAGCACGCTCCAGATTTCTGTCTGCTGCTGGTCCACTAGAGGACAACCTAATGATGATGAACTCTTTTGGCTTACACAGTAGAAGGCCCATACCGAAAATGCTGCTGCCAAATCTGGTTTACAGCTCATGCTGGGACTGTTGCTGGTACATGTGCTAGGCCTCATTTTTAATGGTACAGATTACTTCTAGTCCTGATTGATACAGACCTATAAAGCTCCAAAAAATGGCACCTACAGTTGATGCCAGCCTTTGTTACTACAGAGAAAGAGACAGAAGCAAGGGAGATTTGCAGACAGCCAGACGTAATTTTTATAAAGCAAACCCAATCCTCTACGCTGCACCGTACCACAGAGAAAAAGCTGCCTGTTGCTGCTGGTTTTCTCACAGACTTCTGATGCGATATCATGCTTTTTCAGCCCAGGAAATGCTCAGAGGTACAGAATGATCCTTTTGCCCTGGTAACATGTGATTTATTAAACCATAATGGAGGGACCCAACTCATGTAAACAATAAGCAGGAAGAACAACATCAGCAGCTCAAAGCCACAGAAAAGAACAGGCTACTGCTTTGGCAAGACAAAAAGCAAAGCAGCTTCTCAAAACCTAGGTGGGTTGGTTCTTGCCTAGTATTTTAAGGGCGGGGGGGAAAAAACACAAATTCAAGTTAGCAATAGAGTTAATTTCTGGAGCTAGGAAGCAAATGAGCTGTGGCAAGATGTGAAACAGCAGAAAACAGCAGAGAATTAATTACAAGTGAACTGTCTCAGGTTGGAATTAGAGGGATCAGAGAGTCAAAGCAACAGTTTTCAGTGAGTAATTTGGTGCCTTGACATTCCCCAGCCTTACTAGTGGGGGACTGGAGATGAAAAGTGCATGTGACTCTGCAAGGGAGGAGACCACACACTAAAGGCAGGAGAGCAGAGCTACTTGAAAGGCAAACTGAAGGCAAATCAGAGCTACTGATACTCCTCTCCTAGTGACGATAGCGAGAGCAGGCTAGCTGTGATTAGGAGGGCGCAGATCCTAGCCATCCCTTCGGGGGCGGCAAGGGGAAGTGATGTGAAGGGGCGCTCGCCGCAGCCCTACCCAGCCCCCGGCCCCCTCCCACCCTCCTCCCTGCCCGGCTAAGGGAGGGCAGCCGCCCCGGTCCCACTCAGCACCGGCATTACCTCCCACCCGACGGCGGTGGGGGGATGCTCTCAGCCGACGAGGCTGGCGGAGTCAGCTGCTCTTTGATGTCAGCAGGTGCTCGGGGCTCGGCAGGGCGGGGGTGGGCGAGCGGAGCATAGCCTAGCCGCAGCCTCTGCTCGCCGCTGCAAAGGGGCTCCTGCCTCCCGCACGCTCTGCCCGGCCGCCCCGCCGGGGAAAGGCGGAGAGGGGGGGCCGCTTGATCGCCGCCGCTGATCCACCGAGGGAACTTGCCCAACTTTCTCCGTCCCTGCCACCGGGACTCGCTGCCATGGCCGTCGCCAATTCCTCCCGCAACTTCTCCGCGCCGGAGGCTCGGAACGGCTCAGGTGAGGGGGGCTGCGGGGGCGGGGGCGCACCTCCCCGGCGGGGCCGCGGGGCTGGGCGGGGGGCGCGGAGAGCTTTGCGGGGGGGGGATCCGACGGCACAAGCCCCTTGTGCCCTCCTGCTGACAGCAGGGTTGCGGGTACCCCGTGGAGGCTGAGCGCGGGGACGCCGCCCCCCCGGCACCCCCTCCCGCACCGGGCCGCATTCAGCACCCGAGGGCGGACAGCTCCGCGCCCCGGGCGGCGGGACGGGCCCCGCGCCCCGCCCGCCACCGCCGCGCCACCGCCGCCACCAGCAGCTCGGAGCGACCCGCTGCCGCCTGGCTGTGAGACAGCGCTAACTCCAGCAGCCCGCTGGTCTTAGCTGCAGAGATGACCCACAGCCCAGCTAGACAGGGAGGGGAGCAAGGCGCAGGGAACAGGAGACATCGCTGGGGAGGGAAGCGGTGACCCTCGTCACCCTCCTGTTTTCTCCATGCTGCCGCTGTTCCCAAAGCAATAGTTTGGGGTCAGGCAGGCTAACTCTCCACGGTACAAGTGGGTGAAACTCTTCAACAGAAGGTGTTTTATATGTGGTCTTTGTCCCCCTCTGCACCAGTATGTCCTTTATAACTCTGCTTCCTCCTGAAATGCAGTAAAGATGTAGTTTCTTTTGTATCTGGGCATGGCTGAGGACAGCATTCACCTTAGAGGGGAAAAAAAAGAATAAATTAGGCCAGACCTCATTCAGTTCACATAGTGCAGTCCCCTTTGGGACTTTCAAAAGGAGTTAGAGGGCAGCCACAGATCTACAAGCAAGAACAAATCAATGCCTGAAGTACCTGTTTCAGTAAACAAAATACAGCCACTTGAAAGTGCACAGAATCAGCACTGAAAATTCAGATTCAATGATTTCTAAAGCCTCTTTCAGCTTGAGATAAGAGAACTTTGGATAACTTTGACACTCATGCACTTCTGACTCCAGCCTATAATACACACAAAAACTATAGCATCACACTAGCTTCCAGCTAATAACGCTTGAAAGTCCCACTTGTACAAATACCAACAGCAGGAAAGATGCTACAACACTACACAGATTACATTTCACACAAAGCCTTTGGGCTTGCACACATTCTGCTTTAAGGCCAGCTCAGCTCATTCCAAATGTTACAGGATCACCATGAACACTGCATTGATTATAGTACAGGAAAAGGACATTTTGTCCCAATTTCCAGCTAACCAAGTGGCATTTACATTTCACTTGTACAATCAATTCCTGCTACATTCGTAACAAAATTTGGGGCTAAAAGAGAGGAGAGCAGAAATCATAACAGCTACATGCAGAACAGCAGAACCACAGTCGTTCCCTCCAATTTCAAGTCTGCCATCTCCAAGCATTAAGGAGGTGTGAGATCTGTTTCAATGTTCAGAGGATGCACAGGTTGGATGCTGAAGAATAGGGTGCTGATGACAATATCTTACTTACCAAAGCTATGTAACATGGGGCATTTCCTTGGATTAGTGAGCAGCCAGGAGGAATAGGGACCATTTAAGCCCCCATGAATGGCCTGGATCAGGCTTTTTTTTCCTATCAACCAAGCCTGGCTTTTGCCTTCAGGCTCCTGCCAGTTCTCCTGTGCCTCATGGTCTGCTTTCTGTCATCTGCACAGAGGCTTTCCAATAAAATGGCGCAGCAACCACTTCATAGATTCTGACCTTGGCCTTGCTTATGCCCTAGCTGACTGCTTCCTAGTGCCAGAAGGACTGAGGCAGTGGCAGCTCACCATGTCCCACTTCTAAGAGCACTGAAATATTACATACAGTTGATATGGCACACATTTTTCTAGTCACAGACCAGGCCAGCAATGTAGCCCCAGCTATCTTGCCAATTCAGTCAAGCTTCTCTTTCACACCAGAGTAAATCTTTGGTTTTGAGAAGTTTGTACTCAAGAATTTTAGGGGTCAAAGTCAGCAAATACCACCTCAGCATATAGGCACCACTTTGGCAGAAACAACACCTTTAAGTATCTGTCATTTCACTTCATTTCATTTTCAAGATTTCCCTAGGTTCTGTTGGAGGAGGCTTCTCCTACAGGTATAGGCTTCTAAGGAGAAGGAACAGTACAGTGACTGAAAGCATTTCCAATTAACAGCACATTGAATCATCTGCAGTTCAATGAAAGACACATGCAGTCTTGGCTCATGTGTAACAGTCACACAAATAACTCGCACAAAACCTTTCCCTAGAAAAAAAAAAAAACAAAAAACCAACAAAACCCAACAAAACCACCAGGTCCCATAGGAGAGAAGTAATGAGATGAAATGAGATTTGCCTCAGCTGAGAAGGGCTATTTCAAACTCCATCACACACTGCACGTGTCAGTCTTGCAGAACAGAGAGCACTGCGATCAGTGCCTTAGACACCACCTTCTGTGTTCAAGAGCGGAAATCCCTGTTGGTTGGTGCTGAGAGCTTGTGGCTTCAAAATGTGATTTTAAACCCATGTTAGGGACAAGGCAAACATGAATTTGCTTATGTTTGGGCCTCACACCCCGAAAAGCAGCAGTCAAGCATCAGTGCTGATAAACTAAGCGTTATCAGGCAAGAATTCTGCCTTGGAAATCCACCTACATCCAGAACTCAGACACAGCAGCTTTAAGCCATGTTTTTCTCCTTGTAGAACTAGGGCATTCCTTGTTGAAGGGCCACTCTGAAACATACTCCCAAATCCCTGTCTGGCCATACACCTGGATTTCTTTCTAGGAAAAAAAAACCCAAAACCCTAGAGAAAGGGAGTGGGGCAGAGAAGGAAGATGGAAAGGAGTGCGTGCTCTGGCTTAACCCTGACAAGAGAGCTGGGGCCCAGCCAGGGTACAGTCCCAGATCTCACAATATAGATAAGCATTAGTTATCTGCCTGCATGGTCAATGAACTCTATGTCTCATACGGTACAATAGATAAACCACCCAACAAACAGGCTGAAGCTTTTTGACAACAGCTTGGGCATTGACTACATCCAGATTTTGGCACCCATGTGGAGACTTTACTCCTTGGATGTGCAAAGCACTGGGTACCTCACAGACTTGCCTCAAAAATGGCTGGACACCCAGCAGTCCCTGGAAGAAAAGTTACTATCAACTCAGTCAGGCACAGGTGAGTGCAGAGGCACACCAGCCTGATTTTAGTCCAGAAGTATACCAGGAGAGCTGAGGAAAGATGCCTAAACACAGCCAGATTTGGGTGGTGTGCTGCAGATACTGAATGGCAGAGAAGGAAGTGTCAATCCCCAGCTAAGCTTCTGCAAGTATTGCAGAGGATCTTAAACATCCTTCCAAGCTACATCTTTGAGGGGGATCCAGCTGCATGGCAGGACAAACACACAGAGGTGTAAAGAGGTTGCCTCCAGGTTGCACTCACTGTTTTGGTTTGTTTTGGCAGTAGCAGAGAAGCCAGCACCATACACCAACGTGATCATGCCAAGTCTCTTCAGCATCATCTGTTTCCTGGGCATTGTTGGGAACCTCATTGTCATCTACACTATCATCAAGAAGAAGAAGCTGAGATGCAAACAGACTGTGCCTGACATTTTCATCTTCAACCTCTCCATTGTGGACCTCCTTTTCCTCTTGGGCATGCCCTTCCTTATCCACCAGCTCCTAGGAAATGGCTCGTGGTACTTTGGAGCTCCCCTATGCACCATCATCACCGCCCTGGACACAAACAGCCAGATCACCAGCACCAACATCCTTACAGTGATGACACTGGATCGTTACCTGGCAACTGTCTACCCTCTAAAATCTACCTATGTCCGGACCCCATGTGTTGCAGCTCTAGTTATCTGCTTGGTGTGGCTCCTCTCCTTCCTGACCATCATTCCTGTGTGGATGTATGCAGGTCTTATGCCTCTGGAGGATGGGACTGTCCGCTGTGCTCTCTTGCTTCCCAACCCAGAGACTGATATCTACTGGTTCACCCTCTATCAGTTCATGCTGGCATTTGCTGTGCCATTGATTGTGATCTGTGTGGTCTATTTTAAGATCCTCCAGCACATGGCCACCACTGTGGTCCCGTTGCCCCAAAGGAGCCTCCGGGTACGTACGAAGAAAGTCACCCGCATGGCCGTTGCTATCTGCTCCGCCTTTTTCATTTGCTGGGCTCCCTTCTACATCCTCCAGCTGGTTCACCTTGGCATCGACACACCATCCATGGCCTTCTTTTATGCCTACAATTTTGCCATTAGCTTGGGCTATGCCAACAGTTGCCTCAATCCCTTCCTCTACATTGCCCTCAGCGAGACCTTCAAGCGCCAGTTCTTAGTGGCCATCCGCCCTGCAAGAGAGCCATGTCACAACAGCAGCTCCATCAACAACAACAGCATGACAGAAGCCAGCGTGTGTCTGAAACTGGCACCAGAATCCACCCATCAGACTCAGTTTCTGGAGGACTTCTCCCCACGTTCACTGCCCATAACTGTGGCTGTTCACTAGGGCACTCTGAAGTGACCATAGCAGAAAGCCTTCAGATCTGTAAGTCAATGGAAAAGCAGCAGCTTCAGGCAATTCTTGGTGAAGCATATGAACGACAAGTTTCCACCTCCAAGAGTCCAGGTGCCTCCCTTTTTCATTGTAGGGCTCTGCTCCTGCACCACCCTTGGCCTGTGACATGCTGCGTGCTGCTGCTTCTTTCCACTCCTGCATGGGAGGACTCTATCACATAAGACACTGGGCCCCCAAAGAAGATGAATGGAAAAGAGAGAAAGGACAGAAAGAGGATTTCATGGGGGAATGTTCACCCTGAAAGAGTAAAACCTTTATCAGCAACACTGCCCAATGATTCCTGGCATCTTGGTCTGACCACGGCTCTTAAGCAGCATATCAATATTGACCTTCTTCATTCAAAACTTGAACTTTTGAAACACGATGTCATATATTTAGTTTTGATTAAAAAACTGACCTGCAAACTTTGACGGCTGGGCTCATATCCTAGAAGCAAACAGCAGAGATCTTGGGGCCAGAATTCTCACCTAGGTCTGTTGCTTGGTCTTTTGGTGCAGACCCATCTTCCTTCAGTGGGCTGTATTGTTTGGCAACCAAGAAGTTTTCAAGAACTGGCTAATTTTGATGCTAATCCTAAATATTTCAAGCAAAAGCAGGCAGATAGCAATTGCACTGCTTTAAGGGATTGCAAACAATTCTCAGAACTGCCAGTGCTAACACCGGGTTTGTGGCTTTTCATGCCAATGAGCAGATTTTCATGCTGCTGGTTCCTCACGCTGCTCTTGTGCCTCACATTCTGCATGGCTATTGGGGAATCCCAGGTGGAGGGTTTAAAACATGACTAAAAACCACAATGTGCAGAGGTCTGTGGAGTGAGCAGCTGTGAAAAGGCAGCTCAGAGGAAGCAGAGTTGCTCATGCAGCTCCCTCAAAAATAACAAATGTTTTCAAAGTTAAAAGGGAAAATTAAATGTCTGTGTTTTGTATATGCAGCTTTAACAGTCAGAGGCTAGGGAATAACTTTGCTCATTACGAAGACTAGAGAAAAGACAGCACAGATCAGCTAAACGCGGGGGATTATACTGATAGCCTGTGCAGGGCTCCCAGGGGAACGCGCAGGCATTGTTCAACACTTTGTCAAACATGGAGAAACTGGTTACTGTAGATGAATTTAACATAAAAAAGAATTAAAAACATCAAACAGCACAAAAGAATTTGTTACCGTACTTATGGTTTCATGCCACCAGCTACCCACAATATACCCAGAACAGAAATTCACCCTTACACAGCAAAACTGTGTCACCTGCACAGGACTTTCTAAGCCACATGCACACTTACAGGTGCACCTAATGCACACAACACGACACTCAGAGGTATTTAAGTACAACCGATGCTTCAGTCTACACCCTGTAGAGAACACACAGTTCACTCACCTCTGGCAACTAAAGCAGGTGGGTGTCCTGACACCATCAGACGCCATTCGTTGCTTTTTGTGTCATTGAACAAACTTCATAACAGGGTTTCTCTGTATTTCATCCCAGGCTCTGTCAAACCGACACCCACCACAGTAGCACATCCACACTGGGACTGTAGGATATCTTGTCAGTTTTTTGTCCCTGTTTCCCTGGTCAATAAAGCCAGACACATACGCAGCTTTCAAGCTTTATGACTTTAAAATCTTAGCCCCATTTTAACTGCCAGGAATTTTCACCTGCTGTTATTCATGGAGCTGCTTTGCTCTTTGGTCAGTACTCTCCCCAAAGGGCTCAGGAGCAAAGGTTGAGGAAGATGTGTGCTGTGCCAAGGCAGATTTGCTCTCAGGACAAGGGAAGCTATTGTGTTACCTTTCTCCCATAAGGAAGTTAAGGAGAGGACTGGCATGCTTCTTGGTGAAAAGCGGTGGGAATGGTTGGGTGGGGTTTTTCCCCCTCCTTTAATGCCAGCAAGGAGGAAAGCATAAGCGAAATTAAAACAGATTACATTGTCAGGGCTCTCAGAGAGCAGCACATTGAAGAGATTATCTTACTTACACAGTAAAGGTGTTTATGGCTGAACTAGCCTCTTCCTACCTGAAGTGAGTTTGCCTGACCCAGTGTGGCCAAGCCATGTGCTAAAAACCATGGTCTCACCAAAAAGAGATGCCAACACCAGCTGAGGCAACACTCAAAAGGGTCTTTATAGGTAGACCCTTTCCAGTTCTCATCACACTGAAGTCACATGTATTTACATAGGCACCTTCCCAAGCCAAAGTCCTTTTAGATAGCATCTATGTAAGGTGGAAAGTCATGTAAGACAAGGCTTCCCATTTAGTCAGTATCCCAGCAGCATCTGTCCTTTCCCACCACCCTGCAAAGGCTCATGGTTCTCTCATGTTCCTCCTGCCTGTCCTCAAAGGATTTCCTAGTCCAGATGTCGAAATACCAGCTGTAGGGTCCCTCCCTTCCCATGTACATCCGTAAAAGTTGTGGCAAACACACCTTGGGAAGACAAGGATGTGGATACTTGTGGATAAGCTGGGAGGCTGAGAAGAGAGGTACAGTCAGCAAGCAAACTAGCAAAGAACACAGATAGCACACAGCTTTTTTCCACCTTCTCCTAATCAGCCCAAAGCACAAGGCAAGATGAAAAAAAGCCTCTCCTTTAAAGACAAACCTTTTGCTCAAAGGCCTTCAGAGGTGTCCCCTTACCTAGTGGGTAAGGCAAGGCCTTCTAGTAGTTAAACAGTCTCTGTGCACCTTGATGTGATCTACTCCAAGCACCCTACCCCTTCTCCCTATTTTTCAGAGCCAACTTTGTTAAGTCGGAGAGTCTGTTGACATTCTGGTCTGTGTTCAGCTCTACCTCTTTGTTTCTTCTGCTCTTTGCATTTATTATGTGATCCCCGCATCTCAGTGCCTCCATTACTAATGGCAGAGCCTGAATAAAAGGCATTGCTAAGTAGAAAAGGACACAGCTACTTGCACAGAGACAGGCAGCCTGAAGTGCTGCGAGGTCTGTCTGAAAGGTGTGGTGAGAAGGGCACGGAGATAATGCAGTGTGTTTCCCTGCAGTCCTGCCCCCCATACACAGCCCATTGTCTCTCTTGCTTGAGAGGAACTAAGGGAAATCCAGCTAAATAACCAGGGGAAAAAAATACTCTCAAAACCAAAGGGTGATAGAAAAAAATTATTAAATCTAGTTGTTCAAATCAACAGCCTGCTACCCTGGATGAGACAAATTTCCTTGACTCTTTTTGCCAACACTTTTTCTGTGCATTCGCAAGCTGCCTTGTCAGACAGCAGGAAGACAGATGGGTTCACTTTCCACCCCCTCCTCCTCTTCCACTTCTTGTCCTTAGAGGTGCGACTGAAGCCACATGTCACAGCTCTGCTCTTGATAAACTCACACAAGGGGCAGATGGTCCAGTTACTTTTACTCCTACTTTCCCAGCTAGTGAGAGAGCCCTCCTTGACTGGTTGCTGCAGGATTCAGTCCTTGGCTCACCCTTCTCAGTGACCTCTTTTCCACTATCCGCATCCCTGTGTCCACACTAGGCAGTAAAATATACCCCTGCCTTCCCCACAGCCACAGCTCTGCCAAGCCAGCCCTAATGACAAGCTGGAGCTGAGGTCCCCAAAGCCCTGCTAGGCAGTGGGCTGGGGACATCCTTCTCCACCTGAAATCTCTGCACAGGTAAACCTGCTCAGGAGCGAACCGCAGCTGTGATGGAGAGCGAGCAGAGCAGGCTGTGGGGTGGGGGGAAATAGGGTGACTCACTGGCCCCTGGGACACAGCCAGAACCTGACTAATAGTGTTTCATCAGTCCTCCTGGGCTGCTAATTGGACACATTTCATTCAACAGACTCACTGGTGGGAGAGGAGCCATGTGGCAGGTACAGATATGTTCCCAGCGCACTCGCTTTGCATTACTCCTGCCAGATGCAGGGACCACACAGCAATGCCCTTTCTTGCTCACCTCCCATTAGTGAAGCAACATCACCAAACTCTCATACTCCCCTGAAGCCTTTCCACTTGCTCCATCCCTGCTGTGGGGCTGGGGAGGGGGCAGCACACAGGAAAGTCTCATCAACAGTAGAGAAGTAAAAGGGGAGGGATGCCTCATCTACAGCCCCATCTCCCACTGGAATGCTCCTCTGGCAGACCAGGGCCCTTCAGTGCCTCCAGGCAACGGAAAATGTATTTTGGAGCTGTATTTACAGAGCAGCATTCAAACAGGGAACTCACTGCACCACTGGAGGGAAAACCTTTGCTAAGAGATGTAGACCCCAATTGCGAGAGGGCACAAGAGAGAACAGCTGCTTTTAGAGCCTTCATGCCCTACCCACACGCCATTTGGAAAACAGCTGCTATGATTGCACAGGACCCAACAGTAGTTCACCTCACAGCATCTTTCCACCAGTACAGTTGTGTTTGCTATGGAAATCATCCCTCCTGATCTCCCAGTCTAACTCATGGGAGAGCCGCGGCACTGGCTTCTGAAGGCTAGAGCTGCGCTTCAACAACTGCAAAGTCACACTTGAGAAGTGGCATACGTCAGTATGAGACGTGATGGTGCACAGAGCGGTGCTTTCATAAGCAGTTCTGTGCGTGCTGAGGGCAAGCATGTTAGAAAAGCCTCCAGGGTTGTCAGCTTTCACCATCTCTAAATGCTGCTGGAGTAATTTCTGTGCTCCCTAGGGTCAAGCCTCTGTATGAAGGATTCCTCCTCCAAAGCAAGGTCAGACTATGCCAGCATTGCCCTCCCCAAGCACAGCAGCTGAACAGCTCAAGCACCACTGAAGGCTCAAGGCCCCATCCTGCAGGTCCACACAGGGTTAGTCCCCTGCAAGTGAGAGCCAAGTTCCATCCATCACACCAGGGTGAGTTTGAGTTTATTACCACAGCGGTCAGTGGGGTTTTAGCACAACGGGGAGCAGGCTTTACCCCAGGTACTGACTGCGTCATCGTCTGGCACCACATGAGAAAAGGAGATCTGCAGGGTCTGGCTCCACAGAAACACCTCTGGGGCAGTGACTTTTCTGAGCGTCAGTCAAACAATGACACACACAGGTTTTAGTTTAGGCCTTAAACCTTATTTCTTCCACTTAAAATTAAGTCAGCAGATGAGTCAGCCCTTCCCTCCAACCCGTGCTCTTCTGTCCCCTGCAGGTTTCCACTTGCAGGGTAGGGAGGCTGAAAGTCAGTGACATTTTATAATAATTTTAATTATTCTAGTGTGTGGTTATTATTAAGTAGCCTTTGCTAAGTCTGAAGGAGCTCTTATGATTATCTTCCTACACATGTTCCTGGAAGCACAACAGCTTGGCAATACCAGGCTGCCATGCCCTGCTCCACCAGACACTTCACAGGAGAAAGCAGAGTTCTCCTTAGGCAGCCACAGCAAGACGACTCCTGCCTCATCCAGGAGCAATACTTCTCACACCCACATCCCACTGCAGGCTCGGGGACACGGTCCTCTTTCTCCCACGGGCTTGACCACAGCAAGCCAAACACTAACATTTTGGCATAGAGCACTCCATAGGGACAAGTGTGGTGATGGAAATGGCAGGTGAACTTATCACTTCTTAAAGGTTTTATTGACTTATTTCATGAGGAGGATGGTTCTTGGAGGTGCACCTTCTCCAGCAGCCCCCACTGAGAAATGGAAACAGGTTTTGAAGGGAGCAGACTGTTCATATCAGGCTTCCCTCTGTCCTCCTTCCTGTCTGCTTCTAAATGAAGACTTTGGATTTCAACTTGCCCAAAGTATTTTGGGGATTTAATTCCCCCTCCTCCTTTTTTCTTTTTAAAGGTCAAGCTACTGCAACCTTCTAGATCATAATCCCCAACTTTGGCCTCCAAGTGCTCTGGCAATGTAAAATCATCATGTTATCAACGTGGAAACTGCTTCAGAAGAAAAAAAAAAAAAAAAACCACAGAGAGAGGAAAATGTCACCTCTCAGAGTAAGAATAAGTTGCCTGTCTTTTGCTTTTATTCAAGTCCAGATACTTTTCCCCAGCCAACTGCTGCCACTGAAGAAAGCACATAAACATTTGCTACTGGGCTGAGACACCTTGTGCCAAACTGCAGCCCCCAGCCAGTACTGACACAATCTCTAGGTTTAAGAACACAAACACTGGCAGCTCAATGAGAAGAGACCCATTTACTGGAATTAATATTCAGTCCTTCTGCAGCATGGGAAACATCAATTGTTCAGTGTGAAATAAATTATGTGTCTTTCTTGGGGGGATTTTAATGAGATCTCCCCCCTCTTTTCCAGACACTCTCAGACTCAGGGTAAAAAAAAAAAAAAAAAAAAGCAAAACGACATTCCAGCATCTCCCCACCAGCCCTGCATCATAATGGCCCAATCAGGGTAATTAGGATGTCTCCTGTGTGCTCAGGGAGGCTCTACCCAGCAAACCCAGCCTGCTGTTCATCGTATTGTGGCAGCATAGCTAATTACTCCTGGTTTTCAAGGGAAGGGGAGCAGACCAGCTTTTGTATGCAGTTAGGAAAAGGGCTATGCTGAGTACAGTCAGGTTTTGGCTCTACCTCTGGTCCTACTAGATCTCCTGGTATGCTGAAGGCTATAGGATGGGAGAAGAGACTGGTCTGGGTAGTTGGTTCTTAGAAGAAGCAGCATAAGGACCTACGTGCCCGTGAAGGCACCTTTATTTATCTTCAAACTCCTTTGGAGTCGAAGCCCAGCTCCTCTTCCCTGTGACCCCAGTGCCAACCAAATTTCAAGCAAAGAAATGTGCACACAGAAAACCAAGACCCCCTTTGCAGGGACAACAGGCAGTCCTTCGGGGTTAGAAAGCATCACACGCTGTCATGGTGAGGAGCACAAATGGGAGCCTTTCCCAAGGCTGCTGGAAGCTGGATGGGCATTTCTCCACCTCCCTTGCCTTCCTACACTAGATCCCATGGGTACAGCCATACTCCCTCAGGGTGTGCGTTCACATTCAGGCTAGCAGACCCTACCAAGCCCCTCTGCTGTCAGGTCTATAGAGCTCCAGTGGGGATTCCATCACCCAAAAAAGTGCTCTGGGAGCATCCATATCCCAGCCACTAGCTAACATGCGAGCCACTCACAGTCCATATCTCCACACCAGTGGCCTAATTTATCATCTTTCCTGTCCATGTGGCATCATGTCCAAGGTCAGGCTTGCTAGGAATGGATCAGAGCTCCCCTGTTGATACCCTGCTATTTTGTCATCTCCAGGTTTGGCTAAAGCACATAGCAGAAGTGCTGGTATGCAGATGCAAGATGAGGGAGAACACCACTGTAGTCTCAAATCAAGGCTGCACTGAGCTGGCTGCATTGAGACTTGGCCCAGTTTACGTCACCATCTGTTTATTTCTTTACAACAATTTCCAGACAGGCCTGGCAGGTAGACTCAGTCCCTTGTTCCGTGGCTGTCTGCCCTTTTCCTTCTGGCTGCTTTAGTTTCCTTAAGCCTCTAGAAGTTTCTTTAGCAGCAATAATTCCCAACTTAGACAATCATGAAACTTTATGAGTTACCATCTGTGCTTGGAGAGCAAAGACTTGAAAGAATAAAGTAGGATCTAGATGCAGAAGCTGTGATGTACATCACTGTGGAGCAGACATGGGGCAGCTGCGGACCAGACACTAAGTGCTCTGCTGTGTGTCCATGTCATCTCTCCCCTCTGCACACCCATAGTCTAACTCACTCCTAGAACAACTGTTAACCCGGAAACTGCCTCGAACAGCTAAACATGCTCTGGGATGAAACTGGCCCTCCAAAGGATGCGAGTACCACCCAGCCTCAGCACCCACGTTCACACAGGTATTTAATCCCTTCCAAAATGGGACAGCACCCTACATGTTGTACACATGCATCCAAGAGGTTAATACTCATCAGGTAACTGCAGGTGCTGAACAGTCCATGATCACAGAAGGAAGCAGGCCAGTTGCAGATGCAGCCTCAGACCCCCTTCACTGCTTGGCCTCAGGAGGAAATCCAGAGTCTGCTTTCGCTCACACCACTGCCTCACTGAAATTAGCGACATGGGATTAGAGAAAAGCCAAGCAAAACAAAGCCTGAGTCATGCCAAAAGCTTCTTCTGTGGCTGCCCAAGAGTGGAGCTTGACATGTCAGGGCTCTAATTTCACCACCAAAACGAGCTGCCAGGAAGGAAAGCTGACATGTTGCTGTTCTCTAGTTCCTTGAGTCTAATAATTCCAAATAGTTTACAAGTATAACAACCCAAAACTCAGATGATGGCTAGAGACAGGAGAATAATGATGACCATTTTATTCTTGGAAAGTTTTGGCTGTCATCTCAGATAAGATCTACAGGGCTGCTAGGAAAAGCAACCGCTTATCTTGACTCTGTCCTTTAGTACAGGAAAGGGAACCAGAAAAGAGGAGTGGGTGATTCAACAAAAGACAAAGTTACCAGAAACATTTGTCTGCAGCATTACAAGTGACGAATAAAAGCCGCAGCCCTGATGAGCCTGCCAGCATCAGGGACCAGGCAGATCAGCTGAGCCTTGATGTATTAGAAACAGGACATAACCTCTATTTCTTTAATCTCCCCAAATCACCTCATTGTACTAATTCTTTAAAATGTGCTTATTCCAATAGCTGCAAAGATATCAGATACATCCCATGGGCTGGGAGAGATGGCCCAGCAGTGAGACTGTTGCTTCAGGCAAGTGTGAGACTGGCTAAGTGACATGCAGCCGACTTACAGAATTACTAGCAGAAAACAAACTTCTGCAACCAGTAACAAGCTGCAATACATTAGATCTGTCAGGAGTGTTTAATCTCTTCTTTAAAAGAGGAACCATCAACACTAACAAATTGAGATTGTGACAGCTCAGTGCAGAAGCCCAAATTTTAAATTCTGTATCTGACTGTTTGTGCAGTGAAGGGACTCAAAAAATGCCACAGGAGTACCAGGTCCTTGTAGGAATTCTTCACCCCTTTTGCTGCTGCGTTAGGTGTTTGGCTGAGATAGAGCTGTTTTCTTTTCACTAGCTGGTACAATGCTGTGCTTTGGATTTGGTATGAGAATAATGTTGATAACACACAGATGGTTTTAGTTGTTGCCAGGTAGTGTTTGTATGAAGTAAAGGACTTCAGTTTCTTAGGCCTTGCCAACAAGAAAGCTGGAGGGGCACAAGGAATTGGGAGGGGACACAGCCAGGACAGCTGACCTGAACCAACCAAAGGGATATTCCACACCACAGAACGTCATGCTGAATATATAAACTGAGGTAGTTGGCCAGGACCTGCTAGTTGCTGTTTGAGGACTGGCTGGGCATCCATCAGCATGCAGTTAGCAACTTGTACGTCACTTGTTTTTCTTTTTTCCTTTTGGATTTTATTTCTCTTTCCCTCTCTCTCTCTCTCCTTTTCATCCTAATTGTTGTTATTATTATTATACATAATTTTATTTAAATTATTAAATTGTTTCTTATCTCAATCCACAAGTTTTACCTTTTTCCCCAGTTCTCCTCCCTACCCCATCAAGGGAGGGAGCAGCTGTGTGGTACTTTGTTGCCAGCTGGGGTTAAACCACAACGATATTCTAAGTGCAGTGGAAATCCTCAAAGACAACACAGGCAGTTCACAAAGTTCCTATTTAAGCAGCAGTTCACAGTTTAGAACATATTTTCTGTAAAAAGACCTCAACAGAATCTAATTTATCTGCACACACATTCCCCAGAACACAGCTATCTCAGGACAGAAAGCAGCAGGGCACAGTCCAGCTACTACAGGCTCTGGAGAAATGGGATTTATCGATAGACACTCTTCTTGCAGCTCCCTTCGAAAGAGCAGTGGGTTCAATTGTATTGGGATACCCCACCAGGGTTCAGAGTCACAAACAGAAAATCCACATCCCATTTCTCCCCTTGCAAGACGCTCTTGGGTGGTGCTTGTCAACTCATTTACAAAGGAAGCTTCGAAGATGTGTCTCATTTTGGAAAAGACACACCACAGCTGGAGAAAACTTCCCTATCTCACCCCCCCATCAACAAGAATGGGATAACTGCGGAGGACATCAACCAAGTTTTAAGCAAATTCTGCAGTTCCTTTACTCTGCTTCCTCACCTTGATGATGACCTGGAAAAGGGCAGTACTATCTAAACTGGGTTTGGCTTGGAAAGCACTGCACAGAGGAGGAATCTGGGGATGGCACTGGTGGTGATGTGAGGCCAAGACCTGGCTCCTGCAGAACAGGGCACCAGGAAATAAAACTCAGCTTGCTGTTAGCCTTTCAATCAAACCAGCCTGAATCCTGAAAGGGCAAAGCCGATACATCTCAGGGTAAATGAAGCTTTGAGAAATATGGAGCAAAAAGGACAATAGGAAGACTAAAAAAAATTTTTGAAATATATGTTCCTTTTAACCAAATGAAAGGATGAAGAAACAGAAAAAAAGAAAGGCTAAACCAGATTTGGTCCTCACAAAATCCAAATAGGAACTTTTATAACTTGATGCTTTTATTAACTCCCAAAAGAAAAACTGCTGTCTGAAAGTGGGAGTCACTCAGTGACCTGCAAGACATCTGTGTGCACTCGGACAGTGTCACACATAACAAGGACACAGCTGGCAGTGGTGGCTCTGCAAGTAGCTTACATTACCCCATCCTGCTGCTTCACATCACATTTGACTTTGTGTCAATGGCTGTATTTCAGGATGCGTTAGTGTGAACAGCAGACACCTCGAGGGGGGGGGGGGGGGGAAGAGCCTTACTTGAGTTGCAGCTGGTTGGGAGAAGAGGGAGTGGGAATGAGTATTGATTAGGAGATGCTATACTATATTGAATCTTGGAAAATTGTCTTCAGTGATGCTTCTGTGACACTGGCCCATGTTATGAACATTAATAACTCCATGCCCATAACTTGCAGAGGGGACAAAAATGAATTTATCCCCATTTCTACAGTTGAAGCAACTGGTGCTCATGATGGTGGTGATATATTCCAGCAAGACCCATCAGATCCTGACTGTTCCCCTGTGATTTGTTCACCCTGGAGTATTTACACATTTGCTCCACAGACTGCAAAATGAAGCAGCAACCCCTCCAGCAGGCTGTCTAGCAGTGTTTGTCCACAAAGGAAAACTACAGATGCACACACACACTCTGGCTTTTTAATCTGATGGCACTTCAGAGGCTTCGCCCTGGATGATAACAAAAGATAAAACCATCTCAGTAGTTTGGCATAAATTTCTTTCCTCCTTTTCACTCCTGACCTGACTTTATCCCCCTGGGCTTCTACTTAGAAGTTTCCTTTTAGGCTCCCAGGAAAGGTTTTCACCAGCCTCCAACGTCAGGACACCACAACGACGAGTGTGTCAACTGGACAAATAACTAGAAGCCAGATATCTTCAATCAAAAAGATCCATGACCAAGGGTGATGATACAGGTACTGGGAAGGGACAGAGATGCAAGAAGCTCTAAGGAATTGGCAAAGAGGCCAGTTGGCACCATCTGTGCCACTTTGGGAGAGGAAATACTCAAAAGAAACCAGCAGCACCCCAAGGGACTCATTTTAAGCTCCAGAAAGAGCAATGGGCACTGGACACTCAGGCTGACAATTCCAGCATGAACTGAGGGAAGGGTAGCCAAAGGGAAACAATCTTTATGAAAGAAAGAAAGAATTTCTTTGGGGTTTGCTCTTTTTAAATAGACCACATCCAAAAGTTAGTTCCTCCTACTTTCTCCCATGGAGGAAAATGTCAATTTCAAGTCTTTCAAGCAGACTTTGAAAATAACATTGTTGAGCTAATTAAAACCAGAGGTGAGTTTTACCAAAATCTATTGCAGTCTTATTTGCCTCGTTAGTAACTCTGTCAGGACAGTTAATTTTGGGTCCTTGTAAGGCTACTGCTTATCATACTGCTGTTTAGCTGGCATAGGGAGTTAAAAATATCCCTTCAGCACCTGTTCAGGCTCCCCTCCCTGGCCATGTCCCAGCCACGCTGTTGCCAAAACACCCTGTACAGGAAGCAAAATAAAACAGTAAAGTTGCAAAGCGGCATTCAGCATCAGCAAGGGGACGCTGGCAGCATAACTATCTAACACAACAATGAAAGGTCCTTCCTAAGCCTGCAAAAGCTTCTGGTCTGCATGTTTCCATCTTCCTCCCTGACAGACAAAAATATTTTAACTGGTCAGGAAGAACCTGGAGCTCAGAGCATCTCTGCTGGGATATTGGGTGATTGGAATGAGTAAAGACTTAATTTTCAGTTCTGGACTTAGGAAAGGTCCCTGCCTTCATACACATCTACCTGAAAGCAACTGCTAGGCTTTGTTGGGCTGAGCCTGAGCCCACCCCAGCAGCCTGCTGAGCAGACTGGCATCTGAGAAAGGGGCAGCAGTGACCCCCGAGTATCTGTCAGAGGCACAGCCACCAGGGCTGGCACAGACCTGGCTCTGCCTCCAGGTTTACATAAGTTTGCTTCCATAACCACCTTGAAGGTAAAAACAGGAACACTTTTTCAGCAAAACTTCTCTTTCTTCTGGGGTTTTATTATTGATGTTACTATGGTTCCTACCTTCAGCTCAGGCCTTAAAGGTAAGGAGCATTGCTGTGTGCAAATGGAGGGAATTTTCTAGTTTCAAACTCATAGTGCAAAGGGATGCTGGCTCTTTTCGTACCTTGTTTTTATTTATTGTATTTGTGTGGACAGACAAGTTCTCATTGTGCTACACAGCCCTCAAATTGGCAGCACTTAAAGCACGGTTAGTCAACAGACCTTTTTTAATTTAAAAGCTGAATGAATTTCAGCTGATTGAATGAATTGCACAGCTTTTTTCACTATTATACAATTAGTTTTAAAAGGCAACCCCCACATTTGATTTTCTGTGAAGTCAGAAACAGACTTCAGTCTGTACTGCTGTACAGTAACAGATCCCGAATCTAGTTAATCAATACCTTTTGAACTGATTTCCTTGCAGCTGTGCTCACATCTTTATTTACTTCCTGCAAAATTCTGGGTGAATTTACATGAATGAGCTGAAGCCTGAGTTTATTCTTTTAGGTGTGTGCATAAGAACTATCCCTGCTGCTCATGCACAGTTGAATCAATATAATGCAAGAATTAAACATAATGTTTTATTACGAGCACAACTGTGCACACATGGGCCTGTCACATACTGGTGTACGGTATTTAACAAACCAGAAATGCACGCTAAACTGCTATAAATGCAGTGATTATTCATAGTCACAGATAGGGCGTCCACACAAGGGAGGCAGATCTGAATAGCTACAGCACAATTACAACCCTGCCATTACGCTGGATAATTTCCTAGCAGACACGCCAGATTCCCGCAGCACACAACACAGCCTTTGAGCCAAAGATCCATAAGCCAATTTACATGGAAAATTAGGAGGTGTCAGAAGAGGCAGAACTAGACAGGTCTCAAGGATATTAATTCCTGCTCCCTTAGCCTTGAGCTTTCAGCGTATCATAAATTTAAGATCATTGATGTTAGACTTTCATCAATGCCGTGAAAAGAAGGAATACTTATGCTGTGCTTGTGCTGGGTGAAAAAAAACAGTTGAAGAACCAGCCTGCATCTGCAGGCTAAAGTACTTCAAGCCCAGCCACACCGAGACCCTTGCTGCGACAGACTGACTGACCACAGCTCGCTCCCAGCTCTGCCCTGCCTGCAGGGCTCACTCCAACCCACAGCATCTCTCTGCGTCACAGACCCCAACTGCTTGCAGCAGGGAAGAGGTGACAAATGACACTAACCTACTTCCACAAAGAGCTGTTAACTTCAAAGGTTACCCAGAACCATGCTCTTCCTATTTTCACCTCTCCTCAAGCTCCCTGACCAAGGCTGTAGGCACCCAGGGCTGTGATGACTTTGCTCTGGAGCACACCTCCCTCCCTCCGAGTGCTAGAAGTGAATCAGTTTGATACAGAGAGATGTAGAGGACACCCAGCACCCCACCAATCTAGTCTACCATCTATGAATTTATGATGCATCTGCAAGCAATTTGCTCTGGGCCAATGAAGCAGCAGCCAATTAATTTGCAGCTGGGTGCAGTTACATCGATAACAAAGTGGATAAGGGATGCAAACTAGTAGTGCCTGCTATGAGCAAATTAACTCTCTGTTCAGGCAGAGTAGCACACAGTAATGAGCTGATAGCCATATCAGTGAGTCATTAGAGGAGAGAGTAGAGCTCCTGTTGGATGCCATAACCAAGTTTTAGCTCTCCCCAGAAACTAGGGCTTCACACAAAGGCAGGGCAGAAAAAGGCCATTTCCATCAGGTTTAACAAATACAGCTGTGAGATGCTGAGGTTTGGCCACCCTGCTTCTCACAGGGCCTCCAGCCCACAGCTGAGGTGCTCCCCAGTCTGGCTTTGCAGCCCCTGCCAGTGACACCCCCTATGCATCTCATCTTCACCAGCTCCAGGAGGTAGCTCAGCTGGTAGAGGAGGGCTGTGCCAGCAGGGTTCAGCAGCACAAGCTCACCTCGTGGTGCCGAGTGCCTCCTGCCTTGCCCACCAGCACACAGCAGCTTCTGCACATTTGTTGGTTTGAATACGGACACCTGGGGTTTCTTTTTTCCTCCCCCTTTCCCCAAGCAGTAGAGGCTGGAAGCCCAGAGGGTCATTATGTCTTACTATGTGTCTGACACAGCAACTCCCATCCTGGATAGCCAGTTCTGGCCTTTTGGGCATGATTGCAATATAAATACCTGACTTGCTCCAGTTAACGCTTGCAGTGCTGCAGTCCCCAAGAATTCAGGAACATCAGACAGACTTGACCATCTGTAACCCAACAACATGGAGCTCATCCTTTCTCCTCCAAAGCTCTCCCCCACAGCACAGGAAACCAGCCTTTCAAGGTCCACAAGGGTAGACGTCAGCAAGTTCTCAGCTCTCCAAATACCTGAAGGGTGCTCGAGATGTGTTTGTGAGGTCTCTCCCACTCACTTACCACCCTATAACCATGAGTCATTTTAGGTTCTTGTTCTTGACTATTGGTGCTTGGTGTGACAGGACTTTCACCTTCCGGCATTTCAACTCTGCCATAACAGAGGCAGTGTCAGTGGAGCGTATGCTGAGTGTGACAAATCCCTCTCTGGGACCACATATAATTTCCTCCACCTCAAGAGGTAAGCTGCCTCTGAAGGAAAAAGCAGCAGCAGTTTAAAAAAAAAAAATAATCAAACCAGACAGCTAGGCCAGGACTATGACCACATCATCACAATGCACATTGCTGCTGTTGGCAGAGTTGCTCCTAGTGCCTTCACATTGAATTCACACCCTACCTTGTTAATAATGCCTTTCAAGACAGGCCATGAAATCACATTAAATTAAAAACCAAGACTGAAACTACCACATTGGAGGCACTCCTCTTCATCCCAGGACCGTGAATGCATTTTAACTCAAAACTAAGAGGACTAGTGAGGGGAAAGTGTTGTATTTTCCCGCAGCTTTTCCCCACTTACTTCTCCTCAAAAGAAACACCAAGCAACAGCTCCAGAAACTAATTTCTCTTATGAGTTAAAGTGGTGGAGGAGAAGCAACCAGGCAGCACTGTTGCAGACCAGCAGAGGAGGAAGATGGCCTCAGCAGCCATTTCAGTTTTCCAGCTGAAATAAAGACCCTTCCCAGCAGCAGCTGCAGCTCCTCACCCAATTTTAATCCTGCAAGAAGGCAGCCAAGCTCCAGCCTCTCCACAGACACCCCAAACCCTGGACTCCAGCCTGCTAAACCAGCTGCCCCTGCAGCAAGGCACTTTTTCTCCTCTCAAATCTCTACTTCAACCTGCAGCTTTTTCAAGAGGTTTAAATTCATTTAAAGCCACAATTAAAGTTCAACCTTTCATGTTCTTTATCCTTGAAGAACTGCAAGACCAGAAAATCCTTCACATCTGAGCAGGGCCAGGTCATCCTACACTAAAGATGGGGCAACAGAGCCACATTCATGCTGCAGTTAACAGCTAAGGATTAATTAGCACACACTGAACCCAACCCAGGCCAGTCCCTAGTTTGCTGAGCAGCCACAGGAGAAGTAAGCTGGACATCTTTCAGCAGCAAGCACCTGCTAAAACCTTTGTGGAAGGACACCCTTGACCTCACACGGTTTAAAGTTCAGAGCTCAGTTCAGTCCTCCTGCTGTGCTCCAGCTGGGGGGCAACACTTTCCTCCAGCCAAAGGAGCCATGACTCAGCTCAGCTGTGAATCACCAGCCAGCCTCTTCATCTCCTCCAGCCGGCACCAGCCCTCATATATGAGCAATTAGAGAGATGAATTGTCATGCTAAGCAGCCTGTTGGGCTCCCTGTGCCCCCGACTATTCCTCTGTTCACCGTCTGGGTTACGGGGGCAGAAGTATTTTTAGTGCTGCCAGCATTTTTAAACAAGTAATGGAAATGGAGCTTTTCTGGCTGATTTACCAGCAGTGGTTGCAAGGGATGGGGCTGTGTGGTTGCAGTGCCACCTCTAACCAGAAGCGAGGAGCAGGAGCACTGAGAGACAAAGCCCGAATAGATGAATCACACAGAGCATCGAGGCTTGGGGGAGTTTTAGCCTTCAAGTGGTCGGAGTGATGCACAACTTCAGACCAGCCCATGCCGGTGTGCTGTCTCCTCCAGAAAAGACCCCGCTCGGCTGTGAGGTGAGCAACAGCTGCTCACTGTAGCTCAGTTCACTCATTGGGATCAAGCTGGAGAGTCTCACTTTTGCCTATGGAGAATTAAAGTGGTAAAAAACAAACTCAAGAGGTTTCAGACAAGGAAAAATCAGCAGTGCTTTTCTGAACAGATGTGCAGGCAGACAACAGCTGAACATGCTGCAGATGCCTCTTTTCGGGGATCACAGTGGCTCTGCCGTGGCAGTGGTGAGTCTCCAGCATCAGCACATCAACAGTGGTGCAGGACATGTTTCTGGAGGTGGTCTCTCTCCAGCACCAAGGTAGACAAATCTTTCTCAAACCGGTGGGCAAAATTACCCATTTTCCAAGCATGTTGGGGGATGAAGACAATGGCAGAGAGGCAGTGAAGGACTGCCAAGCACTGGATAACAGCATCCTTTATCCTATTAGGTAATCCTACATCTAACAGGAGAAGCAAACAGCACTACTTCACTTGGATGGGATGGGGGGAGAAGGCTCATCCAAAGCAAAACCAAAGCAAAGACTCCTTTGCAAAAAAACTCACTTTGCAAGAATTAATTCACTACATTGCCCTCCAGAAAGTAATATTAACTAAACCCTGCCGGTCACACAGAAAACAATTCTGCTTTGTAGGTTGTTCAAGAGCAGTTTTGTGAGCAGATGACATTTGAGATGGAGCATGTTTTAGTTCTTTATGCTAAGTGCAAGATACCATTTGGTTTAGAGGACAAAAACATTTTTATTTCAAAACACAGATAAGCAGTTGCCAGAGTTCATTACTCTTACAAGTTTTTCTGACAATAAATGTAGCTGGTGACTGTTCAAGATTGAAAAAAAGTCCCTTGTAAGACAGGGACAAGACATGCAAGGATCTTCTCAGATTTAAACAGGGACACTTCAGAAGGCAGCAGCCACCTCCAGAGCACCTCAAACACTTGAGCAGCTCAACATCTCTGCAAATTGGGAAACTCACATTTTAAGGATCACTTAGCAGGCTGCAGTAGATAAATAGCTTGTTCACATCTATCCTGGGAGGACTTATTCCATTCCACTTTTGCAGGGAAAAAAAGATCAGCCTCCGCTCACCCACAGACAACAAAGCAAGTTCCCCAAACCCTGTTCCATGACCCGTGCCAGCATCCTGGCTCAGGCTCTGCAGGAGGTCCCTTGCCCCCAGGTAGCAGTATCCCTGCCACAGACCAGGAGCATTCACCCTGCACTGGTCACAGCAGCTCGCCTGGCTGAGGACAGCCTGTTCCTCACAGACACACCTTCTGCCCACCCAGCTGTGGTGGGAAGCTGGACAGGGTGAGCTTTAGTGGTTTTGCATTTTTTTTGTCTGGAATTAAAACTGCTCATCCAGCAAAATTACAGGCAGAACTTATGATCTCCAAACATAAGACAAGCTTAAGAGAAGGGATCAGGTGGAACAAGGCAGAAGACTGGAAGAGGTGCCACTGCCATCTCCTCCCAGAGCTCCAAGATGCCTACAGCCCCACACTTTCCCATGCCTCTGGGAGGAAAGCAGGCTCTTGGGTTTGGGTTCTGTCCCCTGCTGAGCTTCCAGGGCTCTCTGTGCACACACAGCCAGGAAAAGGGTCAATGTCCTGGCAGGCAAATTTGGGCCCACAGCCCAGCACCCTCCCTGAGCATGGGCTGAAAGAAACGGTGCAGCACTGGCTGTGCTGCACAGCAGGAGCCACACAGTAACCTTGCAGCCTTTAAAAAAAGGCCCCAAAACAAATCAGCAAATCTCTTTGCTTTAATCATGTTTACTGGAGGCCAGAGGAACATAGAGGTATACCATTAAAACTGATCCATCTGCCCTGGAAAATTCATCTGATCCCCTTCAGCGGGAAGGCACAGAGAGAGAGTGCAATACAAAAGGAAGGGGGATGAGTTCCCTCCTGTCGTCCCTGCTCAACACCAAGGCTTCAACTCCATTACAGGAGACCTCTGTCTCGTCTGCACACAGGCAAATCTCAAAGAGAGCAAACGATTTAAATGGACTGGCTTTTATTTCCAAAGAGAAGATGAATTCCTATTTATTCTCAGAATAGCAATTTTCTCCCCGTGCTGTAGAGGATATGAACAAACGAGCATGGAATGAAAGGGATTAATGAATGAATGAGTGGGACCTGGGCTCCCAGCTGCAGGAGGAAGGGGGGGAAGCCAGCCACAATGGGAGAGACTGCCAGAGAGAGAGAACCTATGGCTAGTGTTTAGCATCATAGACACCAAGGGCTCCCTGGGACCCCGGTTCAAATGGAGATGAATTAACAATCATCTGAAAAGATTCACTTAAGGGGAAACCAAGCAAAGAGAAAGGTAGGAAGGGTTTAAAGTTTAGGCCAACCACGTATTGTATAGAAAGGCCTGGTTCTGCAGAAATGCTGAACTTCTAACTGCTGACACTACCCAGCTCCCAGCAGCTTTTGTCCTCCTTGAGAGATCCATGTGATGCTGGTTTCCTCCCAAAGTCTTAAAAACTGCAGAAAACCAAAAAGGTATTTCATATTTATCAAGGTATTTATACAAAGCATTGCTCATTTAAGACCTATCGACTCTCCTGGCTGGATCAAGGAGATGTAGCTTTGTGGAAGCTGCAAAACAAGCAAAAATTAAATTATCTTTTTCCCTTATTCTCAAGCTATTTTAAGTCAAGTTCAACATCAGGGGATTAGAGGCAAAATTGGGTATTAGGATTGGTTTTCAGCCTAGTGAGTGAGCTGGTCTGATTCACGTGGCTGTCAGTTTCTGGTACTGATGGCTTCCAATAAACTGCAGTGATGTACCCTTTGCTCTTGATGCCCCAAAACTGAACTTTGCTTTGGCTCCCCAGTACTTGGGAATGATAGGACACACGAAAGCTGCATTTAAAGCCATCATGGTTTGTTTAGGTGAGAGAAGCAAGTGACAGAGTCTTCTAAATCTAAAGAGTTAGCAGTTACCCATCATGCTACTATAATGCATGGCTTAATTTAAAAGCAAGCTTAATTTGCAGATTAATTATTATAGTCTCTGACTGGATGAGCTTGCAATAAATCACCTGGGTGTGAAATTGCACAGCAATTACCTGATAGTACACTGAGCATGTAAATGTTGGTAAAGAAGCGTCACCTAATGAAGACTGATGTTGAGGAACTGCAGGCTACAGCCAGCAGAAGAAAGTCACAGTGCAAAGCAGGTCAGGGGAGTAGGTGGCAAACAGGATCAGAGATCAAAATGTTTAGGACCATTCACATCAGCCTTCAGGAGCAACATGAAAAACCAATGCAGGATTTTCAGGGGCCAGCAAATTACAATGGAAGCTGCTGGAATATCTCACAGGCAGCACTGGAACAGCACATTTGAGAGATGAGCCACTGGTCAGGACAGCCCCAGCCTCAGTAGCTTAGCAAGAAGCAACATGGACAGATCTCAAGGGGGTTAACCTTCAGCTGTCAGTAGGCTGCAACAGAAGACAGCTTTCTGGGTGCCCCAAGCCTGGATTTCAGAAGTATCACATCTCACCGTTAATAGGCCAGTCCTGTGAAGCTATTCCCTTACAACATCCTTTGGATGTAGGAGATCTCATTGACCTGTTCATCTTATGCCTTGGGGCAGAATACATGCTCCTGGGACCTCTGAGCACACACAAGAGATTTCCCAGCTGAGTCCCACCCCTGGCCAGGGCACAGCTGGTTTTTCTCATGAATGCTAACACCCAATGCACCTCCCACCCTCACCAGGGAAGGTCTGAACCATCCCATTTCCACCAGGGTGGCTTCCCCAGGTGGCACCTTTCTGATAGCAGAACCAGAGCAGTAACTGTCCACAGTGTGACTCACACAAACCCATGCAGAAATTTCTCCTTGCCTGCTTTTGGCTGGCTGCAGCATCACTGCTCAGTGGTGCCAGGCTCTGGTTCCGTTTGGAACTCCCTTTTCGAGGAACAAGATTTTCAGCTTCATTTTTAAAGAGTGCTAGCCCAAGGCCATGGGGCACCCAGGACTAGAAACAGCTTTAGAGTAACAGCCCTAAGCATGTTATCTTTTCTAAGCCAGGATGAACTGGAAACAAGGCAAGTTTATTTTTTCTCTGTAGCAGAGCTTAAGCCTTAAAGAGCAGTTTGTCACCCTCAGGGCCCACTTGCAGGACATGTGGGTGATGTTTCCCCCTCCACAGCACCAGCACTCTCACCCTACAACATGCTGCACCAATGCTGCTGGCCAGAAAGTCCAAAAGGCAGAGGAAAAACTTCTCGCCTTGCAGGAGGTGATCCCAAAATGGGCAAGTGGCATTGCTGAGGAAACATGGCACTGTCCTGCAGATCTGGAGGAAGCCAGGAGATAGCAGAGCACCTCAGCCCATCAACACGGACACCACTCATAGCCTCCTAGGTGAGAAGCAATTTACCAGAGAAGCTGGGATTTATAACAATGAGCAAAGCACTAGGAACAAATGCAAACACTGCTGGATGGAAGCTGTGAATGTTACATTATAAACACTCATCCAGGGCTCAGGTTAAGAGAAGCAGCTGAACCAGGCTGCAATATGCATCCAGGGCCAGGACCTTGATTAAAGCCAGCAGAAGATGTGGATCCTTCTCTAATTCACAGCTGCCTCCTTCACCGAAGGCTGCCCACAGGGTTGCTCAGCAACACAAGGGCTGATACTGCCAATCTATACATTGTGAACCCTTGGGCTCCCAAGAGGAGGTGCTTTAACCTGACACTGTGTGCAAATTGCATTTGCACTCAGCCATGTTGAACTGCCAGGGAAAACCAGGAGCCTCCAGCAACCCCAGGGTAAGGAGGACATTGCTTGCAGGGCTATAACCCTGCCTGTGTTGGATGCACCAAGCAAAAAGCAGCACATTTGCATGGCACAGCTACTTACATGCCCCGCACACCCTCCCCGCCTTAACACATCTCACTCCAGCAAATGGGATCCCAGCACCAGCACCAGTTGTCCAAACAAGGTTGCAATAGGGTTAGATCCATCTGACACCGATGCCCTCTGCTGTCTCCCAATAAGCTCCTGACACGAGGCAGACCTTGCAGGCAAGCAGAGGAAGCATGGACCTGCACCTGCCTCCGGCAGCGTGTTCAGAGGCACAGAAACACAGCAGGATCCTTCTCTAGGATTAAGACAGGTCATCACTGAAGTCCTGCAGCTGTTACAGCCCACAACTGCAGGATTTCCATCATGCTCCTTCCCTTTAACTCCCAAATGCAGCTTTTTACCAGCAGCGGGCACCCTGATCCACAAGACGCTCCTGGAACAGTTTTTGCTCTGTGTGGCCCCTCCACCAGAGCATCAGGATTTTTCCAAAGCCCCATGGCAGAATCCAATAGCATCCAGGGATCTCAGCTTCTTAACCCAAAGGGCACTTGCCCAGCAAACCAGCAAGAGCCCCAGCTGCAGCCCTATCTGCTTCCCAACACACACATACACAAAAACCCAAACCAAAAGGGAAATCTAGAAAGCCCAAGTTAATATTTATGACTCACGATTGTCTGCATTATCCCGAAATTAGGAATGCTGTTTGGGGGCAGCCAAGATAAATTGTTCCTCCAGGCCCTGGACAGGCCTATGAGCCATGTCTGGAAGGACTGAAGGTCACAGGAAAAAAATTCATTCTTCACCAGGAAAGAAGTTTTCACGTGGAATGAAAAGATGACAAAAAGCTGCTTTGCTGTTGCAGAGCTCCCAGGGAAATGGGGCCAATTACAAAACCTGCCTGGGATTTAGTAGACAGCTGCTGGGAAACATGTTGATTTGAATTAAGGAGGAAATTAGGTTGGAGAATTATTAGCGATAAAAGAGAGAAGGAGTTTTCCATGCTCTACACCCAATGTCAATGCAAGTGTCCATAGCACTTAGTCCTTATTGACATCTGGTTGTACAGCTGGAGCTACAGGCCCATCACCCTGGGAATCACAGTGACTGCCAGGGCTCAAGCCCAGCTCTCGATTCTGCTGTGGGCAGTTTCAGCCTCATCTTGCAACAGTGGAGCCTTTGCCTCTTCCACCTGTGACACTGTCTGAGCTGCCTGGTTGTTTAACACGACATGCAGTGGATAAGTATGTTTTGGTTCTCAGTTGTATCCAAGTTTTGACATGTAGAATTGAAACAATTGGTCACACATCTCATTCTGTGCAACAGCAGAGGTGCAGCTCTGCTACACTAGTACCCAGAAATGTTCAATGCTGAACACATGATGAGGTCCCAGTCGTGCAATCCCTCCCCCACCAGGCCCCCAAGACCTCTAGGGGCTGTCTCCATTCACCCCCAGGAAGCATTTACCCTTTGGGCTGACACATCCAGTTTATTATGCTTGCCTGGGAGCTGGTTATCTTGCTGCTAGATAGCTAGTTCCCCACAAAAAGAAAATTCAAGTGTTCCTAAGAAGCAAGGGTCTGGGTCTTCATTAGTCTCCAGACAGTTTTCCATCCACAGCAGAAAAGAGGTTTCATTAAGAACAATGCAAGCCATTCCCCAAGCAAGACAGCACCTAACAAAGGAAATCACTCAAAGTCACCTCCCAACATATACAACTTAATTAAACAAGTATTTTTCCTCAAAGGCACCATCAGATTTCTGGAGCCATGGGAGAGCTGAGAGAAGGACCGAGCTGCCTACAGCCCCTAGGGCTGTATTAGCAAGTCACATTTCCAATGCCAGAGAAAGCCACTCCATTTTCTTGCAAATAGAGCTCATCAAGAGCAATGCTTCCCTGAAGGTTTCTGTCCCTGAGTGTTGCCATAGCCCAACGCTGCACCATCCCATTTGCACCCAGGTATACAGGGACAGAGCGCAAACCTGGTGCCCCCTGCAGCATTAGGGCAACTACAGAGGGAGGAGCATTTTAGGTGGACATGTCCATGCTTCTGTAGCCTCCTTTGAAGATCCACTGTCTCCTTGCAGCTTGCAACAGGAGATCTGCTTGACCCACACACCTTTCACCTCCAAGTCATAAAAGATAAGACAAAAGCTTACTTTATCAGGTGTTCTAAGCCCAGTGCTCCATTTCTCTTTACACCACCAGACAGACCCACTGACGGCTTTTCCATCTGCAGATGTGTCATTTAAATGGAATTATGCCAGTAGCAGGGATCATGCTGTTCCTGTTCTGTAGCCACACTTTGGAAATGGATGCAAACTTATTTAATATCAAATTCTGACTTTCCTCAGATCTGTCAGTACAGTTCCCTTGGCTTCAGCACAACTGAAGCACTGGGTGCAACTGAAAGCAAGATCTAGCATACAGCACTCCAAGAGTTATTAGCAGAGCATGAATAATCTGGATACAATGCCCTTTTAATGCCAACAGCAGCGATAAAAGTGCAAGAATGGAGCCAGAAGAAGCAAATTTTCTGCTCACGTATGAGCACAGCCTGCTTTCCACGCGCTGCCTCTGGCGAGCTCAGCGCTAGGGAAGACCACATCTGCTGCTGGCTCATCAACACACTCCTGGACACCAGGGTTTGTAGACGTTGAGGCCAAGGCAGGACCATGAGCTCACTTAACTGCATGGCTGCCTTGTCACAGCTAGTATGAAGAGGCTGACCAAGTGTCCACAGGTGACCGGGAGCTTCATAACTTGGACCCTGCAGCCTCATAGTGCTGACAAGGGAGTCCACCCCCTCCATCCTGGGGTGGGAAACACCTCCACTTCCCATCTGGCCGCTCTATCATCTTGTCAGCCAAATGAGGTGTTTGGTTTAGTCAAGAGGCAAGGCAAGTCTGGCCAATTCATGCCATCCCATCGGAAGACTACATTTCCCCCTCGGGGTAGAAGTCATTAGCAGACAGCACAGTATTTCTTGTGTCTGAAGGATAAAATCAGACCAATTGAAGCTAGCTTTCATTGTGCCTTCTTTTGCTAGATTAAAGTACTCTTTGTTATCCGGGAAAGTACTTACAGTGCAATTAAGTCACCCAGTCCTTCATTTGATAAGGACTAAGCAGATTTTGCATTCCCTCCCTGTACAGCATTTCCTTTTACATGCCTTCCAGGCTTTCAATATGCTTTTAAAAACCTGATACCAAAGTTGAACTGTTTTAGCATCTCTGGCCTTGCCACTGACCAAGGTGGGAAGAGATCACCTCCTTCGACTCACTCCCCATCCTGCGACCATACCTCCATCCCACTCAGCAGCAAAAGGCAGGGAGACAACTTTCCCCATCCTCCAACCCCTCAGAGGCTCCTATATTTCACCCATTCAGTAGCAGTGCTGCACACTGGTAACATCAGCCTGCTGCAGGTATCCTGTTACAGCATTGCACACTGATAACAGAAGGGTTTCTGTATCCAGGGTTACCTTTGGATGTGTAAGTACAATCAAAAGGCTTAACCTTACCTGTTCCCACCCCAGATCCTGCTAGGCTGGCAGGATTATTACTAACCCACATTGCAGATTGTTTTAAACTGAACTCCCTCCTTCCTAATGCTGTTCCCTGTACACAGGGCAGCTTGCTAGCAGGTATTTCAGAGTCAGCCCAGGAAGAAGCATAAATTCAACCTCATTTTAGAGGCACCCCAAGGAAAAAAAAAAGTAGTCTTTCTAGATGCATTAGGATAAAGTTACACCTGGCTCAAGTTGACATTGTACAACCATTTCCGCTGGAAGAGCTTCTTGCTCAAATCTACCCACCTCTACAGCTACCGACAGCCCTCAGCAACAGCTGAAACTCCTGAAAGAAGGAAAATGAGGCTTTTGGGAGAAAGAAACATTTCTGTTCGCTTCGGTGGCACCACCCTCACTTTTCCAAGTATCTTGTTCAGAGTGTTACGTACAAAGATTACATCTCAGCTTGTTACCCAAGTTCAGCCCAACCTTTTAACTTTTAAAACTACATAGATGGACTGAGAAAGATTCATAATGCCAGTCCTCAGTACTCTAAATGCATTCCATGAAGGAATGCATTAATTTAACTGCACACTAACTACTCTGAAGCCACATCTGAGGCAGATCGCAACCCAGGTGTCTGGAGGCTTGCATCAAGGGGTGCAGGCCTTGCACTGGGTTGTGATTCCTGACACACAGTAGCACACAAGCAAGGGGAACAGCTGGCACAGGAGCCAAGAAGCCACTCCAGGATCAAACGAAACTGCAGAGGGCTCATTTCCATCATGTCCTCTATTCCCCATTGCAGATATACGCTGAACTCTTCGCTCTGATTAAAGACAAATATACAGGTAAATTTTCCTCCTGTAAGACATCTTACAGTTACACCTTTCATGCTGAAGCGTCAGTTCTGGTGTTTGAGGGAAGCTGAGCCACCTCTTTCTTACAAGAGGTTTGGTGGGCTGAAATAACCACGGGGGAAACAAGTGCTGCTCTTGCAGCTCTAAATCAGAGGCACCTGCCAGCTGCTATTGTGAAGCTCAGTGCCCCCATGATGACTAAAAGCAGCAGCTCTCAGGACATAAACTACTCCTGCAAAGCAGGCAGAAGCTTCCTCAGCTGCCCTCTGCTCCCAGGCAAGCAGAGCCAGCAGGGCCCAGCAAGGAAGCAGTCTATCAATTTATTTCAATTTTTAGCAACAACATTATGGGAAGAAAGCAGCTTTGTTATTTGGAAAAGATTTATGAGACAATCCCTGCACGTGTGGTGTGGCAGGAGCAGAGGCATCCAATACTCATCTAGATGCCCCAAGGCTACTGCACACGCATAGGTGGACTCCACATCTCCCCTTGGGTGATCCATCTAACATCTGCTGCCAACATGTTTTTAGGCGACTAAAACTCACCTTTGCTAGGTAAGGTGAATATTACTCGATCCTTCATCATGAAGCCTTGTTGAAGAGGAAAACGCAGGTCACTGGCTTTAGAAGCTGGACCCAGACCCATTGTGACTGGCAGAAAAGTAACAGCCCTTAGGCACCAAGTGTTTTCCCACTTACACAGCCCTTTCAGTGCAGAAACATACCACTTGCACAAACCTGCCTTTTTAGTCCAAATGGAATCCAATCATATAAAATACCACATACACATTTGAGAGAAAGTTCTCAGCTTATAATTTTGAAAGAAAAGGAAGTTACAGCCACAAAACGATCTTGATGTAGGCTCTAAAAGTTGTGTACAACTTTGAATGCAAGAACCACCACTTGGTTGGGAAATGGCCTTAAGTCAAGGTCAGTCCTGTTCAATGGTGGCAAGGAGTCAGTCAGAGCCGTTAACATCTATTTAAGGTACCCAAGGGACAGGGCTCATCTTGCAGGATTCCACAAATAGTGGGACATTTGGGATCAAAGACTCTCCAGGCATCCCACCAACCTGTCAGGTTCTCAGCTTGGTTCCTGAAGCCACACATCCAGGATGGAGGGAGCCCAAACGGGACAGTAAAGGAGGTTGCAAGTGTCCTACTGTTGCAGACCTCCTCCCAGCATTCAAGAGATGCTTGGGAGTGAGAGCTGGGTACCCAGCAGCAAACAGCAATGCAGAAACACAGGGACTGGCAGAAAGAGAAGCACCAGACAAAGTAGTCAGTGATGCAAAGGAGATGCTATTTGCTTAAAGATGGTAACATGAAGCCTCCTAGCACCTTCCTCCTCAGAGCACAGCACACCAGCCTCTCCAACCCACCCGACAAGCTTTTTGCCAGCTGCCATGGGGCAGTTTTCAAGCAGCAGCCCATTTTCAAATAGCCCAAAACATAATCACAACCAACTTTACTTCCCACTCCTCAGTGTCTGCTTTGTGCAAGCTGCTGGCTGGAGACTCATCCTTTCCCACCCCATCCAGTAACCATGTCAGCAATTTGCTTCCCACAAGCAAAGAAGAAAGCAAGGAACATCCTTTTTAGCCTTGCATACAGAGAACAAACCAACATACTGTGGTGCAGTAATTGAAGTTGTCTTGATCTGTCAGCATCACAGTGCTGTAGATGGGACTTAGTGTTCACAAGGCTGATTTGTTTGTTGGAGCTGTTAAGATATCTTCATTCTTCTAACCTCTTGCTGTAACATTTTAATTAAACTTAAGAGCCCAGAGGAGCACACATCAGTGCTCCAACTAATCAATGCAAAGACCTTTGAAACACAGGCAGCAACAGAGAAGAAAGCTTAGTGGTCTCTGGAGCTGCTGATGGAGACACTGAGCAGCTCTTCACCCTTAGCATGTTAATCACCCACTCCTCCAGCCCATGGTTACGGGATCAGCCTTACCAGCAGCACAGCACAAATTGTTTATCCCATTTTGTTTAAAGCCTGGGGCACACAGAACAGTTAAAGAACACTCTGGAGTTTCACAACCAAATGAGACACTGCAGAGTAGATCTTTGATCTCCCAGTTCCTTGCCTTAAGCAGTATTTCCTCCTTCTCAGACCCCAGCACAAGCCAAAGACACCCACCCTGGGAGCCCTGACTCAGTTGCTTGCCTCTGACCCAAAGGCAAGTCCCTACCAGGCAACTCTTTCCACAGAAAACCCAGCAACAAAAAGCATGGTTTTGAGTGCTTCCCCAGACCAAAGCTCAAGGAAGACATTTCAATGTACCTGGTGAATGCAAACACATTGCAGGAGAAGTTATGAAACTTCAGCAAGGAGCATAATCTATAGCCTTGAGTGCTAAACAGTGAGGCTTCTTCACCCCAAGGCAGACATTCTAGTGTAGATCTTCAATCTGTTCGGGGGAACCATGAGCAGGATGCCAAGGCAAATTGGGGAAATGAGAAAAGCTTCAGGTGGTCTCTCCAGATGGAAATAACTTAGCATCTATCCTAGTCTGGTGCACTGATATGGAGAAATAGTGTGAAATAGGGACAATGGACATCGATTGTGATTGTATATGTCTGCTCAAGGAATGGGGGTATGGTGACTGGTCATGGGTGCGGTGTCTGGTCACATAGGCACACAGCTTTGAGGAGACAACTACAGTTTTGAGGAGATGCCTGCCCTTCTTCCTCTAACAAAGGGGCTATTTAAAAAAGAATGAGAAAAGGATGAGAGATATTCCAATGCTATCTAGAGGGAGGGAGTGCTAAGTCTCCTTTCTGGAGAAGATCCGGATGGTCACAAGAACATGAATCACCTACAAACCTGCAAGACCACCACATTCCAGGCAAAGGACTGATAAGCTAATTAACATACGAAGCGGGGTTTAGGTAACGAATATGTATAGGCGTTAATTGAATATTCATTTGTTTTATTGTATAAATGTGAGATGGTTCATCACTTCGGGCATGCACGCTTGTGGAGGAGCGATCCCCCGTGCATCTGCGCGTAATAATAAACATACCTACTTTATAACTTTCGAGTTATAGAGTCTAATTCCGTACGTCAGCACTACTGAAGTAAGAAAGACTCACGACTATTTCAATCAGTCTTGCTGGATTCGGTCTGTGGTTACGTGGCTTTTCACACGTAATTAACAATGTGCAGGTTCCAGTAAATGATTTCAAATAAATCGTTAGACAACTAACAGACAGCAGCTCTACAAATTCATATAGTGGTGTTTGAAAACCTAGATTCAGATAATTACTTGGGGCCTTAGCTAGCTCACTGTATACCACAAGCCTGCATGACAATACTAGATCCGTTTTCCTGCTGCAGAGCAGAGCCCCAAGAATTGTGCTGTAGTCTATGGACAGCTACGTGAAGACAATTTCTACCATAAACTTATCAGAAAAGAGAAAGTGAAATTTAAGCTCCTCCATTTCTCAGCCATCAGAACCCAGCAGCAGATGCCAGTGAACCACAGCACACAGCTAGTTATGTAGTTAAGTATTAACCGCTTAACCCCCAAAGTCCCGTACTCAAAGACAGGGTTCTTTTCTTAAAAAAACCCTTCTCCTTACACCTCTGAAATACAGCCCTGACCAGGAACAACAGAAGTTTAGCCCAGAAACCTTCCTTGGTAATCTTTCTGGGCAAAAGTCTCTCTTCATTGCCCTGCCCAAACTCCCATCTGTAGGAATGATCACAGGCATCACAAACATCCTAAAGCAGCAAGGAATTTGCCAAAAAATCCTAGGTGAGGCTAGAAAACAGATTGATCCTACACCTCCCAGACAAGCTGAAACACCTGACACTGTTATCTGCTTTTCATCCAAAACCAAGTTCTTTCATACATATTTAAGATCTGCCAAATCCTGTTGAAATTAATTGCCAAACCTTTCTTTCTTATGTTCTACTGCAAGAAGTTGTCTATGTGATGCTCTAGAAGCTCAGAGTTGAAATATTTTCTACTAGAACATAATTAAGTATAATACTAGACAAATGTATGCGGAACTACAGCTAACTTGTGATAACAGGTTTGTTCAACAGCAACAATATGAGCGTAGCTCAGAGCTAAGCAATTGTGGTAACATCACATGGATTGCAACACATACAGGCACCAAAACATTTGCCAGTTTTAGGGAGTTTGTAACATCCTCTTCTGTCCTAAGTCAAGGAGGGGATCTACGGAGAAAATCTCCTAGTATCATCAGGACATGCTCCATGGGTTGGAAGGAAGTCAAAGTGGATGGCCCATGTTATTTGTCTCAGACACTGTTTTCCAAGTGTTACCATTTGCTGGCAAATAGATAAAGCCCGAGCCGCAAACAGCTGAGGCACAGCTGGTTTCTGCAGAGTTACTAAAATATTTCCAAACACCATGCCAGGAACTGCAGGAGTTGTTCACACATAGATTAAAGCAGGTAGCTGTACCTGGCAAAGCTGCTTAGCTCTAGCACAAGAGCACACGATTCCCACCTGGCTGTGCCTCATATGCTGCACAAAACTAGAAAAACAACCCCAAGGCCACACTTTCTCCTATTTTGTCAAAAAATACTGAGTCTATTTACACCAAGTTCATCCATGAGTTAACCACAAGGAACTTGCGATTACAGGGACTGCATGAACACAACAAGAAAGGACTGAAAGGGCTCAGACCCATCCCTCGCATTGCAGCTCTGCTCTGCTCCCCCCCAGAGCACCAGGGTTAGCAGCAGGAGGGAGAGCCAGGAGCAGGCTGCCCCATTCATAAGAGGCAGCCAGCCCACATTTTCAATCCAGAGAGTCTTTTTACACTTTATCAACATTATTCCACCCCCAAGAGAAAAAAAAAAAAAAAAAAAAAGAGAAAAAAAAGGGAAAAAGCGAAGTAGGCAAAACACCACACTTGCCTGCTGAGAGCCCACGGTCCTGGTGCACAGGGCTGGTGCGTTCAGTGTTGGGTCTCTCCAGCCAAATCAAGCCTGTTCTGTCTTGGGGTGAGGACAGCATCCCACAGGCAAGCGAGGAACAGCCTTAGCCTCCACCATCAACTTCATCCACAGCTGCACATGCCATCCAGATGACAAGGGCTGGATCCTGCTCTGCTGCGTGGTGCCATGCAATCATGCTTTTCCTCCCTGGCAGCCTCCAGGCTCACAGTCCCACCTCCACCCTCATTTCAGTTCACAGGACCCCCTGAGCAGCTCATTCACTCTCAAAGACAAGTTTTGTCACCTCTCAGCTCAACGACCATTAATTTAGCTCCAAGAAGAACTGTTCCAAGAACAGTTGTCCACTTTTCACGAAAAGTCACTGCAGAGAGCCGGTTCCCATCAGCTTCTTTTTAGGTTTCCTGCCGTACACAGCTGCTCCACTGGAGACGCACCAGAGTCCCATCAAGAACAAAGGGGAAAAGACCCTAAATTAAAAAAAAAAAAACACACTCAAAGACCAACCCAAAATCCACCATGAGCACCACAGTTGTGGTTTCAAGGCACCTGCTCTGAAATTCAATGTTAAAAATCCTAACTTAAACCTAGAAAAATATCTAAAGAGCAAAACCAAACCCACGTCACCTTCTATGTAGTAAGTGGGGAAAAGAAAGGGCAGCCCCTCAGGGCCACACACACCCAGCTGATGACACTCAGTCAATTAGGGCTGGTAAGAGGTTTCAGCTGCAGAAAACATGAGTCCCATCATAGACAAGGTCTCCTGGTGCTCCTGTGAGGAACAGGATGTCCCCCCACCCCAAGACAGTTAAAATCCCAGTACTGAAACATGAACTGAGATTAAACTTCATGTTTCTGGGTGACAAAAGCAAATTCTACATCAGAGCCTTTCCCTGACTGACTTAAACATGTCTATTTTGAAGTAAGTCTTGAGTTAAACAGAAGGGTGACAGTCTATAAGTTGAAAGCTGCAGGGCACGGTGTCCTGAGACTATGTTATAATCAGGTAGTCCGAGTAGCCTCTAAACTGTATTTGCTTTGAACATCGGTGGGAAAAAGTGCTGCCACTGCACAGCCGACTGCCCCTCATGCTGTCCACAAGTCCTCGTCCCCCTGCATGCAGCGGAGACTCACCGCGGACCAAAATCACTTGACCCCCTTGCAGAATGAAGGCTCAGTTCAGGAGGAGGAAATAATCAGGCAGGAAGCAAAAATTAAACCATTCAGTGGAAAATGGAAGGGAATGGTTTTTGCATTCATTTGTCTATGCTGGCCTCTTGTCAAAGGACTATTACTGGGAAACCGCAGGGGGAACCAGGGACTCTGGTGAGGGAAAGCTGTGTTTTTCCTGCTTGAGGCTCAGTGACTCCTGTGAGCTAACCCGCAGCAACAGGAGACGGGCTTGAGGTGAAACTTGAACTTTTGGTGCATTTCCTTGTCAGGTTCCTTGACGCCTCCCCAAGCAGCAAATCCAGCCACATCAGCAGAGATGCAAAGCCACAGCGCAGGGTGGTTTCTCCTTTTCCAGCCTGGCCAGACCACTGCGTGCTCTGCACGGCCCAGCAGCACCACACTGGCCGCTGCTGAAGCCCCAGCCATCAGAAATAGTGGCAGCTGCTAAAGGGAGAAACCTCCCTCCCCAGCACTGCTGCTTCTGCTCTGGGCGCTGCATCACGGGCTACAGCACCGGCTGTGGGGGCAGTCTGTGAGGACAGGATGGGGCTGCCCCATGCTGGATGCAGCTGCTTCCAGATGGTTCTGGCTGGTTCCATATAGCTTCAGTGGCCCCATCACAGGGTGTAGCTGAGCCCATGCTGGTGATGCCTCTGGGGAAATGTATTTAAGAAAGGGCAAAATGCACTGTGGCAGTGAGGGGAGAGGGGGAAAAAAAGTGAGAGATGGCCCTGTGAGAAGTGTGGTTGGGGAAGAAGGAGGAGAAGATGAAGTGGTCAAGATGCTAGAGGAGTCTCTGCCAAAGCAGATACCCATACATGGCGCTAATATTAATTAGCAGTAAATTAGTTTTTCCCAACACCTGTCTGCTTTACCGTGATGGTAATTGGTGAGTGATCTCCCTCTATCTCAGTTTCCAGTCCTGTTGATGAAGGGATGACAGCACCTGGCTGGGCAACTGGCAACAACCCAGAGGTTTCTCCCTTTAGCAGCTGCCACTATTTCTGATGGCTGAGGCTTCAGCAGCGGCCAGTGTGGTGCTGCTGGGCCGTGCAGAGCACGCAGTGGTCTGGCCAGGCTGGAAAAGGAGAAACCACCCTGCGCTGTGGCTTTGCATCTCTGCTGATGTGGCTGGATTTGCTGCTTGGGGAGGCGTCAAGGAACCTGACAAGGAAATGCACCAAAAGTTCAAGTTTCACCTCAAGCCCGTCTCCTGTTGCTGCGGGTTAGCTCACAGGAGCTAGCTGCCGTGGGGCAGAGCTGGGTGCACAGCTCAGCGCACTGCATCGGTGCCTGGTTTCCGCGCACGCCGTGGCACGCAGCCCAACGTGCGGCTCCCTGCACAGCCCGGGGCGCGCCAGCCGGGTGCCGCGGCCTCCAGCCCCGCAGCACACTGCAGGGCCTGCCCGGTGCCCGCAGCCCTCCGAGCCCCTAGGGGGCGCGCTCGCAGCTCTGCCGGCGCTAGGGCCCAGCGGCGGAAGGAAGCGGCTTCGTGCGCGGCGCCCATGGAGCCCGGCAGCTCCCGCCGCCCGAGGTAGGGCCGGGGCGGGGGGCCGGGGGCTGCCCGCGGCACCGGGGCGGGGTTGGTGGCCGGGCCGGGCGGCTGCAGGGCGGGTGTGGGGGCGCTCTCTCCCCTCACTGTGCCTCCTCTCGCCCCGCAGCGCGGCGGAGCTGCTGGCGGGCCGCGGGGCCCCGCAGCGCGCTTCCGGCCCGAAGGATTTCCTCCCCGACGGCTCGGCCGAGCAGGCGGAGAAGCTGCGCCGGTGCCGGGAGGAGCAGTGGCAGCTCCTCTCCGAGGAACGCGTGGGGCGGCGGTAAGTCCCCGGGGCCGTGTAGGGCCACCGGGCTGCGAGCTGCTTGTTCCCGGGGAGGGATCCCGTGGGGCGGCCGGAGCGCGGCTGCTGGCCCGGCAGAACCGAGCCGGCGGTGCGGGCACAGGGGATTCCCTCGCCCATCCCCTCGGTTCCTCTACACCTCCCTGGCTGGAGCAACAGCCGGGGGGCGCACCCCGGCTGTCCCCTCGAGCAGGGGGGTCGTACTGGCACACCAGTGGCTTCAGGGTGGGTGTTCAGATCCCTCGAAGGGCCCCCCGTTTTCTCAGGTGCGTCCGTAATCCTGCAGCCTTTGCAGACAGCAGCCACTGTCTCCTTGGGCCTTGTCTGAGCTGACACTCCCGTGGCCTTGTGCGGATTTGGCTGGCGCTCGGTGTCCCTCTCTGTCAGTTTTGGTGGTTTCAAGAGCACTGTCAGTCTCTGGAGCTTATAATTTCTCGGGGGACCTTCAGACACTGCCTCTCAGTACATGCTTTCTCTGTTTGGCCTGCTGTTTCTCTGCACTGATCAGTAGCAGCAGAAACTATTCGCATAAAATCACACCACTGGGGACTTTAGAGAGAGAATGGCGACCTCCAGCAGAGGGGCAGGTCAGGTGGGGTGGACCGTTGCCTTCTCCTGGTGTCACGGTGGGCTTTGTTCAAGTACATCTGTAAATGCACGTCTAGGGCAGCAATGGAGTCTCTCAGGGTGGGAGGGCGACTGGGCAGGTTTAGGTTTCCTTCCAGATGGGGAAACTGCGGTACTGACTACAGATGTGGAGCAAGTCCATGGTGAACTCTACAGGTCTTACCTTCTATTTTCTTAAGCCAGCTGCTAAAAATGCATGTTTGCATTTTTGCAAAGTCACCCTCTGCTTCTGAGCTATTACTTTTTTCTTATGAGTCCCTGTGGGTGGGGTACAGCGATTTGAGAGTTTCTTGGCAGCATCTGAACAGTTGTACAATATGGCTTAGGCCATGCATCTCCAGTAGCCTATAGACAGATGACTGTGGTGTGCTGGCTGAAGACACTTTTAACTAGTGGTGATAAAAACTTCAGCTCGTACTGCTAGATCCAGAGAATGGTGACTTTCTAAGGCCTTATCCTCTAAAAATGCCACCTGGAATTTTGCTGCCTTTTGACACCTTCCTAAGCTCATTGTGTTGCTACAGTAGGAGTTGATCGTGGCACACAGCTAGTAATAACAAACTAATCTTTAACCTTCTCAGGAGGAGTCTGGTGAAAGCTGAGTGGAAGCCAGGACAGGGCATCGTGGAGCTGCAGTCCCCCGCGGTGAGTCTGCTACAGAGTGTACTCAGTGTCATCATCTCCTGCTGGCCTTTGCAGATCCCTTAATTTGCTTCTTGAAATGGGAGAGAGCTTGGTTGTCAGCAGGGGACAGCCAGAGCCCATCAGGGATTTGTGCTTCTGTTTCAGGGGAAGTTCTGGCACACCATGGGGTTCACAGAGCGCGGCAAACAGTGCCTGCTACCTGAGGAAGCTCTGTACCTGCTGGAGTGTGTAAGTAGGGGATAACCTGTGCATGGCTGGGGGCATTGCGTCCTGCCTGAATGGTTGGAGGAGCTGCAGCAGCTTTAGACTGAAGTCAGAAATCACTTGTCCTTGTTGGTCACTGCTGCAATTTGAGCAGCTGATGAACACCTGGTTCTTGAGGAATTGTCTCTTTTAGGCTGTTGCTGATGGAATCGTTTGTCTCCAGGCCATGGGTTCATAGCCACTGTGTCATCAGCAGTGTGCTAGTTGGGTCAGTGGCCAGCTTATTCAGCTGGTATTGTGTTTAACCCATTCCTATGTCAAATATGATAATAAAGAGAACTTCGACAGTCCAGGAAAACTCACTGTTCTGGAAATTTCTGGAAATGAGATCAAGCCATTGTCTCCTGTTCCTTGCAGAAATTAGTTGGAATAAAAGGTTTGACACTGAGAAATCCTTTTCCTCAGAACTGGTATACAGTTAATTAGGCCATCTGAGACTGGTCAGTGTCTATCAACTTTCTGTCATAAGTTGACTTCCCCCCTTATCCCCAGTGTATCTTGGATATTTTGCAATGGCAGGGTTCATAAGTGCATTAGCAGTTTTTCTGTGCTTCTCTAAGAGGCTGATGGGAGTTAGTGAAACTCTATCCAGCTTGGTAGGGCCACATTTAGGCACTAAATCAGACCTTTCTGTGTGAAGAGTGTTGGCATGAGAAGCATTTATAGAGCAGCCAGTGCTGTATGTGCTCTACCCTTACACAGAGATCTGTGGGGTTGTACTTGGCAACTCTTCCCAGTATATATGGCAGAAAGAAATTTAAATGTGGCAGACAGAGGTGTGAGACCAGGTTGCTTTCAGTGCTTCTCTGCTGGCAGAAATGCTGGTTAGGGCTCAGTTGGATTTCTTTGCTGTACAAAGGGGGTTTTTTGGTCTCTCCACCAAAGCCTGTTGTCAGTAGAAAAAGTGCACTGATCTAAAGGGGAGCTTTTTTCCCTAAGCAAAACCTAATCAATTGATTATGGGCATCTGATGCCATCCCTTAAAGGTAGGGTTTTTTTACCTCTGGCATTTTGATTAAATAGATTGTGAACAAACTGATGAAAATAAATTTAGTCAGTTGCCGAGTACCAAATCTCCCCAAAAGCAGAAAAGACCAGTTAGATGCCTTCAGCCCATCCCATGGGAGAGGTGTGGTTCCTTGTGTTTTGTTTTCTTTGTTTGTCCGTAAAAAAAAAAAAAAAAAAAAACAAAACAAAACCAAAAAGGAGGAGAAAGAAGCATAGCCTAGAATTGCTTCTTGGGGGTTAGTTGCTGTGTCCTGGGGAATCTACCTATGGGATCACTGAGGCTGGAGTAAGTGCCATCTGAGGATGCTGTTGATTGCTCTGCTCCAGCTCTCTGTTATGTTGGTCCTAAATGTTTTTGTAGTTGTGCTGTGCCCTGAATCACTGAGATCATCAAAGTTAAAGAAAATCATCTCCCAAAGCAACAATTATCTTAACAGTTAAGCGTTGTGCTCCCAGCTACATCCTCTAAACAGATGCAGCACTGGATCAGGAGCTGACAGCTGTGAGTGGGAACTTCTTACCTGGCTGCTAGGATCAGGGCATGGGGGAACTGGGCTTGGGAGAGGGACTGTAAGTAATCCAGGTGGCACATGGATATCATGTCAAGGAGGGTGCTGGGATCATGTCAGGACCCGTGGGAAGAGACTGGTGTGAGCTTGCATAGATGTCTTCCCTGTGATTCTTTCAACACCAAGCTTTTGCCCTGCAGGGCTCTGTTCAGCTCTTTTACAGGGATCTGCCCTTGTCAATCCAGGAAGCCTATGAGATCCTGCTGTCCCAGGAGGCAGTGAGCTTGCCACATTACCAGGTGTGTTGGGACCTCCAGCTGTTGCAGGGAGGATGAAGGCAGACAGCCCAGCCTCTGCCACACAGCCTCTCCAGTGGCTGAGAGCAGAACAGCACAGTTAGGGAGGGAAGGGGAGTAATTCTCAGTTTCTCCCTTTCACCTTCTTCCAGGTGATCAGTTCCCATTTCCCTGCCTTTGCTTTGGGTCCTAGCCCTGGCGTTTTCTCCTCTGCCAGTGCCACACTGTGTTCACTTAGTCATAGTGGAGCTGGAGTAAATTGTTTGGTTGTAGGGTAGTCATTTAACCCTCTTGATTTCCTTTGCTCTAAGGTGTTCAGCCACTTGAAGCAACTCGGTTATGTTGTACTGAGATTCGACGCCAGGTAATCAACCTTTCCTTTCCACGCTGCTTTCTCTTTTCTGAAGACTCTGAGCAGCTTTGTATGCCCCTCTGAGTATTGTATGGCTCCATTGGGATGGCAGAGAAGAGGACTTTGAACCTGCATTCCATCTCTTGGGAGAATTAAAGGCTAAAAGTGGCATTCTGCCCTTCCTTGCTCCTCCCTCTTGAGGAGGTGGTTGGGAATATGAAGTGGGGCATGAACTGAGGACCATTCAGGTCATGCTTGTGGATTTTCTGTGCCTGGAATAAAAGGTTTCTGCAGCTGTATTCTGGGGGCTGAGCAGAAGGGTAGTTATACTGCATCACCCTGCTCTCAGCCTCTGTGTTGGTGTCTCATTCCAGCACTGTCCTGTCTCCCTATGAGAGGCAACTGAACTTGGAAAGTCATTGCAAGAGCTTTGGAAAACACCATCGCAAAAGGAGGAGGAGTTCCAGTCCCCGGTAAGGATGTGGCCCAAAGCCTTCTTCCATCTTCTCCCAGGCCCCAACTGGCTCAGGAACAGCTACTAAGTGTCTGAGGACACTTATGCTGTGGGTGACCTGTCTGACAGCCATTCTTGGCTGTCCTCAAGCAGTGCAGAGCTTTTTCTGAACTCGTGCAGTGTTCCCTTTTGTCACAGCTGTACTTTGTGCAGGGTGTGTTCAAGAGGGGTGAACTGCCCTTGAGCCTCCCAGCTGCAGTGGTGAGGTGCCAAAAATAGAAGGGTAAAGTCAGTGCAGAAGAAGCACGTGGCAGACATCTCCTCCTCCTCCTCTTTTTTCAGAGGGGGCGCAGACACCACAGTGCACATCTTGCACTTATCCACCCCCTCAATGCAGCTAGGACCGTACAGCAGAGAGCAGTTGGGTCCTGGTCCTTGCACACGGCCTCTAGGCGTTGCCAAAGTGCAAACAGGTGACACAATTGGTAATTTTGCTAGTAATTATGACAGCTTCCAGTAGGTGGCGTCATCCTTTAAGAAACAGGGAGGATGAGTCTGGTCTGCAAGTCCTTTCCTGTTAACAAGTACATCAGCGCTTAAGGAGTTACGGAATTTTAGGAACTGGGAGATAAAACTGCTGGTTTAGGAATTGCCTTATCTTCTCTGGAACCAGGGACTGAATCTCATACCAGTTAAAGGTGCTGGTAAGAAGGTTTCTGCCTGGCCTCTGCTAATTTGGCTGAAGTCCATCGTGAGGGAGGGCAGTGCTAGGTTAACGTTTGGACTCAACAATCTTAACGATCTTTTCCAGCATAAACGATTCTATGATTCTACGTTTGTGTGGAGGTGTTTGGGTCAGTATATGGGGTGTATGGAGGCTGATTGGGAATGTGTTTGTGCAAATCAAGGCTGGGATTCTCCTGGGCGTTGAAGTAAACCTCATGCAGGGCTGCTGAGTTTATTCTGCCTTTGGCATTCACTGCTTGATTTTGGCCTGCTTTTTTCCCTTCTCGCTTTGTCACACAAGCAAACACTCTCCTTCCAGCCAAGATGTTTGCAACCCCCTTCTGTCTGGGGGTTCCTGCCACCTTTGCCGTCCTTCTTCCAGGTTTGGCAGACTGCATCCTTCCTGTTAGCAGGGAGGAGGCAGGATTTAAAGGGAATAAAGTGCCGCTGCACACTCTCCCTGTCTTTTATACTGCTGCTTCTGTCTTTAGGTCACATGAGAAGAAACATAAAGGATCCGAGGACCTTCCAGAAGCTGAAGGGACCTCCAAAAGAGATGGAGATGACCGTGGAGATTCTAGCTGCCTTCCCATGGATGAAAAGGCTTTGTCAGAGCAGCCAAAGGAATCGGATGCTGGCTGTGGAGACGGGGAGTCAAACCCAGTTCCTCTTGATACAGGACAAAAGGACTCCCTGAGCAGCTCCTCCAGGAGCTGGGTTGGAGACCACAAGGAAAGCAGCATTGGCACCCATGCACCCCGCTGGGATTTTACCACCATCATCTTGCCAAACGTGGCCCCAGACCAGCCGTGCACACATCTGCCCTCACCTGACAACGGGCTCTTGCCGGAGAACGTGTTGGGGAGGGAGGTTGATGCAGCTTGCTGGTGCGCACGCATCAATCAGAAACAGGAGAAGCTGTCACGGAAGGAAAGGGAGCAGCAAGAGGGGGAGAGCAGGTACAAGAGCAGTGTCAATGCTGACCGGGAGGTGAGGCGCTGCTCCAACTGGCAAGAGTACAAAGCCCTTCGGGAGCAGAGGAGCCAGCAGAGGGTTTGGAAACGACCGCCGCATCTCTGGGACCAAGCTGTCACACCGCTTCTGCGGCCTGATGAAGCTACTTCATCAGGTAGTGGCTCTGGGAACTTAACAGGGATCCCCTTCTCCTCGCCAGCTCTGTGAAACATTGCCTGGTATGCTACAGCAAAAGAGATGACATGGAGAAGCTGAACATGAGTTTTGGGGGATGATACCTTGGGAAGGAGAGTCTCATTAGAAGACTAGGCAGGTCTAGGCAAAGCAGGCACAGAGGAGCCCAGCCATGGGCATGGGGAGAGAGAAGAAAATTTTTCTTTTGCCTTTCTATCTCTTTCTATAGCCCACTCATGTGCCAGGATAAACAGGGCCTTGGGAGGTCTTCTAATCCATTCCCCATGTCCTACTGTGTTGCAGTCCTTCCTGCTAGGCTGTTAGGCATGTGAAACCAGGGCCAGCAAGATGCAGTGCAATTGCAGGGTGTTGAGGGCTGTGCGCTAGGAGATGAGGAAGTTGAGGTCTTTGAAGTAGCCAGTGGTGACTGTGGTGCTGCCAGCCATTGTCGGAGGAGGAAGGCTTTTGGGTGGTGGTGGAGTGCTTGGAGTGCCCTGAGAGAGAAACAGCTGGTCTGATCCTTTCCTGTTCCTTCTCCCTCCAGCTGCGCTCCTCCAGCAGATCAGCGTGCTGCAGCCCTCCCACATCCTGGATGGAGCCTCCCGGTTAGTATCCAGTCAGCCAGCTCGTAACTGTTAGGGAGTGGGGCTGTCTTGTGACTGTCCCTGCTTGTGAGGTCTGTGAGATGCTCACAGCAGCAGTTTGGGAGCTGCCTGGCATCCAGAATGCCAAGAGAATCCAGCGCTCTGTTCCATGGCCCCATTGCATCTGTAGTGAGGGGATGACGTTTCCATGAAGTACCAGGTCCTGCAGCGACAGAGCTAGCTCGTTCCAGGCCAGTTAAAACTTCAGGGTTGCTCTCTTTCCCTGCAGTTCCCTCTCTGCACCCCAGCCAGGTGATCTCCCCCAGAAGTTTGGTTGGGTTTCACCTTGCTTCATCCCTGGAATGTGCTGCCATTCCTGCTGCAGTGATTATGAAACCTTGGCTTTGTGACTTCTGGTTTGCTCCTGTCTCAAAGAGTCTGTGTTGTGTTTGTGTGCAGTCCCTGTAGGGCAGAACATTGCTCTGCTTCAGTAACTGTTAGAGGTGTTTCTTGCCAAGGGGGTTCCGCAGAGAAGGGAGTGTGGCAGGTACGGAGCAGGAGCTTTTTCTGGTCTGACAACAGGAAAGGTCTGGAAAGTAATTGGAACAGTTGCAGGGTCAGTCCTTTGAGGAGTGAAGCCTTTCTAAGGGCCCACACTAGCCAGGCTTCAAGAGCTTTTGCTCCCTCCTTCTTCTGCTCAATCTGTACCCTAAGATGTTTCAGTACCATATGTATGTAGATGTGTTCTCTCTTCTGTAGGCTGCAGGAAGATCCAGAGGGCATGAAGATAGACTTCAACGTGTATCAAGCAGATGCTGTGGCCAAGTTTAAGAAGACAAACCCTGGAAAGCCATATGTCAGGATGTGTGTTCGGAGGTATCCATGGGTCTTATGCAGTGTTGTGAAACATCAGTTGCTGTTGTGGAAATTAAGTCCTAATGATCTGTAAATGACCCAGCATCTTGTGAGCTTTACAGATCATCAGAGTGCCTCTCTTTAGGGTGGTCCTGCCCAGAATTTCATTTTCTTTCAATTCCTCCTTTGTTGGAGGCTGTGGCTGACAATTCCCCCAGCCCTTGCACTCAGCCCACGCTATTTGGTCATCTGGTTGCTGCTCATGTCTGAGTATCACTGGAGTCAGGAATAAGAAGCCACAGCTGTATTTATGCAATGCTTGTGAAACTTGGGTAGAGCTCAAGTTTTTCAGGGAGCTGTATGGTACCTGAATCTGCAGGCAGTGCAGGTCCGTATGAATTTCTGCAGATGTACCTCCCTAGAGCTTGCTACAGGCTCAGGGCCATGGGTTTAGTATTTTGATCTTTGTCAAATGTAACTTTAAGATTAGCGTGAACAGAGGATAGGTGTCCCCTTTCTTGCTGGATTGAGAATCTGATACTTAAGGCAGGTGCAAAATCCAGTCTCTGCCTTTAATCATTTTGATATACTAAAACTCCCTCCTCTACTCTGCAGCCGTAATAGAGCAAGGAAGGTGGTAATACAGTTTCACAAAGGTCTGTCATGAGCGAGTAGGATGATCCTTGCTGCGTAGATATTTTCATTTATGAGCAAACAGACTGGAGAATTAAAAGGAGGGAAAAGCAGGTCAGATGTTGATCCCAGCAACCTAAAGATCTTCCTAGCACAAAGGTATTAGGATTGCATTGGATTGGCAATTTGCCAGTAGCTCTGTGAGCCACATCTACAAGGCACAGCGTGGAGCACTGTGCAGTTGCCCTTGTTTTTGGCAAAGGATTTGACAGCTCCCGGTTCCCGGCATGTGGTTTACTCTCTCAGGGCTGGCAGCCTCCTCCTTTGACTGAAAAGAGTGGGGAGGATCACTAACAACTTCTAAGACCAAAGGGACTGTTGTGCTTGCTGGCCAGGACAGCTTTGTCTCTGTACTCCTCTTGCTTTAAGAAAACGGAATATGTTTTTTTCTCTGCAGTTTCGATGAGCAGATTCCATCCCTTCGGGCTTTGAAGCAGGTTACGTATCAGAGTGGGGACGTCCCAGTGGTCTTTGCACTGGTGGATCATGGAGAAATTGCCTTTTATTCACTAAAGGAGTTCAAGCTGCCAGTGGATGTTAATCACTGAAGTTGCTGTCCCTTGCAGAAATGGTATGGGAAGAGCTTTACTCAGGATTTGTTTTCTTGATTAATGAAATATTACAGGAAATAGAGCCTGCGATAACTGGAACCTTGGATAGGTGACCACTTTATTTGCTGTTACAGACTTCACCTACCCAGATGGCTCAGGCATAATAGCAAAATTTACAGCAAACAAGTATGTATGGCTTAGCGGGGCATTTCTGGACCGGAATACACTGCTTTGTTCTTGAAGCCACTGGTTCTTCAGCTTTCTCATCTCGCGGACCAGTAGTTTACCTTTTCTGTGTCATCTTTTGCTGACCGGTGGACCATTAGAAAACACTTTGCTGGTGATCCTCTTGTCACATGTAAGAACCACAGTGCTACAGCAGTCGAATGGGTTGGAGAGTCATTGAGGTCAACCAGAGTCAGAATAAGCTGATCAGATCAGCAGTGGTGTCCTGAGTCTCTGTCATTCAGCTGTGCCAACAACTGTCAGATCATATTCTGATCTGAAAAAGTCACAGTGATAAAACTTGGCCACCAGGAATAAAGTTTCCAGGAACTTGAAAGTAGGAAATGTGCCTTGAACATAATTTCATCAGCCAGAGGTCACAGAAAGCCCCAGAGCATTGCAGATGGCACCCCAGCCTCAGGCTGTAGCGGCTCTGCTGAGATGTGTTTTGGCCACGCAGCATTATGACATATTAAAGTTTGGCCACCAATATCAGCAGGCTGTATCAGATAGTCTCACCTGGGCTGTACTGCAGCCCCTTCTGTTTCAGCCTGACATCCTTTTTCCTGGCAGTGGATCCTTGTATTTTCTTTTGCAAGTGATAAATCCCTGAGTAAAGAAAGAACCTACAAATTCCTCATGAGCCTTCCAGTCTTGTAGCTGTTGTGCTCCAAACTGAGGACATCACTGCTTTCCAGGCCCTACTGTGGGAGCTTTCCACCAGGATATCCAGGTACCAAATTTGCTTTAGCCTCTATGCAAAAGTGCCAGGTGTCAGAAAGTCTGCACAGTGGATAGAAGCGTGCTGAGCATGGCAGTGTTCATTATTGAAGTTTTCAGAACTGTAATAGCAACTGTTTAGGTGCAGTTTATTTGATAATTTTTTAATTCCTTTTGGAGGTGTGGAGAAGGCTAAGCAATAAAAAAGTCTTTTCCGGCAATGCAAACTCCTCAGCGTGGTTCTTAATTCCCCCAGAAACGTAAGTTATGCAGAGGGAGACACTCTGTGGAGCCTACTAGGACGCCAGTAGCACCAGCTGGGGAATGTCTGCCCATGGCCATACAACCTGTGGCTGCATAACCCTGCTCCTACGCCTGTCTGTGTTGGGATCCACACTGCCACATTCCCTGGGAGGGCAGTGTGACTTGGAGCCTGGAGGAAGTTCCTATGTCTGCATGCAGTTCCAGTTGGCACATGACACCTTGCCATCTTCCTCCTGTGTGATCAGAGGTACCATAGCCCAAGGTAGCAGGGATCTGCTGCAAGCTCTGGGCCTGGTCCTGTTTCTTGCACACACCCCTGTTATCAAATGCTGGAAGCCAGCAGGGCTATCCTGAGGTGAGGGTCTGACAGTTCCTCCCCAGTGGCCTCCCTTTCCTCCCTCCTTCAAGTAGTGCCTTTGCTCTGATAGTCCTCTTCAAATGCTGGGGTTGGCAGTGCCAGTCTGTGACCTCAATGTTCTCCCAGACTTCTACAGATTAAAGGCAGCGGGAAGAGTTTCTAAGAACAGGCACAGCCAGAAGAGCTCCAGTCTGACCCACAGGGCTCATGTTTGTCCTGGAATTAGGTCAAACTCCTGTTGATTTCAATCAGTCTCATCTGCTTATGCCAAGGTGGAATTGTATCGATGAACAGTAAGCCACAAGAGCCACCCAGTGAGTTTCGCTGGGGTAGAGACTCCCTGATTCAGCACAAAACAATTACAATTTAATAACCACTGCAGGGAGGATTGAGAAACTGTGGCTGCCTTGCTCAGCACCACAACATTTGATGGTGCCTTTACCAGGATGGGATAGTGATGCAGACTGATACCACTGCTTCATCTTGGCCCACAATGGGGAGCAGCTGGATGTTGCAAGAAGATGACAGAAATGAATGTTTTAATTGAAAAACATCACCTTTTGGAAGCTTGGCTGAAATGTTTGCTGTTACTGGCCCCTTGTCAGAGTTAATTTCAAGCTTTTGCACGGATGCAGAGAGGTTGGCAGATGTTGGACTGCCATTGCACTCTACGTAACTACAGATTCCTTGCCCAGGTGCTGTTGCCGCTGTCTTGTAGCCAAGCTGTGTAGCGAGAGAGCAGCAGTTGCGTGACTTTCTAACTAAGGCTTCAGCTTTCTGTGAAGTCTTTCTGTCTCTTTATTTGTTGCGACGACAGGTTGGCATCTTCCCTCGGCTTGGCGCTGGTTCCCCGGGGCTGGCGGAGGAACAGAGCCGGGGGCCTGGCACGGGCTGGGAGCCTGCTTGCCCGGATCCCCTCCGCCGGTGCTCGGGTCTCCCCGAGCACGGCCGCCCGCATGGCGGTGGCCGCTCTCTGATTGGCTGCGAGCGAGCGGGCTGCTGAATTATTTATGAGGCGGCGGCTGAAAGGGCGGGGCGGCCGCGGTTCCCCTGCACTTGCCCGCGAGGGCCCGCCTCAGGAGGGCGGTTACATCCGCTGGGCCCTGCCCCGCTGGGGGCGGGTTGTACGGAGGCCCCGCCCCGCCGCACCCCTCCCGGAGGTGCCCAGGGAGGGAGGCCGCCGCCGCGCAGGCGAGAGGGGAGCGGGCGCGGAGCGGAGCGAGGCCGGGGCGGCCCGGCTCCAGGCCCCGCAGGTGAGTGCGGCTCGCTGGGAATCGGCCCGGGGTGCGGGACCGGGGCCGGCCTGGCGGGACGGGCTCCGCGGAGGGGGGTCCTCGCAGGGGGTCCGGCCAGCGCGGCCCCGGTAGGGCTCGCCACGGCGGGCTAGGGCGGCCCCCGCCCCTCCTGGGCTTCGCGGCGCCCCGTGGGCTTGCTCCCGGGGTCCCTCCGGCGGGGCTGGCAGGTGCTCGGCGCTGCCCCTGCCCCGGGGATCCGCTTCGCCGGGTGCCCGGGCCCTCCGCGCCGCCTTGCTCCGGCGAGCCCGGCTGCCGGCACCTGGAGCCCCCGTGCCCCCGCGCACCCCGGCTGTGGCTCGTCCACAAAACTTTGGGCAGTGGCGTTGAGGGGGGCGTTTGTTCGGGGGTATTTTTGGGGTGGGTGCTTTTCTTCGGGGTTTTTTGCTTATCAAGTTTGATGCGCTGTGTTTGCTGTGGCCGGAGCGCGTAGCTGAGGGGTCGCGCACGGCAGCTTTACATCCTGGGATTTTGCAGAGGTCGCGGCTGTGGCCGTTTGCTCCGTAACTTCCTGGTTGAGCCCTGGGCGCGAGCGGGGCCGGGGCGCGGGGCCCCGTGGGGGCTGCGAGGAGCGGCCCGTGTCCGCAGTCGCGGCCCCTCGCCCTGCTGCTGGCTCGTCCTGCCGGGGCAGATGTGCCTGCCTGCCGCCGAGCCTTGCAGGTCTCCATCTGCTGCGACTGGCTCCAAGCAGATGCGATTAGTAAGTATTGCAATTATCTCCTTTGGGACGCTCTGTTCGCATTTTTTTTTTCTTCTTCCCCTTCAAATCCCTGCCCATATCAAATATATCGTGTTACTGTCGGATTTTTCCTCACGAGAGTTGTAAGAGCTTGGTGGTTGGGGGAATGTGTTATTTCTAACAGACGGTGAGCAGGTGAAACGAGAAGGTGAAACAAGTTGTTTAGCCTTTGTCTCGAGTTGCCGGCAGTAGTGGCAGGGGAACGAGCTAGTTACTGACTTCTCTGCTGGAGGTGATGCTTAACCTTGGCGTTGGAGAAAATTTTGTGCATAGAGCGGTTGAAGTAGACTTCTGGGTCTGCATTTCAGCAGTGTGGTGGCACAAAGCTTTGCAGTCATGTGTGGATAATGACAAGACAGGAGGACAGCCTCGCTGAGGTAATAAAAGTTGTCCGTTGTAACGTGTTACTTGGTGGGGAACGCTGCTCTTTGTAGTCAGCTGAGAGCACTTCAGTCAACTGGAATATCTTGCTTTGCCAAGTCCCAGGTGAAGCTGTATGCCCAAAGCAGCTGCCAGGTGATTTTAGCTTTGATGCAGGGAAGCTGGTGCTTCTAGCAAGCGGAATGCAAAGTGGTGGTACATCCCAAGGCTGCTCCGTGCATCCTGGCACGTTCTTGTAAAGACAACCTGGCCCACGGAGGGGACAAGGACGATCTGTGCAAGTACCAGGTTGTCCCTAGGCCTGCTCAGTGCTGCTTGTAGCCACTGGAGGGGCTCCATTTAGTTTATGGTATTGAAAAGGGAGAAGAATTCTCAAACATTTTATAGGATGGTGCTGAGGAATGTCTTGACTTTGCTTTTGAACAAATTACGTCTGCTATAACTACTGACTGAAGAAAATTATTAGAGGAGTTAAACTAGTAGAGAGTCCTGTATCTTCTGGTGGCTTTTTGGTACAAAGGTGTGATTATCACTGTGAATTGCTTATAAGAGGTGTGGTTTTTTTCTTGGCTGCCATACAGGGTTGAGAGATGTCAAAGACTAAGAGGTATTAAGCATATATAATGTAATGCAGTTAATCCATGGCAATAATAGTATGTAATAACTGCTTGCAGCCTGATCTTTCTTTAAAATAGTTTATCAGAGGGGAGCGGTGGTAGCTGAAAGTTTGATTTCTGTGCAGAAATTCGATGGAAACTCCAATTCTCATCCAAAAACTTCTTATAATTAGACCGCTTTGTTGCTTTAAGAAACAAATGCTTTCATGGTTTACTCCATTGACACACTATGTTTGGTGTAAAATGCTGTTCCAAAGTTACGAGCCACTCTTCCACTTGAATCATACTGCTTAGCAGAAGCACACAAAGTTTTGCATCATGTGCAATAATGTTGTTCAGTGCAGAGACTTTGTTCTGCTGGAGCGTTTTGAAACTTCATGTTGTCATGCTCCCATGACAAGGAGAACACAATAGGAGTCATAATGACACACAAGGTTTGCACAAGCAGTAAATTCATTGCAAGTGGGCGATTCCTGGTAACTCCAAGTACAAAGCTGTGAAAGTACATGAACTTGTCTGATTTATATGATTGGTTCTCAGTTAGTGTCCATGAGTTCTTGGGGAATCTACCTCTGGTCTTTTATTTAATATTTTCTGTGTTTTGGGAGGGTGATCACCTGCACGTAGTATTGACACAGTCTTTTCAGTCTGTCTCTCCAGGTTCACCAAAATGAATTTTTTTTACAGGAGGATCTTTTGGTTTACCTCTCTGCTAGCGCCTGACTACTGTATGCAAGGTGCATCTGAACACTCTCCTGTTACAGCAGTTGTTTAAGGGAGGCGTCTGCATGGTCTCGTTAAACTATGAGATTAATGTTGTTAGAACATCTTCCCAGTGAAGCCTTATCCCAGGAAAAGATGGTATCTTATACTTCCAAGCTTTCCACATACTGCAACTATTCCTTCCCTTACTCTAGCTCTTCTGCTTGGCTTGTACTTTCTTGAGTATCTGTCTTGATAGTGTGTTATAGCCAAGCATGATTGTGGAGATGAACTTTACAGTGACAGCCCAGTTGAAGAATAGCTAGGGGTTGTTTCATCGATTTCAAGATAAAGGGGTTCTTAAACTTGTAATTTCACAGTGAGTCGTGTCAGAGTCTGATGGGTCCTATAATCGATTAACGTGGTAAGGCTAGTATTTAAGTGATGCTTTGAATGTGTTTGTTGTTGTGAGATTGTTAGTGCTAAGAAATGGCTTTTTCCTGTGCAATTGGTCTGGCCTCTGTTCTGTTGCTGCTGACTTTGTTGGTAACAGGAACCAGGCAAACTTCTGGGTGCGGGAGGAAACCTAGTTCAGAGAAGGCCATGGTGGTAACTGTTTGTTATAGGAGCACTAACAGCTTGTAGTTCAAACAAAGCTTGTTGATAAGGCCTCTTTTATTTTAGCAGAGTTGATAAAGCATTATCAGATGCATAGGTAGAAGTTCTCTCTTTAAGGACCTGCAAGCAGGAACAGGTGATGAGGAAGGAATGAAAAGGAGACCTAAAACAAGGTAAGATTTAAGATTCTTGAGATACTTGATGGCATTTTGAAAAGAAAGCTGTTGCACCTTACCCCATTGAAAACCTGTTCAAGTTGAGTAAAGTTTGGCTAAGAAGCACACAGATGGTACCGTACTTGCAATTCTCCTATATGAGCGAAATAAACTCATTATGGCTATGTTTTTGTTGTGGGGTTAACTTGGGACCATATCCACACTTAATACTGTCTACATAGTAAAAAAATTCTGACCTGGGCTTCCTCATCTTGTAAGACTGGATTAACTTGTGTGATTGGGACTCACGACATTGGTTCTCTTATACTTCTGGCTGGAAATTCCATTATCATGGGAGGGCATAAGTGAAAATTCAGTGTCTCAGCAAGCTGTGCATGGGCATCAAAGACACAGTGCCGCATGCAAAACCAATGAAGACAAAGCAAAACGCAGATCTCTGATGGGATTGCTAACACACAGCAGTGAAGAACAAATAATGCTCCTCCTAGGAAGACGCATTTGATCCTCTATTGAATATGGGTCTGTCATGAGCATGGCATGTATACTTGCCATAAATCTCAACATCTAAAATGAACGGAGCTGAGCAGCCGGAATGAAATCTGGTTTCGATGTTAACTGCTCCTTAGTCTCTGACTGGAAACAGGATCATCTTGCAACTCATGCTTTCATTGCCTTCCTATATGAATAGTGAAGAGCTTTTGTTTTGTGGCTGGATCTAATGAAATGAGGTGGGAAAGGGTACCTCATCATATTTAGCTAAGCATTCAGCTAATGAAGTGGCTGGAGCTCAATGTACAGAGCACTCTGAGCTTTGCTGTCAGGTGTCTGTGTACTGAATATGAGCAAAATTGGGGTTGACTGCCTTGGGCTGCTGTTGCCTATAAACAGCTGACCTCAGTGCATCTTGGAAGAAGAAAATTTGCACATAGTTTCTGGTAAAAGGCTCATCTTTGAAACCCTGAAGAATTGTTTCCCTGGAAAATAAGAACATTAGATACATGCAGACCTGGCATGGCTTCAGAGGCTATTGAAGAATTCCTCACTGGCTACTGGTAGCCACAACTGTTACCATATGGTTGTAAATGCTGACTGGCAGATAACTGCAGAGCACACAGGACTGGAGTTTTATGTAAGACACTGAAGGTGTGTGGGAGAGAAACTGGTCTGCTAGTATGTAAATGTGCATCTGGAAGATAAGATTATACAGATTGTGGAATGTTTGTTTTTTCTAGAATTGGAAAAGGCACTTGCTTATTGTACTAAAAAGAAAATTCTTCTTATTGACAAGAGCTTGGTAAACTTGTAACAATAATACCGCTTGGGCAACCTGTGCTACAATGGATGTCATTCTCTTTGCTGTTTCTTCTTTGCCTTTGCTCAAAACTGCGTTTCCTCTCATCTCCTCCCATACAGCATTTTCCTTTCCCCACAGCATTCTTCTGGAGAAAATGGCTGCACACAGCTTGGATGAGTGTTTTCTATGCTGGGTTAAAATTTTGCTGACTGGATGGCCGACCCTAAAGAGTAGTAGTAAATGGAGTTAAATCCAGCTGGCAGCCAGTCACAAGTGGTGTTCTCCAGGGCTCGGTATTGGGGCCAGCCCTGTTTAGTATCTTTATTGACAATCTGGACAAGGGGATTGAGTGCACCCTCAGTAAGTTTGCGGATGACACCAAGTTGGAGGGGAGTGTTGATCTGCTTGAGGGTAGGAAGGCTCTACAGAGAGGTCTGGACAGGGTGAACTGATGGGCCAAGGCCAGTTGTATGAGGTTCAACAAGGAGAAGTGCTGGGTCCTGCATCTGGCTCACAGTAACCCCGTGCAACGTTGTAGGCTTGGGGAAGAGTGGCTGGAAAGCTGACTGGTGGAAAAGGACTTGGAGGTGCTGGTTGACAACCAGCTGAACATAAGCCAGCAGTGGCCAGTGCCCAGGTGGCCAAGAAGGCCAATAGCATCCTGGCTTGTATCCGAAACAGTGCAGCCAGCAGGACAAGGGAAGTGATTGTTCCCCTGTACTCGGCAATGGTGAGGCTGCACCTCAAATCCTGTGTTCAGTTCTGGGCTGCTCACTTCAAGAGGGATGGAGAGGGGCTGGGGCATGTCCAGAGACGAGCAGCAAAGCTGGTGAAGGGTCTGGAGTGCAAGTCTTAGGAGGAGTGGCTGAGGGAACTGAGATTGTATGGTCTGGAGGAGACTCGGGGATCTTACTGCTCTTTACAACTACCTGAAAAGAGGCTGTAGGCAGGTGGAGGTCAGTCTACTCCCATATAACAGGATAAGAGGAAATGACCTCAAGTTATGCCAGAGGAGGTTGAGATTGGTTATGAGCAAAAATTTCTTCATGGAAAGGGTGGCCAAGCATTGGATCAGGCTGTCAAGGGAGGTGCTGGGATCACCATCCCTGGAAGTATTTAAAAAATGTGTAGATGTGGTGCTTATGGATATGGGGACATGGTTTAGTGGCGGCCTTGGCAGGCCGGAGTTAATGGTGAGACTTGATGATCTCAAAGGTCTTTTCCAACCTAAAAGATTCTATGATTCTACTGTGACACTCAGGAATTCTTTGGTTAGGCATGAAACCCTTGTACACATCAATGATGTAGAATGTCTTCTCTGATTGTAATGGACACATCAGCTTGCCAAGGTGATGTTTCTTCAAGTGAGTTACTGCTTGATTCTGAACTACTATGCTCCTTAGCCAGTTGAGCAAGTTGTTGTGGGCTGGAGTGTGAATGCTAGATCTCTTGCATAAGTAGGTTAAAACAGCATGTTTCTAGATGCAATTAATATTTCAGGATAAAACGTTCAAACAGGGTGTTAAATATAAAGTTGTGTCTCTCTCAAATCAAGCCCACTATTCTCCTTACTTTGCTTGAGAGTTTGCTGTCACAGCTGAGGATGTCTCTTTTTCTAAAGTGGGGAGGATAATGAGTAGAGTTTCTCTGTGGGTTTGCCTAGTTTAACAGGTCTAGGATATTGATTGACAGTGGGAAAGGGTGCGTCTCTTTGGCACTTTCCTTTCCTTGTCTGGCTAAGGGCAAAATGGCAAAATGTGTGTTATACATGGGTGTGATGTGCTCTCCCTGCATAGCACAGCAGCTTGTCACTGTTCTGTAACTTTTTCTAACAGAGTAAATATAGTTGTGTGTAAATATGTTGCTCTTCCTCTCAGGAATGTCTGGTGAAAGACTTATGATGATAAAATTTTTGAAATTTCAGCTGAGGTACCTAAATCATTGTAGAAGGATACATTTTCCAAGTAAGCTACACTTAACATTCTTCCTCTCTTTTTTTTTTTTTTTTTTTGGGGGGGGGTATCCTGCTGTATGTGTTTGTTTCTGTGCTTATTCTTCATGCCTGCATGTGCTGATGGCATGGTTGATGAACACAGGTGCTGGTAGCTGCCAGCTCAGAGTCAGTTTTCTCCATGGTGAGTGGAGGTTCTGATGATTCTAGATGGAGATTGACTCAGACTCTTGGTGCTGATGTGATCTCCTGGTCCCCTGAACCAGGACTGCATTGCAGTCCTCTTAGTGAGCTCCAGACGGTATTGTATACGTAGGTGGCTGCGGAACGTGAGCAGGAAAGGTAAAAGGGGAGTAATGCAACAAAGACATACAAGTTCAAGCTTAGGGAGTTTTTAAAGGGACTTCTCAAAATATGACTGCGGAGCATCCTGTTCATGATACCATTTCTTTTTTTTTGATCCTTCACAGCTGCTAAGGTCTTGCTGGAAACCATTTGAAAAACAATCCAAGTTCTTCAGGAACGGCTGGCTGATTTAAGTCATTAACCAAAGACCATCGTTATTGGCAGGAGCACACAGATAGCCACCTTGTTTGCCAGCTCTGCTACTCCCATCTATACAGACAGGTTGTGAAAGCTCTCTTCTGTTGCCCTCCAGCCCCACAGTTTGAACAGAGGCCCAAAGCCCTCCATTCACTTGACAATCCCTTTGGCATTTCTGGTCCCTCTGTTCCCCTTGCAACACTAGCCTTCTCTCCCCCTGCTCCCCACCTTGTTGTATGTGTGTATGGACCTCATCTGATGATGGCTTACTATAAAATATCTATACTGGTTCCTCATTGCACCTCAAGTTCTGGCCCCCACCGTGCATGTGTGTTGTGTACAGAGGAGCTGGTAAATTGCTATAATTTCCTGTCCAACGAATTAAAATTAAATACTGACTGCAGCGTCCAGTAGCTGCTTCATGAACTGCTGAGCTGTATGTACATAGAAACTGCCACTTGTGAAAGATGGCCAGGGCAGGCAGGAGCACTTATGCCAAGATAGGTTGTCAGGATGCAGTTCAAACCTATGGTCTTGAGCTGGCAGTCACTTAGCACCTCTGCAGAGGGGGGATGTGACAAAGAATCTCTTGAGCTGTACAGAATACAAGGCTGTAGCCTGGTATCCCCAGTGTGATTTCTAGGTTGCAAGTCAGGTCTAATTTGTCCTGCTTGAATCTTCCTGGTGCTGTGAGAGACACGGCAGTGAGAGATACTGGAAGTGTTGCACTTCTAGCTGCATGTTGAACTGCAGGTGCAAGATTTCTTTCCCCTACCCCCACCTTGAGCGGGGAGTTAAGCTTGATATTTTACAAAGGCAAGTTAATAATTAATGCAGCTACCCTGCAGGCAGCACAGCGCCCTTTCTGTCGTACCCATGGAGCAAGCTGAAAATGTGATTCTTTTCTCTTTTTTTTAGTTCAGTAGCTGGAGGGTTACCTGGGGTGAAAACTGATACTAGTCAATAATGTCTGTGAGGCTGGGAGTTAGCCTTTAGATTGGGTTTGCCTAAATGTTTGTGCAAGCACTGCTATTTTGCTTGCCTTTTCATTGGATAAGGTCAACTGCAGTGATCACAAAATGGCCAAGTATAAAAACTCTTCTAAAATCATCTTGGCTTATCTGTACTGCTTTGCTTTAGCAATGTGAAAATGGTATTGTGTAAGTCCAGCACCAGAGATGGTGCTTTGTGGTGGTATCAGGTTTTGGTTATTCGATAGTGACATTGTCTCATTCTGCTCTGGCTGCTTTGTGTTACCTGCTAAACCAAAATAAATAACCTATGCTTGCTTCTCAGGCTGCTTTCATTTATATGGCTTTTTCTTTTTTATTATTAGGATTTTTGTTGCCAAGATAACTACGGCAAGGAAGATGAGAAGGTTCTTAAGACCCGGACATGATCCAGTGAGAGAGAGGCTTAAACGTGACCTTTTCCAGTTTAACAAGGTACAGTGCTTTCCTCAAACTCCCAAGGCATATGTGTGCAAGGCAAATCTATCCTGACCCACTGCACAGTGTAAAGGGATGGAAAAACTACATGAGTGTGGGTGGAAAAGTTAAATTTAGGAGATGTGGTTTGTTCTTTTTTTCTTTTTTTTTTTTAATTCTGTCGTTTTTTTCCCTGATGGTGCCTGACTAGTTTTCTTTAAGCTCACGAGCATGTTTTCAATTCTGGCTTTCATTTTTAAGAAAAAGGATATTGTCATGCTGCTGAGTGGCACTTGCTGAAAGAAGAGATCTTCACAGCAGCTTTTATATACTCTGAGTGTTCTGTAGCTTGTCCTGCTATGTGCTGTGGCTACTTATGTTATAGGTAGTCTTTGCAGTGCTACTGTAAAAGTAAACATTTTTCTAAAGATACGTGTAAGCCACAGTTTGTGATGCAGCTGAAGCCAGAGTTCTTTGTGATTATCCTTTGGGTTTATAAGTATACCTCTGTTTTTAAATGTTGATTTAAAGGTCTGTGGTAGAAATGTGGTAGTACCTAGGCAGCACAATGGCCATTAATAATGAGTTTGCTATTATCTTAGTCTGTATCTATTTTTTCCTTCCCTCTGTGGAGGAAATGGCAATGGCTGTGCTATCTATCCAACACTCTGGGCATTTTTCTTTTGAGCTGTGGCCAGGATTGTAGTGCTTTCATCTTTGCAAATGCCTAGTAGTAATGCATTGCTAGGCTAATGGCTACTTCCACCTTCATTGGGTATCACAAATGTATTTGTAGGTTTTGTATTTCCAAGGTTTAAATGGAATTTTGCTGAAATGTATAATGGATAAATGAAGTCAGCCTAAGAAATAAATTGCTTGATTCATGAAAATTCTGGTGTAGATGTATACTTAAGTGGAACTTTGGATATTTGAGATGAATGATTTAATGTAATTTACTACTAAACCACACCATTTCCATGCGTACCTCCCTCCCACTGGGGAGACAAAAGGAGCTCGAGTGCTTCAGACTTATTTTCTGTTTGCTACCATAAGAAAATGCTACTGCAGATGCCGTAAAAAGTACAGTAAATGAAGACCAGGATTGAGTTGCTAGCATTTAGCTGAATGCAATGTCAGCTCAGAAAAGACATCCCAAGGATGGGTCAGAATTACTTGTAAGTGTATAAAATTGTATATACCTTGGAAAAACCTTTGCTATTTCAGGGGTGTCTCTTTCTTGAATATGTCTTTCTCTCATAAGAATGTTTGGCTGAACTTTACTTGCCAGAGACAGACTAATTTGGGTGATGCAAAACAGGGTTGAAAGAACTAGCTTTTGCAGCAGAGGGAAACTTCCAAATGTATTAGAAGTTGGCATCAGGATTTGTGACTCCCATTTGATTCAGTCCTGAAGGTAAATAATTGCATCTTGTTTCTAGGGAGGCGACTACTTTGGACACTTCCTAATGGTTTACTTTCATTAACGTCTTGGTAATTAAAGGCCTTGCAAAATGCATTTGCACTTTTAAGCTACAGTAACTTGTTCTTTTCTAACAAGAATCAGAAAGAGGATGAACATTATACCAGAATCTTTACATTATACTTTTCTATTGCATAAAGTTTGGGGTTTTTTTTCCCCTGAGACTTGTGTGTCTTATTTCCAGACAGAGTGGATCATTTGAAAGCTTCTGCCCTTTGACAGATATAATAAACATCTACTCGCAGCTAGGTAGACTGAGATCTGGAATAGTCAGGCCTTAATTTTGACCTGTTGAAGGCTGTGGCTTCAAGGAGCCAAGAAACATAGTACTTTTTGTGCCAAGACTGTCCTTGTCTAATATGTGAAGTAAAGCAAGCATATTAGTGCTGGTAAGCAAGTTTTTAAACACTTATTTGAGGTCTTTGAAACACTTCTGGTTAAGAACCTGTTTGGGAAATAATTTGTGGGACTGTAAAGTTGCTGATCAGAGAAATTGAATGGCGTATTTGCACCTCTTCAGTGTGTGATGCTGGTAGTGACTAAATGGAAAGTCTGTACCTTGAAAGTGCTAGGGATTCTTGCCCTCATTTTATTGTTTACCTTGAAGTTGAATATGAATGCATGATGCCACAAAGTTTAGTGTTAATGTAGTGGAATGTATTTGGCCATGCTGGCCTAGTAGTGGACATCAATTAAAAGTCTTTTTATTTGGTGGTGATAGATTTTGTTTGTTTGTTTACTCCCTCAAGTATAAATAGATTGTAATCTTTTTACTGTTTCCCTCTTGCATTTCTGTTCCAGGTAAGAGGTGATACAGATAATTTTAAAGGACTGATTGACCACTGGACTAACTCTTCAAACTGTCCTCAAACTCATGTTTGATTCAGAACACACCTTCCTAAATTCTGCTAGTCACTTAGCTTTGCATATCTGTTTCTCTGTATGAGTAAGAACTTCCCATACTTGTGTGTACCTGTTGCAAGAATCTGTTTTTAGCTCAGTGGATAGAATGAAGGATAAGGTATGTGGACTTGGCAGTCTACTTCTTTAAGTTTATCCTGCTTTTGGAAGTAGTATTTGGATGCCTTTGGCTCAGTCCAAGCCCTGCAGAACAGACATGTTCAGGCTGGCATTGTCAGACTAGATGATGGGTAACACACAGGTGAACCAGCCTGTCTTACAGCTGAATGTTACCAAACTGGGAACATTGCATTTAATTTATGGCTTTGTGTTTTTTCCCCTCTTTTCAGTCTTCCTAACCCTTTGCTGATGAGTGTGATGGATAGCTTGCCTTAAATCTGAATTAGTGTCTATGCAAAGTAGATTTAACACATACAGGCTTCATTGTTCCTTCAAAAGACATATTAGGAAAGGTACAGTGTTTGTATTGCCTGTGGTTGGGTTTGTCTGTGCTTTGTCATAAAACAATCTGAGAGGAGAAGCGGAGCGAAATGAAAGAAGGAAGGCAGCACTGAATTTCAGCTGCACAGCTTTAGTGTGGGCTGGGAACAAATGTTAAGTTTGGCCGCATTTTTCCTGCAGTAAATATGACTGACATATAGCAGTTCTGTTGGTTAATACTGCTGACATCAGGCTTGCTTTTACTGAGTCTGACGGATCTGTGGTCTGAGGAAAATGAAAACGAAAGCTTCCACCTTTCCTCAAAGAGACAAAGGCCCTTTAGAGAAGGAGGGCACATTGTGGGCACTCCAGTTTCTTATTTCAGCTGTCCTGAAAGGCTCCATTGTAACCTTTCCTGCCTTCTGCCCCCCTCGCTCCCCCTTGCTGGGTTTACCTGCTGAGCAGGTGAAAGGATTGGCTGCTGAAGAGAAGGGAGGAAAGGGAGGCCAGCGGAAAAGCTGATGATGTGATTTAACAACTGAGTGTAAATAAGTACAAGAAAAAGATCTAGGTAATCAGTACAGTGAATGTGAATGCCTGGTCCTGGTGGTGTCAAATACAGCCAAAAAGTCACCCTGATGCCTTTCTTGCCTGGCTACAGAAACAAATGAATGACATAGGGAGGGAGTTATCTTCGTTAGGTCTTATGTGCATCTTGGCTGAAGTTTCAAAGCTGTCAGAAACCATTAGTACGTTTACTGCATAAGCAGTTGTGTAACAATAAGTGATTGTTACTGATTCTTCTCGTGCTTCTGCATGTGGTACTATTTTCTGCAGTGGCCTTCTATTACTAACAGTAATTACTCCTGGATGTAGTTGTTAATGTACCTTTTGCAAATTTGGCTATAGGATGGGGGGGTACTTCAACCTGGAGAAAAATTTACCCTCCTATTATTATTACCGAATGGTACACACTCGGTTATGCTGTTCATAGGTCTCGTACTTGAAAATTAAAGCTTTTATTGGCTTGTCTAATGTGTTTACAAATTAACATGTCAAACCCAAGATATAATTAGCCAGTATGAAGGCTAGTATTGACAGCTTCCTAACAGGCAGTACAGTACTGTGTAAGTCATGGTTTTCTATTGTGAGAATTATGGCTAAAGCCTTGTCTTCTGGGCTGGAAGAAATCTCAGTATAAAGACAGTTTCTGATTGATGTTTCATTGAAAAGGGCACCTGGTTGTGCAGATGACATGACAGTGCAGTGACTGTGGACAAGTTGAAACTAAAACTAACAGTGGAATTACACTGGTGTCTCCTGTTCCTTGCTCTCTTTTGGGGAGAGTGGAATGGCATCTGTTGCCCATGCTACACCTGATTCAATTAAATGTCTCATGATTTGTTAAGATAACGCATTACCTTGAAAATTATTCTCAGAATATAGCTTCACACTCCTACAATTTTGACAACTAGGAAGCTGCTCTGTGTTGTCTCGGTACAGAGACATGCATCATGGTACAGAGAAATTCTGCTTTGCCTGTGCTGGATTAGAAAACTGCCCTGTTTCAATTCTGAGTCCATAGATAAGTTCCTACTTCATACAGTCTTCTCTGGGAAGTTTTATATGTGTGGCTAGGCAAAGGTCGGTTAACAACAACATCAAGGGTGATGTTAAAAAGACTGGCTTCTCAAAATTTGTTTTTAATAATGCAAAATTAAATTACCTTCTAGGAATATAAATAAGGCTGGAGATTAGGTTATCATAAAGGGAAATAAACTCGGTGGTCTTGGAGCCAGTAGTACTAATCTTAATTTACCATGTATAAAAGGTTAAAAATTAGTAATGACTTCTTTGCCCAGTCTTAGGAGTTGGCAAGCAGAAAATTAGGAAGTGCTCCAATATTTTCAATTTTGTATCTTTGAAAATGTCTCATCTTCCCCTAACAGGACCTCAGGTTGGGGTAATTGATATTTAGAGAAAGGTCTATTTTTACAATTCATGAATTGTGATCAAATGGCTAAAACTGAACCAATCTGGCAGACTATCTTCCTATGCCTGTGGCTTTGAGCAGAAACAGTAAAAGGGCTTTAAACTATTTTGTAGCAGCTGGGAGCACCTCAGGCTAATGGCATGACCACAGAAATGAAACTGACTTTATTTGATTCTGGTGCAAGGGATTAAGTTGGGAAATCACTGTGCAGGAAATACCAGGTGTTACTTTTAGGTTGAATAAACCTAAACCATAAAGCCAAGTGATGTGGTAGCTCTGTCTCAAAGACATGATGGGAACGAGGTGCAAGTGCTTACTTCTGTAGATGGAGGGTTCTGCACTTTTTTTTTGGTGTGTGTGTGCAAGTGGTTCTCCGGCTGTTTTATAACAAATTCCTATTCTGTAGCTGACCAGCTTGCCTTAGGAGAACGTATTTCCCAGATGCTGAAACTGTAAGGGCAACAATGTTTTCCAGGAAGTAGCCCTATTAATCTTCAGGCACACAAATCCCTCTTTACATAGCTATATGTTGTCAAACACTCATGCATACTTGTTTTGTCTGATCGATGATAATATCTGTACATTAGCACTTCTAAAACCTTGACTGAGCTATTTTACAAGCAGCTTGGTTGCATCCTGTAAGTACGGCAGAATATTACTCTGTAGTATATAAATGCATCAGGCATGCTAAGTGTGGTGTGTATGACATGCTCCAAATCTTCCTCTTGGTGCAGTGTAAATTGTACTTCAGGGAAGCCACTAAGGCCAAGAAACATACTGCTGCCCACGATAGTGAATGACATTTTTTTATTACCAATGGCTTTGAATTAGTCTGAGGTGGCCTAGCAGGCTCCTGCTGTCATTAAGTTCCAGTGCTCCGTGTGCTCCTTCTGGAAAATGGATTCAGTTACATTAGTAGTTACATTGCCCCGTAGGAAATCTGTTTAGTTTTCTGGATGAGCCTTGATGTTCACTCAGTAGTTCTTAATAGCTTTGCACCATTTCTTGATGTCAGTTAACAAGAGGAGGTCGTGAAAGGCTGACCTGTGTGGAATTTGGCAGATAAAGCTGACCTTACAACACACAGTATTTGTGTCAGACTTTGAAATTGTGCTGAGCAGTTGGTTTATGGAAGTAAAGTTGTTTTGGAGCGACGGAGCGTATTGCAGTGAGAGAGTAAGCTGTGCTTATGCAGAGTTATTTATAATCTTAACATAAAGATCTGCTTGGGTTACTGTTTTCAGAATATTTCTCTTCCTTTTCTGTTACACTTCTGTATATCCTGGCTGTAGAGCCAGGGGTTCTTGGAATAGATTCATCCTTAGGCTATTGTTCAGCAAATCTAACCTGTGTTTGAACACTTCTCAACAGAAGCTGCCATTAAGTACTGTATTTCAGACTGCCGTGCCAGATTAAACTTCTGTTCTTTATCTGTATACAGCAATGCCCATGAAATATGCTGTTGATCATGAGTTTTCTTTCTCTCTACCAGACTGTTGAACATGGATTTCCCCATCAACCCAGTGCACTGGGCTATAGCCCATTTCTCCACCTTATGGCCATTGGAACGCGATCAGGAGCCATTAAACTGTATTCTTTTGAACAACTTCAGCAAGATTTCGCTGGCTACACCAGAATGTGCAACTTTGAAGACACTGTAAAAAGTTAGACTAACTATAAATTTGCAAGCAAGGGTTACTGGAACATTGGAACAGTTTGCCTAGGTTTGAAGTGATCTCTCTCTGATCAGTTTGGGATTATTTTGCCAAGAGCTGAATGATAGCTCAAACAGAAGCTGAGCTGATGCAGATATTAGACAAGACTCTTTGCTCTTGCTATGCAGATGATCAGACTAGATCTCACCAAAGTTTAGCAATCCTTAATGTTATAAATTCCAGGGTTGTTTAAATATGTGGGACAGGGTTCCTTTTTTTTTTTTTTTTTTTTTAAAGCAGCTCTGTTTCAGAGGTTAAAACTGAAGTCAGAAATGCTTTCAGCTTCCCAAGTTTTTGACCATGCAGGCATTAAAGACCCAAACACTGAAGGTGGTGGCACTTTCTTACATTTTTGCATTTAATGATGTCTGGTCCAAGTTTTGTGTATATGTGAGGCACTGAGGTGATTCCCATGGCACAGTACCAGCTAGGCAAGCTGTAAAACAGGGCTGTCGCTCAGCCCATAAAGGAGAAGTTGGTGCGCTCTCTGCCTGCTTAATCATTCATTCCTGGTGGTGTTTGTGTTCAGAGGCTCGACTCCACATGCAGGAGGTAGCCATCTGTCTCTAGGTTACAAATTAGTTAAGCAGGATTGTAGTGTCTGGGAAACCACTAAACATCTCTGAGAAGAAACAGAGTCCAGGCACTTCTTCTGCATATGCTCAAAGGATCAAGTAAACTTCCATGTTCTCCCGTACTGTGCATAACCTGCCACAAGCATATAAAATCAAAGTAGATTTGCATTGGTTCTTTTCAGTCCAGATCACTAACGGTAAAACATGGTTTCAAGCTAATCTCATTTTGCTTGCTAGCAAGCTTCTTATCAATTAATTGTAGCTGTGGGTCATCTTAAATACTGTAGATCCTCAACAAACTCTTCAGATATGGTGCTCCTGGGGTGGAGTTCATGGGTTTACATGAAGAAAACAATACTGTAATGCAGATTCACTTTATACCTGATCAGGTAAGTGTCTTTTCAGTACCTCTGCAACTTACGTAGATGTTTCTTATGCAGGTGTTGGGTTTGTTCCAGGCAGCTGGACTCCTATTACCAATTATATTCAAATGCTGCTTGGTTGGGAATGCTTATCCCGGTGTGTTTTGTGCTCTTGGCAGCACTTGTTGCTGTGGAGATGCTCAGTAAAACTTAGAGTAGCTTTGTAGTTCGTAACTGTTAGTCATTTCTCTCAAGCAACGTATTGGGAATGGTAATAAGGCCAGAATAGTTCAGGCAATCTGCTGCAGAAGCAAGAACTTCAGTTTCCTTTTCCAGACCCTATTATTTCAGTAGGTCTGGGTGGTCTTTCCTCTGCAGAACAACAGATAGAAGAGTAGCTGCTGCTGAACTGATAAAATTATTTTCAGGAGTTCAAAAAGGTACTGCTAACCTCGCCTGCTGCTAAGCTTGTTGCCTTTGTGTTTTGGGATATTGAATCTTGCTCCTGGGGATTGCTGCACAGTTATTGCCACAAACTAAAAATAGGAAGGCAGAATTTTCCAAATGTTTGGTGGCTGTCTAACCACTTTCCATTCCCTTGGCTGACAGATTGGTGTCTTGGCCACATACTTTGTTGCCTGATGCACCCAGTATAGCACGAGTGGCCTCTTTGCAAGAGGGATTTAATTCTTGAGGTGGTTTTGGGTGTCTGTTTGCTTAACTAAAATGGTATAAGCTGAAACTCCCATGGGGAGTGTTGCACCAGGTGTGGCTTCAACAGGTAAAATGCTTCAGTTTGAACATAGAGCCAGCAGGGCTGGGCTCATAAAAGGACTCTGACACAACCCTCCAGAATGAGGTTGGACATGAAGAATGCAAGGAGTGTGGTGTAGTAGACTGTATCAGCCCCACCCAAAGCCGGGGTGTGTTGCAGCAAACCATGCTGAGGGAGAAGGTGGTGAGCTAAGAGCCTGCAGCTGCCTTGCTGAGCTTTACAGCATAGGCTGATCTTTTTCAAGAGCCTAAGTCCTTGTCATTCCCCTCCGTGATAACCTGTGCCTTTGTCCTATATAAGAGGGTTTTTAGCCTTTAGGCTACTTTTTGTCTCCTGCCAACCCCCAAATCCCTTGCTATTAGCTAACAGCATTGCTGCAGGATATATCCACTGCTAGAAAGAGCAGTGGCTGGCTCCCCAGTCCTGTTTTAGCAGAGAATTCTGAACTGCAGCAACTTTCTTGCTGGAGTTACTGTGTTATGTTTAATGTTGTGATTCTGAAAAAAGCATATTGTGTGGTTTTTTAGTGCCAGCTGGTGACATTGCTAGATGATAACAGTTTGCACCTTTGGAGCCTGAAGCAGCACAGTGGAGTATCTGAGCTGCGGGAGGAGCACCGCTTCACGTTGAAAGGGCCACCTGGGTAATCTGCAAGAGTGTTTTTGAGCTAGTTTGGGGATAACTAAGCAAGTAAGAAAATTCTGATATTGTTCTAGCTAGAACTTGTTCTGTTCTTAGAGACTCTCGCTGCTGTGAATCCGTTAAAGGGGCATCCATGGAAACCAAACAGGGGCTAGCTGGGGCCTGGGAGACCGCTTTTTAACTGTGTTATACCAATGTAAAGGGTGACACCTTTTTTTAATATTATAGCTCCTGTACACACAGGAGTGGATGCATAAATCTTAAGACTTAAATATAAGCATCCCTTAAGTCAGAGTTTAAATATTGCTATGGTTTTAGTTACGCTTGATCTCACTAGTTTTGGGTGAGCTGTTTTTTAGCTCCTTTAGGGACACTTAATAAGAGACGCTTCTGTAAAAAGGTGTCTGGAACTTCGTCCATGCACTTGTCAAGTCTTTTGACATGATTTGTCTTAAAGCTAGTGTTTTCATCCTTCAGAAGAATCATGCCTGGCTAAAATCTCTGCCTATAAAACAAATGACACTTGTAAATATCCCTGTTGAGTTCTTAGTTCTCTCAAGTTCAGTAATAATAGTCTTTTTGTATGCAGTTCATGAGAGTCTCTTTGCATCCCCAGGTCTCCACCAAGTGCCACGCAGATAACAGCTGTCCTTCCCCATTCCTCACGGGAAGTCCTGTATCTTGGCACGGAGAGTGGCAACATCTTTGTAGTGGAGCTTCCATCCTTCAGAGTGCTAGAGGACAGGACCATAACCTCTGAGGCTGTGCTGCAGCGGTGAGCGAGCAAACAGGCACTGCTCTGTAGAGGTGGAATCCCATTAGCAGACATATCCTTTGTTAAAATGTCGTGCTGGATTATGTATTGGGGCCTCACTGTTATGTTAAGCATTGTCCAAATCTGCATGACTCCTGTGAAAGTAACTTTTGGTCCTGGTATGTGTTCAGTAACGGTTTCTGTCCTGGTCAACCCAGTACTGTCACTGTGGACGTGCAGCATATAGGCAGAACTGTACAGGAGACACTTGGAGTAAATCTGCAACTCTTGTGCCGTCCCTCATGTTTACTTTTGCAAAAAATGTTATGCTTAGCTGTAATTACCTTTTTTTTTTTTTGAACATTGGCAGAACTTCTGAATCTGCTTTATCCAAATGAGTTTTGTCACTCTGGAGATTCAAGTGCTGCTGAAAACTGTCCTACTTCATGTCGCTGTTTTTTCCTGCTGACGTTTCCATATTACTTTTTATTCTATAAGGGTCACAAGAGAATAGGGCCGGTGATTTAGATCATTTTTACTCTCCTGGGATCCAGTTCTGGAATGAATTGTAAACCTTGGGTTTTCCCTGAAGAAAATGAGTCTGGATGAATGTTTGTGTGGCAGGCCTGATGTGATGTCTTATGTAAAATTTTTTTGCTGCTTGAAGGATTTGTGGAAAGATCATACTTATTCTCATTTATTTGAACTTTTTGTTGCTTAATTTCTCATTCTTATACCTTAGCTGTTATTAGTCATATTAGGTTGTACCTGGAATAAGGTTTTCTTGGGTTTTTTCTTCTGCTTCTGTAGAGTACCGGAAGATTACTGTAACAGACGATCATGTGAATTGGTGGAAGCCCTTCGGGAACATCCCAAGAACCCTGACCAGATCCTGATTGGATACAGCAGGGGCTTGATTGTCCTCTGGGACCTGCAGAGTAACAAAGTGACACACCATTTCCTGGGCAGCCAGGTATTAATTCAGTCCAAAGTCAGTTCAGCAGGGGAAGAAGGGCTCTCTTCTCTGGGGGCACTCTGGAGACGAGTAGGTGCAGGGAGAGGCTGACAAAGCTGCTTTTTCAGTAAGAATGCATTGGGTTTGGGGGGATTAATAGCTTTCTGGAGAGTAGTCATTGTATGTCTTTCTATTCAGCAACTGGAGAACCTCTACTGGCAAAGGGATGGCAGTAAATTCATTAGTTGTCACTATGATGGAAGTTACACCCAGTGGCCACTATCCAGTGACAACAGGCAGCATGAGCCTCTGGAAAACATTGTGCCTTATGGTCAGTAAGTGAGGTTTAATTGTTGCATATTTGTCTAAACTCAAACTCATTTTGAGCTTAAGTAGGATATTCATGTCACACTCTCCCTAGTGTTTAATCCTAATGACAAAATGCAGAGCTGCCTTTTGAATGGTCATGAGCCTAGACTAAGGGATTTTAGTCCGCTTTTTTTTTTTTCTTGTATTTTAAACTCCTTTACATTGTTGAGGTCTGTCCTGAACATGAAGAGCAAATGTGTTGCAGTAATTAGTGCCCCTTATGAAGAAGGCTGTTGGTGATTCAGCTCTTTGTTTTAGTTCGTGTCCTGTTCAGCAGGAGTTGCTTGGATCTTCTGTAATTAATAGTGAGCTAAGTATACTTTTTGTTGACCTGAGCAGTGATGAAACGAAGCCTCTGATTTGCTGAAACCCATCAAATTGGGATGACCTCATCTCTCAAGCATATAGAAGCTTCTAAAGCTCTATCACTTTTACATTAGTTTCAGGAATGCCTGTGTTTTTAACAATCCTTTCTAGTTAATCAGCTTCTATAACAGCACTTCCACTCCCTGTTAGCCATTAGGAACATAGTTCAAAACTTCTCCTGAGTCTAAGCGTTGTTTTGCTGAGGCGTATTGTGGTTAGTGTGTCCCATAAGACTTGTCTGATGTGGCGTGGTCTGGCAAGGTGGTGGTAGTGCCTGCTAATTCAGGTGGCTCTCTTTGGCTTGGAGGCTGAGGTGACAGAGGTGAAGCAGAATAAGGAACTTCCTATGTAAAGATGCAGTTCTTGAATTGTGGTAAATAACTCTGTTCTCTTAGGTCCATTTCCTTGCAAGGCCATCTCCAAGATCTACTGGCAGACAACAAAAAATGGGTAAGTTCGTGGTGTGTCCCTTCACTCTCACCTGTTTAAAGGCATTTAAAGGGTGCAGTGTGCGATATGGTAAGAGCCATTTAGAGTAACAATGTTATGAATTTTTTGTCAGTTTGACTTGCCTCATATCTTTGAAATTTTACTTGCTCCTCACTTCAGCATACACTGCTCTAACTCTGTCTTTCTCTTAAGGATTCCTTACATTATATTCCAAGGAGGGATGCCCCGAGCTAGCTATGGTGACCGGCACAGTATTTCTGTTGTCCATGGCAGTCAGCAAACAGCCTTTGATTTCACATCACGGGTGATAGACTTCTTTATAATCTTCAGTTCAGAGCCTACTGCAGGTATGTGATGAAAGGGTATTATTGAGGAATTAGGATAGCTGTGTACGCTTGTAGAAATCTGCCTGGTATAAATAGCATACGAAATGTGATAAGGAGGTCAGTTGTCTGGGGGTTTTCTGAGACTTTAACGAAGAATCATAGAATCATTAAGGGTCTTTTCTAACCTAAAGATTGACTCTGACCATAAAAGTGATTTGCTGTTTAAAAGTGAAGTGTAAAATACTGGTATAAAAGTGGGCTGGTTACAAATGCCTTACATTCCTCAGAAAATTAAGCTACTCCATTAATGAGAAAATCTCCTAGGCTCATGTCTGTGTAAGCTGGACGCTGGACATAACCAGGTTGTGAAATGAGGATCTAAATATCGCTGTTTTGAAATAGTACTTCAAAAGAGGCAATAATTAAACCCAGAATTTACTCCCACCGAGACATTGTTTCTTTTAATTACTACCTGGGTTTATGTCTAGGGCCCTGGGTAATAAATCAGCAAAAGGTGACATAGAACCAAGGGTCAGTATATAGAGAACTTAATTTACTTACTGCTGTTGAACATGAATGTAAACAGTTCTAAAACTGAATAGCACTCATTCCACAGCTTGCTTAGAGCTTGTCAGATTCTTGCTTCTGTTGAAGAGCTTTATTACCCTTACTTCCACAGTAACCTTAATATTCTTTCTTTTGGTGGAATTGTAAAGGATTTTCCCCAAGAACTGTTTGTTTAGTGCTGGTGTAGTTCTTGCTTCTGGTTAAGTTGGAGTAACAGTATAAAATTTCAAGCTTCAGAAATGTACTGGAAGTTGTCAGACCAAATCACAGAAGTCTAGATACTTTTTTGGGATCTTCTGGGCAAATCTTCTATTACTGAATCTTCTTAGGCTTTCTAGTTTCTGGTTTGCCTAGTAGGCTAGTTTCCAAACGTATTTGTCTTGTGTACTGCCAGTGGTGGTGGTGACAGCTCCCGGCCACACACTGTGCAAGCGTGGGCTTTCAAATATGTAGATGCAGGTTAGCTCCCCCTGGCCTGTTGTACAAAGCGGACCACAGAGAAAGTAGGCATGAAGAAACAGCTTTTGGATTCCCCACCACCTCTCTCCCCAGTCCTTAACAGGCCCTTCTCAAGTCACTGAAAAAACAGTGAAGAAACTGGTGGAACATAACCGAGATGAAGTGCCTTTATATGTTTGTTATTATAATTTTCCCTACACAACTGCCTTTTAATAAGCAACTTCCAAATGTGCAGAGCCTGTAGGTCTAAACCTTTAAGCTTAACAATACCTTTAAACTTGAGGTACTGTTTAGCTTTTATCATTAAAGAAACTAGACCCTTTTACTTTCTATCAAGTTGTCAGAGCTGAGATTCTAGATGATGCAACAAGTCTTAAAGATGAAAGAAATCTTGAGTTTTTTAGGTAGAAGATTGACTACTTAAAGTTCAGTTCCTGGATATGATTAGTCTTTAGGATGAAGTAACTGAACTTAACAAGCTTTATATTTATACTTCCCAAGAACTGAATTATCTAGTTAACACAAACTCTGGTGGGTACAGACAGGAGCTGCTACAGGAAGCTGAAACTGTTGCGCTTAGATGAGGAAGTTTTTTTTACAGTAAAATGAGGTTTCTGTGGTTGACAAGCTTCATTGTGGCTGATTACCTAAGCTTAGTGGATCCACGTAGTTTGCCTTGTTTGCCCTTAAGCAATCTTCCCTGCAATGGCAATACGAAGGTATTAATTGTATACCAAAGCCACTTAATTTAATAAGCACAAAGCTTATGCACTACGGCGTGGTAGTAGCTGGTGACTTTCCACTACCCTGAATACACTGTGGAAACAATTTTTAAAAGGCTAGCCCTTCCTGTTTTCTTTTTTTTTTTTTTTTTTTTAGCAGGTGAATGAGTGCATGGCAGTCATGACAAATTCTAGTATGCTTGCTACTTCAGCAACTTAAAATAGATTCTTGCCATAAGCAAAGAGCTCATGTGTGTGCCTTTGCAGGAAAAAAAATACTGTTAACACAGAGTATATTTGGTTGATGTTGGTGGCAGCAGTCAGAGTGCAGGGCTGATCATGCATAATGTAATATAAGTATGATATTGTTCTATGCAGAAATCCTATAGACCACTGCAAGTGACAGTGGGCAAGAAAGCAAAACAAAACTGGATATGAAACCTTTTATCCATGAAGAAGCTGAACTGATTAGTGATATATTATGACTGGCTAGTCAGAGGTGAAACCTGGAATGTCTAACTAGAGTGATGCCAAGTACTAACTACTTGAAGTTAATTTTGCTGAGTGAACAGAATTGGTACGTGCTTGCTTATAGATGTGCTTTCCTGCAAGTATATTCCAGGTAATCAAACAACTAAAGGGAAGTAAAAGTATGGGTTAACAGGGAAGGTCAGTGAAAAGCTGCTAATTTGCTTGTGGCTCACTGTTTATCACCCCCTGCTCCGCCCCCAGTGTGACGTACTACAGCTGTATGTTCACTTAGATTTCTGTAGCTATGTTAATAGTTGTTGGTGTGAACTGATTTGTGGTTTTGCTTTTTCCCACCAGTTGCTATTGTGTCTGTCTTACGAACTTTACTGCAATAATGTCCTCATTAGATTAGATTTTTTCACTTTAATTCTAGTTACAATGAAAAATCTGGAATTCTTGAGTGTCAGGTATCACCTCTAAAATTACATTAACAGATTTTTTGTAATCTTGTCTAATATTTGTATGAATATATATTAGATGATGTACACACTCTTTAAAAAAGAAACTCCAGAGGATCTGTCACAACATATGAGAAGCAGGGAAAATGAAAAGTAAGAGAGCTGAATTGCAAATACTTGTCAGTCCAAGCACAGAAGCATTCTGCAGAACTCAAGGCATTGCTGTGTTTAAGCAGCTTAGCCTAGATGGACTGTGGTCCTAACACGGTACTAAATGGGTCACTGCTGGGGTGTATGCATGTCTGTCCACCCCATGCTGTTAATTAGCTGTAGGTAAAGTCCTTTGAGTTCTAGCTGTTACAATGGTAAATATGAACTTGTGTTATTTAGCCATGTATGTTGTTAACAAATTTTTTATTCTGCAGTGGAATCTACACCACTCCTGTGACCACCAGAGTGACTTTATAAAAAGAATGATGAATTTGCTGTAAATCTGTTAGTATCTTGAAATCTATTAATATTAGTGCCTCAATAGGCCCAGTTAACACAGAAGCATTTAAAGGTTTTGCCAACAAAAATGTTTGTGTAGAGATCTGTGATAACAGTTTTCAAATAAGGCTTATAAGAAACTTGTTTCTGTTTACCTTGGATGGTCATTTTTGTCAGCCTCAATGAATCATGTTTCTGCAGAGTTTGATGACCCTTCTGCTATGGTGGTGCTGGCAGAAGAAGAGCTGGTAGTTATAGATTTGAAAACTGCAGGCTGGCCAGCAGTCCATCCTCCATACCTGGCTTCTCTCCATTGCTCAGCCATCACCTGCTCACACCATGTCTCCAACATCCCTCTGAAACTGTGGGAGAGGATTATCAGTGCTGGGAGCAAGCAGAACATTCACTACTCAAATATGGTATGGCAGCTTTAAATGTACATGTGTTCCCATGCATTTAAGAACAGCATGACTGCTCAGAACGTGGGTGGTCTCTGCATGTGGAGGGATGAGTCTCAACAGACGTTGTCCTGCTTCTTAATAGGGTCAAGAAAGGCTTTTTCCCAGAGCACCACCAATACAGTTACTCACACTGGGGGATTAAAATGTGGTATTTTTCAGGCTTTGACAAGCCAGAAGGAAAGTCTGAGTGTTCCCAGCTGTCAGTGGTAACAAAGTTCTCATTAGAAGCATGTAGCTTTCGGCACAGCTTCTTGAGGAAATGTGTAGAGTATCTTCTAAAAAGCACAGCTGGTGTCAGAACAGGAACATCTAATCCAAACAAAAGCTAACTGCATGGGCTGTTTCACTGCTGCTTGCGCTGAAGTTCATGCTGTCTTGCTGACTGCGTATTCTCTTAACACTGTTACTGCCTAAGAAGTCACAGTCTTCCTTTAATGTATTTGTAGCCATGGCCGATTGATGGTGGCACCAACATAGCTCCAGATCCTCCACAGAGGGACTTGCTTCTAACAGGGTATGTACTTAACTGATAACAATTAAGGAGCCCTTTCCAGTTCTGTTCTTCTTTTTGAACTAACTGAGGCTTTCCTGTGAGATTAAAGCCTGCTCATCTTGTAGGGAGAAGGCTGCAGCGTTACAACTTCTCAAAGCTGGGCTGCTAGCTTTGTAAAGCTAACTGATTCTACTGCTTCTGAATGAACAGGTCGTGATGTCCACAGATGACTTGTAAACTTGGCTTATTTGAGTTATGATGTGTTATCCATTTTCCCCCACAAACATCAGTGTAGAAGTGCAGGCAGTAATCCAGACTGGTTTGAAGGGAGCAATGTAAAAGCAGAGCTTAATCTTGGGTGTTTTGAAAATCCATACACCCCCAAGTTCTCAGTGTCAAAGAAGAGGTTAGCTTGGACTCCTGCCTGCTTTGATCAGCATGAATAGATCTAGCTAAGTGGTGGAAGTAGCTAGCAAGAGATTGTCTCATTGCATGACAACGTAGCATTTTCTTTTCAAAGCACTTTTAGGCATTTCAGTGAGCTGTTCTTCAGTCTTCATTCTTGATGCAGCAGGTTGTTAGAAGTCCTTACCCTTACGGTGGAAGACCGTATTGTTCCGTGGAACAATATTCCGTGGAAGAAAATGTTGCCAATTTTCACCTGGAGCACTAAGATTAAAACTTGGTTTCTTTCCTTTTCTCCCAGTAATAGTATTTTTGTCAGGATGCGTTGTTCCTTCTATATGCTAAGCTTTTCTTCCTTTTCAGTGCTTTTTGAAGTAATCTTAAACTGTATGTTGCTGTCAGATCGATTAAAAATGGATTAAAAACCCCAACCAAAACAAAAAAAGCCACAAAAAACCCCTCACAAACACTCCGCACCCCCCCACCCCCCATCTTCTCTTGAAGCACTAAGTTGCCACAGCTGAGGGCTTTGTAAATAGTGTAGTTTAATCTTTGGTTGTGTTTTTCCCCCTCTGTTTTATCATCTTCATCTGGGTCATGTGCTTTTCTCCTGTATGATGTGTGCTTCTGTAACTCTCCCCCATACAGGCATGAAGATGGTACTGTGCGGTTTTGGGACGCATCTGGTGTCTGCTTACATCTTCTCTATAAGCTAAGCACAGTGAGAGTATTTCTCACAGATGCTGATCCCAATGACAATATGAACACCCTGGGTGAGGATGAATGGCCTCCACTTCGCAAAGTAAGATGGCTATTGCTTGTAGCTTTCTGAAAACCTGAGGAGTTCTGATTCTTGTCCTAGTTAACGTATCTGCAAAGACTAGCCACTGTGTATCCTCTTGCCTAGGTTGGTACCTTCGACCCTTACAGTGATGATCCTAGACTTGGGATCCAGAAGATCTACCTGTGTAAATACAGTGGATACTTGGCTGTAGCTGGTACAGCAGGACAGGTATTGAAATATAAAGAATTGTCATAAACCTTGCTTTAGTGCAGGTTGTCACAGTGCAACTTGAAGATGCAATAAAATTTGAAATACTCATTTCTCTAGTGGTAAATCAGTCTAGTCACTGGAAATGTTATTTCACGTTTCTCAGCTTTCTCTAATCTGTATTTTAGACTTTATCTAATGCTATTTGTATGCCCTGAGAGATGCCGTGGTTCTTGTAGCTGCTGAGAAGGCCTGCAGCTTGAAGGACCACTTGCATGGTAAAAGCTATAGCAAAGTCTGTCCTTTTCCTTTCAGATACTAGTGATGGAACTGAATGACGAAGATGCAGAACATGTTGTGGACCACGCTGAAGCAGATCTCCTGCAGGACCAAGAGGGCTATCGATGGAAAGGTCATGAGAAATTAAAAACTCGAGATGGACCTGTTCGATTTGAAGCTGGTTTTCAACCATTTGTCCTTGTCCAATGTCAACCACCAGCTGTAGTCACCTCATTGGCCCTTCACTCTGAATGGAAACTTGTGGCCTTTGGTACCAGTCATGGTTTTGGGCTTTTTGACCACCAGCAGAAACGACTGGTCTTTGTCAAGTAGGTATCTTCTTTCCAGGAGATCTGTGGTAATCCTCTGTTAAAGGTGGCCTAGGATTGCTAACAAAGCAAGTAGAAGTAAATGATTTCTCAAACGCAGTCAGTGTGGCAAGAAGCTCTGCCTTATCGGACTCGATCCTTGAAGATCTTCAAGTGTATATATAAGCATGTTCCAACGTTGGTGTGTGTCCTGTTGGACTCTTGGGAGTGATTGCTACCCATTAGAAAGTGACCATGTGCCTGCTGTCTCCCTCTTCCAGGTGTACGCTGCATCCTAGTGATCAATTGGCCTTAGAAGGCCCACTGTCTCGGGTGAAATCCTTGAAGAAGTCCCTCCGTCAATCGTTCAGACGGATTAGAAGAAGCCGGGTATCTAGTAGGAAGCGACGAGGAGGGAGTGGAAATGCCTCAGACGTGAGTCATCCACCTTTTTGGGGTCCTTTCTGTTTACAGGTTGGAGGATTAGTCCAACATTACTTAGTAATTAGCAGAGTCCTGATTAGACTGCCTAGAGCAGGAGGTGGTCTGCAGTCCTGCTGTGGTATCAGTAGTTACTGGAATAAGGGCAAAAATGGCAGTTTCTGATGCTGCTGTTAGATAAAAATAGTCACATTTTTAGAGATCTACTGTCTGTAGTTGAACATAAAATGTACCTGTTCACTGGTATGATGGTGCTTTCCCTGTCTATATTGCTGCCATTCTTACTGTCTCTCTCTCTCCCCCAGGCTTTTGCCTGACTGACAAAATGTCTTCTTATCTTTGAAGGTGCAAGAAGCAAACGCCAAATTTGACCAAGACACATTGCAGGAAATGGAACTGGCTCCAGTCCAGCGGAAGATTGAAGCCCGGTCTGCAGAAGACTCCTTCACTGGCTTTGTGCGAACCTTATATTTTGCTGATACCTTCTTGAGAGACAGTGAGTAGAAAAAGCATCTCTCTGTTCTTCTGAACGGGTCCTTCCTCCTTCTGCCAAGGAATGTATTAGGATTTACTGCCAGGAAAATTCGGCACCTCCTGTGTCCTACTTTGTGCTATGCTGAAAAACTAATATAGAACAAGAGCATATGTTGCCATGCAGAATTGTTATTTAGCCATTCTGGCTGCTGGCTATTCAAAGGCCAGTAGTAGTTCATCTTTGGATGCAGCCTTTATGTATCATTTTTCAATGTGCTGGAATGACATCTGACTTTTTAGTATAAGCTGTTCTGTATCTCATCACTTTAAAATTTACCCCTGCCCTCAGCAGGGCGTTTTAATTTTGGTGAGGATGGTGGCGGCTGTGCATCAGAGCCCATACTGATATCATGAAGGAGTTTGCTTTGCTCATATGCGATATAAGTATGTGAAAACTGGATGCAGCAATTGTGGTGTTTGATGGAAACAGCCGTCTCTTCCCTTTACGTGCTCTGTCCTTTATTAGGGCTGTTGATGGACACATTGGGAAAAGTGCTAAGAACCTGCAGTTTCCCTGGCAAATCTGCCCTAATATATTTAGGGTGTAAACAGAGGGAGGATTTGTACAGCTAGTGGGAAGCAGTTATCCAAGGATGTCACAGATGGTGCCTCACTCATGAGCCTTCTTGTTGCTTCAGGCTCCCGCCACTGCCCATCCTTGTGGGCAGGCACCAATGGAGGTACAGTCTACGCCTTCTGTTTACGTGTTCCTCCAGCAGAGAGGAGGATGGATGAACCTGTCAGGGCAGAGCAGGGTAAGTATGCCTTGTGAAAGCAAGGTCCTAAGGGATCTGAGCTATCACTCATATAACCAAGGGTTACACACATAAAAACAAGGTAGCTCAACTGCTGCTGTTTATGAGTGAAAGCGGAGCTAAATGCAGCCATGTGTGAGCTAAGCAATGCTTACTGCAGCAACTGAACTGAAGAGTGAGCGAGCTCCAGACTGCTCGACATGCTTTAGCCTCATTTCCTGTTGACTTCAGAAATATAAATTTGCATCAGCTGTCATTGAAGTTTACCATCAAGCCTCAGTGCACATGTACTTTATTCTGACAGCTGGATCTGCTGTCTTTATGTAATAATAGTTACTGCTTAACAGGAACCAGTTCAGTCCAAATACCCTTTAACTATTAAAAATCTTTTTAGGCAGGGTTTCTGTAACTGCATTGTATAGGTCTCCAGCTCTGGGAGGATTTGGGTCAGGTTCTAACACAGTGTCTCTGACTAGACTCCTGTCTGGTTTTTCTCTTTGTTTATTTTCCTCCTTATCTTGCTTGTCTAGCCAAAGAGATTCAGCTGATGCACAGGGCTCCTGTTGTGGGTATACTTGTCTTGGACGGACGCAGCATTCCCCTCCCAGAACCTCTAGAAGTGGCACATGACCTTTCTAAGAGTCCTGATATGCAAGGCAGCCATCAACTGTTGGTAGTGTCTGAAGAGCAATTTAAGGTAAGTATCACCCAGGAGGTGCATATGAACTGCATAAAATCTGCTAAAGCAAGTGCTCAGTGGAAAGATAACTCTTGGGAGTGCTTATTCTCCTGTACCTGAATGACACCTATGGGACGGTATTTCTGTCTGGTACAGTCCATAAATGAGGTGTGTGCTGACAAATTGGGTATTCAGCATAGTAGTGCACATGCTGAACATAGAAATTTTATTCCTCTATTACATTACACTCTTTAGACAAGATTGCTTCTGCTTTTGCTGTGGTTAGTACAGAAGCAGGAATTGGTTGGCATTTCGATGAAGCAGCTAAGAAGCTTCATGTTTTGCACACTAACTAGTCAGCATAAAAGAGAAGAGTTGAAGTAGCTTGCTGTAGGTTGGCCCTGGCTTTTAAATGTGGAAGAGCATACAGTTAGTGTAAACCCTGTTCTCTTTCTGTAATAATTTGTAGCCAAATGTGGAGGGGTTTTGAAAGAACTAGGGGAGAAATGCAGTTTGCAGCCTGAAGGGTAAAACTGTTTGATGTCAGAACAGAAACAGATTCTAACACTGACTGTGTGGCTGATTACTTGTCCATGAGCAGGGAGCCAGGCTGACTCAGATTACACCTGTGTGTACACACTGTGAATGAAAACATTGTTAAAGGAGGGAGCAGCAGATGTCCAGGGGTGCAGCTGCTCCCATTGTGCAGGAAAGAGACGTCAGTGTCTTGTTTCTATTGACAGGTGTTCACATTACCCAAAGTTAGCTCCAAACTGAAGCTCAAGCTGACGGCCCTGGAAGGCTGTAGGGTACGAAAGGTGACGGTTGCAAACTTTGGCAGCTGCAAGACTGACGATTACAGTGAAAATGACCTGGCTGTCCTAACTAATCTAGGAGACATTCAGATCATCTCACTGCCCTTCCTCAAGTTACAGATCCGCTACCCTTGCATCCGCAAAGAGGATGTGAGCGGCATTGCATCCTGCGTCTTCACTAAATATGGCCAAGGTAAGTAAGGTGTGCTTCTCCCAAATCGTCTACCTCTGTGTTTGAGACAATAGAAAAGGGATTATAGGGCTTAGTGTTAAAACTGGCTGTGTATACATGTGAATATTACGTAAATATGTCCATTATAGGTTTCTGGCCAGTAGCTGTTGCCAACAGGTACTGACATGTGAATTAGCAGAAGTAAGTTTATTCTAGTTTATTCTATCGTTACTAATAGAATACAGTGGTTTTCAGCTAACAGGTTGGATGTGCCCCATAGGTGGCTTCTATCTGGCCACCCTCCTCTTGTCTGGAGTCAACAGAATGGCTCTCTAAGCAGCAGGCACTGAGGAAAAATGGCTGCATTGTGCCTCCTATACATGCCTGTGCTCAACAATCAAACTGCAAAACTGGGATTCAACATCCTGTGGTTGTTGAAGGTGGACGGCTGGTTTGCAGTTCAGTTTTTACGTCTTTCTGTGTTGCTTTTCGTAAGTGTCAGCGCAGGACAATACAATTATCTTTCAGCATAATCCTAAATTGTCCAGTCTCTAGGCTAACCAATCCTTGGGAAACTGGGCTAATATCTTCCTCAGTGATTCCTCCTCATTTAGATAGGAGGAAATGCAAACCCTTTCTGCTAAACATAGAGGATGCTTAGATCTGTTCTTTTTTGGATCACCTCTAGTTCTGGAACTGTATTCTTGGACTTGAGGGAATTGCTTGTAAATTCCCAATTATCTGTAGGTTTCTATCTGATCTCTCCATCGGAGTTTGAGAGGTTTTCGCTTTCTACCAAATGGTTAGTGGAGCCCCGGTGCATTGTGGACATGCCGGAAGTTACAAGCAACAACCATGTGCACAAGAAATCTGGCATGGAGAATGCAACAAGAAAATCCAGGTAAAGTGTAAAACTCTTGCACATTGACTGTGTGTTAAGTAGTGATAAAAAAGAAAAGACTTCAAACTCTTACCGACATTCCTAGATGGACTGGCATCAGGAAATGTAACCTTCTCCCTGGTTTTCCTACTTGCAGTACAGCTGGTGGGACAAAATAGTGAAGCATTGGAATTGGTATCCCTAAGCTAGAGTCATAAACTGTAAGCTCTAGCTTGCTTTACTTGTTCCTTAATGATGTGTCTGACTGACACTTGACTCTTGCATGCTTCAGGGGCCATGTGTTAACTGACGAGGCTGAACTGTTGCTCTGTGAAGGGAAATCCAGTGTTCTTCCTCTCCTCTTAGAACATCACCAAATAACAGTAAATCTGACTCTCATGGACATCCTATAGGAATTTTATTCCAAAAGTTTAGAAATGTCCTCTGGTGCCTGTAGACTTCTGCATCACCAACATGTGATGAAGCCCTTCCTGCATTCTTGCTCAAGCTTTTAGCTAGTGTGCACTGGAGCTTCTTTTAGCTGTCAAGAGTATAGGTGAATTCTCTGCACCCCTGTACCTCAGAGTCAGTGATTGTTTTCTGCCCCCTTTCCTTTTTTAGGGGACCAGAAAGGAGTTTGGGTGACTATGGAGAAGATGGTAAGCAAAAAGTAATTGTGCTAAATGTCGCGTGGTGATGTGGAAACCTGAACCATCTTTCCTATTGCTACAGTTGGTATTTTCTGCCTAAGAAAGGGGAAAGTAAGGAGGGACGTGAGGGAAATGTTGTGACCTGCTTGGACACGGTAGTTGCTAGCTCTAAAGTAAGTTGCATGTGGCAAGATTGCCTTGAAAGGATACAACACAGTTTCTGATGGAAGGAAGAGGCTGTGGGAAGAGAAGGTCTGAAATTACAGATGAGATCTTCTGTTAGCCAGACTAATATTGTTGGAAAATACAGTTCAGTATATGAGAGGCTTTAAGGATTAGCTGTGAAGCATTCGGTAAAGTCAAAAGGTACTTAATGGGGGGTGGGGGTGAGGGGATAAATCCAGTCCTTCTGTGAGTTTCCAAAACTGCACATATTTCATGAAAAGGGGAAAATATTGTTAGGTAAAAGCTTTTTTCCTGCTGTGGTTTTTTTGTTTTGTTTTTGTTTTTTGTTTTTTTTTTTAGAAAGGAAGTCTGGGAGGCTGATGGAACATGCCTTACTCAATGACGAAAGTGAGTGAGATGAAGTCTTCCTACTGACAGGGCAGGTGCCTTTCTGGGTGGGAAAAGAAGAAAGCTGCTGGGCATTTTGTGGATTCCAGTACTCGGTTCCAAGGGATCAGCAATTACACAAGACTGGTAGAAATACTGGGCTTTCATGAATCGGTAGAAGTGAGGGGTTGGACAGATAGTCAGGCCCTCAGGCAGGGGTTGTTCCACATAGCTCCATTCACTGCTGTGATAAGAGAAGGATCTTTACTTTCCAATGGGACCTGTGTAAAATGACAGCTGGAACAGACTGTTCCTTTGGGGCTCTAGTACACTGGGACTGGCAACATTTCCTCTGGCAAATGACTGCTTCAGTCCTTTATGCCAGCCTGTTCAGTAAAAGCCTGGTACTGTTGAAGAGGCAATGATATTCTTAAGTCTGACCTCTGTGTTGTGGGAGGCAAATTTAAAAGCTGTTCAGCAGGGAGGTGGAATGTGGCTAGGCTGCTGCCTGCAAGCAGATCTCCACTGGTTTGGCTCACTACTTTAACCCTCTGCTTTCCAGAAGTCCTGAAGGAGATCCAGAGTACTCTGGAGGGAGGCAGAGGGTGAGTATCAACCAACTTCTGTTCCTAATGGGTGGGGTGGCAAGGGAGGGCATTTCTAGTTGAAAGCAGGGGGATGCCCAACATGATGGCAGGGATCCTTGTGCTGGAATCTGGTCATGTGTGTCCCCCACAAACTTCCAAAGGGCAATAGTAAGAGAGAGGCAAGTTCTCTTTCACATGTTGTCCCTTGACATTTTTTATGAATAATGTTTTGTCTTTTTCTCTCCGAAAAGCAGGAGAGATCACATTCCCACATCCCAAAGGAACAAGACTCTGAGTATTCGCATACAGGTTTCTATTTGTGTCAACCCATACTGATCTAAGGGCAGGCCACATGGGCTTAGTTGGTCGAGGATGGGACTCTGGAGTTGTAATCCTGGCTTGACACCGTCACTTGGACATGTTCAGCATCTCTGCTCCCATTCTGGCTATACATTAAAGCTAAGCTACCACCATGGGTGCGGGGCTTTATCTTGTCTCCCTAGAATACTGATGTTCAGGTGACAGGGGCTACGGAAGTGTAGACAAAGGACTACTGTTTGCAACGGATGCAGGAAGCTTGGTGGGATTGGTAACTGCTGGTGTGTAAGGATAAGTGACTGTCTGACATGCTCTGCTCTGCGCACTTCTTCTGGACACTACCTAATCCTGGTCTTCTGTCAGCAGCTGGGAGTGGATGGGAAGATACTGCATTGCAATAATGAATCTTTTCTTGTGTCATTGCAGGAGCTATGCAGAAAGAAATTTGGCAAGAAGTCCATTAGGACACGGACTAAGTAATGGAGGAGGTAGGTAAGGCTAAAGATATTTCAGGCCTAGTGAAGGAGCCAAAGGAAGCAGGAAGTAGAGTGAAGTTTCTGTATAAAATTCAGCTTATTTAAATGGCTTGTGATAGTGCAGAATTCTGATCTGAATGGATTCAGGATGGGAATCTGTTGGCTGAGTGGTGTACTGGCACTGTTCAGCACCTTATGTGCCCCATGAGTGAATATGCTGCATCAGTTTTAAAGGAAGAGCTAAAAATCCTTTGCAGGCTTCTGTCTAACTCTCAATCTTACCATAAAGCAGGCTGAACAGGTAGCCAGAGCTCATAGCAATAATCTGTTGAGTATATAGACTCGTTAACTCTCATTAGCTTTCAACTTCTGTTTTCTAAAATGGCTTTTGCATTCTTTTATCCAAAAGCAGATTGACCAGAATTCATCAAGGAGTTTCTGGCTTTGGATTGAGTGCCATAACACTACTGATTGGGCAGACCGTCCCTGGGGAGAAGGCACTGCTGTTTCGGCAGGCTAGTGAGCTGCAACTTGCATGCATATGCGTGCCTGCCTCTGCCTCCCCTTTTAGTGCCTCATTAGAGACATCTCCTCTTGGAGCCCGCCTTGCATTAGGACAGAAGTGGATTGCCAGGTCTGATGCACCACAAGCCTCTGAGTACATCTAACTTTTAAATGTTTGCACATTTCTCTTTTCTACTGGGCTGGGTTTTAAATTATAAATGTTGCTGCCTTGGTGCAGGATTTTAATAAACGCACACTGTTACCTCCAACTGGTTTAAAATTATTTTTTGTACAATTTTTTAAAAATCTTATGGGTATTTCAGTTTTAACGGAAACATTTTAGAAATTTACTTTTTAAAAGAAAATATTAAATAATATATGCTAGATTCCTGTGACTGCTGTATGTGGTATCTGAATGAATAATTTTGGGGTTTGTTTGTTTATGGTACTGTTAACTGGCTCTATGGATTTGGGTAGAATCTATTTTTGTAGCCATTCAAATCAGAGGAAAACTAATTGAACTTGATTTTTGTTTCAACACTGCATTGTTCTTTTTTGCAAATAAAACTCTGATTTCCCTTTTGTGATCCTTGTCTGCTCTTCTGTCTATTCTTTCCATCAGCAGCTTCTTTCACATTGGCAACAGACTCATGCCCGCTGACCCCTTGATGAAGGTGGAGCTGTCCCTCTCTGAGCTGTAGAGGCAAAGAGCACTCCTGGAGATTTAGTGGCCTTGTTAAGCAAGCAAGGTGGTGGTTTGGAAAAGATGCATGTGGCAAGCAAACTGATTGTATCACTCACCTGCAATCCATATGCTGTGTTGCCAGGAAAGGGCACTGGTTTAGATTATAGTCCCCAGAAGGTCATCTGCTGGCTTGTCCTGAAATAACTTGGGTGATAACACACTGAAGGGAGAAACAGTTGATCTGGCAATACTGCTGTACTAGTCAGCCAACAGATGTTGAATTGAAACTGGTGAAGCTCTGTGTGGAGCAGTTCATTACTCTTTAAAATGTTGATTCATTTGTCTCTGATATAACACTGCTTTCTTCTTTTCCAATGAAGAAAAAGAATAGGGTATTCTCCAGTTTCTTTCCTGTAACTTGCTTGTTGCACTATGAGAGTCAGTGAGAAAAGAGCTAAATCCTCCCAGACTGGGTGCTGAGCTGTCATCCTTGGCCTGCTTTGGAACCCTCCCCTTGAAAGATCTCTTGTTTCAGGCTCTGTCTTTATCTTCCTGAGCAACGTGGAGGGATCCTTTCTTTCCTGGGGTACTAGGGCGGCACTTCCTATTCTGCAGGAGAATATGGTTGCAGAGTTGCTGTTGCTCAGGTGGTGTTTCGGGCCCCTTCCTTCTAGAAGAATTAGCATCTCCTTTGAGACCCAATTTATTGCTAATGTGGTTTTAGGAAGCCTTTTCTCCTACTCAGCGTGGTCTGACAAATTAGTTTCCATTTCCATATTTCTACTAGTTTCATTATTTCCTTGTTTCCATTGCTGCAGGATTGAGGCTAACAGAAAGGTGGCCTGCTGTTTTCCACTACTTGTGCCAGACTGATGCTGCAAATTTACAGGAAGTTACGGTTTAATCAGCAGCTTCTGAGCTGTTGTTATCATGTGCATGTGCATCATCCTGGTGCACCCAGCTGCTTCTTTCTGCTCCTCACAGATGGACTGATTCTAATGCCTTTCCTGAGCATTTCATTTGCTGGCAGGCTTGGGGTAAGTGACAAGGCAGTCATGCTCGGAAAGGGCAGAAGCAATTTGTAACTTCTCCCCATTTTTACCCACAACTTGAAAAATCAAATCGGTCCTCTGAGAGAGTTATGCTATCATAATTCTTAAAGTGAATTTAGATTTAAAAAAAACAACCCTAACTTTATCCAGGCTTCTTGTTATTTTTCCTGAAACACAAGCCAGACTGTTAATGGGATTGAGTAGTTTAGGATGTGTGCTGCTGATACGTGGCAATTTTTTTCCTAGCAGTGCTTTGAAATATACAGATGAAGGATTCACTGAAGTAAGCTGCTTGGCTTATTGTTGTGAGTAGAGGCATTAAGAATCCTTTTAGAGCTGCCATGCCTAAAATACAGGAAATATAGCAACGGGGAAAAGCAGGGCAAGACTGGAACTTGAGTGTTGTGGAACTCCGGAATTATATTGAGATGAGCACGAGAGGGTGGAAAGGCTTGTGATTTTCAGAACTAGGGTGTATTTTTTGTGCTGTCAGAAAACCACTAACAAGTAAAATCAGTGATGAGATGTTCATGAAGGATGGAGCCTTCAGTGAATGTCTGTAAGCAGCTTTTGAGTGTAATAGGAAAAAAATCCCTCTGCATCTCTCCCTTTCAGGGATTGCATTCTGAGCCTTGCCATTACCCTTAGTCTGCCCATCAGCTGACAGTAATAATAATGGCCTGTTTCTGATCAGAGGATTCAGCTGCTGCCAGTCTCCTTGAGTTTTGTGCCTACCTCTGCTTTTCACTTGAACTTGTCTGGGATCCGATAGAAGCTTGCTGTCTCCTCTCCAAGAGCTAATGCTTAATGCTTGCAAGCACTGTGAGGGTTCATTGGCCCTTATTAACACTCTTGCTAGTAAGGCTTTGGCAGTGCTCTCCCCTTCTTCTTCTTTATGCAGTCTCATTGGGACCTGGCACTGTAAAGTGCCCCTTTGCTGCAGGAGCTGAGCTGCTGTTAATGCTGGCTGCCAGTGCTTGAAAAAATCCTTTCTTATAGCCATGCTGGCAGCATGTGCCCTAACCCTTGCAGACCTGTTTCTCTGCAGAGGGGAGAGTCTTGGATCACAACTAAAGAACAGCCCGAATTTTCCACATCTAAATACACATTTTAGGTACCTAATATGGGGACACTGTTCTATAGTGGCCTGAGTTTTAGGTCAAATGCTTTCTTGTAATGTGAGCTCTTTTATAGGGTTGCATATTTGGTGCCAAAATTCTCTAGTCCTAGAAAAGCTCTGCCTGGGGCTCTTTTTTTTTTTTTTTTTTTAAAAAAAAAAACTTTTTAAGAGTAATGCAAGCTTTCCTCAGATGTTTAGCAACTGACTATTTGCTGAATTTGTCTAACAATTCTATTAGAAGAACATAGTTGGAAGGAAAAGTATTTTTCATCTTAGTCATAAGGCCTGAGGCATGTCTGTTAAGCGAGAGAATGAAATTTTTTTACAGCTTAATTGGTCTGGTTCTTAGAATATGGTTTGTATCTATTGCAGCTAGAATAAATGCATGCCTGGACTGCAGTCCTAAGCCTGCAAAGCACGTTGCTGCCTATGTAGCCTCATGAACTGGGATGTCTTTAATGAGAGCAGGACTGGGATCTGGTGTTAAATTGGCACAGCTGAAGAATGAGACAGACTTTAGTAGAAGTTTTCTTCTAACACCCAACAGTCCTTGCTAAGTCACATTATTTGACTTGGTGATCTCTCTCAAGCAAAGGCTAAGGCTGTGTTGCAACCCTAGCTGATTCCCTGAGGTAAGCCAGGGGGAGAGGACAGATTCCTTCAATACCTGCCACAGGCCCTTGGTCACAGAAAAGTTGATGCCTTTACTAGCAGCCACAAGCCCCAAGTGCTTGGACTATTTCCATGCAGCACATCGACCTCTTCCTCCAACATTATGATGATGGGGTGTTTGATGACTTTTCCAGATTAGGCACAACTTAAGAGGACCAGCAAAACCCTATGTGAAAAGGCTGCTGTAGTAGCAGGGATAGCCCTCAAGTTCATCCTACTGTTGATTAATTTGTTCCATCTATTGCTTGGGTAGAAATGGTCCCTCTTGAGCAGAGCCCCTTACCAAACACATTGGGGTAATTGTTTATGTTTGAGGAAGGGCCTTTTATACGTACTGTGCCTGTGGAGATGGGTAGACTGAGGTGACCTGGGTTTCTCTGGTGGCAGGTGCAAGATCTACAGTGATAATAGTAAATGATTGCTGGGAAAGGGGATTATTTTCTCCACTTAACTAGTTTACCCTTTAGTTCGTCTTCCCCATGACATGGGAAGTGAAGTGAATGCTTTTCTCAGTGCAAGTGGTCGTTTTGCACTGACTGGCTGTCTGTAGCAGTGAGACTGCGTAGGCTTACCTGTCGGGAAAGAGGGCTGAGGCCACAGCTGTGTGTCAGCAGAGAAGTGCAAGTTTCTTCCCTTCTTCTCTGGGTGCTCCACAGCCTCCTGAGAGAGGCGAGTCTTTGCTGATTTTTATCCTTCCTGTAACTATGGCCTCTGTGTTTCCAGAGTGGGAGGGCTGAACCTGCCTGCGCACAGCAGGTTCGAAGCCCTCTCCTGCTGCTTCGCCTCAGAGCCTTGACAGCCCTGAGGCGCTCGGGTAACGCGCTACGCCTCGAGTGCTGCCCCCCCTCCCCGCGGCTCTGCTGTCTCCTCAGAGCGGGGTGCGGCGCGCGGCGGCTTTTCCCGCCCTTTTTCCCGCCGGGCGGAGGCGGCAGAGGGCGCCGCCCGCCGTGGCCGCTCCTGTCAGGGAGCGCGCGCCGGGCCGGCCGTCCCCTCAGGGCAGCTTCCCCGTGCGTGCAGGCTGGCACTGCCGCCTCTCTCGAGGGTACGCCACTAAAAACTCCTGTGGTAATGGTGGAACGAGGGCTCCAGGGCAGTCCCAGGAGGCACCTTTGTTCCCCAAAAAACATGCTGAAGCGTCTGGGTGAGTCCAGCACAGCTGCCACCATTTGAATACCTTCTGAGCACGGTATAGATGTGTAAAATACTTCACCTTCCTGATACTTTACCCTCAAGCTGGGCAGCAGAGGATCAGCAGTGCTGTTCCTTATACTGCCTTTGCAGTAGCTTCTGCTTTTGCTGCCTAGAACAGGGCTGTGAAAGCTCCAAAGCGATAAAGGTGGGAGATGGGCAAGACAAGTAAGTCTTAAACCACCAGCAGAAAAGGAGATTGCCCTGGTGTTGGCAGTCACTGTGTAAACAAACTCCTTGTTTTCCTTTCACATCTCCTGAAGATGCGCTTTTTATGAATGTCGACTGAACTGCGGGGATGGCAGGAGGAGGGTTGCTGGGAGCACAGCAGGGACAGGTGAGCTAAAAGGCTCCTTGCGCTTGTGGCCTGTTTCAGTAGAGGGGAAAGTAGCTAAAAAGATACTTGGATGCGTGGCTGTTACCACTGCACACCTCTTCCCCAGCTAAATATGTAGAGACTGCTGCTTTCTACCTCTTTGTGGCATGGCTTTTTTGTCTAGAGCTAGGTTATATTTTAAAACGGCTTTTGGTGAGGGGCCTCTCGTTAAGATGTGTGGTCCTGAACACTTGCTGATAGCAGTCAGGGAGTCACCCTGGCTAGGAAGGACCTGTACCTCCATGGGCAGAGCCCAGCCTGTCACTGACTCTTCCCCTTCAGAAGATACGGATCTCGTCTTCCTGTATGCTCCTGTGGCAAATGAGTCTGTACATTATGTGCTTATTCCTAAAGAGACTCTGAATGTTGTTCATTTGTTTAAAGTCAATGTTCTGTTCTTTGCTTTTACTTGGGGCAGGGACTTCAAGAAATGAAGCTTGAATTCTGCTCACGCTTTCCATCCTTAAAGGGAACTTTGCTTTATCGGATTGCTAGGCTGAGCTCTTAAAAACAAACAAACAAACAAAAAAAAAATCAAAACAAGAAATCTGCTACACAAGGACATCACTGAGCTGCTGAACACAACCCCAAAGTCAGATGTTACAGCTCAATTCCTGCTGGAGGTAAGATTCCAAGGAAGCAGAGAATATGGCAGGTTCAAGTAAAGACTTGGTGTTATTTTAGGAGAACCCACTAGCTTAGGCAGTATAATTGATTTGAAAGTGGTTTAAGCTGTTGCTGAGGGATCTTTATTCCAAATGGCAAAGTCTGAAGATTATTGGATTTGGAAGAATGTCTGTCATGCTAACCACAGGATTGGAATTTGGGAGAGGTATTCTTAAAGGGTGTGATCATTCTACAGACAAATACATCCTCCTATCTTTATTCTGACACAGATAAGACCAGAGATGAAATGTAGGCTTGTGACCAAAGGAGGTATGGTAGCTCTTAATTGGTTTGATGGCCTGTGATGCTGTCACTGCGGTTGTCTAAAAAAAAATTGGATTTGTTCACCCAGTGTGGAAGAGCCAATTGACACAGAATTGAGGTGTTTCTTAATTACAACACAAAGCTGGGGGTTAGGTCGTAGTTCACAAAGCAAATCCAAAACTCCAAAGAACAAGAATAATATTTATACAGTCTAGTTATACCTATGTATTTTCCAAACTCTCCCTAAAAGATACTATAGGTATTTAGTTCTGCATAGTGGGTTTCTGTTGGTCTATACATCTGTATACAGCGTCAATTTCAAGTTACAGTGTATTTTTAATTTACCACGCATGTGTGAGGGAGGCGGGGAGTGAGTATTTTAGTACTGAATTGAGTTGTGATCTCCCCCTGCTGCATTTACCTTTCCCTTAGTTACAGTCTCATCCTGATGACTTCTTGCCTTTTTTGCAATTAACTGGCTGTTGGCACCTTCTGGGGTAGGATGTTCCCCTTATCAAGCTGGTAGTTCTTCTTCAAGGTCACAGTCACTAATATAAAGTTACAGATATATGATTACTTAACTTCACTAGAAATGAACCGTGTCATGTTGACAACAATAATATAATGGGAATTGAATGCATAGCTAGACATCACTGTGACAATTTGCTCACAGTTCTGACCTGATGATATTTGCCTGTACTTTGATTATAGGAAGAAATTCTGAATGCCAATAAACAGTAATGAGGTTTAAAAAAAAATCCACATCAAGGAAATTCTGTTCTGTCAAGCCCACGAGGCATACTTTCTATTATAGAATTAACCCTTAAAAAAAACTGGTTTAATTTGATACCTAGTTAACTTGCTGAAGATTCTACAGCAGTTAGCAATGCCTCAGTCCTAACGGCTCCAAAATCACAGAAAGAAGGCTTTACTAAAAGCAGTCTGAGAGTTCAGGCACTGTGACTTTTGCTGTGCAGCATTCAGGGTCCATCCTTAAAAAGTCTGGTTTTGACTATGATTAGTGGGACACAAGAACTTCAAAGTGAAATGATATCATGTCACCTCTTTGAAGTGCATTGCCATTTCAAAGACTGTAACCTTGAGCTGGATGGAAGCCACTCCTAGTCTGTTTAATGTCATCACATAGGCAGAGAGATTCCTCCCTGCTGTTCTCTGTGCCCATTCAACTGTTACTTAGATGTTTGTTAAACCATTAGAAAACCTTGAGGGCAAGATCTTCATCTAGCAATTTTTTTTTCATTGCACAAGAAAAATTGCTGATTTCTCAGTAAGCTCTCATCCCAGCCATAAATGAATGTATCAGAGCTCCATGTGCCCGATTAGTTAATAAGATGGGAGGCAGGTACCATTAACACTGATAGATTTTCTTTGATGGGAAGCAGCAGGTAGTAGCTGTGATCTTTGTTTTGTAAGACTGAACAGACTTGGTTCAGCAGGTTGACTTGCTCACTGATGTGCTTGTCTTAGGACTGCTTATGCACAGAAAGGGAACTTTCCATTAGAATGTACACTGCATGAAAGTGACTCAAATTCTATAAACCATTTCCTTGTTAAAGTGATATCTGTTGAGAGGTATTTATTACTTATGAGGATATCTCCTGTGCATAGGGAGACATGAAACCTCTCGTAAAATGAATAGGGATCTAGCTACAGAAGATTAAGGAAATTAAATATCTGCAGTGGAACGGAGCACAAGATACCAACAGGCTTGTTAATATTAAATGGAAGAATATGTTCATCATTCTATAAAATAAATGGAAAGTTTTGGAGGCAATGCCCTTGAGAAGCGTCTTTGAGTGTGTCTTCTAATGCCTAGCTAGGCAAACAGCTCCCAGTTTGTCCCAGATCTTTGGTAGCAAAGCATAATAAGAGTACCTGTGCTTGCAAAACTGTAAAGACAATATAACAGAGCACAAAAAGGATGAGTGGCCCAATATCACACTACAGTTTCTGTTGTTGCACTATAGAGTAATCTGTTTTTGACAGAGCATCTGTCAAAGTTTCAAATGTAAACCTTCTTCTAGGTACTCTAATCTCCTTGTGTTCTTGTTTTGATTCCTTCTTGGATCTTAGGAGCCCTAAAAGAGTTTCACATCTGTGATGTCACTGCTAAGAGCTGTTCTGCCCTCCTGTGTCATTTGTTCCTGCTCCCTTTTTTCTCCTAGTAATATGTGTGCTTTTCAGTTTTATTTTTAACTATGTTAAAATTTTGCTGAATCAGTCAACTGAACCAATACCTTATGATCTTACCTTGTGGTCCGGAGTAAAGGAATAACCAGCAAGAGCAATTGCAAACAAGTGGGCCCATTCATTTAAGAGGAAGCTTACCATTAGGTCAGCTGACCTGTAGGGTCAAATGACACCGAGATGACCACCAGAAGTGGTGCAAAGGAAATGACTGAGAAATATGGAAGACACTGGAAGGAAGAAAAGGCCCATTTCACATGGCAGTCATAAAGTCAGTTTAGCTGTAACAGGAAACCTCACCCTAGCTGCATGATTCCTTCTACCTTTATCTCTAAAAGCTCATTAGCATCTGCTGGGAATTTTCAAATACCTGGTTGTAATCATTTCAGTATGGACAATCTAACTTTCAACTTTGATCCCTTGATTTATACTTCAGGGGCTATGATGCTTTCTGCAGAGAAGTCATTTCTCATGGGAGAACAGGCCCCATGGGCAGCCACACACCAGGGCTGTAGGCCACACAGTTGGAAAGTCTCTTGAATTCACGTATAATTGGTTTGAAAAACAGTTCAGATCCAGGGGATTTCACTGACTCAAATGAGTTCTGTATCAAACCCATGGTTCCCAGCTATGCAGAAAAGGGGAATGGGAACAAGGACTGCTCCATATTTGAGGCCACCGAGGCACCTCAGTGTGCTCAGTGAAAAGGAAGTATGATGGAAGCACAAGATCACATCCTCTTTAGTTACACTCTAGCTACCACAGGACACAGCAGCAGTGACAATGCAAGTAGAATGACATGTAGGCCTGTTTGCTGGTTTCTAATCATGCCAGAGTTCCTGCTGTTGTCATTACTCTACCAGTTATTCACTGTTACCTGCTATGATTACCAAACCAGCAAGATTAAAGTTAGTACAGGCTTGCCTGGCCTTGCATTTTCTGTTTGCTCTTTTTAGACACTAACTACAGAGGTAGGTCAGGGGATTAAAAGGAAGAAGCCTGATCTGTATCTTAGCATAGTGCTGAGTCTTTCAGCTCAGACGCAAATAAAGTCTGTCACTCCAGTAGGGTGTAATACCATCTGTACAGTGTGTTGGGCTGCCATTCTGGCTGACCTCTGGTTAGGGGCCATGGGATGCTGGCTTCCAGCGTAACAGGATCTTCCAGCCTCATTGAAAGGCAGACAACTGGGCAACAAAGTGCTCCTGAAATATTCAAGGAGGCTGTTTTCAAACCTATGTAACTTAATTGTTTTGGTTTCTTCTTGCAATCATGAATACTTTATTTAGCTTCCTCAGGTTATTGCTTAGGGAAGAGGACCTTGGAAACCTTTTATCTCATCTTAGAATAGCTGGAAGAAAAGAGCAGAGGCATTACCAGTCTGAAGTAGTGAAAGGCCAGGAATTCTCTCTCAATAGCCTGGGGTACGGGCTCAAGGGAGAATGTTTTCGGTCTATATGACACAGCATGTGATATGGAAGGATCAGAATTTTATATTAATGCAATAAGACCTAGGTGGGGGGAAAAAAACACAAAAAAGAGAAAGATATTTTAATAACAGCCTTATAAGTTTCAGGGTCTTGACTGGATTGTCAATTCTACTTGCTGTAGAATAAAACCAAGAATAGACCTTATTTATAAATTTATCAAGTTTCATTTTAAAAGTAGTTAGGAACAGCATTGACCAGCTCCCTTACCTGAACTACTACCAAACAAACAAGGTGGTTGTGAATTTATGCAGTATCATTTCTCTGATAGATCAGGACCAGTTTCTACTCTCTTATTCATGTGATTTAGGCTTTTTTTTTTTTTTAATTTAGTTAACTTCTTATCTCTCTTTTCTGCAATAGCACCAATTCCTTTTTTTATGTAGTTGACTTAAGAAGAATTTGCAGTAAAAAGATGGATCTGATGTATTATCACTCTTAATAACGTTTTAAAATAATAGCGGCTGAAAGGACCCGATATGTTGCATAAATGAAGGAATTTTTAGGAAACTGGGGAGCCTTATACTTCCTCAAGGAATGTAGCCTTCTGTTCCTTCCATCTGCTGCTGGATTCCCTGGTCAAAGCAGTTACTTGAAGGTAAAAGGGCTTTTAAGTCAGAGGAGCCGGCCAGCTGGAAATTCCCCTTGGTACTGGCATCCCTGGGTAGCACGTAACTGGCAAAGACTGTGTACTCCCAGCTCCTTACGGCACCCAGTATTGCCTTCTCAACCCTGTGTGTCCAGACAGAAAGGGGCAGAGAAGGGCAGTAAAACTGGGAAACTGTAAACAAGATTTTAATTCCAAAGATGACTTAATTGTCATTACGTGTACCAAGTATTGAGGGTGCTGTGCATGAGGGCAAGTTGTGTCAGTGTTCATACTCTTGTCTGAAGTGAATCTGTCTTGTTACTGAAGTGATGACTTGGGCAAAACTACATGGTAAATCAGTGGTTGAGGCAGGCATTGAACCCCAGTCCTGGGCCACAAATTCCACTGTCCAGTCTGCTTAGGGATCTGGAGCTGAAACATGGAAATGTTTCATCTTTCCTAGTGCTTACCTCCCCATCCCTTAAAAATATATGAACAAACCGCCAGCATCTTGCTAGAAGCACTTTAAAAGACAAACAACTGCAGTGTTTAGGCAGGGCAGAGAATTCAGGTTAGAGGTGCTGAGGCAGACAGAATTGAGTCTGAGGTGGAGAGGGAATATTTTCACAGAATCAATTTAACCTTTCTCATCTTCAGTGTAGCTCAAAGCAGGCAGTACTCTCATAAGAAAGTGAACAAGTTCAGTACCTTCATCTTGGCCATCAACCTCAGGCAAGACCCAATCATGCTGTCTGAGACTCATGTCAAATTAGAGAAATCAAAGAAGCAGAGGGCTCCAGTTCTGCCTGGGGTATACAAAGCCTTGAAGATGCTCCAGCTAATAATGGTATAAAGTTTCTTAGAGCTACTTCCTCCTCAGGAGCTGTGAAGAGTTAGACTTTCCAGAGCAGTTTCTCTTCCCTGCCATGCACATATTAGAAGTTTAGAGCTAGGAGCTCCGGGGCTTTTTTTCCAGCTTGGATAAGGAGTTAATGATTCAGCTGACATTCTGGGCTTTACAAAAGAGATCTTTCTTCTCTGCAGAGAGGGATAGAGAGTTGTTGATAAATAATGAATGAAAGAATGTGACAAAATAGTTAACTAAGCTGTTGCTCTACAGGCTCATTCTTATGAGCTAAGAGAAGAGGACCATCCAATGACAGAAAGCTTAGGTAAAGCATATTTCTTAAGTTCTTCAGCTCAGCACCTAGTTTTTATCTTTGTTTCTTAGTGGAGGAGCCCTCGAAGTACAGTACAAAACAGTGAAGGTGTTCTTGGAAGGAGATAGGAAAACAGACCCCACCCAAACTAATGCTGCTAAGCATCTGATATCTTAACAGCACTCATCACATTTTATGTTAGGGTCACTTGTTCTGGTTGGCCACACCTGAGTTTAATTTGCTTAGTCTCCAGCTCCTCTGGGAAAGCCTTTCTGGGAGGGGTGAGTGGGTAGAAGGGGACTTCACCAGAAAAGAACCAGGATCATTCTCGGAGTAGTTAAATCGTACACTAACCACACCGCCACTTTGCAACCTCATGAGTGCAGAGAGAGACTGCATGTGCAGGCTGTGTGTACAGACTAGACTCTGTGCATTTGTATTTGCTCTGTTACATGCTTTCTTGAGAAAAACCTAGGAAGGGGAAAACCATCATTGAATTAGACAGCAATGTTGCGTGGGCAGAATCACCTTAACCTGTCTGCAAAAGCTTTGTTTGAAGGGGAGTATGGCTTTATTTTGAAATTTAAGTTGAAAGGAGGTTTAGTCATTCTGCTTGATTTGAGGTGAGATTTAGGCGTTAACAGGACAAAAATGGTGCCAGTTTTGTAGTCTTTTCAGTGCTGAGCTGGAAACTACTTTCCTGTTGTCAGCAAAGTGCTTCGTATTGGCAAGGAGAAAATAGAGGCTAAGCTATCCCTGCTTAGCTCCCTGAAATAAAACTCCAGGGATGCAGAAGAAAGAGGCCTATGACTTAATTCTTTTCACTAGCCTAAGCTCTTATTTAGATAATATTCACTGTGCCTTGTCTGGTAGCCTCTTGCATTATAGCAGACATGTTTTGGTATTGGAATTGACCTTTCCTTTTCAGTCTTTCTTTGGATATGTACCTTGTCATACTAAGTCTGAGCCTGACTCTTGCCTAGGTGAAATCCCACCTCTTCTTTTATCCAAAACTCTGCCAACCAGCTGGTGATATTGCTGGTTGAAAAGTTCAAAGGTACCATGAGAAAGCTTGAATTATTAATGCCACTTTCCTTCCATATGCCTGTCATCATCTGCTGTTTGGGGACAGCCCAGCCAGAATTGATGTTAGACCCCACAGCTGGGCAGGTTTGTAAGGATGCTGGAACAGACTCTAGGCTGCATGGAGACAAGGCACAGGAGAGTGAATATGTTCCCGTATACATGAATATGACCTATGATACACGGTACTGAGAAACTCGCTGGAATCAGGACGGCCAGTGTAGGTATGTTGAAAAAAGCTACTGTGCAGAGTGATAAAGAAGAAGCTTGAGCAATTTGTACAGGTGATTGAAAATAGAAAATGTTAAGAATAAATTCCAAGCATTTCCCTTTAAGATTAATGATTGTACTTTTTCCTCTGTATGAGCTGGGAGAAACCACTATGTTCAGGGAAGTTGAGCCTCACTTCTCTACTGGTCTTAAAATAACAGAATGAGCTATCTGCTCTTATTTTTGTCTCTAGGTTCATGCTGTGTTTCTTAATAACATTGAGGTTCTCCTTTCTCTGATGTAAAGTATTCTTATTTCTTCTGAAAAGGAACAACAAAATTGAATTGTTCTTTTTCCTATAGTGGTTTAGATGAAGCTGGTTTAGTGACAGGGGTTAAAAAACTGATGAGCAGGATCTTTCACCTGCTTCAGTGTGTCCAGCAGGCAGATGGTCCAGAGCAGTTAATCAAAGCAGGTCTGATGTCAAAGGAATTGTTTATATAACCAGTGATTCATCTTACTGTTCCCGGTAATAACAGTGGTGTTACAAAACAATCTGCTCTAAAACCCTGTCTCAGAAGAACTGTGAACTCTTGGTTTTCACGTTCTAACCTAGATTCAGACCCTGGGGTCCTATGTTTACCATGAGTCAAACTGAAGTCCTATGTGTCTAAGCTCCCTACAAATTTGTGCATTGTCCTGATCTTCCTTATCAACCAAGTATTGCAGAATTTTTACTTTACAGATGGCTTTAGCTTTCTAGGCACATGACTATATAGCAGTAGGGCATAAAAGCAGACTTTTACTTTTTTTTCTGTTTTCTACTGCATTTGGCATTGCAGAGAGGCTGTATCAACTTTAAGTCCCCAGGAGGATAGAATATTAACAACTATTCTGTACTGAGGATTTAGGGTCTAATTCAGCTACCATTAATCTCAGTAACAAAAGTCTTGTTGCAGGATTTAGAGATCTAGGCCACTAGTATTGGTGTATTAAGCGGGGAGGGGGGGCTGAAATAAGGTGACCAGACACCTACATATTATAGTGAGTGCTGTTTAAAGAGAGGGATAAAAGAAGAGGATTTGATGTCAAGAGATGAACTCTGTACTATGCAACATATGTGTCTAAGGTGTTTTGAATAATGTCAACTCTAGACCAGAGCAAAAAAGCAAGTTCAGAGGGAACACAAAAGACATTTATTGCTGAGGAGCCCTTAACTGTACGTAACAGTGCTTTCAGTGCAGCAGCTTTTTGCTCAGCATCAGAGTTGCAACTGGGAAAAAGGGAGAAACTGTTTTTTGCAGTTCTGGAAGATTGTTCTGCTATGCAGAAGAGTACAAAATGGGTAGTATGAAAAAAAAATACATTTTTTTAAAGAAAACCATGTGGTTTACATATTCCTAGTGTGCTTTTTTTAGAGCATCAGCCTTCCCTGGACTCTTTAAATCTCAAATGTGCCTTTGCTGCCCTCCTTGGAGTGATTGAGGTGAGGCAAACTTTGATTCACTGAGTTTTTCTGGGAACAAACTGGTAAAGAACACTGGAACAAAATTTTTCAATGGCTATCTATGCCCTTTTTTTTTTTTTTTTTTTTTTTTTTAAATAACTTGTAAGAGTACTTCGACAAGTGTTAGTCTGCAAGCAAATCATAAGGTATTCTGGAGAGTGGATGGATTTCCACACAGCAGAGTAGGCTGCCTTCTTGATGTACTAAATGTTAAAAATACTCATTCCTTGACTTTATACTAGCTGCAAAGGGTTTAAAGCTTTATGCTGAGCTGCAATCTTGACTGTGTACTCTTCCCCTCAACCCTCTACCCTAGGGCAAGGAGAGGCCTGTGATGGAAGCAAATTTCAAGAAACCTTGGCCAGAACTCTTTTGGGCTTGTAGCATGTCTATAATAACCAGCAAGGGTTTACTTTTCATTATGGGGAAGAAAACAGTTGTACCATATAGTATAGCTAATTGTCCCACCCCAATCCCACCTCTCAAGAATTCCTCACTGGCCCATGTGTGTCTTTGCAGTCCCCATTACTGTGTACTGGTTTGTTCCTTGCCCATCATTGGCTAATGTAATTTCTAAGGTTTACAAATGCCCCTAACAGGAGGCTTTCAACCCTTTTTTTCTTTGGAAAGATGTTGCAGACAGTTGGGTTTCCTTGCTATAAGATTTTTCCTTAGTCCCACTCTCCTCTTTCGTTCACCTCCAAGTTTTCCTTTCTTTGGTCCATCATTTCCTTTCAGTTATGCCCTTACTGTTTTCTGGTTTGGACCTTTGCCTTGAAGTGTTTAGTGACTGGGGAATAAAAACCAGGCTCAGCCATTAGCACGTCATTCAGACAAATGGCTAGAAGTGGAGTCTGGAGCCCAAGTGGTATTTTGGTCTGTCTGAAGCAGCAAGAGGTTGACTCATAAAATAAAGGATCTTTAAAACTGGAAAGGATAGAAGTGATATTTTCCAACAGGCTGAAAGGTCAGGACTAATCCTTTGGGCACTTTTACATCCTTTATTTCCTGTCTATTTTTAGAGGAAAGAGAGAGAGATAAGCAATGCTGATTACCACTTAGAATACTGAACATTTTCTAGCCTGTCAGCTAACAGCGCACTCGGGAGGAGTTGTGTGAAGATGTTGCTACGTAGTGGAGTAATACTTGCTTTTTACTTCTTGCTCAGTTAGGCAGATCCTGGAAGGCATTGAACACTTGTTCATGGAACAGACCATTCAAAACTAGCCCCAACATGCTAAAAGAACAGATGGAGTCAAGCAATTTCACGGACAGGCACCAGGCCTGTATTTGGGGTACAAGGAGTTGCTAGGATTTATGCAGTGTGTTTTTGCAGTACAGTTACATATCAAGAAAAATCCTGATGTAGAATCAGAATGATTTGAAAATCCTTTTGCTGTGGGCAACATACACTGTCTTAAAAAAAACCCAAACAAACAAACCAATATTCTGTCAGTATTTTATGTCTTCAGAAGCAATTCTGAAATGTAGACTTATGCTATAAAGTTAACCTAGTCTCAACTGCATTTTCCTGCAGAGATTATCAGTTTACATGATTGGATTGTTAGTGTTGTTGTCTATTGCATTTCTTTTTCTACCACTTTATTTCATCTCTCTTTTCCCCATTCCTCATTAATTTCCTATTTATTTAGCCTTCTCTCTGGTAAGGTTTCAGGAGAGCTGTTCAGGGACAGACATTGTCTGCTATGAGAGCTGTCTTCCTCATAGGTTTTGCCATTTGGTCTAAATTGTTTTAATGACAGGTCAAATCTTGAATATGATCTGTTCATTAATGTCCTTCTCTTGCACTGCAGAAAAATTAGAAGATTATCCCCTGGAAAATTAGATACTACTTAGTGGTAATTAAAATTATATTTAAATTTACCAAGTACTTACTTGGTAAGAGACAAGTGAAAAATAATAAACACAAAAAATAGGGCTTATATTTTTACATCCTTTCTACTAATTACGTATCAGCTCAGCTTGCACAGATTCTAGTGCTGTAGTATCAGTTCAGCTTGTACAGTCTGAGTTAATTTTTTTTTAACAATCAGTTGTGGTCTTTTCCGTTCTACTCAGTGATACAGCATCTACTCAGTATTGTGTATTTTCAGCTTACAAGCCAGTGTTGTTCATATAGGTCCAACTGTGATTCTGCATACCTAGGAAACGGAGTTAAATATTTACTGTTTATTTATTTGACATAGATCATTAGTTATGTTCCTCTCTTCAGCACTAAGGTGGCTATTGGAGAAGCAAAAAGTGAAATACTAACTTTTTCTTAAACTACAGCGTGGCCAAACCTTTGTCAACTGCGGAAAATCACAGACATTCATTCATTCAGTTGCCTGTACATGACTGGCCTCTGGCAAGAGTCCTAATAGAAGAAGAAAATAAGGATAATGACAAAATAAAACAGAGATTAACCTGGAACAGGACAGTCAGTTTGGCACCCCTCAGCTGTGCAGGTATGGTTCTGCAAACATTTCTTTGGCTTTATAGAAATGAGGTATATTACCACTTAGGAGGATCTGGCCTCTCTTTGTAGCTTATTTCACAGCAAAATACACAATGTTTCCTTTCATAGGTGATTTGAGGTAAACCCTCACATACTCCTGAACACTGGAGAAATGCCTCCTTCCCGATCCAAGACTCGGCACAAAAAGTCTGGAGAAGAGAAAGTGCTGTGTTGTGACAAAAAGGAAAACTCCCCAGGGGATTCAAAGATCTACTGTGGGAGACGGCGGGAAGGTAAGAGAGGCCAGCTGAAGAAGGGTAAAGAGTCATTGCCTGAACAAGATGACACACCTGAAAAAGACCCCTTAAAAAGCCAGAGACTGGTGATGCTTCAGGGAAGCAAGGAAAATGGCCACAAAAATTTATTTCAGGGAAAAAGAGCCTACAAGAGAAATGATAAAAGAGAATCTGGTTTGGGGAGAAAACATGGAGAACAGTTAGTGTCCAAGCTGCAGGGGAAAAAAGGAAAGGCCTGCAAGCAGCAGGAAATGACACCAGGACAAGAAAGTGAGGACAGTAGTGATAAGGAGGAAAAAGGCACCACAAACAGCAAGAAACACAGTTTTAAAAAGAAGTGTGGAAAGCGTCTTGCTGTTAGTGAAAAAGTCACAGAGTCAGAGTCTGTGAAGTCAATCGCAGTGCAAAGTGTTGAAGGCTCTTTTCAGAAACATGACTCACCACAGAAGGCACACAATGCCAGGTCTAGGGAGAAGCACAATGAGAATCATGGCTTTGAGGAAGCTTCTGAGCAGAAGTCAGGTTCTCAATCCCAAGGCAGTGTGGCACAGGGGAAAGGTGTGAGAACTGGGAAAAGGGAAGCTGGAAAACATACCAGGATTATTGTCACTGAAAGTGCAGAAGAAAATATCCTGGAAACCTCAGGTGACTCCTGCTCTAACTCCAGCAGTGAAGGCCATTGGACCCACAAAAAAAGTACAAAAGAGACTGTAGCTGAAAGCACTGCAAGTAGTGAAGAAACAAGTAGTTCTTCAGAGGAAGATGGCATCAGTGAGGAAGAAGCCATGCTGGAAGATCCTTCTGTGGCTGACGGAAAAGGCTACAAGGAACTGCTTGATGGAAGCAATGAAGCATCTGTGGAAACTGAAAGGGAGCAGGTGACCACAGATGGAAGGAATGAATCTGAGGATGAAGGCACTAACTTTGCAGGATTGGAGGCAGAGGAGAAAATGAAGAAGCAAGATGACATGCCAAGACAACTGAAATCTATTCTAGCTGAGAGCAGTGAGGAAGATGATGATGTAAACATTTCAGGATTCCAACTCAAAAGTCTTAAAAATAGAGAAGATGGCAATAATGAAGTAGGCAAGGAAAATATATTAGAAAATTACAAAGTTCAAGATGCATCAAAAGATACACATGATAATTCTGACAGCAATGGGGAGAACAGCACTGAAGAGAGCATTTACAAAGGCAAAGAAAATGCAACAAACCAACCACTGCGTAGTGCTGTGAAAGCAAAACTCCTCGTTCGCCTTAGCAAAGTACTTCAGGGAACTGAACAGGAAGAGAAGGTGAACAGTGAAGGCAGTGCACTGGAAGGTAGCCCTTTGCTCTCCAAGCAGCAGATGATATTGAAAGAGAAATCTGGGAGGTGTGAGATGGCAGAACAAGGTAAAGTGGTGGGACATACACAGAGAGACAGTTCATCACATTGCAGCAAGCAGAAGTTAGCAGCGATGATACTTACAAAGAAACGCTCTTCTCAATCCCAAATCCTCCTCAGTCTGAAAAACAAACATAAAAATGCTGAGACCAAACTATTAACAAGCTGTAAACCAAATCCTGTCCAGATGGCTTTAGAAACCAACTCTGACCTGAAAAATGTTGAAAGCATCTGTTCAAAACCCATGACTCTAGAAACCCTCATTACACAGAAGGAACCCAACATAGCTCAGAGTTTTAGAGAGAAAAGATTAAACCTTTCAAATGTTTCAAGCTGCTCCACTATTACCAAAAAATCATCTGATAAGCAGCTCCTTGGCAAGAAAAAGAAAGTTGGAAAAGTTATTGGAAAAGTTAAACTGAGTTCAGGCCAGGCTTTAGAGGCAAAAAAAGAGAAAGCAGAAGTGGTTGCAGAGGCACTTTCTGAAAAAGAAAATGTGCATGATGGGAAAGGATCCAAGCACTCGCACACCCGTTCTGCTTTTAGAAAAGTCACCAGCTGGCTTGGACAAAAACCTGCCAAGAAAGTAAGCCTGAAAGCTCGTCTTCTGAGCGTGGCACATGCAATTGGTATTTCAAAATGGCTCTTGAAGAAATCTGGGAAGAGGAAGAGGAGTAACAAACCTTTTGGATTTAAAACCAGAGTGGCAATCCAGGTTGTAAGCACCGCTGGCTGGGTTGGTCGGTCTGGCAAAGCCTTCCCTGGTGCAGCTAGACAGCTGGGGAAGGCTGACTTGAGTGACAAAGAATCTTCTCCATTAGCGGAGGGAAATAGTGGTCCTAAAATGGATAAGGAAGTAGAACATATTGATTTGCCTTCTGGTGATTCCCTTCTTCATGGAACCAGTTCCTTTCCATACTTACTTAGCTTGGATGAGAAGAACAACAATGCTACTGATGCCAAGTTTGCTGTAGTATTCCCCAGAGTCCACAGCATGGTTAAGACAAAGACAAAGAGCTCTTTATCCAGAGGCTCTGGGAGTGGTTGTTCTCTAGAGAAACTGAGATCTCTATCAGGCAGTAAAACTGTGATGACTGTGCAACGGGGTTGCCGATTCAAATGTGACCCTCCTAGATCTTTGATGGATGAAAGCCCTCAGAGGAACAGCGAACAGGGCTTCCTTCCACATCAGGAAGAGAATCTAGTATCTACACCAGATTATTCCAGTGACATAGATGTCAAAGAGGATTCAGGTATCCTCCAGACTGCAGGGTACATAGTCACACCTGGTGTTCACTGGTCTCAGCAGCAGGCTCAGGGATGTGATCCTGCAGCATGGCTGAGCTCTGAATTGCTGCTGCCACGACTAACCGTTGAGAACCTAAGCAAATGGGCCACCTACAGGGACCCACATCTGGCCAACAGCCACGTGATGAAGGTCTGCAAGGATCAATGGGAGGCAGAAGACATCGCTGACAATATGTTAGAGATGGAATTCATGCACAAACAGGTAGAGGTGTTGTCTCTGGTATTAAAATGCACTGAACTTCTCCTGATTTTCAGTAATGTATCTGTGTGTTTCAGGTGTACATGTGTGAAGACCACTGTGTAGAAGCTGAGGACACTGAAGATCTAACCAGACTGCAGTATGTGTTGTCAGTGGTATTCTGCAGCTAATTCAAGGTCACAGGGGCTTGCTTGTTATCCTTCAAAGCTACTGTTGGCTCAACAACAGAAAGCGCATTATAGATCCTTGGCTACCATGTGAGAAAAAAGAATTTGATACACATCATACCTGAGTAACTGATGCTCCACAGTAAAACTAAGTGAAAGACAGAACTGCCCTACTGAAGTTATGGACCTGCGCTGAACCACATGGGAAGGAGCACAGCTGCAGAGGGAACTCCTGACTGTTGAGTATAGTGTGGCCCTAAACTCTGTTGCACAGAGAGGGCACGTTGAATCTCTGCAGTCACACACCAGAGAGAGCAGCTCATCCTAGCTAGTAGACTTTTCTTACAGATGCACCCAGGGAACTCTACTTCTCCTGTTAAATGGTTCCAGTCCTGAAATGGGTTCTAAAATACCAAATAGACTTTATGGGTAGGGGAAATGAGGTTTAGAGGCTGATGTGACTTTTGTAGTATTGCAGAATGACAAAACTGGGAATTTGACATACCATTCTTGTTGCATGAAGTGGGTGGTAAGTCAGGAGACTTGCAGGATGAGAGGCATATTTCTGTTTGCCTCCTGACATGGGCATCTGTGGCTTTAGTGACTCCCATTGCCTTCAGCTATGGCAAACTCAGGCCTTACATCTTCAACGGCTTTTAAATCATGTGTTCACTGCTGTTGTTGAAAGAGAAAGGCCTAACACTGATTCTCACACCCTCTACCCTTGCCATCCAGCTGAGATAAACAACTCTAAAGGCTGTGTGCAAGGAGGTGTGATCACATGGAGATGGACAGGCTAGATGTTCTGAGCTTTGGCTGCTCTGTTCTCTGATGTGTTAATCCTGGACATGTTGGAATCCCATGAAGGCAGTGAATAGTTTCAGATCGCAGCCTCATCCGTGGGAGGGCAGAAAGGTCAATACCGACATATGCAAGTGAAGCTTATGGCTGACAAGTCCTTTCCTCTGTTTCTAGGGAAGTCTGTGAAAGCTCAGTTCTGCTGTGTCTGAAGAGGAGGTTCCATCGCAATCTTATTTATGTACGGGTAGTGGTGTTTTGTTTTGTTTTTCTTCAGTGCTTATTCACTCTGAACAATGAGCTTTAAGAGAAAATAATTTCTATCATTCCATCAAGCTTTAATAATGCACCAAGTAGCTCAAGAGCTCACTCATCACTGGGAACAGTGATAAGAAGGATGCTCACACTGCTTTTACTCAGTAAATGGGTAGCATGAAATATTTGTGGTAAAACCTGAAAGTCCCAGAGTTTCTCTTTAATTTTGGTATTTATTGCCAACCCATGACTATACTTGGGTTGTGTTTTAAACTCAGCTGCTCCTAGTGGAACTCTTCTGTTTTAGCAAAGCAGTTAAGAGTAAGAGTTGTGGATCTCAAGAAGAAACTTTAGAGTTTCTGCAAACACACAATGTTGCAGTCCAGAGCTAGTTCTGGATGGCTAGTCATTCTCTTTCATTTACTGTGATTGTAATTTCGTGTGAAGCTTGGAGAATAGACAGTGACCAGCGAAGATGACCATGGACCAATGAGTGCCAGTTATCCTGAAATATTAATGACAGATCTTTGAAAATGACCACTGAAAAATTGTGTCATACCCTGAAAAATCTGGCAGTATAGTTGGGATAGACAGCATTCCTTTAAAGGTCATTCGAATAATTGTATTAATAGATGTGTTCAGTTGCATTCCTCAGTAAGAAAATTCTGAGAAGCCACCAGCTTTTTTTTCCCCTTTTCTTATTTTTGTCCTAGACTTACATTGGACAAATCTTGGTTTCTGTGAATCCTTTCAAAGACCTCGGTATCTACTCTGAAGATGTGGCTAGCCAGTACCACCAAGGGACTCTCTCAAAAAATGCTCCGTATGTTTCTCTTTCTCAAATAAACTCCGTTACATTTGTGCTTCAGAAAGTAGCTTATTTTCTTCCAGTTGTCTGATAGAGCAGGATGAATGCACAGGAAGTGAGCAATCCATTTGGCAAAGCTGTAGTTGCTCAGACCTGTAATGCTACTGAGCTAAACTCATTAGGTCAAGTTTCTTCAGCATTGGTTAAAGGTCCTGAATTCAATGCCTGCTGGGACTGTACTGGAGGAATTCTGGCAGTATGCACTCCCCACTGTTGATACTGGTACAGCCCTGCCAGAGCTAGCAACGTATGCATGTTCCTCTAGTGCAGATAATACTGCTGGTGTGCCTTATATTAAACACCATGGCACAAAGCATTACTCAAGTTAGGGTGAAGAGGTCCTAGAGGAACCTGAACTTTGCAATAGCTTGTAACAGTGGTATTAACCTGATGTCAGCAAAGAAAAAACCTTTGGTTTCCCTGGTTCCTCACACTTCTCCGAGCAAGATACTGGCCCATCTCTAGTGTAGATCACTGATAAGTAACCTTTTGGTGCTGTATTTGTGAGGTAGATATGTGAGGTCAGTTAACTGGGCTTTTCTTTGTGTACACCTAGACACATCTTTGCCATAGCAGAAATGGCCTACACGCTATCTCAGTCATCAGAGCAAGAGCAGTGTGTCATCATCAGGTAAGAAATAAGGGTACTTTCTCAAAGGCTTGTTAATTTCTTTATGTAAGACTTTCATCTTTGCATTTCACTGTCCATAAATTTGTTATTCTGGCTCTTGGTGAAGGCTGTCAGTAGAGAACAGGAATAAGATGGACTTTTATTCCACTCTGTACAAATACAGGTTGAATTTAGCTTCACATCAGTTTGCAGGAGTGGAAGACGTTTGGCATTCTGCAGTGGAATCTTATTTGGGCCTATTATATCAAGATATGTCTCAGTGTTTCAGACAATATGTGATGGATCTTAATTTGTTGTAAATCAGTATGACTCCACTGATACACTGTAACAGGTCCTCTGACATGTCTAAATTAGGTAATTCTGTTTTGATGCCAGCTTCCTTACCTCTTGTTCCTCCAGTGGACACAGTGGATCAGGTAAAACAGAAGCTGCCAAAGCAATTGTGCAATACCTGACCATGCTGTATCAGAGAACAGATGGCCACAGGATCAGACAGGTAAGGGGCGACTGAGATTGGCTTTATGCTGTGATGGTTAGGCAAGGAGTAGGAGCCCAAGACAGGGTAAAGAGGCCATACTGCTTATGTTATTTCTTTGTTCCTGTTTAACTGAGGCGGATTTTGGATGGTTTGTGGTTCAAGGTGAAGCTCCCGTAAAGGCATGAGGACAGCTGATGTATTTGTTGTTCTGTATTTTAGTATCTGGGAGCCCTGATGCTGTATAAAGTGCTAAATCTGTTCGAAAAGAGAGATGATACCTTGCCTTAGAGACCTTGTAGCTGTGTCTGGGAGGTGAATCTGAACAAACACAGAGCAAAAGTAAAATGAAAGATCATAGCAGTGAAGGTGAAGAGCTCACAGAGCAACTCACCAATGGCTAGAGATAATGATACCAAGATAAATTTAAAAAGAGGCTCTTTATTCAGGCAAGAATTATTTCAGTGAAATCCCATTTTTCTTGGATTTTTGAACTAACAGTTACTAAAGTCTCTTTTGGGTTTAAAAACCTGTGATTGCTACTGAAATGTTCTCTCCATCGTTTCTTCAAGCCCTGCAATGTCCTACCCATCCTGGAGAGTTTTGGGAATGCCAGAACCATCCTCAATGACAATTCAAGCCGGTTTGGAAAGCTTCTGAATATCCACCTGCGACAGTGAGTTAAAGGAACATCTTGGGATACTGTCCTTCCCAGCTGTCAAGGGGTGCTTGGGTGAGAAAAGGTCTAGCAGTGCTTAGAGCTTGTGAAATAGCTCTCCCTCCCCTACACTCTTGCTATCATCAGGATAGGAAGAGGGTGAGTTTATATGCCTATTCTTTTAGGTTTCCTCCACGAAAGAACAGATCTTCACCTCTCAAAATGGGTGATAAATTAAGAACGTAAGAATGGCTGAACTGGTTTATACCAAGGAGCCATCTAATACAAAATTATGTCTCCAACCCTGGCCACAAGCATTCACTGAGGCAACAGTAAGAACAGGCCAAATACATCTAATGATTTTCTTTAACACTCTGTTAGCTCTTAACCATTTGCAGCAGCTCAGGAGTTTTTCTGAGACTCTTGTGGTTTTCCAGTTTCCTCTTGGAAAATAAGCTACTTTCTGAAGCATAAAGTCATGCCTCTGCAACAGTCTTTGGCAAGTGCTCTACAGGTCAAACCAGTTCTGTGAAAAACACCTTTTTTGCTTTGAACCTGCCTCCTTTCCAACTTCTGTTTTTGGGGGTTTTGGTTTGGGGTTTGTTTGATTGTTGCCAGGCACTGAGCTGATATTCTCATGGAACTGTCTTATCAGCCCCAAGGTCTCAGGCCTAGGCAGCAATGGTTAAGTTGGAGCCTGTCAGTCTACACGTGAAGCTGGGACTACTTTAGCCTGTATGTATCACTTTACATTCATCTGCAGTGAATGTCATGTGCCATTTTCTTGCTCACTCACTCCGTACTGTAAGGTCTGTCTGCATTTATTCACAGTTGGCCTTCATCCTCACTGCCTTGAATAATTTCATACAATCAGGAAGCTTTGTCACATTGCTGTTTGGCTTCTTTTTTAGGTCACTTATCAAACCTTGAGTTACATCTACAGGTCAGAGCACAGACACACTTTGTGGAACTCTAGTGGTTGCCTCCCACTGTTAAGAGGATCACCATTGACTCCTACCCACGTCAGGGACCTTCCCTTATGCCATGGTTGCTTCGTTTCCCTGGAAGCCCTACAACTTTGTCAAAACCTTTTGGAAATTCATGTAGAGTGTACCCCTTAGATCATTCTTCTCTACAGATTTGTCACCCCCTTCAAATGACTCCAGCAGCTCTGTGAGGTAGGATCTCCTTTTACAGAAGCCATAGTGACTCTTCTGAAATCAATGGTATATATTCAGGTGCCCACTAATTCAGCCCTTGGTTACACATGTGCCTGATCTGCATGGGACACATGACAGGCTTAAAGGCCTATAGATCCTTGCACGCAGCTTAACTACAGACTGCTGCCTGTGTGGCCCACTATTGCTGTAGTATCTGGAAACTCTGCTTTTGGACTAGGATCACTTTGTGCAAGATGCAATTAAATTATAAAACAAAAAGGTGGTCTCTGTCCCCACAGGCTATCATATGAAATGGGTGGGTAGGGTCAGTGGAAATGCAACAGCAATCAGATACAGCTGAAGGGAAGGGTGCGGCATGTTCCCTCCACTATTTTCAAGACACATCCTGTAAGGATCATTCAAGTCCAAGCTCCTTTGTACTCTGGAGGCTGTTCAGAATTCAAACTTGAATCTGTGTTTCTCTGTAATAGTTTGTAATAATCTGATACAAAACACCAGTGCTGGAATGCTTCAAAATTCTAAGCAAGTTGGTCAGGTCGTACCCTTGTTTCTTGGCAACAACTCCCTCTCCTAAACCCTCAGAGAAATGGTTCTACAAAAAACCTGTAACTGGCTTCTGACAGGATTTGTTGTTGTCTTGTGCTCAGTGGCATTGTGGTGGGAACATCCATCTCCCAGTACCTGCTGGAGAAGTCTCGTGTGGTATTTCAGGTAAGGACCAATGAGACTCTCCCTCCTAGAGGGGTCCTGCTCTCCCTTACTCATATTTAACTTTAAATTTACTGTTAAACAACAGGGATTTCAACTGTTGGCAAGAAATATGTCCCCTTCCTGTAGCAGAGGGTGAGCGCTTATTTTGTTTGAATAAAATAGGGGACCTCTCTGTCTCAAACAGGTTGAATCAAGTCATTTATTAGGGATTACTGGAAGTTAAATCTTTCCTCAATTATTTTTTATTAATGTCTGGAGTGTGGAAAGGAGCTGTGTGAAAAGGCCTGCTCTCAGATGTAATGCTTTTACAGTGTCACTGAGAAACCCTGGAAACTTTTCAAATTAAATAATTCTTGGGTGGCTTCTGGCCTCATCTTGCTGACCTCAGCATTGCAGTGTCCTGCTCTTTGAGTGTATTCTGTAGAGTTTTGAAACTGGCTATGTCAACTCTATGAACTGTGTCCCCTATCAGGCCCATGGTGAGAGGAACTACCATGTGTTTTATGAGCTGCTGGCTGGGCTGCCTATGCAGCAGAAAGAGGAGATGTACTTGCAAGAGGCAGAGTCTTACTTTTACCTGAATCAGGTGAGTGAGGTGAGCATGCTCTACAGCAGCTGATAAAGAGTGAAATGACCAAGACATCACTTCTGTTTGGTTAGGCACCTAACAACTTTGCTTCCCTTCTAATGTGTCCCTCACAGGACTATGCTAAAATCCGCTCTGCTCCATCTCACACCTGACCTAAGAAGGAATACCTTTTTCTCTTATGTGATCTTTTTATTACCTTTCAGGTCCCTTCTGCTCCCAAAGAAAAACCTTTTAAAAAAGGAGTCATCATGTAGGCCCATGGCTCCACCCCGTGGTGAAGAAATCCTTTTCTCTTTGCCTTCCCTTGCACTTGCAATTTGCTGTGGAAATGAAAAGAGCAAGAGAGATTTCTTTCCACCTTCAGCAAAACACTTGCTTCATTGACTGACTTAATGGGTGGAAATTTGAAACCACTGAATTATACTGCTGATTACAATATATTTGAATTGGAAAATTGGTTGCCAGATTTATGGCAAGCTATCACCTTGGAGCATGGTTTCTTTTGTTTAATGACATTTTCCATGCTCAAGGAGTTCACAGCAATAGCAAGATATCTCCTCTTTCAGCTGTGTGGGTCAGCATTCCCAGGTGGGCAAACTATTTACAGCTGCTGTTGTCATGTGAGGAATACTTGACAAACTATTACTGTCATCTTCCTTTCAGGCAAGGAATGGGTGAGTATCATTAATGACTCAAGGATGGAGGGCAATTAAGGGCCCATTCCCTAACAGAGTGATGTACCTAGTTGGCAAAGGATCTGTATTGTAAACTAAACTCCTCAAGGTGCTAGTTAACAGGAGTGTCTCAGCCTGCTGCAGAGAAGAGAAAAAGATCAGATCATGTGTAAAGAAGTTAACAGAGACTGATAAAATATCTCTTGGATCTTGCTTGAATCTGACAATCAGATGGAAGCTTTTGTCAAAGAATGCCTTTGTAGGCAAGCAGGTTCTACAGACACCCACCTTGACCCAGGATTTCTGTGACCTTTAGAGTCACAGGCAGCTGTCAGGAGTGTCCCCTTGTAAAGAAAACCACAAGAAGAGTAAGAGCAGTATGCCCATGTTGTAGTGAAGCTCTGTGGCAGAGATGGGTGAGATTATAATCTGGCTCTCTAGGTACAAAGAAACCCATTTGCTTTGATACATTGGGTTCTGGTACCATTTGGGGTAGCAACATGACATACATACATACATATATACATACATACATACATATATATATAGTATGACATGACATACTTGGGAGTAGATTCTGGCATCCCTTCTCTCAAGCTGCACTCCAGCAGTGGTCAAGGGGCAGCTGGGGTGCCTATATTAGAACCATAATAAAAACAGCATGTGTGGGCAAGAGAGATCTTCCTTTCAAAAACTCCAGAGAGAAAAGACTGTTCTGTCATGAATGCTGTGCTCCCACTAGTGGTGTCTTCGGCCTTTTTATTTCCGATTCCTCCAGTCCTTAAAACGTTGAACTACTTCTCTGAAGATCGTTGCTGGTAGCTCAGCTCCAACCTGGGCAAAAGGGCTGACCATGATTATCTGTTCCTATTCTCTCAGGGCAGAGCATGTGACATCCTGGGGAAGGAGGACGGTCAGGACTTTCTGGTCTTGGTGCAAGCTCTGAAGGGAATCAACCTCTCGGAAGATCAGCTGACCTCCACCTGGGCTGTCCTGGCTGCCATTCTGCAGCTGGGGAATATCTGCTTTACCTCCTACGAGGTACACTAACCCTTGGCAGCCTGGCTGTTTGTGCTGAACATCGTGCTGTTATCCCATGTGGTGGGACCGGTGACATTATTCTTGACTGGAGATTATATTCTTTGAAGACTATTATGTTATTTTGATATTAGGCTCTAGACTGACCTAGGCAGGGACAGAAGATGGAAGGCAACCAAAGGTTATTAGAGCCAAAATGAACCTAGATGCTAGTGTTTTGCCCAGGCTGTGACCAGCTCTGTGCAGCTGAGGTGGTGTTGAGAATATTAATACTAATGGAACCTGGTATCCCATCCATAGCTGACTATTGTTCTCCATTATTTAGAAAGAATCCTATGAACATGCAGCCATTGCCGGTGACACTGAGATTCAGATTGTGGCCAATTTGTTGTGTGTCTCAGCAGATTTCTTGCAAAGTGCTGTCACTCACCGTGTCACTGTGAGTACCTTTTTGGTGATTTCTCATTCATCCTGACACATGGAATGCCCTAGCCCAGTGCTGTCAGCAGAAGGGCCACCACCTTAGAAGGTCTAAAACCTGGGAGGTAACAGCAGGAGTAAAATGGTTGTGGTGCTGGATCAGTAATGGGGGCGAGCTGAACCCCTAAAGGCAGCTCTGTAAAGTTGGCAGAACTCACGTCAAGGAGGGCTTTTTTCTGACGTGAGTGGCTTCAGGCTTAACAGGTTGGCCAGCTGACTCCCAACCTGAAATGTGGCAGCAAAATTCTGGTTTTACTTTTTCCTTTGATATCTGGGTAAATTCCCAGGCCAAATAGAAAAAAATCCATTTATTAACTGGGCTGACTTCCTTGTGGATTTAAAAAATTGATGTATTTATGGGATAATAACAGTAAATCCTGGCTCTTTATGTATCCAGGTGACATCTTATGATCGGATCTTCACTCCTCTGTCTGTAGAAGGAGCCATTGATGCCAGGTGACTTCTGCTGTTACTCTCTGGGTTGGTCAGATGCACCCAATGGTGCTGTCTTTGCAGTAACTGGTTTTACTCCTCTCTCCTACTCAGGGACTCCATTGCCAAGACTCTGTATTACCTGCTTTTTGAGTGGCTGCTGCTGAGAATCAATGAGTGGTTGGCTCCCTGGGAATCTGACTGTGCTCTGGGCATTGTGGACATACATGGTTTTGAGGTTGCTTTTCCTGTTCTTTTGATATTGTCTGGGCTGGAAGTGCACGTGCTGATTCTCCTCAGTCACTGCCAGAAATGGGGAGGCTATCTGATGGGTGGGTTTTCTGTTTGGTGTTGGTTTTTTGTTTTTCCTTTTTTCCAGAAAGGAGACAGTAATTGCACCATGTAATCTAAATGTCTGTGTTCAGGGGATACTTCCTTTTTTCAGAGGCAGTAGAGAAGTGCTCCTTCAGGGTATGATTTAGCACGTTTACTATGGACTCTTGTTATGATTGCTATCTGGAGGAGCCCATAGTCTTCCATAACTGCGTGGCATAGGTAGAATCTTAAGGTACATAGAACTGGGTGGATTGGAGTAGTATCGGTGTGTAAGTGGAGTCCTAACAATTGTAAGCGCCTAACAACCTAGTCTCAGCTGGAGTGGTTTCTGGTGCTCCTACCATGTCAGCCTTGCATGTTTGATACCTTTGCGTGAACTGGTCAGTATGGTGCTGCATAGATAGTGCACATAGCTAGCTTTGGTTCTGTCATTCTAAGGAAGATGAAAATTATTTGCTTTTAAATCAGAACAAAACCAGCAGTTTCACCAACTTGGTCCATTGAATTAGCTCATAGGCGGTATTAAACACAGATCAAAACTGTCTTTTCAGCAAGTCCACTGGAGTTTAGAAACCAAGTTATGTGTGATGTTGAAAGGGAACATGGGGATTTTAACTCCACAGTTCGATTCTCACCTAAAGCAGGTTTGACAAAACCCCTAGAAGTTTCTTAGAACTTTCACTTCTACACAAATTCCTGTAAAAAGCAGCTCAGAGTCCTTTCCCTGTGCTCTGCTGCTCAGCAGTGGCTTGGGGAGCCAGATCACTCATCAGCCTGTTTTGATGGACCAAACCCAGAAAAATATCTAGTATAAATTTGCATGCTGTTGAGGTGAGGTGAATGAGCTAATTCTTAATGAATCACATTTTAATTATTCATGGTGCTATTAACAGAAGTAAGAGAAAAAAATTATGTAGTTGTAATCTAACTGTTCCCATTTGTTCCTGAAGACTTGGGTAAAGCTGGAAATATGTTAACACTATCTTTTATTATTTATTTCTTTTCACGTGCTTCAGCATATCCTGTTTTTCTGTTATTCCCAGCCTGAACAGGAATAAGTCCAGAATCCACTGTAGTTTCTGAAGAGATTCTCCCTGATCCACTAGGCTTTGGATCAGGACAGAGATAGGAGAAGTGCAGAAATTTTGTAAGCCAAGGCCCTGAAAGGTGTTGGTTTTTGAAACTGAGGTTAGGGTAGCACCTAGACTTCTGGGTTGGGGATCTTTACCCTTGTGGCAGGTGTACACCCATGCCTCTGCCCCATCGAGCTTCTGGGGGCTTCCCAGACTTGCAATAAATAAAAACCAGGCAGAGCAGGGACTTGGTATGATATGTGCTCATAAAGGCCTGTGAGTTTTGTACTTAGGATTCCCGTTAAATTCTTTGTATTCTGACGAATGCTGAAAACTGGAGCATATAAAGGTGGGGGTGTGCATCCAAGAGTAAATTTCTTCTCTGTGCTCCTTCACAGCTTGTCTTGCCTCTTGCTGTTCAGCCTAGTCAATAAACCAGGCTGAGAGCTTGCAAACCAGACATAAGATGATTTGAATTTCTCAGGTTCATTCACACTTATTGATCAGAACAAGCTGCCTGAACCAGCAGTTCAGATCAGCACCGTCTGGTGCTGTGCATTATTCGTGGGAAGACACAATCTCCTGGGAGGGCTGCGGGTTGGAAGTGATGATGCCTTTTTGTCTTTGCAGGATCTAGGTGTGAACAGCTTAGAGCAACTCTGCATCAACTTTGCCAATGAGCATCTCCAGCGTTTTTTCAGCCAGACTGTCATTGCCCAAGAAGAGGTAAATGGAACCCATGCCACCAGGTGAAAGGCAGCATATATGGAATGAGCTGAGGCAGCGTCAGCTGGAGAGTATTCTTTAGCAGGGAAGCAGGAAGCTGAATAAGCCTGGCCCTCTTAAGCAGTAGCTATAGAATCCTAGTCCAAAGAGCTGGCTATTTAATGTCTTTTACTAATTCTGTAGTAAATTAAGGGAAGGGGGAGTTTGGTAGTGCCTTGCTCCCTTTTACAGATTTTATAAGTGAGTTGGGCAGAATCAAGGACCCAAGACCCCGGCTGGTACTTTTGAAGCCTGTTTGGTAGATTCATTGTAGTATTTTACGTATCACTCAGGCTCTGGAGATGAAAATGAATTTATCAGACTTGTTGCCTTTTGACACTCTGCTTAGCAGCCTTCCTCTCTTAGATTAGGAAAATCATTAGTCTCTTTAGAAGAAGCTTCATGAGACAAAAATGATAATTCTAGCCAAGTTCCTAACAGCAGTCAAACACTAACTTCCTGATGAATAAACCAAATCCTTCTGTTAACTCCCTCCATTTGTTCTTGTTTGCATGGCTGGATTTAACTGGTTGGTCTTTAACATGCAGGAGGAATATAGCCAAGAGCAGTTAGCTTGGATTCCTATTTCCAAGATGTATAGTGAGTCATGCCTAGATTTCATTGCTGCAAAACCCCATGGTATCTTCCGTATCCTGGACGACCAGACTTCACTGACTCAGGTGAGAAGCTGTTATCCTCTCATGTGATCTCTTTCACAGGGTGGTTATGGTGAGGCAGTTACACAGATTAAACAGGGACTGTGTTTGCACAAGTATTAGGTGTCTTTATCTTCAGTTTAACAGCGGCTTTTCAGCCAACTGAATGTGTTGCAGCAGTAGGAAACATGTTTGTCATCTTTTCAGGCCACTGACCACACCTTCCTCCAGAAGTGTCATTACCATCATGGAAACAGCCCTTGGTACACCAAGCCCAAGTTGCCTTTGCCAGTCTTCACTGTGAAGCACTATGCAGGGCCTGTCACCTATCAGGTGAGCTGGCAGGGCGCTCCAAGCAGTTGAAGCAATAGGCCAGCTTGGAAGCATGCTGTGGATGTCCTGAGGGACCAGCTCTGAGTGATGTGAACAAAGCTCTCTCTCTGCAACTGCACATCCCTTTAGCATCAGTTTATCAGAAATGAGGAGATTCTTATTAAGAGGGGCAACTAAACTGCTTCTGGGCAGAAGGAAAATAGATCATGGCCTCAGCTACACAACAGCCTACATTGCCTGTCTCAGAGCCCTGGAACCAGGAAAGCTGTTGCTGCTGTAAAAACTGAGGAGGTCAAAGTGGGCCGGGCAATGAAGGGGAAAAGGAGCAATCCTAAAAGCAGAAGTCGTTGTTCCTTCCACTCCTTGTGGCAGCAGGAACAACAAACTTCACTCTCTAGGACTTTCGCCTTGTTCCACCTCTCCAGCTGTCTGCCCCAAGTCAAGGTGTGCTTAAGAGGGGTATTTGTCTGTCCGGTTGGTGGTCTGAATGGTGCATTAAACCAGACTTTGCTTCTGCAGGTCCACAAGTTTCTTAATAAAAACCGTGACCAGCTTCATCCAGAAGTGCTGGATATCTTCTCTCAGAGCCACCTCAAGGTACTGTAGTGGTTCAGGATGAAGATCTCTATTAAAGACACCTGATGAGACACTCATTGCTTTTGTGTGAGAAGCAGAAAGATCCTGGTCAGGTGTCAGAAGAATCCGGAGAAAGTTTTGTTCTACTGAAGGACACCTGGGAGTTGAGCAAGTCATCTTTGCCAGCAATTGATGCATTTCATGTACAAAACGCACAGACTGCTTGAAGATGCAGCTGGGTTCCTGGCACTGCTAGGGGCAAGGGAGAATGGTCCCCCAGTTTCAGGTAGAAGAGATTGTTCTTTCCACCTAGTTCAGGGATCTTTGGTCACTACTTTTTTTTTCTTTTTTTTTTTTTTAGGTGGTGTCTCACATTTTCCAGAAGGCTAAAGCTTCCTATAGTCAGCAAAGGGAGCTGGGTGCCAGAAGCAAAGGACCCAAGCCTCAGGCCTCCACACTGGTGGCCAAATTCCAGCAGTCTTTGCAGGACCTCACAGCCAAGCTGAAAAGGTGAGAGACTGTTATGATGCCATCCCTGCACTGGGCTGATTGCTGCACCCAGAAGTACGTGAAGTCTTTCCAGGTCAGCACAGAGAGGAGCGTGATCAAATGTTCTTCCTTCTGTTTTGCAGGAGCCATGTCTTCTTCATTCGGTGCATCACCCCTAATCCCAAAAAGGTAGGGCGGCACCCTGTCTCCTTATGGAGTCCCCCAGTTCCTTGAAGTCTTCTCCAGCAGCTCTTCTTTCACAGTTGGTGTTTGGACTTCTTTGCCTTATTTGACAGCTTGAAACTTTTCTTCCCTTTTCTCTGTCTCTCACCCTTCCCTGTGGCCATGTGAGCTGACCACATGCTGGAGGATAAGAAGCCAGTGCCAGCTGAACACCAAAGGATGTGTTGGGTTTTGTGTTCCATCACCCATAGACCATCACAAGATCTAACCCAAGGACAGGATGATAGAAGGAGACCCTTTTCTAAACTCTCCCTTCTGTCTCCCTTTTTGTTTCTTTATTTCTCGTTTCACAATTTTTTTCTGCCTTATATTCACAGCTGTCAAATATCTTTGATGTGGAGTATGTCACTTGTCAGCTGCGACATTCTGGGATACTGGAGGCTATCCACATTAGAAAGGAGGGATACCCAGTCCGTCTTCCATTCCAGAACTTCCTAGCCAGGTACAGTGGTGTCCTGGCTTGGGATTCCCCAGACACTCAAAGCCTGAATGTACTGACTGGCACGCTGTGACCTGCTGTTCTCTGAGGTCTCCAGTTACAGCCCTGGCTTCCATCATACCAACATCTTATCTTCCAGGTATGGCTTCCTGGCTGGACAAAGGCACAGCTGCCTGGAGGAGAGGGAAGGCTGCATGGCAGTGCTGTCTCATGTGGTGGGGAACCCTTCAGATCTCTATCAGATTGGACTAACAAAGGTGATGCCTATAGAAAATCCCATTTTACTCGCACAGGCCCAACCATCCAACCATCTGTTCACTGGCTGTAAATGGACAGAGAGCAGTTCAGCTCTCTGCCCAAAGAGGGAGAACACTCTGCCTTCACCTCCCTTTTGCTTTGCCTCTTGTCTCAAGTATGAAGGAGGGATTTTTAGCATTTCAGATAAAGAAACAGGAGACCGGCTCCAGGCTGTTCTTGTAGCATGGCCAGCTCCTTTGTCTACCCAACCTTCCTTGATGGAATCTGGGCTTCTGCCTTTCCTGCCTGTGAACCTTCATTGCTCCCTGATTCCCTGTCCTCCCCAAATGCATCCACCTCTGTCACCTGCACCTGTGCCTCCTGCCCTCCCCAGCTGAGGTAGTGCAGTTTCATTAGCAGGAAGCCTTAAAGGCTACAGAGAGATAAACCAGCAGCTTTTATTATTGATCAACTCCTTAGAGAAGCTGGCTGCTTTCCTTGTGGGTCAGCAGCTGTTGCTTTTGCTCAGGTCTTTCTGAAAGAGAAAGCCAGGCAGCTTCTGGAGAGACGATGGAGCCAGAGGCAGAGTTGGGCCATTGTTACTCTGCAAAGGAAATTCCGATGCCTCCTTCGCCGCAGACGCCTCCGTGTCCTCCAGGAGAAAGTCACGATCATTCAGGCTCACTTCCGAGGTTATCAGGCAAGGTCAGGAATCAAAGGCTAGGGCAAGGTACAGCCTTTTGTCCTTGCCTAGGACAGCAAGATGGGGATGTGCCTGGCCTCATGTTGGCTCCCTGGCCTGCTCTGTGGGGGGATATCCTGTTACTGGAATGGTGGAGGAGGGACTTCCCAGCCTGGTACCCAACACTGAGCAGAGGTTCCAGGGGAAATACAGCTGCTGTCAAAACTGTTACAGTAACTTGCCTGTGCTAAGGCTGATACTGTGATAGCTAGAGTAAAGGATGTAGGGAAAACATCTAAGAGAGGACCAGGCTTAACACAGTAAGCCTGTGGACTGGCTGATTGTATTAACGTTATGTTTGGCCCATGCCCTTGTATTGAGTCCACAGTCTACCTAAATTTTGTTGATATTTCCCTCATTGGCGTTGTTCTCTTTTCACATCCCTCTAGGAAGCGTTACAGGAAGCTGAAGAAGACTTTGGTACAATTTAATACCATGATTTTAATCTCCAGATCTTTGACTCAAAGGAGGAAGCATTGTCAGGTAACAACAGTCTTCTCAGGATCAGGTGTACTGCAGGAGCTATTTCTGCTCTAAGTAGAGCGAGCTGGTGACTGCGTGAGGCCAAGGCAGAGATGGCTTTAGAAAGTTTCTTGGAAATGATCCAGTGAGGTGTCCTTCACTCTGGCTGACATAAATGTAGTCAAATGAAGGAACCACAAAGACTGGAGCCTCCTCTCCTTAGATGAAGTTCAGAATTGGCAAAAGTGGTACAAATGCAGCTGATTCTTGTCTGTGTATGTGAGCTTCTCTAGGTTGCCCACACAAGACATGAGCTTATTCCATTTGTGGCCCCCAGGGCTGCTGTTCTGCTCAAGCTATGGGTTGTTCATCCTGCTTTAAGTTGTCCAGTTCAGTTTCTGGTGTTTTCCCAGATGGTGACTGAAATGCAAGATTTTTTCAGTCCACAGTGATCTTTCCCTGACCCCTTACAGCTACCTCAGTCTACTGAAGTCCTTGGCCTTTTAGAAATTAGCTGGGCCCATAGCTGGAGTGAGAACAAGATGGCAGTGGTTTGCAAAGATAGAAAATAATTTGCAGGAGAGAGCCATGGTTCTGTCAAATGGGTTGAATATATTTTGCACAAGTTATTAAAAAGAAAATTGAAAACAGGAAAATCAGACTACTCATCCTTAGAGCAGCAAATAATATCCCCATAGCTATCAGCTTCACGAGGGAGGGACCCAGTACAGCTGCTGGCATGACAAAGGATGGGGAAGAGGATTAAGGTCAGTGTTATTGCTGGAAGACTGCAGAGGTTCCTTCTGCCATGCCATGCCCAGAGCAGTGTGTTCCTTTTCCTGCTCCTTCCTACTTGGACAGGGTCCAGCTTTTCTTTCTCCCAGGTAACCACAACAGCACAGCTCTTTTGAATCTGTTTCTGTTCCTCTAGTGTTTGCTTGCTGAGGTCTCTGTACATGCAGTAGCAACAATAAAGGTCTCAAAGTTCACCTGTTGCAAAGTTCCTCCTTTCCCCCCAACCATAGCCCTGCCCTTTGGACTTCAGCATGCCTGCTGTCTTTCTCAGCCCAACCCTCATAACCTCCCATCTAGTCACACCATTTTGCAACTTAGGCAGGCAGGAGAAAGAAAGGGAGAGACAGACACCCTCCTTTTCCATCTTGGAGTAGGAATCAGGTGAGTGGTAAGGCTGGGGAACAATAGAATGGATGGGAAAGGGCAGAGCTGCAAGGGAGTTTGGCTTCTGGTATCCCTCCCACCCCCTTTAAAGGGGTCCCTCTCCATGGACAAGTTCATCTGTCCATGTTCAGGCTGTGTTACTGTATTTTTTGATGCCGGAGGAGGCAGGTAAATGTTTCTGACAGCTCCTGTGTGCTTTTGTCCTGAGATACATCAAATGCTAGACAAAGGAGGAAAAGTGTGGCAGGAATGCTGGGCAGGTGGTGAAGGCTCTTGCTGTTGAATCGTGTGGCACAGGGCAGGTGGTGGTTCAGCAAGGCTAAGGGCTTTGCCTGGGCATCCCCTTTTCAATACACTGTGTTGAGTCCCAGGAAGACCCTGCAGCTGTTCTGCCATTTTACCTTCTGGAGCAGGACACCAGCTCTTGCCCCTCCGCAGAGTCTGTCCCCAGAAGTAGCTGGAAATGACCTTACATGCATCTCTTCCCACCCTTCATCCCCCTTTCATGTCCTGACAGCAGGAGTTAGAGGAAAAGAAACAAAGGAGGAGGTCCCTGGCTAGTGGTGACACGGAGGACAGTCCCAACCAAGGAATGGTAAGTTGCCAAACAGTCTGGGAAAGTCTGAGATAAAACATGCCAGGCTCTCAGGCAGTTCTCTCTCCCTTCTGACTCCTCAGTCCAGATTTGCTGGGGAACAGCAAAATGTCTGGAGAATGCACAGAGCCCACATATGTGCTGGAAACCTAGTAGCAAGAAGGTAGTTTACCCTGGTATAAAGAGCCTTCTAATACATAACTGTTCCATTAATTCAATGTTTCCCAGTCTCTGAGTGTAGTCGGACATCATAAAGCGGTCCAGAGGCAGAGTACTGTATTTGTTCACAGCACTCTACCTCAACCTGTTCTTTCGAGCTGGGAGGAAGATTATTTTTGATAATTATGCTCTGTTGTGAAGGGTGGCAATGAGACAGTTCTGCACAAATATAGTTATGGAAGATATTGTAGAGGAAGGGAGGCTTCATAACAAGTTTAACCTGCATCAACTACTGTAAGTAACAGTGCTAACTAATGTCATTATTTATATGTTTAGACTGGGCATACATTTGCTATGATGTGTGTAGTTAAGGAAATCTGAATTGACAAAATCCACGGTTTTGAACAGATTTGTCAGTATCAACAATGGGAACACTTAGCACTGGGTGCTCTTGCAGTATCACATGCTTTCTCAAGTGTGGATCCAAAACTGTAGAATCTCACAGCCCACTTCCTGAATAAACCACTGAAAAGCTAGACTTAAAGTATCTTCTTATAAGCAAAATCAAACTGATTTAAAAAGCTGCAAATCTTATCTTTAAGCATTGCTGAGAGTTTATGTGGAGAGAGATGTCAGAATAGTATGCTGATGGGTAGAGGCTTTACTAGGCAAGTCTTAAAAAATCCAACCCCCAAAAAAACAAACCTCAAAAGCTCAGGTTTTGTGTCTTTGGCTTCATCTCATAGTGTCTTAATCTGAGTAGTCCTGTCTGAAATGCCCTGAACTGACACTATATGCGGACACTGATGCCAACATACTGTGTTCCATTGGCCCATTTACTTCCTATCTTGCACAAATGCATGCATCATGGAAGGTGCCAAACAGTGAAAAATCAAGGCTCATAGGCCAGATTCTCATCTTAATTATGTAGGCACATAATTAAGTGGCGTGCATCAAAGGTCAGAATCAGGTCTCTATTTATCAGCATAAATAAAATATACATAAAATCCAAGCACTCTTGGATATTGAAAAATAAAAATGGCAGAAAAAGAAGCAGGAGGAAATGGCCCTTACCCTTCAACTACAATCTCTTCTGTGCAATACACAAGATTTATTAGTAATGAGAGATGAGTCAAAGAAAGTCAACTTCCCTGTCACTTCCCCTTGTGGCAGTTGACTTTTTCAGAAATTAAGAAATTACTCACCTGTCCCTCCTTTGCTGACGCCTCATATACCTGTGTTAATGTGATACTTCCTTATTTGTAATGTTCCTGAGTGTTCCATTATTACTGGGTTTGCTCAGATGCTCAGTCCTTGCTCTCGTCAGCTTTTCAAAGGCAGCTTTACCCAGGCTCAACAGAACAGCTCAGGGTTTGTATGTTGTGTCACTGCTGGTACCCCAATGACTGACTTTCTTGCTCTTGTCACAGGATGTGGGACTGCTGGAGATCCCTGCAGAGCTTGCTGCCCTCCTGCAGTCAGCTGAAGGTGAGAAATCCTCCCTTTCCCGTGCTGCTTTTCTTTACTGTTTATTTCCTTGGTTTCTAGCAGTTTCAGTTCATGCTTGCTCTACCAGCCGTCACGTGGGTTGATTTGATTTATCATCATTGCAGTGTAAATATGATAAAGGCAATGGTGTTGTGTATGTTATTTCTCAACACAACAGGGTGGAAAAGCAATTCGGGCCAGTGGGCAGAACACCAGATTAAAATCCGGTATCTTTGTTACCTTTTCAGCTCTTCTTCTGAACTGTGCTGATAGAACTGACGACTGCAATGGTGCAAAACTTTTTGGTCAAAGCTGTGTGACTAACCTGTTTAATGAATGCAGGTCTCTTGCAGAGCTGGATATCTGGGGTGTGAGAAACTTAAACCTATCTTTTTCTGTTAAAAATCTTTAAGGAAATTCGAGGTGAAGAAATCAAAACTATAATTTTGGCCAGTTCAAAGAAATATTTTTTGGTTTTCGTTAAAAATTAATTCTTCGAAGTAGTTACTGCTTTTAAAATAGAAGTAGTTAGAAACAATGTAACAACTTAAGGATGTAACAATGTAACAATTAAAGGAAATGTTTTGCTTGGGAGGGAAAGTTTTGTTTTGTTTTGAAATCACCAAAATACCACTAACTGAAATAATTTCCCAAGTTGTTGACCTGATCTTGAGTGTTAAGTTATTTGTAGTTTTGTTTCCTCTGTAGCTCTTTGGACAATGTATATATTTAAGTTGCAAATAGGTTGAGGCAGGATTTACCTCTTCATGCTGGTATAGCATGTAACAAAATGAGAGCTGTATTTTTTGCCTTCTGTATTGTACTGTAAAAGATGCAATCAGGCAGAAGGATCTTGTGAATTGCAGCAGACTGTGCTGGATTCCCAGATAACTCACACTTCAAGTCATACCGCTTTAGGGACTACCAGCTGGTCTAGTGAGCAATGTCACCTGGAGGAGCTCAGGGGACAGACCACACTGGAACTGCTGAAAATGAAAGCTGATGGGATGTTAACAGTGAGGGGGAGGAGGAGAGCATTAGGGGACACAGTTTGGAGATAGAGGAATGCACAGAAGCTGTGCTGCATTGAGAAATCTCTTCATTTAGGAAGAAGTTTGCTGCTCTATTATTCATGAGAAATCCCTCATCCGGTGCCTTATCATGACCTGTTATTGACTGAACAGTCGCCAGCAGTATCTCTGCATAGGCTCAGTGTTTCCCTGCCTTGAAAACTCCATAACAGAATTGAAATTCCAGGTTCTGACTGCCCTCTGGGTGTTACCCAGGGATAAGAGGCTGAAAGATCAGAGCTGTAGAAGCTGTCTCCCGACGTGGTCTCAAGGAAGTGAGGATGTGCCTGCTTGGGGGTCTGAGGCAGCAGGGGTGGACTGGGTGTCTCTGGAGCCAGAAGGCTGGTACGGGTGTTCGGGCCAGGTTAGATGTGTGTTACCCATGTGTTGCGTTGTGAGTGGGATGTGTTCTGACTGCCTTTCCAACTGCTACAACACAAGACCTCTTTCTCTTGCAGGCCAATACCGAGCACAGGCCAACCAGATAACAGAGGCATTGCCTCCAGAAGTCAAGGTCAAAGATGACCTTTCCCTCCCACACACAATCAACAGCTATCCTTTCTCCTCCTTTGTTAAGTCACACTTCCAGGTGGGAACTCAGATTTAAAAAAAATAAAAAAATCTCTTCATTGCTTCCCCACTGGGGAGACACACTAGTTCTAGCAGCACCAGGAACAAGCTCCATGTTTCTGTCCTTTTGTTTCTTTGTAGAAGACAGATTTTCCTGCCCCTGGTCACCCTCTGCAGCACCCCTTAACCCATCTGGATGCTGAATACCACGAGAGCGCACTGGAGATCAACAAATTGGTAAGAGATGTTTCTCTTGACATGTTGAACAGGTGGGCATAAGAAAGTTCTGATGCCTTTATACAACAAGATGCTGGTGGTGGCTACTGTTCTTACAGTACATGGTGTGTTAGGAAAGCAGAATAAATTGCTCCTTCTAGGCACTGGAGCAGTCTGGCAGAGATCACATGCAACCCCTCAGGGTGGCTGTGTTCTTGGTGAGGCATACGGCAGCCACAGACCGATGGGATTGAAGTGAATTTCCTGGTGATGTAGCCTCAGAATTTGACAGGATGTACAGGAATCAGACTGCTAAGCCTTCATTTTCCAATATTCCAGATTCAGTAGCACTGACAAGTATAAAGGAGATCTGTCTTTTCAAGCACTTACTCTTATCTGTCAGTCATAAAAAATGTAGTTTAACTCAGACCTTTTCCATTATGTGTTTTATAGTAAATGTATGGATTGTATCTCAGGCATACAGTTGCGTCAGTACGCAACAGGGGACAGTGAACTGTTGTGTAAAGGCTGGAAAAAGGCAGGGACTTTATCATAAAGAAAACTACACCTGGAACCACACCCTAATTCTGTAGTATTTGCATGAGGGGGATGGTATTATTTCATCTCTGTGGATGCAAAGCATACATTTCTTCTTTAAAAATGGTAGTTTTCACTCCCTGAAAAGAGAATGAAACTTCAGATAATTTCTAAGTAAATCTGGTAATCTTTTTGAGAATTACGTGTAATTAAAATAAGCCCATTAGGAAAGATAATACCTAAACCCAATCTCTTGTTTTGTCCTCATGATCCTAATTATAGAAGACCATAAGCTTCAATAAAAATCTTGTGAATAGGATTGTATTTAAGTAGGCTACTATTATTTTCCTGAAGATCAAAGATGATTTTTCTCCATTGCTGATCAAAAAAATACAGCTATTTCTTTGGCAAAGGCTGTAACACGTAAGCGTTTACAACAGAGAATTCCATGAGAACTAACCAGCCACCATCTCCTGTTTTCTCTCAGTGAGTCTTTGACACACTTACTACCATTAACCATTTTAAAAAGTGTTGTTCTCTGAGAAAAAAATGAGCCATCACTGATAAAAGTTCTTTCCAAAGCTGTCCATGGTGCATTTTAGAAAAATTTTGATCTAGTGACATATTAAAGTGTAGAGACTGAAAGAAATTATTCTGTACCTAAGGTGAGAAATACAAATTACAAAAGCATCAGGATGTTGATATGCATAGCCAAGAAGCTGAATCCTTGCTTAATGAGTTTGTTGAGGTACATCTCATACTACTTGGTATAATATTAACTACACCAAAGTCTTTTTAGCATTCAGTTGTTAGACAGTGTTTCTTCATGTCTGGTACTCTGAGCTTTTCACAAAGATCAGCTAAGCATCAATTTCTTATACATATTTTTATACCTAGGCAACCTGTGGACTCAGACACAGTAACAAATTGCCTACAGTAACTGGCTCATGTATCTGACCTCTGCCCAAAGAAGGGGAAGTATTTTGCCCATGAAAAATTCTGAGTCAGAGGCATAACTAAGAAGAGACTGAAGTAGTCTTGACTTTTAGGCAGGGTCCAGTCCCTCCGAACACTGTCTCCCAAATTCTCCAGAATTTAGGTGGTGCACAAAACCTGAGAATAGATCCCACTTGGAGTATTGGCTACTCTTAGGCTCACAAATACACTGTTGTCTACAAACCAGGTTGTCACCTTACAACAACAGTTTGGGACAGAGGGTTGCAGCTAGAGAGTTCTCTTTTTTTCTTCCCCCCCCCCCCCCCCCCCGGATGCTTCTAGATTTTGCGGTTCATTGGTGACAAGAGTCTCGATGGCTGGCAGGAGGTACTTCTGGGCAACTACATTGCTGGGAGAGGTTTGAATAATGTGGCTCTGCGCAATGAAATCTTCAGTCAGGTGGTTGTCCAGACATGGAAAAACCCAGACATGGAGCACAGCCAGCGAGCTTGGGTCCTGATGGCGACTTTGCTGAGCTGCTTTGCCCCTTCACCAGCACTGGAGAAGCCGTTGCTGAAGTAAGGAGGAGAAAAGACCTAGCTACACTTTCATTAAGGTTAAGAGAAATGAACAATGTGCTAAATGCAGTTGCCTTTTTCTAGATTAGTGTCAGATCATGGCATGGAGGGCTACAACGCTGTTTGCCAGCGCAAGATCTTGACAGCAGCACAGCACACAGAGATAGACTCTGCATTGTCTCGGGCCTACCCTCCCACTCAGCTGGAGTGGACTGCAAACCAGAGAAGAGGGAAGATGGTACTGGATGTTCATACCTTCAATGGTAACTCGTGTTTCTGCCCTTCTGCTATCTTGTAGTCCCTAAGGATTTTTCCAGTGCAGAAATCAGCATTCAGAAAATACTCAGCTTAGTAAAGAGGGATCAGAACACCCATTGCTTCTGGCTGGTACAGCCATGGGGGATACAAGCATCTGAATCTAGATCCAAAACTCCCAAAATCTGGGCCTGATGACATCTACTGCTCAGGCTGAGGGATGAGATTCTTCTGGATTTGGGCCCATCTCAATATAGGGCTGCTCTGGTTGGGTATCAATATGGGTCTAGGGTCCTGTTGTCCATTACTGCATAGCCCAAGCGGCATCAGCTGCTGCCTTTGCTATAGGGACTTCCTGCCTTTCATCCTGCTCAAATATTGGCTTATGCTGCCTCTTGAGCAATCAGAAGCTTGGTGAATTGAATGCAGAACATCCCTACTTTGGCTTCTTGGTGACTGGAGTGGTGGCCCAAGCGAACCAGGACACTGTGAGGATTTCCAGCTGTTAGGCTGGAAATGCCAACCTGTGCCATCAAACAGTTATTTTGGCTATGAATATGTTCATGTGGAGCCCTCTACATGCTTTCAGTCCTCCTGTGGCCCCCGCCCTGGAGTGTGTAAGACTCTGCAGCCCAGCCCTGCCTGTGTCCTGTGGAGTTTAGGTGTTGCTTTGGGTCCTGTTGGGGTGGCTGTCTGTACTGAATTTCTTTTCTGTGCTAGAGGAGATCATCTCAGCTGAGGTGGAGTCCTGGATGACTGGGGAGCAGTATGCAGACTGGATCCTGAGTGCAAGGTACTGCCAGAGAATGGGGGAAGATCTGGGTGTGTGAAATAATCTGTCACTAGTTTTAAGGTTAAGACTGGTCAGGACAGCAGGCTAGAATTTTTATGGTCAGATGTGGAATAGCCACACCCTACCCACTTAGGCTTGTGCTGTCTCCTTCACCCTTCCATCTGCATGCATAAACTGTAGGCCTCTTCAGGAACAGAGGAATCACTGGCGTGATCTGTCAGAGCAGCTTCAGAGAAAAGATGAAAAAAAAAAAAAAAAAAAAGACAAATCTTGAGTGATTCTAGTTTTTTCCTGACCCTGGGCACTAGTCAATTCACAACCTAAACCTAAACCTTAAGGACTTAAGCCAGGATAGATAAGACAAGAAGGAACCAAATGCAGTTTTCCTTTCTCTCCTTTCCCCCTGCCTACCTGGACACCTTTTCTCTCCTTTCTTTTCCTATTACCAGGGGCTGTGATAAAAAGTCTCGAGGGTGGTCTATCTCCATGTTTACTGGCAACACATGGCAGGACCTGCTGGGCTGTGACTTTGTGCTGGACCTCATTGGAGAGATGGAGAATGCCAGCAACCTCAGCAGCCCCTCTCAGTCCTTGGCTGAGTACCCCATCACTCCTGAAAGGGAGAGAAGCTTCCTCCAGCACTCTGACCTGGATTTGTAAGTCACCTAATCCTCCTGCCCCACCACTTGTGGCCCTTTCACCCAGTGGCTGGTTTTTGTCTCAGCACTCTGCACTGTCCTCACCTCATTTTCCTCTTCAACAGGATCCCTCCTGCTCCAGGCATCCAGGCGCCTACCTTCCCACCACCTAGCCTGCCCCCAGAATTCAACAGTCTCCACCCAGGTAAGGTAGACCTTACCTAGATGGGTCTTATCCAGGGAATCGGAGCAGAGGGAGAGACGGGTGATTCTTTGTGATGTAGAGCAAGGAAGGGCTCCACTCCAAAACATGACTGTCTAATAGGCACTGGAGGCAGGGGAATGTTCCTAGTCTGCCTTGTCACCAGCCTTCTCTCTGCTCTTAGATCCAAGATTCAGAGATGACCTGAGGACCCCTGTAGGCTTGGATCACTATGTGGATGATCTCTTCAGCACTGTGCTGCATCAAGGCTCCAGAGTACCAGTAAGTCCCCTGATGTTCACTCCTACTTCCTCTCTGCAGCAATCCTGTTCCTGTGACTCTCCCAAGCATGCCTCTGCCTGTTCAGTCTGCCCCTGCTCAGCTCAGAAAATGCCTCTGGGTGGCTGTCCCTCTGTGAAGTCCATCTCTCTGAGCTCAGATAACTGTTTTTTTTTTTCTTGATGCAGGATATGGAGAACAAGGAGATTCTGACTGGACGCATGAAAGGAGGTGGAAAGATTGGACCCACCCAGAGAGGAATCTTCCCTTCTGCAGGTCTGTAAGGGGATGGGGACAGCTGAGAACACCTGTGGGGCTACATAAGCTTCAGTGAGTACAAGTCAGGTAGTCCCTTAAGAGCTAATTATTACATGGGTTCAGCTGACTTTGCTCTTTAGTGTAGGTCATCAGAAGTTACACTTTTCACTCCCAAGTGCTGGGAGACAGATGCTTTGGGTAAGGTGCTAGGTAAGGGTATTGCCTTTGTTCTGCTCTTCATTTCTCTCGAGTTAGTCTTGGGGTCAAGGCAACAGGTGTCTTGCTTCTGACCTAGGCCACTTGTTCCCTAGGCCAGTACTACCCCTAAGTCATGTATTCAGCTTCTGTTCACCTTGTGCTTTCATAAAACAGTTGCTGTCTTTCTCAGGGGAGGGTTTTAATATTTCTTATTGCTTCCTTACAGACTTTCCCATCATCTCTAGCTATTCCTTGGGTTAGTAAGTCTGAACCTTGAAGAGGTTTTCGTGTGCTTGGTTTCTTTACTTTTCCTCATTTCTGTGGAGCTAAGACTCGGGTATTTTCGGTAGGGTGGAGTCAAACACCAATATATTAATGGCACTGAGAAATCTGCATGTGTAGGAACATACCCAGTGGCTTCAGAAATGTGGGGAATGTCCTGTTCAGATCATTACTGAGACTGGGACTATTTTTGGCTATTGTAGAGTCTCTGGGGCATGCAAGCCCTATTACAGATCATTGGCCTGAGGCCAGTTTCTCACTTATGTGGCAACTTAGATCAGCGAGGAATGTGAACGTCTCTCCACGGCACCCCTGGACCACTTTCACTGACATCATGACTCAGTAGACCAGTGTTGTGTGCTGACTCGCTCCTAGCTGAGACTGATGTCGATGCCCCTTGCTTTGCTGGCTTTGCCCTCAGTGGGATTTCTGTTTTGTGGCCTCAAATGTGACTTGACTGCTTAAAGCAGAGGAATTCCTTTCTCCCCATAGCTCCTTCACATGATACACAAAGCCACTCAGGCCAGGTCTCATTGTTCACTCACCCTTGATACCTGCTGCAAAGAGACAGATAGGGATGTGACACTCCCAGACATCTTTGCCCATCCCTCAGAAGAAACCCTGCTCTGTAATCATACACAGACAGGAGTTATTTATATGCTTAGTCATGAAGGATGGCGGTGTCCTAAGCTAGGCTGCAGAAGCAGGGTCTGGATACTCCTATTGTAAAGTCTGGCAGGCCATGCATTTCTCTTTCGTTTCCTTTTTCCACTTGAGTTTGCTGTGTCTTTCTGTGTGTGAACAGATAAACCATTCACATGTCCCTGTGGCTGGTACATGTGGAGACAACCAGAGGTACCCAGCCTATGCAATGCGTTCTGTGGGGTTGATCAGGACTTTCTCATCTGCAGTCCCCCCAGAAACACTGTGCATATGGTCTTTTACCTCTAGGCTTTTCTGGAATGACTCAAGCACCAGTCTACCAGCCCATGCCTTCGATGATGGGGATGCCAGCAGCCACGCCTATGATGCCAGCAGCTGGTGGGATTACACCTATGCCAGGTATTAACACAGCGTTTCCGTAACCATACAGGGGAATAGGATGGGAAGGTGGGTGTTGCAATGGAGCCTGTGCATTTGAATGTCAGGTGGGGTGCACAGTGAACACTCAGCTCTGGGCTGATGCTCGGGCACTGGGGGGAATGCCTGTGGGCTTTTGCAGATGCGTATGTCTTTCACAGCCATGATTATGCCACAGCCTGTGGTTCCAGCTGTAGATCCCAATCAATTAGCAGCACAACAGCAAACCTTTATCAACCAGCAAGCCATGCTCATGGTGAGTGAAAGGGATTGGCTGGGAGGGGACCAGGAACTGGGGAAGAAAAATACACTGGTGTATGTGCTGTGAAGAGGTTAGCCATGCTCCCCTCCTGCCTTAGGCCTGCTCTGTAACAATCTGTGCTTGTGCTGGGGGTTAGCTGTATAAAGTTGGGATTATTTAAGACTGCAAAACTGTGAACCCCCTTTTTCCCCCTTGGGGACACTGATGCACAATAGGTGAGCAAGTAGCAGGGATGAGAGCAGGCCCTGAGAAGCCTCAGCTGTAATTCCCATGTGTTTTTAAGATTGGATTTGCTACAGGTGCGGATTTGTGGTGTTCTGCTTTCTGTACAAAGCCTTTTGAGTGCATGGAGGTCCTAGGCTATCTCACTGGTAGCTGAATATTTGGGCTGTTGTTAGGAGCTCTGCCTACTTGGATAGGTGGGAGCAGACTCCCTGGGCATGCCTTGTCCATAACACTGGAAAATCTGCAGTGGACTATGTAGATGTTTTGTGATTACCAGTGAAAGAATGGGACAGCCTGACTGGTGTTTTTATGTAGCCTAGAGCTCATGGACATTGCAATTCCTTTCTTCAGGCCCAGCAGATGACCCTCCAAGCTATAAGCATTTCCCAGCAACAGCAGCAGCAGCAGCAACAGCAGCGGTGGAAACAGCCTCTTGAGAACTCAAGGCCAAGAGTCCCAAGTCCACCACAAACCCGAGCCCCAGCACCAGCCACTTCTCCAAAACCCAAGAAGCCTCCGAGCAGCCAGAATGCTGCACCACCACCAAAAGCTCCAGAATTGCCAGCAGAAGAACCGGTATGAGAAACAAAAAGGGGTGGTGAATTTGGTTTGAATTTCATGGTTTGTATTTGCTCTGCTTCCCTTCCAGTGTGGCAGTGGTTTGGCAGAGTGGAGAACAGAGCTAAGCTTACCTAGGATACTGTGGCATTTCAAACTCTGCTTGCTGAATTAAGACACAGGATCAAACCTTAGTGACATTAGCTCTGTGGAGGTTTGGCTGCAGTGTTGGCCCATTAATTCCCAGCTGATCTAAATTTTTCCACAGGAAAATTAATCTCTCAGTTCTTTATTTTCCAGCAAGCTGTCTTGAACCTCTAACATACTGCTCCTTCTCTGCACTTGGTTGATGATTCCTTGGGTGATAGACTGATCTCTTAGGACACTGCCAGATGGGGAGAAGTTCTAGATCAGAACTTGGCGAGGGAAGATCACCTCTGAACTTAAGAGCACTATGGCGGTATCTGCTGGCTAGTGCTAACTAACTGTGTTGTGAATTTCTCACAGGTTTACGACTACACGGTAGACCAGTTCTCCAGCAGTGAAGATGATGATTCTCCTCGGGAAACCTTCCAGCAGAAGAGAGCATATTTTCAGAAAATGGGTGAGTGTTTACCACTTTGGGAATTTCACTCATCATAATACCTTGTTCTGCAGCCTCCTTGGCGTAACAAGGCATTCTTGTCTCCCTGTCTGGAACCCAACTAATCCCTGCAGGAGCTGGTAGTGCTGTGTGCAGCAGGAGGTTTTGGTGCCTGACTGCAGTTCAGATTGTGAAGTGTTATGTTGCCAGTTTTGTAGAAATCTTTGGGCTTGTGACTGTCACACACTCTTTTGCCTCTAGAAAGCATTGGCTTCTGCTGACTGATGAAAGGGTGGAACTATGCCGTTAATGCTAGGTTTTGGGTGTGGTTTCAACTAGCTCAGATCCCTCTTTCTATGCAGGAGAGCAACATATCCGAGTGAAGAAAGTCAGGCCTCCTTCCAAAATCTGGACCCCTCCAGCAAATCCCCAGCCAAAGCAGGAGGAGGAGAAGGAAGAGGAGCAGGAGAAGAGGAAAGAAGAGAAGCCTAGCCCTAAAACAGAGGCAGGTAAGATGCTGTGCAGTGGTGACCCAGGCAGGCTTATCAGCAGGAACTTTCCAGGACAATCAGGCCAGGATACAGCCAGAGGAGGAAAGGATCTGGCTTTTCTGGGAATCTGCATCTTGATGGGAGAGGAGAGAGAGAAAGGCCTGAGCTTTGGGAAGTGGGATCCCAAAGCAAGGCAGTGGAAGGCTATGGCCAGTCAGCCTAGGTGTGAAAGAGAGGGATCTTCAAATGAAATAAAGGACTTTTCCTGTGTCTTTGCTGGTCTCTTGGTTAAAGCTGTCATCCCCAATAGCTCCTGCTCCCCCTTTGCCACCTTCTGAGCCAAACACAATAAAGCAGACACCAAAAGTGAAGAAGGAGCCACCGGTAGTGAAGCCTTCAGGCCCTGAGTCACGGCGTGCACCCAGCCGGGAGATCGGCAACATCATCAAAATGTACCAGAGCAGGCCAGCTCCTGAGCCGCAGCCCATTGAGCCCGTCAGGTGAGAGAGCGGGATCCACCTGGGTGGGCAGGAATGAGATGAGTGGGACAGCATCCCAGCACTGCCACATGGCCACAACCCGTCCGCACCCCCTGTAACTGTGTTCCCCATTTCCTTGCAGGAGAGTGTCCAAGCCATTTATAAAGAAGAATGACCCTAAAAATGAAGCTCTGGCTAAGCTGGGAATGATGAACCTCCCATCATCCAAATCTGTGAGTTCTGTGCTCTCCGGTCACCTTAAGAGCTCAGCAGAAAGAGCCTCTATATCCAGTCTCCAACAGGTTGGGAGCTACCTGGTAGTGCAGTAGCAGCCAGGTGATTTCTTGTTGGGTTACTAGCTAGCTATGAGCTCACACCATGGTGCTGCCCATCCTAGACTGGGTTTCAATCTACAAAGTCACTTGAGGTCCTGAAGAAAAGGCTTTGGAGCAGCAAGTCCTTTTGTGGTATGTTTAGGGCTGATCTGGAAGCAAGCAGCTCATGTTCCTCTCCTTTGGCACCAAGGTCTTGGCCCATTAATGTCTTTTTCCCCTTCTCAACTGGAGGCTTCAATCTCAAATACTTGATTCTCTGCACCTGAGTTTGGTTGTAGTGTGTTGATTTCAAGGTCCTGGTATCCCTGTTCACCTAGAGCTTGCTTGCAGGATTCGACTGCTGCCCTAGGGATGGCTTATAACAGCAGTGTCAGGACAGAGCACAGTAACGCAGAGGATGACTGGGTCAAATGATTTTGTTATCTTGCAGCCACCCTCCCTGCCACAGGAGAAGAAAACACCTCCACCACTCAAGCCCAAGCCAGGCTCAGCTTCCACGTCTATCAAGGAGAAGCAGTTGCCTCTCCTGTCCGTCTTCAGCCAGGAGAGCACCCCACCAGGTTCCCAGGCACCATCTTCTCCCCCTTCTCCCCCACCACTGCCTTTGACTCTCCTGCCTGGGAACCAAGGCTGGCAGGAATCCACAGGGAAGGGTGAGTATTGACTTTACCCGAGTGGGATTTGGTGAGTGGGGGGCAGGGAGGGGATGTGGTTGGGATCAGCCCAGTGGCTTGGGAGAGTCACAGCACATGTTCTGTCATCGGCCACCTGGCCAAAGACTTGCGTGGGCTGTGTGAAATCAGAGAGACTGTCATAGTTCTAGTCTGGCCCAGTAATCAGCATGGCATTTCCCAGCTCTAACTCTTCCCTTTCCTCCCAGTGCAGTGCAGTGCAGAATGTCAGGCACAGATGATGGAGGGGCTGGGTTTGTCTGAAAAACATAGCTAAAAGCAGAAAGGACCTTTGGGCTACAGCTTTATCAAGGTCCAGTTCACAATACATTTTATTGCCTACCTGAAGCATAGTTACTTTGTCAAAGGTGTGATTCAACAGATGGACTTTAGACCAGGGAGGAATGGGAAGCCAGGTAGTTTACTATCCAGATTGCCTGGAGGGACCTTGGAGACAGGCTGAGGAATGAGGGAATGTGTCCCAGAGGGAGAATGAGAGCCTGGGACACCTTGTACATTGGCCACATAAAGACTCACATAAAGATGCTGCCCACCTGAAAAAATGGCATAGCTATTGCTTCTCAGCAGTAGTTTAGAAGTGTTACTCAGTCTTAGGTTTTGCCTCTGAATTTCAGTGGGAGCTTGGAGCCATAATTCATTTTGTACTTCCCTGCTATTTTGGATACATTTACCAATGTATTTCAAGCTGTTTAAAACTCTCATCAGCATCACATTTTTTAACATGCAAGGCACAGTCAGCCAAACACATTACTGAAGGACTCCATCATGCAGCAGCTTCCCTGGTATAAAAGAATTTCCCTGTTTCACCCCCCCTCTCTGTGAAAGTCCTGTGAAAGTAAATCAAACTAACTGAATTAGCCTAAAAAATCCCTATGTGCTTTTGAATAGGGATATAGAAACAGCTGAACCATGGGATCTACCATGTTTCTTGTCTATGAATTCTGAAGATTTGAAAGTTGGGAGTGCTTAAATGAAGACATTCCTACCTCATAAAGCAATGCCTTTGAATGGCTGCCTTCAAACTGAGCCTGTCATGCTCCTGCAGAGAGAAAATCCAGTGCAAGTACTGGTTGCCTTGTACCAGAACTTTTTAGCCTGCAAGCTCACAGGAGAATTTTTATGTCTTTATGAAACCCTTAACAGCCTTTTTATAATGAAGTGAAACTTGTGTCTTCAACCTGAAGCACAGTGGTAGTATTTTGCCTGGGACACTGTGGTCCCTATCTCTGGAGTGTCTCTATTATGAGCGTTGAACTTTGTGGCTACTACAGCAAGTATAAACGCTATCAGAAATGCTGGTACTTAGACGCCGACTGTTCTGTGCATGCATTCACATTAGCTGATCACTGACCTTCAAGAGGGCTCCTGACAGTAATCTTCAGTCAGGCATGTGGTACTGTCCCCTTCCTCTTGGTAGGTCTTTGGCAGGTGGGAAGGTGATTCAGCAAAACCCAATTTAACTGCTCTTTCTCCTCACACAGACTCTGCTGTAACAGTAGAAGATGATGGTATCAAGACCCAGCTGTTCAAGCTCACTACCAGTGTCAGCTTTTCCTATGTCAACCCTGCCTGGAAAATCTTTCTGCGCAAAGAGGTACAGATCATTAGCTGAGGGCTGGCTATGGTGGGAGGGAACTGGTCCCACATTTGGTTAAAATAATTTTTTGTCATAGGCAGCCAGTCTGATATAAAAGCACAAAGATAGTTGTGGGAGGAGGTCACATGAGACAGGAGTCAGAGGCAGGGAAGCATCTCAAAGGGGATCCGGGTCCTACTCTGCCTTACTGGCTCTTGTGTTTCAGTTTCCTTGCTTGTCCTTTCCTTTCTCTATAAAGCACTGAGAAATCTACAAATAAAGTAAATTTGTTGTTACCTGGTGCTTTCCTATTAAAATAATACAAATGTGTTTAAAATCAAGTGTTGGAGAGTGCACTGAACTCACCAGGGTTCATCCCATGGTCTCACCACTTTACTTTTGGTCCTTCACTCCTGGTCTTTCTGTTCACATTCACGGTGTCTTTTCTTTGCCTGTCCTTGGGGATGAATTAACTTCTTTCTGGCAGTGGAGCTATTTCTGAAACATCTGGAAACATCTGTAACATCATTGTTGTTTTTATCCTCCTCTCACAGGTGTTTTACCCCAAAGAAAATTTCAGTCACCCTTATTGTCTGAACTTGCTGTGTGAACAGGTATGTACTGGTGTATGACTCAAGGCCTGTCGTCTCTCTGGGGACAAAACACTCCGTAATTACATTGCACAAATTGCCTTTGCTTCTGCATATCCCTAGCAGTGATGGCCTCTCCTCCAGGTCCGTTCAGTGAAGCCCCTGTTCACTCCTCTCTGAAACTCAGTCTGTTTAATAGCTTTGGATACTCCAGCATAATCAGATGTGGTCTTTTCAGTGGAAGCCTCTCCGTTTCCTTCCTTTGCAGATCATGCGTGACACTTTCTCTGATTCCTGCTTTCGGATCTCCAGGGAAGAGAAGCGCAAGATGAAAGACCTGCTAAGTAATTAACAGCCCCATCATCCCTTCCTCCCTGTGCCCATCCCAGATTTTGATTTGAAATGAGAAACCATCCTCCAAGCCCTTTCAGGCAGGACTTAGGGCAGAGGAGGAATGTTTGTCACTGCAGCAAGCAAGCACATTTGTGTGTGCTGTGTAGTGCAGTGTAGGAATGTTTGTTTACTCTAAATGGCCAGAAAATTGCCCTGAAATTTCTCTGGGCCAGAAAAACTTAGTTCTGGTATGTTTATTGTGGGAAGAGGAAACTGAAGCCCAAGGATGGAATTTTGAGTTGCCTTAAAATCCAACTGTCGTATTTGACAAGAGCTCCATGGAGAGGGGGAGAGAAAATAGTAGTAGACTGGTGTGTGCAAAATAATTTGGTATCCTTTCGCCTCTGCATGTTGTTTGCTGCACTGTAATCACTGAGGGGGACTGGTGTGAATGAGTCCCTGGCCAGAGGGAGACTTGGCCATCTCTGTCTTACTAAGAAAGTATCTGTTTTGTAACCCTGGTAGTGGAGTTCCGGGTTGGCAACAATGTCCAGTCCATTCAGGAGGATGCGATAAAGAAGAGAATTGTACTGGCTGCTCGGGATAACTGGGCTAACTATTTCTCTCGCCTCTTCCCAGTTCATGTGAGTCTTAATTTTCTCAAGACCTTGGGCTTGCTTTAGCTGTGTGGCTTTAGTTCACCTGGGATCTCTTTCTGTCTCCCTGCCTGGCCACACATCAGTCATTCTTCTGTGCCTTATGTACTTCTCTGGGTTTGACACCTCTGTCAGCCCAGGTCCTCCTTCATGGTCATGTGGTAGCATCTTCTTCCCCTGCTGCATCCTGTCCAGATGCTTTGATGCTCTCTGCTGCACTTCTCTTACAGGGGGAAGGGGGAAGCGATGTCCAGATCCTGGGTGTTTCTCACCGGGGCTTGCGGCTGCTGAAGGTGGTGAAAGCAGCTGGCTATAATCCTGAACACCTGAAGATTCTTCACAGCTACAGGTGAGCAAAAGGACACTAGTTGCTGCAGGATAATTTGTCACTTGCAGGATGCTTTCAGAGTGTTAGGAGGCAAACTGAGTGAGCTGAATATTCCCTGGTTGTGCTGTGCTATCTAGGATTGTCCTAAGCTAGTTGTGACTCACTGACCCTCCTTCTAATGAGTTTGGCCATTCCCTTTCCTTCTATCTTGTGCTTTGCTTACGCTATGTGAGTGCTAGGTGAGAGTCAGCTCCACACACGTCATCACAAGACAGGTCCTCAGAGTGGTGTGATGAAAGCCATGAGCAGCCTATGGTGCTGTTACTGTTGTAACACAGTGCTGGTGAAAGGCCACCCTCTGGAGCATGCTGAGGCCTGTCTCCGTTTTCAGTCCTTGGAATGAGCTCCCACCCCCATGAGCTGCGTCCTTAGCTCTGGCAGAAGGAGCCTGAGGATGAAGGCTGTGTTCTCAGCTTTGCAGATGTGCTGTCAGTGGAACTGAAGGGCAACAATGCCCTGGAGTTCTCCCTGAAGACAGAGCAGCTCTTCCTGCGTTCTCCAAAGGCTCTGTGCATCAAGGCCATGGTGGAACTCTTCCTCCAGGAGCTGAGGCAGGTGAGGGAGTGGCTGCAGTGCAGTAGGGAATGGTGGTTTCCCACCTGGACCTGAGAGTGTCCATGGGATGAAATGGTCTGAGTCCTTCACATCCTGGGGATGAGATTTGACCCCCCCCCCTGTCGCTTTTTCCCCAGGATGCCAACTACGTTGTTGCTCTGCGCAGCTACATCGTGGATGACAAGAGCCTTCTTAGCTTCAAGAAGGGTGACCTCATTGAGTTACTGCCCATGCAGGGCATGGAGCCAGGTGAGGGAATTTGTTGAGATTTGCAGGAAAGGTGGGGACTGCGTCCAAGGGCCTGCTGGACCCATGGTGCCCAGATGCCCTACATGCTGCTGTTGAGTAAACCAGAGGAAAGCAGGCTGTGAAGGGCTGGCACAGCCAGCATTTAGCTCTGCCACTCTCTGACGGCAGCCCACCTTGTTCCAGCTGCCATAGTTATAGGGGATGTTATCATAGGAGGCGGGAAAACCTAGTCAGTCTGATGCTCTCCTTTGCCGCTAGAATGCTTGACTGCTCGTTTCTCTTGGTAACTGCCATGGTTCCAGGCTTTTTCTCCCTTGTTTCTGTAGGCTGGCAGTTCGGCTCCACTGGTGGCCGCTGTGGTATTTTCCCCACCAGCTTGGTGCAATTGGCCGCAGCCCCTGATTACCTCAGCACCAGCATGGGGAGATGTGGAGGGTGGCAGAAGAGCGTGCAAGCTTCCCCAGAGAGCAGGAACACTAGCAGGGAGGTGACGGTGAGTTATCCTTGGGGAAGTTCTAGGGGCATATGGCTGAGCTCTCTGGAAGCTGCCAGGGTGGGTCCATGGCCCGGGTAGCATCTGACCTCCTAGGCTAGAGGGAAGATGACTGCTTAAGCCTTGCAGATGGAGACCTCAAATACTGTCATAGTGGGAAGGGGAGGCACCACACACAGATGAGGTCTGGCAGGTGAGAATATGCGCTGCAGTTCCTCAGCTGACTTTTTAGGGTGGGTTTGGGGGCTGTCCCTGCAGAGTTCTGTTCCCAGCCTGACATCAGAACCCAACAGCATCATGCTAGTCCCTGCTGGTGATCATTATACCATGATGGACTTCGCTATAGCCTACTTCCGAGATGCTCAGTCCACGTGAGTAGGCTGTGGTCCTTTCTGAACAGGCATACATATGGCCTGACACACACCAAGCCGTATCTAGGGATATTTCTTGGATTGTATGTTCCCTCTCCTCTGTCTAGGCAGGGATTGAAGGGGACATCTGCTGAAAAGAAGAGTGTAGCTGACCTGGTCCAGCACACTAAGGTGAGCCCAGTCTCTCCCCATGGCTACAGCCAGAATCCCAGCTCCAGTATTGTCTCTGGCTTTGTCCCCACATAGCGACAATGCAGAGAGCAGACCCTTGGCTGCAGTCTCTGGAGAAGTGTAGGTGCCCCTTAGTCTTCAGTGCTACCTGCAAGATACTGGGAGCTTGTGTCTTCTTGTGAAGGCTGCAGCACAGCTCTGCGCAATCTGCCTCCCCAGTTTACCCTTGTATTCTGGCCCTGTAGGTCCCAATCCAGGCATCTTTGCTCCGGTACTCTGACAGTGAGCTGAACGAGCTTGCTACAAAGAACTTCAAGAGTAAGTACCTCCCTAGGACACGATACCACAGAGGCTGGAGCGGGGGTGAGTGGGATGGCCTTGGTGGCCACACATGGGCACACGGGCCCCAGGGCAGGGAATGAAGACTGTGAAAGGAGAGCTCGTTCTAAGGCATTTCTGCAGCTAATAACCACCTGTGTCCATACTGAAAGTGTCCAACAAAATGCACTTTGCCTTGAGTAAAAAGTGTCCAAGAACACACCCTGCCTGGGCTGATGTCCCACTGACCACATGTGTCCAATGCAAGTCTTGTAATAGCCTGCGAGAGGCAGAAAAGCTTTTAGGACATTTTCTAGTCTACTGCCTGCCGTGTGGCAGGATCACCTCTGCTTAGACCCGAACACTAGCTTTTCCTTTGCAGCTCTGATGCGGTTCATGGGAGATCAACCGAAACTCAAGAACCAGAATGAGGTTGAATGCATCTATGAAATCCTTCAGGTTTGTGACCTTCCCCTGGGCAAGGTGCTGAAGCACTGATGGGAATGAAGGGCCAAGACCTCGCTGGGAAGGGCGAGGGCAGGGAGAGTCATAATGCAACCTCCTACGAGAGAAAGGGAGCAGAAATGGAAAGGCTGATTAAAAAACATGGCAGGGAGGGGTTGCATGTAAATGGATCACTGCCTGGATGAGAGCACAACCAGCCTCTCCTTCTTTGGGCTAGATAACACTGGAGACCAGGGGCTGCAACACCCAAACTTTAAGCCAAATTGACAGAGCTCTGGAGCTGGGAGAGAGAGGGCACAGAGATGACCTCAGGCCTCTCTGATGCTCTCTTCCCATCTCTGATGCTGTCTTCTCTCCAAATGCAGCTGTGCAAGGAGAAGGAGAGCTTCCATGATGAGGTCTACTGCCAGGTCATCAAACAGGTCACCCACAACCCGAGCCAGTGAGTACCAGCACCTTCCGATCCTGTGCGTGCACAGCCTGGGGGGAACCCTCTGCCTCACTGCATGGACACCAGTTGCTGAGCACTCAGGAAATCAAGCCAGTCACTGGGTTTGGCATTTTCACTTCAATGGACGTTTGTCTTTGTATTTCTGGCTGCTGATACATCTGGGCCGTGGTAAACATTCCTGGTAGCTCCTGGTAGTGGTGCTGGTCAGAGCCCCAATTTCCTCATCACAGCCCAAGGGAACTGACACAACAGTTAGGGACTGGCTTGACCCCACGCTGCCCTGCGATACAGCAGCAGTGGCATCAGAGTAGCTTTGACTGTTCCCTTTCTTTGTTTGCTGTTAGAATAACTGAATCAATCCCTTCCTCAGCATAAGAAACCTATGACCAAGTGCTGCCACCTCATTTTCTGCCACCTGCCATAGATGTTCAAAAGGACAGAGGCTCGCTTTGAGCTGCCTGGTGTAGGAATTATCTTATTGCAAGTGCCCACAGTTCTTTCTGTTCTACAGGGACAGCGTGCTGCGTGGTTGGTTGCTCCTAAACCTGCTAACTGGGTACTTCCTCCCTTCTAACATCCTGATGCCCTATGCCACCAAATTTCTGCAGCTAGCCGGCAGCGATCCATCTAGCACCCACCAGGGTATGACTGTTTCTGTGTCCTGTAAAATAAACGTCTGCCCCCTTGTTACTAGGGCCCAGTAGTCAAGGAAAGAAGACAGGATCCAGGTGGGGACATGGGTCCAGTGGGAAAATCTCTCTTATGCTGTTAGGCAGGAGAAATGAGCCGGGGTACCAAGGGAGCTGAGCCTGCAGGCAAGAGTCAGCGGTCAGCTTTGTGTCTCTAGTCTTTCTCTTTGCAGAGGTTATTTCCCATTGCATCTTTGCCCAGGCAAGGTGGAACTGTGTCTCAGAAGCTTAGCTTAGCCCTGTGGCTTGGGCCCAGTTTGACAGCTAGACCCTGGGGGAAAGGCAGTCTGTGATCTTCCAGGGTCATCAGCTCTGAGGTATTTGGGTTGGAATCCTGTCAGCGAAGAGGGTTCTAGTTCTCCCACCCTGTCATGCCCCTGTACTCCTGCTGTCTGGGGCTGGCCTCTCATGATCTGGATGTGTCCTGGCAGAGTGGGAGATGAGGTCAAGTCTTTTTGCTCTCCTAGCAGCAGCCTTGGGTTAAATTCAACACAGCCAGGATGACCCAGCACCACAGGACACAATGCTTATTCCTCTGTTTGGCTCGGCACACGAAGCTTTTTCTTTCTCCGGCAGATATAGCCAAGATCTGTCAGAGCAACCTGCGGAAAAATTTCATGTATGGGGGCCGTCGCCACCTTCCTTTCCCGGTGGAGATAGAGGCATTTCTGGTATTGAGGGGCAGAGAAGTGGGGATACTGGGAAGAGAGGGAGGGCAGGGGCTTGCCGGGAGGTGCTACGTGCAGTGTTTTACAGGGGCGGTTAGTGTTCCAAGAAAGGAAATGAAGCGTGTGTCTGCAAGGGGATTGGGAGGTGCCATGCCATGGAGTAGGCAGGGATACGGGCAGGGAGGAGGCAGGTACGATGGGCAAGCAGTGGAAGGCAGAGAATGGGGATGAAGAGGGAGTGAAAATTGTGGGGCTGATGGGATCTCGCATGTCTTGCTGCCTAAAGACTGTTTTGCAGAAAGGGCACAGTGCTCGCCGGCTAGTGATACTGATGCCTGGAGGCATGGAATACCTCACTAGAATCAAGACATTCACGGTGAGTTTTCTGCTTTGAATTTTGTTGTTGATCTGGACTCTGAGCCTCACCAGGGAACTCTCTCATCTGCCAAAACTTTGGGCTTGGCCAGTGCTTCCCACAGCGCTGTGACAGTTTCCCACTCGCTTCCCAGGAATCCCTGTAGCAGCGTGTCTCTGCAGGGCTTGCACAATGCTGGGATGCCTCACCAGCTCAGAATCATGGAATCATAAAATCCTTTTTGGTTGCTGCTTTGTGCGATGGCCAGAGCCATACTGCTGCCCTCCAGCAGGCCCAGCATGTCTAACTGCTCTGGGATGCTTTCGGGCTTGCCTGGCCATGGTATTTATTTGCTTCTTTCCTTGCTTCAGGTGGCCAAGGAGCTCTTGCAGGAGATCTGTGAGCAGATGGGGGCAGGTGAACAGGAAGAGATCTGGGAATTTGTTCTTTTTGCCAGCAGGAGCAACAGCCATAATCTCGGCAAGTAGAGACTAGCATCTAGCTTTGTTCTTAAAGTGGTTTTTCCAACAGGGAGTACCACAGCTACTGTTCCAAGTAGTTCCCGCACCCTTGCTGGCTCTGGGAATGTTCCTCTTCAGCAGTTTCCCTCTGTACTAGGGTTAAGGACTGTGCCTTCTCGGGGGCTGTGTTGCTTGTTTCTGAAAGAGATGTGTCTGTCTGTGTGGGTCTGTGTCCCGTAGAATGGCTTATGCCTGGAGTTGGCAGGGCAGGGTGGCACAGAGGTGTGCAGGAAGGCTCCTGTCCCAGGCCATGGAGCTCAGCCCACTGTCTTGGCACCGAGTGACCACCCTCTCTCTGCATAAACATGTAGATAAAACTGTGAGGCCGATAAGATTGGAGGAGTATCTTCATGATTACCTGCTGGAGGACAAGTTGGTCACTGTGACTTTACGCAGGCTCATCTGGAGGACACCTCTGCACTTTGAGAATAAAATTTATACTGATGTCCATTATGGACAGGTAAGCAACAAGGCCAGTGTGTGCCACCAGGAACCTCCCTAGCGAGGGCTCCCTAGCAGGGGTGGAGTTAAGTGTAAGGGCAAAGGGCATGTCCCAAGGGAGCTGAAGAAGCGGGAGGGCTTTGGCTAATCAGCTTTGTATGCCGTTTCTGGGAATGACTAATAACTGAATTTATGGAATGCAAGGAAGGCAGTGCGCCTGGAGCCCTAGCCTATGAGCTGTACTGTTCCAGACGTGGTTTCTGCAGTTCCGCATGCTCTTCCCAAGCCCAGAAAACCTTTGCTTTTGTGTTACCCGCCTGAGCCGGATGTGTTATCGGCAAGGTGGGATGTGGGTCTCTGCAGCCTGGCACTGCCCAGACCTGCCTGCACCCTCCGGCAGGTGTAAGACAGGCCTCTTTGCTGTGCTGTCCCTCAGGTGCAGTGGGATTACCTGAACGGCAGGATACTGCTGAGCCGCAGTAAGGAAATGGAGATCGAGGTGGGCGTTTTGGCAGTGCTCCAGCACTGGGCCAAAACAGAGCAGCAGAACTCTGTTCCCTCCAGGTATGTCTCCAGGTGGGCCTCTATCTCTGATGGCCAGTGCCACAGGGGTTAGGGGTAGGTGCCTGAATTCGTCTCTGGATGACTGAGGAATGGACAGTTCTAGAGAACATAAGCTACTAATTAACATCACTTAGTGACTGACTTCTGCCCATAATCAAGAAAATTTACCTCCTGTTCACATTCTTAATGTTGACTGTCTCTGATCCACATTTCCTTTTCTGACTCCTCCTAAGCTGAGGGTCATGAGGGTGCCGTGGGCATTTCTTTTGACTGCCATCCATGTGTCTGTAATCCCAAGGGAGCACATGAGTTTATAGCTGGGACGAATGCTCCTTTGTTCTTTCTCACAAGTCCCAGAGTTTTCAACCCTGAGCACCTGAAATTTGTAGTGAGATGCCTAGTGGGAATGAAAATGTCCCTGGTGCTGGAAAGGTTCTGTGCTGCAGCCCTGAGCTGTATTTTCATGCTCCTTCCTTCCTGTAGCCTTACAGACTTTTGACTCAGAGTCAAGGTAATGTCTCCACCAGCTCCTCTTCCAGCACCAGCAGCAGGGGGTGACGGCACAACCCTGCTGGGAATGGGGAGCTCTGTGTAGCACTTCGGTCACACAGGAGCAAGACAGGGTTAGAGTAAGGTGGTGTTCAGCTGAGGCTGCCTGCGAAAGAAACGCCTTGTGGCTTTACTTCCAGGCTACACTCCTCGCTTGAAGAGTTGTCTCCAGAAAGGTGGGATTTCTCCCAGTGCACTAGTCAGTGGTGCACAGCCACCTTCTCTGTGGAAAATGGTGGTCTCACTGTCTGGTGTTTCCTTCCACATTACCCAGTTCAGAAACGACCTGTTGTGCCCTTCCTCTCTCCCTCCACCCTTGCCCCCAGCCATGTACTTGAAAACTGTTGCCACATCCTCTCCTTCCTCCTAATTCCCCTGGGCTGATTTTTTGATTTTAGCTGGGCAGGGGGTGGCTTAGTATCTGCTTGTTGGCACAGGGAGGAGCTGAAGGAGTACACGCCAAAGACCCTGCAGTCCTCCATCAATCCCCAGTCTCTGCAGGACCACGTTGGCATGCTGCTGAGAACCAAGCAGCCCCTCCAGCCACTGGATGCAAAAATTCAGTTCATAGGTGAGGAGACATCCAGATCTGCTTGCCTCATCTATCCTGAGCATGACAGCAGCTGCTCCGAATGCGCTTTTGGGACACTTCATGATTTTGGCAAGGATCCTTGGAGCCTGGAGTAGGCCATGACATAGCATTCCCTAGATTGGCACTTGTTCTCCAGCATGGTGGTCATGGGAGAAGTTCCACCTCTTTTGTAGAAATCTGCAGTAGATTTTCAGAGCTCTGTGCGAGTTGTGTTTTAGTTGATATTCTGGCTGCATGTCTGTTTGCTGGTCAGAAAAAAAACCAGGGCGTCTATTCAGGCTGCTCAGACTGCTGAGAATTGAGCCGGGGGCGGGGGAGGGAGAACTTGTCAATCTTACTGTTTCGTGTAGAAAAGCTTGGGAACTCTTGCAGCTTTTGACCACCTTAGGTTGGTGCAGTGGATCGCTGGCTGGAAGCTGCTGCCTGAAAAGCCACCTTTTGCTTCCTTACAGAGCATGTGATGAAATTGCCTTTCTTTGGCTACAACATCTACTTTGTAAAGAGAGTCAGCGATGACACAATCCCTGTGCCCTGTTTCTTTGGCGTGAATAAAGAAGAGATCATTGTGGTGGATGGCACCACCCAGGTATGCCAGACAATTCCTCCCTAGAGTCTGGAGCCCTGATGTCTGTCAGATATTAACTTTGACTTTTAGAACTTGTGCAGGAAGAGACTGCATTTACCTGCGTCACAGCCACTCAAACAACAGCCCTAGCCCAAAGCAAGTGACACGAGCAGTACAACAGTTAGTACTGCTGTGTGCTCTTTTCTCAGTCCAGTGATCATGGTGAGCAGTAAAGCGAAGTGCAGGTCGCATTCCCGTTTGCCCAGTCTTGCTGGAGTTCTAGGGACATGCTGTCAGCAGGAGCCTGCCGCGTGTTCTGTACACACGGCCGTGCGTCCCAGGCCTTGTCTCAACTTTCAACAGGCTCTTGAGGTGAATCCTCCTTGGTGAGAATCAGATGGCTTTATCTGCAAGGACCGCACCAGAAAGCGTTTTGTGGCTTTTCTCCTTATACAGGCAGTCTCCTGCGTCATTCCGTTGAAGGAGCTGCAGAAGATGCGAACGCTGCAGCCTGTCTCTGACGGTGGGCTTCCCGGCATAGAACTGAACTACGGCTCGGCTGCCAGCCCCAAGGCCATGTGGCTTGAACTGTCACAGGTGAGACCAGCGTGGACCCACAGGTTCCCCCAGCAGTTCAGAAATTGCCCTCAACCACCCAGCTGAGCCTCTGCTAACAGACAGTGCTACTGCTCTCTCGTCCCAGAGCACTGCATTTCCTGGGCCCCAAAGTGCAGATTCGTCCCAGCATGCACCCAATAATTATGGAAAGCGATTTATGGGAATATTTAATGATGAGAAGCAGCCATTTCTGGGGCAGAGAATGACTGATGTGGATTTGTGTTTTGACAGGCTAAAGAAATGTACCACACGATTGTTGTCATCCTGGATAGAAGAGAGTTGCAGCACTAGAGCCTGGGAGGAGGAGAAAGACCAAGTGAAATGGCGCTGTCCTCCCTTCCTTGGGCTTGTTCAGTGCTCCCTGCCCCGTCTTCTGGAGAGGACTCTCCCGAAAGACACCCCTGACGTCAGGCAGTTGCTGTAAGACTGCCACCGCAGTGTGTGCTGCTGGCCTGGCCCGTGATCGCTCCCCTGCATGACCTGCCCCTCAGTCCCCCAGTGCTATTCCATGACCCAACGCATGCCGTGGCTAACGCCACCAGACACGCTTTCCACACCGTGGCTTTTTCCCAGCCTGTTCCAACACGGAGCAGCTGAACAGGTGCAAGTGACTGCTTTAGGCTATGCAGTGTGGGACTCCTCTCTGCTTTTTTTGATTAACACAAGCGGAGACTGATGCTTGCTGGGGATGCGTGTATGACAGTGCACAGCTGAGGCTACGAAATGACTGCACTGGCTGCTGCTGTGTTCCGTGGTGAGCTGCTTCTCTGTATTGCTATGCAAGAGGCCCTATAGCAGGATCGATGAAGCAGGAGCTTGTAGAAAGCATCTTAATTGCAAAGCAGATCAGTGTTAATATAGTTAACACATGCTGGGGTACAGATTGAGCTGCAATGGTAAGAAAGTGCACTGTTAACTTGATTTTTTATTTCTTACTGACATAATCATATGCATGTGTTTCCCTGTACTATAAAGAAGTCAATCATGTCCGTGCAGCTGTCACACAAACGATGGCTCCATGCCCATGGAGGAAGCGTATTTAAATGGAACTTGTATTACAGCAGGGGAGAGTATCCTGGCTTGTACAAAAATGCTAATTTATTTTTAGTGCTACAGCTACCCACCGAACTGAAAAGTATCTGCATTTTAGGAGACTGCAATAAAATAATCCTGCAGAGATGGCTTGAAGCTCTGACATGACAGGTACTGGTTTACATCTAACGCGAGAAGACTGACCTGCAGGCAGCTGGCAGAGCTTGCGGAACAGGTTGTCACTGCTGGCGGGGAAGGGGACAGATCGGCGGGTGCTCAGTGCGAGCCGTGATGCCCAGCCAGCTTCCTGCCGGTCGGCTGATGCCGGCAGTAACTGCAGCATCTGCCCTGTCAGGAACTTCCCTTCACGTACTGTTTGCTGCAGCCTGTGGAGTCTAGAAACACGTTCCACCCCCTCCTCCCTTCAGCAGTGCTACTGCAAGGCTATGTAAGGCACCACAGCACCGTGACAGACTTTCTTTCATGAAGTTTTCTTACAAGAATAATGATGATAGCTGGAGGTTAACTTACCCTTCTTCCCCCTCTCTTTTGCTGAGCTTTTGCTGCCTTACATAGATGCAGAACTCACCTGGTTAGACATGCCCTACAGTGTGAGGAAACACAACCCCGTGCCCTCACCAGCCTTTTGGGAGCCCCCTGAGTTACAAGGTAAACAAAGTGTTTCTGAGTTCACCCAGGCAGCAGCTGAACTCCAGAAGCACTGAGCTCTGGACAGACAGTGACCCCACTGAAGAGGCTGATGGAACAGGAGTTTTAATGGGAAGGGAAAACAGAAGCCAGCCAGCAACAGCTGAAAAAGACTTCTATTGCGTAGAAGGCTTCTGGTAGGGCCCTTTGTCCTTCGGTGAGCAGAGCAAGCTGAAGATCTAAGTCACTTTGGAGTTAAGTGTTTCCAGGTTCTCCTTCTGGTTTCACCTGGAGAAGGCCTGCAGCTTAAAGGGCCGGAGGCATCTGCTGGCCCATGCTTCCCATCCACCCCATCCCAGGGTTCCATTTCTTAGCTGTCCAGATAAGAAAAGAGCTTTTATGTCTGTGTTCCCAGTGACAGAGTCTTAATGTGTCTAAGGCCAGTTTGCATGACTGAGTGGTAAGAAAAAGCTTCCAGGAAGAGGCCATAGCAGCTACAACATCGTTTTATTGTCAGTTCCGCACATACTCTTCAGTACATTTAAAAAAAAAAAAATACATCTGTTGAGTACAGTGATCCAAAAGCCTGTTTGATGGCCTCTCAGGCTGCAGATTCCTCTAGCAGCGGCAGTGCCTGAGGCCACCAGCCTCCATGGCATGGAACAAAGGCAGAACCCAACAGAAACCCACCACAAAGGACTCCTTCCAGGGAGCTGGGTTATTTCAAGCCCGCTGATACCCCAGGGTTCAGGTCCTTACATAAATATAGCAGCAGAGGCACCACAGCGGCAATCTGAGGGCCACAGCAGTACCTTAACCAGCTGTAACAGCAGCGTTGCCCTCCTATTGCAGACTGTGGGCGAGGCACAGGAAGCAGATATGGCTTTAGGGGTTACAAGCAAATGCTGGAAAAGTGTTGGCAACCTCGGTGCCACTATTGGAGAGATTAATACTGAAAAAGCATCACCGCCTAAGTTAAAGGGCAGGCAGAACTAGACAAAGTTAAAAAAAAAAGTTCACATTAAAAGAAAAAGCGTCTGAGTTTCTCCACCTTCAGAAAGTAGGCACTGCCCGCATGGTAAAACCAAAACGCTCCCCTCCTGCCCTTCAAGGGAAAACATTCCATCCAGGAACTCAACCATCAAGTTTGTCATTGGCAGCCCTGAGCAAAGCATGTGAACTTGTAGCATAAGGCTTCTATTGGTAACACTGAAATAAAAACTAAGAGACGGGGGAGCAAGGGGAGGAGCCATCTAGGAAGCAAGGTGCCGTCCCAAAGCAGAGTCCCAGTGGGGAAGTCTGAGCCCCTCCCCGACTGCTGCCGGGAGCAGAGGCTGGAGGTGCTGCAGATCGCCTGAAGCAGCAGCCCCTAACCCACGCAGCAGATGCAGCCGTCACACCTCTTGGCAAGAGGTACCAGAGGGCTTCGGTGCCCCAGTTATGGGAGAAACTCCGTAAGTTCACAGAAACTGGTGTCCTGGAAGTATGCGCCACTAATGACAGAAGTGAGCAAAACTGCAGTGGGAAAAGAGAGCTCGCTTCTGCAGTTCCACAAACCTCTCCCTGGCTGAGTTCTTCAGGATCCCTTGGTCTCACTGCTGGAGGAAGGAAGACGGCCAACACGACGCCGGGATCAGCTCTCTGAGCTCTGCCGCTCCTGCCAGTCTCTCTCACTCTCACACCTGACCCTTGTTTTGAAAAACTCTTTGATGAGTCTCTGTGCTTCCTCCTTCACTGCAAGAGAGGAAGCACCACCTTTGAGATGACGCTTAAGACACCTGCCCCCTTTAAAGCCATCGATCCATTCAGCAGCGACAGGACCCAAGATCCCTGGCGCTCTCCCCAGCTGCCAACTCACCAGTCTTGCGGGCAGGGTTCTGCTCTTCGGTCAGTAAGTGAGACAGGTGCCGAGCAAAGCCCTTAAACAGATCCTGCAGGGTTGGGGAAGACAAAGAGCAGAAAGCAGACATCGGTTACCTCACCAGGCTGTTTCCACGTTTGTCTTGCCCTAGCGCAGGCTGGCTGTACCACACACCATAGATTTAGACTACAGGAGTGTTGCAAACCTGCAAATACACCTGACCCGGCAGTGCTGGAGAAGCACACGCACACACACGCTGCCTTGCGGAACATATCGGCTACACCAGAACTGAACCTGATCTGTTGCCACTCCACAGGTGGGAGTTCTTAAAAACATGCTGGAGTTTATGGTGAAAAAACGAACAATCACAAACAAGCAAGGAACCAACACGGTACCACTCTCCACCACACACAAACCCTTTCTGGGGAGAGGCGAGTCGCTGCACCGAGGGTCACTGAAACAGCACGTACCAAGCCGTGACTTGGAAATTAAATGTATCCAGATGATCTTCCCCTTCTCCCATCCCCGGATCACCAGGGAGACGCAGTCTCCTTCTGCTAAAGAGGGTCTTGAGCTGTGCCCTACCTTGGAAGCAAATTTGCCACCCTTGTAGAATGGGGTCAAATATTTGACAACGATGTCTGCTGTCTCTTTGAGGGACACGCCTTTGGTCACTGGCTGCACAGTCTTGCTGGTTCCTTCCTTATTGCACTCCGATAAGTTCGGATCAAAAGTCACCTTCTTCTTTGTTGGACCAACACTTTTGCTGTCTGGCTGAGACAGAATGGAAGATTTTGCCACTGTCCGTAGCCGCTTTGCTGCGGGACTTTCCATATCCTGGAGATGGGACAGAAGAAAACCAAACCCACCAATTCCTGTGGCAGCGTGACACTTCCAAGCAGCCACCCCCTTCTGAGAACATGAATCTTCGCAGCATCCTGCAGGCTCTCCCTGGAGCGAATACCTTGCAGGAATCCACGTAACCCGTTTTACTGTGCAGATATAATACACTATTTCTCACACAAAGGCACTTTGAGGAAAACCCTTTAAGACTACCCCACTGAGAATTACCCCGTGCTCTTATTGGGGCAGCTAATTGCTAGACCCCGTCCTATACAGGAAAAGCTGACAGGAAAAGATTTCCCAGGATATCTGCTGAGAATACGCCCCTTGGGAAGAGCCAACCACTTGAGGAGTGCCACACTCCTGTGCAATTTGAGAGAACAAGGAGACTACACTGTTCAGTAGAGGCAGTTACCAGCAGTCTCAGATGCCAAATGCAGAAACAGAGACCGAATGGCAAGGAAGGCTGTGAGCACGGCTCTTTCTGAGTGCTCCTGTGTGTCACTGGGCTGGGGTTGCTCCCTTGGCCTGAGAAAGCAACTTGCTAATTATAGGTAGTTACAGATCTGCAGGGGGTGGAGAGACTCATTCCAGGCAGGTCATCAGCAAGGGTACGGTCACACGTGTTGCAGAGAAGAGGAAACAAAGCAGCGCGGAGGGGAAGCTTTCCGCTGCAGCCGGAGCTGCTGGCGCTGGCCCAGTGGGCGGCAGGCGGACACCAGCAGTGCAATGCAGCTGCGGTTCTCCTCTCTGCTGCAACGGCAGCTGGGCCCTCCCCAGATAAATAACACCGTCAGGGTGTAGTTCAGACCAGAGAGAAACGCGGCACAAGACGAGCAGAATAGAGGAAATTAGCATCCACTGAAGTCTTACCTCATCTGGTCCTGGTCGCTTCCCACACTCGCCTTCCCCAGCAACAGTTAGCTCCGTTTCTGTGACATTTTCGGCAAAACTAGTGGGAAGAGCAGAGAGAAGGCCACTCTTAATCGTTCTACAGCGAAGATACTGTCAGTGGCCATGAGACTCAATGTGGTAAAGCCCGAGTCTGCCTCACCAGCCTAGAAATCTAATACGGATTCCCGGACAAGGCTGGTGCGACTCTGCAGCTCATTAACAGGGTAACACAGGGAGCAGAGAGATAGAGATTTTACCTGGATTTTACATCAATTTCCTCTTGAAGGAGTTCAGATTCAGCAGCCCGCTGGGTCTCAAAATCCTCCTCTCTCTCAGTCAGTGTTAGTTCTGTCTCTCCCAGTTCTTCATTCTCTCCCTGGGACTGTCCAATCACATCTCCTCCAAAGACATCTTTGTTTTCCTGAGGTGTTGGTTTCTCTTGACACACGCTTTGAGAAGAAACCTGAGGTAGTGTGCTTGCAGAACAACCATCTTCCTTTGCTGAGCTGCAACTTTTGGCTTTAGACCCACCTTTGGGGAGGGAGAAGAATTTGGAAATATCCTGTGATTCTTTTTTAGCTGCTTCTGCGAGCATTTGCTGCTTCTTGCTAGGTTTGGACTTCTTTGCAGGGCCCTCCCCAAGGGCAGCTTTTGTGTCTGTGTCCGGACTGGGTTGCTGTCCTTTCTTTTCAGGAAGGAGCACTTCTGCCCCAGCACTCTCACACATTGCTTTGGTTGCTATTTCTTTCTTCTGGAGAACAGCATTTCTGGTGTCCAGTTCCAGACTCCAGTTGCTGTTGTCTTGCCGACTTGCACAATCTCCTTCTTTTTTGACAGGGTTTGCATCAGTCCCCTCCTGGACCTTCAGCAGTTCTGAAGCTGTCTGGAACAAGCTGGATTTCTTTGGAAATCCTGCTCCCACACGCTTTGGTTTGAACTAGGGAGAAAGGAAGAAGAAACTTTGGATGTAAAAGCATTAAGGAAACCCTGTGTGCAGAACCCTGAAAGGAGCTCAGTTTCTGTACACAATACACCAGTGTGTACAGCCATAAGCTGGGGAAGGTTCTAAATGTGACTTATCATCATAATCATTAACCGAGACATCAGAGAAATGGATTAGGTTAAAGTCATAGGCCTGCAGTAAGAAAACAGACAGCATCCCTGGTTAGAGCAAAATGAGAAAAACTTACTTAACTTATGGCCTGCACACAAATTATAATCACTAACAGGAACCAGCATGACTAGTTGATCTCACTCCAGAAACAAACAACAGACAGGAAAAGCGACTACAATAGAAATATACAGCTATGGCCACAGAAGGAACCTAAAATAAAATTATAAAAAAGCAGACAGACAAAGCGCACCATTCCCTCCTTGTCTATCCCATCTGTACCTACTCACCGAGTAAACCTGGGACGCAGGGAGGAAATCCTCTTCTGCTGGAGGCCCAGATTTTGTTTCCAAGCTGCTATTGCCACCAGTTCCAGACCCAAAGAATGAGAACAACTCTCCTTGTTTTGAGGCTTTGTTGATTTCTGCTACCTGAAAAGAGAACAGAAAGAGTCTCTAGTGGCCAGAGATCTTGATGCATTCCTGCCTTTGTACGTACTAAAAGCCATAGAGGCAAAATAAATGCCTCCCCTGGAGAGACACCTATCTCAAGAACAGAAACATCTTCAGAGAGACTTATGGCAATCAGCTAACCTAAACCAAGGCTTCTCCATTGTCAGCAACAGTCTGAGGAACTCCCAATTCCCTTCATTGCTAGACTAGAAGATAACTGGATAAGCTTGCACTGCTATGTAGGTTTCCGGAGCCTGTAAAGCCAACAAAGATGTGAAACCAACGTGATTCTGAGCCCTCCAGGAAACAAAATCAAGACGAAAGATTTGGAAGACATCCAAGGCAAAGCAGAGCTTCTCCTTCATCTTTCCCACACAAACTTTACCCTGTTTGCCCTTAAGCTGAGGCCACACCGCGTTCAGGGGAACAGCAGCAGACGCATGGCCCTACCTTCTTTAGCACAGTTGCCTTGTAGGAGTTGGCCATTTTACTGGTTCGGAAAGCTTCATACTCCAGTTCCACAGCACAGGCGTGAGGGTCTGACCTGTAACACAGGCTAGGGTGATTTCTGGCAAGACACACTTCTAGATCTGCAAAGGGAACACTAATGCTTAAGCATCTCTCACAAAGTACAAAATTCCCTCCCTCCGGTGCGAGAAGAAGTGATAACTTCCAAGGAAGTCCCAAGGGATGCAGCAAGGAATTGCTGGAGAATGGAAAGGGTGTTGAAAACAAAGTTTTAAAACGAAGTCTCAGTGTCCGCTTGCCCAGTTTGAGAAGTACACTATCCCCATCTCGTGGGACAGGGAAGAATTGCGACTCCTACCATCCAGCTGATTTAGCAGAATCGAGACAGGAATCCTCATTATCTGATCCTGAACATCACTACGAGAAGGATGCGGTTAAGCAAAACCACATCCTCGGGCCAGATAACTTAAAAAGGTAATGAGAGTGGTAACGCTGCTCAGGGAAGCTTAGGCCCTGTGTTAAGGGACTCGGTATGTTACCCCTTTTCTCTCATCTCATACCCTTTTCCTCCTCCTGCTGGAACCTTTTGATTGGTGCTCAAAGCTTCTTCCAGCATCTTCAAGCAGTGTTCCCGTCCCTAGGAAACATGGGATACAGAATGCTCTACAGAGGTCACAGTGCCCCTTGGACTTCCATCCCTGAAGGAGTAAGAACAGGGCAGGCAGAATCTTTGTTGTTCTTTGCAAGTCAACAAGATTGATGGTTAACCAGCCTCTCCTACCTTCACGGTGAGCTTAGAGATTCTCCTGCTGAAGGCATCCTTCAAGGGACAGTCTGCACCTACCACAAAAGAGGCATTTATTTGGAAAAGGCGTCATAGCAGGGCTGGGGCTCCTGGAAACATCCCAACTGTCACTGGCAGGGTTGCCAGTCCAGTACTGCTCGGCATGCTCCTCCCTGCACAGTCAACCCCCAGCACCACTGCAGTCACCCTTTAACCCGGAGAAATTAAACTCCAAAAGAGTAGGCAGAAGCCACAGTGAGATTTTTCTTTCTGGATGAGAACATCTACTTTGCCACTTCATGGCTAACAGCTTTCCAAAACCTCCCTCCCTCAGGAAACCCTTTTTCAAGGAATCCCGGCTCTTTGAAAACTCAACTCTTTTCCCCTCCCCACAATACCAACCAAAAAAAGAGAAGAGGCTGAACAGAGTAACATGACCTACCAGGTGTTCTTTTACAACAGCGTAAGAACTATGTTGCTAGACAGGGCCCCAGTTAGTACAGTTACAAATGGCAAAGTTTTTCAGCAGTTTCCTTACGGCCCAATTGAATACTGCTGCCTAAGCACCGCAGAAGCAGCTTACAAAGTCAGGTTAGACAGAGTTTTCCTTCTCTTTTGCTTATTTGGACAAGCTGTTCAGAAAGGTGCATTCCATATCTTCACCCCAACCAAAGCTAAGCTCTGATCCATCTCCTCCAGCAAAGCCTTCACAGCCAAAAGTCTAACCTCTGCGCCTAGGGACTGACACCTCCAGTGTTGATGCTACATAAATTACATGCAGCTGCAAAATGCAAGACTTTTTTCTCCCAAAGAAAACCCACTATAAATCAAAGGAGATATTTACTTGGAGGAACAAAATCTTCCTTTTCTGGTTCTTTGCCCTGGAATAAAACAAAGATCAGTCAGACATTTCCATTCCTGCAACACACATGCTGGTCTAGAAGCATAAAAGACGCATTTTATACCCCTGCTCCAAGGAAAATTAATGCTGAAGTTACAAAGGTACTGAAAAGGCACCAAAATACAGGTAACGAGACAAAGAATGAGAATCAAAGTCCAAAGTTCACTTTGCTATAGGGATATGCAAGAGAAGCTGAATGGGGAAATCTGGTTTTATTAATATCAGAGGTATTAAAGACAACAGGATCCTCTTGATTAGCGTTTCTTCATATTATAGGACTGGCCCAGAATATGGAGAAAACAGCAAAAGCAGAGGTGCAAGAAGTAAGAAACAGAACGAGCAACAGCAAGATGCAATAATTTACTTCCACTAATGCCAGGAAGCCTTTATGTCTGTAAGGCAAGCACACAGCAATCTGTGAATGTCTCGCAAAGGGACACCAACTCACCTTGCGCAGACTCATCTGCTTTCTGTAGAAGTTGTTCCATTCCCGTTTCCGATTCTCTTCATCTGCTTCATCCCCATTCCCACTGCTTTCTTCATCATACCTGGAGAAGGCGGGAAAACAAGAGGAACAAACAATTCTGTAGCTGCAGCATTAACGGGGGGACAAGCTTTGGAGAGCCTAGGTTCTCCCAGTATTTACAAAGATGATGTATTTCACATCCTTTCTGAACAATTCTCAGCTTTTAGTTTCACTACCATCCCTCAACCGGAACAGTAGTGGGTGTCGTCCAAAAATTCACGGGATTTGTTAATCCCATGAACTACTAAACAGCAGCATGAACTAGTAGCACATAAGTAGTGCTCAGAGAACAGAGGGCTCCATTTCAGGAGCTCTGCCTGATTCTCCCATGAGACTGAGGACTCACTGCCTTACATCAGGTACCCCATCTGTCAGTCACTGCTGCTGGGTACTACTGGAGCAGAGACAGCAGAAAGGACAAAGCGTCCGTTCCTCAGACACTGTTGTATTAAATGAAAACCCCATCACTAACACGCTGACAGGCAGCAGCTGATTCTTGCCAGATGTAGCCCAAGAGCTTAGTGCCTTCCACAGCTGCCACAGCCCAAACTGACAGGTATTACAAATCAGAGCTTTAAGGCTGTTGACCATGACAATGTCCAAGCCAAAGCTACAATCCAGTCAGGTTCAATAAATCAAGTGGCAGTGTGCTGTACATCAGCATTGGCCGCGTCTTTTCAGGTCCTGAGATCAAACACGGGCTGAGGTCACAAGGACGCCAGTTTCCTGACTCGGCTGGACTTGCCTGCAGAGCAAAGCTTCCAGTCTCAAGCTGTTTAAGGTAAAGCAGAGGGCTAGGCCAGCCGACAGCTCTGTGCATCCTGACAGCTTCACGGGCAGGGCAGAGCGCGAAACCTGCGCCCAGACAGAGCTGCACGGTTGCTACAGCTCAGCCAGAGGACAAGGAAGAAGAGAAGTTGCCATCTCCACACTGCTAGGCGTCGTACAGAATTAATCATGTTTCCCACTGCACATCTTCCTTTTGCTGTCAGCCCGATAGGGAAACACTAAACTTTAGCAATCTGCAGCAGCAGCTGACACTGGCACTCCATTACATCCTCTGTGATGACTAAGTCCTGTCAGTGGCCCCCCAGCCTGTTGGCCCACAGACAGCCACGCTAACGCAGGAATGATCTGTGGACAATGTCATACTGTGCTGTCACTTGGTCTCAATTTAAACATTTTTGACCCTTGTGACTGTGAACAGGCTGAGCCCCGCTTACTGCTTCCAAAAAACTTCAGGCTAGTTTATTGAACCAGCTACATTCTGCAGGGCAATTCTTAGGTCAGTCGAAACAGCTTTTGGCTCTTTGAGACATGAATGTGATCAAGGCTGCCAAAATGTGTGGAAAATGAAATTCCAGCTCCTGCTGCCAGAAGTTACAGGAAAATACCACCACACGTGCTGAAGATAGAGTGGCTGGGCCTGCAGCAGGGAGATGCTCTCTTCTCTCTGGTAGCTTCTATGGGCTGAATTCAAGCTACTAATACAGACCTGCTAAAACCTCTGCAACCTCTTCTCCCGCCTTCATACAGCTCTGGGTCATAGCTATCCCAGGAGGAACCTGTGGGCCCAATGCAGGTTTTGCCCCAGCTGTTGCTGCAGCGCTCCAGTGACTCCAGTTGCCTCTTCACTGCCCCCGGGTTCTTGCAGTAATCGCAGCATTTGTTACAAGGTGGAGTGCCATCACCAAAGTACCTCGCTATGGCAGCATGGCGACATCTAGGAAACAAAAGGGGAAATGATCCGGTAAATATGTTTATAGACAAGAACTCCACACCCCAAACACAAGGTGTCCTTTGATAAAGACTTGAGTCTTTTTTTGCAGAGAATGCCTATTCCAGCAGGATTCACAGGGATTAAGCCCTGGAGCAGAACTGGGGTCTGTTCCTGGCACCTTGCACAAGGTCTCTCTGCCTCCATTTCCCCACATGTAAAACAGAGTGGTGTCAATCTCTTCTGCTAAATGCCTTCTGATCTTTGAGCTCTGCAAAAGGCACAGCGGATGAAATATGCATTGTTGGCCAAATACATTCCACGTCCAAACAGAATGGCTCTAGGAGAAACACATAAAGAGGTCCTGTTGATCGCTACACCTCAGAGTATGTCTGTGTATTTCATACTGGAGAGCTTCTAATTTTATTGTATTTGAAGGTGAAGAAATCCACATTTGAAGAAACAGAAATGTATATTAAGTCACAGAAACAGACCGAGGTCACAAGGGAGCACTCTTCAGATAATACAGCCTGGGTCTCCATCTGCTAACACATGCTTCAGATCAGCAGCCAAAGTTCCAGCAGAGTCCTACATCCCTGAGAACCAGTCCATTTGCTCCCACAGCACTGTACAACCAGTTCTACCAGTCCTAGCAAACTAGCCATGTGAAGATGATTAGATTCTTCCAGGAATCTTCAAAAGATTTCTGGCAGACATCAGTGCTTTTGGGTACGTAAAAGAGTTTGGTGACAGAGATATGCTTGTTAGCAATACAGGCAGGAAGTAATTTCTCTTCTAGAATACTCCCTGACAAACTAGTGAAGACGCTGATTTTGCTAGATAAAGAAGAACCAGGTGGTTACTGTTTTTTCTTTAAGAAAGCAGGCAGAATTTAGAGGCACTTTTTAAAACTGATTTCACAGCAGAGGTGGCAAGTTGTCTTTTTAACTGAAATACTAGATAACACAGAAACACTTACTTCGTCATGCATTTAAGAGATCAAATCCTGCAGCCGAGCAGCAGCAAGAGTTATTTTAAGAGAATTATTTTACTGCAAGGAAGAACAAGTGGAGATTTTTCTCCTTTACCAAGGAGTGCCCTAGCTGGCTTACCAACTTTGTCTGCAAAAAGTGGGTCACAGAGGGGAAAAGTAAGAGAGTGAGCACTTCATTTATTCTTATTATACACACTTTAAGGCATGTCTGAACTTGCCAGAGATCTGACAAATGCAGTTTGCTTCTTAACTTGCGCATGTGTGCGTGTGTCTGGGGGGAACACAACTGTATGTCTACCAAAGCATCACAAACAAACCCTGCAAGGGTCTACAGCAGCAGCGGGCTCACTCATTCCCACGGCCTGCGAGGGTAATTTACTAAAGCAGAACAGCGAGTGAAGCAGCAAAGCAGCAGGTTACAGACTACTGTCGCTACAGCAATGAAGTGTGTGTGCCGAAGCGCGAAGGACCTGGCGCTGCTCAGGTAAGGAGGGCTGCAGCAGCCGGAGGTTGCGCTGCACGGTCTAGGGCACTGAAAGCCTAGAGAGGGCTGCTACAAAGCTGGCTTTATATCCCCCTGCAGAGCCACACTGACTCGCTCTCATCTTGCACTCAAAGAGCTCCTTTCACATGGTGGGGAAGGGTGGGGGGACCGGGATGGGGACAACACATTCGATCCCCTTGTCCTGCCTTTCCAAAAGAACTACTGGTGCTGCCTGTCCTGCCAATGCAACGTGACTATAGAAATGTCAGCAAGCTGCAAGTCAGCTTTTTGTTTCCCCAAAAGAAAACAGGCAGGCATTCTCATTAGTCCACGTCTCTTTCTCTCGCACGCACTGATTTGTATTAGAGTTCATCGAGGCGTACAGTAATGGCCAAGCCCTCTCCTCACTCCTACAGCCTGCTCACCAGGCTTGTGCTGGGGAGGGACATCCACACACACCTCTGTCCCCTCATGCAAACCAGAGAGATGCCCCAAGGGAGGGCTTTGATGGAAGCAGAGATCACCTCTGTAGTCACTGGAATTTCGTTCTAGTTTCTAACCAACCAGACTTGCAAAGCCAAGCCCTCTCCTTCCAGCCCCCTGTAACTGCCTATACCCTGAAGAGTTACCCAAAACCAGGGCCACAGCCCCACTTCAGCCAGTGGCGCTCGTGAGTTGGGTCATAACGGAAATTCAGTTGCAGAACCAAGATTACAGTCCTGTAATTAAAGTCAGAAGGTCAAAACCAGGTTACCAGTAGGGATGCTGGGGGTAACCACTGGATTAATGATAATGAACACAAGAGATCCTGAAACATAGTTGGTTATGCATTAAAATGTGGTGGGAAAACTTCCCGAGTCATACGAGCACCTGACTAAAGCCCATCAGATGGGGATTTACATAAATTAATGGTAGTCTGTATTATTATGCATGTCCTAAAATTACTTCATCTTTTGAATATGCACCTGTATTATTTGCTTCCCCCACCCTTCAACAGGAGTTGGTATGAGCTGACCACTGGTCTTTAAAACGTCTAAACAACATCATTATTTCATTTGAGACATCCTGCCCTGATATGACATCATGGGATAGGACGAAGAGCAAATAACAATCAAGTTTATTAACTTGTTTTTGCCTGTGGCAATGCATTTCAGAAAAGTGCTAAACTGACCATGCCTGCACCATGCCTCCTGTTGGTACTCCTTGCTTTTGCACACCAGCTAAAACAGGAGCCCTATTCCTGCAATTAGGAGAAACAGATGCAGTCAGAGAAGCAAAGTCACATAACCTAAAAGACACTTTCTCTCTCCCAAAATACACCAGGAAAAAGCATTCCCTCATACGAGCCAAAGAAGGGTATGCTGCCTGAACTCCCAAATTACCAAACTCTGATTTAGTGTCTACTTAGATGTTAAATCTGTGCACAAAGTTTAAGCCAAGTGACTCTCTAAATTTTTTTAGAAGTGACAAATGAAGGGTCTCCTAATCAAGAGAGTCTGCTTTGTGAGGGACGGGAAACAGAACGGATGGTGAAAAGAACACCGTTATCTAAGCTATGCAGAAAGAAGCCTCCAAGTGAGGAAGTCCTGGCCGCAGGAGACAAGCTGATAAAGTGTGGCAATCCACAGAAAATTAGTTGGAAGTAGGACAAAAGTAATTGTGGTAATGGGAGATTGTGACCTATGATTCAAACAGCCCCCCCAAAAGAGGGCAAAGCCCCACTTGGGGAGCATGCGGCGTTAGTAAAACACTTCAGTAGTGCTATCTGAGGACGCGTACTAGTTTGCATTAGAAGCAAGAAACTTGGAACCAACCCTGCGCGTGAATGAATATGTAATGCACTACGAATGTGCAAGCACTCTGCTGTGTATAATATGTACCCTCGAGTAACTTGGTGTGCACGCCGGGCAGAGCAATCCGCTGTGCATCCAGCGCTGTAAATAAAGAGAATGCCGGCTTCTTAATGCTACATAGGTGTTAAAAAGTTTACTCCCAATATCCGTAACAGGTACACAGCCTCACCAGAAAAGCTCCCTGATACAAAAAATCCCCAAGCAAGTCTTGGAATAAAGCCAAGAAATGAAAGCATTAAAAAAAAAGGGAAAAATAATGTGAGGACAAATTAATTACATAGATGCCAGTTGCCGAACAAAAGCCATTTAATGAGCTTTGTCAAATAGAACAGCAAATTATGAGGCTGATGAGAAATTACCGTTTTGCACCTGTCTGAAGGACTGTATCCTTTGTAATATCATCTGAACTTCAGCAACACTTTGAGACAAGACACCGAGTGTCAGTTGTCCCCAGAACACGAGAAGCAAAAAGCACGGCATCAAGAGAGTAAATGCCTTGGCCAAGGGCATGGAGCAAATCCACTGCCCCCGCATCCCCCCTGCTCCCCTGGCAGTGGCAAACCGTGCTGCACTGTCCTTGCCATTTCTTGCTCTGCCCCTTCAAAGAACACAAGAGAAAAGCTCCTTCCCCGGGAGTCGGAAGAAAACTGGACAGCATAAAGAAAAGTGAATCGTTTTAACAACCCCCTAAACTATCGCAAAGAGGGAATTGATTCAAGTCTCCCTCCAGAAAAAATCTGTCATTAAAAGGAAAAAAAAAAAAGCCAAGACCTTGGTAGGAGGAGATGCCCAGAGGAAGCGAGTAACAAGTTGGGCGCTGCGGGGAGTTCGCCCAGCGGCTGCGGTGGCTCCTCTCGCCGCCTCCGCTCTGGCACACGTGTAACACGAAACTTCCCATCGCCAGGACAACCAATAACAAAAAAAAATAAAAAGGCAGAGACAACAGCTGGCTGTCAGCAGCCCAGCAGAGAGGAGCCGAGCGAGGAGCCAGCCGCACGCCAGGATGAGGGGAGAGATGACGTGAAAGTTTCAGAAGCCCCAGCGGAGCCGAGGAGTTGGTGGCGCGGCGGGGGTAAGGCTGAGCTGTTGCTGCTGTTGGGTCATTCCGCTAGTCAGCAAGGAGCCGGGGCTTTTGTAGCTCTCTGTAGGGCGAACGGCAGGGTCAGCCACTGAGCAGAGCTTTGCTAGCCTGAATTTGTTTGCAAGGGACACTAAGGAGCGAAGGTGGCAAAAGAAAAGCTTCTAACAGGGCTGCGGGAAGCTGCGCCGCAGCCGTGCTAACAAAAGGAGCCAGCCTGAAATCTCGCCTTGCTTCACAGTTCGAGCAGGAGTTAGCAACTTCTTTGCCGATTAGAAAGGCTGGCTGCTCGGTTTTCTGGTGCCGTTTCGGAATGTGGCGGCAGCTGATAAGCAGGTCTAGCACAGGGCATTCTGCACCGCCATGGCTCGATACGTTAACACTTGGCGCGGACAAGAGAGCGGGGCTGCTCCTCTGTGTGTGCCATTTGCGAGTAGCTGCCAGCACAGGCAAGCGCGTGTGAGACCGAGAGGGTGCCAGCCACAGCGTTTCTCCAGAGCTCCTCCCAGCCCGAGCTAAGTTTTAGCCCCCAAATCCCGAAGCAAACAGAGTTTAGAAAACAAACTCTGGTCGGGGAACTAGCATACCGTGCAAGTTAACCATCTGTGTCCAATAGAAATAAATGGAAAGATTTTACACAGCTTCTAACAAGAGCATTCAGAAAAAAAAAAAAAATCAGCTAGTGTATCAGGCACAGATGCTGGTTTACTATTGAAAACAGCATGAGAAACCACAGCTCTGAGAGAACACACACATACATGGTCAATGGGTTACAGCAACAAGGCTGTCAGGTCTGAATGCAGTGAGAAGGGAAGGAAGAGGAAAAGGATCCCCCAAATACTTGAAATTAACAGAATCAGAGAATCATTTAGATTGGAAAAGACCTTTAAGATCATTGAGTCCAAGCCTTGGTTTTACACGGAGAGGTGTCCCCCAGCCTGTGCTCCCATCTCTGTTTTGCTGCTGTGTGGGGAAGGGGGCTGGCAAGGAGACTGACCATATAACCCCCCATTTTCTGCCAACTAAAGCCAATTACTCCGGAACTCTTGCAGCTCCTACTGCTGAGCTGGGGCCTCTTGCCTCTTGCAGGAGGTGCAGGGGCACTCAGCTGTTTACAAACAGGTAGGGAGAGAGGGAAAAAGCCAATTCTCACAGAAAGATGTCTTCCTGATCCTACACATGCCTGTAGGGAGGAATGTTAAGGATCAGGTATTTCCACTTCTCTCCATTCCCATTAATGCGGAAGGGAGGGCAGGTCCTTCTGACCTACCTGTTGCACAAACACCAAATTGGAACTGCCTGTGTGAGATGTAGTAGTTAAGACCCAGGTGCCTCCAGACTAGCTCTAGGTTCAAAAGGGATGGAGGGAAGTTTCCACCCTGCTAATGGAGGGTCTCTGTAGGTTGATTGTTGCATTTAAGATGGTTTCTCAAATAAAGTATAGGAAAAACAAAGTTTAGGGGGCGGGGGGAAAGGAAGGAAGGAGGGAGGAGCGAGGGGAGAAGGGCAGGGGAGGGAGGGAAGTAGAGAAACATGCCAAGTTTTCCTCGCCAAAAGAAAATCTTAACGGGTTTGGCTGGGGGTTTGTCCAGCCGCAGCAGTGTTGTACATATGCGGGGGGTGGGGGGGTGGTAATAAGCAATATGAAACACATGTCTGGATAAAAGAAACAGAACATGGCTTGCGTTACAGCTGTCACGGTGGACAAGCCTCTTAGCCTGGCTGCAATGCAAAAGCAGTTATGGGAGTGGAGGTACAAAATAAACCAAGTTTGATAGAGCAGATCCCTCCTGGAACACAACGCCCTGACCCGCGGAGCCTGCAGCGGGGCAGGGACTGGAGGAGGCTGTACAGAGCTGGGTGAGCAGAGCAGCACCCACCGCTCGCCTCCGTGCAGGCTCTCACCACTGCCCTGCACAACCACAGCTGATACTGTGCCAAACAGCTTCTTCTGAGGAAGCAGCTGTTGTAGCCTTTAGTTTTGAGTTCCTACACCCAAGTGGCATCTCTACTAGGATTAGACCAGCATATTTCAAAAAACTCAAAAATGCATACCGTTTCTGAGACCTGTAGGTCTGAGACGAGTCAAGGACAGGGCACAGAGCTGGCTGAAAGAAGATGGAGGCGTTTCCAGCACTCTCAGGGCGCTCCGGCTGCCTTACCTCAAACACCAAAGTACTGATAGATCCCAGCATGTTTGTGAAGTAACTCTTTACAAGGATTTCACAGGCACACAGCTACCTCTCCCGTCAGCCTCCTGGGAAACAGTTATTTTGCTAATATTAGAGTAGACTTTCAGGCTAGCTTCAAGCATCAGCAACCCTAAAAAAAGTCCTCTTGTAGAACAGCTACAGGTTTATTTTTAAAATTGACCTTTTCTTTTCACTGGATAGCCCTGTGCTTTGGTTTCCCCACTTAAAATCGGGATGAGTAGCGAGGAATTACCTCATGGGGTTTTGGGGACTTATTTGTGGGATGGACTGGAGAGAACCAGGGTGTTCTGTAGAGGTGTAGAGACTCTCAGCTCAGTGCCCCACAGGTACCCCTGCTATTGCAGGGAATTCAGTGCCTTTTTACATTAATCTAATATTAGGTTGTAGGGGAGGGAAGGTACGTTTACGTTGCTGCCTCAAAACCAGTCTCCAAATAGCGGGTGGTGGAGATGACAGGGTATTCCAGCCAAATGGCTACCCAGTCAGGGCAGCTTTATAATCTGAAAGAATGTGTGGCCTTCTTTTCCAGACCAGCTGACAAAGTCAAAGCTTTTCTCCTATGACATTGAGCTGCAATTTACTAGTTTGGGTGTGTGCTGTTAAAAGCTGAATTCTCTTGATACTGGAAACTATTTTCATCTGCTTGGGAATGAATTATAGGTCTGTCTGGCTCCGTTTGCTCCTGTTTTAGGAAAAAAGGGCTTGTCTGTGAACTACAGTTAAAATTCACGTGGCTGATCAACTACAGTCATGGCAGCAAACACTGCATTAACAATGATGAGGGAAAACCATGCACTAATAATATAACTATATTTCTATAGCCCTTTTCATCTCAGAAGTACATTGCAACCTTTGAACAATAAACAATGGGACAGGAATTATTACATGTTCTGCCAAAATGCATCGAAACTGTAATGACACCTAGCAGCCCAGCACTGTTTTAGGACAGGAAACGTTGCTAGACCTTATCCATACAAAATCAGAAGCACATTTCAGGAACCAAGAACAAAGCTGGTAGGCTTAGAAACTGGCCAAGCCTTCATGTGTCTTAAGAAAGTGGCCAAATACAGTCAGAGTCTATTTTAAAGTTTTAGACCAGAATGAAAAGCATCCTCTCCCCTTCAGCTGCTCAGCACTCCCCTTCCACAAGGCTTGGGATTGCCTGCTAAAATTTCCTACCAAATAAGCTACCATAATCCCTACAGGCTTCCCATCCCTGTACAGTTCCAGCTACAATCAACCTGTTTGACTTGTCTGATTAAGAACAACACAAAGTATTTGCTTCTCCACAGCCGCAGTCTTGAGAAAAAAGATGAACATTGCAATGAGAACATTGCCCTGGCATTCGTCTTGCTTGGGCACGTCAGGGAGGTCCTACTTTGTAAGGGTAATGGGCGCAGTGGAGGATATTGAACTTCTCTTTTCTGGGACTTGCTGCATTAGGACTAGAGGCACTGGCAGCTTCAGGGCACCAACAACAAATTCCTCCCTCCAAAGCTTCGTCTCCATTTTTAGATTACTATAGCAACAAACCTGCACAAGCAAAAATTCATGGAGGAAGCACTGTAAAACCAATGGATCGGGATGATGTCAAGAGAAATAAAGCCCTGTGGAGCATGGCTGGGTAAGAAGCAACCAAGAGCAGAACTCATGCTTTCATCTACTTTCAGACTAAATGGGCTCAGTGACTAAGTGGAACAAGCAGACAGCAAGCAAAGGCCATTTCAGTTTGTAACTGCAACAAAACCAGGGACTCACTGTCTTTCTATCTAAAGATTTCAGAGCATGTTAGAGACTTGGACACACAACAATTAGGAAGCAAACCTCTGACAATGGTAACATGTTCTGCTGCTTTCCAGAGATGAAGTCACCCAACAGAGGGATGGGATGACTTATCCGAAGTCACACAGCCAGTAAGCATCACGGGCAGGCCAGGAAGACTGCCTGCATTTACTAACTTCCAGTCCTGGGGCTAAACCACAAGCTCAAATTCATGTTCTTTGCACCAAAATAGGCTGCTCAAATGCCACCAGGGCTACGACTAAACAAGTGTCTCATTCCTCAGCAGTAAGTTCAAGCTCACCCACTCCCTACAGTTCAGCTTTCGATGCACCTGCGTAGACACACAGATAGGATACAGCTTTCCAAACCAAAGACAGGCCAAAAAACCCCTATCAATTTACATCGATTTCAAAATTAAAGCAACTGGACTACCTTACAGCAGACAGAGGGATGTGGGACCCCACCTTGCATCGTCATCCCAAAGCTTTTTCTTGCTTGAAGCCTGGAAGCTACGACACACAGCCAGTTCACAGTACAAAGAAACCCTGACCAAGGCTTTTCTCTTGAATATCTAGATTGAGGCCTTTTAATGGCTTTGTTCTCAAAACAGTTGAGCGGCCAACTTCTTTGAGTGCTTCAGTATGACATAAGTCCATTAAAACAGTTCAGAGAGATAATTTCAGTGCTATTACAGCAATTCTCACAGTTTTACTTCAGTGGGCACGGCAAGATGAATCTTCATTAAAAACAAATACTAGCACTTTCTGGGAATCTAAATCTACAGAAGCCCTAAATGTAGGCCATGCTTCTTTGGTTTTAAAGGATCATCTAATCCCTGCAGCAGAGCAGCACCCCGGCAGATGTTAAGTGCTCCCCTGCACTATTACTGTGCTCTCTCTTTTCAACCAAGGCTAACAACTTATGGCACATGGCAGATTCAGTCTCCTTCTCTCAGAAACAAATAAAGCCAAATTAAGATTTTTTTTTTTTATTCCCTACCCTGTCAAGCCTTGTAGTGTAGAGGAGGGCAGGAAGATTTGATGATCTAGCCCCACTGGCAACACTGGCTAGATGAGTTATTTTTTAAAGAACAGCCAGAAGAGGAAAGAGTTGAAACCACAAGTCTCAGGCTGCCACCCCACCCCAGCAGGAACTTCCAACTGCCTGTCACAAGACATTGGCATTGTGTTAATTTTCTTCTCTACACAGGTTTCTCATCTTGCCTCTTTTCACCCTATTTTCACATCATATGACCTCTAGCTACAGCTATGGAACAAAAGTTCATGACATCAGTCTGATGTGTTATGAAGACTATGTTGCACTGTGGTCATTCAGCATTTCTTCTGTAACAAGTTCCATCAGCTTTGCTGCCCTAACAGCCATGTCTCCTTTGCTCTGAAGGGTTCCCATTCTCAATGGATACAGTTTTGAGGAAGGACAGCGAGCAAGGAGAAATGCCAAATTGAAAAAAACACTGGTAGACAATTACGTTTGCTCCAAACCCCACAGAATCTGTGAGGTACTAACCTGGGTGGCTGTTCTAGGTTCTCGAACAGCACTCCGCTCTTAGAAGGTAAGCTGCCAGTTAAGACCTACAACCTCAAGTTTCAAATCTCTCAAGGCTTGCCCATTTTAATAATAATCATTACAGTTACTGCCTCAACCAGATATCCTGCACCACATGGCCTTTACTACTATTGGTGACTGGGAGCTTACCTGAACACAGTATAATTAAAAAAAAAAAGGGAATTAATCCTTAGAGCTCCACTCTGAAATTTCTAGGTAATGTCATCACTGTTGTGTTGAACATAAGGAAGATAAGGCAGATGCATAGGACAACTTATTTAAGTCACACAGCACTAACCTTACCCTTATGCTTATCTCTAGGATAAGATCTTGGTTCTGCTGAAATCAGTTGGAAAAAGACCACAGTCAAAACTAGTCCTGGCCAGACTTTACATCACAAGTAGAATGGAAGATACAAGTCCATGAACATAACTAGATTTCTTGGGAGAGTTCTACTTCGTTTTTGTTTTTTTTTTTTCTTCAAGAAGTGATTTATTCTTCACTCTTTTGCTGTGCTCCACAAGCAGGAAAGCAGGAATCCCAAAGCAGCGAGAGCCCTTGGAACCAGTGTGCAGCCAGAAGTGCAGTCAAGCGCAAAAACATTTGCTTCCTCACGGGAAGGTTGGAGACTGCACCACCAACATCAAACCTTGCCCCTGAAGAAGTTCAAACCAAGGTAAACAAGCAACATTCCTTGCAAACTTGAGAATAAAAACTCCTTCACTTAGCTGCAGATCAGGTACCACGAGCACAGGAATGTCCATTACCGAGACAAGCTTTTATCATTTTAGATTAGGCACTTGCTAATCTACATGGAATTCTACAATCCTGATCAGTAATTTACACTGTATCCCCACACTTCAGGAGCCTGGCTCTTATACTTGCTGCTTCTGGTGCAGCCCAGGTTACAGCAGATTCCTTACTAGAAGAGCTGCTGGGCAGGCAGAAACACCTCCAAAGGGAACAAACTTTTTCAGAATGTTAGAGCCAGAAAGATTTATTTTTTTAAAAAAAAGGTTTTCTTCTAGAGCCAAGAACAGAAAACACAAATCACCTCTGCCTGCACCGCCATCTTTTGCAATAGAAACAAAACTGGAAACCTGCTGACACAGAATCCCACAGCACTGTGCAAAGGATAAAGCAAGCATTTCTGGAGCAGCTCGCTTGGGGTGTGGGCAATCATCTGGAAAGAACTATTTAACCCTTAGTCTCAAAAGTGACCTTTTCAGCCTAAAAGGCCACAGCTATGCCTCCCTGCAAAACTGCACTGCGATCGTTCTGTAGATGTAGATTTTCTATCTACACCCATCCCTAGGAAACCAGCTGGTTCCGATTTTTATTCCTTAGCTTGGATTTAAAAGAACAAAGAAAACCCTTTTTGAATTGCATAAACATAGAAAATGTAATTTAACTTGGCACTGTAGTATTTAAGCCCAGCATGCAAAGAAACAGCCAAGGTCTTTCTGTCCTCAGTGTGTTTAGAAAAACGGAACCCCAAGCATCCATTTGTCTGAGTAACCAAACCAGATGTGCAGTAATGAACTAGCTGGTTTATTCTGCAAGTAGTGTCTTGGTTACTTGGCTTTGCGTTATCACCAAGACTAGGATATTAAATTGCAGTGCTCAAGTCCCATAAAAGTGTTGACTATGACAACACACACAAGCTAATACATTCTGATATAATAAAGACCTAAGAGTTATAATCCATCCAAGTGTTGACCTGTCCCAACACTTGTTTTAGGTGAAACTGGGTATTTCTCAACAATATCCTATACCAGTTACTGAAGCAAAATTGGAACTTCCAGAGCTCTCATGCAAGCTTGATTATTGTAGTGCCTTCCAAAATCTTGCTCATGGGGCAAAAGAACAGCAAAAACTGGTGGCAAAACTGAAGCGCCTTTGACTAGACTAATATTTTCAGTAACAACAGTTCCTGGTGATCACTTTCAGAGAATAAAGGAGGTGTAAGATGACCGAGCAGGGCAGGAGGGATCAGCTCCACAAGCGATGTATCTATCTCCCTGACAGATCCAGGGGCTTTTGCTTTGCTCATCACCAGCAGTGACAGGAGGACATCCACTGTTCAATTCATGTATTGCTCCATTCAAACAGACTGTGTCTTAAAAGAATAAAAAGCTACATTTAGCTTACCTTATAAACTTTGCATTCATCTGCAAGAACCTGAAAAGCATCCAGCTGTCCCCAGTGAACACAGACTTTAGGTCTTAATATCACCATTCAATAAAACTGGTTGATAAAACATTATTAATGGTATTGTAGTGAGGTTTTGAAGTAAGCACCTTCAGTTTTTGAAGGGGCTTTCTGTAGCTAAAAGTGCAAGAAGTCTTCAGGGGTGTCTACTCTATCCTAGTAAAAAAAACCTGAAAACTATGTACCACTGGAGTTTAGCATTTGGAATTCAAGTCAAGTCAGAAATGCATTTCCTTCTGGAAGGACAAGTTAGCACAACTGGGAAAAAAACCTACCAGCTTTCACTGGGTGAAAGCCAAGGGCAGGCACAGTCCAGTTCTAACTCTGTGCCTGCTGTAGTAAGTGTCCTTTTAGAAGAAGTACCATTTTGCCTTTACTCAACAGCGCAGCTGACAAAAGCACCCTTAAACCCAGATTTTGAAATTAAAACACAGAACACGTAGACAATTAACAGTCCTCCACCTTAGCTACTGGGAACAAGGACTGAGACCAGATAAACTTGTTTTCCTTGTGATCACCAGCTCTATAAGAAGGCTGGCAGCTTCCTAGCATTAGTCAGTGAAAACGTTTATTCTCTGTTTGGTTCTACAGCGTAAAGCCTGGAGAGGTTGAGCCAGAATGTCTTCTGAAGGCTTTCTGAAGGAAATGCAAACCATTGGTGAGAAGTTTCTCCTTAAGCTCCAGAGACTGCCCAAGGCTGACCCGGTGGAGATTGTGTCCTTTTGTGTGGTTCTTCTGTTTATTGGTGAGTTTATCAGTGGAGGCAAAGGGTGTCAGAATGTCTCTTTTCTTCTACCAGGGCAGCATGTTCCACAGTCTTTGTTGGTGGGTTGGTGGTGGTGGCAGTTGTGGAAAACTGTGGAAGGCTGTGGTCTGAGGCTTTAATTCCTATATAATTTTTTAATACACGGTGTGGATCTCCAATGCATGCAGAGCATGATAGGCAACAGTATAGCTTTCCCCAGAGCTCTCATATGTAAGCTTTAGTTTAAACAGCAGTATTTTAACCAACCCAGAGGTGTTGCAATGTTTTGATGCATAGGAGATGGTTTATGACAAATGGTATTAGGGTGTCTCACTGCCACAGAAGACACCGAAGAGTCTGAGACACTGAGTGTCATTCCTGTGCTTAGTTGAGTGGAAGCCAGTATGCTTCAGGTGAGCCTATTTACTCTCCTCTGTTAACAGCAAGATCCTTCCTGCTGCTCTGTGTGGGGATAACATGGAAGGAATAAGAAAAAGCTGCTTGATCAAGGGGGATGAGGCTTGTTTAGAAAATGGGAAAACAAGCAGGAAGGCAGGCCAGCCCTCCCCCCCACAAAGAGGTACACTTTGCTGGCAGCAAAACGGAAGGGTGTGTATCCAGCCTGGACACTCCTCCCTGGGCTGGAATTCAGAAAGACACACCTGCTGCTTTATAGTTTTCATACCCATAGCTGCTTCCCCACAGGTCGGGTAATCGGGCAGCCCAGCTCCAGGCTTTTAAGGAACACAGGAACAGAGACATGCATGTTCACACACTCTTAGGTGTTTTGCAGGATTAAACATGTCATCTGTTTCTATTCCAGATAAAGTAAAATATCCCTCCCAACACTAACCATTATGTCTAACATAGAATAACAGTAAGTCAGCCCACTGCTTTGCGGTATCTATGTGCAAAACCCCTCCATCTGAAGTATCTATTTTTGCAAGCTAAATACAGAAGAATGAGTAAAGCCAACCCAGTCACAAATATCTGTCCTCATTAAAGAGTACACTGCACACACTCTTCAGAAACATAACTGCCAGTTTGACTTGGCAAATCCTCTCAAGTTACTTCTGACACAACTATGGGTAGAGTTGGATCTTCATCTTTTCCAGGCACATAGCTCTACTTAGTTACTGCATGTCATCTCCAAGTAACAGCTCATTAGACAGGTAAAGATATACCCCCACATGGTTTGGTACATAGCTCTTAAGATCATTAAATATCCAGTACTGATTGTCTAGATTAAATGGATAACTAATACAAGGGAGCAGGAACTTAGGAGGAGGGAGGTGGGGATATGGGTGGGTGGGTGGGAATTAAAATTAGCAGGAAACCAGGCTTTGTTCATTCTGCTGCTCACCAAACAGTTTGGAGGAGACAAAGGGTTACTCTGCAGTGATTGCTCCTATATCATGAAGCAATACCCTTTGCTTCTCTTTCCAGTTACTGTTCTGGTGCTCATGATCATTGCTTGCAGCTGCTGCTGCTACAGCTGTTGTAGCTGCGACGGACGTCCTGACCACAGACGAAGGAAGATCCAAGTCCGTCCAGTTGCCCATTCATGAAATGCAACAAGAGGTGAACAACCTGCTATCAAGGATGTGCATGGACATCATGATTCAGTCCTATGGGAATGACTTTCTACACTAGCTCCCTGAAAATGGCAATAACAATATTAATTAATATGACTCAGAGGACCAGAAATCACAGTATGGAATTCCTTATTTCTGTGACAGCCACTACTGGGCTCCATGGTGTGACCAGAAAGGTAACGCTACTTTACCATCACTGTCTTCCTCTTCTGGGGTGGGGTGGGGTGCACAGACACGTGCTGCTGAGAAAACAGACACGCTTTCCCAATGACAGCCCTGCAGCTGGGCCAGCCAAGGACTCCCTTTGTGAGCACGGAGCCAGGAGCCATGCACCACAGCAGAGAACGCATACACTGCCACATGCTAGGCACTCTCTTCCCAGTGCTAATCCAGATGGATGGTGCTGGGCGCTAGCAAAAGCCACTGACGTCACCAGGGGGTCCACATGCTCAGTACACCTTGGTTCAAGCCCAAACCTGCTCTCTCAAAAGCCACCTGCAACAGACACGTTTAGCTGAGTTGTCTGCTGAAAGCAACAAGTCACGGACCTTCTGATCCAGACATGCCAGATGAGGCTCCAAGTACAGCTTGCAACAAATGCTCCCTGCTTTATTTCAGCAGTGTTACAATGACGTGAAATTGTCAAAGAGAAAAATCACATCGTGTGCAATACCACCCTTTGTAAACAGAAAGATGAAGGCGAAAGGGAAAAACTCACTAATATTACAGCTTGATTTATCATTGTGCTGCTAAACGTGCTCCCTCCCCGCCTCCTGCATGGTTCTGCTCGTTGTAGGTGAATCGTTCTTACAGAGCATGGGAAGTTATGGGAGATGGACAAATCCCTGTCCTTACTTGAGGGACCTGTGTGCCTGACTCCCTGCACTGTGTGCAGTTTATTTTAGTGGACATAAACATTATGCCTAAGGTATGTTTAATAGCATACACAAAGGCATTTCAGAGGAGTGACACAGAGTATGGTAACTGCCACTTCAGGGTATACATGCAGCAGCTGACAACGGGCATTGTGGCAAAGCAGAGCCAAGAACGGGCTGTATGGCTGAAGTTAACAAGTGCAAATAAATCCCCTTTTCATGCTGCAGTCGCTGTGTATGTTTGGTTTACACTTCAGTGAACTTCAGAAGGGGATTTATGTAAGTAAAAGGCTATGGCACAGGCCATGACTTTCATAACTGGGACAGCTAAATAGAAGACCATCGTACTGCGCTTAACTCTGTAAGCCTCAAATGTGAAAACAGCCACCTTTATGAGAATGTATAAAGAATTACATGCATATAGCTAAGTCATCTTCTACCTTTGTATTCCAGTTTCTAAGTGTAGAGTCAAAGGGGTTACACACGTATATACCAGAGCCAACATCTAGCTAGAGAGAAAAGAATCATCAAGTCTTAACAGTGGGCTTTTAAATATTCTTCACACTTCAGAAGGGGCAAAAAAAAAAAGGAAAACTTTTTAAAGAAGCCTCTTTTCTCTGATGCCTGCACCCACATTCCTAAAAAAGCACATTGCATCAGTAGCTTCTCAAGTATTTAATACACTTTCAATTTTTCAAAGACACTAGATCTAGGTTTTTTGCATTTTTGTACTGCTGTACTTTGGAATGTATCTGCAGCCAGTGACATAGAGAATAGTCTAAAAATAATTTTAAAATAAGTTCCTCAAACTACCAATGTTACTTATAAAATCATAAAAAGAAAAACTTTCCAGCAGCAGAAGAGGATACTCCTTAGAAAGCAAATATTTGAGCCCCTGCCTCAAATATTTGAGAGAACTGTCAACAGAAGCTACTGCATGCACGGTTAGGCTAAGACTAACAAAGCACTGCCCTTCATGATACGGTCCCAAAGCTTTCACTCCCGACCGGTATGTTAGTGTAGGTTAAGTTCAAGCGTGGCATCAATTTACTCTAACCAACATTCAGAGATGCAGCACGCTAACCCTTCTGTCAGATATGTCTTTGCTCATTTCGGTTACACATCAACAAGTGGCAATCAAGGTGACACATAGGAAGTCTCAGAACCTCTTTTGCAGGAGACAGACTCAGCAAATGTTTCTGTATCTAAATTAAGTCACGAGACCTGTGGAAGAACAGAGCTTACTTTCTTTTCCTAGCTTGTGCTAGACAATGCCAGCTACAGGAATTAACAGAATCCCATTGAAAAATGCTTCAGCAGCATGGAACCAGTCTGCACTAATGGTCAGGAGGAAGCTCAGCAGGCTGGAAACATACCAACGACTGACAGGTTGCTGTCACTAGGAACAAGCTGCCAGCCCTTATCTCAACAGAAAACGCTACAAATACACGTTTCCCAGTGGTGTTAGAAGTTAAACCACTGACAGATACCAGCTAGGGGGACAAGAGAAATGGCTCGTCTTATCTCTGTCACTTTAAGTTCCTGAATTAGAAACAAAGAATAAAAAGAGAAGGAGAGAAAACCAAGCAATTCTCTAGAGAATTCAGGTGGTTTTCCAGAGGAGCCACCATGTAGAGGAGAGGCCCCTGGACCAATTTCTGCATACTTGCCTGGGCCTCGCAGGCCTGATGTTCTGCTTTGTACTGTTTTGTACCATTGCACTCAGCTGGACTGTTCCTCTACGTGGTATTTAGATATGCCAACTGCTTGCCTGGGCTGGTGGGGTCTGCTGCCTTCTTGCATGCAAGAGATCAGGTTGACCTGAAAGATGCCCAGCAAATCCCGAGCTTACTGCAGCCTTTCAGTTTCTGTTGACTAAAAACATTCCAGTCTCTGGGTCCCTGCTCACGACTCACACAAAACCTTTTGTGTTTTAGGCTTCAATCATTACCTGCATAAAGGGACCTGGAATGCCCTAAGCACTAGTGAGGATGGATCCTCCCTGTTTCAAAAAGCAGAGGGAGATTCAGAAGAGCACAGACTAAGGCGAGACTGCTTCAAACACAGCAACTTCTGTACATGTTGTGAAAGCCTGAGTGAGCCTAGAAAGAATTGCAAGGGAATAATTACGTCAGTCCTGATGATCAAGTGTTAAAATAGTTTCTTTCCCTGAGGAACCTAAAAGAGACAGTGAGGCCAGCCTCTCCAGCAGAAGTGGTTGAAGTTCTACTGATGACTTAATGGAATAGCTTCTATTCTGTAACATCATCCCTCTGGTTTCAAAGTGATTTGCTTGGCTTGTGAAAAACAAGTTTCCTTTTACACAGATGCAGTCTTATATACCACACTCTTCTCTTCCTTCCCTCCCGCCAGCACAATCCCTCTGGTCTTCTGTCAGAAAAGCAATAGGGAGTCAGTTTTATTGCAACTAACAGCAGTGCAAGGCTCTGTAATGAGTTTATCCAACTAAATTGTCATGATAAATTTTGGACTGGATGGCAGTCTTGTTCACAGTCTCATTTTAGATATGGCAGTCACCTAATGGAGCATACAATACAGATCCAGTCACAATCCAGGAAACAAAGCCCTCTTCCCTCCATCACAATCTGCAGCCTTCCCCAGTCAGAGGACAAACTGGACCTTTACAAGCACTGGAACAGGTGTGTGAGTGCATAAAGCCATAGAAAAGAAAAAATGTCCAAGTGACAGCTGAACTAGGTCTTTTTAACTGAGCTCAAGGTGTTTGATTAGATTAGCCACACCTTTGCAGTAAAGTAATTTGTTAATCATTTACTGCAGTACAAATAGGCAACCTCCATGCTAGCTTTACAAGTCTCCAGGTGCAGTAAGGGGGTCCCTCACCACAGGTCAAGATCTCTTGGAGAAGGTGCAGAGGGGGCACCAGAAGGAATACCTACTACAAACACAACAGCTTCAGGTATTTATAAAACTGCATACAGCGGTCCTAATTCAGGAGATTAACTGTGTTTAGCAGAAGAGACAGGGACTTTCTAGGGTGTACAGTCTTTGGGTCTGCAGAATTACTGTCTAGGGTGCCTCCTTTTTAAAGGCAAAGGCAGCTATCCAGAACAGCTTTCATGTATTGTACGCCTGCTGGTTAGCAACTGGGCATGGTGGTCTGCCATCATTCCAGAAAACAAACCATGAAGTGAATATATTTGGCTGCTGAGAAAAAACCAAAAACTTCAGCAAACTAAGTGTGAGCTTGTGCTTCTAGGCAAACGTGACTTGCTGAGGATGAAACACATTTTACATGACTAATCCCCTTCCTTACAGTATTAAGGGCATGGACATAAGGGGCAGCAAGTCAAACAAATTTTCAAAAATAACAAAGATATTTTATTGTATTATGTCCACACAGTCATATTTGTGAGCGTATGAGAAATAATCCATCCTTTCCCTTGAGAAGCAAGGAAGCTTTACTAAAACCACAAGATGCTTGCCAAGAGATGCTGGATGTTCTTTAGAAAGCTGATAGCCAAGTCATTATGCAAAGTATCAGTAAAAAAGCAAGTGCATAGAACCCACTGAAATCCCAGTTTAAATTATTGCTGGACTTAAATGCTTCATGGGAGAAAAACTTATGCTTCTATTGCAGAGTAACAGAAAGCGTTACTAAAGCAAACTCCATTAATGGCAAACCTCTTTTACATAACTAGACTATTCTAAGCCCTACAGGAGCAACAAGATGTACATGAAGATCTTTGCTTATTATTGGTGGGGTTGTTTGTTTTTAGGTGTTCATTTAACCTCCAGCATGTTCTCAGAGTTGAAGTCCCCAACTCCCTTTTAGAGATCTTTCCAATGGTATCAAGCAAATTCTCCCAATCAACACTTGTCTTTCATGTACTGGCTGTACAGTTGACAGATGAAGGGTTCATACTGAACATGCTGGGAGAGATGCTATATTACATTATTAAAAATATTTATAAACTATGATTAAAATAAATTTCAACTGCCAAAATCTGGTAAAGCCAGAAGCTTTCCTCTTTATATCTCTGTAAATCTCATTGTGAAACTGGCCTCAGCTGTCTTTTTTTCTTCTGATTTATGCTCCCATTTCTGTGAAGGGTGACTCTCCCTTTTGGAAGGGGGATGCATGCAGGCACAGACAGCTTGTGTGCCTATGCTGGTTTTGGGATTGTGGCTCAGAGCACAGAGGGGATACACCAACATCTAATATTGTTCTTGTCTGCCTCCAGCAGGGCGGAAGCCAGCATGTCATCAGTGCGAGAGGCACCCTCAGTTATGGAAGACCTAAAGAGACTGATTGTAATAAGTGACTGGGCTCTTGGAGGGCTAGTGGTGATTGCCACTTTCTGTCTCGTTTTTGTTGCTCTCCTCCTGTTTGCTGCCATCTTTGGTTGCTGCTCATCTCCAGGGCACAGAGCAGTGCATAAACAGCAAAGATGAGATGCAGTAATTGGAGCCTTACAGCTAAGCAAGGATCAGCCCAGCTACAACCTGATTGTGTTGTTCATAGAAAGCTTTCTCATCTTCTCTCCCTGAGTGGTTATTTCTCCCCATGCAACTTCCCTGCATCAAGAGCAAAGCACCAATGCCAGCAAGTTGTTCTGCAAGCCCACAGCAAACCCAATACGTAAGGCTATCTGTATTCAGGAACTGTGTAACTAGCCAAATACCAGTTAATTCATCTCCACCTGATTTTCATCTTTCAAGCAAAACCACCAGTTAGAGGTGGCAAATGGTCAACCACCACCTAAAGCTGATAAAGATGTCTTCTGCTGCTACAGTTACATGGGTTTTTTCCATCTTGCAAATGGGCAACAGGAAACTCTGACCCGCTAAACTTCTATCTAAGCCCACTCTCTAAAAGCAGTTTATACCATTGTTCTCCTGTCATACTTGGACAATAGCCTAAATATACTATGCAAAAACTTGCCTGCCAGTATACAAGTCTGTCTTTATTTGTTCTTATTTAGAATCTTGCAAGGTCAGAGTTTCAGGTTTGCTTTCACTGTTTGGATAGTGAATAGAACTGTATTAATTCAAAATGTAAAAAAAAAAAAAACAGAACATGGTGTTCCTTTACCTAGCATCTTAGTCCCCTGCAGTTATGAGCAGGGAAGCCAGGCAGCAGTGCTGCAATATGTGACTCTGGGGATGCATGTGGCATGTTATGCAGTAGGAAGGATGAACCAAGCTGGGGCAGGGAAAAAGAAGCATGGGATATGTGATTACTAATTAGGTCAGTGATATTCCTTTACAGAAATCTCTCTTTTATACATCCAGTGAAATCTTATTTCTATTAGTATTCATATGAGCAAAGGAGAATGTTTTTCTCTCTGTCTTTGCTTAGTTATTGCCTCAGTGTTGCACTGCAAGTCTGGAGAAGGTCCTCACTTCAGAGAGCAGTCAGGCTCTTTACAGCAAGATGGCTAACGTGGAGCCTAACTCATGCCCTCACTGGGACACCAGCCTGGAATGTCCTGTGACTGCTTCTGGCTTGTGCAAGGTTAGTTCAGTGATCCCAGTCCGGTTTGTATGGCATTAGTGAAAATTCCAAGAAATTACTGTCATGACTAACTCTACTGATAATCACCTTAAGAATCAAGAAGAAATAAATACCAAGATAAGGTTTTCTGAGGTTAGCATCTAACCAGATAGATACAGCTGCCTCTTAGATTGTACAAAACCCAGACACAAACAGCCATCTGGCCACTCTTGCTGTAAGCTGGTAATGTACCAGAAGAAGCAGAGCTCCTTAGTCAAGTGCATCAAACTGTTGTAGTAAGAAGCCTCCTAGTAGCTACTTCCCAGAATCACCTTGACTTTGGGCAAAAAAAGTGCTCCTTCAAGTGCTCCAGCACTCAGTGTTGTGCCATACTTCAGTACAAGCAAGACTTTCCCAGAGCAACCCCATAAAACCAGGATTTGTTTACCAAACATGACTACAAGAGAGAACATGCTCACCAAGGGCTTCAGAAAAGAAGCACATTACATTTGCACTGAAAAGGTTGTCCTAGACGCAGGTGTGAAAAACAAAACAAGATGCAGACTTGAAAGCAAGACACATGTTGACCATTTTCAGTTAGTGAACATGTACTGCTCTCTTACTGGCGCAAAATTATGGCTTTGATGTCTTATCCAGCATAGAATAGCAATTAGTAAGCTGTAATTGTACAAGTCATGAACTAAACCTGAACAATGCACATTGTGGTTGCTAGTCTGCATTTAGATTGGACACATCCATAATTTGGGCCTGTGTCTGAAACATTCTAAGCACCATCAGGTCCTTCTAAGGTCAGCAAGAATCATCAATATCTAGTACTTTGTAGAGTGGAGCCCCTGAGATTTAGAGAAACATTGAAACTAAATGCTCCCATCCCATGCTGATTAGGCTGTCTCCTTAGAAGAGGGATTACGTAGTGAAGAGGCAGGAGGCAAAACAAAAGCAAATGCAACTAAAGCAACCCATCATCAAAGACAGAACATAGTAAAACTCATAGCCACAGGAGTTGTAGTTTAAAATCACTGTGTCACTTGGTCAGGTTCCAAGACCAACATCTCAGTTAACTCAGAGGTAGGAGTGAGTGAGAGATGTCTTTGGGACACCTTCCTCAGTCCGGACATCAAAGTATCATGCAACTCATTCAGTATTTTCTTTTTCCTGAACATCCAAGATCTCAGCCATAACAGTGTCTTGGACAGGGCATGGTTTCCCCAACATTAAACAGTGTTTGAAAGAAATGCACTCACCCCAGCTCCTCACAGAAGTTCACAATGGCGTCAAAAGCTGTCATCACAGATTTGTCAGATTCTTTTAAGGTGCCTTTTTTTTCCTGAAAGTAGACAGGGACAAGAATTATAGTCTTCAATTTAAATATAAGCAGATAGAGTAACTCTAGCAATGACCAAATCCAACCCTTCTGATCAATATGGCAAACAGGCACAGACAGCACCCTGTCTCTGCTCCAGACTTCAGCTCACCCATGACTCTCTAACAGAGCTGGAGCTGGCAGCCCTTTCCCTTCCTGCTTCATCCTCTTCTGCTGTGCCTTGAAACAGGGCTATGGACAGCTCTAGACCCAGAAAAACTCATGTCATCTTCGCATATTCAGAGGTTACTGCAGGTAAATCAGATCAGAGCAAAGGCAGCACATCTAGGTATGTGGATACTATTCTGCAGATCTTACCTGGATGTTAGAGAGCTCCTTCTTAATCAGGAAGCTGACTTGATCCCGGTCATTCCTGGAGTAATAGAGGCGGCAGCGGGATGGCTTCCCATCTCTCCCAGCTCTGCCGGACTCTTGGTAATACCCAGCCATTGACTTAGCAATATTCCAATGGGCAACAAATCTGCATGGGGTAAGACAACAGGAAACATAGAGCTCCAGGTTTCTCAGATCGCTGCATACACAATTGTGTTGTCTGTGAACACCAACAACAGTAAAAAATAGGGCAGCAAAAGCATAAAAGACAGAGGATTTAGCAGAGCAAAGAATTCTGCACAGAGATTTAAGTCCTTTTAAGACACGAGATGCAAGGAAAGCAGCAGAGTGGTAAGAAAATAAATGCACCTGAACAACATGTGAGGAGTATATCACTCTGAATGGATGGAAAAAAATGGGCACATGAATATCCTAAATGTGCATACAGCTGTGCAGCTATGAAGACTGAGAATAAGGACATTCATTCAAGGAGTTTGGAAGATTTTACTATAAAATACAGCATTAATAAAAAAAAGTCCTATTTATTTTGTGGAACACAATTTGAACATTACAGCACACATTATGAAAGACACTATTTTAAAAAGACACTTCTTTGCCAACAAAGTCTGCGTGGGAAATTCTGTCTCACCAAGCTCGCTTGTAGATGAGGACACCCTTCCGAGCCAGCAAATATGACTATAGAATCATTATTAAGCTTTATGTAATCTCTGAAGGAAGGTTTTCAACACTCCAATGCCAGACCACTTTAAACCTGCTTGTACCTGACTATTCAGCAGTTCAGCTGATAGCTGTGTTGAGAGGATTTTACAGTACAGTAACACTGCCAATATTTTACATACCAGTCTGCCTCAAAACCAGCATGTCTGAGAGGCATATGATGCATATGGGTGTGGAAAAAGATTAAATAACAAAAGCAGGCAACCATTTTTCTTCACACACAAACACTCCAAGAACAGGCCAGGCAGGAAGCATCTACACATTTAATCACCACCAGGAAGTCTACTGAATGAATTGATAAATATTCTCAAGCAAAACCGACTTAACAGTGGAGAGGAGCAGATTCCATCAGAAAGAGAGACAACGCCTCTGTTTTTCCTCCTATCCAGAAAAGTCACCTCTAGAAGTTGTCATGCCTGATCTTACTTGATAACATATGCATAAATACTTGGAATTCTGCTGCATAGAGCAAAGGCTAAGCAGCAGTACCTTGTTGCCTTGGCTTGGATATAATGTCCTTTTAAACTATTTAAAAACATACTGTAAAGAGGAATTTTAACTCCACTGGAAACTAACCAGATTACAAGCATGTTTCAGCTATATTTCACTTTCAGTCAGCCCATTGCATTTGAGTTAATCTTTGCCTTTTTGAATGACCACTGTACTGCACAGGGCAGAGTGGCTTAATTAATTAATGCATGCTACTATCCTAGCAGACTCCTCAGTTCTCTGTTGGGTAGCATGCATCAAGCAGTAAAATAGGCTGTCTCTGCTATGAGGTCCTGTTATGTGGCAGCACAGTGACACAGACAGAAGCATGGCACAGCTGTGAACTCATGGTTGTCTCAGTGATGCCCTGCCCCCCTCCCACAGTGTTCACAGCAATTGCTTTATGCAGATTTTAGAGTGAAGATCAGGTCTGTGTGGGGTGCTGTGTGAGCTGTACCCGAGTTACCCCTCTACTAAGTGATCACAGTTCACAATACTAACTCAGCACAGCTATACTGCTATGCAAGAATTCTAACAACACAGAGCAATTACGGTGACAGAAGTCCCAGAGGAACAGCAACTGAAACCATCTGGAAAGTTTCAGTCCTTGGACTATAGCTGTATTTTTTTTATATGGTTATTGCCATTCGTGAACTGCTGTTTTTTTCCCCCATTGCATTGCAAAAGGAGATCTCTAAAAAAAGCTGGCTCTGACTATTTTAGTCAAGGGTATATGAATAATTTTAGGTGCAGATTTTCTTCCCACCGCTTTTTAACAGCAACTATTACACTAAGAGAAGTGAAAGGGACAGCTGTGATTGCATTGAGATGGCTCTTTTTGAAACCCTAGAGGGTGTGGCAAAACCCAAGCATTCCTCCCATTTTCTTGGTTTTGAAGATGACTGGCAAAGAGGAGCTCTGGTGCCTCATTTTTAATTTCTTTACAAAACCCTTCCAGGTTTGTTTTTGCTGCTTCTAAGCTAAAAACCCTCCAGCTCTGTTTTTGTGGGTTTTACCAAGTGTTCATCAGGCATCTGAATCAGATGTATCAGGTGACAGCGAGACTGAGGCTTTCCCTTCCCACTGCTCAGGTTTCAGTCTCCGGTGGCGCAAAACACTCACACACACCTGACATTTGCTTTGTCTACTCCCATTCCAAAACTGATGGTTGCAACAATAACAGGAATCTTCTCCTCCATCCATTCATTCTGGACTGAAGTCCTGTCAGCTGCCTTGAGTCCTGGGAAGGGAAAAAGAAGGAAACAACAAGAAAAAAATTAAAAAGGAAAAAGAAAAGAAAAAAAGTAACAAGAGGATTTTCTTCCTCCTCCATTCCCCCACTTTGAGCCAACCCCCTCACTAAAAGTGACTGGTGTACACACTCCTCTTTGCCCATGTTTAAACTGGCTTGCGATCAAGCAGAAGTCAGCAGCTGCTGTTTCTATTCCAAAGAGAAAAATTCAGTTCCCTCCTGGGATAAAAGCAGTTATATTTAGGCCGTACAAGATCCAACAAAACCAACAGTTCTGGAGCAAAGGGAATACCATTCCATTGAAGGCTCTGCGCTTACCTCACAGACCTGACATGTGAGCATCAGAGACACTGCAGACCATGCCTACAAAGCTGTTTTCTAGGTAGCCCCAACCCAGGCCTTAAAGGTGGTACAGTTCAGTTCTACCAGCTACTGAGAGATGCAGATGGAGCTTCCAGTACCTGCGTGATATGCCTTGGCTTTCACTCCTCGGTAGCTCAATTCAATAGCCAGCTGGTCACACACATCCCTCATCCTGCAGTACACAATGCCACAGCCAGAGTACACCTGGGCAGACAGGAGAGAAAGTCCATGATGCTGTCTGAAGCCAGACAACAAAGCTGCAGTCATTAGCATGGTGGGGACAGGAGGGATGCCTAAAGATCATGTCTTCTACAAGCCAGTTCCCCGACAATTGAAAGATACGTCCTACAAGGCCCAACATCCACCAACTACAGTCCCCCAGTCCTCTCCCAGTGAACACAAGGCAAGACGCAGTCTCCCTCTGCCATACAAATAAACTCAGGTGCACAGGCTGTAACTGAGTTCCTGAGAATTATGTTGGGAATTAGTGTTAGAGCAGGAAAGTCAACACAACACTTCCAAATGCTTCTGTTCATCCTCACCATGCTAGAGGAACAGAACACAATCCATCCAATGATAACCTGGCACATGACAAACCAAGACAGAAGTGCTAGTCACATGTTCCTCCTAATCAATTTTCTTTTAGACCAACCCCTTCCTGAGGGCACCTCTGAAAGGAATGCAGCCTTCACATTCTACCCGTTTTAAAGGAACTAAAAAACATATGTGAGCACTTTTAGAGGAACTAGAAAATATACAAGCTTTCCTTCCAGAGACTTCCTCCTTCCCTGCCACAGACTGGTCAGGGCCATACCAACCACTGGGAGGTCAGTGACCATTAAGGTAGCCTTTGTTCCGTTTAGCTTTCTTCCTTAAATGTAAAACCTACCCCAGTGGTATCCTTCACTTCAAGCGCCTTCAGACAGAAATCCTTCAAGTTGGTGTATGGATCAGTCAAGAGCTCTTTGAACTGCACATCATAGAACAAGTTAGATCTGAAGCAAGGAGTCTTAAATGTAGAAAGCGGCTGCTTTAGCTTGAGCGCTGCCACAATGTCCTCCTGGACCTCCTTGGTGGCAGTGGCAGTCAAAGCAACGCAGGGCGTATTGGGTATGCGAGTGCGCAAGGTGCCCAGCCGTAGGTAGTCAGGTCGGAAATCGTGTCCCCACTGGGAAACACAGTGCGCTTCATCGATTATCAGGTAGGACAAGAGGTTTCGGGACAGCAGAGAGTTCAGCGTAGGTTGGAAGGAAGAGGCGGCTGCCATCTCTGGGGTGATGTACAGGAGCTTTACTTGGGGCTTCTCACTTGCTAAGTCAGCCAGGATGGTCTTCTTTTCCTGGGCAGAAAGCTTGGAGTTCAGAGAGCAGGCTTTGATTTTCAGAGCCAGCAAGTGATCCACTTGATCCTAGAGTAAACACAAAATTAAATGAAAAGGAAATGGGAATAAAAGAAAGTCACCACCACCAAGAAAGGCTACTAGGGAGATCCAGGTGAGGCCCCAACTTGCACCTCCAGGACTGAGTCTCAGCACAACATATACCTACAGTCTGGGTATTTACATCTTCAACTCTAGATGTTGTTATTTTCGACTGTGAGCATATCTGTCCAGCTCTTGCACCCAATTGCATTTTTGTGCATCCATTCACTTTAGGACAGTCTTTTTGCTGCTAGGGAACACCAGCAGGGATCTGTGCAAAATAACTTTTTGTAGCCACAGTGAGCTGAAACAACCCACCAATGCATCTCAGTATTTATGCTATCAAGTTGTCACAGATGGAAAATGAATACTACCACCCAACAGCAGCAAAGTGCATTTCATTCCAAAATAATTAAAGGATGTTATAAACACAGCTGAGATAGGATGAAATACAAGGGTCATGCAAATCACCACCGCAAAAGAACCAAGTCTGGATGAGAATGATGCCATGAAAACCAAGAAGAAAACACAGCATCATATCCAGATGAACACTGAACGAACCAATTCACCTCCCTATGCCTACACACAGCTGTTCACTTGCACTTGACTAGCATATAACTTTTCGGAAGATATGAATAGTTCTGAGAAACAGATGTAATTATTTCACTCAATATCTGGTTTCAATGATTGATTTAATACCCACTGTTTTCATTCACGAAGTCAACTCTCAACCTTCCCTACAATAAACTACACAGACCAAGTTCTTCAAGTTCAGCTACAATGAAATACACCACGATCATTCCAGGCATAGCCACCCCGTCTCAGGGCTTGATGAGAAGACCTCTGAAGGTTCACTCCAGCTCTGTTTCCTAGGACTCACTGAGCCCATTCTCAACCTATTTGTAACTCTGACACATTCTGCTTCACCTCCAAATCTTACTGATGGTAATTCTTTGTAACTTCCATTTCACTGATAAAACATTGTCTGTGCTGGAGCTTAATCAGAAATCCTCACACTTGGAAAATAATCACTATTTAGAACACCTTCCTGAGATGTATTACCATGCCTGCTCTTAACTGTTAACACATATTACATTGAGACTGTAAAGGAGTTAAAAATCCACAAAACCCAAAACCCGAAACAGCAGTCTACAACACCAGATACCATGCAGTGCTAATCAAATGCTTTACAGAAGTCTAAGCAATGCTACAGCTGCTCTTACAGGGAAGTGTTTCTCCCAACAGGTGATGAAACATTAGAAAAGGCAAAGTACAGAAAAAAAAGTCTCACAGATGAAAGCTCAGGGAGCAGGTCTGCTAAACCAGCTTCTTCCCATGACAGAAAGACTGACTGCAACAAAAAGACATTCTGATGCAGCACAAATTATGCCTTTGAAGGCAACTTCATCACTCCAGCAGTTATTACTTTATAGGTAAAATGGCAGGTTTATTCTGGGGAAAGATCCAGTATGTTCTGTTTAAGGTACTCTGCTTTGTTGCCTCTGTATAGCACGCTGGAGGTAAGAGACAACTGCAGTACCTGGAGAAAGGCTCAGTTATAAAAACCGCAAGGTTAATTGTTAAAGAAGGAAAACATCCTTTTAGAGAACTGCATAGCATCCTACCAGACTTACTCTGCTCTGCAGCTAACTGCAGTCTCTTCACCTATCACCAGGGTAGGAAAAACACATGGAGACATCAAGAGAATCCAGAGGCAGGCCAACAGCAGAGACTCGTGGACAGAAAAACAAGAGGCAGCTGTGTCTCCAGAGTCTCCCAACCCCCTTCACTGACTGCTTTTCCACAGCCAACAGGAGACAGTTACCTGAATCAGTGCAATCAGAGGTGAAATGACAATGGTGATGCCCACTGCCAGAACTGCAGGAAGCTGGTAGCACAGGGATTTCCCTGCCCCTGTGGGCATGCATACAAAGACATCCTTCTCCCCTGCAAAGACAACAGAAGAAAGCTCAAAGCTACTGAATGGTGGCGAGTTCCCAGGGCTCTGACTGGAGGGGTGGGCAGAAAGGCTTGTAATTTGTGAGAAACAGCGTGTATGTGTATGCACTGTGTGGCATACCAAAGAAACTTCATTTTTAGCTTCTGAAAGCATACCAATACTTTGCATACCTGCAATGGATTCCTTCAAAGAGTCTCTGATTGCTTTGTAAACATTGAGAAACAGCCTTACAAAAGTACCAGAAGATACACGGAAACCAAGATAAAGCAAAGTTATTCACACTAATTTTTGTCCAGATGAGCTGCTTCCACTCATTTTACAGACACCCAGTTACCAAATTACCAGCCCCATGACAGATCTTTACCACATCCTTTTAAAGCTTATCCCAGAAAGGTACCTCATAAGAAATAAGGGCTGGAAATCAAAACCACATAGATATTATCATGCAGTTAGTAACTGTCACTGCACTAGATGGTATCCACTTCAAGTCAGGGAGATGCCAGTGCACGCAATGCTAACAGGTGGAGACACCCTGCTGACAGAGCACTGCTTTTGGCCGGTCCATCGTTAATAGCTGCTGGCGATATATGAAAATTAATTATATCGCGAGTGCCGAGTTTGACACTGTTCTGATTCACATTGTGAGACCTGCCAGGGCAGTGACAATTGGGAGCTTGTAGGTGTGAGCTGCCTGTGCGACCAACAGCGGTATGGTGGTGGATATAACACCAGCAAAATCTTGTTTCTGATAATGGTCGCATGATTTGGAGAACAGACACAAACTACCCTAGGAAATGAAGCCTTCTACCAGTATCATCTTTAACACAAGGACAGGTTTACTCTGAAAACGTATAAATGTAACCAGTTTTGCCCTCATCTGACCATAAACGTGCCTGCAGACACCTCCAAAGGAGATAACGGCAACACTGCACTTTAGCATTTCTTATTTCCTGGTCGATGCAATAGCAGCGTTACAGAACCAGTGCAAGGCACAGGCAGGGCAAAGCCGTGCTCAGAGAGCTTGTGTGCAGCACGTGCTCATGCTCCTGTGCCACTGAACCGATCTCAAGAGCAGCGCCACGCAGTCCTGCCTAGTCCAGGTGATACAACTCCTCAAAAAAGGCGCGATACCAACTCCTGCAGCATCACCCCTGCAGGAAGATGGAAAACCAGATGCGCTTCCCATCTGTCCGATGCTGAGTCTCACCTCTCGCCACAGTCATGGTCGCGCTTTCCTGCAGGGAAGTCTTGAAGGACTCAAACCCGAAGACCTTTCGCAGTGCTTTCCGGACCCTGCCCTCCAGGCCCGGGGGACCCTCGCCGCTCATCGTAGAGAAGCTACGAAAGGTGACAGGAACCACCGCTAAACCCGAACGCCGCCACCCGCCTCCGGCCGCGGCCTCCCCGCCTGGTCGCTGCCTTCGCAACCTCGCCCACGGCTGCCCTGCCACGCGCCCCCTTCCTTGGGGCCTCCCCCAGGGGCGCCCCCCAGGCCCCTCACGGGAAGGGGGGCCAATATTATTTATTCTGGGACAACCCCCCCGCCCTAAGGCGTCCCCATGGGGCACGGGCGCGGCCTCTGGGCTGGGGCCACGCTGCGCCCCGACCGGCCCAGCCGCCGCGGCTGGGGGAGTTGTATCCTTCCGCCCCTCAGCGCCGTCGCGCCACAGCCGTGCGCCACAGCCGTACCCCTCCGCCCGCGGCCCCCACCCTCTCGCACTTGGTCAGGGCCCGGCAGGTGCTGTCGCGGCGCCGCGCGATGACGTCGAAAGCAATCTTAAAGGGGCAGCCGCCGCTCTCAGCGGTCCGGGCGCCTTTTATCCCTCCTCCATAGGCATCCCGCTCCGCCTCGCTGAGCGGTCTCTCCCTTCGCGCCGCGAGCGGCCGCCGGAGCCCTCCCGCCGCAGCGCGAGCCGCCCAAGGCGGAAGAGGGGCGCCGTTGCCATGGCGACTGCGCGGGGCGCGCCATCTCCGCGCGCCGGAAGCCGCTGTGGCGGAGGCGGAAGATGGCGGCGGCGAAGCGTAGCGTTCTCTCCTCGCTGGCAGTTTACGCTGAGGATTCAGACCCGGAGTCGGACAGCGAAGCTGGGACGGCGGGAAGCGATGGGGGAGCGGCCGCGGGTGAGGGCGGGGGTGGTAGCGGGCGGCGCAGGGGAGCCTCCGGCCCGGCCAGCCCCCGGCCCGGCCCGCCGCCCTCCCCTCCGCCAGGGGTAGGCCCGGCTCATTGCCATCTCCCCTTTCCTCATGGTTTTCTTTTTCCCTTCCTCCTTAGGAGAGAAAGGAGGCCTGGTCTCGGTTGGGTACGGAGATGACGACTTCACCCGCCTGGATGGGGACGAGGAGGGCTATGAAGAGGAGGACGATGAGAACAGCAGGCAGTCAGTAAGTACCTTTCTGCTCCAGGAGCTTGCCCTGAGCCCTTCCACGTGTCGCAGAGGGTTTTCTCCCTCCAAAGAATGCTCCCAAGTGGCAACCCATGGTGGAACCCAGAGTATCTGACTCCTGGTGTGGGTTTCAGCACTTTCTAAATGCTTCTGTGCACTTTGTTTTTGATTCAAAAGCGTTTGCCTTGAAACCCGTCAGCAGCCTGGCACAGCTCGTGTTGCTTGTTGCTAACTGTGTTGATGCCATTTGACACTTTTTACGGGGAAAAAGGCCATCGCAAGTCAACACCACACCAAATGAAAATTATTCTTTAAGCATAGCTGACATGAGATATGAGAACCTTTTAAGAGGAACACACTGTCGCATGGTCAGCTGAAGGATTAAAAAGAATAAAGTTCTGCGATGTCTTAAATTATTCTTTTGTGTATAACTCAACCCACCCGCAACATCAGGTTATCTTGATGTAACAGTGTCCTGTCTAGACGTGAGTGGCTTTTGCTTGTCATAGGTGCATGGCCTGTGCATAACCACCTAGATACTGAGATAACTGATGCTTTGTGAGACAGGGCATGTAGCTCACTACCTGTGGGTGCAGCTGTAACACACAAAAGGGCGTATAATTCTGTCATGTGTCTGTAGGAGCCAAACAATAATCTGGGGTGGGGTGGGGTGTCTCCTTTTTACCTCCTCAACTTTTTGCTTACCACCATATTAAGAATGTCTTACCTTGTCCGTGTTCTAGTCTTTTCCTCTACCACGTAGCCAGAAAAACAGGACTGTGTTACTATAACCTTTCCTCACTGAAATCTACTTTGTATGCGTGAGATCAGTCTCTTATGAGACGCTCGCTGTGTCTGCCATCTGTTTTCCCAAGTAGCAGACAAGAGATTGGTCGCTCTTGTTCTTGCTTTTGGTTTTGTCCCGTTGCTATACTGGAAAAGGTGCAAGCAGTAGCATTCAGGGTCTGCCCCTGGCATCTTGCTTAGCAAAGTAGTGAAGCTTCTTTACAGCTTTACTGATTCTTCTTTTTATATCCAAACTTCTAGACCCTCCTTCAGTGAGATCTCTTTAGTTCAAAGGAAGTGGTAGGTGTGATACAGGTGCTTGTCAAGATCAGCTGTGTTTAGTTAGCATTGGCAAATGGGCAAGTAAATGGAGTAATCTTTATTGTGTGCACAATTTTCAGTGCAGGTTGCAGCTGTTCGTCATCTGGGAGGTACAGGTTGCTGTTCAAGTAATGGCAATCGAGTCACTCTGATGTCAGCCAGCAGATCCTGCATATATTTGTGGTTATAGTATGGATGTACACAGGTTACACAGGGTACCTTCTCTCCAGTCTTGTTGAAGGAGAGCAATGCTTGAGTTTTTTTGCATTAAGTATTCTTTGATCAGAATCGAGAGCTTCCTTGATACTGCTTGTGCTAGTAGCTTATACTGGTTATGAGTTGTTTTTAGAATGCAGTGTGAGTTGGACTCGACTTGTGCTGGGTTTTTATCTAAACAACTCTGTGCTTATATTATCTACCTTAACAGTGACTGAAAAGTCTCTGGTTTGTGGTGTTTTGTTTTGTTTTTTTCCAAAGGCGGTTCTCAATAATGCTTCTTTGTTTGTTGATGATGTTTCAATGATATCCCCTGCTAGTTTAGAAGGTCTGGGGAGCTGTTTCAGTTACCTGTCTATAACATGGATGATTCGACCCATTGTTGCTTTGTTGAAAATTAATTATCTTTATAATGTAGGTGGGACTGTGGAGGGGAGAGGAACCTCATTTGTGATAAATGCCAAGTTACTTGGTACTATGGTTCTTTGCTAGTTAAAAACTTACTGTTACTAAACTTTGACAGTAAAGACTGAATTATTGGCATATGTACACCTTTCAGAAAGGTAAGCTGGAGAGTAGCTGAAGTGAAGGAATCTGATGTCTCACTTCTGCAGGATAGGCATATTAATTCAGGCAACTTAAACTTACTGACATTATTGTGTGGTCAATCTCTAGCTTGCCTTGCCAGATCTTGCTCCTGTGCTAATACTCTGAGGTGGGCATTTTGTTGTAAACTCTTCCTTTCAGTTGCATGTAATCATCTCACTTTTTTGTTTTCCCTTTTGAAGCTGAAACACCAAGTTCTTGTTTTGGGGCCAAAGTTGAAATTTGTGGCAAAGTTTGGAGGAAAAAAACATTCTGCTGAGTTGTGTGAGCATGAAAAACATTTTCTGCTCCTCAAACTTGTTTTGAACCCAGAGTATGTGTCTATGTCTAGAAACATAGGTAACTGTGAGACCCCCAGTGAAGTAGCTCTTAGGGCAGTGGAACAGTAGGCTTACCTACCAGTTGGGACCAAAGCTGGGGCTTACTTCTCACGTAATGACAAATTTTGCCAAAGGCTGAGCTGAGTGTTTTAAGCTCTCACAGGGCTTAAAATTTGCCCAGTGCTTTGGTTTCTTTCTGGGTCAAAACCCCATTTCTGCGTAAAACATGAATGGAGTCTATTACTTAAAACAGTGACGTTTGTCAGTGGTTCCCTTCTGTGCAAGTTCACATCATCTACCAACGAGGCTACGAGAGCGCTACACAAATAAGAAAGATGCGGTGTCTGCTGGCATCACCGGATCCTTGGAACTTGGTGCTAGGCCAGACCCTCACCAAGCCTGCATGTTTGGTTGGATGGCAGGCCAGCTGTCTGTCCTGTGTGTGCTGCTGATGTATGCTTGGGAGTGTAATAGGTCTTGCAAATGCTGCTTTTTCTGTGAGTACTGCTAAATGGGAGTAAGTGCAAAAAGCCCATTGCCAGCTGGAAGAGACAATTATCAAACGACAAATGCTTTTTTTTACCCCAGATCTGTTGCTTCGTGTTGTCTAGTTCTGAGCATTCAGGAGCTGCATGAGTTTTACAGGGGACTTCTGCTACTGAGTAATGCTTTTGCCTAAAGAAAAAAAAAACCCAAAAACACCAAAACCAAACAAACCCCTCTTTCCCTGATGTAGGACTTGGTTTCTGGTCATGAGTGGGTGGGGTGAAACTACCTCCTGTGGAAAGGGTCTCGGACTACTGCTGGGCTGCTGAATGCGAGCCCTTTGCTGTAAGTGCAGTTACTTGCCAAGCCTGCTCTTTAAGCTTAATCCTGTAAATTCTTGTCTTGTAGGAAGATGACGATTCAGAGACTGAAAAACCTGAGGCTGGTGACCTAAAGGTATTTGAAAGTGTGGTATGGTGGTGGGGGGGGAAGTTTAGTACAAGAGGAGTAAGTCTTAACAGCATGGCTTGGTGTTCGTTTGTGATCTTCCGTAGCTAGTTTCATACTTTCCTTTTTGTAGTTGTAACGTGTTTTGTTTTTTTTTTTAACTTTAGTTCTGGCTTCTGCCAAAAGTAGTCAACCAGTTAGGCTATGGGCTGAGTCACAATCGAGATCTGCATTCATGAACTCGGTCATCTTGTGCATTAGATCTGAGGGAGGTTTTCTGACAGCATCTCACCTGTTTTGCAGTGATCTGGGAGATGTAGTATTCAGTACAGAATTCTCTTAGGACCTGTGTTAGTTGCAATACTTTCTTTGTTTAGAATAACTTAATGAATAAATGATCATATGCTCCTGGGTGTTATGAAATGTGTCAAAATCAATTCAGTTGTCTCCAACTCTCTTTCTGTCCTTCTGAATGAAGCAGTTCTTTAAAGGTTGATTGAAAATTAAGAAAGTGAAATAACACCCCCAGATGACAGCTGTTATAAATAGTTGAAGTGATGTTTATATTGGGATTACATCTTGTTTCTGTTGAACAGCAGGTGTTTAACAGCACATAGACACATGCATCAGGCTAAAAGCTGGAAGACAGACAAAAGACCAAATCCATTTGAAACTTTGTAGAGAACTGGGCTCAAATTTTTATGCTGGTTCAGTTCCTCGTGCAATATAAGCAGCCTTGTGGGATACCAAGTGAATGGCAATTGCAAGAGCCTTTGTTTTATCCAGTAGCTTCCTCAAGGATGCCAACAGTCTCTAAGCTCAGCTAAGGAAATCAGAGGACTGTGCTGCAAACTGAAATTACGTAGAGCATTTGAATTGGCTTAGGGCTTTGATAGGACAGGATGAAGGGGAATTAATGTGTCTAGCTATTCTGCTTAAATTAGTTTTATAGCAGCTCCTTCTTCCAGTTTCCACAATATTTTTATGGGTTTGTGGTGATACGCAGGCGAAAATCTTGGCAGCTGTATTGCAGCTGGTGAAGTCTTACATTAATGCCTTTGGCATACGGGTAGGAGGCACTTTGGCAATGGAATGTATTGTCTCCTTTCCTTGTTGCAAGAAAAATAAATTGGAAGAGACAAAAAGGTAATCTCTCACTTTAATGATTTTTCTACTTCTGCATTTTTGCTGTTGTGGCTGGTAAGCATGCTAGCAAGATGTTTCTGTAAAAACTGCTGGATTCAAATGTGTACTGTGAAAGAAGAATAGATGAGATTTCTTTGAAAGAGAAATTTGGCGTACATCACCACAGCCTCTGTAGTCGGGCCCTGTTGCAGTTGTATGCATTTCTGTCTCCTCTAAAAGGGCTCTGGGACTGCAGGGCAATGGAGAAAAGATCTGGCAAAGAGAGAAAGAATGAAATCGGACTATAGTAGCTCTTGTCTGTGTAATGCATTACGGAAATCTTACCACTGAATTCTGTGGCTACTGCTTTAATATGTTGCTGATGTTTCGTGTTGGCTTGTTTAAAATGCATCTTCATTTCAGCGAGTTCTGTGCGCCACTGTCTGGGTGCATTTTGACTTTTTGAAGAAGATCTGCAAATGGCCACGGAGCAGTGTTTCAGCTTCAGTGGGGAAGCAATGCATTAAAAGCATTTTGTATCTTGCATATACTCTGCAAGAACTGAAAATGTAAATTAGAGTTAAAAATAAATTAAAAAAAAAAAAGTAAAATTCAATTCCTGCCATCCTAGCATGCCATGAAAGGTGAGGATTTGAGAACAGGAGGGAGGCAGAGCTGAACTATAGCAGTTTCAGACTTTCATGTCATCCTTAATAGATGTCTTCATACATTAGTGAAAGAAGGGAATAGCCTCCTCTGGCCTCTTGGGGTTTTTTTTCATTCTAGCTAAAATAGCCAGCTGGCATTTGGGGGAGAGATAAAAGCACACCTTCGCTATGCAGTGTACCGCCGGGCAGCCCAGTGCTGGGCTGGTAATGGAGCAGGCAGGTTGCTATGTGGCATTCTGTGGGGCACTGATGGAGTTGTACTAGCCATGCTGTTAAGAAATTCACTCGGGATGGGGGGAGATGGAACATCGTTTTAAAAGTAGTTTTACCTGGAGCAGTTACAAATGTTTCCTATCCTCCTTTTCCACCAAGTGGCAGTGTTCTCCTCGTTCTTCGTACGACAGCTAGTAAGAGTTGTAGCTACTTTTTACCGCACTTTGGGTTTACAGTGAGACACTTGATTGTAGCTTGCTAACACTTTCAGGTAACTTTTATTTGGTTTTGTCCCAGCTGACTGCTGTAGTTGGTTTTGCTCTATCAGTTTCATTGTAAGACATCACAAACCTGGAAACATGTTTAAATAGATACCACAGACCCTTTACGTATGGCAAGGGCTTTTCCAGGGTCTGAATCTGACTGTACACAGATGGTAAATCCTTTAAAATGCATGAATGAGATAAAACCATTGCAATTTATCAGCTAATTATAGTCATTTCAAGCCTTCAATACACATTCAGCATTTTCTCTCCTGTTTTGCCTCTCTGTACATATGGTGAATGAACTACTTTGTAATTATGTCTTGAATCATTGACCAGGACGCTTGAGCCAGATTGTGTGGAGGAGTTCCCTTGTTGCTAGTACATCCTGTGATTTGGCCTCATTCTGCACTTGGATAGTACCAGATGTAAAACCTCCAGAAGGTTTGGTTAGTGTGAGTTGTGGGTATAGACTGAGGAGACCAAAAATGGGGGATGATGTAAAAACTGTCTGGTAAAGTGATGATGGGAGAGTGGAATTTGGAGCCTGCCTCAGATAGCCCCACTGGGGACATATTTTTCTACCCCACTTACGGTGTTTGTATTTATCTCAGGTTTTCATCTTGATTCCAGAGAGTATGCCCTTGTTGATCTTGATGAAGGTGCATCTGTCTGTCTGTACAGCCCTTGTTCCTCACAAGAGGTGAAGTCCCATCTAGTCAAAGGGCTAGATGGGACTGCAGCTTTCCTGTGTTGTGTTTTTTTTTTTTAATTTTGCTGAGTAGCAAGTCACAATAAGCTTTTCAAGTTCAAACACTGTGGTGTCAAACTGCTGTCTTCGGTCTGCTCTCAGAGAGATAGGCAGAGACTTCTCTATACACCTCTTTGGGAGTAGAAGAATAATTAAGCTTCATCAGTGTCTGAAAGTGTTTTTCCAGAGCAGATTTCTGGCCTGTAGGATTCACTGTCACTGAGCACCTGTGAGTCAGTCCCAAACACTGTGTGCTCACAGCAAAAAGCAGAATCCTCGTCTTTAAGTAGTCAAGTCTGGTTAGATATGTCACATCCTGTACCTGCATTTTGAAGTGCTTCAGGCACTCATGGAACTGGAGGTTTCAATCCAAATAAAACTAATTGCTTTTCCAAATTTCACGGATGGATGTGCACAGTCTCTGGAACAGGACATATTGGTGCCCAAAATCACTTTGGGGTCCCAGCTCTTAAGTGAGTGGTCACCAATCGTAAACAAGCATCTGTCTTAAAAGCACTTCAGAAACAGAGCCTTCTGCTCAGAAGGGAAAATAAATGGTCAACAGAAGCTCTTGGCAAAGGCGTGGCGTTGAAAAGATGGAATCCCACAGCTTGGATGGGTTCTTTGTGTCCTTTCCTCAGGTGATGGAGCTGTGGTTACAAAAGAAAGGACACTGGAAATAGGTCCGAAGGTTGGTGTTATGCTGGCAGCGGCGGTTTGGGATGCTGAGGGTTAGTGGCCCGTGCAGTGAGTGCAGGCTGCTTGGGCTCTTGCCAGCGGCTGGTTATGGTTACAGCCTTGAGGAAGTAATACGATGCAAGCCTTCAGAGCTTGCTAAAGGGACCAGCCCTGCAGCAAGAAGGAAAACAAAACTTAAATGAAATACTGACCTTGTGCTCCAAGTCTCACCTGGGGGATTCTGCATGTCATATTGTAGGGCTGGATGCATAACAGGTTGCAAGTGTTGATCAAGGACAGAGACCAGCCCTGCAGCTTGGCTTACTGGAGTTTTCACAGGGGGAAATCATTAACTCTTGAGCCTTGATTGTGGTATCAGGACTAGCTAGTGCAGGAAAGCTAATAAATATTGCCACTCCCTTGGCAAGTGCATGCCTCACACATGGTAACAGTTTTTCAAAACAGGTTGACATTTTCCTTTTCTGGTTTTGTTTTAAGGGTCCCCTCTGCATCATTGAGGCATTGTATGGTGAGGCAGCCAAACTGGGATCTAGCAGAAGGGTCTCAAATCTTCAGAGGAATACTCTGTTTCCACCTCTTGATAATCATCAACTCTTTATTACGTTTAGCTTTTACTGATCCGGCATACCTGTAATTTCACTGTATTATGATGCGTAGGTGTGTACTAATACTTAGATAGAGGCTTTTGATTGCAATGCCTTTTTTTATCTTGCCTGCCCGTTAACCTGTTTGTTTGAATACCAAAATTATCTTGATTTAAAGTAAAAATGGTAAGTGCTGAGAACCAGTAAATGGGGGTGTGTGCAGTAATGTAATCCCTGTAATTAGCTTATTTTGATAAGGCATATTAATTTTTCTGAATTCAAGATGCATTCATCAAGCCAGATTCTCAAAAGGTGCCTGAACCTAGGCAGCAACTTTCACCTCAAGTATAACTGTTTTGCTCCAAAGAAAGGGAAAAATTGTGTTTGGGAAAAGTTGTATTGTTAAAGCACTGCTGTTCCATTTGGCAAGCTGTATAAAAGGAGCTGGCTTAGTAAGCTTTAGAAAATAATTTAAATCTTATACTTCAGTGGTGGTAAATTATGCCAGCTTGATTTCCTAAGTTGCTTAGGAAATATCAGGCATTGAGAGGTAGTTTTAAAAATTCTACTTAGAATATGTTAAAGGTCATATAACTGAAGAACATGTTTTAAAACTGCTGTGCCATGCGAAAGCCGTGCACTCTGTGATGGTTCGAGTGGCTCTGTGGATACTGCTAGTCTTGTGGTGGCCGGATCTGGTAGGATATAACTTATTTATATGTGTGTTGTAGAAAGGCACTTCTAGTGTCTCATCAGAAACAAAAAAAAATGTATGTTCTTTATTTTTTACCTGCCCCTCTTGGCTTTTTGATGCTGTCTGGGTGAATATTGGCCTCTGATGGGCATAACTGGCAAAAGAGCAGCTGTGTTTTAAAAATGGCTTTGCGTTATGCGTGGCTGTGCTGCACACCTCTTTGTAAACACTTTCAGAGTGTGAACTGTGTTTCCAGAGCTAGGTTTAAGATTAGATCTCCAGCTTGTTTCGCACTCCTTCCTTTGCCCATGAGCATAGCCTTAAAGGTGCCAGTGATAAGCACTGCAGTCTTAGATTCATCTTTTCTGTATTCCAGCTTCTTTATAATTGTGTAAAATGCTGTTTGCACTTCCAACTCTACGTTATTTTCCCCTTGTTTTAGGTTTGGCACACTGTTTGCCAGCACTGAGGGAACCGGAAAGTCTGGCAGTGTAGCAGCGTTACATGCAGAGGGCCTTTAGAGGGAGTAATGGTTAACTCTGCTTCTAAGGCTGCCCTCTTACAGTGAGTGCTCAGCATTAAAATACTTGATAACCTGCTTCCCATTTTTTTAACTAGGTGGCTGACCTTAGTTATTGCCAGAAAGTCACAGAAAGTGGTGAAACAATTTGGCATGCAGGAAACAAAAAAAGTTTCGCATGTGGCATCACCCAGTATATTTCTGCGTCTCCAGCTCCGTCTGCCAGGGAGATAAATCACAGTATTGTTGGTCTCTGAAGCTGGCTTACCTACTTTAGAGCTTCTGGCTTCAATCCAGCTCTTGAGCTGTTTGGAAGATGAGACATGTCCATGGGCATGCTTGTTCCTTCCTCCCCGCCAGGCATACATGCTGCGGCAGACTCTTCACTCCCTCCAGTACTAAATACCACAGATTATTGACACAGGTGTGGCTTGCTTTTCTCCGAAGGAAGAGCCAGGCTTTTTCTGTTTGTCTTTAAACTTGAAGAAAAGTCCTTTCTGGAGCTGCTTCCCCTTGCATATTTCACCTGATAAAGGTCTAAGTTCTTCAAGTCCAGTTCTGTTGTTGCAATTATTTCTGTCTGCTGTACTGAAATAGTCTGTTCTGAATTTCACGTTGGTGCGTGTCAGAGTGAGAGTTTGAACAGTCAGCACAGATGGAGGATTGCCTCAAATACCAAAAAATACCTGAAAATAGCTTCTTCCAGCTTCCCTATTCTGGGTGCCGAAGGACCAAAATCTGCAAAAACTGTGGGATCCATTCATGGACGAGCGCATATCCCAGTGAGGATACTTGCTTTTACACCTTGCCTCTGCTCCAAACCAGGAAGAAGAATTTTTAGTATTAGGGAAGAAAGCTTATGCAAGAAGTTAATTTTGTCAGCTCTCCTGAGCCTTTTCTTTTGCTGCTGTGAGGCTTAAGATTTCTCACAGCCCAGATTCACTTTCTACTTGATTCTGCACTGCAACAGTCCGTTAAAAATCAGTGTAGCTTGACACCTCAAGCTCTGTCATGCAGTGTTGCTATTTAACCTCTGAATTCCTGTTTGAGTGTAGGAAGCAAAAGTGACTTCAAAGCAGGATTTGGGGGCTCTGCAGAGCAAGGCAGGTCTCTGCAGACCATGGTAGCTTTGGGTGGCGAGCACTGGGAGCTGTGCTGCTGGCTGCGCTCACTGCTGGTGTGCTCCCAGGGGCTGTGCCATCTTCCGTGCAGACGGTTGTACACACTTACACCACTGCAGCCTGGCTGGTGTCCGTGCTGTGGAGAGGCTGTATGCTGTGGTCTGGTAAAGCTTGTGCACAGGGTGATCTGCAAGTGTTAAACTTGAAGGACCCCTGGCATCAGAGAGGAAGAGAGAGGAAGCACCCAACAGATGCAAGTAGCTTTGGGACCAAGGTGCTGTCGAAAAGCAGCTGTTATTAACTGGACCTCCATTTGGAAAGTGAGAGTTCTGGCACGCAGTTCCTTGACTGGAAATTACTTCTAACAAATAATCTTTGTCAAATATTGAGATAGCGTATGTCAGGTGAATGGAATCGAGTTTCAAAGAAGCTATTTGAAGGTGTTTTATGCTATGAATGCTTCCCTTCTAAAGCATTTTCTCACTGAAATATTTTGCCAGGTCTTGGTTGGGGTTTTTTGGTGTTTTTTCAAGGAAATTGAAATGAAATCAAGGTGGAGCCTTAGACTTAATGTAGCTTGAAAAGTAAAAGGCAATGTTCAGCTACACATTCTTTGTTTTGATGAGGTGCTTAAGGAATGTCTCAGGAGTTGACTCTTTCCTGGTTTGGTCTTCCTTCCCTTTTTGTCTGTGACAATAGTATCTCAAAATAGGTGGGTTTGTAAAGACTGTACATGTGTCACTCAAGGTTGGATATATGGGGTTGTTTTTCCTATAGGTGGCTTATTTCTGAGCTGCTGTGCTTCTCTTAGTATGTAGATCATAGTTTCTACAGTGGTTTTTTTTTTTTCTTAGTTAAATTTCTTACCCTGTACTGGGCATTTTGCCTGGAACCGTGTATCAGAGCTGGCAAACAGGATATGGCTGTAGGAAATGTGCTTGTTTTGAGCTTTCTCTTGGGATTCTCCTCTCTCACAATACAAGAAAAAGGGGGGCAGGAGGAATAAAAGCACTGTACTTCTGTTTCCTTGCTTTCTGTTCCACGGACTGTGAATACACTTGACATGGACTCTGTTTGCTGCCCTCAACCTGGTAGCACACCGACAGCAGGTAGATCTGCCGAGCAAGAAATGAAACGGTTCTTGTCATGCACTTTTAATATTAAATGAGAAGTTTCCAGTGTTCTCTTCCCGGAAGCACATCTGATGTTTGTAGAAAAGGAAGAACATAGTTGCTAGCATGTTCCTTTAAAAAGGAAAAGAAGAAAAAGAGGGGGGAAAAAAAAAGGATATAAGCCAGGGTTTGGAGAGGTCTTTCTCTTGCTGGCTGCATATAAACTTTTTACCTGCTTGCTCTGGCAAAGCCACTATCAGCTTAGATAACTCTTCTAATAATTTATGCTGTTACAGAGTGTCTTTCCATCATACTCAACAAATGAGGCTGTTAATATGTTGGGACTGCAGCAGATAGTCTGAACTGTGGGGAGGAGGAGAAATTACAAAAACTCATTGCTGGTGCTTGCTCAGATGAGAGAAATCCACTGTAACAACTATTACAGCAGTAGGTCTGTCCACTGGCTACTAGTGGAAGGAGTGCACTGAAAAATTCTCTGCATTAATATCTTCAAACTAATCCACTAGCATGACAACAGTGTGACTGGTCTATATGTTTTGTGGCTGTCAGTTTAAGTTGGTGTTAAATTTATTTATGTGCAAGCAATCAGGTGGAATAGTTGAGGAAGAGAAGAAATTCTGCCATGCAAGAACATTCTTTCTAGAAAAAAAAAAATTATTGAGGGGTACTGTGGAAGCTTCCTAGCTACTTCTTTTTAACAATAACTGGAAGTCACCAGAAAAATGAAGCTGCAGGGCTAAGCTGTCTGCAAGTCCAGGAACACTACTGAGTGGTGGCAAGTCTGGCATCAATTTCTCCACCTCTTTCAATTTGCATTTTATTTAAAGCAATCAGTTTCTGGGTCTGTATCTTTCCTGCCACCCTGTTCAATCATTTCTTCTTGTAGTTTGAAGTGCACCTGTACTAACGTATGCAACTGCTTATATGAGAAATTGATGGTTGAATTTGTACCTCTTAGTGACAGTTAATGCTAACATTTTCGATGTGAGCTTTGTACTGGCTTTATGGATCTTGTTTCAGGAAGGATTTAGCAAGCATTGTTGTCAGTCAGTCCATTCTTTCCATTAAATAAAGCTGTTCTGGGCAAGCCTTTCCAAATTTGAATTCATTGGTCTCAAATTCATATTTTGCTTCCTTCCTTTAATCTCTGTTCCACACTGTGAGCATTGTTTGGTTGTTTTTATTTTCCATGGAACCTGAGCAGAGACTGTTGGTTGTTTTTTTTTAATGTAACTGAGTGGAAACACTCTACAACTGAAAAGATGGTTGGTATTTCACCTCAGCAAGGCAAAATCTCAAGCCAAAATGCAGCGCTCTCTTAACGCGTGTACCCACACCCCCATGCCCCTTCAGCTTGCTGCTCTTTTTTAACTGATTGTGATACGTGAAAACCGAACCATCAAGCTGGCTTCATATCAGTCGGGCTCTTGCAGGCAGCGTTGCCTTGCCCAGGGCTTGGAGAAAGCATTTGTCTTGGAAGTAGAAAAAATGGAAAACCTTTTCCTGAACACACGCAGGAATTACTGTATGCTGCTGTGCAGAATTGCTCTTGGAAGCACAGAAATTGTGAATTTACGTTAGCAGCCCAGTTAGATGTTATAAAGTAGGGGTGTTTTCTTGTTGTTTTTTTTAATACTTTGTCTTTGCCTGTAGCAGTTTGCGCCCTTCATTAGTCTCAGGATCAGGGAAAAGGGGGTTGACTCCTGCTTGTCTTGCTGTCTTTCAGTCTTCTTCCAGCTTGGCTCTGAACCATCACGGCATCCCTTGACTCCTTTCAGTAGGTCTGCTGGAGCAAGGCTGTCTGGCTTTAGGCCCTTAAACAGTTGATCTTGTGAAATCTAGGCTGCAAAGTAGGTAACAGCCAGAAAATCAGCTTGCTGAGTGCATAAGAGGAATAAAGTACAGTACTGCTGCGCTTTTTTTTTTTTTTAACTCAAACTAACTATTCTTAGACGTCATCATGTAACACTAGATGGGATAAAATAACTAGAGGATAAGAATGAACATGGAACATCTATTTTTTTTTTCCTCTGAGTTTTGTGTTTCCGTGATAGTAGAGAGAATTTTCAGCATAACTACTGTGTCCAGGCTGACTTTGTGCAAGTAGAGAGAGACTGGCTGCAAAAGCAAATTCAGAGATGTTCCTGTATGGACTTTCAGAGGTGAGGCTTGTGAAAATTGTGCAGTGTTGGAAGGTGTCACTAGTGAAGTCTTCACTGTGTTATTTTTTTGAAAGTGATCGGGATCCAAATGGAAATGAACCCGTTAAATGATGCTTGTGGCTCTGAGATACTTGAAAACTCTGAAGGCTTTAATAGCTTTCATACGTTTGCTCTGATAGAGAGATTTGACATAAAATCCCCTCCACTTGGAACCACTCCCCTGCTTGATGTTGTGCTAGTCATGTGAGGTGATTCATAGCATACTGGATATTGATGATGTAGTAATCTACAAAAAGATCACCTTTCCCTGAATGGATTTAGGTAACCTCCATACTTAAAATCCAGTTACTTTCCATTGTTTAAATGCCTCGAAGTTCCTTTAGAAATCCCTCATCTGTGTGTAAGTATTTATTCCCTTTCACAACCAAAAGATAGCAGCTGTGCAATGTTTATTGTACCTTGTTTCTCCACCTGGTGATACTCTGTTTCATTCAACTTTATATTAGATTAGATCTGCAGAATTTTGGTTTTAAATGCTGTCTTTTCCGATCAGTTCATCGTATTCACCATGTGTCCTAGACTTAAATTAGTCTAAGGGACTGTAGGACAGTTCTTGTTGAGTGATTACTCCACTGAAGGTTTTTAGACTGTCCTTAAGTTCTGGATCTTCAATAGATACTTGGAGGTTTGAATAAGACTTCTTAAATCTCACGTCTGCCAAACTCTGTCTTTGGTCAAGTTTTTGATACTTTCCTCACCGTAGCATTTGCCAGTAAACTGAGCAAATACGAACAAGCACTGTAGGAAGAGTTGGTCATCCCTTTGTTTTCTGAAGGCATTTAAGAGACTTGAAAGTAGTCTGACTTAATGAAAAGCTGTGTTGATGTCTTCAGCTTGTTAATGATGGAGCAGTGGGTGTAGGTACACAGTAATTCATCAGTAAGCAAAATTTATATCCTCTGGGCAGTGAGGTGTGGCTGTAATATGTTAGTGAACTTGTTTTCTTTTGCTTGGTGTAGCTCTGGGGTTTCTGATGTCTTGGCTGTGGCCTGGGGATGTGAAGATGAGGCTTGCTAGAGCAGCTGTGGTGAAATGGGTGTGGGTGATGAGGCCAGGGAAATACACGGCGGCAGCCCGCTGGGACTGGCTTTATTTAGCCTGTTACAAATGGGGCAGACTTGTGCTGTAGCTCTAGGATGAAAGGGTACAAATTAATGGACCAACTTAATTCTGGTGAAGGCAAACTTACTGATGATCTTGGAAATTCATAAAACATACTGTTTAACGCACCTGACATTTTAGAGAGATCTGTCTGATGTAAGACAGGAGAGGTTTTGACCCTCAAATATATCTCAGAGTAGTAGTTCATGTTTCCTGAGAACTGTGTGCTTACGCACACTGGTGCTGGTTCCAGGCAGCTACAGGAGACTTGAAAATGGGCTTCTGAAAACTTCAGAAATAGAGCAAATACCCCGATAACTGGCCAAATATGAGGGCATCCTTCTTGAGGGTGTTTAGCACATGTCTGAAGCACCTGCATGTGACTGTGCCACTGGGTTTTTAAGTGTCTGCTTGGCAGTATTGGTCATTTGGGGGATTTTTTTTCTCTTGCCTTTGTGTTCTCGGATAGTGAAAGGACAAGTGGGCAGATGAAGATGGGAAGGATAATGGAATAATAAATATAGAGCTGGGTAAGAGGAAGGATCAAGAGGTGCTCAGGGATGTAGCCCATCTCTTCCTCTTCCCTCTCAGTCCACTTAAAACTTTGAAGAGATAAGAGTGCAGGATGTAATTCAGCCAATGTTGGAACAAAAGCAGTTCCCTCCTTTCACCTCAACAAACATTTGATGGCTGTCTCAAACCAAAGCAAGAAATACTGTTAATTACGCATCTAGCAAGTTTTCCCCCTGAAGGGCATAAAGCATCCTTCTGACCGCATCTTTTTACTGCCTAATGAGTCACTGTGTGCTGCCTGGACACATGTTTGCCTTCTGTCTGTAGCTCTATAAACTTCTCCAGCCTGCATGGTAATCTGAATTTGTCCTTACAACCTGTTAGTTACCACAGAATTGCCCCCACTTCTCTGGTGGCAAGCTAAGGCTCACGGCGTTAACGCTGCGTCGATGTGGTTGAAGCTCACCACGTTAATGCCGTGCCTGCGTAGGTTTGTGGAGAACACAGCCTAGATTCCCTGGATTCCTGGCTGGAGCCAAAGAGTGCTCCTTCTTTTGGCGTAAGTTTTCTGCTTTGAAATGTCGTGCTTCTGCTTAAATTTTTATCTGCCTGTGCTGTTCTTTCTGAAGACTCTGGGAGAAGAGGTGTTAATACGCTGCACCAAGTGCATTAGCTTAGAGGCGCTGGAGCTGTTACACTACAGTCCAGGTCAGAAAAGGGCCTGGGGCCTTGCCAGCTGACCAGCAAGAAGATGTGTGCTCCTCAGTGTACTGCTGGGTTTTTTCTTTTATTTTCTAGAATAGCTTTAGTCTTATATTTTAGTGATCCAAGTGTACTTGCGGAGAAACAGTGCTTTCCCCCCCCCCCCCTTCCCTCCATGAATAGCTATAACAAGTGCCCTGTAGCAGTTAGTGCCACACAAAGAATTTGTTTTTCTGCTTCCAGGGGGCTTTCTCTGGAAATGAGTGGGGTTTCACAGTGAATTTGGCACAGGCTATTCCCAGATCTGACTTGGTGACCTTGTTGCTTTCTCCTCACCTTATGCACCTCTCACCTGGTTGGAAATGGGTGAAGGAGGGGGTTTAGAGAGCGGTTACTAAGCAGCAAGGAGGCAGCATTCTGTCTGCGTCAGGTTGAATGAATAGCTTCAGTGTGTGGAGCCACTGAGGAATTTTGGACACACAGTCCAGTGAGTCACAAAAGGTCTTTAGGAGGGAGGCAAGGGGGGAGAGGGCAGTGTTGGGATACAGCTGATACTGTTTCAGAAACTTTTTTGTGCTGAACTTGTTCTCACTTGTGACTCTCCTGGGGTCTCTCGGAAGCACCAGAATATTTGAACAATGGTCTCAATACGGTGAAAGCATATTTAAGAGTGTCTTATCCTATATAACAGCTCCTGGAGCTCAGCAGACTGTGGTGGAAACATCTGCTGTGCTCTTGCATCTGAAGCAGCCTTAATTTATATAACTAAGGAGGGATTAGCCGTGTTGAGAAGATCTCCAAACAGCATATTACAAGCCCGTGGAAGTTGCCCTTGAGAGTGTCTGGTAGGGCAGATTGGCTGTATCACTCCTGGAAAGTAGCAGCCAAGAGAGAATTGGCAGTGGGAGCATTCTTCTAAAATCAGAATACAGGATCTGCATCACCACCATGCTCCCTGGCATTTTGATTTGTAGAGGATTTATCAGCCAAAGCCTTGAATGGCACAATTACAAAAGTGAATTCTGGCACCAAGCACAACTGGTGAACCTCTGCAGCCTGGGACCCTGCGGAGCCCTGGGTGTCTGCAGAGAGGCTGATCAGATGCTGCTCTGAATTTGTGCTCTGCTGCTGGCTCTGGGACCATTTAAGTGGTTTTTATGTTACTCTGGGGAATGCACCCTGCTGACCACGCTTAGGGGACTGCGAGCTGCACAGGCCTGTGGCAGGCATTCCCAGGGCTTAAGTAGTTTTCTGTAGGCTTGATCCAGTTTGTATTTAGTTAGCTACGCTCTAAAACATTGACTCTTGGCTGGTGCCAAGGGTCAGTCACCAAAAATGAAGAATCTATGGTTGGAGCTGTTTTGAGGAAAGGCTTCAAGTACAGCAGTTTTTGTGGAATTCAAAAGGAGCAGAGTGTCCAGGACTCATTGAAACAAAGCCTTAATTCATTCATTAAATTTAGACGCTGGCTTTGAAAAGAAACAGCATGCTGTTAGGCTTTGACTTTCCATGGCACAAACATTGCCCAACTATCTAATAACTTGTATTTCATTTTGAATTTTTATTCTTTTTTTCTCAGAAGTAATGTGTAAATTTCTAAACAAATGGACAGGGTAGCTTTTTAGGCTGGAAACATACCTTGACTAATATCTGTTTCTTCCCCCTTCCTCCCAGGAATTCTCAGAACTGGAGAAAAGAGATCCTCAGGAGTTAGTTGGTAAGTTTGCTCAGAAGTATTTATTCACGTGTTTTTGTCAAAGTAGACCACCTAGGCTCCCTCTTTTTGTAAAAAGCATCTTTACTCTGTCCTGACAATGCTGTAGTTTGTATTATTACCTGAAATGCTTTATGTCAGTGGAATATTTTCAGTGAAGTCTTCTTTTGGGAGAAAGGTACCATGACTAAAAATATGAAAATACTTACATATATCTTAGACATGTAATATATGAAAAGGGCAGTGTTGGTATTTTTTTCTAGATGAGCTTAATACCAGTAAAGCGGTAGCTTTGTCCAGACACCTCTATGTGAGCCAGTATAACCGGGAATGATGACAGATACTTTGTTCTGTGCCTTCAAAAACTTACCTAAAATAGACTATTTAAATGTGATCCACATATTGATTTATAGCCGCTGTGTTGACATAGCATATCATATGTTTTCTAATGGTTACTAAAACTTCCTTGATTTTTGTGACATCTCACTTATTCATTGCACTGTTTTTAAATTTGGAAAGCCCAGGGTCACCAGCTTGAAATAGTATCCTTTGCTCGGTCTCTGTGGAGCTGTGCAGAAAGTGTATTTTATGTTGAAGCTCTTCAGTATCTTGAACTAACCCTTTGTTTCTGAGGTCACCAGTACAGCTGTGTGGTAGCATGTAATAATATAACTTTAAAAGCCACGAGTTTAGAAATTGCTTAGTTATCTTTCAAGTCAGCTTGTCAAGGTGTGATATTTCAGCCATAAAGTGTGATAAATGTAAAATAATACAATAAATACTAGGATGCTAAGCTGTGACTCTTAAAACAGCCATCCCTCCTTACGTTTTGGACTTAAGTCCTTTTCAATTGGCCTGCCCAGGTTTTGTACCAACCCAACTGTTGTATTGAATTTTCAGCCTTTAGAGGGTAAAACTGCTTTAACCAGCATAGAATGCAACAGAAATCTTTCTCCAAACTACTGCTCTGCCTCAAAATGCACACTAGAAATACAGATGAGACAACAGCATTTAAACTAAAAAGTAAAGAGGAAATCTGAAAGCCAACTGCCCTTCTACTCTCTACATACGGGTGAAGCTCTACACTTATAAAACAACGTCGTGGGAAGACTTAGTTAAGGTGTAAGGCTCAAGTTACAATTTTGTTAGTCTCCTTTTCCCCAGTGACTGTTCCATCCACAGGAGATGAGAAGATTGAATCTCATTTGTTTCCTGATAGCCCAGACTTTCATGCAGTCTTAAAAGCTGCACAGAGAGCACTTAACTACAGTGTCACGTGCTTGTGAGTGGACAGTGTTGGTGAGTCCGAGACCCGGATTAAGGTTTGCAATATATCTTTAATCCTTTCCCAGCAGCACACACAGAGCAGCGTATAGGCTAGCTTTGTGCAGAACCAGGTTATTAGAGGTCGGCAGGCATAGCATGCTGAATTCTGTAGATCTGCATTAGACCGTATCTTATCTAGTTGAGAAGGAACTGTTGCAAGAGCAAGTTACTTGATGTGAGAACCACTCCCTTCCTGGGAACTTTGACTTTTAGTTATAATTCTTGAATGGAAAAAGGTGCAGGATTTTTTCTGACACAAAGCAATAGCATCTCCAGTCTGGACATCTAGAGTTTTGTAATATCAGTATGTGGAAGTTGAAATCTTCCTTAGACAGTTTTCCACCACTGCTTTTTGCATTAAAAGCTTGTGGGCCTGCCCTTCTCAAAAGATAACCTTACGTTATTCAGCGTCACCTTTAATAAAGTCCGTGGCTATGCAGTTGCTCAAGTACAGCACAAATGTAGGCTCCTGCCAAAAGTAATGTTTCTGTTTTACCTCCCCCGGATGCATGCTAAGGTTTCTGTGCCTTGAGCTGGTCTGGGAGTTAGAGCCAGCTGAGATCCACCTGCACTGCTCCTTCCCTTCCTCTTCCTCCCCAACCCTGTGAGGCTTCCAGCTGGATCCATTCCTTGATCTGCTTAGTGCATGGTAGGTGAGAACTAGAGTTGGCACAAAGAAAGCAGTAGGGATGAGCAGCTGGGAAAGGCATGGTTGTCCTGACTTAGGCTGAAGTAGTGATCACGTAATCAAAGCCCAAAAGAATGGGAGGGGACTTCCCTGTGGTTGAGGAAGAAGTGTATATGAAGCTTAACTCTGACAGATTTCTGCATCACTGTTGTCCATTTGGGGGTTTTTGTACCACTCTGAAGAGTACGTGGTGCTGGCAGGACATTGCATTTGCTTTTTCCTGTGGCCTTGCAAAATAATACTTCTAGGATGTGGGGGTTTGCCCTGAAGTTTGTTGCAGCATGGTTGTTTACCTTTTGGACTGTAAGAAATGTTTTCTGCAGCCCTTAGGCTATCTGAGCACAAAGTCAGTGTTCATAAGAGCAGAAAGTATGGCTGAGTTGCAGGTCACTTTCTGCATTTCTCAGCCCACAGAGCAGAAAGGGAACTAGTGTCCTTCCATGGTTGGGTGAGTCACTGGCATGTTGTTGCCTTCAGTTCTTCCTTCTGATTTGGTTGTTCTGGTGCCAGGAAATCAGAAACCCACACACCCTGGTTTATGCCAAGCAGACTTGATTAGAGTGCCAAAGAATGCAGTTTTAGAGACCAGGCACCACTGGTTTGCGTGTTTCCAGGGGAAAGCTATGCCCCTCTGATCACCCCTTCCAGGTCTTTGCTTGGGTTTTTGCATTGTGTGACCTTTATGGACAAACTGGCACCTGATGCTGCCTGTAATCCCTTGTGGCCGCTTAAGACGTGGCATACAAGTGAACCTTGAAAGGGACAGGAGTTCTTAATCCTTCCTGGGGAGCAGGGTTATTCACCGAGGGCGCTGACCCAAGATGCTTTACCAGACCTCAGATGATCAGCACCCTGGTCTGCTTGTGTACAGCCAGCTCTCCATTCCTGAGCTCTCCATTCTTTTGGTTTTCTCTGCACTAAGAAAAAGTGCCTACCCATCTGTAGGAAACAAAGCTCCTGTGTGCCCCCATCCATGTCTCCAGCGTAGCCTTTGGACTGTGAGCAGTTGTTTCCTTCTGGAACTGAGGGCACGGTTTGCGCTGTGGCATTTTCCGTGCTGCTCTGCAGCCTGTCTTTGTACTGTTGGGTATACTAGTCAAAATAACCCATCTGTCTTAAACTGGAGCCCATTAAATGCAGCATTTCCATTTAACTGTCTGCCTTGCCAAGATCTGGCGAGCAAATACTCTCCTTTGACTACTGAGATGCTGAATCTTTGCTAGGTATACCCTGATAGTTGGCTGTGCTTTGGCCTGCTGTGCAGAGCCCAGGCACAGCTGAACATCCCTGCCTTGCCATTGCGTGCATGCTGGCTGCATAAAAACCTACAAGCACCTGTTGCTTGTGCTGATGAAATTTTTAACTTTTAGGTCAGCGTGTGGAAGGAGAATGCACAGACTTAAGCACCAGTGGCAGCGTCCTCCAGCAGCAGGATGCGTTGAGTTGCAGACCTGGCGGTGGACTGGCTTGTACTTTTTCTTGGACCCCTATCTGAGTCATGGGATCTGCTTTATGGCTTTAGTTCTTTATCTGGGCTGTGAATCTGATTAAGGGAAGATACTTACTTACTTTGAGCCAGAATCTGGGTGTGCCCGTAGTGATTAACCCTGCCAGTAGCCAACTTCCTGAGGTTCCTGCATGGAGATCCTCTAGACTGTGAGCCAGCAAATCACAGGCACAATTAGAGACTGCAGCCAGTGTCACTACCTATGACTCATATGAAAGTAAAACTTTGATCTTGGCAGAAATAACAGGATGCACAAAGCGGTTGGATGTATCCTGTGAGGACACACCTTGTTGTTAGCTGTCCATCTGCATTCACTGCTGTATAGACAGTGGAAAGCTGTTCCTGGGATTTTGAAAACACAAAATCTTTTATATAAGAGCCTGTGGCCATGTATGCAAGTTCCAGCATTATTTTGAATGATAATCCCAGCTGCTTCTTCCTCTAGGGAAAAAGCTGGTGGAATCGGCCATTCTGCTGTCTGCTTGGGGAGGAAGTTTGAGGACTGCTTGAGGGCATGGATAATTTGTACTTCCTTACTGTAAATAAGCCTGAAGGGGTTAAACTCATCCTTTTTTCTTCTTAATGATGTGGCTTCTCAGTCTGGCTGCAGTGTGATGAACTAAGTAATGATGAATGTTTGTGCTCAGATTGCGAGGTGCACGTAGGTTCACTGCTGACTCAGTCTTCAGCTGCACGCAGCTATGGCAGGATTGCAGTAGACAAAGATGTCTTAGTTCCAGTTCTTTGTAAGCCGTTGAGAGGTGCCTTCCCCATCAATATAACATTTATAAATGGTTGTTTTCACATAGCTCAAACAAAAGAGCAAATGAGCACCAAAACCAGATGCATCAAAATATACTGTCTCATTGGGAGCTCTTGTTCTGCCTCCAGTATTATTTCTGTTTCAAAGGAGTTTGGAATTGATTGCTGAACATATTCTTAGGACTTTGTGACTTCTTTGCTGGCTAGACAGGAGTTCTTAACAGGTCCTCTTCTCATAAATGTTTTGTTTCTCTGTGGCTCTTCCGGTCATGTGCAAAGGTAAGGAGCCTATGTGATGTCTAGTCTGGAGATAGACTTTTTTTTTTTTTTTCCCCCAAGGTCCTTTCTTTGCCTTATGAAGTCTGGATTTGGTGACCTTTTTAATTTTTGTGTTGATGCTGTGAACCTCTTAAGCCATTAATCAGCTTTCACCTTTTCCGGAAAGCCTGGTGTGCTGTCTATTATGCACACTTCTGTCTATTTGCTACCGTCTTTCTGGGTTCCTGAAACTCTAATTAAACTAGAGGCTTCCCCATCCCACCGCAAGCTGTAACCTATAACAAATGTCTGCCTTGTTGTCAGGGAGCTCCAGTTTGCCTGCCTTTCTGTAGGGGCTCTGGCAAGCTTTCCTTCTTCCATAGAGGCACCCTCTTAGTAATTGCCAAAGCACGCTTTTTGTTCATTGCTAGCAACTGCTGAAGAATTTAACCCTCAGCAACATCTTGATCAAACAGAATGAGCGGTCGCCTGCCAGCTTTGCGTCTTCGAAGGATATTGTCCTTAGCGCTTTACATTTTGACAAAAGAAATGGAAACTGTAGTAGCACTGAATGTGTGTAGCGTTGATTATCTGTAACCTCAGCTATCCAACGCTCTGTGCTGGAAGGCAGGAGAGCACGACGTTCAAACGCCAGGGTCTGTCCTTTGGGCCCTTCTGGGCTTCAGTCAAAGGAGCTCAAGTTGGGTGTGCTGGAACTGCAGTTCAGGTGGCTTTTACCGAGGAATGTGTAATCAAGGTATAGTATAGTATAATCAAGGAGCTGCAAATGTGAATGGCTTCGTTGATACAACTTGTGTGCTGGTGTCAGGTTCCTTTTATGTTTTTTATCCATTACAGACTATGGCTCTGAGATGTGTTCCTGTACAAATTATGGTTGAAAACAATCCCAGCTGCTTAAATGTGGCACAAATCTCTGCTCCAAGAGTTGGCTAGAGAACTGACTGGGTTTTTCTCATAATAGTGAGAAAGTAGCAAGCAACAGGGGGAAACCTGGCAGTTTCTTTTGCTGATAACTGTAACCTAATCTTTACAGGGCAATCAGGTACTCTAATAGCATATCCCAACACAAACAGCTATAAACATCTGGCAGTCCCTAAAACTGGTCTGTTCTTGGTCCTGCAGAACGAGCTGTTCTTTCTGGCCATAGTCTGACTGTAAGAAAAGATCAAAGTGCCTGTTAAGGAAACATTAATTTAAGAATGAGATGTAGTTTCTTGTGGTTAACTCCTGACTCCTGACAGCCTTGGGGAGGGTTGTTCCCTCCTTGAACCATTTTGGTTGATGTAGGTAGGTCTTGAAATAAATAAGACCCAAAGTGATTACCCCCCTCCCCCAAAATGGCAATGAGTCAGGCTGCTTTGGATTGATCTCATGATCCTCCACATACACAGTCTGATTTTTCTATTTAAGTATCCTGGCACAAGTTTTGTCAGAGGCTCCAGGTTATCTGTGCTGTTCAGAGCAGGACTTCAAAGTGCGTACAGAAAACCTGGAGTAGTGGAGGGCTCGGTACGTGGTGCACAGCGCAGGGTTTTAGAGAGGCGTTCCTTGAACCAACCTTTGTTCCTCTGAAGATCCTTTGCCTTTGGATCTTACCGACAATTGCAGCTGGAGTGGGAAGTAGCTTAGCTTTTTACACTTCCATTCTGGGGTGAAGAGACCCCTGAAAATAAAGCTTTAAGCGTGGCTGTCGCACAGAGCTGTGGTGTAGGGTAGATAACAATAAAGCAAGCACCACATCCCTCTTCTAATGACCTAATCTTCAGGTTAGCTGCTTCTTGGTCAGCACTTTGAAAATGCCACGAGTACCAGTTGACAGCATTCCCCTGTTACCTTTACCCATCGGTTCTCATGATAAAGTAGCACTAGCAAGGACGTAAAACAAGTTTAATGATTTGCATGGCTTAAATTCCCTTCAATATTGCTAGAACTCATGCCCAGTTTGCTCTCTATAGCTTCTTTTTCAGAGAGAGTGCGGAACATGTCTCCAGATGAGATCAAAATCCCTCCTGAGCCTCCTGGCAGATGTTCTAACCACTTGCAGGTTGGTATAATTCCTATTTAGTTTTTTTAAAAAAAGCTTGCAATTCAGTAGGGAGGGGGGATATTTGGGAGCTCTGCTCAGTCTTTTCCACAAGTCAAAAATCCAGCATTGAAGCTGGGGTTTTACCACACTGAGTTTATGAATGCACTGTGTTAATGCTTTAGACTTCACAGTGACTCTAGTTTAGGAATTTCAAAGTAGCTTAAAGCTGTTTTCCAGTCTCTGTGGGTCACTTAAGCTTTAAAATGGCTCTTGATCCCACTAGTGACACAGAAGCAATGTTTACTGTGAAGGCTGCTATCCTCTTACCTCAGCAAATTCAGCTCTGTAGGAAAGAACAAGTCATTGTTTTTCTGTATGGGTCTGAGAATCCCCTAACTGGAATAGTTGAGGCAGCATTGACTGGATTCCTTTTCCACCTACATATCTCTAAATTATAAACATTTAGAGGGAAGGCTAGTAACTTAGAGGCAGCAAAAGAAAACAAATGCGTGTTTTCTCTGGTGCACACCCAAATAATTGCAGTAACCAATTCTGCTCTGTCCTCCTCCTCTCGATGGAGGGCAAATGAAAGAGCAGGGGCTGCTGTTTCCTACCGCCCATTTGAGTTTTAACTGCAGTTACCTGCCCAGTAGAAATATAAGTAAAGAATCACTTCTGGAATCCTCTATAAAGTAAGGTACCGATGTGCAGTGGTGATTCGGAATGACTCACCATTCAGATCACGCTTTTTTCTCTGCACAGTGTACCTGGGCACACCCGTAACTCCTCTTGTGCTGTAGGAGGATTTTACTGTTCTGACATCAATGAGTTAGAGTGCGTTAGATCTGAGGAATGCACAGAGCTTGAGAGAGTAGACAGAATAAAGCAGATTTTCTTCCCCTTTGACAGCAGTTTACTATGTTAAATCAAAGGAGAGGTTGTCCTCTGTTAGCAGGTCAAACCACATCTTAGAGCGCTTTGAGCAAGGAGGTGGGATTGTTCTTTAGAGATGCAAAATGTTCTAGGCTTTTCACTGTTGATTTGCTCTTTCCTTCTGTCAGATTCTTCCTCTAATAAACTGCATCGTGAACTCCGCCAAAGGGAGTATTTCTTACTAGAAAGTTGACTGAGTAGTTCCCTTTCTGTGGACTTTGTGAATCATATTGCTGCCTCCACGGGGAGGGGACAGAAGGGAACATCTACTCAATCATTTCTACTCCCCCAAATTCACTTTTTTGCCATTGTTTCTTCAAACCTCACGATGGCTGTGCTGGGTACGGAGATTGTGTCATTTCTTCTTGTTAATTTTGTGAGGACCTGATGAAATTTTATCTTATGAAGTTTTTCTTAAGGTTGATGAAATAGAAGTTTCATACCAGCTTTTAACAATCCTGTCTTACTCAGTCATCAGCAAACGCCTAGAGAATAGTCAGTTCAGTATTCAAAGTCCACACAGAGGGAGTCATGACGTGACTTATCCAGAAGCAACAAAAGAAGACTGACTCAACTCTCCCATCCTGAAAGACTGAAGGCCTAGCCTCTGGTCTTATTTTATATACCTCCTGTGCGTGAGAAATTTGTGTCAAAAAGAAAAGAAGAAAATTACTGAGACTGTTCTCCTAGTAGTACCACTTAAGTTTATATTCCATCTGAAATTTTCTGCTTTTGTCGTCCCTTCAGTATCACCAGAGTAAAAATACTTTTAAGATCTTTTGCTGCATTGCTGAGGAAGCAAAAAAATCATGTTTATTTTAAAATCTTTCAGTCTTTTTGGAGGGTAGACCGCTTGACATTTCCAACCTGAGTCAAGTTGCCTTGTGCAGGGGCTTACGGCTTCAGTAAGATACCGATAGACCTCATACCTTACGTGAGTGATCTGCAAAGAGAAGCTGACTCCATCTAACTGGGCACTTGTGCCAAAGCAGGAGTTACAAGATCATTGCTCCTAAGAGTGTTTGGCTGCCAGCAGACACCACCAGCTGTACCTGATGATCCACTGGGTTCAGTTCTCCAGCAGAACTTGGCTCTGCTCCTCTGTTCCCCAGGCACAGCCGTGAGCCTTGCCTCCTGTGCAGTGTAGCCCAGCAGCTGTTTTTTAGGTGCGCAGCTAAGTCTGAAGGTGGGTGCTGTGGTCACTGTCAATTTTGGGAGAACCTTTGTGGGTTTCACCTGTCCTGCTCAGAGCTGGCTTCTGCTTCTCTACGGTCACAGCTGTAGGCAGAAACGACAGACTGGGAAGAAGGAGTGTGCACTGCTGCCTCAAATGCAAATCTTTAATCATTGAAGCCTTCAGAAAGTGCAAAGATCAACTCCCTTACCCATCCAGACAGTTCATGAAGATACTTTCAGACCTTAGAGGAGGGAGTGTCTGTACTAATCTGCCTGCTTGGCCTTAGGGGAGAGGTGGAATCCTTGTTCCATGCAAGCAGGTCACTGGTTCAGTTGGCTTGTTTCCACGTGTATGTGTTTGGTAGTCAGCTGGTGTGCTCCTCCTTTCTGTACTGGCTCACCCTGTATTCTTTCTCCCTTAGGATAAAATTCAAAAACTATATGAGAGGAAAATAAAAGAGGGTATGGATATGAACTACATCATTCAGAGGAAAAAGGAGTTCCGTAACCCTAGGTGAGCCACCATCTGTTCCGCTGTGACCAAACCACCACAGAGCAAATTCCAAGAATTTTGATCTTTGTCGGAGTTGTAGCAGGAACAGGATCCTGAGCAAGAAGTATTACTGTTTTCAAAAATGAGAAGGACAGACATAATTTGACTGTAACTGAAACAGGAAAACTTTGTGTTCTGTGGGACAACAGCTAGGGTTGGTGTGGCTGTTAGATTTGTACATATGCAGGCTTTGGATGAAGCATTTTACAAGATGTGTCTGTTCTGAGAACTGGGAGATTAATTTGATGGAAGTGGGAAATAATGTGGTTAATGGCATGCCACGTTAATCATAGCAAGCATAGCTTCCCAGGTTCTGATTTTACTCTTGCAGTGTGAAGAGGTGACAGTATCTTTCCACTAACAAATCTGAAACCCTTCCATTTACTTCTAGCTCAATAGCTCTGCTCTGACCTCTTGTCTTTTCCTTGCAGCATCTATGAAAAGCTGATCCAGTTTTGTTCAATTGATGAACTTGGTACAAATTATCCAAAGGTGAGGTGTAATACTTTTTAACTGGCAAGGGAGTGGGTAAAAGATAATACAGGGCTGTAAGGTCTTACCTCAGGCTTTCTTGAGCCTGCTTGTCCTTTAAGGGAACTTTAGTCTGATTCTCTGCATTGAAGTGAACATTTATGCATGGTACTGAGCCTCAGTGCCTCCAACTTTGCTATCTGATTCTGAACAAAACCTGCTGGGGGGGGGCGGGGGGGGAAGAAGAAGCCAAGCAGCAGAAAAACGCATGACTTCATTCCAACATCCTTTTGGCTTCAAAGTTGTTTCTTCATTCATGACAGCACATGGTTCTATAAAAGAAGGTCTAACGTGATCTTTGTGTCACTGGGATACAAGAAGAAATTATTAATGAATATCATCAGTGAACAGATATACACAAAAACCCAGTTCAAAAGTATTTTAGGTATATGTGGAAATAGCCCTAATCTGACTTCGTTTTTTTTTTCCTTCAGGACATGTTTGATCCTCATGGCTGGTCAGAAGATTCATATTACGAGGCTCTAGGTAATTCCAGGAAGTCTTGTGGGTTTTTCTTGGGTTTTTTTTGTTGTTGTAGCAGCCTTTTATGTTTTGTAGTTTACTAACTGCATTGGAGTCTTCGCTTCCTTTATAAATGAGAAGTCATCACATTCTGCTCTTTCATTACTGCATGCTGGTTGGATGTGCCTGAATGTTATTGGTGCTTTGTCAGTCTGGAAAGCCTTTTAATTTAAATTGATTGTTCAACATTTTCATCTCTTAAGTCATGAATTTAGCACAGTAGTGCTTTCATTAAAAAGCAGTGGTTGGTTTCATGGCAGTTTAATTTTCTATACACAACTTGAAGGTTTTGATTTTTATGATGAAAATGTGTAAGTGCAAGAGAACTATGGATTTTTACTGTTCCTAGTACTTCTTGTAACTTCTGATCTTTCTCAGCTAAAGCTCAGAAGATTGAAATGGACAAATTGGAGAAGGCCAAGAAGGAACGCACAAAGGTATTCAAAACCAAAAGAGATGCAGGTGCAGGGTTGTTGTTTGTTTCCCTGGTGAATTCATTTTGTGGCTTTGCTGTTCCTTACAAACTGTGCTTTGTGCTAAAACTGTTTGGTTTTCCCTGGTTCTGTCCTTTCTTCCTGCCTGTCTTCTTCCAAGCTGCGCAGATCAGGCTGTTTGCCCTTATAGGTCCATTTCTCTCGGTTGTTTATTCCACTGGATTTCCTTCTGTTTGTCAGTATTTTCAAACCAGAGCTCTTAAAATGGTATTCAGTAAGCCAGGTACAGGCAAGATAATGCATAAGGGACAGCTTTTTTCTTTGTCTATGACATTTTGCCTGGTGGCATAGCCTAGTTATAGCTTAAAATCCTCACCTCGCCATATCTCATTGTGAGACAGTATCTGCCTTCTGTTCTCCTTGATATTGCCGCCTTGCATCTAATTTCCGTAAATGTCGGGCCTATTTAAACTTTAACTGGGCTTGTTGCAAAATGCACGTTCTTACATTTTCCAAAAAGAACACAGATGGGCTTAGGAAGATTTTATTCCTGTCCTTCAGTGGTGTTGCCTTTAAGCTAGTAGCTGGCATTAGAAAACTGTCCAATGTCAGAGATTGCCATCTAACCTTGCAGAAGGCTCCTTTCATATTCACTACATGGAGGTATTTTTTTTCTTGCAGTGCGTGTTGTGTCTTGCTACTTGTTTTGGTTTTTGCACAGTAGCCCAGCTATCTGATTACGTCCTTGCCCGTATCTGCATTTTTGAAAATATGAGACTGCATGCTGTTGCAGCTCTGTTGCTAAGTTTCCTGCTATGATGCAGTCGCAGTAAATTGTGCAGGTAGGGACTTGTCTTGCATTTTACTTAAAGGAAGAAGAACAGGAACTTCTAACTAAATTTTTACATTCTTTAATAACCAGGTTCTATCCTTTCTGAGCTATAGCAAATTTCTATGCTTATACCAGTTACAATAAAAATGTGTGTGTTATCTGACCTGGGAGCTGGGCTGCAGCAATCCTTAACAATCGTGACTTCAGTATGCTTTGGCTTGAGGTCTGCATCTTTTTTCCTGCATGACATTAAAGCTGTTTGTAAAAATCACAGGCAATGTGGGTTAAAAAAAAGACTGTATATCTTAACACTTCATTATTTTTTTTTTTTCAATCCTCTCCCCTTTCTTCTACGTGTGTCTCCTTTCCCAGATTGAATTTGTGACAGGCACTAAAAAGGGTACAACAACAAGCGCTGCTTCTACGACAACCACAACAGCCAGTACCACTGTGGGAGGTAAAGAACAGTTGTCACTGTACCTATTAAGCTGCAGTAATGCTGGGATTAGTGCTTCCTGGAAACCCAGAAGGCTCCTTACTGACTGTGTGTAACATGCAAGAAAGCATTTCCTCTAAAGGTTGATAGACAAGATTTTCTCTAGTCCCTACATCCCATAGCTGCCCTTCTGGAATGAAAGACTAGGGACAGGTGGGATAGTGAAGAGGTTTATTAGTGGGTCAAGAAACTGCTGATGTCTGTGGTTCTAGAGTATTCTTGGAGCTGATACATCCCAAGAGATTTGGAAAGACTGAAAATCATTCTGCCTACAGCCTGCCTTTTAAACTGGGAGGAAGAGAGAAAAACACTGGGGGCTGCTTTGTGTGTCCTGTGCCTGTACCTGAGCAACTGAGATACGTGTGCTCTGTTAAATATGCTTTGGGGCAGGGAGTGAACCAGTCTTCCGTTTGGCTGGAGTACAGGTGTGTAGAGTTTTACTTTGGCTCTTAAGGTACAAATTTGTCTTTCCTCCTTGACATTTACTGCCAGCCTGTGCTGAAATTAATGTGAGAGAAAGTTGTCTAGTCAAGTAGTGGTACATTAAGTGTTGACAAGACAGGGTGTTGAGAAGGGATTGGTGACCTTTACTGTAACGCTGATCCTCATTTGCTTGATCTAATCAAATTCACAGATGCCCAGAAGAGGAAGAGCAAGTGGGACTCGGCCATCCCTGTAACAACAATAGCTCAGCCCACCATCCTCACCACTACCGCAACGCTGCCAGGTGTTGTCACAGTGACAACCAGCGCAAGTGGATCCAAAACTACAGTCATATCAGCTGTTGGCACCATTGTGAAAAAGGCAAAGCAGTGACTGGTGTGCTGGGCCTGATTTTTGGACTTAATTGTCATTGAAGCCATTGTTCTCGGAAGGGAGGGGTAGCTTTCACCTTTGGTAAAAGATGACAAGATTCTTTGAAAGAACGGGGGCAGGAGCAGGCATGCCAGCTGTGTGCCCACAGGAACGGACCTCTGCCGAAAATGACTCTGCCTTTTCTTGCTGCGGGAAGAACCAGTCTGCGTGTGTCGTGCTGGTGGAAGGTGGTATCTGGAGTCAGCTTGTAAAAGTTAGCTTAGAAAATTACTGCGTTAGGGTCGTACCCGACTTGCAAGTCTGGTTTGGGTGCGGGGAGGGGGTTGGGGGGGTGGGACACAGAGTCGTGGAGGAATACCAGCGGTACCCGGTGTATTCCAGGTCACGCTCGAAGGCTGCTCGCAGCTTGTGGTGTGTACTGAGCCTCCCTCACCTGCGCCAGCTCGGTTCCAAGGGAATTAAAGCAGGGACAGCTGGTCAGTGTCCATCTTCAGACGTGACCTGAAGGGATCTACATCTGTGAATGTAGACTCGCTCTTTGTTATAGCTCTGACACCTGTACCTGTGTGCGTATCTGTGTAGATCTTCGTGACTACGTGTTAAATAGTTGAACTATTGAGGCAACTGTGCTGGAATAGTCTTGTTACCGTCTTGCAGGGGTGGAGATTTCTATGCAGGACCCGTAAGCTGTAGAGGCTTGATTTGTTAACTCATTTGCAAAGACCTGTGCGGAAAACTCTTCCATTGCCATGGAATGAGATTGGACGGCAGATAAGCAGAGGGGTGTGTCTGATCTTAATTGTGGTATTGTCCATCTTTGTACTAGGTAGTGATGTACTGTGAAATGCACACATGGCAGTTACTGCTTGCTCCACTGTTGTGAAAAGGTATTTTCAGTTGAAAATTTTATTGTATAAATCTTCTTACCTGTGTAGCAAAAAATTATTATAAAAATTCAAGAGTCTTTCAAAAAAACCCCACCCTGGTGTCATTGATGTGTCTGCATTTCTCATCTTGCCGAGGGAGAATCAGTATCCATTTGTTGCACTTTGGGTTACGGATACCGTTGGGTGAGTATGTAGTAATTCCATGAGAGTGGATTTTTCACGTTACCGATTTTTTTAAATCTCAGACTCGGAAAGGGTGGGCAGGAGTAATAAACTGATCTTGATTCAAATACTTTTGTTACAGAGGATGCTGTGAAATGGTTGGAAATTCAGCTGTCCTTTATGCTATTTTTTCATACCTGTTTCTGCATCTTAAATTTCTTCAAAAGTTAGGACTGGCACCTGGATTGTTCATAAAACATTATTCTATAGAGGCCAGTCTCCTAAAAAAGAGTTCAACAGCAACGAAGAGGTTTGTTTGTAGTTTTGAGGTAGGTGGGATAAATAATTTGAACTTTTCTGTTTGTGTAGAGAAACAGCTGCTAACCTGGACTGTTTTCTGCTTTGCAGTGGTCACTCCAGATTATTTAAATGGTCTTTAGTTCTTAGATCGTGATCTTTCAGATTCACTGATTTTTCTGTTTCCCCATAAGCAGTGATAGAGAGAGTTTCCAGATCAACAAAAGTGTAAGTTTCTTAGAATTTAGTGTTGCTTTTTCAGTTTTTTAATCTACCTTATGTCACTCCTAACCCAGACTTTGAATTTATGGAGACTTAAGGAAGGAATAAGAGGTTGGTTTCCTGCTTTTAAGTAATTTTAAAATGTGTTAAACACTTTGTCCTGGCAGTCATTTCAGCTTTTAAAAAAGACCTGTGTATCCAGGAATGCTCATGGGGGAGAAACCAGGGGACTGATGAGACTGTAGCGTGGGAAGTTGGGGAGATGGTGGAATTGCTCTTTTTAAAAGCAGTAAGATAATGAAAGGCATGAAAATAGCAAGGTAGAAACATCTCTGTTAGATGACTGCATTGGGCTGTTGACTTGATTCCTGCAAGCTTGTGACAGATGCCTTAATCCCATCCTCATCCTGTGGAAGATGGTAACAGCACCCAGCCTTCTCTTTTGGGTTTATAATGTCCCTGCAGAGGATGACACATCTCACTTCAAGGTGATTATTGCCCTGCTTTGAGGAACAGTTTTCAGGGTGTTCCTTTAAAGGTCCAGGATCTACTTGTGGTGGGAAATAGAAGCCACGAGGGAGCTTTGCAGCTCCGTAAGGTAATTGTCCTGTCTGGAATGTCTTGTAAGATTCCGTCCTAGTTAAAAACTGGCGTGGTATAAATATCTATCTTAAAATCCTGCTGAACAACGTATGGATGAAGGTACAACCATAAAACTGCAGCAAGGTGGGCACAGTCTGCTGCAGTCTCTCTCAGGCTATAGGTTGGTGGGGAACTTTGGGCACCAGAAGGATCATTGCAATTGTCTGCTCCTGGGAATAGGGGTGGGAGGTGTGTCTGGGCTTCTAGAACAACTGATGTTACTTCTAGTGAGTGTCCTTAATATGTGTGCTGTGAGCAAGTCTGAAGCTGAGTGAGATGAAATACCTCATGGAGCTGTGGGCCAGTACATGGAAATGCAGCTCGGTGCCGGAGGTCCCAGTCTTGTGCATCCCCTTCCTCTGTCCTGTCTGTAACTGCAACTGGTAGTAAGCACAAACTGGGAGAGTGGTGAGACTACATTCCCTTCACCAGTTAAGCACCTGACACAGGACAACTGCTGAAGTTCTTGGGGATGAATCCTTCAACTACAGAAGCTACTGAACGTAATTTAAATGTAAGTACCTTCTTCATATCACACATCTTGGAACCCCACCCCTTCCTCCTCCGTGTGCCCTTTTCCTTCTTGCTCTGCAGTACCCATAGTCACTCCAAACCTCTGGATTTCTGGGCAGATTTTACAACCAGAGCTAAGAACCACCGCTCGGTCAGCTCCTGCGTTGCTGTGGCAGGCAGGGTGTGACGGTGTCCCGCAACTCCGGTGCAATAGGAAGATGCTAATCAGCAGGGCTTGACGATGCTATGTAGAGGGATAAGGAGAACACTTCCCAAAACGAGCTCTGCTGCAGCGTGCTGGGCAGAGGTGGCCCAGTTTTCAAACTTCTGCAGTAACAGGCTTCTGCAGGAGACCTGGTTGGGCTGCGCTCTGGCAGCGAACTCCTGAGCTCTTCTAAGCGTTCGCTATCCACAGCAGAGAAAGCAACTTGAAAACGTGCATGATTGGTTGGTTGGTTGTTTTTTCCCTCTCCTTTCCAAAAAGCTGGAGTGGAGACGCCAATCATTGTATAACAAACTTGCAGCCAGTACAATAGCTCACTGCTCTTGTTTATCTTGTGTGTTTCTTTCGGCAGTAATGGGCAGACACGCAGGTTAGAAACTACAGCTCTAGGAAAAAGCTGCTCTCCCACCTCTGAGAACGTGATCGTACAGGCTGGTGGCTTGTGCTTGGCTGTGGTCAGGCAGCACGCTGGAGGAAGGTGGAGGGAGCTTCAGGTGTGCAAGAGCAATGTCCTGAGGGAAAAGGATCCTTTCCTGGCTGTGAAGCCACAGCCCTCAACTGGGAGGTTTGACTGGTTTGCTTGTTAGAGATCTGGATGGCTGTGGGCATACCAGGGTGTGTGGCAGCTGCTGGGTGCTGGAGGGGACCCACTGAGTGTGCAAGTGCCGGTGTTTTAAATGGTCCCCAGGAGCGGCAAGCTGGGTCTGAGCTGCACTAATGCAAACTCACGTCTCGCCCAGCTAAAAGGTTCTTTATGCTGCCGCTGTGCTGGTGGTTGCTCAGGCTGCACTTCTGACTCCTAAAAGCTCTAGAGACTCATTCTTACCTCTCCTCCCACGGGGAGACTAATTGTACCCAGCAGAGGAAAACTGGTCCCATTTTCATTATTCCTCAGTCTGAGAATTCCAGGCTCAGGCTCCTTGAAAGCCATGGGGCTTCTTTCTGCTCACCGCCTTTGTAAGCTGGAGTAGGTCTGCCTTAGCTGAAGCTCTGTGTTCAAGCGTGTGTCTCTGCGGAGGGGGTTGCTCAGCGGAGGGAGGAGAGCTGCCGTAATGAAGTCATCCTTGGCAGAGTTGGTTCTGCTCTTGCTCTCCCTTCTGAAGTCTTTTCTCCCACCTCTGTGCCCTGAGGTGTTGATTTTTCTTTCCTATTTGCTTGTTGTGATTGAAGAGATCTGCCCTCCTTTGATGCTGTTGTGGGAAGGGATTTTGTGTGTTCAGGACTTGCTTTTATTTTATGTCTGGCTGGGTGCTGCCTGGCTGAAAGAGCAGGTGGGGAGGGGCAGACCTTGCCAGCCCCACCTCAAACCGTAAAATGTGAGCACCCGAAGCTATGTTTTAGTTGGATTGCTGCTGTGCTGTCTGTTTTATGAGAGTTATTTACTGAGACAAAAAAAAGTCCGCCTTGCCAAGGCTTTGGGCTGTGCGAAGGCGTTGCTGGCGACACAGTCAGCTTTAGCAGCAAGGAGGTGATGGCTTCAGCCGGTGTCCGGCCCTCTGACACCTGCAGGAGCATCTTTCCAGCTCTTCGCCGTTGCAAGGGAAAAGGAATTGTAGCTGCGAAGCCCCTCAAACAGACGGTCTTTGCAATGTGCCCGAAAAATTATCAGAGGGTATGGGCTGCTCCCGTTAAATCGTGTGACCCCAGGAAAACCCAGAGCTGTTACCTGCAGAGAGAGATACTTTTCAGCAGGGCTCTCTGAGACTGCCTAATGGTAAAAAAAAATATATAATTATCGTTTAATTATTGCTGGTGAGGTGCAAGACCCATGAAGGGGCAGTGAGGTTCCACCAAAGTCTGCTCTTCCTTTTGGAGAAGGTTAACACCAGCGCATTCGTGCATTGCTCTTACAGGGCTGTGTTCCCTTTCCGAGCCCTGCCGTGCGCTGCTGTTTCTCCAACTGTTTGTATTCCACTTCCTTCCTTTTGTTCCAAGCGAGAACTGTGGACACCGATGACTTCCAATATTTAGTCGTTGTTTATTTGAAACTTGTCTTTGGCTGGGGCTGGGCTTGTGCTTTTGGTTGCCAGTAAACACCAAAGCACCAGGATTTCAACAAGAAAAGATTTTGCCTTTTCACGTAGAAGGCGTCTGTCTGTCTGTCCTCCACCACGTCTGTATGAACCAGTGTCAGGAAGAAAATAAGTCTGCCTTTCAGCGCAGGGTGGGAAATCGAAGTTACTGGTACTTTTAACCTCTCTCTTCTTTGTGTAGCCTCTTGTGGGGCTCGGAGAGCGTGGCAAAAGGTGATGGTCCATCTTCTCTCCCAGTTTTTGTTGGCTGGCTCCTCACGAAAGCCTCGCCCACACTGCTGCATGCCTCGTGTGGGGCCAGCCAACACAAACTGGGAGGAAAGGTGGGCTATCTCACCGAATCTTTCTAACAACATCAGTGTGCTTTCAGCCCTTCGGCAGCTGGGTAAGATGCTAATGTAACCCTGGAAGGTCCTGTTTTCCCTGGATGGGAGGGTAGGATTGTTGTAGGCTGAAGTTTTATCCTGGATCTTTTACTAACGTTTTCCTGGTGTGTTGTTTTGGTGGCCCACGTACCTCTTACTGCTGGTCCGTCCCGGAGGCACATGGGCATCAGTGACATTCAGCAAAAAATATTTTCCCTTAGGTATGTGTTCAAGACAAGGAACCTCTGTCGCAAAACAACAGATGTGCGTAGTCATTGCTGTCTTAGGGGAAAGGCTGAGGAAGAGAATATGGGAGGATTTAATCTTGCACTTTTAATTACCTAGGTAATTATATTAAGCATAATTTAGTGCAATAAATTATGTGCGCATTAATGTACATTAATAATACTTTATTAAGCATTCCTTAAATTTACACCCCATAGCAGGATATTGCTACTACAGCGTACAGTGCAGCTATGGGATCAAGTATTTATTTTCCTTTTAGCAGTGTGTGTTGTTATAGAATTCAGAAGGGCGATGAATGTGCTCTTGGCTGTAACCACTCAACAGAGACCTAGAAAAAGCCCCAGAGCCGTCTCTGGGCACACTGTGGTGGCAGGACAGAAAGAAGAAAGGTTCAGTACAAGCTGGCATGACATTAAAAAAAAGAAGAAAAGAATTAACTCTAAAATCACTTGTAATTTTCGGTAGTTGGCACTCGGACTGGTAGTCTCAGCAGAGAGCACAAAAATTTAGTGTGAGCTATAGAATGACTTGGTTTCGCTCCTAGGGCAAAAATTTTTTTGCCATGCCACGTTGCCACAGCAGAAAATCAATGATTTATAAATGTGAGGGCCACCACGTAAGCAGCTGGGGGCTTCCATGGAGCCATCGGCAGTGAAACCTGCTGATCCTCTTCTCCAAAGTCCCTGTTCACTGCTGTTGTTTAAAACAGCAAAATCATGTGGCAAAAGCCTGATCCAGCAGGCAGCAAGTGCAAAGTGTTGAACCAAGGGAAAAACTTGAGCTCACTATGTATTCTTCCCTGGGGAAGTATTTTGGAGAAGCTGCCTGGAAGACAACCCATAAAAAATACATTTATTTTTTTTTTAAAAAAAAAGACAAGATTGAGTGAAAACCCATTAAGATCTTATGACCAGTTACTGAGAATTTCTAATTCCTCTTTGCTTTGTTGCCTTAAGTTTTGTTGAAGGACTTGTCCTGATACTAGAAAAGTGCTTTTTACCAGCCCTGCAAATATCTACTTAAATGCTGCTCAGTTACAAGTCTCCAGGGAAAAATCGTGCTCCGTATGCTCAGAGATCTGTTAGGGACATGTCTTGGAGAAAGGTGCAAAATTATTATCTTGAGCATTTCTGGCAGCTCCCACGGTGAGGAACTGGGCTCCTTCGCACAGCTGGAGATGCTGAGCAGAGCTGGTCCTGCCTTGCTGCTCCAGGCTGCTGGGATGAAGGGGAGGGAGACGGTGTCAGGCAGCCCTGGGACTGTCAGGGTGCCTGTAGACGAGACCAGAGATACCTTACAGGAGGCAGCACAGACATCCTCCAGCTCAAGTGGAGAAAGGAGAGCATCCAGAAACCAAGGACACAAACTATCACGGTGGAAGCTTGCAGCTCCTAAGCTTTTCCAGTTGGCTCCACGGTCCCTCTTGGGGAACCATCACTAAACTACTTTTTTTTTTTTTTTTTTTGGTGGGGTTTTATTTTTTTTAGTAATATGTTTCTTGTAGCCTAAATTGGCTTTTTTTTTTTTTTAACTCCAGTGCCTGGCAGCATTGCTTACCCCAATGGTAACGGAGGAGAACTGCAGCAGTGGGAGGTGGGCTCGACTGATGGGAGCTGGGTGCTGCTGGTGGCTGGGACCAGAGGGAGGACCAGGGGAGGTAGGCAGACACACCTGCACGCACCAGCACACGCTCCTCTCTGGTCTCAGGAACCGAAGCCCAGCTTCTCTCCATCTGCAATGTTCTACATCATCTGCCGCTTCTGTGGCTCCTCGAGGCTGAGCGGGACCCTCTGCCTTCAGCTCCCCAACAGTTAAAAACCCCAACAACAAAACCCCTTCATTTTCAGAATTTTTTGTTGAAATATAGGAAATCCCATCTCCAAATGAGCCGGGGTAATGCAGAGGTTGCCAGCTCAAGTGTCCAGAAACTAGGAAATACCAGAGTTAAACCGCTGGGACCATCTTCAGCTTCACCCCTGCTGCATCCCATTTGCTGCAGTTTTTTATGGCATGAGCACATCCTCCTTTTTCCTGGGGCTTAATCAGTTACACATCTATATTTGAGCTTCCTCTTTCTTGCAGTGAAAGTAATCGTGCTCCTCGCTTCCATTTGAATCAATGCTCAATCACCATCATTTGGGAGTTGATAGCAGCCTCCGCGATGCTATAATGATAACAGAGAGGCCAAAATTGTCCTGCTTGTGTTTTTCGTCTCCCAGGCAGGCAGGAAATATGTGACTTTTTCGTCTGGCTTTGGCTATTGTTTGTGCTGAAGCTGAGGGGATGCAGTTTTCCTTGTGAGGATTTATCGGGGAGCTACAACACAGCAGCCTCTGCCATCGCATCTGCTCTGGTATGTGCACGCTCGGTGCCACGGGAGGTGCAACTGGCTCTGAGCTGTGACGAACCCCAGACCCTAAAAGCAAAAGGGTGCTATGGGGCAAAAAAAAAATAAAAAAATAAAAAAAAAATCATCAAACTTCAAAAAGTTTGATTAAAACAAAAAAATAACCAAACTTCAAACCCTCCTCTGCTGTTCCTTGGGGGCGGGAAGGGGTTTTGGATCCAGCCCAGCAGCAGGGCTGGATGCAGTGGGGGGATAGCTGCTCCTTGCGCTCTTGGAGCCTGGTGGGATGCGTTGGGAGCAGGTGGGAGTGGTTCTCGTTCACGTTGCTACAAGGGGTCGCACTGACCCACGAGCTGGATCTAGTGCCGTGAGGGGTGGGCTGTCCTGCTCGTGCCCTGGATAAAGCGGGATGTGGGTCTGTCCGGATCTGTCCTCTGTGAGCAAGGTGCGAGGCTGGGCTTGGCATCGGGCTTGTTGTCGCAGCAGGAATTTCCTGCTCTTTCAGCTGGGAGCTACCTGGGCACTGGGAATGACACGCCCCAGTGGGACCTTTAGAGGAGAAACCCCCAGCAAGGGGGACCGGGGAGCGCCCTCGGCTCTGCCCAGAGCAAACAGGCGAAGCCAAGCAGCTGCCGCTGCCCATGTCCCACAGCCCCCTCCCCGCACCCCCGGCACCTTCCCACCACCCACTCGGCCCTTTTCCTGTGGGATGGCGCTTGTGCGGAGGGAGGGCTCGGGGCGGCTGCGCGGGCTGTGCCTCCTGTCCAGGTGTGCGAGGGAGCGATGCCAACCCTGAGTCACGGGCACCCCCTCCTCCCTGCCCAGCTGGGATAAAGCTCGTCCTCACCTGGGATCCGATCTCATTTATCCCGGCTCCCACCTTTCCTCCCCGCCAGCCCCCTGGGAGGGAGAAGCGAGGGGAGCGAGAGCAAAGTCGAGACTTGACTGGAGGGTACAGGAGCCAGCGGGGTGGTATGTGGGATCGCGGGCTGCCGGCCCTCCCTGCTGCACTGGAAGTTGACGTTTAACCGGAAAGAGAAAAGGGACAGAAAATAGAGAGGAGGGAGGGAAAGAAAAAAAAAAAAAAAAAAAGAAGAAAAGGCCAAGGCTGGAAATCAAGTCGCAGCAGCGAAGCAGCACGTTCTCCCCCTGCCTTCGGAAGAATTTCTTGGCTTGGTGTGTGGGTGCCTGTTATTCGGGCTGCAGCTGAGGATTTGGACACTGAGTCAGACCCAGCGCTAATGAGGTTTGTGGAATTAATTCATCTGTGCTCTTTAGCGTTCAGCTTGCTTTAATTTCACTGTGTTGATTAACCAGGGGGTGAAATAAGGCGCGGGGCTCCTTGCAAAGGCAGGTAGGTAGGAGGTGTGGGGAGGGGGCTCAGCTCCCTGCCGGCTTGTTCCCCCTTTTCCCGCTGGTTTTGGCTGTCGGACGCTGCCTCATGCCTCTCGCCCGGCTGGGAAGGGCAACACTCGTGACCGAGCAGGGCTTTGCAGAGCTGCACGGTGCGGTTTTTGTCTCTGAAGGTATTTGGGTGAGCGGCCGCGGAGCGGAGGAGGGGGTACCGCAGCGTGGCAAGGCAGAGCAGAGCCCTTGGGACCCTCTGTTGCAGGTTTCAAAGGTTGCCTTCTCCGTCCGCCCCGCTCCCGGGGGAGAAAGCGGTCATGCCTCTGAGCTGGCACCCAGGGAAAGTTTTCCCAGGTGAAACGGCACAAGGTCGGCCGGGCTGTGGGTGGCTCCGACCCACTGAACCCACGGAGGTGGTTCTGCAGAAGAGGCAGCTGCTGGCAACCCCCTGCGAGGGGGGGGGGGGGGGGGGGGGGGGAGGGCAAGGGCAGGGGGTGTCCCTGCAGGAAAAGGCCACGAGGGAGTGGGGACTCAGGGTCAGTTTTGCTGAACCGCAGGTATCGGGGTGTTCGGGAGCTGGTGGGTCTGAAATGGATGGGAAATATAGAAATGGACGGAAGGATTGGTGCGAGGGAGCTGGCAGGTGGGGGTTAGGAGGGGGAAAAGGCGGATGAGGACCACCCGTGGAGGGGCTGGTGAGGAAAAGTGTCTCGTGGGGCCAAGGGAACAGTGAACGCGCTGGGAGCAGCACGTGGGGAGGCGCGGGGCGGACGGGAGGGTCCCGGGGCTGTGCTGGCATTTGGGCAGCCCCGCCGGCAGGGTCCTGAGCTTCCTACCTGACCCTCGGGGCTCCCCCTGCCCAAACCCGGGGGGACAGAGGGACAGATGGCACCGCAGCCACCAGCACAGGGTGGTATTGGCCGCTCCCCAGCTGCCAGCAGCACCGGCTGGGTCCCCGGGCTGGGTCCCGCTGTGTTTTGTCCTTTGCTGGAAGATGCCAGGGGCTGCGTCCGGGGCTGGAGCTCAGCCTGGGAGCTGAGATCCCCCTTCTTGCTGGAAGCAGGAACTGGTGCCACTCGCATGGAGCTCCCTGGTGGCATAGACATGCCCAGGGCAGAAAAACAGAAGCAAAGATAAATAGGATTTCATGTTTAAGTGATTTGTGGGTCAAGTTTTTGAGTTTTCTGGGGGGCTTGGCTTGATAATTTCCAAGTTCTGGAGCATGGCCCCTGGCAGCTTTGTGCTGCCGCGTATTCTGGGGAGGGAGAGAGCATGAGATGTGGCCCTGATCCGTGTGCCCGCAGCCCAGACCTGGAGGAGAGCTGAGCCTGCATGAGCCGCTGTGGCTGTCACTGTGTGGCACCCGGGGGAGCAGGACATGGTCCCTGGGGGAGGCACCCAGCTGCCTTTCTGCTTTGCCTCCACCACTATTAACTTTCCCATGGGACCCCCAGCCCCGTGCTGAGGGTGGCCGCAGTGACCAGCACTGCCTGCCTGCCCCAGCGTGCTGCAGTCCTCAGCACATGTGGGCAAGCAGATGCTCCTCTAGATGCTGCCAGGGCATCAGTCCCCTACACAGTCCCAATGCACCCCTCAGCAGGACGGGGGGGGCTACAGCCATGAAAAAGGGAGTGCCCACCGGAGGGAGGGAAGGCTGTGCCAAGAGCTTGAGCATCTTCCTCGCTTTCCCACTCTGGTGTCCCCAACCTGCCGGGTGTCCCCTGCACGGCAGCTGGAACCAGGCTCCCACCTTGGGCGTGTGGCTCATCATAACCTGCTCCTTGGTCCCTCTCCCCCACCCCCCGCAGGGGTGATACCTGACTTCAGCCTTGTCCCTTCCCAGCACGGAGCTGCTGGGGTGGGGATGAGGTTGGGACAGGATGGGACAGGATGATGGAGCTCTGCCGCTCCAGCCCTGTCCTCTCGCTGCTCCAGTGGTTTCTTTGGAGCATCCCCTGGTTTTGGGGGATGAGGTAGTCAGCCCAGATGTCCAGAAGCTCTGGGATTCCTGGATCTTTCTGGAGTAGGTTGTCAGCTGTGCTGAGGTGCAGGCAAAGGCTGGAGGAGCAGGAGGGACCCAGGAGGAGATGTGGGCGCAGTGGCCTGGGATGGGGTAGGATGTCTGTGAGCAGCCAGGAGCTGCTCCGCTTCGTTCCTTGGTTTTGCACAACTGAACAGCTTTTATTGTTGTTGTCATCGTGAAAACCGGACCAAACCCCTGCAGTTTTTCCAAAGTGAAAGTGGCCTTTTCCCTTCCAGAGTTCACTTTTGAAACGGACGGATGGCTGCTTGCATGTTTTTGCACAAATATTATGGGCTGTGCTCCTGCAGCTGGCGGTGCCAAGCGGCAGTGGCGATGCTCTGTGCCACCAGCTCCCTGCCCGCTGGCAACCGGCCAGCTGAATCCCTGGAGGCCAGCGGCTCACAGAGCAACAGGGCGTTAATATCGAGCTGAGTTTTATGGCCGTTTATCTCAGCACTTGAAAAGACCTGAGAGCAGTTTGTGCCCAAGGCCCAGGGTGTGTCTGTCAACCCATTGGTGACTCTCTCTTGACTTGCAATTGAAGGAAGATGAATTAGATGTGTACTTGGACTTGTAGACAGGTGTGTGAGCCAAGCAATCCTTTCCTTACGGCCTTTGCCATGATGGGAGATGGGATTTGCCGAGTGCTCAAGGGAAGTTTTCACTGTGTTTTCCCTTGATGGGCTCAAAGGACTTCCCTACCCTTTCATCTCACCTCTAGCTGGCATCTCCCCACGTCTCCGCAGCACCAGTCGCTGCGGCTGGCATGGCTCGCTGGGGTGGAGCGAGGGAAAAGGGGATTTTCCTGGCTTCAAAACCTGCCCATATTGGTGGCAAGGGACATGATGTTTGCCAGCGAGCGGTGGCGTGAGGACTGCTGCTGAGAGAGGTCACGGACATGTCCAGGGATGAGGATAACTGCCGGCCTCAGAGCCAGCGCTGGGGTTTGGCTGGGGGGACCGCCTGAGGCCAGACCTGCGCAGAGGCTGAGCTGGGCACAGGCAGCGTTCCAGGGAGCTCCGCTCAGGGGCCACCGCAGGGAAGCAGAGGGATTTCCTTGGTCAACTGGTATTTTTTACCCGTAAGAAAAACAGCGTTTTTTCTACCAGATCATGACCAACAGTAAAACTTCCCTGGGTTTCCCTGCAGAGATGCTGCCCTGAGGTTTCCCTATTTCTCACATTTCAGCTATGGGGCATTAATTACTGTGATAAATCCCCCTGGGCACAGCAGACAAGATAAATGAGATAGCAATGCCTTGTCATTTGCTACCTGTGTATCCAGTGACTGTCATGGGGAAGAAAGCGCAACCACAAGGGGAGATGTCCCCCGGTGTCGATGCTGTGTTGGTTAGAGCCCTGTGCCACAGTGATTTCTGCAAGTGCTCAGCTTCACGTGTTCGGTGTATTTCTATAAGCTTCAGTGGCCGATGCAGGATCCAGAGGCCAAGTGTGATCCAGTGCTGTTGAGACTAGAGAGGGTCTTTCCAGGGATTTCCCTGGGCCCCAGGTCAGGCTGTTATTAGCAAAGTAACCAAGTGACTGGTCTGAGTACTGGTTTGTCCTGCTGGGAACTCAAACTTCTTCACTGCACACAACAACTATTCCTGTTTTCCTTCTCTGTTTTTAGGTGGTTTTCACATTATCTTCATTTATTTTAGAGTCAGTGCTTGCACAGCAAGGAGCTATAAGAATGTTAATTTGCATTTTATATTTCACATTTGCATCTTCCAGAAAGGAGATGCTTTAAAGATGTCTTTCCACTGGATTTTTTTGCCTTGACTGCTCTCACTTGCTCTGCTGGGGTGCTAGAATCAGAGCCGCTCTGCAGCACGGCAGCTGCAGAGCTCGAGTTCCAGCTTTGTCCCTTTTGTTTACCATGTTCAAATGCTGACTTCTGGATGGCACTGAGTCTTCTCAGTCACGTGTGGGTGTGGGGAGAATGGTTAACTCTGTTTGGGATTTGGCCTCTGGATCCACACGAGGGGTCCTACTGGGACAGGGCAGAGGGGAGCTGCCAAACTCTGAAGACCACAGATTCATTCAGCAACTCCAAAGCTCCAAGTCTGGCATTTCCCAAGGCCTCAGCTTCTATTTATTGTTGGTTTGACTATCCTGGAAACTCTTAGTGCAATAGGAAATAGCTGAAGGGAGGGGTCATTTTGTTTTTGGGGAGAGACAGCCACTTTGTTTTCCTCTGCTATTTTTTTTTTTTCCTTAACCTGCCAGGAAAAGCAAGGTCTTGACCTGGTCGATGCTCGGATGTGTAGATGGTGCTGGACTCCAGCCAGGAGCAGCCTGGGCTCCCGCTGCTCTGGTGACCCATCGAGCTGGACACCCCAGCTCTGGGACGCAGGGGTGCGGTGGCATGGCAGCTGCCAGCCCTGGCATGGCCGGGGACTTTGAGACTTTCGCAGATGCCCAAGCAGAGGACAAGCTGCTCTTGGTTTTGCTTTTGTGCCCTGCTCCGCTGCCATCAGAGACTGCTTCCAGGCATCACCTTCTCTGGGTGGGCAGGGCTGTCCCACGCCGGCGGGGCCGGGCAGGGGCTCTGCAGGAGCTGCCCCCATCACCTCCAGGATCGTGTCCATCTCAGCTCTCCACAGCATAGCAATCCATGTGTTTCAGGAGGAAGAGGATGGATGTGCTGCCACGGGCATGTGCCGGGCTGCTCCTCCTGTCCCTGCTCTGCGCCACCGGCCTCTGCCAAAGGAGCAAAAGTGAGTGCGGCTGTGGTAGATCTGTCTGTGGTGTCCCCTTGGTGCTGCCTCACGGGGATGCTGTGCACCCTTCCTGGGCTCCAGAAATGTTGGTCCTCATGTGCCTAAGGCCTGTTGTGTGCCTTTCCTCCTGTTTTCCATGTCCCTAGCACTTGGGGCCCCTCTCTGGTTACCCAACTGCTGTTTTGTAGCCAACTTCCATTAACCACCCATGCAAAACCCCCACCAGCTCCCCCAGGAATGGGATCAGCCTTCTTCATGCCCTCCCATGGCTCACCCAGGTTTTCCCATTCCTGATACCCTGATCTTTCCTGGTAGACAACCGCTGCGTGCTGTCCCGGGCGAAGAGCTGCACTGAGTGCATCCGAGTGGATAAGGATTGTTCCTTCTGCACCGACGAGGTGAGACCTTGCAGGGGGGCCGGGGCTCTGCTTCCCACCCTCTGGCAGAGGACATCACTCTGCTGGGACAGGGACCCCAGAGCAGGGTCAGCTTCTGGCTCCGGCTTCTCTCTGCAAAGAGCTGGTCTGGGTGGGAAGCGCCAAAACATGGGTTTTCTTTGGTGCGGACAAATGGTGGGGGAGGGGAATCCAGGGCAAACTTGCAGAAATGCAGAGGTTTATCAGAAAACGCCAGTGTGCCAGATCTGAAACTGTGTGCAAAGGCTGGAGGGAGGGCCTTATCCCAGGCAACCCAGTAACCCACCGGTGGTCATATTTCCCTCTTGTTGGGGGACATTGGTTCTTCTGTGCGAGACTCTTCCCCGTTTCTCTGCCCTGCCTCTGCTCCCAGAGGCTCGCTAACGGTCTCAGCAGAGGACCCTGCCTCCTGATAAGTGCCCTTCTCCCCTGCGTGGAGGATTTGCTGCTTTCTGTGGCTGAAACGTTGTTCTCACCCCCTGGGCAGAGCTTTGAAGAGCCGCGTTGCAACTTGCGGGAGAACTTGCTGCGGTACGGCTGCGGGGAGGCCAGCATCGTGTACACCAGGGGCGAGATGCAGACCCAGCAGGTGGGTGCTGGGGAGACAGCCCTCTCCTGAGGGGGTCCCACCATTCCCAGTGTCCTTCATCCTTCTCTAGAGTCTTCAGCAGGAAAAATACAAAGTCCAGGCCTCTGTTTACATAGGCTTTACTCAAAAACAGTGCTCTGCCTCTTCTAGCTGATGAACCTGTTGGCAGCCAGCCGTGACTGCTCAGGGCTGGGGTGGCTTTTCAGGCAAAATAGATGTAAGCAAAATGCCAAGGTCTGGAGGAGGTGCCCAAGTGGGCACGTGTGGACACAGGGGATGCTGCCTCAGCTGTACGTGAGGGAAGGGAGCATGATCACCCTTGTCTTTCCCCTTCCCGTGCGTCTCCCTGCTCCTTGCCTCCTCCTCACTGCATCTGCACAGGGGATGGGGTCTATCCCAGGAGACGGACCCCACGCCCTTCACGTCACTCTTTCTTCACAGAATTTCAGCATCAATACATCCCTGCAGAGGACCCAGGTGTCCCCCCAGGGCATGTTCGTGCGGCTGCAAGCTGGGGAGGAGAAGAGCTTCAACATGGATGTCTTCCAGCCTTTGGAGAGCCCTGTGGATCTCTACATCCTCATGGACTTCTCCTACTCTATGTCTGACGATCTGGACAACCTCAAAAGCATGGGCCAAAACCTAGGTGAGACCAGAGCTGAGAGAAGAGGGGAGTCTGCTCCTGTGCTGATGAAGCCCGGCAGCTCACTCCTGCCTGCAGCTGCAAGTTCTCTGCCACCACCAGAGAAAGAGATGGGTGTCTGTTTTATCCAGAGTTCCTTATTATCGCTGCTTTGTGCAGCTTTGGGGGGGATTGTCTCCTGGCCCTGCAGGGATCATGTTCTCTCTCCTTTCAGCCCAGCGTGGGGGCTGGTGCCCTGCAGAGTCCATCTGTGCAGTGGCTTTGGCATCCCAGACCTATAGGTGTGGCGTGTGCTACTGCAGAAGCTCCAGTCTTGGAAAGGGGCTACCAAAGGGAGTATAGGTTTCTACCCCAAAAAGAAAGACGAGCCACAAGCCCAAACTGCTTAAAAGCTGACAGTCTGGGAGTCTTAATCTAAGACGTGGCCAGCACAGATGATGCCCAGGAAAGGACTTCTTTCCCTGAAGCAACACCCTCACAGATATCTCTTTATTCATGTGTGTCTTCTTCCCTCTCTTCCTCTCCTCCCAGCGGAGTTTCTGCAAGCCCTGACCTCCAATTACACCATTGGATTTGGCAAGTTTGTGGACAAAGTCTCATCCCCTCAGACAGACATGAGACCTGAGAAGTGAGTGAGGCCAGTGGGTCCCCAAGATGAGGGCGGAGGGGAGGGCAGGCACCTCCTGTTTCTCTGTGGCTTTCCTGACCTTCACCGCCTGTGGTGGGAGAGCCTCTGTCCATCTCTCTCCCTTTGTGGTGAATGCCTCCCCTGGCCTCCCCACCCTGTGCTCAGGGCTTGCTGTAGCACTGTGCCAATGCCAGCAGTGTCATCCTCTGCTTTCACACCTTCCCTGCTCTGCCACGACAGGTTGCATGTCTTGTCTTCTTCTCCACCTCTGCCCTCATCCATTCTACCTCTCTCTGCTCATGACTTGCCAGCTCAACTTCATCTCCTCCCTTGAGGGATGCCCCAGCCTCTGGTGCCCTCCCCACACTTCCTCTCCTGGCACCCAGGCAACCCCTTGCTCCTGCCCCCCACAAAACCCCCTGCTCTCCCCTTCTGTCCTAGGCTGCGTGAGCCGTGGAACAACGCTGACTCCCCTTTCTCCTTCAAGAACGTCATCCGCCTGACCAGCAACATCGACTCCTTCAGCCAGGAGCTCAGGAAAGAGCGCATCTCTGGCAACCTGGATGCCCCTGAGGGTGGCTTTGATGCCATCCTGCAGACAGCCGTTTGCGAGGTGAGGGTGGCCAGGGATGCAGGAGCCATGTGGGCAGGGCTCTGTCTCTAATGAGTTGATCTCCTTGACACTGGGTGATGAGCAAAAGGGCAGCATGCTGGGCAGCTGACGAGACAGCCAGGGAGCCCAGGGCAGACATTCAGCTACAGCCGGTTCTTGCCCTCCCAGCCGCACGCTCCCGGTGCCGAGTTGTTTTGCGTTCCCAATGTTTCTTAGTTTTTAGACCGTCTGTGTGTGTATCCCTGGTGCCTGATCCCCAGCACAGGAGCTGCTTGCTGGGCACCCTGCCTGTGCTCTTTGCTCTGTCGCCCTTTGTGCCTGCGGTGGTGAAACTCTGCTCCCTGGAAACGAGCCCGTTCGGGCTTGGCCACTTGGCTGAGGGATAAGCACAGCTCCAAACATGTCCAGAAATGCGTGGGCTTGCCCCCTGTGCATATATGTGCCTGGCACCGAGCTGCTGGGAGATATCCCATGCATTGGGGGTGCAGATGGGGGAAGCGGAGACCTGCTGGCTTGGATTCCCGGGGCTACGTAGCTGGTGTGTTCGCTGCCAAGAGGCGGTTCCTTGCCCCTTGGGTTTTCCAGCTCCTGCCAGTGCCGGCCTGCCAACGGCTGCAAGTGCAGTGGTTTGGGGAGCGCAGAGATAAAGGTTCCTTCTCCCCCTCCCTGGCTGTAGGATAAGATCGGCTGGAGGAAGGACAGCACTCACCTGCTCGTATTCTCCACCGAGTCTGCCTTCCACTATGAAGCTGATGGTACCAACGTCCTGGCGGGGATCCTGGCAAGAAATGATGAGCAGTGTCACCTAGACACCAATGGCACCTATGTGTATGACATTAAGCAGGACTATCCTTCAGTGCCCACCCTGGTGCGCCTGTTGGGCCAACACAACATCATCCCCATCTTTGCTGTCACCAACCACTCCTACAGCTACTATGAGGTGAGGAGACCATGGCAGTGGTGCCGTGAGGGCTTACCTTTCCACCAGGACCATCGCTCCTCTGCCTGGAGCGCAGCTGTGAGAAGAAAATCTTCTCCCATCTCTTGTCCCCTAGTACTAAACCACCACCATGATGCTTTGGAAGGGTGCCAAAGTGTGCTGGGGGGCTGCTTTGGGTTGTGGGAGGTCTCAGGGTATAATCTTGGGCGCAGGAACCTGGGCTTCTAGAGGTGTCCCCTTGTTGGTGTTTGTTTCTTTTAAAGCAGTGGGGACGCAGAGGTGGAGAGTAATTTAGGGTGGAAGGAGCCTTTGGAGGCCTCCAGTCCGAGCCCTGCTCAAAGCAGAGCCCGCTGCAGTGCCAGAAGAGGTTTCTCAAGGCCTTGGCTCAGGGGGTTCCTGTCTCTCTGCAGAAACTGCACAAGTATTTCCCCATCTCTGAGATCGGGGTGCTCCAGGAGGATTCTTCCAACATCGTGGAGCTGCTCCGCACAGCCTTTGAGGTAATGGTGTTCCCTGGAGCTTTGCTCTCACTCCCGGGGAAGGCAGAGGCTGGGCACCTCCTACCCAGGGCAGGAGGCAGGATGTGGCCCCTCTGGGGCAGGCCATGGGGTGGTTGCAGGTGTACCGCTGAAAATCAATGTTGTGGTTACCTTCTGCCACCCAGCGCATCCGCTCCAAGATGGACATTCGGGCTGACTTTGTTCCCAAAGCCATGAAGACGGAGTTCACCTCCTCGATGTATAAAAAGACAGAATCTGGCTCCTTCCACATCACCCGTGGGGAAGTGGTAAGTCCTTGGGTGGCCCTGGAGGGAGGGTCACCTAGACACACCTGCAGGGTGCGTGCAGGGCTGAGCCCACCGCTGCGTCCCTCCTTCCTTCTTCACCTGGGGTCGGTCTGGCAGAGCTGGCTCACCCCTGCGGCATGTCCCGTCCTTCAGGGCAAGTTCAACGTGCGCATGAAGGCGCTTGAGTATGTTGGTGGGCAGCACGTCTGCAGCCTCCCTGAGAAAGACCGGCAGGGAGTTATCCACGTGAAACCCACGTCCCTGAGCGACAGCCTCAAAATCACAGCCTCTGTCATCTGTGACGTGTGTCCCTGCGAACAGGTACACGGGGGTGCGTGGTGCAGAGAGATGTTCCCCTCCTGGCCAGCCTGGGGTGGGAACATGTTGGCTGGCACGTGTGGGTCTCGCTCAAGCCCTCACCACCGCTCAGTGAAGGCTCAGCCTGGCCAAGGAGACCTCCCTCATTGCCTGTACCAAGCTGGGCATGCTGTCCTATGGCAGAGCTTGGTCTTGTGGGCAAAACTTTACCCCTAGGTCTGCTTTTCTGATTCCCGAAATGGTCCTGGGGCAGCTGAGCTCATCCAGCAATGTCTCTTCTCTCTTCTTTTACAGCAACAAGAGTTTAACTCGCCCAAGTGCAGCTTCCATGGAGACTTTGCCTGCGGACAGTGCATCTGCCACCCGGGCTGGTAAGTCCAGCTCCACAGCCCTCCCAGTGTTCCTGCTGGGTCCGGGGACCCACAGTGACACGTGTTCATGCCCCGGGCATCCTGCTCAGGACCCTGCTGTCCTGCGTTCTGCTCCTGCCTCTCTCAGCACCAACTTCTCCCCACCAGGCGAGGGGACACGTGCGACTGCTCTCCAGCATCATCCCCCAACAACGAAGCCTGTATCCGCCCGGGGGATGTGGAGCCGTGCTCGGGCCGGGGCGAGTGCCTGTGTGGGAAGTGCCAGTGCTACTCTGAGGACCTGATGCAGCGCTTCGACGGGGCGTTCTGCCAGTACGACGTCCTGCAGTGCCCGCGCACCTCCGGCTTCCTCTGCAATGGTGAGAGGATCCCCATCGCCCCACCGCCCCCAGCTGTGGGATGTGCTGTGCCCTGCTCTGTTCTGGTGGCACCGGCACAAGGGGTTGGCTGACCAGCGCTGGGCTGTGGGGACTCTGCACTTGCGAACATGCAGGGAGGGTGTCTGCAGCCCTTTTGCACCCCAAAGAAAAGGGGGGAGCTGCAGACGGGGCCAGGGAGCAGCGCAGCACCGTGCCCTGGGTAATTACTCCTCCTGCGCTGCAGATCGCGGGCGCTGCTCCAAGGGCGCATGCGTGTGCGAGAGCGGCTGGGAGGGTCCAGGCTGCGAATGTCCCACCAGCAATGACACCTGCATCGACAGCCGAGGGGTAGGTCCAGCCCTGCCTGTGCGAGGGTGACCGGGCCAGGCAGGGCTCCAGCACGCTGTCCCGGTGCCCGAAGCGCAGGGCTGCTGGGAGCTGGCACCTTGCTGACTCCCAGTGCCACTGCGTGTCTACGATGGCTCTCGGACACCAGCTGTCACCTCTTCCCTCCCAGGGCATTTGCAATAACCACGGGAGGTGCAAATGCGGCAGATGCATCTGTGACAAGGCTTCTCTGTACACCAGCTCCACCTGCGAAATCAGCTACTCGCTGGTAAGGCTCAACCTGGGGTCCCTCTGGGTTTGTCACTGCTCCTTCCCACGCAGAGCCTCCAGGGAAGGAAAACAAAGCAGAGAGGAAAGCGCATCTTGGTCAGGAGCAAAATCCTGAGCAGGGGTTGTCTTGCCTGTCCTGCCTTTGGTAGCCAGGAAGGGTCTGGTATGGGACCTGCTTTGTAGCCACCAGCTTTTTTTGCCCACCAGTTCACCAGCCACAGCTGGTGAATGTCTGTGTTTACCTGCACACTGGTGGGGGGCAGAGGCTTGAGGCTCAGCTCCTGGCTTGTTCTGATTTGGTTCAAAATTGGAAAAAAATATTTCATGGTCTGGTGCTTCAGCTTCCCCACTGACAAACATGAGTTGATCTCACAGTGGGAGTGGAGAAAGCTGGCTTGGTTCGATTTTGGAAAGGCCACCTAAAGCCCTTGGAGAAGATCTAATGGCTGCCCATGTGCAGGCTGTTGATGTAAGAGATTTTGCAGCCAGCTGTACTGGGCTCCTGGGCTCGTAAATCCTTTGTTAGCTGCTGGTTCTCTGGGATTCCTCTTTCTGACCTTGCTCCGGTGCTGGGGTGAGGATGCAGCGTTTCCTCTCCAGATCTGCCTTTCGGAAGCGATGCCCTCCCCAGCTCCCCGTGGGCTGCATCCTGACCCCCCCCACACCTTGCCTGTCTGCCCAGGGCTTCCAGGCTGTGTGCGAGAGCATCCGGGACTGCGTTCGCTGCCAGGCCTGGGGAACAGGCAACATGAAAGGGAACTGCAGCAGGTGCCACCTCCAGATCCAGATGGTGGAAGAACTGAAGAAAGGTACCTGGAGAAGCAGAACTGGGTGCAGACACGTGGGGTGTCTCCCGTGGGCCCTGCTCTCTGTGTTTGCGTGCACATGGGGCTGTTCCCCAAGCTTTTCCTGGTCCTGATGGCTTTGACCCATGTCCCCTCTCTCCGCAGAGGGGGCCAGCGAGTACTGCTCCTTCCAGGATGAGGAGGACGATTGCACGTACCACTACACCCTGGAGGGAGACCCCAGCGTCCTGCCCAACACCACTGTCCACGTGCAGAAGAAAAAAGGTGAGCAGGGACCCGGCAGGAGGGGGTGCCCGGTCTGGCGTGTGGGTCAGCAGTCACCTATTCCACAGCACCTCCAGTCCCTGCTTTGCCCCTTTGCTGTGCTCCTGGGCAGGGTCAGCTGCAGGCAGCACCTCCCTCCCCACCTTCCTGTGTGACCCGGGTGGGTGACATTGACTGTTACATGGAGCAGACATCCTCAGAGGCCAGCACCTTTAGAGATCACTGCCTTTTCACTGCTGGCAAGGGCAGGGATCAATGTGAGGTGCTGAATAGTCCCTTGGGATGGCTGGATGTGAGCAGAGAGGTGGGAGAGTTCTCCCTGAACAGCACTTTTCATTGTGAGCACCAAGACAGAAGTTCCCAAGTGTAACTGGGCTGCTCCATCCCTCAAAGAGCAGTGGTCCAGCCTTCCCCCTCTGTCCTTGCCTCCCCACTCCCTCCCTGCACACCCCACGCAGGGGCTAATGCCCAGGACTGACATTGCTGTGGCTTGCAGAGTGCCCGCCGGGGAGCTTCCTCTGGCTCATCCCGCTGCTCATCTTCCTCATCCTGCTCCTGGGACTGCTTCTGCTGCTCTGCTGGAAGTTCTGTGCCTGCTGCAAGGTGAGTGCCTCGGCTGGCAGCCCCAGCCCAGGGAGAGGATCAGATAAAGGCCAAAAACATGACAAATTTCCAGAATCCATCCAGCCTCCAGCATGGCCAGATTGGCAGGGGCTGGGTCCCGGTGGTATCCAGCACCTCCTCTGTTGCCGACATGAGTTGCTGTGGGATTTCCCTCACTGAAGGGACATCAAGCTGGTTACCTTCCATAGCACCATCCCCCCGCTGCCCACCCAGCCCTGCTGTCAGTCCTCCCAGCTGGAGACACGGGGCGGGGGGTCGCCCTTGGGCGCAAAGTGATTGTGTCTTTGGCCATTTGTTTTCTAGGCTTGCCTGGCCCTGCTTCCCTGCTGCGCACGAGGTACCAGCCCTTTGAACTGGGGGGGAGGGGGATCTGTGGGGTTCACTGCCTTCCTGGGTTGGGGGGACATGCTGAGGTAAGCATCCCTCCTCCTCTCTGAGCTGGGGAGGTGGATCAGGGGACAAGCTCCTAGCAAAAAGCCTGAGCCAAGGAAGTGCTTGAGTTGCTGCTCCAGTGCTTGTCCCTGCCCCACACCCTGGTGTGCCCTACTGGGAATCACTGCTGGCTCTCCCTTGGCCAGTGCCCCTTGTAATGCCTAGCTGCTGTGATGTGTTCTCCCCCCTCATGGACGCTCCTTGCCTTTTCCACTCTGCTCCTGACATCCCAACACCCTTAGCACGGTGGAAACCCTAAGGATTCCCCAGAACAAAGTTTCCAGCATTGGGAAGTTGATGACTGGTGGCGTCCCCATCTGCCCAGACTCTGACCCTGTCCCTGGCCCGCAGGTCGCACTGTCGGCTTCAAGGAGGACCACTACATGCTTCGCCACAGCCTCATGTCCTCCGACCACCTGGACACCCCCATGGTCCGCAGCGGGTCCCTCAAGGGTCGGGATACAGTCCGCTGGAAGATCAACAACAATGTTCACAAGCAGGGTTTCGCCTCCCTCGCTGCCGCCAACCCCAAAGATCTCAGTAAGTGCCGCATCTGAGGAACAGGGTGTAGAGGAGATGCTACGGGTGTTGTAAAGGACATGAACCCTTGGTGGTGAGCCCTAGCTCCAGCAGCTATGGCGTTACCTCCAAGCCCAGTTGCAAGGGGAGTTGTTCCTTTATCTGCTTCCATCCTGGGGGAAGCTGAGCAGCACATTCCTGTGTCCAGCCCTGTAGCAGCACAAGCAGTAGCCTTGGAGACCTGACAGCCTGGCCACATGGTAGATGCACCCTACGTGTGTCTTAGTCTCGTTAGCTCAGTGACCCAGTTTTGGTTTCCCTGCCTCACCAGTCCAGAGCCACCACTGGACACTTGCCTTTGCTGGATCTGGCAGAGAGCTTCCCAGTTAGCCCTCCAGTTCTCAGAGGGTTTTCTCTGCTGGTGCTGTGGGGTTTGGGTGCTAGCGATACAGGGTCTGGATGCTGACTGTCATGTGTGTCCCCATGCATCCAGCTTTTCGATGGGTTATTTCTCTGACCAAGAAGGAAGGAGTTTCATAGAATCGTAGAATGATTTGGTTGGAAGGGACCTTGAAGGTCACCTAGTTCCACCCCCCTGCCCCGGGCAGGGCCCTCTGCCACCAGCCCAGGGTGCCCCCAGCCCCGTCCAGCCTGGCCTTGAGCCCTGCCAGGGATGGGGCACCCACAGCTGCTCCGGGCAGCCCGTGCCAGCGCCTCAGCACCCTCACAGGGAAGGATTTCTTCCTAACATCTGATCTAAATTTACCCTCTTTCAGTTTAAAGACATCCCCCCTTGCCCATCGCCGCAGACCCTTGTAAGAAGTCCCCCTCCAACTGTTTGACTTGGGAATTTCTCTTCCCAGTTCCCTATGGGCTGTCTCTGAGGCTGACCCGGCTTTTCACGCAGAACCTGGTGAAGCCGGACACCCGGGAGTGCGAGCAGCTGCGCAAGGAAGTGGAGGAGAATGTACGAGCCTGGGCACGAGTGGGGGCTTGGGGTGGGACTGGGGGGCAGCCACGCTGAGGGGCTATCTGCGATGCTGGGGAAGGGGGAGTGCCCTTTCCCTGTGAAGCCAGGTGGTTCTTGAAAGGCAGAAGCAAGATTTCCTCTTTCTGACAGAAAGCACAAAATTGTAAGATCACACCTGTGAGAATTATCAAAGCATCACGTTGATGAGATTTGAGGTTTGCTTCGGGGCATGTGGTCTGAAGCTCCGGGTTGGCTTCAGTTTGCAGCCTGGGGAGAACCCACGTGGTGGTCTCTGCCTGGCGTGGCAGGGTGAGGTGGGAGAACCCGGGGGTGGCCAGAGGGCTCTCGTGTTTGCTGGCAGCACTCTCTGCTCGCTGAACACATCCCTGTTCAGCAAGGAATATCTTGGAAACTCCCTCTTCTCCTTGCAGCTGAACGACGTTTTCAAGCACATCCCTGGCTGCCACAAGCTCCAGCAGACCAAGTTCAGGTGAGTCACTGGGGGAGCGACCCCCTTTGGGCAGGGTTCCCCAGGGCCCTGCTGAGGAGGGAGTGGACCAGAGACCTGGGGCGTGAAATCTGGGATGCTAAGAGGGAGTGTGGTCTGTGAGACATCCCTGGCACAAACCAGGTGTGGTGCTTCATCCACCCAGGGCTGTAGAGCAGAACCCAACCAGCTGTCTGGGTGATCTCAGCTACATCTGACTTTGGATCCAAGACTCCTGCAGACAGGGACAAATCCTGGTTCATGGTGCTCAATGGGAAAACTCCCATTGACTTCAAAAGTATCAGCCCTGTGCAAAGTTGCAAATGCTTGGTGTGGGACGGAGGGGTGTGGGGATGCTGGTGCTCAGCAGGGAGTGTTATCCCCTCCCCGCATCTCTGATGAGTTGTGATGTCCCCCGTGGGCATGTTCCTCCTTGCATTGGGAAACCCAGGGCTGGAGGGAGCAGCCAGGCAGGAGGGAACATGTGATGGGGCCACAGGCTCTGCAGGACGGGTTGGTACCCGCAGGGCAGCTGCCACAGCTCAGACCTGCACAGGGCTGTGATTCACACAGAATGTTGTCTCCCCAAGTGTGTTAGTCACTCTGATTTGGTTTTTTGCCCCCCCCCCCCAGGTTACAGCCCAATTCTGGGAAAAGGTAAGAGGAACTCGCAACCTTCCCTTGTGCTGCTTCTTCCCCTTTGTACACGCACGTGTGGGGTGACTGAATGCCCCCCCACACTCCCTAGTGCCTCCAGCTGCTATGTGAGATAAGCAACCCTGGCCCCAGCTCATACTCGGCCTTCTCTTCCCGCTGGTCACAGGCAGGACCACACCATTGTGGACACAGTGCTCACTGCCCCTCGCTCAGCCAAGCCAGAGATCATCAAAGTGATGGAAAAGCACGTTTCCCACGAGGCTTTCAATGACCTGAAGGTTTCACCGGGTTATTACACTGTGACCTCTGACCAAGGTAGGGAGCAGAGCCCAGTGCTGCCTCCTGGCTGGGCCACGGGGAGGCATTTCCCACCTCTTCTTACCCTTGCCCCTTCCCCCAGATGCTCACGGGATGGTGGAGTTCCAAGAGGCTGTGGAGCTGGTGGATGTCCGTGTCCCACTCTTCATCAGGGAGGATGACGATGATGAGAAGCAGCTGCAGGTGGAGGCCATTGATGTCCCCACTGGCATTGCAGAGATTGGACGCAGGCTTGTCAACATCACCATCATCAAAGAACAAGGTGCAGGGCTGCGACCATGGCACAGGATTAAGGGCATTTGGGTTTGAATGTCCCATGTCCAGATGGACTCGTGTGGTTTCTAAGGAAGGTGCAATCTGCGTATCTGAGCTCCCCCTGATCACAGGCTGGAGACTTACTCGGTGACCTCTATCTTAAGTCACCTGGGCCTAAACTAGAGCATCTTTTAAAGCATCCAAAGGAGCGTTGTTATTCCTGATGACAGAGACCCAAACATTTGGCCATCACAAGTTTAGACGTTACCAATTCCACAGCAGATCCAGGGCTGACCTTATCCCTCTACTGCTCCACTTCATAGCTTACTGGAGTAAAGTAAAACCTCCTTTGCTGTTCTGCTGTGCTTGGGGCAGGTGAATGTCCCCAGCAGTTTGCCTCTGCTTCCTGTCTGGCTGTTTCGAGCAGGGAGCATGAGTCAGGAGCGGTGAAGTCTCCAGGCCATGCAGTAATATTTCATACACAGTTCACGCCCATGGGTGATATGAACTCTGTTCAGGGAGGACACCTGCATGTCTGTAATGTGATTCTTCATGTATTTACTCTACACATTCCTTGTTTCCCACCCCTTCCAGCCAGCAGCCTCATCACCTTCTTGCAGCCAGCTTATTCCCACAGCCGCTTTGATAAGCTGGCCAAGATCCCTGTCTTCCGGGAGATCATAGACAATGGGAAATCCCAAGTCACCTACAGGACCCGGGATCTCACCGCCAAGAATGGCAGGGTAAGGGTGATGCTCCTGGCCTTGGCAGGCAGGAACGAGCGGGCACAGGGGGCTGGGAAGGAACCGGCCCCAGGGCTGCAGAAGAGCAGCTGACCAGGCTCAAAGGGGACGTGGCTGGGAGAGGGGAGACCCAAGGCTTGACATTCCCCTCCATCCTTTGCTCCCCGTGCCACAGGGACCTGAGAGGCTGCCTGTACCTGAGGCAGTGGGTACCAGCTGCCCCCTGAGCTGTGGGCACTGGGAAGCAAGTGGGGATTCACTGGGAGAGGAGGGGGAGCTCTCTGGGAGCCTTCTCATGGGTGCTGTGGGCTATAATGAGGCGTTTTTTCCTTCTCTGGCAGGACTACATCTTCACAGAAGGTGACCTGGTCTTCCAGCCTGGGGAGACCCGAAAGGAGGTGCATGTCCCCTTGCTGGAGCTGACTGAGATAGACACCCTCCTACACCACTCCCAGCTCAAGCAGTTCGCCATCGACCTCCTCCATCCCAAGCACGGCGCCAAGATTGGCCGGTACCCCCAGACCACGGTGACCATCGCCGACCCAGGTAGGGGCTGGCAGCCAGGTGGTGGGCAATGGCAGCAGGGAGTGTGGGACCCCCGCACCAGCCCAGCCCACCCCGAGGTGACGTACAGAGCTCCAGCCCTGCTTCTCACCCAAGAAGCAACTGAGGAGGTTCCTCCAGCTCCAACCGGTAGATTTGGGCCTCCCCCTAGAGGCACTGGTGGGTATAGACAGTGGGTGCGAAGAAGGAGGATGCTCTACCTGGCAAAAGGAAGGAGTGCCGGGTTCTTCATGCCTTTTCCTTGAGGATTGGAATAAAAAGCTATAAAAAGCTATAGGGGAGAGGGAGGACTTGTCATGAGCTGTGCTTGGTGGGTCCTGTGGCTGGACAAGCAAAATTGTAAAGGTTGTCATCAAGCGGGTCAGTAACCTAAGTGTATTTATCATAGTACTGGTCATGAATATTGGGGGTTCAGGAAAGTCCCTTGTCACCGGACCACCCAGAATCACTTCAGAAGCAGGCACTGGGGCTGGAGAGGCTCTGGAGAGCTCTCACCTGGAGCTGGTGGGTTTTCAGTAGAAGCAGCTGGGTGACTTGAAGGCTCTGCCCATCTCTGTCTTCTCTCATGGCTGCACAAGGCCGAGATGTTGAAGCATTATTCAACACATTCAGACAGAGCTGAAGACTTTTCAGAGGCAAGAAGGTGGTCTCTTCATGTCCTCCTACCTGGGCAGCCTGTGAGAAGCAGCAGGAAGAGCAGGACTTGGTGATGGGGGATCTGAACCCAGCTCTCATGCCGGCTTGCTGTGTGGCTTTGGGGGATGTCATCACCAAGTGCCTCAGTTTCCCTCCCCTATCATGGGGAATCTACCCCTTAGAAATTCTTGGAGAGGCTCCTCAGGGTAGCAGGGCAGTGCTGGAAAGAGGCACGCTTCCTTCTTTTCCTTCCATGCGGGGGACTAGCACTGATGTGACATTTCTTCCTCATGTCTGCAGAGGTGGTGGATGGTGTCCCCTCGATGGCTGGCCTGAGCCAGGTCTCCCAGTCCCCCAAAGGCCGCCTGAGTGCACCACTTAATCCCAACGCCCATGCCGTCAGCTCCAGGGAAATCCGCTTCAGCTGGTTTCCTCCACCGGGAAAACCTCTGGGGTACAAGGTAAGGGGTGAGTGGATCCCAGGAGAGAGTGTGGGTCCCATCCTGCAGGCATGTCACACACCGTCATTTGTGCCGAAGGGATGGGAAGAAGTTCCCCAAAGGAGGGAGCAAGCTCCCCCCTTCTGGCCCCCTCCATCCCTGGGGAACTATCGCTGGGTGGATGTGGGATTTGCAGGAAAGATCCTTGGTGATTTCCTCTCCCTTTCCACCGCTGACCACAAAATGCCCAGATTGTCCTGGCCTCGCATTTCAGAGGAACGGCACAACGCCCTGGCTTTCCCAGAGCAGATCTAGTAAGAGATGGGGAATTCCTCACCCATTACAGCAAGGATCTGAAGGAATCATGGCTTGCTTTTGCTTTGCCAGGTGAAATACTGGACCCAAGGGGACCCCGAGTCAGAAGCCCGTCTCATTGATGTCAAAGCACCATCAGCAGAGCTGAGTAACCTCTACCCCTTCTGTGACTATGAGATGCAAGTCTGTGCCTACAATGCCATGGGTGAAGGGGCTTACTCTGACATCATCCACTGCCGCACGCTTGAGGACGGTGAGCAACTACTCTGCTTCCCACCATGTGGGAGCAAATTGGTGGCTGTGCACTCAGCATGGGGTCAGGGCTCCAGCTCTGAGCTTCTGATGGTCTTGGGGACAAGCACTGAGCGGCTCCCACTGTGACCCAGCCATGACCCATGGAACTCTGGGCATCTGTGTGTGCTGGCTCCCACCTTGTGCTAATCTGGACCTCTTGCTCTTGCCCTTCCAGTCCCCAGCGAGCCCGGCCGCTTGGCTTTCAACGTCGTGTCTTCCACTGTGACACAGCTGAGCTGGGCTGAGCCTGCAGAAACCAACGGGGAGATCACGGCTTACGAAGTCAGTTACGGACTTGTCAACGAGGAAAACGGTAAGAGCTCATTTTCTGACTGGGGCAGTCCAGCCAGACCGAGGGGCTGGAGTACACTTTCCACAGCCCCAAGCAGCAGCAGAACCGGAATGGCTACAAGTAGGTTTCTTGTGAAAACTGAGATCTGGAGGAGTCACTCCTTGGTGGAAGGAGTACAGAAAAATCACCACTCGAGATTTAATCCTGCAAAGCCTAGAGCACTCTCAGTTCCCATTCACTTCCATAGTGTTTTGTGTTGTTTCTCATCTTAAAAACTCAGTTCACAGGTCTAGACCCAGGGCTAGGGTGCCAGGAAGATGCTGTTTGGTGACACACCTGGCACAGGAGACCTCTGCTGTAGGTTGACTTCAGCATTCAGCTTGGGAATTTCCCCGAGACGATGTCTGTTGTGAGCAGCCCAGATAGCTGCTGCACCTTGTCCTAGAGCCAGACACCAAACTTCAGTGAGCCTGTTGGCCAAGGGTGGGGTGCTGTGGGGTCTTCTGTGTCTTGTGACCTCGTGGGTGATAGGTGTACCCGTATCCGCAGTACCCATTGGCCCCATGAAGAAGGTACTGGTTGAAGACCCAAAGAAACGCATGGTGCTGATAGAAAACCTGCGGGAGTCCCAGCCCTATCGCTACATGGTGAAGGCCAGAAATGGCGCTGGCTGGGGACCTGAGAGAGAAGCCACCATCAACCTTGCTACGCAGCCCAAGCGCCCGATGTCCAGTGAGTTACTGCCCTGCCTGAGTGGGGAGCAGGGGGGACAGGAGCAGTGCTAGGGAATGCTCCCCAGCTGCTTCTCCATGTCCTGTCTGCTCTGCTGCACTGGCCACCCAGTGAATGCTGAGGGCCAGCTTGAGCATGGGAGGCCTGTGTGGTTATGAGCTGCTTGTCTAATGGCACTTTCCACCTCTCCTTCAGTCCCCATCATCCCTGATGTCCCCATCATTGATGCAGAGGGGGGTGAGGACTACGACAGCTACCTGATGTACAGCGCAGACGTGCTTCGCTCTCCAGCTGGCAGCAAGCGTCCCAGTGTCTCTGACGATTCGGGTACGTTGCTCTGAGTTTTGCAAAGGTCATTTGTGACGTTCATTTTCCTTAACAGCAGCTTTCAGCAATGAGCATCACTGCTCCTTTACCCCTCATGGAGATGGAGAGATCCAAGTCACGGAGATGGTGGAGATCAGCCTTTCCAAAGCACAGTAGCTGCATCCATGGGAACACTTGGCTAGTCACAGTGTAAATAAGACCAGTGCCTCCTTACCTTAGCCGTGAGGCACAGACAAATCTCAGGGTAGGGTGGGAGAGGAGCTTTTCATGGCCTTCTCTGCTCATCTTCCCTTCTTGTTGCCATTTGGCTGGACTACGAGAGTTACTGTCAGCAAACAAGCACTGGCGAGGCACAGACCTCTGAGTCCCTTGAACGCTCAGGGTCTTGGCCAAGCCAACAGGAGGGAACTCACCAAGTGCTGGGAAGGCACTGGCGCCTCTTCTCCATCACTTCGCTCTCTGAACGAGACTGGCTCCCTTGTCTTGTACTGGGACAACGAGGGGAAGATGGGCCATGAGTGAAAGATGAGGCTTGTCAATAGGATCTGGAGGGTCTTCCCTGGGAGGGTTCTCCAGGGCCTGGGATCCAGGAGCGAGTCCCTGGTCCTTTCAGAGAGCAAGGTAATGGGAACACCAAGAATTCAACCATCCTGAATGCACATCAAGAAGTAAGGAAACCTTTCCTGAGCAGAGGACAATTGTCGCAGACTCTTCATGGCAGGGACAGGTGTGTGGTGGGACTTTGACTCTCGCCTTTTGTCGCAATGGACATAGGGCTGGAAAACTGCCCTGGGGTTGAGGAACCCCATGCGTGTCACGCTCCCACCATCCTCCATCTACCAGTCACACGATGGTTGCACCGCCTGACCTCATCAGCCAACGTTTGGTTAGACGGGCTATGAACGGGTGTCGTCCCCACTGGCGCCTGCCCCTTCCCCTCCCTGGCAAGCTGCACGAAGGTGGTGGGTAGCCCACTCTGTTCCCTGCAGATCATGCCAACACCAGTGCTTGCATTGTCCCAAAAGGCTCCAGGTGGAAATATGTGCAGTTGCTGGGAGAAGACTTGGATCTTCGCCGCATCACCTGGAGGCTTCCACCTGAAACCATTCCCCGCCTCTCTGGCAGCAGCCGCTTCTCCTCAGACACCGAGGGTCTCCTCCACGAGGAGGACAGCGACGTGGCTACTGGCAGCCTGAGGAGGAGTGGGACACCCCGGCCCCAAGCAGGTGAAGGACAGCTTCGTTACGGCACTGAGTGTCCTGTCTCGTCCTGCTCTGAGCCGAGGGACCGGCGGCTGGGCTCTGCCCCAGTACATGTCCCCTTCCTTCCCTTGTGTGCCCATCCTCGTGTTGGCGTGATGCACTGTTCACGTGCTGTAGTCTGCTTCAAAACCTTGTCCTGGTGTGTCTGCTCACAAGAGTGTCAAGGTAACCCCCATCTCGGCACGGACTTGGGAGCCTGCTAGCAAGTTGCTTCTACAAAAGGCTGGACCTTCAAGGCAGGAGCAAACTCAGATGATACCTGCTAAGTGCCACCTCCAAGGGCAGCTCCTCACCTTAATTAAGTGCTCCGAGCTTCTGGGGCAGATCCACTGGACTGATAAACAGAAATTACTCTCTTGTGGGTAGCTGATCTCTCCTGGCCTGCTGGGAAGGGATGGGGGTTTGTCAAGGACCAGAACAATGGAGCAGAGTTTGCTTTTCAGATCCAGCTGAGATGGGATCCAGAGTGAGATCTGGAGAAACTGCCTCCATAAAGGGCTGTTTTCCTTCTTCCGCCTTCTTTTAGAATCTGGAATTATAAACCTGTGCTTGCATTTAAGGAGAGATGTGAGAGAACATGGCGAGAACCACAAGGCAGTGCCCCAGTGAGGCCGAGGTCTGGAGTTACCTTGGGCACCATGGGTGTCTCTGGTGCTGGGTGTAGGGCAAAGTCTCCGTTTACCTGTTTCCACATCATCGTGTTGGGTGGTTGTGGCTTGTTCTAGATGTAGTGCTCCAGAACAACCTTCCAGAGTGGCTGAAGCCGGGATGCAGCCAAGGCAGGGTGCACCATGATGCCTTCTGCTTCCTCCCCATGGAAACTGGAGCAGCAGACCTGCCCACATTGCCATGTTCCTCATGGTGTGCCCTCTTCCACAGAGCACTTGCTGAACGGCCGGGTGGACTTCTCCATCCCTGGCAGCAGCAGCAGCACCCTGACCAGGACAACAAACACCGGCTACCACCAGCTGAGCTCACACATGCAGCAGGAGCACAGGGTGATGGGGAGCTCCTCGCTGACGAGAGACTACTCCACAATGCTGATGGGGCACGGTGAGTACTGTGGTGATGGGACCTGTCCTTCCTTTCCACCCCCATGGCTGTCTTGGGACCCCTGCCCTGCAAGTCCTGTTGGGGTGAGGACTGTGTTCACAGCAAACGGAGCCTATGAACCAGAGATCTGGAAGGTCATGTTCTCACTGCCGAGGTGTCCTCACCGCTGAGGTGTAGGTGCTTTGCTAAGGCCACCCTGCTCCCAGACCAGTTTGCAAAGTGTTCCCATCCCTCAAGTGCAGAGTGCTTGGGAAAGAGAGCTACGTCCTTATCCTCACACTGGGAAGCACTCTGGGAAGAGCATGTGTCTCTTCTTGCTCTATCTAGCAGCATGGTTGCCTTTCAGCTCCACACATGTACATCAGCCAGCACTGACAGAAGGTTGCTAAAAGGCTCTTCAAATCCAAACCTTAAAAAGTCATCTCTGCAGGAGCCAACACCGGGGCTGAACCTGCTCGGAGGTCTCCAATGGTGGTTTTTTTTCTCTTTCTCTTGCACAACTTCTGTAGATTACCCGGGCAGACTCCTCCCTCCCATCCATGAAGATGCTAGGAGGACAGTCCCACGGCCCCGGGATGTGGGTTTCAGGAGCAGGGCTAAGGTGAAGGGTTACTACCCCAGCACTGGCTTTCGGGACTCTATAATCATGACTGATGGGTCCGCGGGGATTTGCAAGTACATAGGTACAGCTTTGTCCAGCGTCTCCTCCCAGTCACCCATCCCATAACAGCCAAGCCACCGGCCCTCCATGAGCTGTTGCCATCCACTGCTCGCCCCAAACCCTCTCCCCATGGCTTGCTGTGTGCCACATTGATCTTCCTCCTGACGCAGCCTGTGCTTCCATCACACCACCTTTTCCATTGGCAGGTGACTTCAGCTGTGTTTCAACCCACCTGGGCTGATTAACACTCACCACCACTGCCACCGTGCTCTAACGAGCTGATCAGCTCATTGTCGCCGTACTCTTCATTCCTAACAAGCTTCTTGTTCTCAAGTCTCACCCCACAGGCCTTTGGAGAACTCTTGGGGAGAACGTGTGCTCTGTATGAGATGTCCCTCTGCAAGCTCCTTGGCCAAAGCCCATGTCAATGATGGGTTTCAGTCCCTGAGTGTCACCTGGGAGGCTGCTGTGCTCGCCATGAGCCTTGTGTCCCCATGGGCTGAGCTGGAAAGGAGCCAGAGCACCCAGCTGTGGTCCCAGCCACCCCTGTCCCCTTGAACAATCCCTGGAGGTGTTGGGCTGCTTTAGCTATAGACTAGAGCCAGTCTTAACTGATCTACACCTGAAGACATCTGTGGAGCTTCTGGCTGACTGGCCAGGGTGCTCCAGGGTGAGTGAGGAGGGCCACACACAGCACTCAGCCCCTGCTCTGGTCTTTCTACCACAGGGGCATGAAGACCACTTTGACTTGTCCCACCCAAGGCTGGCACCAAAAGGCTATGGGACATCACTGTAGGTGTGCAGAACCAGCCAGTCCCTCCTCGTGACAGGCCAGCTTGCAGAGATGGCATCTTGCCACGTTCTCCCCGGACCATCGGGACCATCCCACGCTTGCGCGTGTCTCCCTCCTTTCTCCCAGCCCCCTTAGCTGCAGCCCCCAAATCTCTATCTTGATGTTCCCTTTTTGCCTCAGACTCCAGGCTGCCACTGGGCGTCCCTGACACCCCCACACGCCTGGTGTTCTCTGCCCTGGGACCCACCTCCCTGAAGGTGAGCTGGCAGGAGCCGCACTGCGAGAAGGAGGTGCAGGGCTACAGCGTGCAGTACCAGCTCCTCAACGGAGGTCAGTGAACAGGCTCACCAGTGCTTGTCCTGGTCACGGTGCTCACCAGGTGGTTGGTGGGTGGGAATTTCTGGTGGGGGAGAGTCTGGTGGTCTGCATCTTCTCTGGGGCAACTGGCTCTGGGTGACCCTGCTTGAGCAGGAGGAGTTGGACCAGATGACCTCCAACTCCTGTTGGAGGAAGCTGGAGGAAGGAACCTCTGTCCCTTCCAACCTCAGCCATTCTGGGATTCAAGCACTCATCCCAACTCAGCTTTTTGTGTAGCCTTGAGGAAATGTCTCGGCTACCCCACTGCTCTCATTCCCCATTTCTGCTGAGGGGACAGTTCCTGGGGTTGCTTGTGGAGTCACCCCTCTTCCAAAAACTCTTGGAATCATTCTCTACCAGCCCCCTAAGATTAGCTGAAGGTTTTTTCATCACATTGGACTTGGAGGAATGATTTTTACATGAAACTTGGGGCAGTGTTAGTGAAAATGTAATTCTCTCTGGCTGAAAATCCTTGAGTTTTCAAGAAGCTGTTTGCCCCAAGCCTTTTTTGGAACGACATCTCATGTTGCACTACCAGTTGGTGGTGGCATGGTGTGATGAAGGCTGGGGAGGGGCCCTGAATGTCTTTTCCAGGCAGTTCATTGGAGATAGGGTTTAGGTGAAAGCCATAGCTCTGTCTTTGTGCCTGCAACGTGGTGCTGATGTCCCCCTTCCCTGTGTGTCCCAGGAGAGGTGCACCGACTCACCATCCCCAACCCCAGCCAGAACTCGGTGGTGGTAGAGGACCTGCTGCCCAACCACTCTTACATCTTCAAGGTGAAGGCGCAGAGTGAGGAAGGCTGGGGTCCCGAGAGGGAAGGAGTCATCACCATAGAGTCCCAGGTGGACCCGCAGAGCCCGCTCAGCCCCGTACCAGGTGAGGTGGATGGATGATGAGAAAAGGGTGGCATTGATGTCACTGCTGCTGCTGCTGCTTCTCCCTTTACCACTTCCTGAGCTCTCCTTTCCTTCCTTTGTTTTAGAAATAGGACCTTCTTCCCCAGGCACTCACCTTCCACTAGCTGCCTAGAGAGCTGAGACCTTTCCTAACGCTGTGTGCAGATCCCTCCCAGGCTCTTCCTTGCCACCTCCTGGTGCTGACCTCTCTCGTGCCCCTGCAGGTTCACCCTTCACGCTGAGCACGCCCAGTGCTCCTGGACCGCTCGTTTTCACTGCCCTCAGCCCTGACTCCCTGCAGCTCAGCTGGGAGAGACCCCGCAAGCCCAATGGGTCCATCTTGGGCTACATGGTCACCTGTGAGATGCTGCATGGAGGAGGTACGGTGTCAGGCTATAGAAGCTTGGTTCCCTGTGTAGAGCACAAAATGCCCCAGCCCTGGAAGTATGCAAGGCTGGATGGGGCTTTGAGCACCCTGGGCTAGTGGAAGGTGTCCCTGCCCAGGACAGGGTAATTGAAACTAGGTGATCTTTAAGGTCGCTTCCAACCCAAACCATTTTATGATTCGATGCCTCCAGCAAAGGCAGCGACTTGCTGCATTTTTGCTGGGACCAGCAACAAAGTTGTCTGCTTACATCAGTGCAGACAAAGTGGGGACATGAGGCTGATTCCAGGCCTGGGAGCTGCTGGACCCTGACGCTTTGTGTCATTGCGTGGTCTGGTGTAACAAACGTGATGGGAAGAGGAAGGACCTGTAGCTTATTACAGCCCAGCCCCAGTGGAGGTTGTTTGTTGAGGGTCACCACTGTACTATAATAGCGTTATTTTAACCCTTAGTAGAACTAGGTGCAATCATACAGTCTGTGAGTGGCATAAAGCTTAGAGAAAGCCAAGACAGCAGCCAGAGTTGGGGGGAGTGTGTTTGGAGGGACCGCCGCTCCTGTCTGTCTTCACCGCTGGTATGTCTGTGTGGATTAGGGGAGCCCAGGAATATCTATGTCGAAGGAGACAATCCAGAAACTACCCTGACTGTGCCCCACCTGAGTGAGAATGTCCCATACAAGTTCAAAGTGCAAGCCAAGACCACCCAAGGCTTTGGGCCAGAGAGAGAAGGCATCATCACCATTGAATCTCAGGATGGAGGTACAGTATCATGTTTTTGTGGAGGTGCAAAGATAAGAAACCTCTCAGAGCAGGGAACACAGCTCCTGGAGTCCCTTTCCAGCTCTGGTGGGGACCCATTTTCCATGAAAGACATGGAGACATCGTCTTCCATGAAGACAATGCTGTGCCTAGTGAGCACTGTCCCAATCCTGATGTACTGAATGAGGAAGGATCATGAAAACCTGCCAATGTTTAATTTATTATGAAACTTTTTTCTTATGCCTGGTTGTACACATACCTGGAGGCAGCTTCTTACGCTGCACAGGTGTAAGACCTTCCCAGTCCTCCCAGTTTCTCTTAAACCTGGCTCTGATGTCCGAAAGAGGAACCTCCTGATCTGACTATTGATGCTCACTGTGCAAGGCTGAGGGCTTGGAAGCTCCTCATTGTTTCCTGGCTGACTTGTCCCTTTCCCTTCTCCCCAGGCACTTTCTCTCAGTTTGGAGGACAGCAGTACATGAGAGAAGAAGTGTACAACTTCCCCACCGAATATACCACCAAAACCAGCATCAGCCATTCCTCTCTGGATCCCCACTTCACAGGTAGGGACTCGCTGTGTGCTTTGAAACCCTTAAAAAGCAAAGGATAACTCTGCTTGTCCAAAGGTCTGAGGATGCTTTTACCTCAAGCATCAAATGCAGGGAGGGAGGCTCCGTCAGGTGAGATTGATGAAGAGGACCAGACCCTTTCCTACACCATGTCCCTGCTCTGCCCCAGAGGCAGCTGCAGTTGTTGCCCCTTGTGCTGCCCAGTCACAGAGGGAATGCTGCGTCTTCAGAGTTCCCCAGGACTATCACTTGGGGCCAAATCATAGCTCTTCTTCCAAGGTTAGCTCTCTTTAGAGCAGGAAAAAACAGAGAAGTGTGACGACCATCTTAAATTAAATCAGTGTGGTTGTCTCATGTTGTTCCACTTCAGTTCATGGACTCACGGGTTCATGCTGCAACAGGGAAGAGTCTGGGAGCTGTTAGGAGATCCATCCGACTGACTGACATAGCAAAGTACTGAATCACTTGACCTGGAGAGGTTTTCCATCAGTGAAAGTGGTATTTAAGGCGAAAGCTCTGCCAGGAACCATCAGGTAGAGCAGATCTTACTCCCTGTGACCCTGTGATCCTGACCACTGAGCATCTCGTTGCAGATGGCATGCTCATGACGACCCAGCGAGTAGAGAGCGCCAGCAGCACCCTCACCAAACAGATCACCAAAGAGTTTGTGAGCCGGACCGTGATGTCCAGTGGGACCCTCACCAAACAGATGGAGAGGCAGTTCTACGAGGCCTGAGCCCGGGCAGGCTGCCCGCCAGAGGGACATTTGTGTTCAGATGGCAGGACTTTGTAGAACAATACAAGGGTGCTTCATCCAGACCCTGCTGCAGTGCCTGGGCAGCTCCTCCTGTAAGCAAGGACCCTCCACGGCACTACAAGCTCTGGACCTCTCCTTTGGAGTCCAGTGAGCTCAAAGCTCTGGCATGGTTGGGTCATCAGATGTGTGGGCTTCATCATCCTTCAGGGTTTCTCCACCCTGTCCTGCTCTGCAGAGACTCAGTTCTGCACAGTCCACAGGGATGCCTTCCACGAACAACCACCGCTCACCCCAATACCATTCTTCAATGCCCATCCATCCCAATACACCTGCCAAAATTCGGGTGTCTCGATGGCTCCAGCCTCCCCAGATAAATGGAACAGAAAGATTTATTCTCAGGTCCTCAGTTTTGAGAGGATCCCAGCTGGCAACACCCTGATTTATAGAAGGTCACTCTTTCTGTCTTTGCTCCAGGCTCTCTGGCAACTTGCCTGTCCACTGGAGATGGTTATTTTGTTCTGTTTGGGTTTTTCATGAGAGCTGCAAGGTAGGGGTTTGGGGTAACCTATGCTTTCTTACTGCACCTATTTGTGTCTGTCCTTCGCTGCTAACATTGGGTACCACGATAGCAAAGTATAGCCTTTCGTTTGTATAGCGTTACTGATGATGGCCTCTGCTGCATTTTTTTTTCATACAACATTGTACAGTTTTCATAGTATATATATAAATATATATAAATGTATTTTATTGTTTTATAAAAAAAATGGAGGTAGATGAGATCTATGCTGAATGTGGAGGCTACACTGGGAATGGAGCTGCTGAGAAACATGAATAACTGGAAGAAATTAGTTCAGGGCTTGATCCAAAGGCCACTAAACCCTGTGGAAAGCCTGTTGATGACCTGGTGGGCTCTGCCTTGGGCTTTATATCCTCCAGCAGCAGAGACTCCAGCAAAAGGCTGCAGAGCATCTGTGAGCTAGGTGTGCTCCAGCCACAGCACGTGTCTGCAGAAGGGCTGGGAGCTGCCTGGAGGCGAGGGATGGGGATGGCCCAGGCAACTCCCATGCCTGCAGTTGGGAACAGCACCTGGCGTTCCTTACGTGGCTGGTGAGGACAGTGTGAGATTTTGGAGCAGGAGATGTTGGTTATCTTTCAAAAGCCCTTTTGCCCAACAGCAACGTCCATGAAGAGACCTGCGACCCCTCATTAAATGCAGGGGAAGAGCAAGCCTGGGAACAGCGGGTGCCCTCACCATCCCGGGCAAGGCTGTGCTGCCCTCAGCCCTTGGCTTCAGCTGCCCCTGCACGGTGCGGGGCGCAGGGCTGAGCTGAGACCTTGCTGGGCTTTCCTGGCTCTGGGCACGATGCCTGGCGTCTCGCTGCCCTGTGCCAACGGGAACAATCGGGCTCTGTGTCTCATTGAACAGCGTGCTTCCCTGGCGTGCTTCAGCCGCACAGGAGCAGGCGAGGAGCCTGCCGAGAGCAAGGACCCTGCCGCAAGCAGCAGCTGCCGCTGCTCTGAATTAGAGCTTCCAACCAAAACAGCAGCTGCCTGGTCTCCCTGGCAGCATCCCTGCCTGATTTGAGCTGACACTGGACCTCGGTGCTTTCGTTCTTTTTTTTCATTGCTTTTCTTCTTTTTCTTTTTAACTCAGAAGATGACTTTCCAGCACTGACACCACCGAGAGCTCCCTCTCCTCTCCAGGATGTTCATTTGGGTGGGAGGGGTTGTACATGGTTGAGCCAAAGATGCACGTGGGTAAGTAAAGTCCCCAGCAGTCTCCAGGACTGCAGCTGAAGCTGGGTCAGTTTTGGACTTGGGTCAACAGGCACTTCACCAACCCTGTGGTTTTACTGTGCCTTGAAGAAGCACTTATTTTCCCAGAGCAACTATCAGTGGCATTAGCCTGTCTGCCTCCCAGCTCCCATCTCACCTTCGTGGCTGGGGCATCTTCTTTGGCTGATGTGCGTCCTCCTGCACAAGGACTCTGTGACACTTCCCTTCTGCTTTGTGATCCAGGGTAAAATGCCGAAAATGCTTAAAAAGGGAGCCCCATTTCTGAGCATTTTAGCCAAAGAGTATCCTGTTACCCAAGAGAAGAGCACAGCCCCTCAGCTGCTGCTCTCTAGCACATCACACCATCCCCATGCGCAAGGCAGCTCTGCACCTAACCAACGCCTCGTACTAGAACAGCGTCACTTTTTAATTTTCATCTGGTCATTAGGGCTGGTGGTGGTTCAGCCTTTCCGAGGTGGATCCAACAGCCCGCCCTTTGATCAGATGGCTTCCTATTGCACTCAATAAATGTGTTCTCTACAGTCTGTCTCTTCCCTTTTCTTTCAAAAAATACTGTAATTAAAAAAAATATCACACACACCCCACTACCTTCTATCTGCAGCAGCAGGTGAAGGACACGTGCTAGATGCAGGTACCCAAGCAGGGGCTTCTACCAAATGTCAGTACGTGCCTCCTCCACCACCATCCCCTCCCGCCACTGCAGCTTCAGAGGCACTACTGGACCCCATGACAAACTGAGTTAAACCAGTCTCCTGTGAGGAAAGGTTTCCAGTGACTCTGGTGTCAGAGCTTGGCTCAGGCAGGCGCAGAACAGCTGTGCAAATGTTTTGCATTTATTAGGCAAATCATGCAAACAGGCAAACGATTCCCTTGCAAATCGAGGCAAGTGGCTGCCTCTCAGGGGGAGGCGATCCCAGCCTAGGCAAGGTGGTTGCACCTCTACAGGGGCAGCACCTTTGCCCCTCCGGAGGGTTTGGTGAGGTAGAAGGTGGCTGTACCGCTGAATCTCTCCTAGGAGACAAGAGAAAGAGTGAGTGCTGGTGCTCTGGGGCTGTACCACACCACAGGCCTGGGGATGCCAGAGCTGGGGGGACAAAGGCCCTGCCAGTCATCCCAGCTGTGTGTCTGGTCCAGCCACCGCTCCAACAGTGGCCGTGTGAGATGCTTTTTGGGGACAGCATGCTGCGCTGGCCACTGCCTGGGGTTCCTTGGTCCATCCACAGCATGAGGCAGGGAATCTATCAACACATCCCCAAGCTGACCCTTCAGCAGCCCCGTATGGACTGTTGTCCCATGATTTTTCCAAGCCCTTTTTGACCCTGCTGATGCTGCCAACCTCCATGGCCTCCGGCAACAGCAGAAAACTCACCGCCATTTCTGTGCAGTGCTTCCTCGACTCTCTTTTTCTCCTCTCATTGAGTGGTTGCTGGTCCTTATTTCAGAGGATTTGAGGGCCAGTTCCACCCTCACCCTATGTAACCCCCTCACTGTTCTGTAACTCCTGGTCATGTTCCCTCTCTCCCAGCTTCCCATCAGATGGCAGAGGCACAGCTCCTTCGGTCTCTCCTCATTTCAGACAGCTTCCTCTGCCCCTTCTTTATCCCCCCTACTATTCACAGGGCGCACCACGATCTCCTATAGCAGCAAAATGAGGCTCTGCCTAGTTCACAGCCCCCCTTTCCTGACACCCCCATTTTGCTGGCGTTTTCAGCCACCAGTGCACGCTGAGCTCCTGCTTTAGAGAACATCGATGACGGCACTGAGATCCTTCCTGGGCCATAACTACCAGCGTTAAGCTCAGCATTGCCTAAGCTCAGCTTGGATTACTTTCCCCTAGACGGATTTAGCCTTCCTGAAGCTCAGCCGGCACCTTTTCACTGACTTTCTCCATGCAGCAAGGTCCCTGGGCAGCACTCTGCGACTAGCACAGCACTGAACAGCCTGCAAGACACCCTGAGCACCCTGAACACTGAACCAACAGTGAACCAACACTGAACACCCTGAGCAGCATCAGCAAACTTGGGGTCACCCCTGTGCAGCACTGGATGGGCTACGCCAACCCCAAGCGCCTCAGGAATGCACCTTCAGCGGCGTCCCCGGGCCATGCCCCTGCGTCTTTCCTTGGGATCTTTAAGTCAATCTCCTGGCGGTTTTCTGCCATGTACCTGGATGTGGTGTTGGGCTCTCTCTGCAGCCCCAGCCTCCAGCAGCGTCACCGTGCAGCCTCCAAAGCCTCCCCCGGTCATCCTGCTGCCATAAACCCCATCGACCTCCAGGGCTGCCACTACCAGCTCGTCCAGCTCCGGGCAGCTCACTTCGTAGTCGTCCCTGGAGAGAGGAGACCGGTGGTCAGCCCCGTCCCACACCCCAGCAACAGCCCCTGCACCCCAAACAGCTGAAACATGCATCTTGGTGCATCCATGGCCGTAGCAAACTGCAGCGAGGCAGGATGCTGCAGATCCTAGTCCAGATCTTTGTCTGTAAGTGCACGCAGATGTGAGCAAGGCCATGAGCACTGGGGACCCGCTGGGCACTGCTGTAAGCAGCACATCTATAACATACGTGACCGGCTGCCTCATCCCCCCGGCACAGAAGCCTGCAGGGCTTTTTTCTTAAAACTCCCTGGGAGGCTGAACCACGAGAGATGCTGGGCAGGACACGGTCCTGGCTGCCCTCAGTGCTGCATCCACAGGCAAGGGAACCCCACGAGGACTTGATGCTGATGCCCCCCCAACACAGCTTGCCCTGCCCCACGTAGGTAAATTGGTAAATTCTCACCTGAGCGAGTTGTGACTCTCCACCATCAGTCTCCCAAACATCCTGTAGTCCCTGTCCTGCAGCGCTTGTGCTGCCTGGACCGTCCGTGCTATCTCGCCAATGACATGCCTGGCCCGCCGGTACACCTCCTCGCCCAGCCGGCTCCTGGCCGCTGCAGAAACATGCATGCCACTGCAGCAAAGCCGCTCAGGTCTGCAGGATGCTGCTGGGGCTGAGCGCGGCCTCATCCTGCAACCATCCTGTGCCAGAGCTTCTCTGCTTGCAGCATGCTCCCGCCCCGTTATGTGCACCCCCCACCTGTCATGGGTGCTGCCCCACACTCTCAGCCCATGCCATGGGGCACCGAGCTCCCACTTCCCTGAGGCACAGCCAGAACCCAGAAAGGGACCGTCCCCACCTTCCAGCTCGGCCATGGTAGCATCTCGAAGGCTGGCTTTGCCGAGCGCCGCTGCTGCCTCCTCGCACTGCCGCCGGCGCGTGGGGTACTCACTGCCCGTCAGCGTGTGCCGCACGTTGGAGTTGGTGATGAGGACGGCCAGGCTGGCATCGGTCAGTGGCACAAGGGTGGTCTCCAGGGACCTGCAGGGAGAGCTCAGCACAGGCCACGTGCCTGTCCCCTCTGCCCGCTCCAGCCCTTGGCCATCCAGGTGAGGCCACGTGGCAGGCAGCTCCTGCCTCAGCAGAGGCAAAGTCCAAGTGGTTTAGGATTTTGCTAGAGCATTTAACTCGCTCCCAATTATTAGTCCCGTAATAGACCCTAATGACTTCGCAGGAAGGACAGCCCAGGCAAGCAGCAGAAAGGATGCAGGAGGAAGAAACAAGACAAGGGAATTAAAATGCAGGGAGCCCCAGCCCTGTGATGAGATCCTGGGCTGTGTTCAGGGGTTAACCCCTCTCTGCACTCCTGCATTTATTTTGTAGCCACAGAACCAGCTCGTCCCCACCCGGCCGAGGTGGGCACAGCACAGTGACCTCAGCTCCCGGCCCTGACCTGCAGTCAATGAGCAGCGCGTGGCCTTCCTTGCCCATCACAGATATGAACTGGTCCATGATCCCGCAGGGCATGCCAGCAAACGTGTGTTCTGCTTTCTGGCATGCCAGTGCCTTGGCTACCAAATCACCATCATCTGTGCCAGAGCAGAAGGATGCAGGTTAGCAGCTCTGGGACCTTTGCCCCTTGCTCTGGAGCAGGGGGAACAAATGAAAAGGTAAAGGGTGGCTTTCCCACAGAATGGGGTTTTGCTAAGGCATCAGCTGCAGGTGCTTGCTTCTGCACCAGTGCATGGGTCCCTGGAGCCAGCTGGATGCAACAATTTGACACTGATGTCTCGGATCTCTCAATTTTTGGGGACATGAGGGTGGGGAGATGCTCCCAAGGGAACATCCTCCCATCTCCGCAAGCTGGGCTTGTCCATGTGCTTTAGAGCATGGACAGGTCAGGCTGCGTGAGCCAGAGAAGCCCCACAGCCACAGTGGTGCCAGCTCTGGCTACAGGGAGGGCAGGGGGTTGTGACCCATCCCACATTGACATTTCCCCAAGGGCTGTGGGATCTTCCTAAGGGCACCCCCCTCATCCTGGCTCCCACCTGGGAATGGAGGTGCTGGGGCCAGGACCGGCTGCTGCCTTACCAGGACAGAGCTGCTGGAGGAAGGTGTAAGTAGCCACCTCCAGAGCGGCCGAGCTGGAGAGGCCCCCGCCCAGGGGGATGTTACTGGCTACCACGGCGCTGAAGCCTGGCACAGGACCACCTGCAGGAAGAGAAGGGAGGAGGGGGGCTGTGAGCCCCTGTGAAGCTGGGGGTTGCCCTAGCCCACAGCTCGTGGGGAACTCAGTGAGGAGTCCCTGTCTGATATCCCACTTTAAAACACAGAGTGTGACCCAGGAATGCCCCACCCCCACCCCCAAACACGGAGGTCTCTGGAGTGGAAAGCATCTCTGCTGGAGCCTGGGCCCAGCAGCAGCTGCAGGATTGCACCGGCACTGGAAAAGCCCTTGGAGCACGCCAAAAGCCAGGAACAGAGCACTAGCCCCGCGTGAGGGGGGCTCTAACCCACCCAGCAGCCTGAGCCTTACCCCGGTAGTGCTGGATGACACCCTTGATGTAGTTGGCCCAGCGAGGCTGCCCCGGGCTCAGAGGGCTGCCTGAGCGTGGGGTCGGGAACTGCACCCTGTGGGGCTCATCTGCCTCCGCCGAGGTGGTGAGGATGGAGATGGTCCCGTCCTGCGTGGGGGATCCCACCAGCACCGTCCCCAGTGGCAGGGCCTGGGGGGTGGGGGGGGGGGGGAAGGTGCGCTCAGACCCTGCGGCATCCCTTGGAGCATCCACACTGGTGGTGGGGGGACAGCTGTGACCCACAGCTGGCAGCACCCAACACTGTTACCATTAACTCTGCGCAGAACTGCCAGCCCCCAGCACACACTCCAGCTCATCACAGGCTATTTAATTTATTTCAGGGTATTTAATTTATTTCTGGCTATTTAATGTCACACAGGGTCAGTCTTAGCACTGAAACGCTGTGACCGACCCCCTCAGCTTAGCACCGGGGTGCTGCTGCTGGGCTCTGGGGGAGTGGAAACCCTCAAAAAGGACATGAGAGGCTTCAGGAAGTTTTCATAACTTCAAGGGAATTCGGCTGGCCTGCTCCCACTTTCCTTGCCCCCAAAACAATTAGCTGTAGGTTTGATTTAGGACTGAGCAGGGGCTTCCCTGCCAAGCCGGAGGAGGGCAGGAAGCCCCAGCTGCTTCCAACCATCTCTGCCACCAAACCATCGCCCTCCAGGAGAGGGAATTTGTTTGACGGGGTTGCAGAAAAGAGGTTTCAGCCCCTCAGAAAGGCGGTCGGGGAGGGGGAACCGCATCCCCTCTGCGGTGCGTTAGGAGCCGGAGTGCGGGATGCTGCCCGCAATGCTGCAGGTCCCGCTCCGAGCTCCGGTTCGGGGATCCCGCAGGGTCCTGGGCGGGGGATCCCTGGGGGGTCATAGTGGGGCGGGGAGGGGGGAAACGGCAGCCGGGGACCCCCGGGAGGCTGCCGGAGGGACCCGGAAGGGTGACAGGAGGGCTGGCGGGGCCGGGGCGGCGGAGCGCGGCCTTACCATGGGCAGCACGAAGCCGCCGTTGTAGTCGGTGTGCTCGCCGATGAGGTTGACCCGGCCGGGGGCCCAGGCCGCCAGCACCGCCCGCGCCCCGAGCGCCGCCCCGTGCTCCCGCCGCGCGGCCGCCACCAACGGGGCCCACCCGGGCTCCGCCACCGCCTGCGCCATGGCCGCCAGCACCGCGCCGCCACCCCGCACCGCCCCCTGGTCCCGCACCGCCCACGGGCTCCGCCCCCTGGGTCCCGCACCGCCCCCTGGGTCCCGCACCGCCCCCTGGTCCCGCACCGCCCCCTGGTCCCGCACCGCCCACGGGCTCCGCCCCCTGGGTCCCGCACCGCCCCCTGGGTCCCGCACCGCCCGCGGGCTCCGCCCCCTGGGTCCCGCACCGCCCCCTGGTCCCGCACCGCCCCCTGGGTACTGCACCCGCCCCCGGGATTCCGCACGGCCCTCGGGCTCCGCATCACCCCGCCGGCGGCCGGACTGGAACTTTCGGCACTTTGGGACCGAGCTGGGGGGGCCCTCCCGGTGCGGACAGCCCCCTCCCGGTGCGGGCAGCCCCCTCCCGCGGCCTGGGAAACGCTGCTCGTGCGCGTGCACCCCTATAGGCAGGGCGACAGCCGCACCTACACACGCCCGTGTGTACCTATGGCGGTGCCGGCACCGGGGGCTTTCCAACACACGTACCTGCCCCCCCGCCCCCCCTGTGCTGGGGTAAGTGTCGACACACGCGCACACACGTGCACCGCCGACTCTTACATAGGCCACATATATGCCAAGACATATATTTTGTGTACGTGTATCTGTGCGTGTCTGTCACACCTATATACATCAGCGGCTGTCAATGCTTTTGATACACGTAGAGGTTTGTATGTATAGTTGTGTGTGTGCCGGTGTGCTGTAAGTGTGCGGGGTAGGGGTGTCGCTGTGTCGGGGTGTCGGTCGGTCCGTGCCTGGCCGGCCCCGCAGGGGTGGGGGGTGTGAGCCGGGGTCCCCCCCGCGGGGCCGGGCTACTCCGCTCCCGGGGCGGGGCCGTTCCGGTTCCCGGTTCCCGCCCGGAGCCGCTCGCAGGACCTCCCGGGCGGGGGCAGGACGAGCCCATGGCCAGGAAGGAGCCGCTGCTGAGCGCCCTTAAAGGTAAGCATGGCCCCCCAGGGCGGGCCGCATCCTGCCGGGGTGTCAGGCCCGTCCCACAGCACCGGCAACCCACGCTGGGGGGGCTTGAATGAGTGCCCCCCCCGCCCCGCCGGCTGGGGTGCCGCCCGTGGGTGCTGATGCTCCCCTCACCACAGGCGGGGTGCTGCGGCTGCGGGAGGGCGGGGGGCCCTGCACCGACACCTCGCCGCACCTCGCCTCCCTCTGCCAGCTGCTGGAGAGCATCCTGCGCAAGGGGCTCCAACGTGAGTGGTCCTGTGTGCCCGGGCAGGGGGGGTGGCAGCATCCCAGGGCCCACGTGAGTGGTCCTGTGTGCCCGGGCAGGGGGGGTGGCGGCATCTCAGGGCCCACATGAGTGGTCCTGTGCACCTGGGTGGGGGGTGACAGCATCCCCATGCCCACCTGAGTGGTCCTGTGCACCTGGGTGGGGGGTGTCAGCATCCTGGTGCCCACGGCGAGGGGCCTCGCGCTCCCTTTCTCCCGCAGAGCCAGCCTGGGGCTTCAGGAGACGGGATTACTGGCACTGGCTGGAGCAGCTTCCCACAGGAACCAGCGGCGGGTGAGCAGCCCCAAGCCGTGGTGGTGTCCATCGCGACGTGCTCCCCCCAAAAGACCCCGGGTGCAGGGGGGTGCTCCCACATTCTGCCAAAATCTCCCCCACACACTGCTTCCGCTCTCCCCAGCAGGCCGACCCCTCTCTCCGCCAGCATCCAGCAAGTGGGCAACTGCCAGGGGGTGCGGACGGCGCAGGGTCGCGGGCGGCACTTTCTGCGCTTGGCCCTGCAGAGGAAGGTGCTGGCGGCGGCCGTACAGCAGCTGGCGCAGACCCCCCGGCTCCTGGAGGTGCAGGACACAGTGGGGGGCTGTGACTCGTGGGTGGGGGGCGGTGGGCAGCGGCACGGCGGGGGTGATGGTGCCGTTCCTCTGCATTTCAGTTTTACGATCCGGTGAGCTCCATCCTGGGCAATGAAGACCTTCTGGGTAAGACGGGTGGCTCCTCCAAGGTGGGGTGCAACCTGCCCCCGGGGTGGCTGTCACAGGCATTATGGCACCCTGATGCTGCAGCGGGGGATGTGGGAACAGTCCATTGGGATTTTTCTAAGCCAAACTTAGTGGTGAAATCGGAATCTGCTGCTGCAGAGGTGGAGAACGAGGCGTAAACATTTAACCATGGTTTCAATCCATCTAAGGTTGGTTTTAGTGTCATGGGATAGGAAAACTGCTTCTGATGTGTCTCCTGTGTTATCTCTTTGCACCAAGGGTGCTGGTTAAGCAGCCTGGCTTCTCAGGGAGCCCTTGGCAGCTGGGTCTAGGCTGCGGTCCCGTGGGGGGGTCACAGGGGGGGTTGGTGCGGTAACTGGCTGCGTTGCCTTGGCAGGCTGTACCACCCCACCCGCAGCCATGCTCCTTGGGGGGGGCCGGGTGAAAGCCTTTAATCTTTTGATTATGATAAATAACCCCGTGTTAAACCTGTACCTTGATGGCTTATAAATCACCCACACTGCTGGTTCATGAGCAGATTGCAGATCTCCGTCAGTGTAATTGCAAGGCTCGGTGCAGGAGAGCCTGGACAGCTTGGCTTTGCATTTAGGGGGAGAAATGGAGAGCAAGTTGCTAGTCAGCAGCGTTTGCTGTGAGCCTTGGTCTGAATTTGGGGACATCAGGTGGCAAGCTGCAGCACTTCTCTCCCCGTGCCGGCAGCAGGAGCCCGGGACGAGCCTGCAGCAGCAGCCAGGGTGCCGTGGTGCTGGATGCTCTCAGGGCCTCACTCCCCAGGGCTCATCAGTTATGCTGAAAATGGCTTTATTCGGACCCCTGCCATGTCCCTGCCAGGCTGTGGCTGCCATGAACCCAGCGGTGACACTCTCTCCCTGTCCCTCTGCAGAGCCCTTCCTCTCGCTGCTGCTGGTGATGACAGAGATGGATTTCTCTCTGGACCTGCAGGTACGGTGACAAATCAGTGGGGTGGTGGCCAGCCCATGGCTACTGGTGTTTGGCCCTGGCCCCTTCCTCGCCGGGACCGATGGCACTGACACTCCTTTGTTTGCAGAACTGCAGCTTCTTGGATGAAAGCTGGCTGCTGCCGGTAAGAGCTCCCCTCTCCCCAGAGTCATCCTTTCACCACCTGGTCCTCGCTGAAAAGTCCAATGAGGAAGATAAGGAATGATGTGGTGGGGAGGGATTGCCACGCAGCCCTACCCAGCCACAGCCAGGGGTGAACTGGCTCAGGGCCACCAGCACGAGCGGAGCCATCTCTGCCACCGAGGTGGGATCCTGCTGGGTGCCTGTGCTGTCACCGGGAGCAGATTCCAGCATTTCTGGGAGTAAACCCAAGCAAGAGTAGTACCCAGGCCTATAAACTGACATAAACAAAGTTTTCCTATGCTCCCTTCCCTGCTTTCTTGCCAAAAAAAATCCCCGTTTCCCTGAGCTGACACAGACTTCAGTTGGGTTTGCTCTTGGTTTTGCTCCCTGAAATAGTGCATTTATGGAGAACAGCAGGGACGCCTTGATGGCTTTTAAAAATGAAGAGCAACCCTCCGCTGCCTTTTTAACCCAAAAGAATCCCAATAAAAAAGCTCTAGGTGGCTCTGGAGCTGGTTGTGGTGTGCGCTGAGCCATGGCACTGCGGCGGAGGCTGGGATCCCGTTGGCTTTTGGGCATTTCTAACAGCTGGTGCTCCTGGCCAAGCTGGCCACATTTCAGGTCCCTACTTAATGCAATGTGACAATAAATGCCACCACAAAGAGCTTCAGGAAGGGGCAGCAGTGCTGCCCTGGCTGCGTGGGGCAAGGCAGGAGGGCTCATCGCACAGTTCAGGGTTCACCTTGCTGCTTTGCCATCCCATCCATCTAGCAGGTTTGTCCCTCCAGGGTCTGGCCACAGCTGAATCCCAGGAGAGGACAGGGATGAGCAGCCACTGATGGTCCCAGCTCAGCCCAGGGCACTGGGGACTGGCCTCCCAAAGCCCTGGCTTGGCATTGATGCCAGAAATGATCCAGGGCAAGGGGTCCCCATCCTCCCTGTTGTCCTGGTCATGCTCCTTGGGCATTCTGTGGCCATTGCCAGGGCCACTGGCACTGGGCACTCTCTTCCAGGTGTGCATCACTTATGAGACGGTCCCGTGCCGAGCACTGGGAATGGTGCTAAGGTAGGAGCCCTTGATCCTCCTCTCCAATCTCCAGCAGGATCTGGACTCAATGCTCCTTTCCCCCCTGCCATCACCCGCCCACCCCCCCAAAAAAAGGAGGGGAGATAAATACCCCATTGACAGCATCAGGGTGCTCTCGGGTGCTTTTTTCACCATCGGCTCATGGTATCTGCTGTCTGTGGGGTGGCTTTTCCTTGCCTCCGTGTATCGGTGGCACATCACTGATGGTACAGAAGGGCTGGGGGAGTGGGGCTGGGTCCCCGGTGCTGAGCTGGGGCTCGGCCACATGCCCAGGTACGTGGATGGCCGCGTCTTTGTCACCGAGGTGCTCCCTGAAAGCCAGGCAGAGGTGGATGAGGTGGTGCTCGCCGGTGACATCCTCGACGAGATCAATGGCTGCTCTCTGAGAAATGCCTACAACGGGCAGGTGGGTGGGCATGGGGGACTGGCATATCTCCCCCTCTCCTGCCCCCTGTCCTCCCCTCTGCTTCCCCCCTCTCCAGGCCGGGGCCATGCTGCAGAAGCTGAAGGGACAGCCGCTCAGCTTCCGCCTGCTGCGATGGCGGTGGCACGACGGGGAGGTCTACGAGCCGCTGCTGCCCTACCTGAAGGTCCTGAAGGAGAAGGAGCCCCAATTCCAGCTCCAACGCGGTCCCCGGCACAGGAGCGAGGGGGAGCCATGGGGGCTGCATGGGGGCAGGTAGGTCTGGTCCCACAGAGACCCCCCGGGAGGGGCTGGGGGTCCTGACATCAGGGCAGCCCCCTGCCCACACTATCCCCAGCTCAAGGCTGTGGGGCTGAAGCTGCCCCCATTGCCTGGGGGCGGTGGGGGCCTGTGAGCATCTTCCCTGTGAAGAGCAGGAGGAGGATGAGGAGGGGGTCCTTGCTCTGGTGCCCCCCAGCCCTTTTCTCCCCAGGCTGCTTTACAACCTGCACTACCTGGGCCAGACCAGCGTTGGGAAGGTGAGGCGATGGGGCAGAGATGTGCCCAGGGGTAAAACGTCTCTGCTGAGTTTCTTTTCACTTGCCCATGGGTTATCCCCCCCCTTCCCGCTCCGTTTCAGTGTGGTGGCAAAGAGGTGCTGGACCGGGCCATCCCCGCCGTGCTGGAGAGGCACGCGGCAGCGCGGGTGAGCGATGGGGCTGAGGGCATCCCAGGAAGGGCTGGGGGAGAAAACTGCAGGGAGAGGTGTCCTCTGCCCGGGGATATTTTTTCCTGCCAGCTCCAGGTTTACTTGCACAGGCTGAGTATTTGACACCCCCACCCCTTTGGGTTTGTTTTGATTGTGGGGTTGTTTTGGGGTTTTTTTTCCTGGTTGGTTTTTTCTCCTGGTTAGAAGTGTATCTGCAGCCAGGAAAGGAAAGTGCATTAAGGAAAAAAAATAGAACCACTCTGCAGGAAAGCACTTGGAAAGCTGTGGGGAGGCTAAGCCTGGTTCTGGCGTGCCTTAAGGCTCAGGTCACTTGTTTTAACCTTTTTTTGGGGGGGTGGTTTGTGAAAAGATTCAGGTGCAGGAGCACTGGGTGGTAGAAAAAAGGGCAGCGCAGGGAAAACTCCTTGAAGAAGCTGTGCGTGACTGTGCTTCATCACCTCCACTTCCGAATAATCTCGCTCTTGTGAGTGTCTTACGGAAGCAGAGCTCAGCTGCTGTGGTGATGGGGGCTTCTTCCTCCTCCATCCCCCATTCAGGAGGTTTTATTTGATGTGAAGGAAGCAGAAGTGCTCATACGGGAGAAACCTTCTTCCAAGGTAAGCAAGTGACTCCCCAGGCTGCCTATCCCATGGTGCGGGGAACCTGGCTGGGGGGGCCATGGGGCCAGTTTAAACCAGGAACAGGGATGACAGGGACGGTCCCCAGTGCCACCTCCCTCTTGTCCCCTGCACAGCTCCTGTGCCGCTACCCCTACCCCACCATCTCCTGCGTGGGACGCTGCATGGACAGCAGCAATGTATTCGCCTTCTGCGTGGCGTAAGTGTTGCCCGTGGGCCCTGGGAGGGGGGATGGAGAGGAATGTGGGTCTGAGAAAATAAACAAGCAGCATCCAGACCAGCCGCAGGGTCTCTGGTGTGGTTACAAGCCAGGGCTGGGCTTTCAGAGCTGCTCTCTCTGCCGGCTAATGTACATGTTTCCATTTTTAGTGCTTCCCCGGAGAGCCCTGACAGGAGCACGTTCGACTGCCTGGTGTTTGCATCGAGTTCGGAGCAAGAATGCGAGGAAATCATCAGGAGAATCGGTAAGGGAGCTGTTTATGTCTTCAGATACCATCACAGGGAGATTGTGGGAATACCAAGAATTGCTGTTCTGATCCACCACATGGAAGATGTAACTTAATTTCTTTTTTTGTTGAGGTTACTAAGATGAATAGATACTTTGATAGAGTTTTCTGGTGGGTTTGGGGTTTGCATAGTGGTTGGTTTGGGGTTTGTTTTCTTTTTTTCAGAATTGCTAGACAATGGTTTTATTTTAAGAAACGGCTCCTAGGCATACCCAGACGTTTCATTGTTTCCACTAAGAACTTGGAGGAAACAGTGTTTTCGAGGGATGTTATTTTAAAACATAGTTTTCCTGCAGGAGCCCAGCCTGCTACTGCAGTTTAGCACCAAACCAAGCATTCATAAAGCCCATTCTGATTTTTAACCTGCCTAAATGCAAGCTGGGTGGTGCTTCCCTAATTGCATGGCTCCTGGGCCACTGACAACACTCGGGTTTCTCGTGGGGACATCTCTGCCATATGTCCCCTCGACGGGCTGTACCCCCCGGGACAGCCCTGCCTGGGCAGTCTAGCTGGGATCACTCAGCATCAACCGAAGTTTGAGATGGTGCTTAACTTGGATCCAGGCCTTGAAAGCAATGAAGCTTACGATTTAGATGCAAGGAAATCTTTTCTTCACTATAGGTTTAGCAGTGAGGGAAATACTTGTTTCAGTCCTGATCCTGGATCATTTTATAACACGTTTTTAGCAGCCCCGTGGCAGACGTAATGGTGTTATGGGGCCGCCTTTGCTATGCACGCATGCGGAGCGGCGTAGGAAAGGGTGCTGGGGAAGCTGTGTAGGAGCGGGTGCTGAGTACCTCTTCCTCCAGCTGCAGGATTCAAGCACACGGAGTGGTTTGTCTGAGAAGGGAGAGCCCTGGCTCCAGCCCCCCACTCCCGGGAGCAGGAGCCGGGACGGTTTCACGCCGCCGTGGCCATGGAAGGAAGCACTGCAAACGCATCCAGTCAGCGAATGATGGTGCAGGTGGCCAGTGCTGCTCTCAGGTGTAACTATTGCTGTTTATTCCTCCTGGAATGCTGCTTCTGCCATAGCACTTTTAATTTCATGGAAATAAATTGAGATGAGCTAGTTCAGCTACTTCCCTGTGCTACTTTTCTGTGCCAGCCCTACTAGTGCAGCCTGTTCTTTTAAGAGCCAAGAGCTGGCCTCACAATTCCATTTAAATTGTTAATTACCTGTGTTTCACACGTAGTCTGAGCAGCTTTCCTCCACCACGACCTAACAGGTATATACGGCTGTTCCCAGAGGCACCGCTGAGGAAAGCAGATCTGCCTTAGCAGAGAGCCTGAAGAGCTGTTCTGAAGCGAAGGCTGGAGTATAATCCCGTTTCATCAAGAAAGCTTAGATGGGAAATGAGAATCTTATTGAACACCGGTTCCAGTTTGCTTAGCAGCCCATATGCTCTCAGGTTGTGTAATTAGCTTTCCCACTTGCCCGCTGTCCTGCACCACTCATGCTGGCTGCTGTTATTAACCGGGACTTAGTCACACAGCCACACACACCCTGCACCAAGACACTGGTGAATCTGGGGGAACAAGCTGGTGTTTTCCTTCAGGCAGACCAGTCACACAACCAAAGCATACTTTCCCCTGCATCTACCAGAAAGGAGGAGCAAGAAAAAAAAACCACCTCAACAATTTAGTTTGAGAGTTGTGCCTGAACAGCTGACAGGGGCAAGCAGTTAGGCTTTATTAAAAAAAAAAAAAAAGCAGCAGCCAAGAGCCCCCCACAGCAGCAGGGCTCTGTCTCACAGGCCAACAGCAATGACTCAAGCTACAGCAAACCTCTAAAAACCACTGAGGGTGGCCAGGGCAAGCTCTCCATTCTGCTGACAGACAAGATTAAGTTGCCACAGCAGCAGTCCATGATGACAAGCACCTACTGGAGCCAGGAGGAGGAAGCTTCTTCAAGCCCATACAAACCAAATGACAAAGACTCCTCACATGTGAATGTAAAACATTTAATTTAAAAATGTTGACACTACAATATATAAAATAGCTATTATAAATGCACATAGTGTATTCTATAGCTGCCAGGTTTACGTTTTTAGGAAACTGTAAGTTACACTGTGGTTAAGACTTGTAGTTTCACCCTCTGAAAAAGTCCACATTTGATCACAGTGATGTATGGTCAGACTAACAGCCCCAATTGTTAAACACTTGGATCAAGTCATAACCAGTTTTATTGCAAAAGGACCCTGTACACATTTATATCAATTCTAGTACCTTACAAGTTTAGCTACCCAACAAGTCATTAACATACAGAAACATGCATGAGAAGCAAGAAAGATCACCCATCCCTTCTGCATATTAGCAACTTGTCACTCCTGAGCAACAAGGCTCACATCACTGAGGTTTATGTGAACAGTCACTTTTAGCATTCATCCTGAGTGAAAGATGGAATGACTTAAGTACAAATGCAACATATTATAAACAATTTCTTACAAAAAAGTCACAAATTAAAACCAAAGTATTTTACAGAATTTACTACAAAACACCATAAAAACAGCCTTCACTTAAGCCCTCTCCCCCCGTATCCTGCGAGCCAACTGGATATCTTTGGGCATGATGGTGACTCTCTTGGCATGGATGGCACACAGGTTTGTATCTTCAAACAGACCCACCAGATATGCTTCGCTGGCCTCCTGTTTCAAGAGCAGAAGAAGAAATGTCGTTAGAAACCCTCAGCGAAGCACGCTCAGCGCCGCGAGCGCCGAGGCCCAGGAGGCCATAGCAATACCTGCAGCGCACCGATGGCTGCACTCTGGAACCTCAAGTCTGTTTTGAAGTCTTGGGCGATTTCCCTGACCAGCCGCTGGAAGGGCAGTTTGCGGATCAGCAGCTCCGTCGACTTCTGGTAGCGGCGGATCTCACGGAGAGCGACGGTGCCCGGCCTGGTGGGAGGAAGGAGCGGGTGAGCCGGGGCAGCGGCTGCGGCAGCGCCGGGCCGTGCCGGCGGCCTTACCTGTAGCGGTGAGGCTTCTTGACGCCGCCGGTAGAGGGGGCGCTTTTTCGGGCCGCCTTCGTGGCCAGCTGCTTGCGCGGAGCCTTCCCCCCGGTGGACTTGCGGGCGGTCTGCTTTGTACGGGCCATTTTTCCTCACTTACCTACGGGGACAGGCGCACGTGACACGGGGCCCAGCGACCCCCCACGCCCGGCCACACGGCGAGTCCCCGCTCCCTCCCTTCCCCCTTCCCCCCTCGCCCCCCCGCAGCCAGTCGCCTCAAGATCCAGAAGCGGCAGATGTCGGCGAGCTGCCCCCCCTCCCCCGCCACTGAGGCGGGCAGGCGGCCAGCGGCCTCCCCCGGGAGGGGGAGGAGGAGTCACGGTTCCCCCTCCGCCCCCGCTTCGCGTCGTGGCCCGGCCGCTCCCCTCCTCAGGGGAAGCCGACTGAGTCACGCCGCCTCCTTCTTCCTCCCAGGCCGCCCCGGGGAAGGGGGGGGGATGGGAACCGGCGTGACTCAGGGCACGTAGGCATAGGCCCGGCCTGCCCGCCAGGCTCGAAGAGGAACGAAGGCCGCCAGCGGCCGCGCAGCGCCGCCTCCCGCCATAGAACGCGCCCGCCGCCCGCCGCTTACCGCTGGGAGAAGAAGGGAGCACCAGTGCCGGTAGCGCTGCGCACCGAAGCCTGCGCTGCTCCTGCCACGACCCGCTCGGCAACCAACCACCCCCTCACTGCGCCCTCCCCGCCGCCGGGACTCGCCTTTTATAGCGGGGGCGGCACACGGCGCGGTGACCTCACAATGCCTGGAAGCAGCGCGCCGCACCATTGGCCGGGACCTCCGCCGGCGCCGTGGCGTCACAACACACAAAGGCCGTGCTCCGGTTCCTCGGCGCTGATTGGACGCGTACCCGGCCGCTGATTGGTTGTTAAAGTAGGCGTCCGATTGGGTATTGTGGGGCGAGAAGGGGCCAATCGACGGCGGGCGGGTGCTCTGCGCGCTGATTGGACGAAATGGGGCACGGTTTGGATCCTACCCTTTGTTGCAAAGCTCCACAATGGGAAGTCAATAGGAGCGGGGCGAGCGGCGGCGGGGCGCGGCGGGGCGGTGGGCTCCCCCGGGCACCCCCCGGCCGGCCCCGGCGGCCGCCGCCGCGTCGCGGCCCGCCCCAGAGCGCCTTCCCCGCCGTGTGGTGCGGAGGCGCCCGGCGGGGGGTCTGCGAGCGGCGAGGGCCGGGCCAGGCCGCGGGGCCGTCCGGGGGGGACGGCGGGTCCCCTCGGCCGTCTGTCCGTCCCCCTCGCCCTCGCCTCCCCCGGAGCCGCAGCGCGCAGGCGGCGGGGAGCGGCGGACAAGGCGCGGGAGCCTCCGGTGCGCGGCGGTTCGCTGGGGGTCCGCGTCCCCTCCCCGGGCGCTCGCAAGTGTCGGGGGGGCCGAGCGGAGCCCCCCGGGGGGGGCAGGGTCCGCGCCTCCGGCATTGCGTGCCCGGTTCTGTCCCTGCAGGAGCCCGGCAGCACTCCGCATGGGCTGGGGGTCGCACCGGGCAGCACTGTTGCTCTGTGACCCCCCCACCCAAAAAAAAAGTATGGGGAAGCCAGCCCCAGGGAGGGACCCGCAACACGCAGGGGCTGGGGCTGTGTCCCCCCGGGTGCCTCCATTCCCCACAGCCCACCGACTCTGTGGGTCGCCCTCAGCGCCGAAGGCCATTGCAAAGTTTCATTGCAAGTAGAAAGCCAGAATTTATGTTCCCTGTCAGTAACATCTAGCAAGATAAACAACAATTAAATAAAAAGCCTGACTTTGGCGGGAAGTTGCTGCTTTAAGTTATACCTCGCTATATATTACTATTAAATTGTATTAGTAGCAACTGCAGAGGCAGGTCCCTGTCCCCATGGGAAGGGAACCGTGATCAGGAAGAACAGGTCCTGAATGCCCCACGGTTGTGCCGCGCAGAACGTATGGCGAGCACAAACGGCCCAACTGCTGCTCCTAAAGGTGTCAGTGAGCTCCACAAACCTCGGCATGGCTGTCATCGTGCAGGCTTGGCATGAGGTTTTGCATCCTCCCTGAGCACCTGAGTCTCTCGGGCCAACACCCGGCACGACAGGCAGAGCGAGGATTGCCGTAGCACTGGAGCTCGGCACGTAGGGAGCGTCTCTCCCGCTTCTCCGCCTGCTTGGGTAAGTCAAGCAAATGGGTGCCAATATGGTGTGACAGGATTGTCACATGTGCCTGGGCCAGGGCTGCCTGGGGACCGGATCTCCTGCATGTCTCCCCGGCCTCTGGGCCTCATTTTCAGGGTAATTTTCTCTCTTGTAAAGGAAAACGTTAATTGCCAGAGCCAGAAAGCTGCATATCAACGGAATGACTTGGGAGGTGTGAGTAGGTAAACAATTGTTTGCATTCTATCTGTTTTGGAAAATCAGAAGTGAAGAATTCCCCTTTCATCCCAGTCGTTCTTGCTTAGGAAAAAGAAATGTAGAATCCTGTTCTGGTGATAAAAATGGCTACTTAAAATTTGTTACTTTTAGGAGCCTAGTCCACCGTCACCAGTGCCATGAGTGTGTAATGTTTGTCACTAGCAGTTGAGATGCTCCTTAGATATTTCCTTTATCCCGTGTTTTCATAGCAATGGCTGCTTACGCTTCTACTTTTGGAGACACTTTTGATTTTTTGTTCTCTTTGAGACTGGAGAAAAGCCGTGCATCCCCTTGGATGAAAGAGGCTGAGGGAAAGGCATACACACCAAAGGTGGAGAGAGCGAAGGAGCACACGTTAACAAGGACCTGTGTGGAGATGGAAGTAAACACACCCTGGGTGCACGTACCTGGCAGGTCTTAAACCCGTGTTTGTTCCTAAATCGTGCTGTTCCTTGGCAGAGCGTGCATCGAGTTGTCCTGACTGTGAAACAAAAGTGAACTGGAAGAGGAAACGGTGTCAGTACCAGACCAGAGAGCAAACATCAGCGTAGAAGGACTTGAGCCCGCGGTTTCCAAACCCCTGTGTACAAAGTGCACGTTGACGGTTCCTTTCTCAGTGTGCTGTGTTGATAATTTAAGGGTGGGGTTTTTTTTCCACAGGTTCATTGCTGACAGTGATTTTGTGTTGGGCATATAGGCGTGTATGTGTAAATATTAACTGAAATCCCTCCACACGTATTGACGTAGGAAAAGCCGTCCTGCTTGACCAAGAGCTGTATAATTACAGTACTCCAGCCTCCCGTGGAGGGTTGTGAGAGGAATAAGAAGGTATTGATATCCTATGACTTATTCCTGCAAATGCAGGGCAATAAGCTATTAAATTACCCTGGTAAAAGCCTGCCCACAGTAGACGCTGAATCGGTATAAATAAAAATTTTAAAAGTTGTTTCCCTCCCCGAAACAGCTGCAGCACGGGCTGCACGCAGGCCAGGCCCGAGAGTTTATTATGAACATCTTTCACCCCACGTGCACTGGCAGCGTTGGGGAAAGGTGTTTGCCTTCTAAACCCTGGCTGCCCTTTGCCACACAGCTGGAAGATCCCAGCCAGGCCAGCGGTTCTGTGTGGAGCCCAAGGGATCAAAGTCCTATTAAAAGAAACTCGTATCATTTCCTCCCCCAGGAGAGAAGTTAATTTACGGAGGAAACTCTTCCCATGGGAATTCAGCCGTTTCCTTGGACACGGCTCTTTTTTTGGGGGGGGGAGGTGGGGGTTTTGGGGTTCTCCTGGGGGAGGACAGGGAGCCCATGGCATCTCCTGGTGACCCAGCATCCGGGGGCCTTTGGTGTAACGCCTACTGGGAGGTAAGTTCTCCACTCGGCTCGCTGGGCCTTCCTCCTCCTCCTCGTCCTTCTCCTCGGGACTGCAGTGCTATTCCCGGGCACTTCCTGGACGACGTTGTCCCGTGGGTGGGGAAGGCTGCGGAGCAATGAGAGATGCCAACACTAAAATAACCCTTTGGCCAGGACACCGCGCTCCCGCGTCCACGTTCGGTCCCTGGGGCGGAGGGAGGGGGGGAGGAAGGAAGCGAGGCCGCCTGCCACAAATAGCTCCCCATCCCCTCCCCGGCCTCCCCCCGCACCCTGCCCGGCCTGCGGGGGCTGGGCCGAGCGTGCAGCCCGCCGGGGCTCGGTGCCGCCCGGTTCCCCGCCCGCGGCGGGGGCTCGGTGCCCGGCCTGGGGGCCGGCCCGCGGAGGGCCGGGCCTGGCAGCGGGTGGGATCCCGCCCCGCCGCCGGGGGGCGCCCCGGCGCGCAGCCCCTCCCCTCGGACTACAAGCCCCGCCGCCCCCCGCGTGGCCGGAAGCGCGGGCCGCGCGGCCGCGGGGCGCCCCTGGGAGCTGTGGTCCCGCCGCCCGGAAGCCGCCGCCCGCCGCGTCCCGGGTTGGCGGAGCGTGCGCCAGCGGCGGGACTACAAGTCCCGGCCCGCCCCGCGCACCGGGGCGGCAATGGCGGCGGCGGCGCCTGCGCGCGGCGCTCTCCGTGCGGACCGCGCAGAGTGAATAATAAAGGTCTCCTCGGCGGTAGCGGCGGCGGCGGGAGCGGAAGGCAGGAGGCATGTCCAAGGGCCCGGTGGCGAGCGGCCCCGCCGCGGCCGGGCCGGCGAGCGCCGCCAGCGCGCTGCAGGCGCAGCCCGAGAAGCCGCAGCACTACACGTACGTAGCGAGCAGCTCCCCGCCGCCGCCGCCGCCCGCGCGCCAACACGCGCCTGACGTCAGCGGGCAGCGTGCGGCACGCGCGCACGGAGACCCGCCGCCCGCCCGCGCCGCACCGGCTGGAACCGGCCCCAACCGGCGCGGGCCGGCGGGTCCCGCCTGCGGGGGAGGGAGCGGGGGGGGGGCGGGGGATGAGCGGCTCCCCTCCCCCCTTCTCCCCCTTCCCCCCCCCCCCCCTCCCTTCCCCCCCCCCTCCCCCGCCGCGGGTCGAGGCGACCGTGATGCACCGAGGCGGCGGGGCACCGGTGGCCGCGGCCTCCACCGGCGGGCCCGGCCCCTGCGGCGGGTTGGCCGCCATCGCAGCTCCGGCCCCCTTGGCGGGGGCGGCGGGGCCGCTGTCAGCGCTGCGCCCCGGCCCCTGGGCGGGCGGCCCGTGGTGGGGGCCCGGCCCCCGTGCCCGCGTTTTGTCACCTCAGACGGTGGTGGCACTTCGGGGCGTTGGGCCCCTCGTGGCCTGTCACCCCCGGCCTGCGCCCCCTGAGGGGGCCTGGGGGCTCCTCGGGCGGGAGGTGGCGTGCGGAGGCGGGTGCCGTGCTGGGTGGCCATCCCAGAGGACCAAAGCCCTGCTGGTGGGCACCTCGCTGCTGCCTGTGAGGGGTCTCTCGCCGGGGTGGGTGTCCCTCGCCGGGGTGGGCAACTCTGCAAAGTTGCCCACAGGCGAGCAATGGGAGTGTCTTACACGTGTGTGTGAGAAATGCCCCCCATAGGAAATGTTACACAAAAACCACAAGAAGTGCTTGTCCTGTGCCCACCTTCCCTCACGCCGCTGGGGTGCGATTCCTCCATGAAGGAGGAACAGTCGTGCGTGTCACCTCATGGTGCGTGTTGCCTCCGTCATTGGAGACAGCACCTCAGTGAAGTCTTGTTGCTGGAATATGCCTTCCCTAAGCAAAAAACCCACAGTTTTGCTGCATTGTTCCGAGGATGTAGGACCCCCTGGAGCTGCGTGAACTTGGCCTGTGATGAGGTTTCTGGGTTGGGAATTGTGGCAATGGCATTCAGGTCCCCATTTGCGGTAGAGATAATGGGGTGGTTTAAGAGTGAGCGTTGTCTTCGTGAGGATGGGCTAGCGGTGAAGATGTAATGGATAAAAATATCAGGTGTTCCCTGTCCTCCTTAAAAGAAAAAAGCTTGGGACTGATCCTGGTGAACAAAATATGTGTGCTGAACTGTCTACCCTTATCACTTTAGGGTGTTGTCTGCATACAGAAAAAAATGTTGTACGAATTGCCCATATCTCTCACTTGTGTTGATGCCCCCACCCAAAATGAGAAGGGCAGGTTCATAGTGTGGTCTGTATTCCTTTAGTTTGTGTTTTCATAACGTTGGTGATGGACGTCTTCCCTGTGTTCACACTGTGATACGTGGAATAACAAGAGCTGCAAGAAATGCAGAGGCACGGATCTGTACGACCTGTATGCCTGCTGCAGGGATCACAGGCCACTTGACATCCCCTTCCTTCGATCTGTTTGGAATACCGAGTCTATGGCTGAGGGCTTTTGGCTTTTTGAAGATCCTGTTGTGATCTTCAGGAAGCTGGCAAAACACAGCCTCGTAAGTTGCTTTACTTCTAGTGTCTGCAGTTAAAGTTTGACAGCTTTATCCGACAAACTGGCATGAAGGAGTCTGCTAGGACTGTTGTTGTAGTGGTAAAAGAAGGTACAGGACCTGCCCTTAGAGGTGGAGTGGCACCAACGACAGAGCAGCAGTTGGTCAAAAACAAGAGAAGGAAAAGCCCGGGTGGCAAGTAGGTGAGGTAGAGAGGTTAAGTGCATTAGGTAGAGGAAGACAAAGCTGATAACCTGGCTAAGCATGGCCACAGAACCAAGGATGTTAAAGACTAGGAAAGAAAATGTGGAAGAAAAAGTTCAAGAAATGGGAGGGGGAGAAGGAAGATCGAGACCTGGTAGCTGAAAAGGACAGAGGAGGAAAAATGGGACAGTGAGGAGCAAAGGTGGTGGTGCAATTAGCTTCTTTCCAGAGGGTAAAACATGTATTTTCAGATGGATGCTAAAAATACTTCAGTGAAAACAGGTGCAGAGAAGCTGAATAACTATAAGCGAAGGATGGTTTTGGGGGCTGCACAGTGCTGACAGCAGGATGCAAGCCATACTTTGAAAGTCTTGGATTTGTACGCTAGGTCACATCATACTGTAAACCTCCTTCCAATAACATATGGGAACTTATCTGGGGGTTGCTCATGTAAGCAAGTTGTATGTTGTCAAAATGTAAATATTTTCTTCCTTTTTTTTCCCTTAAATACAGTTTGTTTCCATAAAATGACATGAAGGTTACAAATTGTAAGCTGAAGTGAGCTTAATTATCTGCATACTTTTCTGTTCCCTGGGGACAGGCAATCTGGTGCTGGGGAATCTCTTGTCTTGGAAAGTTTTGGTTGTGTTTGTCAGGAGATGTCTCGATTTCCATACTAGTGTCAATCTCTAAACTCTTGGTATTATTTGCATGAGATTTTTTGGTACTTTGAACTGCAGTTGTAGATCCCGTCAGGAAGCCTTTCTATTTGTTCTAGATGTACAGCAAAAGAAAATCTGGTGGGGAAAAAAAAAATCACTAATTCTATTATCTCACACCTTTGGTACTGTTTGCTAGTGGAAGAAGAACCTAAAAAACCCCCTTTGATTGCGTCCTTGGTAGCAGTTGTTAGCGTGCAGTTGGATGCTCCTGGAGACCAAGTCATTTTGGTATATGCCAAACTTTGCTATTTAATTATGAATGTTGTTTTTTTCATCTGGGGATCTGGTATTCCGTTTGTAGAATTCAAGTGAGTAATGAAATACTCAACAACTGCTGTTGTGTTCTCTCTGGGTTGCTGGGTTAGACGTTGCTGCGCGTGGCTGGCTCTTGCAATCCCGCAGCTCCCGTAGCAGGGTGAGGTCAGTGTATTCCTCAGAACAAAGGGGTGAGATGGGCTGGTTTGTGGGGTACCGGCGGGCTGGCGTGGCTTTGATCTGCTTTGGGCGATGTGCTGTGCTGGGGTTAGTTGATCGCTTGTAGTGGGAAGTGGATTTGGTTTGGGTATGCGCTGTCAAACCTCAACCAAGTATTGACTTTGCACTGTGTCTTAGCTCTAGCTGGCATGGTTATTTCTGTATGCGTTTATCTCTGTCTTTAATGTATTATCTACAAATGTGGATAGAGGCCAAGTTCAAAGAAACTGAAAGCAAGAGATCAGTCACTTGGAGTTGTAGATACCGGGTACTGTGGTGTAGTTTTGTTCTGGTACAGGCTATCCATTCGGCCGTTGCCATCTTCCCGTGTTTTCAGTCAGACTGGACTCTTTAATTGTGAATTGTAAAGATTGTATCCACTGCTTGGGTGTTTATTGATCTGGCAGAATTTAGATAAGTGAAAGTGGAGCGGTCCTTTGTTCACTGTGCATTCACCTGGAAGTCAGACAGTTTAATAACTCTGCAGGGAAGCAAACATTTGGGTGAAGATAAATTAACCCATTTAATTAAAAAACCAAAGAGTGCCTGCGTTCTAGTTATTCAAAACACACACGCTCAAAAGCAGTGTTGAAAATATTCTGATTTAGGTGATAAACTCTTTGGGACACAGATTTGTTGGGCATAACCCAGATCATCACTACTTAAGATAATTCTCTTGAGCGTGCTGGTCTTAAGTATGAGCAGCCATCCTGTACATAAACTTCAGGTTTCCGTGTCCCCACAGGCTGTACCCTCCCTCGCTTGAGTTCTGGACCAAGATGCCTGGGAGCGCATCCTGTCTTCCTTTGTACTACGGCAAGATAAGCTTTGTGATTATGCCGTTGCAGCATAAAAGACAAAAAAACTTGTCTTTCCTTTTGCACGAGGGGAGGAATTGTGGGAAATTCCTGAAGGATTAGTACCCTGTAAGTAGCACTGGAACTGCATCCACACGGTTGGTTGTGCTGTCATGTTAGCGACCACAGGCTTGCACTTACCCAGGCTTTATCTCGCAACCATTTCCATGCCAGCTGATTCAGAGGTAGAAGGACTAGTGCACTTGAGTGAAGGACATTTTAAGTGGGGTTGAAAATCAGGTTGGTGCAATGCTTTAGTTATAGCTCAAATCAAAGATGTTTTTGTAGCTGCATGGCTTTGAGCAGTGCCTTGTCTGGTGGTTTCTCAGCCTTAACTAGGAACTCTGATTAGGACAGCGATGAAAATAAGGGGTGAAGAAGAAATAAGAACAAGATCATAGGTGGACTCGGATTTCAATGGTGAGCTTGCACGCACGGTCTTATTTATCTCAAAATCTTACATTTACATTCGTACTCAAAACTAATGGCACACAAAAACGCACCTCAAAGTATTTGTAGTAGCAGAGCGTAATCCTTCTTATCAGTGGACAGTGTCTTATCACTGGCAGGGTGAACGCAGCATGACTGATCTCAAATGTGCCGACTGACTGTCTGTGGAAAGAAAACTAAAAACCAGATGTGTAGCTAACACATTTTCAGAATTGTTGCTTTTTTTGTAGGTGGCTTGCTCTTCTAGGACCCTTAGCATTTGTCTGCGTAGACTGTTAGACTGCTTTTGATGTGCTTGACTTGGGTGGTCTTCACAATCTAGCAAATACCCTTTAGGCTTTTGAATTGTTTTTAGAAACCTTTTGTGTCCTTTTTAAACCATCAGAACTCTTAAAATAACAAACTTGTTGCCCTAATTCTGCTTTGGTTTTACTGGTGACAACCCTTAGATCAATAAGCTGGTATGGACTTAGACAAAAATAGAAAGCGGGCCTGTTATTTAAACAAAAAACCCAAACAAACAAAAACCCCCACAAAACCCCCACCAACAAGTAAACCTCGTGCGTTTTTACGTTTCAGATTTGGTAATGCCCATGGAGGTAATTAGGAAAGCACAGAATGAGTCAATACTTCTAAACCAGGGACTTAGCAGCGGTCCACTACTTCATTACCTGTAAATGTCGGCTTATCAAGGAAGTATAAGCTGGTTATTATTGCTGTTTTGTAAGTCTGTGTGAACTTTACTGAATACAACTCTACCGCAAACTGTTATTAGGAAGCGTGAATAGTTAGAGGAAGTTGGAAATACAAAGTACTGGAGTGTGAACAGGAAGGGCTGCCTTCGCAGTATATGCTTACCACCAGATACATACCCTGAAAAATAACGCTCTGGATTTTATGGTTCCTCGGAGGATGAGTGTTGAAAGCCTGCAGCTCGAGAGATGGACTGGTGGGTGGCATGGGCCGTTCGGGCCCCATCGGTGCAGGTGCTGTGCAGGACTGTGCTGTCCTGGTTGATGCACGTGTTGAGGCAATAAGGGATTTCTCCCTTGCGTTGAAGTGGGACTGGAGCTGTGGTTTCCTTGCTACGTTCACACTAAATGAGTGAGTACCTTGGGATATCAGGGAATTCACAGAGATAACTGCTTTATAGGTGGCATATAAATGTTTTGTAGAGTGAAAAGCTTAATGTACTGCTTTGACATTTTCAGAATTAGTTTTGGTCTGGCAAGGCTTGGTATGTCAAAAATCCGAAACTGTGAAAGAGGAGAGGGATTCAGTCATGCAGAATTGTTCCAACTTGGAAAATGGTTCTTTCAATTTTTTTAATTAAAAAAAGTATTATGTTAATGCTTATACGCTCCTTATGTTAGCATGTAGGATAATTTTTTTCTGGCATGGGAGACAATATTAAAATTAATAATTCTTTTAGAGAACCTCAGAGTTTAGAGCTTCCTATTATATCACTTCTTCTCATTTTGTAGGTTTATATATTGTCTAATTTTTTTTTTATATTGTGTGGCTTTAAGGAAAAATTCTGTTGGAATTCAGTATTTTATTTTCTTTAGATCTATTCTTTCCACCAGAATAAGGTTTTCCTAATTCCTATGAGGAGCTGAAATGTGCAGCCTTCTTGTTACAAAGGATTTGACCAGTGTCCTCTGGAAAATCTCCCTGCAGTGCATTACAGCGTATCTGCCTGGCTGTTTGCTGGATGTTGCTGCCCCTGTAACAGCGTGGCAGGAGGGAATGTGTCAGTACATCAGTTAATCACGCTTATTGTGTAGCATATTAGCATGAGCTAACTGTCACTGGTAGACTGTATTAATATACCAGGCTGTGAACTGGGGCAGCTGGAGAGCAGGCACGCGTTCCCTTCTGTTAACCCTGTTATAAGGAGCTGTAATTTCTGAGAGAGGAGCAAAATAAAGAGCTGGAGCAGTAACATCTTAAACTGCTGTGTTGAGGCTCATGAGAACCTCCTTGTCAGGACCCGAAGAGCTATGTTCCTTTTCAGAGGATGCCAAGATAGTGTTTTGTTCGTTCTCTTAACTTTTTCTTTGCCTGTTAAAAACGTCATAGATCTTTTTGAAAGCACAGGAGACGGGGCTGAAAGAGGTGATGAGAAGTCACCTGGTCCGTCGCTTTGCCTAATGGAATCACCTACATCTAAACCTTTTCTAAGAATTTTTTGGTTGAGTTGTTGTTGCTTTTTTAATATTGTGTTAGTTTCCTCCTGAAAAACACCATAAACTAGATTTTGGTGAAACTGTGGACTACAAGAGGGAGACAATCACAGAGGTTTTGATCTTACAAAGACTTTATAGAGTGTCTAAACTTTTTGTAACATTCAGCACAACACTTGCAAATTGAAGTTGTTACTGAAAGCTATGCCCTGTGCGTGCACAGAGCTGGCCAGCAATTCCCCTGGTGTCCTAAATTAATGGAAGGTCACGTGCTGACAGGCTGTAGAGCAAGTGCAATTTCTTAGCGACCTTTTTTCTCCACTTTATTGAGAGATAGTTTGTCTTTTGTATCAGGGCAATCAAAAATACAAAGCCTCACTAGAAGGGTACATAGGGAGATGTTAAAGGCTTGTCCTTTCTCAAACTCCACCTAGTAATGACAGCCAATTTAGATGCTTGTGATAATTTTCTCAGCAATCTCTGTCTTGTGTATTTTGATCATCTGAAATACTGGTTGTAATGAACGTGCCCTTAAAATGAATACCAACAATTTCTTCTCTTTTTACCTTTGTTACAGGCTGTCTTCTGATTCATATACCCTCACCCTGCCGTACAGTGTTCATTCAGGTTTAGAAGGTTATTGTCACAACAAGAAAAGTTCTAGGTTTTCCTTGAAGGAAATATTTCAATTTTAAGTGCTAAAGTGCAATGATGGCAATAAAGGTGCTAGCTCACTGAAATGCTTGATACTGGCCTGATATCTCTTAATAAGAGTCAGAGCCGTTTAATTGAATGTAGTTATCAGAACACTGGCAGAAGAGAAACCTATACCAAGTTTGTTTTCAGACAAGAAAAATCCTAGGCCAATCCCCAGCTCTCTGCTGGTCAGACACTGCAAATAAATTTCAGTAGAGCATACTGGCTTATTAGGAATGATAACACAGTTAATTATAGTTAAGAAATTAAGGTTGGGTTGCTTTCTATCATTGTATGCCTATAATTTCTTTAGATTAATAAACACTCATGCTCATATGGCAAGGGAAATAGTTTCTTGAAACTATATGTGATGAATATCTGCAAAAATCTGAATTTAATAGAAGCTTCCCTATTGTTCTAATTGTTGGCCTTCATCTTCAGCATGTCACCATAGTTCAAAAAGAAACTGTCAGTCCATACCCAATATGCTCAGAGGTGGTTTTTCTTCTCTAATTTTCAATAGACTGTGAACTTTCATTAATAGCACTTGAATATTACCATCGTAGCAGAAATAAAACCAGCAGATGCCTCAGGACAATTGTGCAGCTTTACAGCAACAACAACAACAAAATTGTTTGCATGTTGAAAACATTTCGAGAGTGCCACCAGATTTATTCATATATTGATCAGTTGGAATGGAAGATGAGAAGCTGTGATGTAGCCTGGGATTTGATTACTTTCCCCTTGGTGAAGAGCTGGTATACTATGTCTTGATGCCAGCATACCTATTTGAAGTGCAGTCTGGTGGGGGGTTGTATAATGGTGCTTCTTTGGACCAGTCCATCTGTGTGTGCAGGATGTTTATTCTGAGGTGTGCATTGCCTTACGGAGCGTCAAAAGAGTCCGCTGGGCTGTAGCAGACACTGATGAAGTCTGATTTGAGTGCTGGACGGAAAAGAAAATTGATTGAATGGCTAACATTGATTCTTCAAAATCAGCCAGTAAGGGCTGGCTTTTATCTTTGTGCTGGCATACGTGTTATGGGATGCAGGTTCATGCTTGTTAGATAATCACCGTGTTTTGTTTCAAACTCGCAACAAAATGGCTGTTCACAAATGTGAGCCTTTCCAAAGAGGCTGCTGCAAATCTGGTTGGCATTTAACCTGAGAAGAAGCAGATGCTGTTTCATTTTCAAATGTAGATTGGTCTGGTTGAGGGCTTTATAGATCTGTTGTTTCTTGAGGAGTTTTGGGTTTCTATTTTTGGTCCAGTATAAGCATAGGCCTTCAAACAGTTCGTGTGCTGTCTTATAACTGTTGTACGGGGCTGTGGTTGATCTACGAGCTGACTGTTAAATCATGAGGGTTCTTGGGAATGGTCAGGAGAAGGAAGGCTACTGTGCTGTGTTTCTGAAGTACCACGTGAGACAAGCTGTTGGAGGTTAGCCGCTTAAAAATGCTCATAAAAATCTGTAACTGAAACCCTGAGCTATGTAATGGCTTGTATGGAAGTAATATTTTTCTGAATTAGCCTTTACGAATTCTTGCATGTGGGATGTTTTGTTTTGGGGAACTAGCAGAGTGAGTAACGCAAGTTTTAGAACAGCCCAGCCCTGTTCCCAGCCTTCACTAAGTGTTTCTGTAGTTGCTAGCCCTGGGTAGGCTTTGTTAGTGGTTGCATTGATGGTGAGAGGAGTAGTGTGGAAAACATTACGGGAAGCTGGAACTTTAATTTTTACGGCGCAGGACATCAGTGTATTATTCAGACCTTAATTCATTGTAGCCTAGTGCGGCAAACCTGATGCCTCTTAACTCCGTTTGAACTCTGCCTTTTTGCGGGCGTTCTCCATGTGTCTGAGGCTACAAACACTAATGCCAGGATAAAGAAGCATCATCTAACTGATCCAGTTAATATAAAATAGAAAATTTATCTGGATAGAAGCTGTATAAATGGCCATAACGGACAGGTCTGTGGATGAAGGTTTTTGCAAAGTAATTACTAGTAAAATATTTAACTGCTCATATTTAAGCACATGTTCCTGTATTGTGCTGACAATTAAACCAGGTATAAACCTTCAACAGTGTGCAGCTGTCTGGATGCAGTAGGCTCCAGTATTTTCACTGAAACAGTTAGGCTCAACCCACATGTTATTGAAAAATAATTACTTCAGTATGATCCTGTTTTCATAGACTCAGCACTTACACAGGTGCTGTAGGGAAGGATTAGTGGCAGCTGAGTAGTTTGTAGAGCAGAAACCAGCCCACAGAGTGATGAGGGTTGTCTCGATTGGGGGCGATCCCTGTTTGAAAACAAGGTGTACTTTAGGCACAGCTGTGTTGTTTACATAAACTAGCAGTGTCAAATTGAAAATAGTTATTTAAACTTGGAAAGAATTGGCTATGTGTTTTAAAACATTGCATGAGCCATCTAAATGCTTAGTTAATTTTGAGGTCATGTCAAGTAATACATATTCATGGACAGCTAATTTTGGGGAAAAAAAAAAAGATCGAACTCAAGGAAATGGAAATGTAAACTCAAGGCTTTATGTAGAGTTCTGGATCTTGCTGAATGGCTTTTAAGGAAACACGTAGTGTAGTTAAATGTTTGCATACGCCCATGCTTGGATTGTTTTAATTAAAAAGGTGAAAGCTCTGTGTAAACAAACACTTGTGTTTAAAATGGATTTTATTGCTATGGCTTGGTCATATACATTTCCTGCCGCTGATGCATCAAGTTTATGCTTTTTAAAGAGAGAAGCACGCACCGCCAAAAAAATTACTCAAATTGTTTTATTTGTTGGGTTTGAATGACACCACTCGATGCATGCCAAGCCTAAGGGTTGCGCAGCTCGAGGGAAGTCTGAGCAAGCACCTCTTTTCCCTGGCACCCACTGCCTGTAACACAACTGTGAGTCAGTGGAGCTTGTGGCTTGGCTGTTCACAAATGTGATAAATGTGCATTTTATTGAGTTAACTCCGAGGTGAAAGCCTTGATTTTTCCTTCCTTATCAAGACAGAGCATTGGTGAGCTACTGTGCTACAACGTGGTATTTCTCTCAAAACAAAGCCATTTTTGCTATAACTGTGGAAACAAGTTTCCCATGATGGGCAGGCACCATGCTGTAGTGTGTCTGTTTGTGTTTCCTTAGTTTGTCAGTGTAGACAAGACACAACTGTTTGTCTCTGGAGTTTTTCTTTTAATTGAAGAATGTCCCGATTGTTTCTGATAGTTGCCAACACATGTTATTTTTAGCATGAACTTTTGTGGTCAGTTAAAGTTCTTATCTTTAAAGTATTGGTAGTATATAGGTCTTTCCTTGTGGCTGAATTGAATCAGTTGCTTTATTGTCTACCCCATGATCTCCTTTGAAATCCAGAAATAGAGTTACAGCAGTGATCGTGTTACTGTTGAATATGACTATTGTTGGTGTGTTATCCGTAGCTTTCTGTAATCCAGCAGTTTATGTTTTAGCTTCTGCAGTACACGCTATCCTTTAGCATCTATTTGGAAGCACCCAGCTCACCTTTACTTTCTAAATCGATCAGATGCCTAGAAAAAGGAAAACTTGTGAGTGCTGCCTACCTATTTCTGTAGCAAAAAGGGGGAGCCATGGGCTATGGATGTGAGTAGTTGTCTTTTTGATCACTAAGGTACACAATGAGTTATATGAACTCTTAAAACAAAAAAACCCCTCAACAACCAAACAAGCCCAACTCCATGCATCTGTAATAAGTCTCTCCAACTCTCACTTTCTTTATTTGCCCTTAGACTGACATTATTGTCAAGCTCTAATGGAGAAGGGGAAATCTAACAGCTTTAAAATCACACAGTGCTGTCTGCTGTGTGACCTTTTTCCAGTTGATGGTTCAATTTATTTAGGTGATAAAGAAAACACTGAGGCATGTGAAGTCTATCTTCTTGACAGATGTGAGCTTACTGAAACTTTTTCCTCATCCTTTTCTCCTTCCCCACATTCACAGTCAGCCTTTTGTTTTTATAAAGTGATCCATATATTTTTCTTTGAGATTTAAATGCTTTCTAATCTTTTCAAGGTTTACAAAACTGCACCTGGCTGTTGAGGGTATGGAAAGGCAGCTAGACTGATAGTTGTTGAGGTGTACGGAAAGAAAGCTGTTTGCATTTTGTGTCAAGTGATGCATGGCATATGCAAAAGCCTTGGTGTGAAGCATGAGGATTTGGTCAGGTCTGTGAGGTTATTTAGAAAATACCATTCAATATGAAAAAAAAGGGAAATATCCAGTTGAGGTGAGCCACAGTAACTGATAAAGATTACTGGTAAAACCTGGTCAGATCTTCTCTTGAAATCATGATGAAAACCTTAAAAGATTGCTGCTAAAAGTGTGTGTTATTGTTTGCTCCTCAGCAGTGACTTGTGTAAGGCTCTGTTTCAATATTAGATTACAGCTGCCAGTAAGTAAAAAAAATAGTTTATTGAAACAGACTTAGCTTAACTACTGCTCTTATTAGAAGGATGCTAAACATTTCTATGCAGAGAGGTTTAGGCAGGCTGTAAAATAGGCTGCTGGTAGACTGCAGCTGTGGTTGAGGGATTTGGTTGCCTGGTGCCCACCCCTGGGAACAAGGAACTACAACTCCTATGAAGTTAGATTGTTTCTTTCACCTTTTTTTTTTTTTTTTTTTTTTTTTTCTCCCAGCTTCTCCCAAATCGCAAGAAATCTTGAGAATCACAGTCTGTGTTTCCTGTCAGGAAGCTTGTTTTACATTGAAACACCAGCATTTTATGAGATGATGTGGGAATGCTGGTATCAAACCATTTCTCAAGAGTTATTCTGGAACAGCACTGTTCTTTAAATCCCTGGTTTTTTGGGGTTTGGTTTTTTCCCCCTCTTATTCTGGAATATCTTCTTTGCCCTAAGAGCAAAAACTCCTGAGCAATGTCAGAACTGCATATCATGGGTTTTCTCTATCAGTAATGATATGTTAAACGAAAGGTGCATTAGTAGGATTTTTATTGAGTATCCTGTTGGAATAAGTAGATTCTGTCATGCACCACTGACTCATTTCAATTGGAATACCACAGTTCAGTAAAATAAAATAATTGAGTCATGGGTTTCTTACTTAAAGTGTGTCTGATATCATCTTTTGCAATAAAATTTTATGAGGGTGAAATGAATTTAGAGAGCTGATTAAATATGGACAGCTCTTTTCCTCTTGTGTTGGGGTGGCTCTTTGAGCTTACGAAGAAAATAGGAGTTTTGAAAATACTTTCAATAGATAAGCATTATTGAATTAGAAACATCTATATCTACGGTTAGATGTTTTCTCCTGGGTTTTGCGATGCCGCCTACTTTGTAGGCAGTCTGTTGGGTAAACACACCCTGGTTTACTTCAAATACTTTTTTATCTATGTTAGCTCAAACCACTAATTTAAACTCTAAAGCTAAGCTGGTGATTTTTGTTTTTTTCCTCCCCCTCTTCTTTTCCTAAACTGAATTAGGAGAAATTTGTCCATTGTGCTATCTGGACAGATAGGTGCCAGTAGGAGCTTCCAGTGAAGGAGAGCGGATGAGCATTTGAGAGCAGTGACCTCTGTCATTCAGATTGCATTTTTCAAGAAGGATGTCTGTCTACGACTGAGGTGACTTGGGACCACCTGAAACTTTATGCAGAGGTCTGTGGCCTCATGCAGTCCTGTTTGAAACAGCAGGACGTGACTGATACAAAGGTGCCAGCAAAAGTCCCCGCCATTTCCATGTACTTTTGTGTCAATAAAATTACATCTTTGCCAGTGTGAACCTCTGCTGAGAGAAGGCAGACAGGACTGAAATGGTAATGGCAGAAGAGTATTTTCTTCCTGGTATCTGAATTCTTATCGGGAACTTAAACCTTGTTTTTAAAAAAAGAACACCACAACAAACAAACAAAAAAACCCCAACAATAAAAGACAACTAACCACTTTATTTGTAGATTTCTTGGTTAATTTGCCTCTGTGAGCCCTTTTGGACAAGGGCTAGTACAAAGAAGCTTTATACAGCCCTGAACTAGAAATTTCTAATATTGGTGTTAGTAATAAAGTAAATTGTCCACACCAGGCTGGACTTTACAGAAACAGCCAGAGCCTGGGCTGCCTTCTCCAGGTTAGTTTCTTGTGACCAAGGAGCAGCAGCAGGGATGGAGCCCCGCTGACAGTGGCCAGTGATTTGAGCGTGGACCTGCTGGCTACTGTAAAAGATACCCGTAGTTTTACACTGGCCTAACACCATATAAACAGCACTGGTACCAGTCACTTAACGTGAGCCTTTACTAGGTGCTGTAGCATAGTTTCATGGGTGTAAACACACACCCACGTGTAGGTGAAATCTCGATGACAGTGGTGGTAGAGCTCACTATTGTCCTACATTTACAGCCAGTGTGCTAGTCTGGGGTAGCCAAACAGATACCCGCTCTGGTGGTGTGCTGCCGCCGAAGATTCAGACCCTGTTTATGACATACTCTGGACCCAAGAGGAATCTGGCAGAAAGGGGATTGACTGGGAGGAGCAAAGAGGGATTGCAGAGGAAAGAAGCTCGTTTGGGGGCCACCATAAAGATTTCAAATAGCACAGGGGGTGTCAAAAGCAAAGGAGGGCTCAGCTTTGCGTTTGGAAGAGTTGGTTTTAATCTTTTCGTTTCCATGGTCCTCGGTATTGTTTCACTCCCCGGTCTTCCTGATACCTCTGTTACAAAGCAGAGGCTTCTCTCTTGGCATCAGTGTGCATCTTCCAGTGATTTCAGGGAGCTTTGGGTAAGGCTTTCAGCAAGGTATTTAGAGCTCAGCTGTCTTTGTGAATTACCAGCACATTTTCCTGTATTGAGATCATGCCACTGCATGCGTGACTTATGTCAAGTTTGGCAGGCAGTTTGCAGCCCTGGAATGCAGTTCGGATGCAGGTATCCTCTCGTACTGAGCTGCTTGAGTGCACTGGGTGCGAACAGAGCCAAACCAGCAAAGCTGCAGCAAAGCGAGCGGTGTCTGCAGCAGCAGGCAATGAATGTGACCAGGACAAGGCTGCAATTGTTGAGTTTAAAAATGAAGCTTCTAGGTTAGAGTTTCTTCTTGGTTTCTCTCTTCCCGCCCGCAGCATTTGTGGTTGTTATTTTTTGATGGGGGTGTTGTTTTTTGTGTGTTGGGGTTTTTTTGTTTGTTTGTGGTGGTGTGTGGAAGTACATTTGATGGGTTTTTTTCTTTTTTCTTGCAGCTCCCAGAGCAGATTGCCACTCGATTCCTCCAGGGCAGAGGGCGAACTAGCTACAGTTGGTAGCTGCAGATGTAAACACTTGCTGCCTGCCCTGGAGAGTCGAGCTGCTACTGGCTGTTTCAGACAACAATTCTGACACCCCTTAAATTCTTGCCGAGAGTAATTGCTGCCCCTTCCCACATCCCACCCCAGAGGAAGTGGAATTTCAGCAAAGTAGCCTTGGGTTTTTTCGTAATGCTTTGTCGCTGCTGTCAGTCTCTGGGAGTTCTCAAAGCTAGTCTTAAGAACCTCTCCTCTTGTCTTCCTAGTGAAAGAAGCTTTCCTTTCCAGTAGTGTCCATCCTGTTCAGCAGCAAGTTCAGTTCAGCCTGGGGACTTTGGTCTGCATTGTTCTGGCCAGTCTTGTCCTATTTGTTTAGAATTGCTTTTGTCTTTGTTGAGGAGGACTCATAAATGATAGCATTTCCTCCAGGAATTCGGTTGTTGATGTTAATGTAGTGTCAGAAGACCACCGTGCTGTGTGCTTTCCACTTTTTAAAAAATTGTATGTGTTTGAAAGTGAGATATACACACATACAAAAAAAAGTTCAGGTAAAGTAGACCAACATGGAACTGATTAGTCGCACCTTTTTTTTTTTTTTTTTTTTTTTAATAGAAGTAACTCCTGTATTAAACAGGGGTAAATAATTCTGCCTCTCATGTGGTGGCTGTAGAGTTTCCTGAGATCTTTAGAGCGGAGTTGAGAAACGCAAGTTATCATTGCTGGATTTCCTCTTCCTGTACAGACACAGCGCTTGGCTGACACGCTGTGAAATGTATACCAGTTATCAACATGTTTTCAGTTTCAAGGGTTATTCAAAAATTCCTTTTCTCAGCTGTTCAGGGAAAAAAATTATAGAGACCATTGACACCAGAAGGATCTGTCATGACAGTGTTTTCCACGTTTTTTAGAGCCTTTGCAAAGAGGCTACTGAAATATTAATAGCTTTCTGCTTTGTGAGACGTCACGTCGCGGTGGTGTGGTCTCTGTATCCTTTCAGTGTTCCTAAAACACATGTGGTTTAGATGCCTTTCATATATATTAATACAAAGTGGCTGGTTGAGTAGTCCATGTTCTCCCAGAGGAGCCAAAACTCACTTCATGGATCAAGAAAATACAGGGCTGTAAGGCAATTTACCATTCAGGCTATTGTGGAGGAGGGTGATTTAAAATGTTGTAGTGGCTTGAAAAAAAGAAAAGCCCAAAGCAGTGATTGAAATCGCAATGACTGAGTTAATGTGACAACTCTCCTTTTCCTCTGTTGGGTCTGTTGCAGAGGTGATCGTGCACAGTTAATGTGTTGTGCGCAGCTCAATGGTACCTGTTTGCAGGACTTGCTTTGAAATTAAGAGTGAGAGATCATTTATTTAATAGCATTAAAGAATGAGTTTCTGATGAAGCAAGTTAGGTGTTAAACACTTTTCAGGTGAACCATTTACTTATGTAATTATCTCTCATTTACATTATAATAAATGTTTCTCCAGGGAGTTTAGCCAATCATGAAATGCAATTAATTTTCAAATGCTCTTCAGCAACAATTGACACTCCAGAGACCGAAATCCCTTGTCACTGCGTATGTTTTTAAACTCTCCTGCTAAAGGGAAGCTGTTTCAGCTTGGTTGATCATGCAGTTGCTAAATTCTAGGGGTTTTAACAGTGTTTTCATATGTGCCTATCACTACGAGTCTGGAGTGCTGGGCTGGTATCTCCCCTTAGTTTCCAGAGCATGGAAGAGGTTCAGGAATTAAGCCCGGGACTCCCTTCAGTGAAGATGGAGTTCAAATGCTCTTCATTTCTGTCACCGACTCTGCTTGCTGTATGATGCTGGCTGGGGCACGTAGCCAGCTGTTTTGCAGTTTGTCCATATGTAAAATGGGAGTAACATAAATCTCATGTCTCTAAAGGTGTACGTGGAGACGTGTGGGTGGAAGGAGCTGGATGGTGACTGTGTAGTGTCTGTGGATGGCAGTCTAAGTATCATGGTGCTTAAGTTTACTTAATTCACTTTCTAACCTAAACGTTGTTACAGTCACTTTTGTTCTAAGCCTTATTAGTGTGCTGATAAGATAAAATAATCTGTGGAATTCCACCTTTTACAACTGTACTTGGTCCAACAGCTTAGGAAGCTTTTCAGGAATGGATTAATTTTATTGTGGCATTCAGTTTTCAGTTTAATTGCAGCTGTGGTTGGAGTAGGGATCTGCATTTGAGCGGAGCTGGCTTTTTAAAAGTGAAAAGGAACAAAGTGATGTTGTTAGCCCTCACCTACTCAACACAGACCTGTTCCTGCATGCTGGCTCTGGTTTTTCTGATGTTAAGCCTTGGGTCCTGATGCAGATACTGTTCCAGCCAGGCTGGACTGCAGGGGACAGATGGGCTTGGATTGAAAAGGGCTTACAGCCAGCTGCAGAGGCTCCCCAGCCCCGAGCGTTTGCAGATCCGAAGCGGTGGAACCTGCAAGTCTCGTATTCAGAGGCTGAAGAGGAGGAAGAGCTTTTATCCTTTCATGCTTGCAAAATCCAATGTAGGAAAGCTCTTGCCAGTGATATTCTCTCTTTGCAGCAAGCAAAACCACTTTGGTTGAATTTGCATTTTCCTGAGGCTCTCTCTTCAGCCGGGGGTGAAGCGGAAAGGAGGCTTTATTTACAGAAGTTGCTTTCAGAATGGATCTGGCACGATGATATTATCTGTAAATACATCTTTGGGCATCAGACATCTTTCCACTTATTTAAAAACATGATAGCAAGATTGTCTGATATGAGAATGAATACTCGACAAATTCCTATAATCTCTTGTGTTGCATTGGAGTACATGTGCAGTTTAAAATGAGTCCATATCTGCTGTTATATCATCCTGTTGCTTCCAGCAGAATACCAGCACTTTTATTTTGACCGACAAATTTTGTTACTTGCTGTTTAAACTGACTTCTAAACATAAGAGATCAGAATGCTCTGGACCTTCTGTGTTGTTCTTGGGGGTGTCTCTGCGACCAAACCTGGCGGGATTCAGGTCTGAGCTACTTGAACTGTTCATATGTTCACTATAAATACAGGGCACTGGTGAGTTTCAGGCAGCGTGGATTTTGTAAGCCTCTACACACAGATCACAGTCAGATCATTATGTTGATCTAAACCGTTTTGTAATCCTCTACAATCTGGGTTTAAAGACTGTTACTAGTGTCACAAATAAAAGCTTGTGACTTCTTTAGTTCTCAGGATAAAAGAAGACACGTACTTTCAGAGAATTACATACTAACATTAAAGCAACATAAACATGCAGGAGTTTTTGAGGGTGGTTATCCCACTTTTCAAGACTGAGTCCTGAATTCACAAGATTGCAAGAGAGAAATTGATTAATTTAAATTTCATGGTCGACCACGTGCTGAAGAAGCCAAGTTAAACTAGGAGGGCAAGGCATGAAAGGATCTTTTAAAAGCCTTTCTCAGTAACTCGAAGCTTTAAACATGGCTACAAGGAAGTGTATTTTATTTATTATTTTTTTAAAACTGAACGTATAGGAAGGAAACCGTTTTTTGTCCAGATAAGTCTCAAGTTTAGAGATGGAAATGGATAGAAAGGTACTTAAGAGTTCTGTTTTCTAAGGTCACGAAAAGCCTCTTCAAGATGATACCTGAAGGCACAATGGAAAGTGATTTCAGCTATCATTAGCGTTGGTGTTTGTGCTAACTGGCCTGGTAACTGCTGTCTTCCCATTACAGACAACCAGCTTCCAGCCTCCATTATTGGGAGCGAAAGCAGGGGAGGAGGGCAGGGGAGGAGGGCGTGGGAAGGACAGCCAGCAGGCATCCCTGTGATGGATGTGGCTGGGTTTGGCCTGGACTCGGTGGGGTGATTGGATATTGCCTCTGACCAGCATCCTGGTCCTAATTTCCTGCTGTTGGATTTCTGCCTGCAGTTACCTGAAGGAGTTCCGCACGGAGCAGTGCCCTCTTTTTGTGCAGCACAAG